>NC_089493.1:285724031-286924031 GCF_036850765.1 Saccopteryx bilineata
TGAATGAGGACATCCTAACAGAGGTCTGAGCAATCACCAAAGCCAAGGCAGCTGCACCCAGGACTCTCCACCTAAGGCCCCGGGCACTGCATAATCAGCACAGCAAGCCCCTGTGAGAGAGGCCCACTGCCCTCAGTCCTTCACATCCCCTTTTCTTACATAAAAATGTAAGTAACAAAAAAGATTCTCCTAAAACAAAGAGATCTCCCAACCAGAAATTTCCTATTACTCCCAGGCCTTCTAAAACAGGGAGAGCAAGAGTATTGGATTCTATAACGCCCTAGGTAAAGAGATGGCAAATCTTCATGTGCTTGTGTAAGTGCATGAGAATTTGCATGTGTCACACTTGAGTTACCACTGATGGAGCTTCTAACATGTGCCATGTACCATACCAAGTGCTTTACCTATGTGATGTAATTTAATCATGCAGAACCCTATGAAGTTTCCTCATCTGTAAATTGGGGATAATAGCACCAATATTACCCCTAATTTACAGTGAGGAAACTGCATCACTTTTTAGCACACATTAAATGCTAAATGCTCAGAGAGGTGAAGTATTATGCCTAAGGCTTCACTGCTAATAACGGCAGAGCTGGATCATGAATCTTCTGACTTAAGAAACCAAGCTCATGGCCCCAGCCAGTTGGCTCAGCGGTAGAGTGTCAGACCAGCATGTGGAAGTCCCGGTTCAATTCCCAGCCACGGCACACAGGATAAGTGCCCATCTGCTTTTCCACCCTTCCCCCTCTCCTTTCTCTCTATCTCTCTCTCTTCCTCTCCCGCAGCCAAGAATCCATTGGGGCAAAGTTGGCCTGGGCGCTGAGGATAGCTCCATGGCCTCTGCCTCAGGCACTAGAATGGCTCTGGGTGCAGCGGAACATCACCCCCTGGTGGGCATGCCAGGTGGATCCCGGTTGGGCGCATGTGGGAGTCTGTCTGTCTGTACCCCCTTCTCACTTCAGAAAAATACAAAAAGAAAAAAGAGAAACCAAGCTCTTAACTACTAGTCACAATGAGGCACAAAAACAGTCAGTGACTGCTGACATCTCCCCAACTCTGCTGTCCTCACCACCCCAAGGAAGAGTACAAAGTAGCTGTGCCCCATGGCCACAGTGGTATTCGAGCCATGGAGGCCAATCAGGCAGAGCCAAACAAGCAGCTGATTAGCTGGTTAATAATTCATAACAAAACAGACACACACCCAGAAATTCTCCTCACTCTCTACCACCAGGAATTCAGACTTCTCTTTATTTTAAATCTGGCTAAAAGAGGTATAGACTCCTTCAGGAATATTTACTGGTCAGGACTGAACTTAAAATTCTAAAGGAATACACTTTGAGCCTCTGCACGTAGATGACAAAGTCTAGTAATACGTGGCTTCTCTCTCTCTGTCTTGATTTCTCTGAAGACTAGCTTGGGGTAGGAGGGGCAACGTGTCCTTACAGGACATCCTGGGCAGAGATGCCTTCTGGCCTCACTACATGATACAGACATGAGCACTGTACTTCCAAAGCTGCTTTCAATGAAGCTGATACAAGATTTCTGTACTTTAGAATAAACAGGAAATGCCCCACGGTGGAATTCCACACCAGCAAAACAGGCATTTCTAGTCTGCTTTCAGGTGGCCGTGGCCAGAGCGCTCCTCAGCCTGCCACAGACAGAAGTCAGACCCAAGGCCGAAGGACTCCTCTGACCACACGTGGCTTTGCTAAGAAGGGTTACATTTCTCTTACTCCCTCCGAATGTTTTCCAGCCAATGGTTAGGAAAATAGATTGAAACCAACTTAGCCAACATTCACCATGAACCAGCCTTGGGCCAGGTCCTGGGAACTCAAAAGATGAAACGTTGTAGTTACTACAGGCAGGCGTTCTAAGTCACAATTGTCTGATGGCTGTTCAAAAGGTGATGCCAGGGGAAGAATACCCAGGTAACATTCATTCTGTGAATCTGTACCACCTTTTTGGGTCAAACTCCTAGTGCTGTATGAAAGGTCTAGCATTTATTTGGGGTTACAATGCTTGCCCTGCCTTCCCCCATTACTCTGTAGCTGGATGAGGGTAGAGATCCTGTCTATCCATCACTTTTTAGCACACAGTAAATGCTAAACGAATAGTTGTTTGGAAAAGCAAGGGCAACACTACTCCAGGATCTGACTTCTGAGGACTGGCCCCACCCTCCCAGGTGGAGGTGCAGGTCTGCACTCACAGCCTGACTCCCTGAGCCATCTACACACACAGGCTGAGCCAGCAGAGCGCCTCTCATTCTACTAGCATGTCTTTTCCTGGGTTTCTACAGTTACAGCTAAAGTACATATGTGTGCTGTCACAAGAATTAATCCAGAAACAAACTAGGAGCCACACTGCATCTCTAACTAAAAAGTCATGCAGTAATCTCAGTGTCCCAACTCCCTGCGTCTTTTTGGTTAAGTGCTAAGAGTCCCTAAGCACACTACACTCTTTGTGCTTCAAACTGGGAAAAAAGCTAGGGTCAGCCATTAAGGTTTTCAGCAGCTGCATTAAGGAACAAAAATAAACAAAGGATAATAAACCTACCAAAAACATTAGGTCAGTTTCCTACGCAATATCTATTCCAAATGTCTTCCGGGTACCCTTTCCCATAATGAAAGCAAAGACACTCAGGAATCAGTTTGTATCTAAACTCTCCTGGGTCTCTAATGACTCTCTAACTCCCAGAGGCTACTGAAAAAAAAGTATGCTTTGTCTCCCAAAACCACTGATGACTGAATGCAACTGCTTCTACTATGACTTTAGTTAAACAGGACCCATTGTTAGTGAAGTTGTCAGGAAATGGGAATGATATGTACTGTCATATTCTCCTATGGAGATTGCAAAAGTCACTTTCTTCACAGTGTAAAGCAGCGGTTCTCAACCTGTGGGTCGCGACCCCGGTGGGGTCCGCCTAAAGCCATCGGAAAATACATAATGCATATCAGGTATTTACATTCCGAATCATAACTGTAGCAAAATTACAGTTATGAAGTAGCCTCCAAAATTATTTTTTGGTTTGGGGTCACTGCAACATGAGGAACTGTATTGCGGGGTCACGGCATTAGAAAGGTTGAGAACCACTGGTGTAAAGGGAGGCTTACTACACCCAGGCAGCAGACTGACAGAGCATTCTCTGAAGCCAATTCTAAGAGTCTTAGAAATGCTGTTGAAAAAATTATGTCTGAAGCCTGACCAGATGGTGGCACAGTGAATAGATCATCAAGCTGGGACACTGAGAACCCAGGGTATTTTTTGTTTTTGTATTTTTCTGAAGTGAGAAGCGGGGAGGCAGACAGACTCCCACATGTGTCTAACTAGGATCCACCTGGCATACCCATTAGGGGGCAATGTTCTGTCCCTCTGGGGCATTGCTCCACTGTAATCGGAGCCATTCTAGCACCTGAGGCAGAGGCCATGGAGCCGTCCTCAGCACCTGGGCCAACTTTGCTCCAGTGGAGCCTTGGCTGCGGTAGGGGAAGAGAGAGATAGAGAGAAAGGAGGGAAGGATGGAGAAGCAGATGGGCGCTTCTCCTGTGTGCCCTGGCTGGGAATCAAACCTGGGACGTCCACATGCCAGGCCAATGCTCTACTGCTGAGCCAACCAGCCAGGGCCAAGGATCCAGGTTTTAAACCCCGAGCTCACCAGCTTGAGCACAGGCTCATCTGGCTTGAGTGTGGGGTCGCTGGCTTGGGATCATGGACATGACCCCAAGGTCGCTGGCTAGAGCCCAAAGGTCACTGGCTTGAGCAAGGGGTCACTTGCTCTGCTGTAGCCCCCTGGGTCAAGGCACATATGAGAAAGCAATCAATGAACAACTAAGGTATTGCAACAAAGAATTAATGCTTCTCATCTCTCTCCCTTCTTGTCTCTCTCGCTAAAAAAATAATTGGTGACTACTAATACTCAGTATTCTACTATGGTGAATCAGGCCCAGGTCCTTGTGCAGGGCTCAGCTCAGGAGACCCCAAGTTTAGGGTGGGTGGGGAGAGGAGGTGGAACAGCTGAGAGGAGCCTGCAGAAGAAATCTCACATGCTACACAACCCTGGGAGCATTTGGGAATCAGGAAGGAGAAGCTGGAAGTGCACATCAGAGTTGTACAGAATAACTATGCCCACTACTTCCACTTCTGTTTTTGTTCAAGGATATAACAAGAAAATAAGGGGAAAATATATGTACTAAACCACTTAAAACAAGTAGCTAATCCATGCTTGGTCAGGCCACAGACAGGTTTTGTGGTACCTACTTTTTCTCAGAGGACTTGGTCCACTGGGCTCAACAAGGCATCAGCAAAATATATGCAAAGGCAGCTGCTGCCGCTGCTGGGACACCCCTCCCCGCTGGATGGGATGGAATGAGGATCCAAGACTAGGTCCTCCACTACACTGAGAAATCCACCCCCTGCTCTGAATGACCATATACTAACCTAATAATATTCAAGTTCTGAAACCACAGAGGAACATCTAGGACTCAGACAAAAACAAAATGATGCAACAAGAAAACACATTGTGCAGCTGAAGCCGATTATACCATTGGCACAGCCTGTCCTGACCCAGCAGATGTCCAATCAACAGAGAACCAGCATCTCCACAGCAGAGCACCCCCTCCCACAAGAGGGCTGTGGCCAAAGGTTCCCATCACCAAAGTTTCTGCTGGCCAACATTTTGGTATCAAATATCACTAATATTTAACTACACTCTGTAGACAGAGCATGACATTTGAGCTCAGGGTAAATAAAGGTACCTATTTATTGCCAGAGGAATGCTGGGAATGGGCAGATTTGGAGTTATGTGACCATGGTTTTTATTGCTGTGGAAGATGTTTACATTACAACACACTCTAATCTTGGTGAAGTGTTCTGGGTCAGAAATGCATAAAGCCTTCCAAACCACCTTTGTAAGGTGTTACAAGGAACTCTCACTGATGATGTGCCCAACGTGACAAGGCAAGTGGCAGAACCACGGATAGAACTCAGAAGAGCAGTTCTCTGAGACAAAGGGCTGCTATCAGGCAGGAAGCAATCCAATACTATCTAACACAGAAGCTGTGCTCTGGAGCAGTTACACTCAGCTGTTCCAAGCCCTCAGCTCTGCTGTTTCTACTGTGCTCTCTGGAGGCTCCATCAAGATACCCAAATGGAAACAACATGCTTCCAAGGAACCAAGAGAAAGATCACGTGCCACTGTGGCCTCTTACCAGTGCTTGTGTTGGTGACACCATTCACTGTCCCATCCACGTCAGTCTCGTCTTCAGCATAGCTCAGGATCAGGCTGTGTTGCCGGCTTGTCAGTCTCCTGTGGGACGAGCAGTCATTGTCAAGTGTTTCCTCTGGAGAACAGCTCTTTAAAGGACCAGGCCGGGGCCAGTGTGGGAAACGTGGGACCCCGACCCAGGCAGAGTACACAACCTGACCCTAAGAACCAGGCCCTCAAACCTGCTTCTCTTCTTCTTTTTGAAGTGAGAGAAGGGGAGATAGAGAAACAGACTCCCACATGTGCCCCGACAGGGATCCACCTGGCAACGCCTGTCTGGGGCTGATGCTCGAGTCAACAGAGCTATTTTAGTGTCTGAAGCTGACACTCAAACCAACTGAGCCACTGGCTATAAGAGATGGAGAGAGAAGGGGAGAGGGAGGAGAAGAAAAGCAGATGGTCGCTTCTCATGTGTGCCCTGACTGGAGGTTGAACCCGGGATATCCACACAGTGGGTCAATGCTCTACCACGGAGCAAACTGGCCAGGGCCACCTCAAAGCTTCTATAAAGAAAATCTTCTCATGATCAAGTGGGATTCATCCCAGAATCTCAAGGATGGTTCAACATACGTAAAACGGTTAACGTAATACACCATATCAACAAAACAAAGAACAAAAACCACATGATCTTATCAATAGATGCAGAAAAGGCTTTTGATAAAATACAACACAATTTTATGTTTAAGACTCTCAACAAAATGGGTATAGAAGGAAAATATCTCAACATGATAAAGGCCATATATGATAAACCATCAGCCAACATCATATTAAACGGCATAAAACTGAGGACTTTCTACCTTAAATCAGGAACAAGACAGGGTTGTCCACTCTCTCCACTCTTATTTAATGTGGTACTAGAGGTTCTGGCCTGAGCAATCAGACAAGACAAAGAAATAAAAGGCATCCATATCGGAAAAGAAGAAGTAAAGGTATCACTTTTTGCTGATGATATGATCCTATACATCGAAAACCCGAAGGACTCCACAAAAAGATTATTAGAAACAATAAACCAATACAGTAAGGTCGCAGGATACAAAATTAACATACAAAAGTCCATAGCCTTTCTATATGCCAACAATGAAATATTAGAAAACAAACTCAAAAAAATAATCCCCTTCACGATTGCAACAAAAAAAATAAAATACCTAGGAATAAACATAACAAAGAATGTAAAGGACCTATATAACGAAAACTACAAGGCATTATTAAGAGAAATAGAAAAAGACACAATGAGATGGAAAAATATTCCTTGTTCTTGGATAGGAAGAATAAATATAATTAAAATGGCCATATTACCCAAAACAATATATAAATTGAATGCAATTCCCATCAAAATTCCTATGAGATTTTTTAAAGAAATGGAACAAAAAATCATCAGATTTATATGGAACTATAAAAAACCCAGAATAGCCAAAACAATCCTAAGGAAAAAGAATGAAGCTGGGGCATTACAATACCTGACTTTAAACTATATTATAGGGCCACGATAATCCAAACAGCATGGTATTGGCAGAAAAATAGACACTCAGACCAATGGAACAGAATAGAAAGCCCAGAAATAAAACCACATATATATAGTCAAATGATCTTTGATAAAGGGGCCAACAACACACAATGGAGAAAAGAAAGCCTCTTCAACAAATGGTGTTGGGAAAACTGGAAAGGCACATGCAAAAGAATGAAACTCGACTACAGCCTGTCCCCGTGTACTAAAATTAATTCAAAATGGATCAAAGACCTAAATATAAGACCTGAAACAATACAGTACATAGAAGAAGACATAGGTACTAAAATCATGGACCTGGGTTTTAAAGAACATTTTATGAACTTGACTCCAATGGCAAGAGAAGTGAAGGCAAAGATAAATGAATGGGACTACATCAGAATAAAAAGTTTTTGCTCAGCAAGAGAAACTGATATCAAAATAAACAGACAGCCAACTAAATGGGAAGTGATATTTTCAAACAACAGCTCAGATAAGGGCCTAATATCCAAAATTTACAAAGAACTCATAAAACTCAACAACAAACAAACAATCCAATAAAAAAATGGGAAGAGGACATGAACAGACACTTCTCCCAGGAAGAAATACAAATGGCCAACAGATATATGAAAAGATGCTCAGCTTCATTAGTTATTAGAGAAATGCAAATCAAAACTACAATGAGATACCACCTCACCCGTTAGATTAGCTATTATCAACAAGACGGATAATAGCAAATGTTGGAGAGGCTGTGGAGAAAAGGGAACTCTCATCCACTGTTGGTGGGACTGTAAAGTAGTACAACCATTATAGAGGAAAGTATGGTGGTTCCTCAAAAAACTGCAAATAGAACTACCTTATGACCCAGCAATCCCTCTACTGGGTATATACCCCAAAACCTCAGAAACATTGATACGTAAAGACACATGTAGCCCCATGTTCATTGCAGCACTGTTCACAGTGGCCAAGACATGGAAACAACCAAAAAGCCCTTCAATAGAAGACTGGATAAAGAAGATGTGGCACATATACACTATGGAATACTACTCAGCCATAAGAAATGATGACATCAGATCATTTACAGCAAAATGGTGGGAACTTGATAACATTATACGGAGTGAAATAAGTAAATCAGAAAAAAACAAGAACTACATGATTCCATACATTGGTGGAACATAAAAATGAGACTAAGAGACATGGACAAGAGTGTGGTGGTTACCAGGGGTGGGGGGAGGGAGGACATGAGAGGGAGGGAGGGAGTGAGTTAGGGGGAGGGGGAGGGGCACAGAGAACTAGATAGAGGGTGACGGAGGACAACCTGACTTTGGGCGAGGGGTATGCAACATAATTTAATGACAAAATAACCTAGACATGTTTTCTTTGAATATATATACCCTGATTTATTAATGTCATCCCATTACCATTAATAAAAATTTATTAAAAAAAAAAAAAATCTTCTAAAATACCTTATTGTTTTAAACAACTGTCACTGTGGCTGTGCTAAATGGTTTACAGGAGGGGGAAAGAAAGCTTTTATGCTTGCCTGGGCAGTGGTGCAGTGGATAGAGTGTCGGACTGGGATGTGGAAGACCCAGGTTCAAGACCCCGAAGTCGCCAGCTTCAGCGAGGGCTCATCTGGTTTGAGCAAAAGCTCACCAGCTCGCCTGACCAGGCGGTGGCGCAGTGGATAGAGCCTCGGACTGGGATGTGGAGGACCCAGGTTCAAGACCCCAAGGTTGCCAGCTTGAGTGGGGGCTCATCTGGTTTGAGTAAAAGCTCACCAGCTTGGACCCAAGGTTACTGGCAAGGGGTTACTCAGTCTGCTGAAGGCCCGCAGTCAAGGCACATATGAGAACGCAGTCAATGAACAACTAAGGTGTCACAATGAAAAACTAATGATTGATGCTTCTCATCTCTCTCTGTTCCGTCTATCTGTCCCTATCTATCCCTCTGTCACTGTAAAAAAAAAAAAAGCTTTTATAAGTGCATGTAAATGTGTGTGTTAGACAGACAGACAGAGAGTATGTATGTGTGTGTACGAAATTATTTAATTAAAAAAAGTGCTGGCCCTGGCCGGTTGGCTCAGTGGTAGAGTGTCGGCCTGGCGTGCAGAGGTCCCGGGTTCGATTCCCGGCCAGGGCACACAGGAGAAGCACCCATTTGCTTCTCCACCCCTCCCCCTCTCCTTCCTCTCTGTCTCTCTCTTCCCCTCCCGCAGCGAGGCTCCATTGGAGCAAAGATGGCCCGGGCGCTGGGGATGGCTCCTTGGCCTCTGCCCCAGGCGCTAGAGTGGCTCTGGTCGCAACAGAGCAATGCCCCGGAGGGGCAGAGCATAGCCCCCTGGTGGGCAGAGCGTCGCCCCCTGGTGGGCGTGCGGGGTGGATCCCAGTCAGACGCATGCGGGAGTCTTTCTGACTGTCTCTCCCCGTTTCCAGCTTCAGAAAAATACAAAAAAAAAAAAAGAAAAAGTGCTGAAAACCCAGTTCTCCCAAAGAGTTGGCATGCCTGTTCTGGATGCCCACAGCACTCTGCTCAAACCTTCCTCCCCGAGAACACAGACATCCTGTGCCATGAACTGGTATAGATTTGTCTCTCCCACCCAACTGTGAGTACCCTGAGAGCAATATCAACAGCAGCAGCCCTGGCCAGGTAGCTCAGTTGGTAAGAGCATTGTCCCAAGACACCAAGGTTGCCGGTTCGATCCCCGGGCAGGGCCCATACGGAAAGCAGCCAATGAAAGCACACTAAGTGGAGCAAAACAAGTGGATGTTTCCTTTTCTCTCTCTCTAAAATCAATCAATTGAAAATAAATACATAAATAAAAAAAAGAAAGAAAATCAACAGCAGCAATAGCTAAGCATTCCCTATGTACTATTTATTTAATTCTCCTACTCAAGGAGGTGAACCTTTTTACATTATCTCCACTTTGCAGATGGAGAACTTGAGCAGGACACACTGACTTGAAGAAGTAACCTGCCTAGGCCTTATCACTTCCGGGGGCAGGCAGAGCCACAACGTGGCCAGGGGGTGTTGGTGGTGCTGAACCACCACACTGCCACACTCAGCACAGGACCTGGCAGGTAAAAAGCCCTCAGCTGGCCCCTGATCAATGGCGAAAGTGAGCAGGGGTCCAGCAGGCCTCACCGTGGCTAAGTGGGCGCTTACTTTGGAACTCTTATCTTGACGTGAATGTAGTGATCTCCGTAGCCATAACTGTTAATCCGGGGGATGCCTTTCCCACTCATCCGTATCTTCTGGTCTGCCTGGATCCCAGGGGGGATCTACAAGAAAAGGAAACCTGTGGTTTTCCTTGGTCTCCAGTTTCCCATCCAGGTTCCTAGAGATAGCCCGCCAACAACCACATGGAAACAGGCTAAGCTGGGGCCCACCCTGAGCACAGCCTGGAACGAGAATGCAGAGGCAGGTGGTTGGGGAGGTGGGCCAAGGAAGGGAGCATGGAGA
Source organism: Saccopteryx bilineata (assembly GCF_036850765.1). Taxonomy (NCBI): domain Eukaryota; kingdom Metazoa; phylum Chordata; class Mammalia; order Chiroptera; family Emballonuridae; genus Saccopteryx; species Saccopteryx bilineata. The sequence continues at coordinate 285,734,237 of NC_089493.1, forward strand.
GCCAAATCTAAAAAGTGGCAAAGTCAGCACAAGGCCGTGTTGCTGAGGCTGCTCCCTGGCCCAGCAGAGGAGGGGATGTGACTCAGAAATTGCTACCCCGAGTGATGACACACTCAAGGCCCACAATCTGTGACTCAAACCCAAGAAATAGACAGACATTCCTCCTGCCTCCCCCAAATCTCATCTCCTCTGAATCCACAACATGTTGGTTGTTTACAGGTTCTAATAATTTGTTAGTCATTTTCCATTTCAGGAAAGACAAAAACACAGCTATGAAGTAGGAGGGTGGCAGACAATCTTGCCCTCTTACCGTCACATTGATTGTCTCATACAGGCCCTGGGCTCTGGCTGTCCCCCCAAGTACAGCCTGAGCTATAGAGATAAAGAGGTCGGAGTGGATGTCTGCACCGTCCCTCCGGAACACAGGGCTTTTCTGCACCTAGGGCCAAACACAAAAGATGAGCATATGCATAGAGAAGTCCTCCTGGAGACTGGACAGCAGCCCCATGTCTCAGCAGCCCGAGCTCAGGGCCGTCCCGTCACACTGCTTCTGTGCTTGGTTGGAGCGCAGCACTTAGGGAGAGGGAGACACTGCACCAGGTTACACGCCAGTCACTTCTCTGCTACAATGCAAGAGCGCTTACATCTCCTCAGGCTCAGACCAAGTCATTCAATTGTGATCAGAAATAAAGTAAAATTGGCTTTTTGAACATTAAAAAAAAACCAATCTTACTTTACTAGAAGGTAAAGAGGAATACAGACTAATAATCTACAAAGACAAAAGTGGTTTTCCAAATGGTCATTTGGCACAAACTACCTTCAAGACAGACTGACACCACCAGAATTTTATAAGCACTGTCATCTCAGACATTTATTGCCTTCCAGTGATTTCTTCTCTCTCAATTTTTCCTTCTCTATTATTAGAGAAAATTAGTTTATTCTCTCTAATAAGAGAATAGAATTTGAAACAGAATCCGAATCCTCTACCAAACTTTTCTCATTAAATGGCTTCTAGCTTGCTGTGCTTATCTTTCATTTCTCAGTCTAGAAAATTCATCCTTTATTTGTCTGTTTTAAATTATGAAATATTTCACATGTATATAAACTGAAAAGTAAATAATATCACGCTATAAATCAGATGTTATCTGATTTATAACAGGTAAAATCTCTTTGCTTCTCCTCACCCCTCTGAGTTAACTGCATTGCTGAATTTAGTATTTATCATTTGTACAAGCATCTTTTTTCTTTTACTACATATTTACATGTCCGTAGGTAAAACATAACATCATCTCGTGTGGTTTACGAGTTTATACAGACAATCTTCCCTGCATTCTCTTGCATCCTCTTTGTAACTGGGAAGTCTCGTTGCCCGTGTGGTCCAGTTCCTTCCGACTGCTCTGCTGTCCTGTGCGACCACAGTGCAGCTCACCCCGCCCTTCTCTTCTCCAAGGACAGCAGGCTGTTGTCTGTGTCTCACTGCTATGAATAAGACTGTCACACACCGCTGTGCCTCTGTCTGCTGCACCTGTGTGGGTTGTTCTCCGGTATATTTCTAGTGAAATGGCCAGTAGAAGCCATTGTCTCCTTTAAGGGTTCCCTAATCTCAGAAAACCAGGTTTGCCCTCGTATATAGCAGGTACAACTGTACCTTTGGCATTGTCCCTACCATCAATTTGACATGTAAATAAAAACACGGAGTTGTTTTTTGTATTTTATGCCTTTTGTTTCCAACTTATAAACACCTTGAAGCAACTTGGTTCTCTCCACACCCAGCACAAAAGCTTAACAGTAACACATTTAGTAACCGCACCAAGGTGACCACTGATCCGCTTGGAAACACGATGGCAGGACATACTTCATGAAGCCCCACCTCTCTCCAGAAGTCTCGGTCACACTTCTCTAAGCGGGCAAAGCCCCAACAAAGGTTGTGCAAGCAGAGCACCTACCCTGAACGTGATGAAAATTTCTCTTTTTCCTACAGGCATCCTCACAGTCTGGCCATCCTCAACTCCTGTCAGAAAAAAAAAGTTCAGAAGAGAACGATTACTTGGAGATCTCTCAAGGCATTTTCTACTCTGGATCCAAGCTACCGAATTCCTTACTCAGTCCTGTTTCTTTTTTTTTTTTTTTTTTTTTTCTTTTTTTCTTTTTTCATTTTTCTGAAGCTGGAAACAGGGAGAGACAGTCAGACAGACTCCCGCATGCGCCCGACCGGGATCCACCCGGCACGCCCACCAGGGGCGACGCTCTGCCCATCCTGGGCGTCGCCATGTTGCGACCAGAGCCACTCTAGTGCCTGAGGCAGAGGCCACAGAGCCATCCCCAGCGCCCGGGCCATCTTTGCTCCAATGGAGCCTCGGCTGCGGGAGGGGAAGAGAGAGACAGAGAGGAAAGCGCGGCGGAGGGGTAGAGAAGCAAATGGGTGCTTCTCCTGTGTGCCCTGGCTGGGAATCGAACCCGGGTCCTCCGCACGCTAGGCCGACGCTCTACCGCTGAGCCAACCGGCCAGGGCAGTCCTGTTTCTTATTAATGAGGAACACCACTGTTGTCCAATATGGCAACAAGTATGACTTTTCAAAGGTGTGCCGTATAATGACTTATAATCAAACAAGAATGCCTTCTATTCATTAATTAAAGTTTGCTGAATACCTACCTGCCTTATGCCAGGTCCATGCAGTACTCAGGCAGTGTCCAGTCCAGTAGTGGAGACAAAATTAATCAAATAACAACACTAATAATGTCATTATAAACAGAGCCATATTTTCAGAAGGAAAGTCAGTCCAGACTAAGCACATCCAGACTAAGGTCCATCTAAGGAACAGGAAGAATTCCAGGAGCTTCCCTGAGGAAGCCCGTAAGAAGAGTTAGCTGCTGAAAAGATGGTGGAAAGCAAACTTCAGATGCAGAGAACAGTATACGCAAAGGCTGTTCTGGGAGGCATTACATCCCATTCAAGGAGCTACAGGTAAGCAAAGGAGGTGCAGAGCAGGCAACAAGGGGAATGCTAATAAGAGGGGAGGCTAGAGAGACCAGCGGGGGCCAATAAGAAGCCATTTTTGGCCCCTGAAAATCACTGCAGGGTCTTTAATAGGGTGAGTAACGTGATCAGACTGCCCTGTGGAAAGAGCATCCTGGGAACAAGAGCCAGTTGGGGAGAAGTCACAGGTTGCCCCAGTGTCCAGAAGGAGGGGTGGTGGGTGGTACAGACTGGGCCGGCAGTGAGAACGCTGGCCTTGAGGACTAAATACGGAGATGAAGGAGGAGCCCCTTCACTACGCATTGGGAAGGGTGGGCATGTCAAGTCCCTTCTTCCCAAAGTGACACATAAATACAGATTTTAAGAATAACTAGTGCAAAGAGAAAAATGCAAGGAGATTCTAATGCCCCTTCAGTCCAGGGCTCCAGGCTCACAAGAAAACAATGTCTCAGCTCTCAGTCCCACGTGTAGAGAAGCCCAGAACCCACCTGCAGGCACAGGAATAACCACTTTCTTCTGCTGCTTGGCTTGTCCGGACCCCCTGCATACCACACAGGGGGACGTGATGATAGTGCCTCGGCCACCACACCTCCGACACGTGGAGCGCATTACAAAAGGGCCTGTATTTATGGTTTCCTGATAAAATAAGAGAAGGAAAATGGAACCTTAAGTACACAAGGAAACTCTGACAGCCAAGGTTTTGGGACCACATGTGCACAACATAAATGTTTCATTAAAGACTCATGTTCCGTGTGCATACACACTAAAACACAGTGCCTGAGGAGCACAGGTACACAGGCTCAAATGCTCAAATGCTTCATCTGACCTTCTAGAAGTGACTTCTGATTCCAAATCACCAAGGTGACTTCATGACACTGAAAAGTGAGATGCTGTCTCTATAAAAGGGCAACTATTCTTACAGATTAAAGGAGACAAAAGAGATGACAAGCAAGTGCTATATAAGATCCCAGTTTAAATCCTGGACCAAGAAAAAAGGCATTGTAAGGATAATTGAATTAAATTAAGTACAGATAATGGTCATGTATCAACAGACTCCCGCATGCGCCCGACCAGGATCTACCAGGCATGCCCACCAGGGAGCAATGCTCTGCCCACCTGGGGCTTCGCTCTGTTGCAACCAGAGCCATTCTAGTGCCTGAGGCAGAGGCCATAGAGCCATCCTCAGCGCCCGGGGCCAACTTTGCTCCAATGGAGCCTTAGCTGTGGGAGGGGAAGAGAGAGTGAGAAAGGAGGGGGGGAAGGAGGGAGAAGCAGATGGGCACTTCTCCTGTGTGCCCTGGCCGGGAATCAAACCCAGGACTTCCACATGCCAGGCTGACACTCTACCACTGAGCAAACCAGCCAGGACCAACATTAAATTTCTTTTTTCTTTTTTTTTTTTTACAGAGCAGAGATAGACAGGGACAGACAGACAGGAACGGAGAGAGATGAGAAGCATCAATCATCAGTTGCGCGTTGCGACTTCTTAGTTGTTCATTGATTGCTTTCTCACATGTGTCTTGACCACGGGCCTTCAGCAGACCAAGTAACCCCCTGCTGGAGCCAGCGACCTTGGGTCTAAGCTGGTGAGTTCTTTGCTCAAGCCAGATGAGCCTGCGCTCAAGCTGGCGACCTCGGGGTCTCGAACCTGGGTCCTTCCGCATCCCAGTCCGACGCTCTATCCACTGCGCCACCACCTGGTCAGGCCAACATTAAATTTCTTGATTTTCACAACTATACTGTGGTTCTTTTTTTTTTTCTTTTTAAATTTTTAAAATTTATTTATTTTTTCTGAAGTTGGAAACGAGGAGGCAGTCAGACAGACTCCCGCATGTGCCTAACCGGGATCCACCTGGCACGCCCACCAGGGGGCAATGCTCTGCCATTCTAGCGCCTGTGGCAGAGGCCATAGAGCCATCCTCAGCGCCCGGGGCCAACTTTGCTCCAATGGAGCCCTGGCTGCAGGAGGGGAAGAGAGAGACAGAGAGGAAGGAGAGGGGGAGGGGTGGAGAAGCAGATGGGCATTTCTCCTGTGTGCCCTGGCCGGGAATCGAACCCGGGACTCCTGCACACCAGGCCGACGCTCTACCACTGAGACAACAGGCCAGGGCCAATACTGTGGTTCTTGTTCTTAGAAAACACACCAAAGTACGAAGGAATAAAGGAAGAGAATGTTTGCACCTGCCTCTCAAATGGTTGGGAAAACATGGGTACATGCGCATACAAACAGAACACACACACACACACACACACACACACACACACACACACGGGGAGATGAAGGGGGAGGGGTAGGAACGAGCACACCCAAACTGACAAAGCAAACAGGACAAAATGTTAACAACTAGTGAAGCTGGGTAAAAGGAATAAGGGAGTGGTTCTTTACACTGTTCTATAAGTTTAAATTATATCAACAGGTACCAAAAACAAAAAATGATTAGACTTCCAGCAAAGTGAAGTGTCCCCCAACTACCCCCCAGTTGATTTCAAATTACTAAAATATCCCAAAGTATATTTTTAGAGAAGGCAGCTAAGTCTCCTTGTTCTGTCTGTACTGCTGACCAAGACAGAGCACTCCTGGAGAAATACAAAAGGTTCTAGATAAAATAGTCCACCTACTTATGAATTCTCAAAGCCCTAGGTACTGCTGAAAGAAATATCCAAGGAAGTACAGGAAAAAAGGAATGGCGGGGAGAAGCGTTAGGGTGGCATGAGGTGGGAGGGTGGGAGTCCCCTAGGAAGGTGGGGGGGAGGGGCAGGAGTGGAGGGAGGCAACTCCAACTTGCTCTTACCATGCCAGAGCCGCCGCAGTAGTGGCAGTGCTGCAACTTGGTGCCAGGCTCATTCCCCTTGCCGTCGCACCGCTCACAGGTATCAGTGATGTTCACAGTGAACTCCTTGTTGACACCCTTGGCAGCTTGATTGAATGTCAAATCCATTATGTACTAAAGAAATCAATGGATGGCCTGTCATCTTTCTGAAAGCAGGGAAGGGCACTAGCCAGCGGATTGTAGTTACTTTATTTTTAAAAATTTATTTATTGATTTTAGAGAGAGAGGAAAAGAGGGAAAAGAGCAACATTAATTTGTTGTTTCACTTATTTATGCAATTATTAGTTGACAATCATTGGTTGCTTCTTTATTATTATTTATTTTTTAGAGAAAGGAGAGGGGGAGAGAATGAAAGAGAGGGAGAGAGAAAAAGAGGGGAGAGAAACAGGACACATCAACTCATAGTTGTTGCTTCCTGCATGTGCCTTGACCAGGAAATTCGAGCTGGTAACCTCAGTGCTCCAAGTCAATGTTTTATCCACTGTGCCACCACAGGTCAGGCCATTGGTTGACTCTTGTAGGTGCCCTGACTAGAGACTGAAACCAGCAACCTTGGTGTATCCAGACGATGCTCTCTAACCAACTGAGCTACGTGGTTAGGGCATGCAGTTACTTTACTTTTAAAGACTTTATTTTTTAGAGCAGTTTTGGTTTATAACAAAATTTAGAGGAAGGTACAGAAATTTTCCACATACCCCTTCCCCCTACCCATGTACAGCCTCTCCCATCATTATTACTCACTAAAGTGGTACATTTTTACAATATCAAGAATAAACCAACACTGACACATCATAATTATCCAAAGCCCACAATTTGCATTAGGGTTCACTCTTGGTGCTGTACATTCTGAGTCTGGACAAATGCTTAATGACATGTATACATCATTATAAAAATCACAGAGTATTTTCTTTTCTTTTTTGATTTTGAGAGAAAAGGGAGGAGAAGGAGAAAGAGAAAGAGAGGAGAAAGACAAGCATCAATTCATAGCTGCTTCACTTCAGCTGTTCATTGCTTGCTTCTCATACGTGCCTTGACAAGGGGGTGCTCAAGGCGAGCCAGTGACCCCTTGCTCCAGCCAGCGACCTTAGAATCATGTTGATGATTCCACTTTCAAACCAGCGACTCTGAGCTGAAGCTGCCCAGTGACCTCGGGGCTTTGAACCTGGGCCCTCAGCGTTCTAGGTCTACGGTCTTATCCACTGTGCCACTAACCACTGGACAGACCACAGAGTATTTTCACTGCCTGAAAAATCCTCGGTGCTCTGCCTATTCATTTCTACCCGCCCTAGTTCCTTTACTTTTTAACTGCTTTACTTACCTGTACTCTGCCAAGTAAAAGTAAATGAGACTCCATTGTTCATGCTCCTTAGCATTTTTAGAGGTAATGTTTAGGTAAAAATGTACTTTTCAACAAACTGTTCACAGATAATCCAAGTATACAGTCCTTACAAACAGCTCAAAAAACCCAAAATCGTAACACAAATTATAACCATTCCTCCTCTCTCTTCAACTCTGGTAACGTCTAATTAGGGCAAAAATATGGAAGAAGTCTAGATTGAGCTCTCCTGGAATGATGTAGCAGCTCCACAAAAAGCACACACTAATAAAAAAAACAAAAAACCACACACACTAATAAAGGACTCTGAGAGCCTTAGATGCTGTTTGGTTAAGCAGCAAGTGAGACTCAAGTCAAAATGTATGTACATATTATTACCTATATGATTTTTCAAATTTTGGGATTCTTACCAAAATGGCTGCCTTTGGGTTTAAGCTACTTTGCCTTTTTCTTTGAGAAACAGAAATTGATAAAATCTGTTTGCATCATGCTTAGCAGCTAAAATTTGAATGGTTCTTCAAAATGAGCTTACCTCCTGAGGCTGATTGAATATAGTCTGGAAATCTCCAAAAGAAGATGATGAGAACTCCCCAAAAATCTTCCTGAAGAGCTCCTCTGGGTCGACAGTAGGGCCCCCTTTCCAGTAGCTCTGCCTGGAGCCGCCAGCCCCAGGGTCAAAGCCAGCGGAGCCGTAGGTGTCATACTGCTTCCTCTTCACTTCATCACTCAGCACCTTCCACAAAAGGCATAGGTCAGGCGCTCCCAGATCTCTCAAAGCCCAGGGACACAGACACCAAGTACTGATAATGGTACTGTATTAACATTAAATGTTCCAGTTCTGACAACCGAACCGTAGTTATGGGAAAGAATGTGAACTCTGGAATTGTTCAGTAGTTGTTTCATATATGTTCCGTCCCTCTGATTACATTTTAAATTCCTCCAGGACAGTGGTGGTCCTCTACTTTTACAAGATCCACCATCCCCACCAGACAGCGATGCCCTCTGGGGGGAGGGATCAAACAGGTGTGGAATTCATCCAAAAAGGTGTTCCCAGACCCAGCGACAAGTCCAAGCTCTGTTAATAGAGATTGGAAACTATTTCTCATTGAGATTACTAGTAAGATCTAGAATGAGACCCAAGAATCTTTTTCTTTAACCAGGTGATCTGGTGTGGGGACACAGCCTTCATACTAGACCTCATGACACATCAGGTTGCCCGTGCAACACACTCTGATATGCATGCAGCTGAGTGACAGTGAGTGCACACATCGGTGGGTCACATTACCTCATAGGCTTCTGCCAGCTGGGAAAACTTCTCCTTGGCTTTGGGATCATCCTTATTTGTGTCTGGGTGATATTTCTTGGCAAGCTATGGGAAGAAATGAAAAATTACGACGGACACAAAATAATTACTAAAACTGAACCTCAAACACCTGTAACAATTTCACCTTTATAGCAGTTGTCTAAGACTTTACAAACAATAGCAATTCTTAAAACAAGGTTTAAGACATTAAAACAAACCATCTCTCCATCTCTTCAAATCTGATGTACATTTTTCAATCATAACAAATCTCTATCAAAAATAACAATTCTTTAGAATTTGGCACCTTTGTAAAAGATGCAAAATAGTGTATCTGGTGTACTTTATATAAAGAGAGGAAAATAACTGTATAGATATATATTTTTGGAAGAACATACAATAAACTGGTAACACAGGCTGTTATAGAAGGAATATGGATGAACAGAAAAGACGAAGACTTTTCTTTGTATACTCCCTTGTACTTTATGAATTCTGAATAGATGGAATTTATTACTATTCAAAACATAAATTTAAATACTAAAAACAAAACTAAATTTTACTTGGTTGTGCAAAGCACACAGGTGTACAGCAGCTCTAAAAAGGTTACCTTCTGGCTGCGCTGAGTGTTACTGTGTGGTTTGTATATATGTCCATTCAACATTGATTTCTGCGACTCCTATGCCTTCTAAGTCTGGATTACCACAGGTCCCTTAAGTGAGGGCAAGGAGGTGACAAGAAACAGAATCCTAAAGGTGAGAGTGACTTACTTGGGTGGCCTTCTGGTGCAGTCACTGGTAGCAGTGGGCTGCTTAATATGCTTCTGAAGATGCTGGTCCTCACACCAGCAAATGGAAGCATGTCAGAGGCTGCAGGCTAAGCCCTGAAGGGGGCAGTCTCAAGCATAGCCAGCTGATCACAGTGGGCTACAAAACAAGGCCAACGCCAAGGCAAGATATGTCTGTCTATTGGCTGGTCCCAAACTCCAAGACAAGATATGCTGAAACATGAGATCAGCATATGGAGAAGAGAGGCCTTTTTCAGTCAGGAAGACCTGTATTTTAGTCTCACATGTGCCACATATTAGCTGTGTGGCCTTGGATGTGTGTCAGTATCTCGCCAAACCCCTTGCCGCAAGGATTAAATAACGTCACACACACAAAGCTTTTTATCAAGATCTGACTCTAGTAACTGCTCCACATAGCAACTTAAAAATTTTTCAGTTTTGTCCTGTCTGTCCACCTCATCTGTCCCTCTCTGTCTCTCGCTAAAAAATAAGTAAATAAAAAAATTTCAGTTTTGCCTTGGCTGAATAGCTCAGCTGGTGAGAACACAAAGGTTGTCACAATACACAAAGGTTGTCAGTTCAATCCCTGGTCGAGCACATACAGGAATATACTGATGTTTCTTTTTCTCAAATCAATAAATAAAAAATAAAAATTTTCCAGTTTTACACTGCACAGTTTTTAAACGATCTTTTTATTTCCACAACTAAAAACCTGAATGGTTCCCTACTCTTTTAAATGAAGTCTCTAGCATGTGCTAAGGGCCTGGCCACAGCCTCCATCTTTTCTAGCTTTTCCCTCCCTTGCAGCAGGTACCTTACCCTCCAGCTCAAAAGAGGCATGCTATTCACTCTTCCCCAGCCAGGATCTCTGCTTTATTTCCCCATGCCTTTGCTCATTCCATTACAACTCAGTAGTAAAAAGCTTAACTCAAAAAACGGGCCAAAGGATCTGAGTACATTTACAACAAATGGCTGATAATCACATGAAAAGATGCTCAACATCACTAGCCACCAGGGAAAAGCAAATCAAAACCACACTAAGACACCACTTCACACACACCAGGATGGCTAGAAACGAAAAGACAGCTCACAACAAGTGGTGGTCAGGATGTGGAGAAACTGGTGGGGATGTAAAATAGTGTAGCTGCTTTGGAAAACAGTCTAGTTGCTCAAAAGGTTAAATATGGAGTTATCATTTGACCTAGCAATTTTACTCCTATGTGTATGTATATAGCCAAGACAAATGAAAACATCTACACAAAATTTATACATGAATGTTTACAGCAGCATTCACAATAGCAAAAAAGTGGAAACAATCCAAGTATCTATCAGCTGATGACTGGAATGAAAAAATGTAGCATATTCATGCCATGGAATATTATTTGACCATTAAAAGAAATAAAGTGATACATGCTTACAACATGGATGAAACTTGAAAAGATGCTAAAGTGAAAGAAGATAGTCACTAAAGGCCATGTACTATATGATTTCATTGCTACGAAATGTCTAAAATAGGCAAAACCATAGAGACAGAAAGCAGGTTAGCAATTACAGGAGCAGAGGAAAGAGAATGGGGTCTAAGTGCTAACCGTAAGGGGTTTCTTTTAGAGGTGTTGAAACGTTCTAAAATTGGCCCTGGCCAAATAGCTCTGTTGGTTAGTGTCTTCCCAAAGTGCTGAGGTTGCTGTTTCGATACCCAGTCAGGGCACATACAGAAACAAATCTATGTTCTTGTCCTGCTCTCTCTCTCTAAAATCAATAAAAAAAACAAACAAACAAAAAAAACTCTTAAATTGATTGTGATGATGACCATACCAACTCTAAATAATACTAACAACCAGTGAACTATATAGCCTGACTGATAGTAGAGCAGTTAATAAGTGTGTCAACCTAGGATGCTGAGGTCTTAGGTTCGAAACCCCAAGGTTGCCAGCTTAAGCAAGGGGTCACTGGCTCGGCTTACGGCCACCCTCGCTCCCATCATGGCACATATGAGAAGCAATCAGTGAACTAAAGTGATACAACTATGAGTTGATGCTTCTCATCTCTTGCCCTTCCTGTGTGTATCTCTCTCTAAAAAATGAAAACAAAAACAACAGTGAACTCTACATTTTTTATAAAAAAGATGAGGGAGCCCTGGCCAGCTGACTCAGTGGTAGAGTGTCGGCCCAGCATGTGGAAGTCCCAGGTTCGATTCCTGGCCAGGGCACACAGAAGCACCCATCTGCTTCTCCACCCCTCCCCCTCTCCTTTCTCTCTGTCTCTCTCTTCCTCTCTCTCAGCCAAGGCTCCATTGGAGCAAAGCTGGCCTGGGCACAGAGGATGGCTCCATACCCTTCACCTCATGTGCTAGAATGGCTCCAGTTGCAATGGAGTGATGCCCCAGATGGGCAAAGCATCGCCCCCTAGTGGACATGCTGGGTGGATCCCTGTCAGGTGCCTGCAAGAGTCTCTCTGTGCCTCCCCGCTTCTCACTTCAGAAAAATACAAATAAAATAAAATTAAAATAAAAAAAGATAAGGGAGTAGCCATTCAAGCCACAAGCTGTTAGGTCTGATTTTGATTGGTACTTGGTTCACAAATACTGGCCTTAAAGGTTTTGCTTACCCATGTGGGAAAAAAATCTTGTAGTAAATTTTTCACAAAGGTAATCTATTTTTGTATTTAATTCATATTTTATTTTATTTAAAGATCTCTTCTTTATTCTGATATTATGGCTTTCCTATTTTTATGGTGTTTAGATGCTCTTTCTTTTACCAACATTAATAGACTGTAGTTATTTTTAACATCTACATTAGTCAAAATTCAAAAGCTGGCAATCCCACACTGGTGTCCCCATATTTTATTTTAATTTTTAGTTTGCTGATCAGAGCAAACACCCAAGAACCACTCTTCTAGTTAACACACATGCCACTTTACCAACTAGCCCTAATACATTCTGGGATATGATAATGAGAATTTCACACTTTCTGAGTTAAAAGAAGAAATCATTCTAAGTCTATAAACTTTTATCTGAACACAAAGAATGACTACTTAAACCAGCATGCCTACTGATTGAGATAGTGCAGAATAAATTTAAGTACAAAAACAGCTGTGGAGAAAGATTCTTTTAATCTCTGGTTCTGATGAGTACAGCATCATGCACTGAAAAACAGTCCAACAAAGCCCATTTTTACAATATCGTCCTGTTCTGTCAGTTGCCTGTGTCCTAGGTGTATGGGCATATACACTGCACTCATCAGGATCAGACCAGATCAACAGTGTTTCTTCTATAATCTTGTCTCTAAAATCTGGCTTCCATACAGACCTGGTAATAGGCTTTCTTGATCTCTTTTTGGCTGGCATTTCGGGGCACTCCTAATATCTGGTAATAATCCTCTTTGGCCACAGGGGCGCTCGTGTGGAAAGAGGCAGTACAAACAAAAGGGTGACTTTTTACTCCTAAAAAAGAAAAAAGGAAAGAAAATCACTCTGGGAATATGCTCAACAAAAGGAAATTGTGAGTAAACAGCCAGCCAAGTTATATCTGAGAAGAGGCAAATAGGTCACAATTTTAGGGTCTGTTCTCCTCCAAGCCCAATGGGACCAAACTCATTGCTCTTTCAAAATGGCTAAGGCCACTGTATACAAAGAATATAAAACAATGTCAATATAAAACTGGGTGGGGCTGATCCTGCTGGATTATACTACTGCTGTAGCCTCATTAAACCACCAAAAAACCTGTACATCTGACGGTTAAAAAGGGACTTAGGGTGGCTCTCTGGAGCACGCCAGCACTTTCCCCACCCCCTTCTATCTCCAGGGCGTTCCTTCCTCCACACTCTCCAGCACTCTGGAACCTCTCTTTTTCTTCCCTCAAAGCATGTCTTTCTCTCTCTTCCAAGATCCAAGAGCTCTTCTTTTGCTGTAACTTGTTTCCTGAGTCCATTTCTTCTATGGTTCACTTATTCTACCTCTGTGACTTTCTAAATAGATTATTTTATCATTTAGAAAAAAGGAGGGGGCTTAGCTCCTATTACACTGCTTGAGGACCTACTACTGTAAGGCCAGGGAAAGCGGCCGCCATCGTGGCCATTCACATGCAGGTTCTCACTGAATTCGGGCAGACAGAAAAGAAACAGCTGAGACGGAGGATGGTGGGCCATTCTGTTTATTGGTGTCTCACCAAGACAGGCAAGCCACAAGAAAAGCCAAGGTCCCCTGGAGGGCAAGGGATCAGGGAGGTGAGAAAAATAAATCCTCCTGTACCTCTCAGTGTTGGGGGAAGAATCTCCCTTCCAGTAAACATTAGTATAACAATGGCCCTCCCCAAGTAGGAAGGTAATTAGCAGTTTCGTCTGGCAGCATAATTCACATGGGCAGTGCCATTTTTAACAAAGTGAGCATAAAAATCACATTTTATGAACTTATTTGCCCAACACCTACCACACGCCAGGTATTTTCATGAGCTTGGTCTCACTGAACGCTTAACAACTCCCCAGGTTCGTTCCCTCTACCGAGCAGCCTTGGATATCTGCTTACAGGATAGGGTGATGCTCAGAGTGTGGTCCCTGGACCAGTAGATTCAGCTTGTTGGAATTTCAAATTGTTGGGCCGCTTCCCAGACCTGAATCGGAAACTGCGGAAGTGGGGCCCAGCAGGCCTCGTTTAACAAGCCCTCCAGCGATGGTTCTGTCGAATGCCCAAGTTTGAGAACCACTGTGTCCAGGACAAGATTCTGTCTTTAGAGTCACACATGTCTGAGAATCTGACGTAAGCATTGATCCCTCCCTTAAAAACAATATACACATATAGACACACAAGATTAAAAGGCCCTGTGCCAGAACCTCTGTTTACCAGAGGAGACAACCTGAAAGAAATCAAGTACACGCGAGTGGCCATATGCATGGACTCCTTTCAGGCCTCTTGCATCAGCAGCTAGGAAGAAAGACCAACAGACACATCTCCTCAACGACTCTTTGTGCATGAAGCAGAGCGCTACCGTCTCTCTGTCACAAAGTGAAGCTGGGGGAGCTGCTCTACAATCTGAATGCTGCCTCCTAACCCCCAAGCCATCTTGTGACAACAAGAACAAGGGTGAGTGAAGTTGGGCGGGAGGCCAAGTTAAGGCAGAAGGGAGAAGAGGGTTCAAGGAAAGAAATGAGGATTATGAGGCAGCTACACATTTCTAAGTCAAATGTACAGAAGCTTCTGCATTCACTACTAATTCATTTAGCAGATACTTACAAATGTTGACCATTTATTCATTCGGCAAATACTGAGCACCCACCAGGCACTGGGCTTCATGCTGGGGTATGACAGCAAACCATTAAAAGGTACTACCCTCCTGGAATTGACACTTATTCAAGACCTAACACTGTACTAGACACTGAGGATACAAGATGAATAAACCAAGTCAAAGCCAATGCCCTCAAGGAATTCAGCAGTCCCACAGGGCAGTCTGTGAAGCAGTGTATTGAGATATATCAGCATGCACAACATGCAGAGAGAATACACAAAAAGGTCACGTAACCAGGGTTTCTCAACCCCCCAACCACTCCTTCTCCCAACCCCAAGCTAGCAACTAAAAATGTCTCCAGGCCCTAGCCGGTTGGCTCAGTGGTAGAGCGTTGGCCTGGCGTGCAGGAGTCCCGGGTTCGATTTCCGGCCAGGGCACACAGGAGAAGCGCCCATCTGCTTCTCCACCACTCCCCCTCTCCTTCCTCTCTGTCTCTCTCTTCCTTTCCCGCAGCCGAGGCTCCATTGGAGCAAAGATGGCCCAGGAGCTGAGGATGGCTCTGTGGCCTCTGCCTCAGGCACTAGAATGGCTCTGATTGCGGCAGAGCGACACTCCAGATGGGCAGAGCATCGCCCCCTGGTGGCCTTGCTGGGTGGATCCCAGTCGGGCGCATGCGGGAGTCTGTCTGACTGCCTCCCCGTTTCCAACTTCGGAAAAATGCAAAAAAAAAAAAAAAAGTCTCCAGACATTACCAAACATCACTTGGAGGGTAAAAGTCACCTCACTGGCAACCCAATTTAAGAAGTTCAGGCCCTGACTTGGTGGCTTAGTGGATAAAGCATTGACCCAGTACACTGAGGTCACGGGTTCAATCCCCAGTCAGCACATGCACAAGAAGCAATCAGTGAGTGCACAATTAAATGGAACATAGGTGGAACAAGTTGATGCCTGTCTCTCTCTCATCAATAGAAAAAAAAAATAGGTCAGCCCTGGCCAGATAGCTCAGTTGGTTAGTACACCATCCGAAAGCAGAGGTTGCTAGTTTGCTCCCCAGTTAGGGCACATATAGGAACTAGGGCACATACAGGAACAGGTTGATGTTTTTGTCTCTCTCTCTTCATTTCTCTTAAATTAATAAAATAAACACTTTTATAAAAAAAGTTCAGGGAGGGTCTTCTAAGGCTCCAGCTGTTAAATGTAGGAATTAGCAAGACTAAAAATGGGTTTAAATCCATTCAGATGTACCCTGGTTGTCTAGGTTATTTGCAACAGCATCCCCTTCGCTTTCAAAAGTAGCCTGTTTGGTGGCTAAATCACATAACCACTTTCGGTTTAGAGGCAGTGGTTCATTCCTGTACATTTAGGATCTTTAGGTACTAGAAAGGAAGCACACGCACCTGTGTGTAGTGGGTGTGGTGATAGCAGAGAGGTGGTTAGAGATGATGATGATTAATGAGGCCTAGAAATAAACAGAAGGGCCTTTGAGCTAGCTAAGTGTCTAGATTTTATCTTGAGGGCAATAGGAAGCCACTGCAAGTGTTAAACAAGGAAGTGATCAGATCTGCATGAGGAAGAGCTCTCAAAAGCAAAACAGGACCTGACCAGTGACTCAGTGGATAGAGCACTGGCCCGTCATATGGATGTCTCAGGTTTGACTGCTGGTCAAGGCACACAGGTGAAGCAACGGTCTGCTTCTCCCCCTCTCTCCCTTCTCTCCCTCTTCCCCTCCCATAGCCAGCAGCCAGTGCCTTGATTGGTTCATGTGTGGCAGGCACTTAGGCTCAGTTGGTCCGAGCATGTCAGCCTCAAGTGCTAAAAATAGCTCAGTCAAGCCTTGGCTACAGATTGAGTTGCCGGATGAATCCTGATGGGGGCACATGCGGGAGTCTGCCTCACTATCTCCCCTCTCTCACCTAAAAAACAAAACAAACAAAAAACAAAACAACTCTGAAAAAACAAACAAGGACTGGGATACTACTTAAAATTAATCTGAGCAAAAGGCAATCAAGGTATTAAGCGTATAGATGAGCCTGACCATGCAGTAGCAGTGGATAGAGCATCAGACAGGGACACAGAAGACCCAGAGGACCCAGGTTCGAAATACTGAGGTTGCCGCATTGAGCGCAGGCTCGCTGGCTTGTGCTTGGGATCATAGACATGACCCTATGGTTGCTGGCATGAGCCCAAAGGTCACTGGCTTGAAGCCCAAGGTCACTGGCTTAAGCGAGGGTCAATCGTTCTGCTGTAGCCCCCCCACACACACACCCGTCAAAGGCACATATGAGAAAGCAATCAATGAATAACTAAGGTGCTGCAATGAAGAACTGATGCTTCTCACCTCTCTCCCTTCCTGCCTGTCTGTCTCTATCTGTCCCTCTCTCTGTCTCTATCACACACACACACACACACAAAGCATATGGATGAAGATGGCAACATAAAGGATAATTAGAATGGGTAGAAATGGTCAGAACAATTAAAATCAGAACCAGAAAGAAAATCTATACTTTCAGTATCCCCAATACTTGTTTTCTGTTTCTGCACCCTAGATTTCCTGGAACATGAAAAGCAGACAGTGTGGAAGCAGTAGGGGCTAGGAGACCACTGTTGTCTTTCCTTGGTCAGATTTGAGAAAAACACTAGAGCTAGCTTCCTAGTGCTACTATACTAAACCCCTTCTTCACTCAGGAACAAGTGGTTAACCTGTCCCATTCCAGACTTTCCTGCCTACCCTTTCCAATCCAGAAGGTGCAGGCTGGTAGTGGCAAAGGCTCTGGCAACTGCAGCTTCAACATCATAAGCAGAGAACTTGAACTTGGGACAGAATGGTACAAAACTGCATGTGGGTAAAATCACATTTAACTATTAAGTTTGATGACTTTTGACATTATCCAAAGGCATCAATAATTAGCAATAATTAGAAAGAGATCATCTATTAGGCAAAATTTCTCAAAGATATGACCAATATCTGTCTTGCCCTTTATAGACTAACCCAGAATAGGATTAGTCGCCAAGTCGTTCCAAGAATGGCCAGAGCTAAACCTGGCCAGTTTGCTCAGTGGATAGAGCATTGGCCCAGCATATGGATATCTCAGGTTCGATTCCCAGTCAAGGCACACAAGAGAAGCAACCAACTGCTTCACTCCCTCTTCCACTCCTGCAGCCAGTGGCTCAACTGGTTCAAGTGTGGGCCCCGGGCACTGAGGATATAGCTCAGTTGGTCCAGCGTGTCAGCCTCAGGTGCTAAAAATAGCTCAGTTGCCTGACCAGGCAGTGGCACAGTGGATGGAGCGTCGGACTGGGATGCGGAAGACCCAGGTTCGAGACTCCGAGGTCACCAGCTTGCGTGAGGGCTCATCCGGTTTGAGCAAAAGCTCACCAGCTTGGACCCAAGGTCGCTGGCTCGAGCAAGGGGTTATTCGGTCTGCTGAAGGCCCGCAGTCAAGGCACATATGAGAAAGCAATTAATGAACAATTAAGGTGTTGCAATGTGCAACAAAAAACTAATGATTATGCTTCTCATCTCTCTGTTCCTGTCTGTCTGTCCCTGTCTATCCCTCTCTCTGACTCTCTCTCTGTCTCTGTAAAAAAAAACAAAAAATAGCTCGGTTGATTCGGGCTGCAAATGGGGTTGCTGGGTGGATCCCAGTCAGGGCGCATGAGGGAATCTGTCTATCTTCCCTCCTCTCGTGTAAAAAAGAAAGAAAGAGAGGAGAGAGAAAGAGAGAGAGAAAGGGAAAGAAAGAAAGAGAAAGGAGGGAAGAAGGGAGGGAGGGGGGTAAGAAAAGAAAGAAAATGGCCAGCACAATGTCAAACAACTGCCTTCTTTCTGTGCTTGGGAGAAAAATAAAATTTAGAGTGATGTGTTTATGTCACCTAAATTACACCTGATTTGAGATGAACTGCAGACTAATCTTGGGAGCTAAATGAATGCCTTTATTTATTTATTTTTTTAAATGAATGCCTTTAAATGTATCATAGTGTACCATGAAAGATGCCACCTCTCACCTATATTAACATGCCCATCTTAGGCAATGGGCTCTTTTGGGAGAAAAGGATAGCTGACTGCAGTTCCTTACTAATGCTGCATACAAGGCTCAGTACGTAGTGTTTGTCTTTCTCTCCTGCACAATAATCAGAGATGCTCCCCAAACTTGTATAAATGTAATATGAACAAATTTAGCTTGATATTAGAAAATGCTGGGAGTCTATTTCCCCTCCTCTCACTTAAAATAAAAAGAGCCTGACCTGTGGTGGCGCAGTGGATAGTGTTGACCTGGAAATGCTGAGGTTGCCGGTTCAAAACCCTGGGCCTGCCTGGTCAAGGCACATATGGGAGTTGATGCTTCCAGCTCCTCCCCCCTTCTCTCTGTCTCTGTCTCTGTCTCTCCCCTCTCTAAAAATGAATAAATTAAAAAAATAAGTAAAAAAATTAGAAAAAAAACTTTTTTTAAATAAAATAAAAAAGAAAAAAGAAAATGTTAACAAAATTGCTTAACTGGTGGTGGTACAGAGGATAGAGCAGGGGTCCCCAAACTTTTTACACAGGGGGCCAGTTCACTGTCCCTCAGACCGTTGGAGGGCCGCCACATACAGTGCTCCTCTGGGGGCCAGATAAATGGCCTCAGGGGGCCGCAGTTTGGGGGCGCCTGGGATAGAGCATTGACCTCGGACGTAAGGTCCTAGGTTTGAAACCCCACGGTTGCCAGCTTGAGTGCAGGGTTTGCTGACTTGAGTGGGATGAGTCTATGGCCATACTACCCTGAAGGGCCCAATCTCGGCTGATCTCGGAAGCTAAGAAAGGTCTGGCCTGGTTAGTACTTGGATGGGAGAGTAGGATGATCCCATGGTTGCTGGCTTGAGCCCAAAGGTTGCTGGCTTGAAGTCCAAGCTCACTGGCTTGATTGAGCAAGGGGTCACTCACTCAGCTAGAGCGCCCCAGTCAAGGCACAAATGAGAAGCAATTGATGAACAACGAAAGTGCCCCAACTATGACTTGATGCTTCTCATCTCTCTCCTTTCCTCTCTAAAAAATTTAATCCTCTTTGTAAGGTTACAGTTAGCTTAAATATCATTTTCACAAATTCTAGGGGACAGAAATAACTGACTAGCACAATTCAGGTACACAGTTGTTCAATGATTCCTTCTTTCTCTCACAATAATGGAAGCCATCCAACACACAATCTGAAAAAGTATCATGGCTAAGCACCTAAAGGCTTAATAAATATTATTTCACTATCACCCAGGCTATTAAGTAAGCAGCAGCAGGTACTGAATGAAGATTTTACCACTTTTTAGCTTTGTGACACTCTACAAGATGTTTAACATGTATGCCTTAGTTTGTCTACAAAATGGAATTAACATCAGTGGCTATCACATGCAAATCTCCATGCCTGGTAGATAGTAAGTACTCAATAAATGTCTGTATTTTTATTACCTTTACCAACTTAAAGACCTTTAAAAAGGAATGTTTAAAAAAGTAAAAATAAAAAAATAAGAGACTGTTCAGTGTAACCTTCCGTTTACAGCATGTGGTGGAAAGCGTGAAAGCTATGAAAAGTACAGCTCTGGGTTTGGGGCAACTCCTCTTATCTAAGTTGATGGCCTTGGGTAGGTCAGCTCCTGTCCTAGAACCTCAACTTCCCATCCTTTAAAATAGGGACGACAATCTCCACGTTGCAGAGTTGTTACCATCAAGTGAGATGAGGCACAAAGTGCCCAGCACAAGAGCAGACGCTCACCGAATGGCAGTTACCTCTTCCCTTCCGCTACAGGACAGAAGGTGTAGGGAAGAGGGAGTCATAGGGTAAGGGAACAGCGGCAGGCCGGAAAGAGGCTTCCAGCAATGTTGACAGAGAGAGGTGAAGGTTCACGGCCTACGGGGCGCTTCACCTCCACGCCGAGGGCTCCATGCAGCTCTTCCTACTTCACCGCTTCTGAGCAGTCACTCGGGCCTCTGTACCTCCTGCTTGCCCGCTTCCCCAAGCAATTCCGCATACACGTGGGAAAATACCGTTCACCCCGTTGCCCTACCTAGTACCTGGAGCGAGGTGAGTCACTCCCTTCCAGGCCTTGGAGCCCCGACTCGGGCGCTGGAGCCTGCCCTCACCTGTGAAGCGGACACCGGGTCTCAATGTCAGTAAAGCCCCGGGGCCACGAGCTCCCAGAGAAGGCGCGAAGGCGGTAACGCTCAGCTTGCGGTTCAGCGACGCCCCCACCACGCCCGCCCTGGGCTGCCGAGCCCCTCTCCCAGCGGCTGCCCGCGGCCGAGGGGTCCCCACAGCCACCAACAACCAGCGCGTGGAGCACCGCGCCGCCATCTTGGCCTGGGGACACTGCGCCTGCGCCACCCGGCTCCAGGAGGCATCGCGAGGACAACTGGAGCGCGCACAGCGCCAGCGCATAGGAAGTGGAGGTGGGGGCAAAGAGGCGGGGCGGCCCGCTGCGCGCGCACGCAGGAACACAAGCGCTGCGCAGGCCTGGCCGTATTTAATGCATCTTCCTGGAAGCCAACGTTGAAATGAGGTTTGCTCTGAAGACTGCTACCGTGTATAGTTAGTTGACTTGGAGAACCTCGAAATTACGTGTTGGACGATCACGACTGTAAGGACCGGGTTGAATGTAGCTGAATGTAACTGGTTTAAAGTGCCTGGCAAGGAACGGACTACAAATCCTGGCGTGCAAAGCGGCTTTGGGTCGCGCAGATCCCAGTGTGCAGTGCGCGGATTCCTGCTTCTTTATCTCCACATCTT
Source organism: Saccopteryx bilineata (assembly GCF_036850765.1). Lineage (NCBI taxonomy): Eukaryota > Metazoa > Chordata > Mammalia > Chiroptera > Emballonuridae > Saccopteryx > Saccopteryx bilineata. The sequence goes on from NC_089493.1 coordinate 285,755,432, forward strand.
AGACGGTTATTACTTCACTTGGTGTATACACAAAGTGCAGGTGTTTGCACAGAATGCCGGTGTCCGCACCAGATGCCGGAGTCCTTTGTCTACTCCCAAAACCTGTCCTCAGGCTCACTTTCTCTGGCTGACTTCCCTCGCGGCGGACTTGGGTCGTTCAGGTCTTTCCTAAGCATGTTAGCTTCCGAACCTGTAGTGAACTTGCCGGTCGCGGATTAAGAGCCGAGTACCCCTAAAATGAATTTAATGAACATTTGAAGGATTTGCTACGTGTCACCCACGTACTAGAATATTGGGGATACAATAATGAATGACATGCCATTCCTGCTCTGCAGGTGCACAACGATGAATTGAGACAGGCTTCCCGGCAACTACGTAATCAATGCTATCTCAGTAGGTATGTGATAGGTTATAGGTACACAGGTGAAGGGGTTTCTCAGAGTTTGGGGGATTGGAGTGTTAGGGAAGGCATATGAGAGGTAACATTCCCGTAATGAAAAGTGGGTCAAGTGAGGGTGGAAGGGAAAAGTATTACAAATACCAAGAAGTTCAAAGGCAGGTGCCTAGAGAAGGAAAGTGCTTGCCCTGTTTGCTTAAGCCCTAAATTTAGGATATGTGACTGGAGATGAGGCCAGAAAGGTATACCTGATCTGGTAAGTCTTGCAAAGGAGTTCCAACCTTCACAGTCCCACCACCACCACCTCAAATAATAGGGAACCTGAGGTTTCACTGTTTTTTTTTTTAAGATCTATGTTCTTTGTCCCTCTCCCCATTGTACACAAAATTTTTGTGTATGTGTATGTTAATCCATAATTTTGGTCAATAAAATCCACGGGCTCTGAGATTCAAAGGTTAAAAACCACTGGCCCAGCGAAGAACAGTTAACGAGGCTATTGTAAAATGCAAGGAATAGTTGGGAGTTTGTGCTAGGGAACGTAGAAGAGCACTGAAGTGAGCAAGGGACATTTTAGAGAAAAAAAGAAAAGTTGTCATGGGGTCAGAAAAGGGGAAAGGACCTCTTTAATATATCAACCAAGGCCCTGGCCGGTTGGCTCAGTGGTAGAGCGTCAGCCTGGCGTGTGGAAGTCCCAGGTTCGATTCCCGGCCAAGGCACACAGGAGAAGCGCCCATTTGCTTCTCCACCTCTACCCCTCTCCTTCCTCTCTGTCTCTCTCTTCCCCTCCCGCAGCCGAGGCTCCATTGGAGCAAAGATGGCCCGGGCGCTGGGGATGGCTCCTTGGCCTCTGCCCCAGGCGCTAGAGTGGCTCTGGTCGCGGCAGAGCGGCGCCCCAGAGGGGCAGAGCATCGCCCCCTGGTGGGCAGAGCGTCACCCCCTGGTGGGCGTGCCGGTGGATCCCGGTTGGGCGCATGCGGGAGTCTGTCTGATTGTCTCTCCGGGTTTCTAGCTTCAAAAAATACAATATATATATATATATATTTGCACCTAGCCTGACCAGGCAGTGGTGCAATGGATAGAGCATTGACCTGGGACACTGAGGACCAAGGCTTGAAACCCCAAAGTTGCTGGCTTGAGCACGGGCTCATCCCACCAGCTTGAGCAAGGGGTCATTGACTGAGCTGGAACCCCCCCCCCCATCAAGGCACATATGAGAAAGCACTCAATGAACAACTAAAGTGCCACAACTATGAGTTGATGGTTCTCCTCTCTTTCCCTTCCTGTCTCTCACTCACTGGATAGATAGATGATAGATAGATAGATAGATAGATAGATAGATAGATAGATAGATAGATAAATGTTTCCAGTATAGTGATTAAGAGTATTTAGATAGCCTTGGACTGAATCCCAGCTCTGTAACTTAGCAGCGATGTGTCCATGGGCAACCTATTTTACCTCTGTGCCTCAGTTTCCTTTCTCTAAAATGGGGACATAACAGTAAGTACCTCAAAGGATCATCTGAAGAGTGAGATAATCCATGTAAAAGCTTCATATAGTAGTTGGCACCTAGTAAATACTCAATATATTTATATGTTAGTCCTACATGCCAGACTCTGTGCCAAGCACTGAATACCAAGCAGAGCTCAGACAATTACTGCTCACAGGGAACCCAAAACCTAGGGCGAAAGAGTGGGGGAGGATGCTGGTTGAGAAGTACAAATTTCAGGAATAAAAGCTGAGAACAGGAGGCAAAGGGACTTGCATTTACCAACTCAAGTGAGTTAGGAACTAGAGGAGGGCTCACTAATATGAAAACTTTGTCAGTTTTGTAACTTCCTCATTTTTTGGCATTTTAGTTTCCTCCCCCATATATTTTCCCTTGGTGACTTAAAAAATTATTTAAAAATTTTTTCAATTACAGTTGACATTCAATATTATTTTATACTAGTTTCAAGTTTACATCTACCATAGTGATTAACAGTAAAAATCCTCCACATTGAAAGGCGGGGTGTCTTATTTTAGGGGATAGCAGGAAGGCTGATTGTTCTTCCTTTTAGGAAGGAGAGAGCCCCAAGGAAATGGGGTGGGTGGTGGTGGTTACAAATGGACCTATCCCAGGCCTGGCAAAAACTGGAATAAGCACACAGGCCACACCTACCCACACTCCAAAACAGAATATGTGGTGTGTCTCTCCTCTTCCCCTGCCTGCTTCTTCAGTTTAAAGCCAAAAACTTGAGCTTTAAGGAGAAACAAATGTTACTTGCAAAAGGCACAGAGATTTCTCAAACATCGCCCTCTCTGTACTTTTCATTTTAATGTTCCATAGATCCTTCTTGCTCCCCTGACCTAAGAGAGTTAGTAAGGAAGTTTTAAGTATGCTCTACTCTGTAATGACCTGTACCTCTATACTGACCATCCAAGGTACAGTGGGTCTGGTCAAGTCCTTGGCTAATCGATGGGATGACTGCTCCCCTCTCCATGTTAGTTCCAGGAAGGGCAGAAGGTCCTTAGCCCTTCAGAGGCAGTAAAGCTAGCTCACGAATTCTTTAGTTGTAGCATTTCTTTTCCTCCCCAAGATAATATGGGCAATTCCAAGGGGTGTGAGATGTGCAACCCAGGTGTTCCTGGACATGACATCCACAGTGTATGCAGTTCCCTTCCGGGGAAAGGAGATGAACTGTGTCCTCCCCTTAGTTTTCTGTGCTAATGATTTCCAAAAAGGCCCTTTAAATAAACTACATGTGACTCCAGCTGGAAGCTAAATATTCTTTCACCCAAAGTAGGTTTAAACTTAAGCAATGTTTTGCAAACTTGAAAAATGAAAGGAATGTCTTTTTAAGAAAACAAAAAGATCACAAACACTTGAGTATAAAGCTCTGGATCCTCTGGCAATCACTAGACTCCAATGTGGGAAACATCAGCTTAGGAAAGGACAGTCCTTTCTATGAAACTGCCCTTTAGTTGTGAATTATCATTTTGTGTGTCCATTAAAATACTGTGCAAGTTACTGCAAAAAAAAAAAAATCAAATCACTAGGTATAGTAAAACTTTAGAGCCCCAACAACACGTGTACACCTCCATATAAGAAAAACAAAATAATAATGTGAGGTGCACTATCTCGCTGTCAAAGGAGAATTTTGAGTGTTTTCCTCAATTTTTAAAAGTATTTTTAAAAATATTTTATTTATTGGCCCTGGCCAGTTGGCTCAGCGGTAGAGCGTCGGCCTGGCGTGCGGGGGACCCGGGTTCGATTCCCGGCCAGGGCACATAGGAGAAGCGCCCATTTGCTTCTCCACCCCCACCCCCTCCTTCCTCTCTGTCTCTCTCTTCCCCTCCTGCAGCCAAGGCTCCATGGGAGCAAAGATGGCCCGGGCGCTGGGGATGGCTCCTTGGCCTCTGCCCCAGACGCTAGAGTGACTCTGGTCGCGGCAGAGCGACGCCCCGGAGGGGCAGAGCATCGCCCTCTGGTGGGCAGAGCGTCGCCCCTGGTGGGCGTGCCGGGTGGATCCCGGTCGGGCGCATGCGGGAGTCTGTCTGACTGTCTCTCCCCATTTCCAGCTTCAGGAAAAAAAAAAAAAAAAAAAAAAAAAATTTATTTATTGATTGATTTTTTTTAGAGAGAGAGGAGTGAGAGAGAGAGAGAAGGGGGAGGAGCAGGAAGCATCAACTCCCATATGTGCCTTGACCAGGCAAGCCCAAGGTTTCGAACCGGCAACCTCAGTGTTCCAGGTCGACGCTTTATCCCACTGCGCCACCACAGGTCAGGCCTTAAAAGTATTTTGTTGCATAATTCTTCATTTTATGTGCTGAGATAAATGCACATGCCTTTCTGTTCCAGCTCCTGAAATAAAAAAGGACTTACCCATAAAAATGTTTTCTTTCTTTTTTTTTTTTAAGATTTTATTTATTGACTTTAGAGAGGAAGTGTGGGTGAGAGGAAGCATCAACTTGAAGTGGTTTCTTCTTGTATGTATGTGCCTCAACTGGCCAAGCCCAGAGTTTCGGTCTAGTGACCTCAGCATTTCAGCTTTATCCACTGCGCCACCACAGGTGAGGTCAGGCTAAAAATGTTTTCAGTAAGCATCTTAGTAAACAACTATTTCACCCTGGCCAGGTGTAGATGGAGCATCTTCCTGGCACACCAAGGTTGCAGGTTTGATTCCAACTCAGGGCAATATGAGAGACAGCTAATGAGTGCACAACTAAGTGAAACAACTAAATGGAATGAGTTGATACTTTTCTCTCTCCTTTCCCTCCTCCACCCCTCTAAAATCAATGGGAAAAAAATTTTTAAATAACCATTTCATAGGCAGATAACTAGATCTAAGGAATTTGTTTTTGGCACCAAAGTTGACTTCATCCATCCCTCTTTTACCAAAATTCTGATTGTCTTTCTTTTTTTGGTGTCATAGTTTAAAATAAGACTACATCTTTATTTATTTATTTATTTATTTATTATTTTAGTGTTTAATAGAGAGAGAGAGAGAGAGAGAGAGAGAGAGGGATATAAGGGCCAAACAGGAAGGGAGAGAGATGAGAAGCATCAATTCTTCATTGTGACACCTTAGTTATTCATTGATTACTTTCTCACATGTGCCTTGGCTGTGAAGCTCCAGCCGAGCCAGTGACCCCTTGCTCAATCCAGCATCTTGGGCTTCAAACCAGCAACCATGAGGTCATGTCTGTGATCCCATGCTCAAGCTGGTAAACGCATGCTCAAGCTGGCAACCTTGGGGCTCCAAACCTGGGTCCTCAGCATCCCAGGCAGATGCTCTATTCAATGTGCCACCGCCTGGTCAGGCTATATCCTTTTTTTCTTTTTCTCTTTGGACGTGAGTGCAAGAAAGACGGGGGGGGGGGGGGCTGACCAGGCGGTGGCGCAGTGGATAGAGCGTCGGACTAGGATGCGGAAGACCCAGGTTCAAGACCCCAAGGTCGCCAGCTTGAGTGCGGGCTCATCTGGTTTGAGAAAAAGCCCACCAGCTTGGGCCCAAGGTTGCTGGCTTGAGCAAGGGGTTACTCGGTCTGCTGTAGGCTCATGGTCAAGGCACATATGAGAAAGCAATCAATGAACAACTAAGATGTCACAACGAAAAACTAATGATTGATGCTTCTCATCTCTCTCCGTTCCTGTCTGTCTGTCCCTATCTATCCCTTTCTCTGACTCTCTCTCTGTCTCTGGAAAGAAAGAAAGAAAAAGAAAGAAAGAGAGAGAGAGAGAAAGAAAGAAAGAGAAAGAAAGAAAGAAAAAGAGAAAGGAAGAAAGAGGGGGAATAAGGGGGAGAGAGATATGAAGCGTTAACTTGTAGTTGTGGCACTTTATTTTATTTAGATTTTATTTATTGATTTTTGGAGAGAAGGGAGAGAAAGAGAGAGAAGAGAAAAAGAATGAGAAAGAGGAGGGAGAAGCAGGAAGCATCTTCTCATAGTAGTTACTTACTGTATGTGCCTTGATCGGGAAAGTCCAGGGATTCAAACTGGTGACCTCAGCATTCTAGGTCAACACTTTATCCACTGTGCCACCTCAAGTCAGCAGCGGCACTCTAGTCATTCTTTGATGTCTTCTAATATGTGCCATGATGGGGGGGGGCTCCATCTGAGCCACTGACCCCCTTGCTCAAGCCAGTGTCTATGGGGTCATGTTGAAGATCCCACACTTAAGCTGATGATCTTGGGGTTTCAAACCTGGGACTTCAGCATCCCAGGTCGACACTCTATCCACAACCTGATAAGCTCAGGCCTCAGTTCTTCTTCTTTTTTTTTTTTGTATTTTTCTGAAGTGAGAAGCGGGGAAGCAGTTAGACTCCTGCATGCACCCGACCAGGATCCACCTGGCATACCCACCAGGGGATGATGCTCTGCCCAACTGGGGTGTTGCTCTGTTGAGGTCAGAGCCATTCTAGCACCTGAGGTGGAGGCCATGAAGCCGTCCTCAGCACCTGGACCAGCTTTGCTCCAGTAGAGCCTTGGTTGCAGGAGGGGAAGAGAAAGAGAAGAAGGAGAGGGGGAAGGGTGGAGAAGCAGATGGGCGCTTCTCCTATGTGCCCTGGCTGGGAATTGAACCTGGGACTTCCACACACGGGGCCAACGCTCTACCGCTGAGCCAACCAGCCAGGGCAGGCCGCAGTTCTTGATTGTTATTAATCATTCTTGGAAATAGGTCCTATGATATCTAAATCATCTGCCATGTACCAAACTAACCAGACATCCTCATATTGCTGGCATTTGACCCCCTTTTTATAGACTGCCTTTTAGTGTTGAGAGGTGTCTTTCAGGATCCTTAGAGACATTGAAGTGGAATTACTAGCAGCATAAAGAAACAAAACTGGGCCTGACCAGGAGGTGGCGCAGTGGACAGAGCATCGGACTGGGATGCAGAGGACCCAGGTTCAAGACCCCGAGGTCGCCAGCTTCAGCGTGGGCTCATCTGGTTTGAGCAAAAGCTCAAGGTCGCTGGCTCAAGCAAGGGGTTACTCGGTCTGCTGAAGGCCCACGGTCAAGGCACATATGAGAAAGCAATCAATGAGCAACTAGGTCTCACAACGAAAAACTGATGATTGATGCTTCTCATCTCTCTCCGTTCCTTTCTATCTGTCCCTGTCTATCCCTCTCTCTGACTCTCTCTCTGTCCCTGTAAAAAATAAAAAAATTAAAATAAAAAAAATAATAAAAGAAACAAAACTGGTAACTCTTAGGCTCATGGAATGGAAGGAATCTTAGATAATGTCAGTGCAACTTTGTAATTCATGAAGTGATTTATTCTGCTTAAGTTTGCTGCGGCCTTAGAGCTCTGAACTCTCTACTAGAATCACTCTCTCCAACCAGAATGGGAACAGGTGAGTGGTCACTCTCTGGGTCTCCATGTCCTTTTGGCCCTTCCTTTTCCCTTGCTGTAGAGCTATAGAGCTCACATTGGTCACTGTGGAAATGGGAAGATGATACTCTCCAACTATGCTTATGCCAGCCTCCACTTTGTAGAAACACAGTCACATGACCCAGCGCAGCCAGGTCATGGCTTCTCCCTCTTCTGGGAGAGAAGGCCAGGGGTCACAAACCTAGGTGCCAGGGCCAGGCAGATAAAAAAGCATAAGGGTGGAGTGACCATGTATAAGATAAGAGGGGTTTGACCAGGCGGTGGCGCAGTGGATAGAGCGTAGGACTTGGATGCCAAGGACCCAGATTCGAGACCCCGAGGTCACCAGCTTGAGCGCGGGCTCATCTGGTTTGAGCAAAAAGCTCACCAGCTTGGACCCAAGGTCGCTGGCTCGAGCAAGAGGTTACTCAGTCTGTTGAAGGCCGCGGTCAAGGCACATATGAGAAAGCAATCAATGAACAACTAAGGTGTCGCAATGCGCAACCAAAAACTAATGATTGATGCTTCTCATCTCTCCGTTTCTGTTTGTCCCTGTCTGACTCTCTCTCTGTCTCTGTGTAAAAAAAATAAATAAATAAGAGGTACCAGTGGGACTGCAGTAATTGGGAAAGCATACTTTAAAGGTGATAGGTGCTTCTCAGCTCTCCCCATTTTAGTCATGTGGGGCTATGGATCCACCATTGCCAAAATCTTTGTGGTTCAGAAAAAGCTGAAATCCAAACTTTTAGGAAATGTCTCCATTTAAAAAAAATTTTTTTTGTTGATTTTAGTGAGAGGGGCAGGGAGAGAGAGAGAGAGAGAGAGAGGAAGAGGAAAAGCATTAACACGTAGTTGTGTCACCTTAGTTGTTCATTGATTGCTTCTCATACATGCCTTGACCAGGGGGCTCAAGCTGAGCCAGTGACACCTAGCTCATGCCAGCGACCTTCGGCTCAAGCCAGCAACCTTGGGATCATGTAGATCAGTGGTAGTCAACCTGGTCCCTACTGCCCACTAGTGGGTGTTCCAGTTTTCATGGTGGGCGGTAGCGGAGCAACCAAAGTATAACTAGAAAGATAGATTTAACTATAGGAAGTTGTTTTATAAAGATTTATTCTGCCAAACTTAGCGAAAATCCAACATAAAGTACTTGGTAAATAATTATTATTATATGCGTTAACTTGCTGTAACTCTGCTTTATAAATTTTATAAAGTAAAGTTATTTCCCTACTTTATAAATCACCATTACTGTGGAACCGGTGGGCAGTTAGAAAATTTTACTACTAACAGAGATACAAAAGTGGGCGGTAGGTATAAAAAGGTTGACTACCCCTGATGTAGATGATCCCACATTCAAGCCGGCGAGCCTGCGCTCAAGCTGGATGAGCCCACACTCAAGCCAGCAACCTCAAGTTTTCAAACCTGTGTCCTTAGCGTCCCAGGTCAACACTCTATCCACTGTGCCCCACCAGTCAGGCTCAATAATTAAAATTAAAATAAATAAATATATATATCTGTTGCAAAGCACTGTCACTGTCAACACTACTGAACTGTATACTTTATTTTTAAAAAATTTTTAAGACTTTATTTATATATTTTAGAGAGAAGAGAGAGAGAAGGGGGGAGGAGCAGGAAGCATCAACTCCCATATGTGCCTTGACCAGGCAAGCCCAGGGTTTCGAACCAGTAACCTCAGTGTTCTAGATCGATACTTTATTCACTGCACCACCACAGGTCAGGCTTATTTTTTTAAAAAGCATACTTTATCGATTTTAGTGAGACAGGAAGGGAGGGGGAGAGAGAGAGACAGGCAGGAATATCAGTCTGTTCCTCTGTGTGCCCTGACTGGGGATCAAACCTGCAGTCTTCAGGTTCCAGACTATGCTAACCAACCAAACTGCCTGGCTAGGGCTGAACTGTGCACTTTAAAAGGGTGAAGTTTGTTACATGTTTTTACTACAGGTAAAAAAATAAATAAGCAATATCTGCAGTAATTGAACACCACAACCAATTCAAGACTGCATTAATGGTGCCTTTTTGACTGATATGTGGTGGTGCAGTGGATAAAGAGTCAACCTGGAACGCTGAGGTTGCCAGTTTGAAACCCTGGGCTTAAATGGTCAAGGCACATGCAAGAAGCAACTACTATGAGTTGATGCTTTCCACTCCTCCCTGATTTTCTCTCTTTATCCTCTCTCTAAAATCAATATATATATATTACAGAGACAGAGAGAGAGTCGTCAGAGAGAGGGATAGATAGGGACAGACAGGCAAGAATGGAAAGAGATGAGAAGCATCAGTCATCAGTTTTTCATTGCATGTTGCAACACCTTAGTTGTTCATTGATTGCTTTGATTGCTTTCTCATACGTGCCTTGACTGTGGGCCTTCAGCAGACTGAGTAACCACTTGCTGGAGCCAGCGACCTTGGGTTCAAGCTGGTGGGCTTTTTTTTTTTTCTCAAACCAGATGAGCCCGCGCTCAAGCTGGCGACCTCGGGGTCTCGAACCTGGGTCCTCTGTATCCCAGTCCAACGCTCTATCCACTGCGCCACTGCCTGGTCAGGCAACAAATATATTTTTTAAATGGTGCCTTGTCAGCCTGACTAGGTAAGTGGCACAGTGGATAGAACGTCGGACTGGGATGCCAAGGACCCAGGTTCGAAACTTCGAGGTCGCCAGCTTGAGCACAAGCTCATCTGGCTTGAGCAAAGCTCACCAGCTTGGACCCAAGGTCGCTGGCTTAAGCAAGGGGCTACTCGGTCTGCTGTAGCTCCCTGGTCAAGGCACATATGAGAAAGCAATCAATGAACTAAAGTGCCACAACGAAAAACTGATGCTTCTCATCTCTCTCTCCTCCTGTCTGTCCCTATCTATCCCTCTGACTCTGTCTCTGTCCAAAATAAATAAATAAAAAAAGAAAGAAAGAAAGAAAAAGAAAAAAAGAAGGAAAAGAAAAATGGTGCCTTTTCAGCCTGACCTGTGGTGGCACAGTGGATAAATCATTGAGGTGGAACGCAGTAGACGGTTTAAAACCCTGGGCTTGCCTGGTCAAGGCACATACGGGAGTTGGTGCTTCCTGCTTCTCCCCACCTCTCTCTCTCTCTTGTAAAATGAATAAAGTCTTTTTAAAATGGTGCCTTTTCCAAAGCTGCTGGAATTCAAGTCTGAAGAGTATGTACCAGTATAAAGCTGTACTCTAGTGGCTACCAGGCTGCTCAGAATTCCAAATCCTAGGCTTTAATCAACAATACTGACCTATTTTTAGTAACAAACTCTAGAAATGATCCCTGAAAGTATAGTCTTTGACTTATTTTTAGTTTATGGAGAACATTACTCTTAACTCACTGGTAAATTGCCTCTTTGTCCTCACTCAACTGAAAAGAGAATTTGCATTTTGGTCTCCATCTGTGCCCGTCGCCAGGCCAAGCTTTCAGAATCACCCTGTGCACAGCCTACCTCTCTGAAGCTTTCTTTGCCTGTGGCAGGCCATGCAAAGAAGATTTTCAAGGAATGGTGCTTCCAACCAATTATTCACATTCCTCAGATCAAAGTCCATTTTTCAGACACGCTTGAACAGGTGTTTCGTCTGTTTTCGGACAGAAATATGGGATCACGGAGTCAATTTTTTTTTTTTTTTTTTTTTTTTTAGTGACAGAGACAGAGAGAGGGACAAATAGGTACAGACAGACAGGAAAGGAGGATGACAAGCATTAATTTTTTGTTGTGGTAGCTCTTTAGTTGTTCATTGATTGCTTTCTCATATGTGCCTTGATGGGGGGCTACAGCAGAACAAGTGACCCCATGCTCAAGCCAGCGACCTTGATCTTCAAGCCAGCAACCATGGGGTCATGTCTATGATCCCACACTCAAGCCAGATTAGCCTGCGCTCAAGCTGGCTATCTCAGGATTTTGAACCTGGGTCCTCTGCATCCCAGTCTGAAGCTCTATCCATTGAGTAACCGCCTGGCAGGCTCAGGGAGTCAATTTTTATTTATTTACTTTTTTAGATTTTACTTATTTATTTTTATTAGAGAGAGAGGAGAGAGAGAGAGAGAGGGAGAGATAGAGAGAGAACAGGGGGAGGAGCAGGAAGCATCAACTCCCATATGTGCCTTGACCAGGCAAGCCCAGGGTTTTGAACCGGTGACCTTAGCATTCCAGGTCGACGCTTTATCCACTGCACCACCACAGGTTAGGCCTCAGGGAGTCAATTTTTAAAGGACAAGAAATTCTTGTGCAAGCAAAGGCCCCAAGTGAAATGAACCCACTCTCTTTTCTGCTGAGTTGCCCCTGGACTAAGCAAGCAGCGCAGGCAGGGCATATTTGCTATTTAATGCATTCTCCATGGCCCTTATCTTTCGCCCTTTCAGCTTACTGTAAATGATAAATTTATTTCCTCAGAGGAGTCCTGCCTCACGGCGTGCCCAAGTCCTGCAGCCAAGATATAGCCAAGTAACGGGATGCTGAAAGCTCCACCCTTCCCGCAGACACCACCTGGCCCAAGCAGGGTGGGTGAGATGTACTAGAGACTTTGGAGTAGACCTCACGGACAAGGATTTGCGTCAGACCTGGGCTTGCGTTCCCCCGCTGCCATTCACTATGCATGCACTATGCATAGTGCATTCAATATGCCATGCACTATTGCGACCTGGACCAGTGGCCCCTCTCTCCACGACTGCGTTCCCTGTCCCTAAAAGAGAGCTGGCTCATTCCCGTTCACCTCTCCTCCTCAGGAAGGGCGCAGCGCCCCCCCACTCCCGGAAAGCCTCGGGCAGCCGGGTAAATCCCTGCATACAAAATCTCAGCGGATGCCCCTAGCCCCCACGCACGGACCGCTCGGCCGCTGGCGGACAGCACACTGCACGTGACCCCCTCACTCGCGTCGCTGGCTCCTTCGCCAACCCCGCCTGGCTTCGCAGGGCGATGGAGCAGCGATTGGTTGGGGGGCGGGGCCGACGGCGAGCGCGCGGAGGGAGAGGAGCCAGGGTCTGCTCCCAGAGGGCCGGAGCGGCCTGCGATTGGCCAGGGTGTGTCGGGGCGTGGTCGAGGGCGGTGGGCCGCGGGTGGGGCTGGAGCCCGCGGGAGGGGCTGGAGCCCGCGGGAGGAGCCGGAGATTGCGGGCGTCGCGGCTGTTCGCGGTGCACCTGAGAGCCTACGCCCTGGTCTTGGAAGACGGGCTCGCCGCCGTCCTAGCCGCCATGAGCCGCTTCAAGGTGTCCAAGTTCAGGCACACAGAGGTCCGGCTGCCCCGCCGTGAGGTGAGCTCGGCCCGTGGGTCCCGCTTTCCTTTCCCCTCCCCGGACCCCACGCGCGGATCCCGGAGTCCGTCTGTCCCAGGGCGACCCCTTCAGGTCCGGGATCGACGTTCGGGCCGCCCCGTCGCCGTCCGGCAGGCGACGCTCTCTGGCCGCGCGCTTAGCCCCGCGGTTGGTCGGCCCGCCCGTCTGGCTCCAGGACCCCTGAGGTGGCGCAGCCCACCCGGCCCGCCGAGGCCTGGAGCCCGCGAGGCTGCCTGCTTCCGGTCGGCCTCGCAGGGGAGCCGCGGCTCCACCGCTGCGGGCGCCGGCTCCTTCTCCCTGCTGCTCCGATCGCTCTTGCCCGGGGCTGGGGTGTGGGAGAAGATGCCGCTTTCTGCCCCGGGCCTTGGCGAGTCCGGCTGTGTCAGCTGGCGTGGGGGAGCCGCTCGTCCAGAAGCGCGCCTCTCCCCCGGGTTTCCGCCGGCACTTCCTCTCGCGGCTGGCGCAAGCTCTTCCCTTACTCGGGGAGATGCTGTAGGGGCTGGGTGGGGCCTGGGGAAGCCTGAGGAAGTGGAGCCCAGAGTAATGGGGGGCTCTTCGGGCCCCTGAAAGGCAGCCGGCCTGAAGAGGAGTGTGCTACCCCTGGTCAGCCGCTCCCCGTGTGATTTGGAGGGCCTGGGAGTGTCCTCCAATAAGTGAGCCTAGGAACTGACCCTGTCTAGTGATTTTATCAGGGGCCAACGCACATCGGTGCAGCCTGGGGAAGAAGCCCTGTTTTCATCCTCTGGACGGTGTTCTCTCTGCATGCACTTCCCATGTGCTGTGTCCAGCTGCTACAGCCACAATAGTGAAGCGAACAGTACTTTCCTTCCTTTGTGGTACTTGCAGCTTTACGAGGGAGGCATGCACGGGCATTGCAAGCAGATAGGCATGCATGGGCATTGCAAGTTTTAATAAATGCCCTCAATATCCGGGACAAGGTGCTGGGATGGAGATGGATAGTGAGGTGGGATTAACCTCACCAGGGTGGTCAGGGCAGGCTGCTGGAAGGAAGTGGCATTTAAGCTGAGGCCAGAAGGGTGAGAAGCAGCCAGCTAGAAGAAGAGCGGGGTGGGAAAGTGCCTGGTGGAGGAACAGAAAGTGGGCCATGTGGATGAAAGGTAGTGATGGGGAAGCACAGTGTCCAATGAGTCCGTAGTGATCTTGCAGAATCCCACGGCCACAGGAAGAAGTTGGCTTTAATTCTGAGTGCAGTGAGCAGCGAGGAAAGGAGATGGGGTGGGGTGGGAGGAGAGTTGCTCATATTTGCATTGAGATCGTTTCTCTGTGTGCAGTAAGTATGCTTCGAGTGGTTGGAGTGGTTGAAGTGTCCTTGAGAGGACCTGAGGTTTGTTTCCATGTGGTTCTCAGTCCAGCAAGGTAAATAGACAGGCATAGAAACATGGATTACAGAGAGAATTTAAAATCGTTTATGTTAGGGAGATGGGAGAACAGGTGATCTCTTCTTCTTTTAAAGCTATTTCCTGTTACTGTTGTACCATAAACATGAATCAGGAAGGGAAAATGATGATGATAAGGTTCTATCCGAGATAAGTGAACACAGAGAATGAAACTTAAGTGGTGGAGGTGGTTCCTTCATCAGTGTGAGTGGGTGGGCTGGGAAATGTGAGTGCTTAATTGTTGGGTGGCAGGAAATATGCTTTGATAGTAACAGAAAACAACATGTAGACCTTGCTGATCTTAGTTTCAGAAAAAGTGCTCTTCTGCTTCTCCAGATATGGGGGATGTTAACATTATTGTCTTTTCATGGCTGTGTGTCATTCACCCATCTGTGGGGTTTCTTGGAAAGGCCTTGATTTTACCCTTCTTTGGGCTTGGGTTTCTCCTGGTGTTTGGAGGAGACCCCGGGACTCAGGTGGAGGTCTTAAGCAGTAGTACGGTTGAGGAAGTTGAATCTGTCTTCTCTCAATGTGTTTTCTCCTTTCTATGCTTCTTTCACTTTTATTTATTTTTATTTTTTATTTATTCATTTTAGAGAGGAGAGGGAGAGACAGAGAGAGAGAGAGAGAGGAGAGAGACGAGACAGAGAGAGAGAAGGGGGAGGAGCTGGAAATATCAACTCCCATATGTGCCCTGACCAGGCAAGCCCAGGGTTTCGAATCAGCGACCTTAGCAATTCTAGGTCGATGCTTTATCCACTGTGCTACCACAGGTCAGATATGCTTCTATCATTTTTAAAAGACACAATGTAGACTGACTAGGCTGTGGCATAGTGGATAAAGCATTGGACTGGGACACAGAGGACCCAGGTTCAAAACCCTGAGGTTGCTGGCTTGAGTGCAGGCTTGCCAGCTTGAGCGTGGGATCACAGATGGGACCCTACGGTTGTTGGCTTGAGCCCAAAGGTCTCTGGCTTGAAGCCCAAGGTCACTGGCTTGAGCCCAAGGTCACTGGCTTGAGTCCAAGGTCACTGGCTTGAGTCCAAGGTTGCTGGCTTGAGCAAGGTGTCACTCTGCTCTGCTGTAGCCTCTTAGTCAAGCCACATATGAGAAAGCAATCAATGAACAACGAAGGAGCTGCAACGAAGAATTGATACTTCTCATCTCTTTCCCTTCCTGTCTGTCCCTATCTTTTCCCCTCTTTTCCTCTCTGTCACATACACACACAAAAAAGAATGTACACAAGTGGGTGAACAGCTGCCCAACTAGCCCTTTGACTTCATTCAGGCTGAGTTTTCATTTGACAGCCTCCTCTCCCTTATTGGAGAACTGATTTAATAAGCAAATCTGGACGTTTTATGACTTAGACTATCCTTTCAAGAACACTAACATTTTATAAGGAACTACACGAATAGGTCAGGGCTTGATCTGAAGCAGGGATCCCCAAACTTCTTACACAGGGGGCCAGTTCACTGCCCCTCAGACCGTTGGAGGGCCGGACTATAAAAAAAACCATGAACAAATCCCTATGCACACTGCACATATCTTATTTTAAAGTAAAAAAACAAAACAGGAACAAATACAGTATTTAAAATAAAGAACAAGTAAATTTAAATCAACAAACTGAACAGTATTTCAATGGGAACTATGGGCCTTTCACTGACCACCAATGAAAGAGATGCCCCTTCCGGAAGTGCGGCGGGGCCAGATAAATGGCCTCAGGGGGCCGCATGCGGCCCGCGGCCTGTAGTTTGGGGACCCCTGATCTAAAGGAATGCGTCTTGGCCTGACCTGTGGTGGCGCAGTGGATAAAGCGTCGACCTGGAATGCTGAGGTTGCCGGTTCAAAACCCTGTGCCTGCTCAGTCAAGACACATATGGGAGTTGATGCTTCCTGCTCCTCCCCCCCTTCTCTTTCTCTCTCTCTCTCTCTCCTCTTAAAATGAATAAATTAAAAAAAAAAATATTTTTTTTTTGTATTTTTCTGAAACTGGAAACGGGGAGAGACAGTCAGACAGACTCCCACATGCGCCCGACCGGGATCCACCCGGCACGCCCACCAGGGGGCTACGCTCTGCCCACCGGGGGGCGTTGCTCTGTTGCAACCAGAGCCATTCTAGTGCCTAAGGTAGAGGCCATGGAGCCATCCTCAGCGCCCAGGCCATCTTTGCTCCAATGGAGCCTCGGCTGCGGGAAGGGAAGAGAGAGACAGAGAAGAAGGAGAGGGGGAGGGGTGGAGAAGCAGATGGGCGCTTCTCCTGTGTGCCCTGGCCAGGAATTGAACCCGGGACTTCTGTACTCCAGGCTGACGCTCTACCACTGAGCCAACCGGCCAGGGCAATAAAAATTTTTTTTAAGGGATGCGTCTTGTTTTAGGCACTTGCAAAGCCCTGGTCTTAAGGGTTCTTTTTCTTTATTTTTAGGCCTGGATCATTGACATTCGAGCAGGAACAATCCCCTCTTATGGGAACCATATCAAATCCAGCTGCAGCTTGATTGCATTCAACTCTGACCGTACAGGTAGGGAAGTGGACTTAGGTGTGAAGATTCAAACATTGTCATCCAAATAAGGTTGGACAGAAGGGTAGACTCATTGCAGACTAGAGGTTTGGAGGGGCCTCTTGGAGCTCAGAGGTCAGCACCTTGCAGGGCCTCAGACCCCTGCAAACTGGTCACCATGCCTTAATCAGGTTGGTTTTGGTTAGAATGTCAGTGTATACTTTGTATAAACCTCGTTAGCTGAGGTCTTAAAGAGCATGGTCAGGAGGGTGGGGAGGAGGCTGTCACCTTTGTTTTCAGTTGTCCCCATATGCTATTCACTCCTTGTCTGGGGGCTTAGGGGTAGCTGGGATCAATAGAAATACAAAAATTTATAAAGCTCCTATGTGTTAGTTGGGACTCTTGGTTGCCAGTGATAACACAAACCTCAAACAGACTTAAGCAAAAATATCTTTTTTTTTTTTTTTTTTTTTTAGCAAAACAGAGAGAGACAGACAAGAAGGGAGAGAGATGAGAAGCATCAATTCTTCCTTGCGGCTGCTTAGTCTCCTTAGTTGTTCATTGATTAATTTCCCACATGTGCCTTGACCAGGGGGCTATAGCTGACCGAGTAACCCCTTGCTCAAGCCAGCGACCTTGGGCTTCAAGCTAGCAACCTTTGTGGGTTAAGCCAGCGACCATGGGGGTCATGTCTTTGATCCCACACTCAAGCCAGCGACCTTGTGGTTTCAAACCTGGATCCTCAGCATCCCAGGCTGATGCTATATACACTGTGCCACTGCCTGGTCAGGCCAAAGATAGCATCTTTTTGGCTCGTATATCTAAGAAGTCCAGGGGTTTCAGGCTGAGCTATATTCAGAGGCTCATACATGCTGTTGGCCCTGGCTTTTCTCTCTCCTGCCTTAAGGTGATGGCTTTTTTTTTCAGGTAAATCTAGTAAAGTGGCAGCTGCTGGCACCTTATGACCCACAGTGCCAGAAAGAGTCTCTTTCCCCAGTCTTTTTTTTTTAAGTGAGAGACGGGAAGGCAGAGAGACAGACTCCTGCATGCCCAGACTGGGATCCACCCAGCAAGCCCACTAGGGGACGATGCTCTGCCCATCTGGGGTCCTTGCTGCATTGCAACTGGAGCCATTTTTTTTACTGCCTGAGGCGGAGGCCATGGTGCCATCCTTAGTGCCTGGGGCCAACTTGCTCCATCAAGTCGAGTCATGGCTGCGGGAGAGGAGGAGAAGATATATATACATATATAAATGTGTGTGTATATGTATGTATATGTATAAATATATATGTATATATATATGATATATGTATATATATATAGAGAGAGAGAGAAACGAGAGAGGGAGGGGTAGAGAAGCAGATGCATACTTCTCCCATGTGCCCTGACTGGGAATCGAAACCGAGACATCCACACACCGGGCCAGTGCTCTACCAGTGAGCCAACCCAGTGTCTTTTACACCCTCTAGTTCACAGAAGGTTCTTATGTGAGGCAAGTACCTGGGCCAATGACTGTGTCCAGGGCTGAGCTTTTGGGGCTTGTGTCCTTGGGAGTCATAGGCTGGGAAGTATGGTCCCCATTAGACCAAAGTAGAGCCCTGTGTTTATTTGGCAGGTGTGCTGGGCATCGTGCCTCTGGAAGGCCAGGGAGAAGACAAGAGACACGTGACCTACCTGGGCTGCCATTCTGGTAAGTGGGGGATGGACCCGGGAAGCCTGGAACTTGTCCCTCCTTTTCTGGGGCTAGGGATTCATACTCACGTGGTCTTACAGGCCTGTGGTTTGCCAGGTTTCTCCTGTTGTCCTCACTGTGCCTTGTGACAGGTGGGGTCCAGCTTGGAAGGCTAGGTAGAGAATCTGGGGCAGGAAGGGCCAGCCTACACCAGTCTTCATTGCTAATGCTGGCTCCCTGTTACTGCAGAGAACTCAACTCTATGTGGTTCTTTTTTTTTTTTTTTTTTACAGAGACAGAGAGAGAGTCAGAAAGAGGGACAGATAGGGACAGACAGATAGGAACGGAGAGATGAGAGCATCAATCATTAGTTTTTTGTTGTGCATTGCAACACCTTAGTTGTTCATTGATTGCTTTCTTATATGTGCCTTGATCGCAGGCCTTCAGCAGACCGAGTAACCCCTTGCTAGAGCCAGCGACCTTGGGTCCAAGCTGGTGAGCTTTTTGCTAAAACCAGATGAACCCGCGCTCAAGCTGGCGACCTTGGGTCCAAGCTGGTGAGCTTTTTGCTAAAACCAGATGAACCCGCGCTCAAGCTGGCGACCTTGGTGTCTCGAACCTGGGTCCTCGGCACCCCAGTCTGACACTCTGTCCACTGCGCCACTGCCTGGTCAGCCTGTGTGGTTCTTTTTTTAAGAGTTTATTTTGGCCTGACCTGTGGTGGCGCAGTGGATAAAGCGTCGACCTGGAAATGCTGAAGTCGCCGGTTCGAAACCCTGGGCTTGCCTGGTCAAGGCACATATGGGAGTTGATGCTTCCAGTTCCTCCCCCCTCTCTCTTTCTCTCTCTCTCTCCCTCTCTGTCTCTCTCCTCTCTAAAAAAAAAAAAAGAAAAGAAAAGTTTATTTTATTGATTTTAGAGAGGGGAGAGAGAAAAGGGGGGAGGAGTGGGAAGTATCAGCTCTGAGTAGTTAGTTGCTTCTAATACGTGCCTTGCCTGGGCAAGCCCTGGGTTTTGAACTAGCAACCTTAGCATTCCGGATCCATCAGATACCCAGTCAGGGCACACAGAAGAATCGACCAATGATCACATAAAGAAGTGGAACAACAAATTCAATATTTCTCTCTGTGTAACCACAGATGAGGCCCTATGTGGTTCTCAGCCCTGTGTCCTCTCCTGGATGCTGGGAGACCGTCCCTTGCCACCAGGCCTCCTCCCCAGCTAGGCTTCTCAGTGCCCTCAAAGGAGGAGGCGGGCTGGGCTGCAGGGCCAGAGATGGACCTTCACAAGGAGCTTTTGTCTGCTACTGCAAGTTCTGGGGGCTCCCAGCAATTTGCTGGCAGCCTGCCTGCTTTTAGGAAATAGTTCATTGTCCTGGGGTAGAGTCTGCTGCCTCCTCTTTCCCTGTCTAGCTTTGGCAGCTGTGGGCCCAGCCCCTCCGGCCTGCATTCCTGGCTGTCTGTTGGGTGGCCTCAGGTAAGAGAACGGGCTGATCTTTGACCTGTTCTGGGTGTGCAGCTCAATGTAGAAATCCTGGTGATGATGATGGCAGTTAATAAAATATAACAGTAATGAAGATTGATGGAGACCTCTCTGTGTCCTTTTTCTTCAGTTGTCCTCTAATCCTTTTTTAAAGCTTTTTACAACTTTATCAGGATACTGTATACATATTTTTTTAAGAGAAAGGGAGAGACTGAGAGAGAAATATTGAATTTGTTGTTCCACTTATTTATGTGATCATTGGTCGATTCTTCTGTGTGCCTTGACTGGGTATCTGATCTGCAAACTTGGCATATCAAACGATGCTCCAACCAGCCAAGTAACCTGGCCAGGGCCTCATTTACGTATCATTAACATTACCTATTTTAAGTGAAGAATTCAATGACTTTTATTAAAGTTACAGGGTTGTATATACTATCATGCAGTTTTAGAACATTTCACTAGAAGATTCCTCATGCCCCTTGCACTTAAACCATTTCCACTTTGGGCACTGCCACCTCAGGCAGCCTTTGATCTACTTTGCCGCTGCGATCGAGAGTCTGTAGGCTATGTGTGGGCAAACCTGGCTTACTGCCTGTCTTGGTAAACTGTTGTTTTGGGACGCTGCTGTGCCTCTTCATCGGTGGTTAGTCTGGAGCCACTTTCTCCCCAACAGCTGCCGCATTGAGCCTGACCAGGTGGTGGCGCAGTGGATAGAGCGTCGGACTGGGATTCGGAAGGACCCAGGTTCGAGACCCTGAGGTTGCCAGCTTGAGCGTGGGCTCATCTGGCTTGAGCAAAAAAAGCTCACCAGCTTGGACCAGGTCGCTGGCTTGAGCAGGGGTTACTCAGTCTGCTGAAGGCCCGCGGTCAAGGCACATGTGAGAAAGCAATGAATGAACAACTAAGAAGTTGCAACGCGCAACGAAAAACTAATGATTAATGCTTCTCATCTCTCTCCGTTCCTGTCTGTCTGTCCCTGTCTATCTCTGCCTCTGTAAAAACAACAACAACAACAACAACAACTGCCGCATTGAGCAGAGACCGAATGGCCCTCAGAGGCTGAAATATTTACTACCCATCCCTTTCCAGAAAATGTTTTCCAGTCTCTGCTCTATAGATTCGTGTTTTTTGAACATTTCACATAAATGGAAAACACCATACATAGTCTTACGAATCTGAACTCTTTCACTTAGTGTAATGCTTTGAGAGCTACCTGTGTTGTAGTGGGTATGAGAATACTACTTTCTCATCTCTCACACCTTTTTATTTATTTTACAGAGACAGAGAGTAAGTCAGAGAGAGGGATAGACAGGGACAGACAGACAGGAACGGAGAGAGATGAGAAGCATCAATCATCAGTTTCTCGTTGCGCGTTGCGACTTCTTAGTTGTTCATTGATTGCTTTCTCACATGTGCCTTGATCATGGGCCTTCAGCAGACCGAGTAACCCCCTGCTGGAGCCAGCGACCTTGGGTCCAAGCTGGTGAGCTCTTTGCTCAAGCCAGATGAGCCGGCGCTCAAGCTGGCGACCTCGGGGTCTCGAACCTGGGTCCTTCCGCATCCCAGTCCGACGCTCTATCCACTGTGCCACCACCTGGTCAGGCTCATCTCTCACACCTTTTTGAAGTATATTGTAAAATAACTCATCTCTCAGTTAGGAAAACTGAGACTCAGAGAGGTTAGGAACTTGCCAGTGTTGGTACTGCTGCTTTGGCATAGCCAGAACACAGGTCTGTCTGACCGTGTGTTCTCAGGCACTGTGCTGCCTGCTTCTAGATGCTTTTTACTCACGGGGGAGTTGCCCCACGTTAGTGATGTTTGTGAGGTGGTGATGTCCTGTGGCTCGGGGGCTCCAAATGGGAGCTGGACCACACTTCTGTTGGCAGGTTATAGCCTCACTGTGGCTCCAGCTGCTCAGAGCCTCTCCCTGCAGGAGCAGCCTTGCTGGGAAGTTGCTGTAGGAGTAACTGAGCTCTAGCTCCCTCAGGGCACCAGGGGCTATGTGCCCTCTAAGGTGCTAGTGGTGATGAGTCTGGTTACTGCTCTGTCTTCAGATGCCCAGCCTTTGGAGCTCCTTCTACCTCTTTCCTCAAGGCCAAGTGGCCCTTCAGCCCGGCAGCCCAGTGGAGCGGAGGGCAGGGAAACCTCTAGAGCAGCGGTTCTCAACCTGTGGGTCGCGACCCTGGCGGGGGTCGAACGACCAAAACACAGGGGTTGCCTAAAGCCATTGGAAATAATATTTTATTTTAAAATGTATTGTATAAAAAAAGTATAATAAATATGTATTTTCCGATGGTTTTAGGCGACCCCTGTGTTTTGGTCGTTCGACCCCCGCCGGGGTCACGACCCACAGGTTGGGAACCGCTGCTCTAGAGGGACTTCCTGCATGTCTAGGCTGTGGGGTGGGCCAGGGGTCCTCTCCCGTTCGGGAAAGGCAGTGAGATGACGTGCTGAGGATGTAAGTTCTGAGGCCGGGCTGCCTGGCCTGGCTCTTGGCTTTACCCTTTCTTAGCCGGGTAGCTCTGGGCACGTTACTTAAGCTCTCTCTTTGTGTCCTTGTCCTCCACGTGGGTGATGATGCCACAGTGCCATCCTGGTGGGTCACTGTGGATTTGGGGAGATAAATGCACGTGAAGGACTCAGGCTTCCAGCACAGCCAGGTGCTCAGATCGGCCACAGGACTGCTGCTTATTGCCTTGGTGTGCCGTGCTGCCGACGTTGGCTGCTGCCTGGGCCTGGCTCGCTGGGAGTCCAGGCTGTCCCAGAAGGTGCCTGTCCTCATACAGCCCCTCTTCTTCACCTCTGGCTGGGAGGAAAATGCAGTGCTCGGCCCTGTGGCAAGGCAGGAATAGGGTGGCCACTCTGCTCTTTGCCATGGTGATGCAGGCCTGGCCGTCCTGCTGACATCCCCCCAACACCCAGGCCCTGGCCTCGTCTCTGCCCCTAGCCCCATTTCCCCTCTGGGCTCCAGCTCACTTTGTGCCTCCCTGACCCCCCACAGAGCTGGCCAGTTCAGGCTCTTTGGTTCCAAAGGACAGAAACCAATTCCAGCTTGCTTAGGCCAAAAAGAGATTTATTGGGAGATTCCTGGGGAACTTCCAGAACCGAAGGAGCAGCTGGGTGCACAGGTCTGAGGGGGTCCTGGCATGGGAGTTGTCAGCTCCCTCCAAGCTGGTGGCCCTCCACCTAGGCCAGTCTCTCATGTACCCTGTCGCTGGGTACATTCCAGGTGCACTCCAGGTTTAATTCCCCTAAGAGAGAAGCTGGCTCCTGGGGTGCAGGTCAGGTGCACTCCCGTGCTTGGACCAGTCAGCCCTGGCCCCGGTGGGAGTAATGGGGCGGAGAATTCCTAGGTCAGGCATGTGGGAACGACCTTCCTCCCGTCCCCCGCCACCTCCTCCATGGCTCACCATGTTCCTCATCAAAGTCTTCTCTGCCCCTGACCTTGGGGTCATCCCTGTGTGCACAACTCACCCCTCGTTGTGTCTGCATGACCTGTGTGTCTCCTTGAGAAGGTGGTGAGGGCCAGTCGGGCTGGGTGGGTTGTGAATCTTGTATGATTGGAGAGGGGCCAGCACTGCGTTCGCTCACACATTCTCGAGCCAGGCCCTGTGCTGGACTCTGGATTTTCGGTGAGTGCACGTGCCTGGTAATCTAAGGAGTTTCCTGCCCATTGCCCTGCTGACCTCTCCGTGCCAGGCCCTTGGCCACCTTGTCTAAAGGCTCTTGGGGAAATATGTTGCAGGCCTGTGGCGTTTGCCCATGGTTTGCACAGGCGCTCTCCTTTTGGGACTTTGAGCCTACTGCCATGTGCAGAGCAGAGGTATTATTACCTCTGAAATCCTGGGCTTGAGCAGTTAGGGCTGGAAACAGGATGTTCTGGTGGGTTCTTATTAGGCCTGAGTCAGCCATTCCTCTCCCCGCAGACCTGGTCACAGACTTGGACTTCTCTCCCTTTGATGACTTCCTCCTGGCCACAGGCTCAGCTGATAGGACGGTGAGTGGAGCCACTGGAAGAGCTGCTTGATTTCTCACTCACTCCTAGTTGGGGCCTTCTGAGCCCCCTGAGCCTTTGGGGCCCTGCTTCCTTCCAGTCCAGTCCCGCCACTACCCCTTCAGCTCCTCCACAGACTGCACCAGCTCCCAGGTACTCCTGTGCACGTGACAGAGCCCTGCCTGTGATCTGCTGTCCTGCTGCTCGACTGCCTAAGGACAGCAGGGCTGGATTGGCATGGGAGGCCTGGAGGAGAGGGATCGGAGCCCAGGCTCACTCGCTCCCGTAATCTATCCTTTAACCACACCTGTGATGCTGACCCGGTCCTGCTCCTTTCTCCCAGCATACATGGACCCACAGTCTCGTGCCCAAACATGACCCCTGGGACAGCTGCAGGCAAGGCAGGCTGGAGGCAGTGAGGTCCCTCCCTGTCCTGGGCTCACAGACATGCTCTTCTTTCCCACAGATAAAAATATGGCGACTGCCAGCCCCCGGCCAGGCGCTGCCTTCGGGGCCTGGGCTGGTGCTGGGCCCTGAAGACACCAAGGTGGAGGTGCTGCAGTTCCACCCCACCGTGGACGGCATCCTAGTGAGCACAGCAGGCACGGCTGTGAAGGTCTGGGATGTGGCCCAGCAGCAGCCCCTGACAGGTGCGGACTGCACGAGCCTCGTCGCTTTCCGGGCAGCCCTCTGGAGAGGCCTCTGTTTCTTTAGGTGTTTGATATCATAAGTTGTAAAGTATCAAAAACTCATGTGGACTCAGTATAAAATCAAGTCTTAGTTATAAACACCCCACCCTCTCCATTTTTTGTAGCATCTGTTTTCATCTGACTTAACTGTTTTCCTGCTTTTCCTCCATATGTCTGAATAGTTATTTTTCATCATACTGTTGTTTCTTAAATTGTTGAGTTGTTTCAGTTTTGGAAACAAGCTATTGACTACCTGGGAGATGAGGGTTTGCTCTCTTCTAGCCCCATCCCATCCCCACCTCACCATGCTTCGCCCATTTTCCCAGTATAGATTGTCTTAGTTCAGTGGTCGGCAAACTCATTAGTCAACAAAGCCAAATATCAATAGTACAATGAATGAAATTTCTTTTGAGAGCCAACTTTTTTTTTAACTTAAACTATATAGGTAGCGCCCGCACGTGGTATTTTGTGGAAGAGCCACACTCAAGGGGCCAAAGAGCCACATGTGGCTTGCGCGCTGCAGTTTGCCAACCAGGGTCCTAGTTTGTTCGGGCTGCTATAACAAAATCCCATAGACTGGGTTTCTTATAAATGATAGGAATGTATTTCTCATGTGCTGGAGGCTGGAAGTCTGAGATCAAGGTGCTAGCTGATTTGGTGCTGGTGAGAACCTGCTTCCTGATTCATGGCCAGTCATCTTCACCCTGTGTTCTCACATGCTGGAAGAGCAGGCAGCTCTCTGGGTCTCTCTTTTTTTTTTTGTATTTTTCTGAAGTTGGAAACAGGGAGGCAGTCAGACAGACTCCCGCATGTGCCCGACTGGGGTCCACCCAGCATGCTCTGCCCATCTGGGGCGTTGCTCTGTTGCAACCAGAGCCATTCTAGTGCCTGAGGTAGAGGCCATGGAGCCATCCTTAGCGCCCAGGCCAACTTTGCTCCAATGGGGCCGGCTGGACTGAGGCTGGGCGGCTTTTATGCGGTAGAAGAGTACTAGAGTACCAAGGATGGACACTCTTGAGCCCCTCCCCGCCCTCAGCCGCCTTCCCTGGCTGCGGGAGGGGAAGAGGGAGACAAAGAGGAAGGAGAGGGAGGGGTGGAGAAGCAGATGGGCGCTTCTCCTGTGTGCCCTGGCCGGGAATCGAACCCAGGACTCCTGCACGCCAGGCTGACGCTCTACCACTGAGCCAACCAGCCAGGGCCTCTCTGGGTCTCTTATAAGGGCACTAATCCCATTCATAGGTGCTTTCCCCACATGAGCTAATTACTTCCCAAAGCCTCCACCTCTAGATTCCAACACAGTGGGCATAAGGTTTCACCATGTGGAATTTGGGGGAGCACAGATATCCAGAACATGCATAGAGGATGACAACTTTGGGCCAGACTTCTCAGTATTTGGCTGGTTATGACTGCCGTGTGAAACACAGCTGAGCCGAGGTTTTCTGGGGTAGTGTCGCTGAGTCTGTTCTGCAGATTCTCCCTGACGTGCTCGTCTCCTTTTTAGGGTAAAGACACAAGGGTCAGAGAGTTGAAGGACAGACTTCACCCCAGGGCTATGCAATATCCTGGGTGGGCCAAACTTACTGCGGTGATGTTCCCACCTCTGGGGCTGGAGCCAAGGGCTATTAGTAGCACAACTAGGTGTCTCAGGGATCCCCTCCTAACAGCATAAGCCAGTTCCTACCGTGAAGGCATCTTGTACCATAAGGAGTGGGAAGTATAAGGTACAGTGCCCCTTACTCCTAGCACAAAGAGACAAGCCTGACCCTTGAAGCAGAGGTGGTCACCAGGCAGATGTCATTAGGGAGTCACCCCAGCTGTAATTGTCATCTCAGGCTCTTACCATGTGCTCAGCACTGTGCTGAGGGCTTCATGACTCCTCGACACAGCACAGCAGTTCCATGGGGGTGAGGAGCAGGGAGCCTTGGAAGGTATGAGAGTAGGAGCCCGGCCTGAGAATGGTGGGCCTGAGGAAGCCTCTTGTTATAGGGTTATAGGACAGCGAATCTAGAAAAGCTGCTGCCCTTGCTCTTCCCACTGGAGACGAGACCCTCGCAGCTGCTGCTTCTGCCCTGGGGACTTAGCCCAGCTGGCCCCACCTACTTCCCTGTGTTCTCATTGCCCAGGGCAGGGTGTGGGGACCCTGGTGCTCCTCTTGACCTTGGCTGCTTCTCTGCAGAGCTGGTAGCCCACGGGGACGTGGTACAGGGTGCTGTTTGGAGCCGGGACGGAGCCCTGGTGAGCACCACATGCAAGGTAAGCAGGCGGTGGTGAGGCTCATGTAAGTGCCCGTGGGGTCCTGAGTGCCCTGCTCTTCTCGGGGCCGGGCTGGACTGAGGCTGGGCGGCTTTTATGCAGTAGTAGAGTACTAGAGTACCAAGGATGGACACTCTTGAGCCCCTCCCCGCCCTCAGTTGCCTTCCCACCTTCTGGCTCACATCTACATATGCAAAGCCCCTTGATACCAGGGCCTGGGGTCCCTATCAGATGAGGGCCCAAGGAAAGCCCCCCATGCTGGGCCCTGGTCTGTGCCATTTGGCTCCCATCACCAAGTTTGGGCAGCCTCACTACCCTGCCTTGCCGCTTTGTCCAAACTGTGCGGAGGGTCCAGACTCAGGGCATTGTGCCAATTTCCGCACCCAGTCAGCAGACCTCGTGGTCCTCACTGACGCCAGGGCCCATGCTCACCCAATCCTGTGGGTGGGGGAGGCCAGTGTGGGTCAAGGGGTCATACAGATGGACAGTAATCGTGACCTGTGGAACAGGATCTGAGTGAGAGACATGAAGTGCCTTGAGCTGGTCAGAGGAGCCGGGCTGGGCCTCAGGCAGTGGCCTCTGGTAGGGACTCTGAAGGAAGGGTTCATGTCATGAGGCAGAGAGAGGTGCTGGGAGCTGCAGCTTTGGGTGCAGAGGCCGGGCAGGGCTGGGTACAGAAATCAGAGTCAAGTGCACAAGCGTTGTGCTTGTTTCTATAGAAGTACTAGAGTGTTTAAAGCCAGAAGAGGGGCAGGCTGTGGTATGAGTTGAGCAGATTTGCATTTTGAAAGCCCCACAGCTGCCTTGTGGACAGAGTGTTGCAAGGCGCCCAAATCTGAAAGTGAAGGTGGGACAGCTTCTGAGGAGAAGTCCTCAGCCGGGGTGGTGCAGAGGAGTGGACTTGGGGATGAGAGCTGCAGGCTGGTGGTGGGCTGGATGAGAGGAGTGAGGGGTTGGGAGGCTGACTCCTGGGTTATATAGGCTGGAGGAGAAGCCTGCCTCTGGGATGGGATGCTCCCAGGGATAGCTGTAGGCCTGTTCGGTTGGAGGTACCTGAGACATGAAGTGGAAGTATTTGAATCCACGGACAGGGGCTCTGGGCAGCTTGCTGAGCTCAAGGTGGAAGCGTGGGCATTGTCTGTTTCTGTGGTACCTGCAGAATGACTGGAGTGCTCCTAAGTGGAAGAGAAGGAAATGAGAATAAGGTGGCAGAGTGAACGGGGAGGGAGGATCAGAACCTGCAAGGGAAACAGAAGGAGCTGCCTGGTGGGAGGAAGGAAGCCAAGCCAGGGATGCCACCTGAGAGGTGGCAGGGAATCCTGGGGAGAGTCTGCCCAGCTGCGGGATGTGAGCAGCCTTCAGGACCTTTTGGGTTATATTGTGGCCTGAGCCACTTGTGAAAAGTAGTGGAAGGTAAGGAAAGAGGCTGCAGGGGCCCTTCTGGGAAATGCAGGGGCTGGGAGAGGGAATGGGGGACAGGAGCTGGTCCAGAAGGGATGTGGGGTGAGGACTCCTCTGCAGGAGAAAATGTACCATCTGCATACTTGGTGGGATCCTATTTCCTACCATTTTTGTGTGAGACAGACAGAGAGAAGGACAGATAAGGACAGACAGACAGGAAGGGAAAGAGATAAGAAGCATCAGTTCTTTGTTGCAGCTCCTTAGTTGTTTATTGATTGCTTTCTCATATGTGCCTTAACCAGGACTACAGCAGAGCGAGTGACCCCTTGCTCAAGCCAGTGACCTTGGGCTCAAGCCAGCAGCCTTGGGCTTCAATCCAGCAACCTTTGGGCTCAAGTCTATGATCCCACACTCAAACTGGATGAGCCTGCGCTCAGGCTGATGAGCCCTTGCTCAAGCCAGATTAGCCTGCGCTCAAGCTGGTGACCCCAGGGTTTTGAATCTGGGTCCTCCATATCCCAGTCCAATGCTCTATCCACTGTGCCACCGCCTGGTCAGGCCCAACTCTTATTTTTTTCTGCCTTGGAATCCCCATTTTCTAGTGTTTTTTAAATTTTTGAAAAAAAATTTACTGAATTGGGTGGTATTGATTAATAAAATTATATAAGTTCCAGGTGTACAGTTCTAGATCATCTTTATATTGTATTGTGTGTTCACTTACGTCCCCTTCCATCCTCATTTATCCCCCTTTACCCTCTTGGACCTCCCACCACCCCCTTTCCCTCTGATAATAACCAAACTGTTGTCTGTGTCGATGAGTTTTGTTTTGTTTCAGGGTATTTTTTGTTTGTTTACTTGTTTTTGCTTAATCAACCTTTACCTTTCTTACCCAGCCCCTCAACCCCCACCCCTCTGACACCTATTGGTCTGTTCTCTGTATCTATGAGTCTCTTCTGTTTGTTACTTTATTTTGTTCATTAGATTTCACATATAAGTGAAGTCATATGGTACTTGTTTTTCTCTGACAGGCTTATTTTATTTACCCACTTCCTAGTCTTTAACTTTTTTTCCCCCATTTGGTTCATTAAACAGTAAGTTCCAGACATTGGCCTAAGCTTTGGGAATAGAGAGGTAAGTAAGACTAGCCAGCTGGCCCCCAAGAAGCTGCTGCTTGAGGCCAAGGTGGTCACATGGCTATTGCTCAGGCTAAAGGCTGGTGAGCATGACTTCCAAGGGACAGTGAGGTCAGGGCCGCTCACTGGGGAGGGGAAGGGAGAGAGGGAGGAAGCTGAAAGGTGCTTCCCATCAAAGCCTCCCTCCTCTCAGCTCCATCTCTCCACTGCTGGGGAGATCTCGCTGGTGCCTAGCCTGACTCCCATCCTGCCTTGGAGCAGCTCTTCTTTCACGGTCCAGTGATTCCCCTGCAAGGCCTGGGCCCAATCGCATTCAAGTCCCTTCCTGCTGTTCTTCCATCTCCTCCAGGCGGCCACTAGGGGGTGCGCCAGCTTCGTGGATAGCCGGCCTCCTGCTGAGCTTCCTACTGGTACCCCTGTGAGCCTGGCAGGGACATGTGGTCCCTCATAGCCTATGCCACTTCTTCTGTCCAGGCCCTGTAAACCCCCATCAGTGCCAGACCAGCCTCCAGTGCCCAATCTGAACCCTGGTTAGATGGCCCAGCTGACTTTAGGGACTGCTTACGTACCGAGACTGTTCATACCCTCGAGAAGCTCCGCCAGCATTCTCATCCTGCCAAGGGCTCTGGGTTGCCCACATCACAGAGCACCTGAGTGGTAGAGTTGTGTTTGAATCCAGGCAGCTGGCTCTCCAGTGGTGGCTCTGCCACTCCGATATGCGTTGCCCTTGCTGCCAGGAGTGGGTCTCTCTCTCTTGTCCTGCATCTCTGTTTCTCCCTGTCTTCTATCCCTGTCTCTCCCTATCCTCTGTCTCTAGCTGCCCTGTCTTTCCCTTGTTCTGTCTGCAGTTGTCCTTTCTGTCTTCTGTCTGTCTCTCTGTCCGTCCCCCGCCCCCACTTTATATTTCTCTTTGTGTCTTGTCTCTCTGCCTCTCTCTATCTTCTTTCTCTTTCTCTCTGTCTCTGTCACTGTTTTTTCTGCATTTCTCTGTCCCTTGCTGTCCTCCTTGGCTGTCTGATCTCTGTCTCTAAATGGCATTCTGAACCCGAGGCTGCGGAGTGGTGGAGTGCTTCAGAGCTAATCCCTAGACTGTGCCTGGTGTCCGCCTGACACCTAGCAAGTGCTCACTAAATTGTAGCAGGGAAGACTTTGCCAGGAGGGACCCAAGAAGCCTCAGATCCTGCTGAGGTGTGTCAGGAAAGCCTGGGACAGGTCTTCCAGGGAGATGTGGCTGTCAAGGCCATCTCTGGGCTGGTCCCTTCCCTTGTCCAGCTCTGCTCCTCCACTGCCACTGTTCCTGCCACCTGCTTTCCTTGCATGGCCATCTCTTCCTCTCCACTTCACATGCCAGCAAGCTCATGTCTCCGCATCTTTGCTCATGCTTTTCTACCTCCTCAAATACCTTTCCCTTCCCAGCGCAAGTTGTGTTTGTTCTTTAAGGTTCAGCTTAGGTCCACGTTCCTCTCCGAAGTTTCCCGAGACTACCTGAAGTGTTTCACAGGCCAGCACTCAGTGAGGACTGTTTGCTTTCCCTCCATCCCAGGCACCCAGGTGGGGGACCCCGCAGAACCTTGAGCAGATAGTACTGAGAGTTCCCATATCCCTTCTCCCCCCTTCCCATGTGGCTCAGGTGTGCATTTGTTACAATTAAACCAAAATTGCTACGTTATTACTAAGGAAAGCCCATAGGGTTCATTCCTGGTGTACATTCCGTGGGTTTTGACAAGTGCATACTGCCGTGTATTTATCACTGCAGCATCATACAGCATATAGTTTTACCACCCTCAAAGTGCCCTGTGCTTCACCTGGTCGTCCCTTCCTTCCTCCCTGTCCCCAAACCACTGGCAGCCACTGGTCTTTTGTTCTCTCTGTAAGATTTGCCTTTTCCCAGATGCCATATAGTCAGTCATACAATGGTCAGTCAACCTTTCCAAATTAGCTTCTTTCACTTAGTAATATGCATTTTTGGTTCTTCCATGTCTATTGTGGACTGATAGCTGTTTTTTTCATTGTGATAAAAATGCGTCATAAAACTTACCAACTTAAGCATACTTAAGTATACAGTTCAGTAATGTTGAGTATATTTACATTTTTGTGAAACGGGTCTCCAGAACTTTTTCCTCTGTAGAACTGCAGCTCTACACCCATTAAACAACTTCCTTTGCCCCTCCCCCAGCCCTGGCAACCACCTTTCTCCTTTCTGTCTATGAATTTGCTTTAGCTCCTGCGTGTGAGTGGAATCTTATAGTATTTATCCCATTGTGACTGGCTTATTTCATCTAGCATAATGTCCTCAAGTTTCATCCATGTAGTATGTGACAGGATTTCCTTTCTTTTTGAGACTGAATAATATTCCATTGTATGTATATACCAACCACACTTTGCTTATCCATCCATCCGATGGACACTTGGGCTGCTTTTACATTTTAGCTACTGTGAATAATGCTGCTTTGAATATGGGTGTGCGAATATCTCTTTGTGACCTTGTTTTCAATTTTTTTAAATTCATTTTTTGTGAGAGAGAGGCAGGCAGAAAAGGAGAGAGATTAGAAGCATCCACTCATAGTTGTATCACTTTAGTTGTTTGTTGATTGTTTCTCATACCTACCTTGACCAGGGGGCTGAAGCTGAGCCAGGACCCATTGCTCAAGCCAGCAACCCTGGGCTTCAAGCCAGTGACCTTTGGACTCAAGCCAGCGACTATGGGATCATGTCTGTGATCCCACGTTCAAGCTGGCAACCCCATGTTCAAGCTGGTGAGCCGGCACCCAATCTTTGCTCAAGCTGATTACTTCAGGGTTGCGGACCTGGGTCTCAGCATCCCAGTTCGATGCTCTATCCACTGTGCCACCACTGGTCAGGCATGTTTTCAGTTCTTTTGGTACATACTACAAAGTGGAATTGCTGGATTGTATGGTAATTCTATTTTTAATTGTTTGAGGAATGTCCACGCTTTTCCTAAGTGGCTTTACTATTT
The DNA here is from genome assembly GCF_036850765.1 of Saccopteryx bilineata. Classification (NCBI taxonomy): domain Eukaryota; kingdom Metazoa; phylum Chordata; class Mammalia; order Chiroptera; family Emballonuridae; genus Saccopteryx; species Saccopteryx bilineata. The sequence goes on from NC_089493.1 coordinate 285,787,458, forward strand.
TACATCCTATCAACAGTACACAAGGCTTCCCATTTATCCACATTCCCACCAACACTGGTTATTTTCTGGGTTTAATTTTTTTTACTTATGGATTTTTAGAGAGAGAAAGGGAGAGAGACAGAGAGAGAGTAACATTGATTTGTTCCATTCATTCATGCTGTCATTGGTGGACTCTTTTTTTTTTTTTTTTAATTTTTAAACATTTTTATTTATTTATTTATTTCTGAAGTTGGAAACGGGGAGGCAGTCAGACCTCTGCATGCGCCCAACCAGGATCCACCCGGCACGCCCACCAGGGGGTGATGCTCTGCCCATCTGGGGCGTCGCTCTGTTGCAACCAGAGCCATTCTAGTGCCTGAGGCAGAAGCCACAGAGCCATCCTCAGTGCCCGGGCCAACTTTGCTCCAATGGAGCCTTGGCTGCAGGAGGAGAAGAGAGAGACAGAGAGGAAGGAGAGGGGAAGGGGTGGAGAAGCAGATGGGCGTTTCTCCTGTGTGCCCTGGCTGGGAATCGAACCCGGGACTCCTGCACACCAGGCCGACGCTCTACCACTGAGCCAACTGGCCAGGGCCTTCTGTTTTTTGTTTTTTTTTAAATGAATTATTTATTTATTTATTCATTTTTAGAGAGGAGAGAGAGACAGAGAGGAGAGACAGAGAGAGAGAGAGAAGGGGGAGGAGGTGGAAGCATCAACTCCCATATGTGCCTTGACTAGGCAAGCCCAGGGTTTTGAACCGGTGACCTCAGCATTTCCAGGTCGACGCTTTATCCACTGCGCCACCACAGGTCCATTGTTGGACTCTTGTATGTGCCCTGACCGGGAATGGAACATGCAACTTCGGCATGTTGGGACAATACTGACCAGCTGAGCCATCTGGCCAGGGTTATTTCTGTTTTGTTTTTAATTGATTGGTCTTAGAGAGGAAGGAGGAGTGGAGAGAGAGAGAGAGAAGGAGAGAGAGGGAGGGTGAGAGAGAGAAGCATTCATTTGTTCAGTTTAGTTGTGCATACATTGGTTGCTTCCCATGTGTGCCCTGATTGGGGATCAGACCTGATGTTTCAGGACAACGCTCTAACCAACTGAGATAAATGGTCAGGGTGCATTTTCTGAGTGTTTTTGTTTGTTTGTTTGTTTGTTTTTGTATTTTTCTGAAGTTGGAAATGGGGAGACAGTCAGACTCCCACATGCGCCCGACCAGGATCCACCCGGCATGCCCACCAGGGGGCGATGCTCTGCTGCAACCAGAGCCATTCTAGCACCTGAAGCAGAGGCCACAGAGCCATCCTCAGCGCCCGGGCCAACTTTGCTCCAGTGGAGCCTTGGCTGCAGGAGGGGAAGAGAGAGACAGAGAGGAAGGAGAAGAGGAGAGGTGGAGAAGCAGATGGGCGCTTCTCCTGTGTGCCCTGGCTGGGAATCAAACCCGGGACTCCTGCATGCCAGGCCGACGCTCTACCACTGAGCCAACCAGCCAGGGCATTTCTAGGTTTTTGATAGTAGTCATCTAACGGGTATGAGGTAATAGCTCATTACGGTTTTGTTTTGTTTTTTTTATTATGGTTTTAATATGCATTTCTATGAAAATAATGATGTTGAATATCTTTCCATATGCTTCTTGGCCATTTTCTTTGGAGAAATGTCTGTTCAAATCTTTTGCTTATTTTTTAATCTGGTCATTTGATAATGTTTCTGGAGGTTAACCTTTTATCAGATGTATGATTTGCAAATGATTTCTTTCATTGCATAGGTTGTCTTTCTACTCTGTTGTGTTCTTTGATTAACAAAAGTTAAGCTTGATGTGGTTAGTCCCATTCATTTTTGGTTTTTGTTTTTCTTGTTTTATTTTGTTTGCTTTTGTTCTCTATGCTTTGGTGTTATATCCAAAAACTGTTACTAAATCTGATATCATGAAGCTTTTTCCTTATGTTTTCTTCTAGGAGTTTTATGGTTTGGGGTCTCAGCTGGTTTTTTTTATCACTGAATAATAAATATTCCATTGTGTGAATGTACCATAGTGTATTTGTTCATTCACCTATTGGGGGACATCTCGGTTGCTTCCAATTTTTTTTGCAGTTATGATTAAATTGCTATAAGCATTTGTGCGGACTTAAGTTGTTTTTGTTTTTTTTTAATTTTTTTGAGGTTAGAAACGGGGAGGCAGTCAGACAGACTCCCGCATGCGCCCGACCAGGATCCACCTGGCATGCCAACCAGGGGGCAATGCTCTGCCCATCTGGAGCATTGCTCTGCCGCCATCAGAGCCATTCTAGCGCCTGAGGCAGAGGCCACAGAGCCATCCTCAGCACCTGGGCCAACTTTGCTCCAGTGGAGCCTTGGCTGCGGGAGGGGAAGAGAGAGACAGAGAGGAAGGAGAGGGGAAGGGGTGGAGAAGCAGATGGGCGCTTCTCCTGTGTGCCCTGGCCGGGAATCGAACCCGGGACTCCTGCACGCCAGGCCGACGCTCTACCACTGAGCCAACCTGCCAGGGCCCGGACTTAAGTTTTAACTCATCTGCCTAAATACTTTTAAGAGCACAATTGCTGGATCATATGGTAAAAATTTTTGTTTGCTTTGTAAGAAACCGCCAAACTGTCTTCCTAAGTGGCTGTACCATTTTATATTTCCATCAGCAGTGAAAGAATTCCTGTTGCTCCACATCCTCACTAGCATTTCGTGTCTTCATTTGTTTGGATTTTAGCCATTCTGGCAGGTGTGTAGTGGTAGCTTATTGTTGTTTTAATTTACAGTTTTCTAATGAGATGTAGTATTAAGCATTTTTTCATATATTTATTTTCCATCTGTGTATCTTTTCTGGTGAGGTGTTTGAGTTCTTGCCCCCCTTTTTTTTCTTGAAACTTTGCTCTTTTTTAACTGGTTGTTTGTTTTTTTATTTTTGAGTTTTAAGTGTTCTTTGAATATTTTGGATGCAAGCCCTTTCTCAGATATGTGCTTTGCAAATATTTTCTCCTAGTTGGTGGCTTGTCTTTTCATTTTCTTAGTACTTTTTGTAGAGCAGAAGTTTGTCATTTTAATCAAGTCCAGCTTATTTATTTTTCTTTCATAGATCATGCTTTTGGTGTTGTATCTAAATAGTCATTGCCACCTGGGCCAGATAGTTTGGTTGGTTGGGCATTGTCCTTAAACACAGAGGTTGCTGGTTCGAACAGCTCAGTGTTCCTGTCTCTCTCTCTCTCTCTCTCTCTCTTTCTCTTTCTCTCCCTGCCTCTCAAGAACAAACAACCAAACAAACAAATAAAAACTTTTAAAAGTTAGTCATTACCAAATGCAAGGTCACCTAGATTTCCTCCAGTGTTATCTTCTAGAGGTTTTATAGGTTTGTCTTTTACATTTAGGTCTGTGATCCATTTTTAGTGTTTATTTCTATTGATTTTAGAGAGGAAGGGAGGGAGAGAGGGAGAGAGGGGAGGAGAGAGAGAGATAGGAACATCGATCTGTTCTGTACATGCCGTGACTGGGGATTGACCAAGCAACGTCTGCTTCAGGACGATGCCCTTACCAACTGAGCCATCTGGCCAGGGCTCTTCTTTAATATCAAATTGACTACTCTGAGTCTTTTGCTTGTTCATATAAACTTTAGAATCAGTTTGTCACTATCTATGTAATAATTTGCTGGAATTTTCATTGGGAATACATCGAATCCATAGGTCAGGTTGGGAAAAACTGACATTTTGATAATATTGAGTCATCCTTTCCGTGAACATGGGCTATCTTTCTCTCTGTTTATTTCATTCTTTCATTTCTTTCATGAGAGTTTTATATTATTCCTCATATAGATTCTGTACATATTTTGTTAGATTAATAACTAACAAATAGTATTTCAGAATTTTTGGTGCTAATATAAATGGTATAGTGTTTTTAATTTCAAATTCCAGTTCATTGTGGGTTCATTGTTTTCCAAAATATGAAAATATGAATCCATGCTGATTGAAACAAAGTGGAACTATTTAAGATGTAAAAAGGAAGAGCTAATCAACCTCCATTTCCCCCAGATTTGGTACCCAACTTTTTTATTTATTTTATTTTATTTTTTACAGAGACAGAGAGAGAGAGTCAGAGTGAGGGATAGACAGGGACAGACAGACAGGAGTGGAGAGATGAGAAGCATCAATCATTAGTTTTTCGTTGCGACACCTTAGTTGTTCATTGATTGCTTTCTCATATGTGCCTTGACCATGGGCCTTCAGTGGACCGAGTAACCCCTTGCTTGAGCCAGCGACCTTGGGTCCAAGCTGGTGAATTTTTGCTCAAACCAGATGAGCCCACGCTCAAGCTGGTGACCTCGGGGTCTCGAACCTGGGTCTTCTGCATCCCAGTCCGACGCTCTATCCATTGCGCCACCGCCTGGTCAGGCGTACCCAACTTTTAACACATGGCTTGTGCTGGTCAACACCTTTCTCCTTGCTCAGCAAACTTGCAAAACCTACAAAACTATGATTAGACAAATAGGGATTTTTCATTTTTACCACAGTAGGATTATACCATGCCATATTATTCTCTGTCTTTCTTTTAGCACTTAAAGAATTTATCGTGGCTGCCTGACCTGTGGTGGCGTAGTGGATAGAATATCAACTTGGAAGGCTGAGGTCCCGTGTTTGAAACCCCTAGGTCACTGGCTTGAGTATGGGTTGCCAGCTTGGGCGTGAGGTCACTTGGATTGAGGGCAGGATCATCAACATGATCCCAAAGTCACTGGCTTGAAGCCCAAGGTCACTGAGTTGAGCAAGGGGTCACTGGCGCAACTTGATCAAGGCATGTATGAGAAACGATCAGTGAACAACTAAAGTAAAGTAACTACAAGTTGATGCTTCTCATCTGTCTCTTCCCTTCCTCCTTTTCTTTCTTTTTCTCTCTCTCAAATCAATAAAAATTAAAAATAAAAGGAACTGATCATGACCTAGCCTATAAATAGTGGATGTAGTTTCTGTCCCCTCTCTCTCAATGCTTTATATACATATGTTTGTGTGTACACACATACAGTGGTACCTTGAGATACGAATTTAATTCATTCTGTAACAGAGCTCGAAAGTCAGTCAAATCGTATATCAAACTGCTGATACTGGACCTGTGCGCCAATGTGCCAACTAGTGGCAGCTTCCTGAATCATGACTCGTATCTCAGTTTCGCTTGGATTTCGAACAAAAATACGGACCGAGTCGCAGCTTGTATCTTACAAATTCATATGTTGGTCTGTTCGTATCTCAAGGTACCACTGTACATACACACAGATTATTCCACATATATAAAGTTTTTAGACAGGTGTAGGCATTTTATCTTTACCTTTTTTTTGTCTGTTCCCATTGCCACCGTGGGGTAATATGAATCAGGAATTGTGTGATGAGTAATGGTTATCCTGATTAGACACCAAATTTTTTAAGCGTAGGAATGATGTCGTGTGAGCACCTCTGGTCTGTGCCAAGCACAGGGTTGGACATTCGTGTAGCAGTTGGTAGCCTAGAGTTTGGTACTGGGTTTCAGTTTCTCTATCTGTGAAGAGGCATACGGTCGTTGGAGAGATGGGGAGAGATCTTACAGGTAACATGCCTGGCATGTGATAGGTACTTAGGAGATGGGAGCTCTTGTCAGTGAGTTCTCTATTGCAAGTGACTGGGACAGGGAAAGGGGCCAGCCCCTTGTTGTGAGAAGGAGGACCCAGTCTGGGGACGGTCTGTAGGTGGTGAATGCCAGCCCTGTATACTGGGCGGTGGGAACTACCAGAGCCTGCGATTGGGAGGAAGGCTGGCCCCCAGGGACCCAGCCTGCCCTAACTGCCCTCTTGTTGCCTCCTCTTTGTTTTTCCAGGACAAGCAGCTGAGGATCTTTGACCCCAGAGCAAAGCCTGAGGCCTCCCAGGTGAGTTGTGAGGCCCCAGTGGCTCCAGGAGGTGCCTGTAGGGGCAGGCTTAGCCTCCTGGCAGACAGATTCTGCCACATCCCGTACCCCTGGCCAAGGCCCGGTGGGTGTCTGGGGGGTCACCAAAAAGGTGGGCTCCAGCTCTTTCTGGGAAGCATATTCTGGGTCCTGGGAGGGTCTGGCATTGATCACAGGGTGAGGCACAGCCAGGCTGCCCACATGCCTTCAATAGAGGCGTCCCGTGGCTTCAGGAAGCTAATTTGAGACTCCAACTTCCTTTTCTTCTTTGAGACTTTTATCCCCACCTTCCCTTCCTGGTGTGGTCAGCAGAGGCTAGCCACAAAGGAACGAAAAGATGCAGTCCCTATCTTCTGCACCTCTCTAGTCTCAGCAGCAGACCTCTGTCTGTGCCCAGGGTCTGTGGGCTGTTCTGGGGGTCCTGCCAGATTTGCAGGACACAGGCAGTGAATGTGTTTGGTTTTGTCTGTGGGTGTGCACGGGGTATGTGGCCCTATGATTTCTGAGTGGGTTCATGTTATTGGCATTCACTCACTTCGGAGTCATTCATTCATTCAACAGTAGCTTGATGCCAGGCACAGAATGTTTTATAGTGAGCGAGCAGACATACAGGGTACTTGCTGAGGGGCTTCTCTTGCTGGGACAGCTTAGTGCTTCTCTGAGGAAATGGCTTGGGTAAAAAGAGGACACACACAGCCAGCCAGAGGTGGGGTGAGCTTTTTCTAGGAGTGAGGACCACAAAGGAGAGGCAGGACCTATGGTGAAGGGCCGGTCACCTGTGCTGTGGGAAGCCATTGGAGAAGGTTTTTTTCTTTCTTTCTTTCTTTTTTTTTTTTTTTGACAGAGAAAGAATCAGAGAGAGGGATAGACAGGGACAGACAGGAACAGAGTGAGATGAGAAGCATCAATCATCAGTGTTTCGTTGCGGCACTTTAGTTGCTCATTGATTGCTTTCTCATATGTGCCTTGACCGTAGGCCTTCAGCAGACCGAGTAACCCCTTGCTCGAGCCAGCGACCTTGGATCCAAGCTGGTGAGCTTTGCTCAAACCAAATGAGCCCGCACTCAAGCTGGCGACCTCGGGGTCTCGAACCTGGGTCTTCTGCATCCCAGTCCCATGCTCTATCCGCTGTGCCACTGCCTGGTCAGGCGAGAAGTTTCTTTTTTTATTTATTTTTTATTTTTATTTATTTATTTTTAGCAAGAGAGAAAGAGAGGGACAAACAGGATAAGATGCATCATCAACTCATAGTTCTAGCACCTTAGTTGTTCACTGATTGCTTTCTCACATGTGCTTTGACCGGGGGCTCCAGCCGAGCCAGTGACCCCTTGCTTAAGCCAGCAACCTTGGCCTTCAAGCCTGTGACCATGGGGTCATGTCTATGATCCCGTGCTCAAGCCATTGACCCCTGCTCTCAAGCTGGTGAACCCACATTCAAGCCTGTGACTTCAGAGTTTCGAACTTGGGTTCTTGGTGTCTCAGGCCCATGTTCTATCCAGTACACCACCACCTGGTCAGGCGAAAAGGTTTTTTTATTTAATTTTTTACTTACTAATTTTTAGAGAGAGCAAGAAAGAGAGAGAAACATCAACTTGTTCCACTTATTCATGCCGTCATTGGTTGATTCTTATATGTGCTCTGATTGGGGATCAAACCTGTAACTTCAGTCTTTCAGGACGACACTCTAACCAACTGAGCTACTTAGTCTGGGCCCATTAGAGAGTTTTGAGCAGGAACAAGCAGATTTATATACATTTAAAAGTGTTTTTTTTAATTGATTTATTGATTTAGAAAGAGGGAAAGGGAAAGAAAGGGAGGGAGGAAAACATCTATTTGTTGTTACACTTATGTATGCATTCATTGGTTGATCTCTGTATGTGCCCTGACCAGGGATCAAACCCACAACCCTGTCATATTGGGACTATGTTGTTTTTTTTGTTTTTTTTTTTTTTTGCATTTTTCTGAAGCTAGAAACAGGGAGAGACAGTCAGACTCCCGCATGCGCCCGACCGGGATCAACCCGGCACGCCCACCATGGGGCGACGCTCTGCCCATTCTGGGCGTCGCCATGTTGCGACCAGAGCCACTCTAGCGCCTGGGGCAGAGGCCAAGGAGCCATCCCCAGCGCTCGGGCCATCTTTGCTCCAATGGAGCCTTGGCTGCGGGAGGGGAAGAGAGAGACAGAGAGGAAGGCGCGGCGGAGGGGTGGAGAAGCAAATGGGCGCTTCTCCTATGTGCCCTGGCCAGGAATCGAACCCGGGTCCTCTGCATGCTAGGCCGACGCTCTATCGCTGAGCCAACCGGCCAGGGCGGGACTATGTTCTAACTACTGAACTACCCAGCTAGGGCTGGATTTACTTTTTTTTCTTTTCTTTTTTAATGAGAGTAAGGGAGATACAGAGACAGACCCCTGCATGCGCTCTGACTGTGATCCACCTGGCAATCCCCATCTGGGGCCGATGCTCTGCCTGTGTGGGGCCACTTGCAACTGAGCTATCTTTAGCAAAGCCTGAGGTGGAGGCTCCACAGAGCCATCCTCAGAGCCTGGGGCAGATGTGCTTGAATCAGTAAAGCCATGGCTGTGGGAGGGGAAGGGGGAAGAGAGAGGAAGCAGATGGTCACCTCTACTGTGTTCCCTGACTGGGAATCGAACCCAGGATTTATACACATTGGGTCAGTGGCTCTACCACTGAGCCAATTGGTCAGGGCCAGATTTACATTTTTAAGAATATTTTTTAAGAAATGGATAGCTGGCCCTGGCCGGTTGGCTCAGCGGTAGAGCGTCGGCCTGGCGTGCGGGGAACCTGGGTTCGATTCCCGGCCAGGGCACATAGGAGAAGCACCCATTTGCTTCTCCACCCCCACCCCCTCCTTCCTCTCTGTCTCTCTCTTCCCCTCCCGCAGCCGAGGCTCCATTGGAGCAAAGATGGCCCGGGCGCTGGGGATGGCTCCTTGGCCTCTGCCCCAGGTGCTAGAGTGGCTCTGGTCTCGGCAGAGCGACGCCCCGGAGGGGCAGAGCATCGCCCCCTGGTGGGCAGAGCGTAGCCCCCTGGTGGGCGTGCCGGGTGGATCCCGGTCGGTCGCATGTGAGAGTCTGTCTGTCTCTCCCCGTTTCCAGCTTCAGAAAAAATAAAAAAAGAAAGAAAGAAATGGATAGCAGATTTACCTTTTTTTTAATAAAGGATCAGGAAGGGAGAGAGATGAGAAATATCAACTCATAGTTGTGTCACTTTAGTTGTTCATTGGTTGCTTCTCATTATGACTTGAGAGTTGGGTAAGAGGGCTAGGAGGGCTCAGGCTGAGCCCGTGACCCTTTGTTCAAGCCAGCAACCTTGAGCTTCAAGCCAGCAACCCCGTGTTTAAGCTAGTGAGCCTGTGCTCAAGCCGGATGATCCCATGCTCAAGCCAGCGACCTTGGATTTTTGAACCTGGGTCCTTAGTCCCAGATTGATGCTCTATCCACTGTGCCACCACTGTTCAGGCAAGCAGATTTACTGTACTTTCATTTTTTAAGGTTTTGTTTATTGATTTTAGAGAGGTAAGAGATTGAGAGAAAGAGAAAGAAAGAATGGAGGTGGTGAGGAGTGGGAAGCATCAACTCTCATATGTGCCATGACTGGGCAAGCCCAGGGTTTTGAACTGGTGACCTCAGCATTCTCGGTCAGTGCTTTATCCACTGCGCCACCACAGGTCTTGCTGGATTTATGTTTTCTTTTTAAGGTTTTATTTATTGATTTGAGAGAGAGAGAGAGAGCGAAAGTAGGGAGGAGGAGGAGGAAGCATCCTATATGTGCCTTGACCAGGCAAGCCTGGGGTTTTGAACCAGCAACCCCAGCATTCTAAGTTGATGCTTTATCCACTGCAACACCACAGGTCAGGCCAGATTTACATTTTTTTTTTTTTTAGCTTTGTTTTTCTTTCTTTCTTTCTTTCTTTCTTTTTTTTCCCCGAAGCTGGAAACGGAGGCAGTCAGACAGACTCCTGCATACACCCGACCGGAATCCACCCGGCATGCCCACCAGGGGGCAATGTTCTGCCCCTCTGGGGCATCGCTCTGTTGCATCCAGAGCCATTCTAGCGCCTGAGGCAGAGGCCACAGAGCCATCCCCAGCGCCCGGGTCATCTTTGCTCCAATGGAGCCTCGGCTGTGAGAGGGGAAGAGAGAGACAGAGAGGAAGGAGAGGGGGAGGGGTGGAGAAGCAGATGGGCACTTCTCCTGTGTGCCCTGGCTGGGAATCGAACCTGGGACTCCTGCACGCCAGGCCAACGCTGTACCACTGAGCCAACCGGCCAGGGCCCAGATTTACATTTTAAAAAAGATTTTTCTAAAAGCTGATGAGCCTTTTCCCTAAGAAAGATGAAGTTCAGGTCCTGTTGCCAGGTCAGGAGAGGAGCTCCCCAGCAAAGCCCCAGTCCCATCATAAATACTCTGGTCTCTATTTCTAGACCCCTTTTTCCCTACCTGAGGTCAAGGATAATCAATCCACCAGCAGTAGCTGGGGCCTTGTTGCTCCACCCCCTCCCCTGCACTCCCCTCCTGTAGTTGTACCTTTTTGCCGAAGATAGTCCAAGGCTGGCTGAAGACCAGAAGAAGGCTCCCTCCTGACAGGTGAACCCAGCTGGCCAGCAGTGTGTTTAGTGCTTCCCCCGCCAGGCTGTGTGCCTGTGGCAGCTGGGGGTAGCTGAGCCTGAGCCTCAGGCAGTGTGGGGTAAGCAGTGAGCTCCACTGGATCTTTGTGTGGCTGATCTTCAAGCCTTTGCCTGGAAAAGGGGCCCAGGTTCAGGAAGGAGGAAGACTGAGGCTCTGTTGCTCCAGCTTTCTCAGGGTGCCCTCTCTTGCCCAGGGACTTGGCATAGTGCAGACAGAGCACCCCCATTCCTGCCCCACTGGGCATTGCAAGCTTCTCCTGGCCTGAACGTTTTCATCCTTTCCCTCTTCCTCCTCATCTCCCCTCCTCATACTCTTCACCTTCCTCTCCCTCCCTCCTCTTCCTCTTCCTCCTCATCCCCTCCTCCTCCTCACCCTCCTCTTCCTCACCCTCCTCTTCCTCACCTTCATCTTCCTCCTCCTTCTCACCCTTTCCTCCTCCTCACCCTCCTCCTCTTCCTCACCTTCATCTTCCTCCTCCTTCTTACCCTCTTCCTCTTCCTCACCCTCTTCCTCTTCTTCCTCCTCATCTCCTCTTCCTCACCCTCCTCCTCTTCCTCACCTTCTCCTCTTCCTCACCCTCCTCCTCTTCCTCACTTTCCTCCTCCTCACCCTCTTCCTCTTCCTCCTCATCTCCTCTTCCTTACCCTCCTCCTCTTCCTCACCTTCCTCCTCCTCTTCTTCCTTCTCACCCTCCTCTCCCTTCCTCCTCTTCCTCATCCCCTCTTCCTCCTCCCCTCTTCTTCTTCCTCACCTTCCTCCTCCTCCTCCTCCCCTCCTCCTCTTCCTCACCTTCCTCCTCCTCATCCTCCTCCTCCTCCTCCCCCCCTCCTCCTCCTCCTCTTTATCTCCTCCTCTTCCTCATTGCCTCCTCATGTCCTCCAGCAAGGAGGGACAGAAATGGGGCTGAGGTAGAGATGCAATGGCTGTGGTCCAAGGGGCTCCAAATTCCTAGAAGAGGGAGAGAGATGATCTGGTTTTGGAGGGAGTCCCCCCCCAAAAGAGGCTTCTGGTCCAGGAGACCTGGGAAGAGCGTGGGTTGCTCCACCCACTCCGTGCTGCTGGGTCAGTGCCTGTGCTGGTGTGGGGGCAGTGGGCCTGGAATGCTGCCTGTGCGTGGCCCTGCCCCCCACTTCCGCCCGGGGCATCTGGCCCACACCTGGCTTCTATTAGGAAAACTACTGCTGGCGGCCAGGGCTGGTGTGAGCTGAGGGGCCAGCTCCAGTGATAGGCCTTTTGGGAGCACCTTCTCCTGAGATCCTCCTTCCCACCAGAGGGGAGCATTGTTTGGGGGGTGGCAAGGAAGGAAATGTTGCCCTGGTCCAGCCTCTGCCCCCCTGCTCCAGTGGCTGTCCCTGTTGCCTGAGGTTGGGTGGAGAGGCCCGAGGGGGCCTCCCTCTGCTCCCTTTGCTCCTTTTTTGGACCTTGTCTCAGGCAACCTGAGCTTGGAGCAGGGGATAGTTGGGCAGCTTCCTCCTGTTCGCACCCCTACTTTGTTTTTAGTTGGTATTTATGATCATTTACTATGTCCAAGGCCCTTGGCACGCAGGAGCTCCTTCCGCCCCCATGACTGGCCTATACAGTCTGCCCTCGGACCGCTTCTTCCCCGTCACACAGCTGAGTAGCAGAGGCAGGTTTGGTGTAGGAGCTGGGCCACTCTGGTGCCCCTTCCCTGTACCAGCACCCAGGTGGGGTTGTCCGAGGCCCTGAAACTAGGGGTGTGCTACGGAAGTATCTGCCCACAGCTGAGGGGTGTCCAGGTAGTGAGTACCCTGTGAGGGGCAGGAGGGGGTCTGGGACAAGCCCTCTGACCTCTGGTGTGTGCAGGTGGACCTGTCCCTTCTGACCACTCCTGTTTGATGGACAGGCCTGCCGGGGTGTCAGGCATCTGGACACCAGCGCTGAGCCTAGCCAAGGAGGGGCGTGGGTGGATGGGGTGGGTGGGTTTCTTACCACTGCAGGAGGTCCTCTTGCTCTAGTTGGGAACCCAAGTCAGCTCCTCCAGCTGCCCTGCCCCACACAGGAAGTGTTGCCATGGCAACAGAGAGGGGATTTGGCTGCACTGGAGCTGGAATGCCAGGTATGCGTCTGCTCCTGGTGCCCCTGTACTGGGCAGGTATTGCCTGGTCTCAGCCTCTCCTGTTCTCTTACAGAGCCAGGTGTGGGGGAGACATGGGGACAGGGGCTTCTCCACAAGCAGGACACCCTGCTGCCTGTCCCTGTGAGAGGGAAACCCCCAAGGCCTGGCCTGCAGGTTTGGGAGGCGTGAGGGCAGTGGGCCTGGAGTGCTGCCTGTGTGTGGCCCTGGAACCAGCAGCGGTTCCTCCAGGGGCTGGGACTTGGGTTAGCAGGATGCCTGGGTCCCAGATGCAGCCTTCCTGCTGCCCCAGGAGAGGAAGAATCTGGGGATCTTTAAAGAGGGCTCCTCCTCCCTGAGTCCCACTGAGGTCAGCGAAAAAGAATTTGCCATTTCTGAAAATGAAAGTCACTCCAGTAATCTGGAGATTGAGGAGAGGGGAGGGATTCCGTGGCTATCCCTTTCCTGTTCGTGGGGCTTCCTGTGGCCCCTAGGAAGGCTGAGCTGAGTTTACCTGGAGTGGGCACAGTGGGTTCAGCCTCTGTTCTTACCTTGTCTTCACTTCTTGGTTCAGAGACCAGACGATGGAAGTGGAAAGCCGCAGGGCAAGTAGGACTCGCTAGTCCACACCCACCCTCACTGCAACTGCCTGAGCACAGGGGCCTGGTTCTCAGTGTGAGCTCACGCAGAGATGTTTGTTGGAAACCTGAGGTGGCCAAGGCACAGCCAGGACCCTGGACGTTTTGTGGCCCAGGCTCTGCTGCTTTCCAGCTGTGGCTCCATTTCCTTGCCTGCCCTCGCCTCAGGTTCCTTTTGCATAGATAGAGAACAGTAACTGTGGGCTCAGCCCACAGTGGGCAGGAGTCTCAAATAGCCAACAGCTCTCTTGCTGGGTGACTTGGGGAAAATGGCTTTCTTTCTCTGGGCCTTTAGTTTCTCCATGTATAAAATAGGGAGGTGGGAGATATGGGCCCAGGTATATTCCAACCCCAACTTGTGCCTCTGAATGAAGAACCGCTCTGTCGCTGCCTGGAGGCCCTGCAGGCTGGGTGTTGCGCCCTCTCCCTGGCCCCACTCAGCCTCTGCACTGGGCCCTGTGCTCTCCCAGGCCTCTGCACTGCTGGCTTGGCCCACACCTGCTATCCTTCACGTCTTAACTCAGATGCTACCTTACATCTACTTCTCAGTTATACTCTACTCTGTTATGCTTTAAAAATGCAGATGAACCCTGAGCACCGTTCACTACTGTTAACACCCTTGAAACTGCCATCCAGTGTAGGTCCCACTGTGGAGCTCTTTTTACAGAGAAAGGAACTGAGGCACAAAGTCATTGAGTAGCTCATCCTGGGACGAGGCCCTCAGTGGCAGGACAGGCTTTTACCCAGGTAGTCTGAGCCCAAAGCTTGCTCTCTTAACCTCCACTTGACCCTTTCATGGCATTAGTAATGACATGTGGTGATACCGTTGTTTCTCTTTGGTTCACATCTGCCTCCTGACTTGCCTGTTCTATGAGTTTGGAGACCTTTTTTGTTCACTGTGTCCAACACCTAGCATAATGTGCAGCTCAGATTCTTGTATTGAGAAAATGAATGAGCAGCTCTCCTTCACCCAAGTATATGACCCTCTGTCTGAGATCTGTTTGACCCCACAACCAGCTCCTAGCACAGTGCCTGGCCCTTGGGAGGCTTCCTTGAGAGGATAGATGAATAAATGGTGCACAGATGCATTGTGAGGCATCCGGTTTGCTGTTTACACTGGGGGTATTTGCACACTGATGAGAGGGTGAGAGCCCATGTGACACTTCTGACCTACTATGGGGTGTTAGGAGTGGAGCTGACCTTCACCCTGACCCTTGTATATGGAGAGAGGAGTGTAGGTTCCTGGTTCTCAGGCTCTGGCCCTGACTTCCTGTGCAGGCTGTGGCTGGGTGGGAAGTAAGCAGTGAGAAAAGCCCCTTGAACGACACTGAGCTGTTTCCGATGGTCTCCCACGCTGGGGTCTGCCTCTGTGGGCTGGGGAGGGGGCGCTGGGCCAGCTCATCACAGGCTGCCTCCCTCCCTCATTCATTCCCAAGGAGATCGTGGGAAGCTTAGAGGAAGCTGGCCACAGTTTGGGGTGAGCTATTTTTGGTAACAGGGTCTTTTGTCTCAGGCTCTAGAGGCCAGGGTGACTGGGAGGGAGCTGTTTGCATTTCCTCTGGCTGCCGTGACTCCCCCCTGCCTGGGCCCAGGGGACAGGGTCGCCTGTGGTATGAACTTGCCTCTCCTCCCTGGGTCCCAGGAAGCCTTCCAGCTGGCAGGCAGCTCCAGCACCACAGGAGGGCGGAGAGGGGCAGTGCTCTGCCCTCTCCGGGACATTGCCCAGAGCTTGGCACCAGGCCCTCTCCCCAGCCCCCTGGCAGCATCAGGAGGCAGAAGTAATTCTAGTAATCCCTTGATTTGCACAGTGCTTTGCAGCGGGCCCATTCCTCTCACATATAGTCTCAGTTGATCCTCTCAACAGTCCTGGGAAGTAGGTGGCTGGGGCAACATGAGCCCTATGCACAAGCGAGAAAAATGAAATTCTGAAAGGGCACTCAGGTCCCCAGAGCCTGGAAATGGTGGCCAGCAGCTGAGTGCTGCCTCTAGGACACCTGCCAGGGTAGTGACATGCTATTGCAAAGGGCCTGGTAGTGAGCAAGATAGCCTGACAGTCCCTAACAAGGAGGAGACTGAGCCCACACTGGGTAGCCGGGTCTGCCCTCCAGGTGCAGCACTGCCTTTAGCCCAGGTCCATCCTGTAGTGGCATGAGGCCCCTCCGTCCGCAGTCAGCCCCCGGGGCCCTGACCTGGCCCCTGCTGCTTTCTGTGTGACTGGCCAGTGGGCCTGCAGTGGCTCAGCGCTCTCTCCTGCCCCCTGCAGAGCACACAAGCCCACGAGAACAGCAAGGATAGCCGGCTGGCGTGGACAGGCACCCAGGAGCACCTTGTGTCCACCGGATTCAACCAGGTAGGGCTCCTTGAAGGTGAACAGGGACCTAGAGAGCAGAGGTGAGGCCCACTGGCAAGCTAGGACTGGAGGCTCGCTCCAGGCCTGTCCATATACGGCCCTGAGTGCAGCCTGGTCTCAGAGCCCCGGGAGACCAACTGTGGCTGAAAACTGGCAGATTCCATTCTCAATAGCTAAGCCTGACCCTGGGAACCGTGGCTGCACCCCCAGGGACCAGAGTCCATGGAGGGAAACGCCCCTTGTCCCTTGTCACCTAAGGGTTCTTAAAGGGGCAGGATATGAAAACCCAAAATCTCTCTTCCTGGCATAATCCCCCTCCTCCCACTGCCTTCCAGGCTCTGTACTGGGGCAAGTGCCACTTTGCCAGGCTGTGTCCTTGGGCACTAGGTTCCCAGGGAGCCCCAGGGGCTGATAGACGGCCCTCTGAGCCCCCTGACCTCTCTGCCCCTCCCCGTAGATGCGTGAACACGAAGTGAAGCTGTGGGACACCCGGCACTTCTCCAGCGCCCTCACCTCTCTCACCTTGGACACTTCACCTGGGTAGGAGCGGCTGGCATGCTGGGATGGGCTGGGGCTAGGCTGGGGCAGGGGCCCAGACGGTGTCTGGCTTACAGGTCTGTGGAGAGGTACCCCTGCTAAGGCCCCTGATGTGCGTGTGGTGGCAGGGCCATCTGCAGAGGACAGGGGCTCAGTCCAGTGAGAGGGCTCTCCCCAGCTCAGACCATCAGGGAGGTGGCTCGTCACTGGAGCAGCCAGGTGCCTGTGCTGGCAGACCTGGCCCTGCCTGGGGGCCTGGAGCGTCACCTGCAGTGGTGGTGAGGCCGCTCGGAATAGGCAGCCCGTTGGTCCTGGCCTGGAGACTCAGGTTGGTGTATTTTAGTGTTTGGGGAGGGGACTGTGACCCGGCAGATGCATGGGTGGCCAGCAAGAGCATGCACTTGATTTTGCTGTGGGTGTTCTGGTGGGGCTGAGGGCCAAGGAGATCTGAGGCTATTATAGCAAGGTGGACTTAGGGAGGGCGTGGGGTGATGTAGGGACAGATGGGCTGGCAGGTTTGGAAGTGTAAGTAGCAGAGGGAGGCAGGCCTTGAACTTAGTGGACTCTGTGAGACCCTCTCAGCCCTGGCCAGATGCCTGTCCCTGCTTGTCCTTGTGGGGGGTACGGAGGCAGCACGGAGTGCAAATGCACTTCATCCTTCCTCCCCAGAAGTGAGTGGGAAGATTTGCGGTGGTGCCCTTGGGGCTCTGGGCAGAGATGGCCCAGAATCACTGTGGCTCATAGTGCTGAGGAGTGACTTGTCCATTCAGTCCACTGGGACCTCATGTCCCAGCTGAGGAAAGAGTTCTGGCTGGGACAGAAGGAGGCAGGGACCTGGCCCCTGTTCCAAAGCCTTATCCCTACTTAGCTATTACTCTTGGAGGGGCTTGCTGGGACTCCTACCACCACCACCAGGCAGGGGCATGCAAAGGTCAGAGTAAACAAAAGGGCCTTGGTCCTTGGATATCCCTTTAGCTGCTTCTTCTATTTTACAACTGGGGAAACTGAGTCACAGAGGGTGCTATGACCTGTCCAAGTTCTAAGAGCATCAAGGGCTGTGTCTGGGGGCAGGGAAAACTAAACGCCGTAAGAACTACTAGGGTGTCCCCTGGCTGAGTGCCTAGGAAGGGGTAAAAGGTTGGTAGGACCCTCCGCTCCCATCCTCTCTCACAGTCCAGGGAGAGGGTGGGGAGCTGGCAAGGTCTGTTTCACAAATGAGGAACATAAGGCTGCTCGAGCGCCAGTGCCTTCCTCAGAATTACAGTTGGTTGTGAGGCTTCGGCCTGCTCTGGGCCCTGGGGATTCAGGGGAGTCACTAGGAACCCCCCTGGGCTGGAGGAGTTGGAGCTCCAGGGCCACCTGGGTCCACGTCTAGTATCTCCCACTCCTGGCCCAGATGCTGTGTTGGTATCTTGTCCCTGTGCCTCTGCAGGCCAGACAGCCCCTTCCCTGCAGGGCTCCTCAGCAGAGGGAGGGAAGTGACTGAACCTGGGCAAGGGACCAGCACTAGCCATCAGAAGTTCCCCACTCACCAGTTCCTGCCTTTCAGGCTCCCCACCATGCCTGCAATGGGTCCCCCTCCCCTGGATGAGCAGCCCCCCCACCCACTGTGCCCCATCATGGCCCCTGGAGGAGTTAACCGATGCCCAGACTGCACAGTGCCACTGGCCAAGGCTGACCCTGTAATTATAGCAGTTAAGAATAGCCTTGTAGGGCCAGTGAGGCCTGGAATTTCTCAAATCACTCCCAGATGGGCCCTCTAGGCCAGTGTTCTTCCCACTCCATCCCCCAGGCCCAGCCCCTGCCTCGACACCAGGCCCACACCCTTGGCAGAGTAGTAGGGACTCCAGTCCTCTACAGTGGTGGTGGGCACCAGGGATACATGCCAGCCTCCAGGCTGGCCTGAGAGGTGGTGGGTCCCTACACTGGCTCCCTGAGATATGGGAGCTGCTGAGTAAATTAGACTAAAGGTGAAAAGTGTGGGGTGGGCACGACCATGGGCCTTCACTGCACCCCCTCGATTTCTTCTCTGTTCGCATATTTTCCATCTCAGTTTAGGCAGAACACTGTGTTCTTGTGAAAGCCAGAGGGGCCCAGAGTCAGGCACACAGCCGTCCCAGGCCTCTTCCAGGGAGAACCCAGGGCCCCACCTTCCCAGGGACCTCTGTCTCAGCCTCCACCTATGCCTTCCTTTTGTCATCCATGTCATATGTGGAGTGTACCTCACTAAGAGGAGATGTGTCATGGCGGGAAGAGCAGGACATCTGGGTCCTATCTGCAAAGCCAAAGCCAGACTCAGGTGGCAGGTCCACAGATGGCTGCCCTGCTCTCCTGGGTACCAGGCCACGGGTTCGGTGTAGGGTGGAGGTGGGGGTGGTCTCGTAGGGCCCAGTGCTGGAGGAGCAGCTTGTGTTCCGTCCAGGAGATACAGACACCACTGGTCTCAGGTTCATTCTTCTGCGCTAGGTGAATGGTCAGCTTCCTGGGCCTCGGGCAGGTAGAGATATTTTATTACTGATTTTAGAGAGAGAAAAGGCAGGAAGGAGAGGGAAACATCAACTCATAGTAGTTGCTTTTTGTATGTGCCTTAACTGGGCAAGCCCAGGGTTTTGAACCGGTGACCTCAGCATTCCGGGTCGATGCTTTATCCACTGCGCCACCACAGGTCAGGCATCTGTAGAAAATTTTTGTGAGTTTATTGGAGCCAAACTGACAATAATTGCTAGAATGCAAAATCTCATCAGATTGAGAATATGCTCTAGAGAGCGGCAGTTTTGCAGCTTATTTTATACATTACAATCAAAGAAGTCGTAAGGGGTTTGTGAAATTAACTGGTGGTAGGTTAGGAAGGCAGGAAAAAGCAAAGGGGGAAATCTCTAAGATTATCTAAAGAGTAAAACAGAGAGCCATACTTCCGCTACGTTGGTGGGTCGAGAGTTAACAGTTAACATTTATAGCACGTAGAGATGGCAGTCAGGGAATAAGATAACAGCAAGGGGGTGTGTGCCGCTCTGCTGCCATGGGTCTGCCCTGCGGGTCTGGGGAAGGAGATTACTCTTGACATTCTGAAGGTACGTTATTTTGGATGCAAAAGGCAAGAAGTGACTTACCTGTCAAGACCTGCTTTTAGTTAGAAAGTTTTCATTTCAGATCATCCTGTGATCACTTTTGGTTTCTGGGTCTGTAAGGCTCGCCATGCAGGGCTCCCTGAGTTTGTCAGGTTTGGGATGTGGCCCCTTTTTTGTCCACAGGTCCCATACCCAGCATGTTCCTTGAAGATTGGGCACTCCCTCCCCATCTGAGATTTTGCTCACAATGGCCCAACCCCCCTTTTGGAAACATAAGCCACCATGGTTTGCAATGCCCTCCTGGGCCAGGGAGTGGGGGTTGAGTGTTGGGCCCTGTCCCCTGCCCCTCTGCTGTGAGCAAGCTGCTATCTCACCTCTCCCAGCCTGTCTAGGAGAAGAGGGAAGAGACACAGATGGTTGCTTTTCATGTGTGCCCTGACTGGGGATCGAACCCGGGATCTCTGCTGCCAGGCCGATGCTCTATCCACTGAACCAACCGGCCAGGGCTCCAAGTGCCTTTTCTAGGGCTCATGCCAGCCTCCTTTCTTTATGTCCCACCCACCGCCTGCTGGCCCATGAGGCCAGGTCTGGCTTTGCAGGGAAAACATTTATTCAGCAGCAGCTCATGGGCCCACAATAGCCCCATTGACTGGCCTACCCAAGGTGGGAGGGCAGACGCAGCATAGCCACTCCAGTAATGAGACCCAGACCCACAGGAAATCCACCTGGGCTGCCGCTGCTGCCTCGGGAAGATGGGGCCCCACCCAGGCACACTGCCACCACCCTCTGCCCCAGCCCCCTGCTTGCCTCCTCCCTTCTCATGCCAGAACCCTCAGCAGCCACTAATTGAATCCAGAGCCTCGCGTGGCTGGGCGTGACTCGGTGCTGACATCAACGCCCCAAGCCACAGGGCCTGTTCCCCAGGCCTGACTGGGCTGCCTCCTCCCTGCCAGGGTGAGGCTAGGGGCCAGGGGCTGTGACCCACAGATGGACACAGGCATGGGGCCTCAGGGTGGCTTGTTCCAGCTTCTCTGGGGCCACCTCCCCTACCATCTGAAGGGTATTAGGAAAAGATGCTCTGTATCTACATCACTGTCCCCAAGGTCCCAGCACTATCTCTGGCCCTGGCCCTGCTCCTGCCTCTGGTCTTCCTTGAAAATATTCCCACTTCTGGGGTTTTGGAAAACCAGGCACATCCCAACTGGAGAGTAAAGGGACATCACAGGGCCACCAGGGCTCCACAGGCCACACTCAAATCTTATCCTGTTCCTGGACCACTCACTCCTAACAGTTTCTTGCAGCCTCCCTACCCACCAGAGGGCAGCTGCCATTCATGATCTGTGATGCCCTTGACTAAGGCCATTCTCTGCAGCCGGAACAGGAGCCTGTGCCGAGGGGCAAAGGGAGTGCAGGGAAGGTGTAGGCACAGCCCAGGGCAGGATTCGTGGTGAGGCTGCCTTTCCCCCCATGGCTCTCAACAGGAGTCCTCCCAAGCCCAGGGGATGCTGGCCAGAGTCTGACATCTGCTAGAAAGAGGGGTCCTGACCCAAGTTCCCCACAGAGAGGGCTGTCTGTACCCCCATCTTCCCTCTACCCAGACCAGGAGCCCTAGGGCCATGCCAGAAAAACACTCATTTCATTTTATCTTTTATTTTTCTTATAAAAAGCCTTCATATCATCATTTGTCTTACAAAAACCAAAGTCCTTGTCTCTGAGTTTGAAAAACATTTTCCCAGAATAAATGGGAAAAGATCTCTTATAAATATATTTTAAAAAAACAAAGCAAAACTTGTTCCTAAAGTGTCTTTTCTTTCCAGTTTCTTTTGTTGCTTCGCTCCCTGGAGCCAAGACTGGGTTACATACACACCCATCCTTACCCACTCTCCCTCTGCTCCCTTTCTGGGGGCTTCCTTCACTGGCCCGAGTCTCCTTGGGTTGGGGGCCTGGCAGCCCTAGGCCCGTGTAACCAGCACACGGCAGAGCCTGCCCGCCCTGCCCTACAACCCAGAGGCTGCACTTTGCACAGGATGGAGCAGACACCATCCTCAGAGGCACGTGGGCTCTGGAGGCGGTCCTTAGAGGTCTTCACCTAGGTCCTAGCATCTTAGATGAGGAGAGCAAGGTCAAGAGGGGGACAGGGACTTGCTGCACTCACACAGCCCCTGCCCTGTCACGTCTTCCTCATCACATGGATCTGAGAACTTCTTGGCCTGGCAGCAAGAGGGCGCTGGCCAGTTCCAGCAGGGCTGAGAGCCCAGCCCAGTGGTCCATTACTCCCAGCTTAGATGTAGGGCTTAGTAGGAAGGGGCCCTTGGAGCCCAGGCCCTGGGTAGCCCATGAGTGGCACTTCACACTCAGGCCCACCAGGTGGGGCTTCCCCACCACCCTCTGTTGCCTTGGGGCCTGGCTCTAAGGGGGCCTTCACCCCCTCCAGCTCTAGGGGCCCAGGCCCCACCTGCCCTTTGCCCTGAGCTGCAGCTGCTGCGGCCCTACCCCGCCGCACGAAGTAGGCCGTCCCCACGGCGGCTAGCACAGCCAGGAGCACGGCAGCCAGGGCCGGCGCGATGAGAAGCGGCAGGTTGCTCTCGCGGGCCTGCGTGACTGGGGCATGATTGGAGCGGACAGCTGGGGGGGTGCGGGCCTCCCCACAGGCCTCCTCACCTTCAGGCACCCGCCCAGCCCCCAGGGGCCTGACACAGATGGAATAGGTGGCATTGGGCTGGAGCTGGGTGACCGTGTACTCAGCCAGTGAGGCAGGCAGCCGGAGCGTCACCGGCCGCTTGTCAGGGCCTGACAGGTTGCGGTAGGTGAGGCGGAGCTGCACGGCGCTTCCCTGCAGGTAGCGCTGCAGCCCTACCCTCAGGGAGGTGGGGCTCACCGGTTCGATGCTGAGCGGCAGGGGCCCGGGGGGCCGCAGTGTAGCTGCTGTGGGAGTGGGCCGTGGGCCCAGCCTCACCAGGCTTTCACAGTACAGGCCAGTGAGGCCCTCAGGGCACAGGCAGGCTAGGTGGCCCTGAGCCCCGAGGTGGCAGGTGCCCCCGTTGAGGCAGATGGATGCCGGGCAGTCCTGGGGCTGGGGATCAGGTCCCACGGTGGGTGGGGTAGCAGGGAGCAGGCTAGGGGCTTTGGCAGCAGGCTCCGTGGGGTTTCGCCAGGTGGGGGCTGGGCTGGAAGACAAGGGTGTGGGTTCCCATGCAGAAGACCTCGTGGTGGGCACTGTAGCTGTGGTCGTGGTGGCCGGGCAGCCAAAGTCAGCATAGTCGAGGTCCAGGAGCATCTGACCAGCGTTCTTGGGCGGGAAGTGGCAACGCGTCTCCTCTGGGCTGGCCAGTGCCACGCGGTTCTCCCGTACCCAAGGGCTGAACCAGCTCAGAGGGCACACGCAGTTGAAAGGGTTGCGGGCAGCTGCCAGGAGCCGTAGGCGGGGGAAGAGGCCTGAAAGCTCGTGTGGCAGGGCCTGCAGGCTCAGGTTGCTCAGGTCCAGCTCCTGCAGAGCTGTGAGGCCAGCCAGGTCCTCAGGCCGCAGCTGGGCAATGCGGGTGTTGCCGGCCAGTCGCAGGCGCGTCAGTCCCTGTAGGCCCCGGATGGCAGGCGGCACACGGTCCAGCTGGTTGTCTGACACGTCCAGGTCGTGGAGGTTGCGCAGGCGACCTAAGAGCCCCTCGTCCAGTTGCTGCAGCCCCAGGCCAGCCAGCCTCAGCGCCTCCACGTTGGCAGTGTCCAGGGTGCCGGGCTCCAGGGCCAGGAGGCTGTTGTGGCTGAGGTCCAGCAGCAGCAGGCTTGGTAGGCGCAGTGGGGGCAGTGCTCGCAGCTCGTTGTCCTGCAGCTTGAGCTCCAGGAGGTGGTCAAGGGCGTCGAAGGCGCCAGGCTGGATGTGGTGGATGCGGTTCTTGCCCAAGTAGAGGCGCTCCAGGCGCCGCAGGCCCCGGAAGGTCTCATTGGTGATCTCACGCAGCCTGTTGGCGGTGAGGTCTAGGTTACTGAGGTTGGCAAGTGGCCGGAAGACCCCACTGGGCAGGCTAGTGATGTGATTCTGTGACAGGTCCAGGAGCTGCAGACCTGGCAGACTGGCAAAGGTGTCTGTGTCGAGCGTTATGATGCCGTTGCTGAAGACGTACAGGCCTGCTGTGTCGGGCGGCACGTCTCGAGGCACCGTTGTCCCCTGGCGGGCAGTGCAGAACACTGTCTGTGGCTGGTTGCACTGGCAGCCAGATGGGCAGCCCCACACCCCAGGCCCTGAGGCCAGCAGCAGCAGCAGCAGGGGCAGAAGGACCCTGGAGCGCATCTTTTGGTCCCTGGAGACAGAGAGGAAAGAGGAGAATCTGAGTCAGGGGCCCAGTAAACAGCCATTCCAGGAAGGACCAAGAAGGGAATTCCGAGCCCTTCTCACCATTCCCTGCCCCCAAATCCAACAGCACAAAGGAGTTATGAAGTTATGAGTCAGGTCTCTAGTGCTTGGGCCCAATTCTTGTCCCAGCCCCATCACTTCCTCACTATATGACTTTGAACAATCACATGACCTCACTATGCTATCAGTTGATACTTCCTGCACTGTCACCAGGGTTTAGTGGGTTGATGCAACCAGAATGGGGCCCAGCCCCCAAATACTCAATGACCACGAACAATAATACCTTTACCTTAATCCCAGCCCTCCCACCCCTCTGTGGCTCAGAGAGAACACGTGGACAAAAAGGATCAGGTTCTGTGCCCTCCCCCCACCCCGCCACCCCCAGATCTCTGCTGAGGTGGACAGGGAAGCAGGAAAAATGGTGGCTCCGGGAGCAACAGCCCTTCCCCAAAGCTTCTCGGAGGGATTGGTGGGCAGTCAGCCCAGTGCGTAAGTGGAGAAGCTGGCTGCCCCAGGCCACCAGCCCCTGCCGCCACGCTCTACATCCTCCAAGTGAGGAGACCGCAGCAGGAAGACTTCACATGGAAACTATGGGATCGGTGTTTTTCCACTTGTGAAGTCAGACCTGCCCAGGACGGGAGCTGTGGGCTGGTCAGGATGTGGCCAGTGGGATAGTTCCTAGGAAAGAGAGCAGAGGAGCTGGAGCAATTGGCAGGTGACCCTTGGGGGGGGGGTGTAGGGAGGGAACCCCGGTCTTCATATCCCCACACAGGCACAGTGATAGAACTAGATGTGAGGGGCTCCAAGCCTCCCTGAGTTGGGGGACACTGGTGGCATGGTGGCCCCAGAGGCAGTGCCAGGTCTGGAAACACCCCCCCAGATTCCTTCATGTCCCATTTCTTGGGCTCCACTATGGGCCGGGCACTGAAGCAGAGCTGCAGCCCTACCCACGTGCCAGCGCCTCTGAGCGTTCACAGCCACCTCTTGTAGTGCCCCCGCCAGCCATTCCAGGTGGAAACTATTCTCACCACTCCCAGATGACAGAAAAAGGGGGGCTCCTGGAGGTGCAATGACTTGCTGCCATTACACTGCTGTGAAATCTGAGCCAGAGCCCAGGTCCTTAAGCAGGTCCAGGTGTGGCTGGGCCCGCTGCCTGCGCGGGGCCCAGTCCTGCTGAGGGGGTCGTGGCTCCCCTAGCTACTCCAGGCTCCGGTTTGTAGCTTGACCTGACCGAGACAGGATGGGGCCACAGCATGGGCCCCCTTCATTCAGGCTCCGGGGGGAAACCCAGGGACCAGCCCCAGCAGCAGTCCCTCTACTCTGGGCCCAGCTCAGAGAGGCCAGCACCCCTCCCTTCCAGGCACCTCTGTTCACACAAGGGCCTTTTGTGCTGAAGCTCAGCCTCCCCTTCCCCCACGCCAGCCAGCTGTCAGTCTAAGGCAGGTAACATGGCCCCCCACCCAGGATGCCTTCTGCCCTGCCGCCATCCATTGGGTGCCTCTCCTCCAGGAAAGGAGACTCCTGGAATATGAAGTGGAGGAGGGGCATGTGGGGAGGACACTGTGGTCTCAGACCAGTTCTAGGTAAAGGCCTGTCACCCTGTTTGGGCCCACCTATGTCTCGACCACTTGCAGGGTCCCCTCTGCCTGGGAAGTGGGGCCATTGGCCTCTGTCACTAGTTAACACGAACGCCCTTCAGAGGCTAGCCAGGGAGGCCTTCCTTGAGCCCTAGCCAGTGCTCCCTTCCCTGCTCTCTAGGGTCCTGGCTGCCTCATGCACCCCTGGACCTGCCATTGCCATCTCAGGGGGGCTCTTGCACCCTACCCAACCTCCTTCCCTGTGAGGACTTACTCCACCCTCACTGACTCAGAAGTGAACGGGTTCAGCCTGGCCTCCAGATGTGGGCTATGAACATCCCCCACCCCCATGTCCATGTGGGGGGTGAGCCACCTCCCACTGAATCAGCTCTCCTGGTGGAACAGGCTGGGGTCAGGAAGGGATCAGCCAGACTTGGGGTGGGAGGGGACCCTACGCGTGGCCAGCTTGACCACCCCTGTGACGTTGGCTTCCCATAGGACTTGTATAAGGTCACAGTTGTGAGCTCAAGCTCCAATCAGGCAACCTTGGGCCAGGAGTGTCCGAGCTGTAAGGTGTAGACATCATCAGTTCCTCTCAGCACCGAAGTTTCTCCAACTGTGCCGCAGGACATTTCAGAGTAGGCACCTCCCAAGACTGGGTCACTGCTGGGGGTGCTCCCTGTTCTGCATTGAGGAGGGGGACCAGCATGGGCTCTGGGCTTTGCTCCCTTTAATCAGTGAAGTCATCACAGGGGAGAAAAGTAGCGACTGCTATGGGTCTGTCTGGACCCGGAGCGGCAATGTGGCTGAGTGGCTGGGAGTGGAGGCTGCACCAGGAAGAGTGCATCCAGGAGACCCCAACAGGCAGCAGTGACCCTGTTTCCCACTCCGTAGGGGGCGGTGGTGAGTGCCTTGGCCTGGGCCCCGGTCCACCACCCAAGCAAGGAGTTGGCACTGGGGCTTTGGAAAACAGCAATGGGGACCGATGATTCCAGGGGCTCTGCCAAAAGGTGCCTGGCACCAAGAGCAGATCAGACAGCACCCCAGAGAGGACCCAGAGGGCCATGGGCGGGCAGGAAATATAGGCATCAGAGGGTAGGAGACCTTGGCCTCAACTTGGGCCCAAGTTCTGCTCCTAAATAGCTTCCCAAGTCCCTTCCCACCCATGGGCCTCGGTTTCTTAGTAGCCCTCCCTCACGCTCCAGAGTTGTTCTGAGCACCCAGTATTGTTTGTTTTCAAATGGGGAAGTTCTTTAACAAGTTCTGGAAGCAATTCTGCTAGTCTGGGTGCATGCTGGTATGTGTGTGTGCATTGGGGGTGAGGGCATCTCGTGGGGGGGTTGGGTCACAGCTGCCCTTCACCAGCCAGTTACAATTTCAGCAGCCCTGAAGGACCAGAAGCCTGGGCTTTGATATCTGATCTGCTGACCAGAGGCAGGGAGGTGGGACCTTTCCCTCTGCAAAGGGTGTTGGCAGTTTCGGGAGGCAGCCCTGGCATTCGGAGGGTAGAGGAGAGGGCAAGAGGGTTCAGGGCATCCATCTTCCACCTGGGTTCAACACAGCCTCACCCTGGCTTGGCCCTGCCATGGCTTGGTGGGGGGTAGGAGTGGGGTGGCAGGCTCAGAGGCCTGGGCTCTGTCGCTGGCCTTGGTGAAGTCCAAGGAATAGTGCTGGGATAGTGCTGCAGGCCGACTGCTGGGGTTTGCACCCTGGCTCTGTGGGTTTTCACCTCGGCTCCCGCTAGGGAACTGGTCATAGTACATGGTTTTCAGGGCTCTTAGTCTGTATCTGGAAGACATTCTGAGTGGTCTGTCTGCATTCATTCCTAAGGGTGTTAATCCATAAGACCTGAGCCTTGCCTTCTGCATGCGTGGGGACAGTGCCACGGTGTGAGAGGTGCTTTGTGCTCCTTTCAGCCCAGATAGGAGGCCCCCTGAGACGAGGCTGCGGCCTCTGTGCAGCGGCTGCCCGCAGCCTCCACCCTTGCGTGTGGGCGTGGGAGAGCAGCCTGACGGGGGAGCGCCTTGAGTTTTAGAGGGGATAAGGGGTGAGCTGTCCTTTGGCCAGCCCCCTTCAGCATATTGACCTCAGAGTGTGAGGAGAGCAGAGGGAGGGCTCTATGAGTAAGGACATTCATCATCTCAGTGCTCAGGGGGACCCAGAGTGCCCTACCTACTCCCAAGAGTAGGATACATGGAGGTACCCACTCACACAAAGGCCCTGGGTAAGGCAGGGGCTGGCAAGTGGGTGGAACCTGGGCATCAGATCTGAGGTTGAAGCATCTCACTGCTCCTGGGGAAAGACGGGCCAGGGTGCAGGGTCGAGTACTACAGAGCTGACCCTGAGGCCCTGGGCCTCTGGCTTCCAGTACTGGCCCGCCTGGGCTGGGCTGCTGCCGGCCAGGCCTGGCAGCAGCCCAGCCCAGGAGTCTGCCAACCCCCCAGGCAGGCGGGACTGTGCCGGCGGCCAGGACAGCTGGCTCCAGTTCTGCTGACGTGTCTGAG
Organism: Saccopteryx bilineata; assembly: GCF_036850765.1. Lineage (NCBI taxonomy): Eukaryota > Metazoa > Chordata > Mammalia > Chiroptera > Emballonuridae > Saccopteryx > Saccopteryx bilineata. The sequence continues at coordinate 285,815,092 of NC_089493.1, forward strand.
GAGGCTCAGGGCCCAGGTTGGGTCCACCCATCTCCCCATCCCTGGACAAAGCAGCCCTTGGCCCAGCAGGGTAGAGGTTGAGGTCTCCCTTCTGGGCCCTCATGGAAAGGGTCAAGAGGGCAGAGCTGTAGGTTCCTCAGAGATTGCCCTCTCTCCAGGTGGGGGGGGGGGGGCAGAGCCTGGCCCTGTGATTATACTGGAGGTCCCCACCAGTCTTGGCATCTCTCCTTTACCACTCCGACTGGCTCTGCTCATTCTATAGGTAAGACCCTGACACTCAGTTTGTGACCTCATCCAGTTCCCTTCCCTTTCTGGGTTCCCATCTCCCACCTGGAACCCCAGGGGCTCCTCAACCCCAGCTTCTCATCAGAATCACCCTGGCAGCTCTGAAAAGTCCTGGTGCCTGGACCCCATCCCAAGGCTAACGAAATAAAAATGTCTGGGGTGAGGCCTGGCAGGGCTGTGTTTTGGAGACACTCCTTGGCTAAGTCTCCCCTCCACCCGGGGCTCAGACCCTGGGAGAGACTGCAGAAGGGACAGTCTGGACAGAAGCTTGTTTCTCCTAGTCAGGGGAAGATCCCTGAGCAGGTGTGGCCAGCTGCTGGCACTGGGAGAAGAGCAGGAACCTGCCACGCCCCTGGTGGGGACCTTCTATGGCACTGTGGGTGACTGGGGAGCAACCAGACCTGTCAGCCCAGGGCAGGAAGATCAGTGACTAAGGCCAATCTGTGGCTCACATGGGCCCTCGGGGTGGTGGATGTGTCTCTGTCAGGAGAGCTGCCTCTGTTGGGAGAGGACACCTGCTGCCCCAGGAGCTATTCAGTGGCTGCGGCCCAACCAGAAATGGGCCAGTCAAGATGCCACTGCCAGCACACGCAAGTGTGATGCCACCAGGGCTGGGCTCAGACACAGGGCCTCCTCATACTGCCCTGTCCACACCCAGGGCCAGGTACCCATCAAGTAAGGTCCTAACCCTGCAATTAACCCTAAATTTGCCAGAGGAAGGCCTTACGAAGTCAGGCCACCACCTCCAAGCCAGCTGGGCTCAAGCTGTGTGGGGCCTAGACAGGGTCTGAGAAGGAAGTGGCAGAATCTAGGTCACCCTGTGGCAGAAGTGTCCCTTTCTGGGATCTATGAGCTGATCAGCGTGCAGGTGGGATTTATATAGGGAGCCACCACCCTGCCCTCCTTACTTACCACTGCTGCCTATCCAGGCCCCAGTGACCACCCCAGCCCAGCCCCTTCTCAGTGCAAGCCAGCTCTCTCCTCCCGCTTTAATTAAATCTCTCAGGCAGCCTCAGAGGAATGTCAGAGCCTTATTGCATTTCCCTGGAGGAGACTTCTCAACCTTGGAAAAGAACTGGCTCCTCGCCTGCCCCCACCCCCTAAACCCAAGGTGGTCCAAGGGAGCCTGCTCCAGCCTCTTCATACCCAGGGAAGCTGGAATGAGGAAAAGCGGGGGAGGCCTGCAGGCCCGGCTGGCCAGGCGGCCCAGCTAGCTAAGGGAAAGCAATCCGGCTGACTCTGGAATGTGGAAACCGATAAAAGGGAGAAGGCTGAGCCCGCCCGCCGGTGGTGCATGCAGACACCGCAGCACCCCTGCCCGCCCCCAAACATAGCCCTGCTCCAGTCACGCGCACACAGACACACGCCCACGCCAGAAACACGCCCAGTGGGCCGTGTTCTCTGTCTCTCTCTCTCTCTCTCTCACACACACACACACACACACACCCTCCCCCTTCTCTAAGAACTCTCACAAATTCCACAGCAGTGAGGGGAGCTGGTTTTCTTGGCAGTACAGAGCCTTGGGCTCCCCAGCCCAGGGAGGGGGACTCTAAGGAGAGCAGAGGGGAGCTCCAGAAGGAGTCACTAACCCATTTAGGTAGCATTGCTGCCCTTCCATGAGCTCAGGGTTTGCCAATGGTCAGGGATGTTTCTATGGGCAGAGGTTCACGCAGCCTTCTCTGCCACCAGGGCATACTGGCTGGCTAGTGCACTGAGATGGAATGTGCCTCCTGGGCCCAACTGGGACCCCAATTTTCTGTCCCCAGGAGCTGCCTAGATGAGGACTCAATGCTTTTTTTTTTTTTTTTTTGACAGAGAGTCAGAGAGAGGGACAGACAGGAAGGGAAAGAGATGAGAAGCATCAATTCTTCGTTGTGGCACCTTCGTTCATTGATTGCTTTCTCATATGTGCCTTGACCAGGGGTCTACAGCAGAGTGAGTGACCTCTTACTCAAGCCAGCGACCCTGCGCTCAAAGCAGATGAGCCTGCGCTCAAGCCGGCAACCTCAGGGTTTGAATCTGGGTCCTTCGCATCCCAGTCTGATGCTCTATCCACTATGCCATCGCCTGCCTGGTCAGGTGAGGATTCAATGCTCTTTACCTGGTACTTGTCCCAGGTCCCTCGAGACTATAGTGGGCGTGTCAGGAATGGGAGCCAGAAACTGTGGTCCCATCTCCTGCCCAGATAATCTCCCTGGCCTTGGGGCTGCCTGCCAGAAGGGCCTTCCTGGGGAAAGGAGAGGTCTGGTCAGTGTCTAAGGGTCTTATGTTGAACCCTGCCCCTATTTCCAAATTCTCAGGAGTGGTGCCATTTCAGTAAATGCCCTGGAATACGGACCCCCACTGATCCCATCTGACTCTTTGAACCCACAGGTCTCAGGGTAGCTGTTTCATTCTGCAGCTGCATGAGGCCAGGGAGGTAGAGGTAGGCCATGCCCAGGCTCCCAGCCTGGCACGAGTATGCTCGTTGTCCCTGCCCAGGTCCAGGAGAAGCCAAATAATGGTCTGGAGGGAATCCAGCTGGGCTGCTCATTACCAGAGCCCTCTTCCTGCTTCTGACATTCTGTTTACAGAAGCTCTGGGGCCTGATTCCCTTGGGAGAAGACAGCAAACTCAGGGGACTACTCTCCCATCCCCCCACCCACTTGCCTTAATGCTGTTGGGCCTTGTCAACAGCTGGGCTCTAACTGGACTTCACTGCCTGCTGGACCAACTCCAATGGAACCTACTTGGAGGGTACCTGCCCAGCCACTCCTTTATGCCCCCAATACCCAAAAGTCCAGCCTAGTGGGAAGGGACCTTTGAGATTCAGTCCAGTCCCCTGGCCCCAGATGCTTGTGGCTGGGGAGAGGAGCAGTAGGCTCTGGTGCCTGTCTCCAGAGCCTCACCTGCTCTTAGTGCGAAAGACAAGCAGGGGACACTGGAACTGTCAGGGTCTCTTCTCCCTTCCCACCTTGCAGACTCCACCTCTAGGCCCCAGGGGCAGATGTGGTCAGCTACCCTGGTGGGGTAACAGTTAAGGAATAGTTGGCACCAGTCAGCTGATCTGCCAGTGACCACAGGGGGACCTCAGCAGCCCTCAGGCCCCAGCACTGCCAACCCTGGGACACAAAGGACTAGGCTGGCTCCAGGCCATTGGGTTCATAGCCCAAGCAAAGCCCCTTCTCTGGCAGAGGCAGAGATGAAGCACGATTAATGCCTGGCTCCCCTAGGACAGCCAAGGTCTGCAGTGATGTGGAGACCGAGGGGTGAGAGGTAAGATGGTGCATTGGTACTTGCCAGCCACCCACTTACACCTCCCCAGGGCTGCATGCCTGTGCCCCCAGACCTGAGTGACAAGGGCCCTAAGGACCCTGGCCAGCCGATATGCCTACAGGCACCCGGGGCTTCAGGCCCAGAACCAGATTGCCCCACTTTAGTAGGTAAAAGTAACCCAAGACTATGGCGTGGCCATTCCTCAAAGGGGTTTGATTCATAAAACTGGCCATGCCAAGGGCCCAGTCGTGGGAGGAGGAAGCGAGGGAGGGGGTGTTTATTTTGTCTGCTGCAGCCCCGCCGGTCAACCGGTGAGCCATATACACCCGCGTGTGCACCCGGCCATGGGACTGTCCGCACTCGGTTGGCCCAGGTGATGATGGTGGGGGGCTGAGGGCCCATGCCCGCCCTTGAGTGAGTGTGCACGCAGCGGGGGGTCTGCGCGCTATATTGGCGCATGTGCATAATCTGCCTCTGGGGTGCTCCGGTTCCCGTCCGCAGCCCCCCAGCCCCTCAGACACTCACCGGACAGTGGCGGCGGGAGCCGGGCGGGGCGAGCCGCGGCCTCAGTTCTTCCCCGCCGGCCGGACCAGAGGGTTCACTGCGTCCTGAGGCAGCCGCGTCCGCTTGCCCCCGCCGCGGGCTCGGTCTGCGGAGTCAGCTTGCGGGAGGCGGGTCGCGCATTTAAGACAGGGGAGGGACCGCTGTGGGGGGGGCGGAGTCACTCCCCATTGGTCGGGGCGGAGCGAAACCAAGGGGGACCCGCCTCCCTTCTCCACTGAAGGGGGTTTTTGGCTGTTAGTCCTAGTCCTTACTCTGCTGCCTCCCAACCTGGCGAGTGGGAGAGACCCCGCCCCGCCCTGTCCAGAGTCAGGAGTCCTACGATCCAGGCAGGTCTACCACTTGTTTGCTTTATGGTCCGTTTTTCGTGTAGAAAGCAAGCTAGTTTGAATGCGAAGCGCCCCAAATCCGATGCCTGTGACACAACAGACCGCTGACATGAACTCGAGAAGCAGACCTGGAAAGGCAGGGGAGAAAGGGAGTGGAGCCTGGTGTGAGGACTCAAGCTCTATGACCTGCCTCAGGCTGTCAGAGCTTTGGGTTTTTCAAGAGAAACTGAAAATCTGGATTTTTTTTTTTAAGGTGAAATCTCTCAATATGCCATTGTTGGTAGCTAATACCAATTTCAGAAACCCCTAGGCAGGTTCTGCAGAGCCCTTCTGAGGGCCTCCTAGATGCAAACTCTAACACCAGATCTGAGTTCCGGGGTTCTTTTACCATGAAAACTTTAAGAGCTGTGAGCATCCCAACACCACCTTTCCCGTGTCTTAGATGAAGGGATTGAGACACAGGAAGAGGAAGGGATTCTCTGACCAAAGCCCCACAGTTACAGGCAGCTCCCAAACAGTGTGCATGTAGGAGTAAGGGACTGTGATAGGGTGGGAAGTTGGGCCTCACCGTCTGTGGGTGGAGCCTGGGTGCAGCTAGCTGATAGTGGCCCTTGATGGGGCAGGAGGGACCAGTGCCAGGGGCTGGCCAAGTCCTGAAAAATCCCCTGCCTTGGATGATTCCAGGAAAAGGCTCTGCCCTCCTCCCCCTCCATGTTTGTGGTCAGAGGCATGCCACAGAGCTTTGGGACCCAGCTCAGCTCCTGAGTTCCAGAGGGCCCCAGGACACCCACCTCCTCTTCTAGCGCAACCTGCAGCCAAGGTCTTTGCCTGAGCCAACTTGAGTCCCAGGGGGCTTGAGGGACTTGTCCCATAAGGCTGGGCTATACCAGTGGGGGTTGGGGAGTAGTCTTTGGAGGACATGACCATCTCCAGGAGGCGGAACAGACTCCATGTCCAGTTGCTACTGAGCTAAGCAGGGTCCAACTGCAACACTCCTCCCAGACTTCCCCTCTCAGCCTCTAGTCTCCTTAGGACCTCTCCCCCATAGGGCTCCTTTGCTCCTTTCCAGGGTAGGCAGAGGTCTGGACCCCACACCTGGACCCTTTGCTTATCTTGGTATTTGTGGATATGTAACATAATTTGTGAAACTGTCCCTGGACCAAAGCTGGCCCTTGGGTGTGTTTCATTCGGCCTATATGGGACTTTTTAAAACTTTGACGCCATTGCAAACATTAAAAATCTGGTGGTTAGCCTGACCAGGTGGTGGCGCAGTGGTTAGAGTGTTGGACTGGGATGTGGAAGGACCCAGGTTCGAGACCCCAAGGTCGCTAACTTGAGCGTGGGCTCATCTGGCTTGAGCAAAAAGCTCACCAGCTTGGACCCAGGGTCGCTGGCTCCAGCAAGGGGTTACTCAGTCTGCTGAAGGCCCGCAGTCAAGGCACATATGAGAAAGCAATCAATGAACAACTAAGAAGTAGCAACATACAATGAAAAACTAATGATTGATGCTTCTCATCTGTCTCCATTCCTGTCTGTCTGTCCCTGTCTATCCCTCTGACTCCCTCTCTGTCTCTGTAAAAAAATAAAAATTAAAAAAAAAAATCTGGTGGTTTCACATTAAAATGGGATTTCCCAGCTTGCCTTGAATAGGAACTCTCAGCTGGAGCCAAGTGGTAGCTGCCCCCTCTGACCAAGCCTCAGGCTCACAAGTCACCCCAGTCCCCACCACTCCCAGTTGTCTCACACGAAGCTTCACACACTCAGTTTCCTGAAGCATTTGAGTTTACAGTTGGTACCATGTGGCTCTGGTCAGACTGTCTGTATGCCTCTGCCTTTGGGTCCTGTTTCCCTGACACCCTCAGGAGTGTCCTCAGATGCTGTAGGAGGGAGAGAGTGCTGGGAGAACCTCCAGCCTAACTTTCCCCAAATAACAGATCTTCCTGACAGGCCCCAAAGCCTCTCACCTCTGCAGCCAGTTCTCAATGATCCCCCCCACCTGCCTAAATGGTTCATTCCCTGCCATGGTCTTGCGCCCTGGACTCAAACAGGCCATGCTCTCATCCCCCCAGAGGTTCAAACGTAGCTTCCAGGAGACCATTCTCCAGTTTGTTCATCTGTTCCTCATATGGCTTCAAGATACCACCCCCCACATGCCCTGTGGTGGTGCAGTGGCTAAAGCTTCGACCTGGAACACTGAGGTTGCTGGCTTGAAACTATGGGCTTGCCTGGTTAAGGCCCATATGGGAGTTGGTGCTTCCTGCTCCTCCCCCTTTCTCTTTCTCTTTTTCTTTCTATCTCTCCTCTCTCTCTAAAAATGAGTAAATAAAATAAAAAAAAAAAAAAAAAAAAAAGGATACCACCTCCTTTTAGACTCCGGTTACCTGGAGTCTCTGAGGGAGAGAGCTAAGGAATGTGAGGCAGAGCTTGGCCAAGGTGGCAGAGACAAATTCAAAGGACTTGGACTGCTTTGGACCAGTGGCGATGCCGGGACGTGTAGATGGGTGGGCTGGTGGGTAGGACCAGAGAAGGCCTATTGAAGCTGCCTTTCCCAGCAAGTACACCATGATAGTGGGAGAGCTGATAGAATTATCAAGGGCTGACCCCTCCTTCACGTGATCCACTCTGTACCACCATCACCCTGCATCTTCTGGGAACTGGGCTCAGGGCTAGGGGGCAAATCTGGGCCCTGAACAGACCTCTAAGTCGGAGCTCTCTTCAGTGTCACACCCAGATGTTAGCCTTCCCCCTGCGCTATGGCAGCAGGAGAGGTGCCTGTGACCCGAGCCAGCTCTTACCACCTCTGGCCCTCTGCCAGGCTGGGGCTTGGTTTGGCATTCAACCCAGACCAGGCTTGGCTTTCTTTTTTATTTATTTATTTATTTATTTATTTATTTTAGAGAGAGAGGAAGTGGGGGAGAAGGAGAGAAACATTTATTTATTGGTACACTTACTGATGCATTTGTTGGTTGATTCTTTTATGTGCCCTGATGGGAGAGTGAACCTTCAACCTTGGTGTATCGGGAAGATGTCTAATCAGTTGAGCTACCCAACCAGGGAACTTGGCTGTCTTTAAAAGGTCAGGCCTATGCCAGCTGTTGACCAGCCCTTGGGCCTGGTACCATGACCCCATTTCCTGGCCAGTGCCTTGGCAGGTAGGTTCTCTGCCTGAGGCAAGGAAAACTGGCTGGACTTGTCTGAGGAGCCTTCCCGGCCTTCTGTGACTTCCTGCCCCCACGCCCCCAGCACCTGAGTCAGTAGGCCAGCCAGCTGGGACTGATGGGGCGGAGGTGTAGCGAGGCCGGGTCAGACCTCGTAAGGAGGTTGGTTTAGAACACAGGTGAGCCACTGATGCTGCGGTGGAACCCACAGTCCCAGCAGTTTTCATCAAGGCAGCTGGAGTCGCCCTAGCCCACTTGCCTTCAGACTCTACCCTGAACCCATCACCTCTTGTTTCCATTCCTCCCACCCATTTCCACATAGTGATCTCTGCACAGTGCACATCTACTCCTATCTCTATTCTCTCTTCACTTAAGGTGTACCATCAGCTTTTCATTGCTTGTCTGATGAAGGCAGAACACTCCTCCTGATGCACCAGACCCGGTCTTACCTTGCCTCTATCCTTATCAAAGCCTCAGCCCCTCACCCTCATTGCCCTGGCCACCAGCCACTTTGTCCTCCATATTCCTCAAACAGGCCATGCACCTACCTGCCACATGCCCTTTGCTTATGCTGCTCTTTCTGCTTGGACTCTTTCCTACACATGGTTGATTCCTTTTTCACCTTTGGGTCATCGGGATCATCCCCTCTATCCTCTGCCATGTGTCCTCAGAGAACTTCTTCACATGTTGATCTGTGCGACTGTCTCCCCCTCTCTCTTGAGATCAGAGGTGGGGTCTTTTGTACCCACCTCCAGTCATACTTGGAGGCGGCGGAGTCGAGGACTGGGTTCAGACCAACTTGCCTAAGGAATGAATGGTTGAGAATGAATTTAGTGAAAGCCCTGTTAGAGCTCCGAAAGGGACCTACATTTAGCCTCCTCTGGAGCCAGCATCAGTGTGGGGGGCCCTCCTGCCTACCTCCTCCCCCAAGCAGGCAGTGGTCAGATCAGGTCAAGAAAGGCAGTTCTTAGCCCAGCTTACCCTGCCCTGCCCGAGGTAATTATAGGCTGTGTTACTCACAGGTGACCAGTCCAGGGCTCTCCAGGAAGCTGTAGAGACACCCAGGGCCCCACCCAGCTTCTCAGCTCACTCTGTAGCTCTCAGCAGGGTAGGGGGAAATGGGCAGCAGGCGAGCTTCGGGAAGCTGATCGAGGAGGTAGAGAGGCCTGTCCTGTGGTGGCACACTGGATAAAGTGATGACCTAGAATGCTAAGGTTGCTGGTTCGGGATCCCTGGCAACTGTGTGCTGGTGCTTCCCATTCCTCCCTCTCTGCCTTTCACTCTCTTCTTCCTATAATCAATAATTTTTAAAAATCTTTTAAAAAAGAGAGGGGTGTAGACAGGCAGGGGAAGAGAGGACTGGGCCTTCTGTTGCCTGGGTGAGGGATGAAGGCAGCTGCCACTGCTGGGTGACCTCTGGCCACTGGGACCACAGTGAGGACAGGGTTCTGTGTGGGGACAAGTGTCAAGGGGGGATCCAGTCCCATGGGACCCCAAGGACGTGAAACCAAGACTGGAAGCAAACAAATGGATGAAGACACTTGTCAGAGTTCTGCTGGGCCCCTCCCCCTGATACCCTGGGCTGGAAGGCAGCACTTACAGGGCTGGGGGCTCCAGAGGGGCCTCCACAGAATCTAGGGAGGGGCATTGTAAATCCCTAGGCAGCAACAGGGCACAGAGCAGCAGGCGTGCTGAAGGCTTCAAGCCTGCCCTCCGTGTTTCCAGCCACCACCCTCCCCAGGCACCCTTGGGAATAGGGGATGGAGAACAGGGAAGCTTGGCAACAAAGGAGACTGTGCTCTGGCCCATGGCTCAGGCTTGGGCACATGGTCTCAAGGTCAGTGCTGAGGGGTTTCTGAGTCTCTAAGATGTAATCAAGGCCCAAAGATGCTGGGATGACTGAGGAGATGGTCCCAAACCCACCCAACTGCACCGGAGGGGGATGGAGGAAACTTCAACTCCCAACACCTCACCTGCGGTGGTGATGCTAATGCTGGCCAGATGTCACGGCTGGCTAAGGTAGAACCAGGGACAGAATGTATTTGGGGTCTGCCTGGGGTGAGATTGGGGCTGAGGTGCAGAAAGGGCATGGCTCCCCTGTGCCCAGGACCCAGCACAATTCGTGAGTGAATCAGGTAGGCGGATGGAAGACAAGGAGAAGAAAGTCTGGGATGTGGGGACGTGCTTGGTGTATTGGTCGCACAGGGAGATGAAGCAGAATACCCTGGGGGACCAGCTGGAACTACCTGGAGGGGCCACGTCTCCCCAGCCACTGTGGTGCTTGGTCTGAGCCCTTACCTGGGGTTACAAGGCTGACAGCCCTCTTACTGCCCCTCACCCGTGGGTGGCTGGTTCCACCCACTGAGAACTTCTCTCCCCCAGGTCTCTGATGCCTCTGCTGGACCCAGACTCCGGGCTCCTGGTCCTGGCGGGAAAGGTGAGGGAGAGGCAGAAACCCACCTTACCCATGTCCGCCCACATCGGACCCCCACCTAAGGGCTAGTACCCTCACTTTCCAGGCCTGGCCCTGACCTCCCAGCAGACAGCTGGGAGAGTGGGGCGTACAGGATGGTACCGAACCCAGAAAGAAGGAAACAGAACAGTGCCACCCAGGCTCCACCAGTGCCAGGCTGAGTGGCTTCCTGCCAGCATCCGGGCTTGTCAGCTTCATGCGGACAGGCTGAAAATGGAGCAGGGTTGGCACACAGTAGGCACTCTGTAAATACTGAACACACTCCTGGTGCTCACTCCATCTGCACTGATGACGAATAGGTGAGGTCAAGTCTGCCAAGGGCTCAGCTCATTGCCCAGTGCATTTTGGTGCCCAGTTTGATGTCTGCCATGCTTCGGTAGCTCAGGTCCTTGAGAGGAAGGGAGGGCTGGTGCTGGGCCTGGGGCTGCCCTAGGCCACCAGGGCTCAGTCAACGAGGGTACTCAGGCCAGGCTTGTTTCAGGGCGGGAGTCAGCTGTACTGCTACGAGGTGGCCCCCCAGCAGCTGGCACTGAGCCCAGGTAAGCCCTGCCCTCCACGCTCCCCTCTCCTTCTCCTTTCTTGTTTTATTTTTCTTCCCTCCCCTCCACTGACCACCCTGATGCTCCTCTCATGGTGTCCCCAACAGTGACCCAGTGCTTCCTGGACAGTGTGCTTCGCGGGGCTGCCCTTGTGCCCCGGAGGATGCTGGCTGTCATGGGCTGTGAGGTTCTCCGAGTCCTTCAGCTGAGTGACACAGCCATCATGCCCATCAGTTACCATGTGCCCCGCAAGGTGAGGAGGACCCAGTGAGGGGCTGGGAGGGCTTGGGGGATTTGTGTCTCACTGGCCACATGCCTTGTCTACCACCAGGCTGTGGAGTTCTACGAGGACCTCTTCCCCGACGCTGCAGGCTGCGTGCCCACCTCTGAACCTCATGCTTGGTGGGCGGGGAGCAACCGGCAGGTAGGGCCAAGGCCTGGCTGGCCGCTCCTAGTCTCCCCCGGCCCCTGGACTCCCTCCTCACAGCATTCCCATCCATGGCCCCACAGCCAAGCACTAACTCAGCTGCCCTGTGTCCCCCAGCCCTCCCTACCCCTCAACTCTGCCTGTCCCCACAGGTGCAGAGGATCAGCCTCAACCCGACCTGCCGGCCCCACCCCAGCTTCACCTCCCACCTGGTGCCGCCTGCAGAGCCCTCCCCGAACGCAGCTCGGCCTGTGGAGCTGCCCACAGGCGACAAGGACCCCAGTGTGAGTAGTGTGAGTGCCAGCGCCGCCTGCTTGTCAGTGTCAGAGTGGGAACCCCATTGGTCTTTTCTTCTTTAATTTTTTAATTTTTCTGAAGTGAGAAATAGGGAGGCAGAGAGACAGACTCCCGCATGTGCCCGACTGGGATCCACCCGGCATGCCCACCAGGGGACGGTGCTCTGCCCATCTGGAGTGTTGCTCTGTTGTGGCTGGAGCCATTCTAGCGCCTGAGGTGGAAACCATGGAGCCATCCTCAGTGCCCAGGCCAACTTTGCTCCAGTGGAGCCTTGGCTGCGGGACAGAAAGAGAGAAATAGAGAGAAAAGAGAAGGGGAAGGGTGGAGAAGTAGATGGGCACTTCTCCTGTGTGCCCTGACCGGGAATCGAACCCAGGACTTCCACACACTGGGCCAACGCTCTACCACTGAGCCAACCGGCCAGGGCCCCATTTGTCTTTTAACCCTTTTTTAGCTGTCAGGCGTAACAGAGAGAACCTCACAGTGTTCTCTAAATTGAACATTTAGTGGAAAGTGAGACTGTCACATAAAATCTAAATTTCTGGCTTCTCTGGCTTCTCTTGAAGTATTGGCAGGTCTTTTGTTTTTTTCCATGTAGTCTATTATTTTATTTTTTTTAGCAAGGTGGGGGACAGACAGACAGGAAAAGAGATGAAAAGCATCAACTCATAGTTGTGGCACCTTCGTAGTTCATTGATTGCTTTCTCATGTGTGCCTTCACTGAGGAGCTCCAGTCAAGCCACTGACCCCTTGCTCAAGCCAGAGACCATGGGGTCATGTCTATGATCCCACACTTAAGCCAGCAACCCCACACTCAAGCTGTTTAGCCCACACTCAAGCCAGTGATCTCAGGGTTTTGAACCTGGGTCCTTGGCGTCCCAGGCCAATGCTCTATCCACTGTGCCACCTCCTGGTCAGGCATATCAGCAGACCTTAACCACCTGGGCCTGCCTTCCCCCAAATACTGGAAGCCAGGAGCTGTCACCTGCTGTCCCCATGGTCTGAAGTTCACTTTACCCCCATGTTATCCCCAGTCCATCAACATCTGTAATTTTGCTACTTCCCCGTGTCCCAGAGCGGGGCTTTATGCCCAGCACAGTGTCACACAGGTCAGAAGAGGGACCCAGAGTGATGATGCCAGTGTCTCCTCTCTTTGGCCAACATGCCCAGGTATCTGTGGTGACCCTGGGTCTTTGCCCCCAGGAGGGCTTCTCTTCCCCTTCCAGCTCTCTTATCTCACCCTCCACGCCATCTAGCCTGGGGCCCTCACTCTCCAGCACTAGCGGCATCGGCACCAGTCCCAGCCAGAGGTCACTGCAGAGCCTTCTGGGTAAGTGGGTAGTCAGGTGGCGGACCAGCCCAGTCATCCTCTGTACCCCAGCCCTGCCTCCCCTCCTGGTGGAGTCCCATGTCCTGTGGTGTGAAGTCGGTCTCATCGGAAGAGGGCAACCTGGATGCTTCCTGAAACCGTTTGCTTCCACCGAGATACCCCAAGTTTCATTTCCAGGCACCCTTCTGGGCGAGTTGTGTTGGCTAGACCAGCAGAGGACTGGGCCTGGGCACATGCCCGGCATAATCCTGCAGTGAGAGGAGTGGGCAGCCGGGACAAAGGGCAGCACTGGCTGGTCAGACAGGACATCCTCTCACAAGAGTGTCTTTGCCACCCACTAGGCCCCAGTTCCAAGTTCCGCCATGCTCAGGGAACCGTCCTACACCGAGACAGCCACATCACCAATCTCAAGGGGCTCAACCTCACCACGCCCGGTGAGAGCAATGGCTTCTGTGCCAACCAGCTGCGTGTGGCCGTGCCCCTGCTCAGCAGTGGTGGGCAGGTGGCTGTGCTTGAGGTGAGGGCCCCACCTTGCTACAACTGCCCTCAAGCCCCTGTAGGACACTAAAGGCATTGGGTACCACACCAACCCCCATTCTCTGAGTACAAACCATGTGCTAGGCACTCATCCCCATGTGGGGGTGCTACTCTTATCCTCACTTTACAGATGATAGCAGTGAGGCACAGAGAGGTTTAGTGACCTACTGGGTCACTCAGCTATGTAAATGGTGGAGCTGGGGATTTGAACACAGACCACCTGAGCCCCAAGCCAGAGCTTTTTCCAGCACTCTACGCTACGCCCCCCCCCCCATTTTTGGGACCTTATGGTTGGCACTTATAGCTCAGAGCATGTGGTAGCTGAAGCAGAAAGCTTGGACCACCCGGCAATGGGGCTTCTGCTACAGAGGGTGGGAGCCCAGACATGCTGCTTGACCTGCAGTCCTCCCTGTTACTAATGGGACTTGGGACGGGGGCACCTCTCACAGCTGCAGAAGCCTGGCCGCCTGCCTGACACAGCGCTACCTACGCTTCAGAATGGGACAGCTGTGACCGACCTAGCCTGGGACCCTTTTGACCCCCACCGCCTTGCTGTGGGTAAGGATGATGGGTGCTGGACTTGAGGGAGGGTCCCAAGGTCTTGAGTAGGAGCAGGGGCAGCCTGGGGATCTTAGGCTGAGCAGTGAGGAGTCCCTTTGCTCTGTGCAGCCGGGGAGGATGCCAGGATTCGTCTGTGGCGAGTGCCCCCAGAGGGCCTGAAGGAAGTGCTTACCACACCAGAGGCTGTGCTCACAGGTCAGGTGGGCCCTGGTAGGGGTAGGCGGGCAGGGCGAGCCTAGCTCCTGAGGAGTTCAGTGTCACCCTGTGCCTCATCCCCAGGGCACACAGAGAAGATCTACTCTCTGTGCTTCCACCCACTGGCGGCCGACCTCCTGGCCTCCTCTTCCTATGACCTTACCGTTCGAATCTGGGACCTTCAGGCTGGAGTCGAGCGGTTGAGGCTGCAGGGCCACCGGGACCAGGTAGGACAGCTTTGGGGGCAAGTACTTAGCCATAGGATGAGAGACCACTTCTTACCTCTTCACCTGTCCCCAGATCTTTGGCCTGGCCTGGAGTCCCAATGGGCAACAGCTGGCCACAGTCTGCAAGGATGGATGCTTGCGGATCTATGAGCCTCGGAGTGGGCCTGAGCCCCTGCAGGTAAGTAAGATAGGCTGGGGGCAGTCCTCAGGCACAGCGGGGAGCCTGGCTAGGCCTCATGTACTGTATTCCAACAGGAAGGCCCAGGGCCCGAGGGGGCCCGTGGAGCCCGCATTGTTTGGGTATGTGATGGTCGATGTCTGCTGGTGTCTGGCTTTGACAGGTGAGGACCGAGGAACTACCATCCCTATTCCCAGACTTCAGGAGCCACTTAAGTCCCCCTTAGATAATATATGCAGAAACTGTCTTCAGCCATCACTTACTGGATGGATGGGTGGGTGAGTGGGTGAGTGGGTGGATGGCTGGGAGGGAGGGAGGGGAGGAGGGAGAGGGGATGGGAGAGGAGAATGAGTCAACTGGGGGCCCAGAAGAATGAAGGCTGTGCCAGCTGCGAGGAGCTCATGCCTGGTGGGAATCCAGTAAAGCTCATGAAACAGACGCAAGCTAAGGATTGGGCATTTTTCACTTTGGAGGAGGGGTCAGAGAGGGCTCCTAAGGGAGGTGTCATCTGACCTCATCTGAACTGTGCCACAAAGAGGCTAAAAACCAGCGGGTATCAACTGTGGTGGCAAGGCCATGAAGCTGACCAGCCTAGCTGGTTCAGAGGGTGGGAAGCAGACCTGGGGAGGAAAGTCCAGGCTTAGTGGGCCACAGCGGCCACGGGACAGGTGCTGGGGCCCAGACTGTGCTGAGGAGGGTTGGAGGGTGGCAGAGAGTGGCGATAGGAGGATTGGAGGTGGGGCTGCAGGTTAGTACACTGTTGCTGTATTGGGTGAGGCCAGAAGTTCTGAGGGCTAGATCATGAAAGAATGGGCAGGGCCTCTTCTCTGGCCCAGAGGCCCTGAGGCCCCCTCTCAACAAGATCAGGGTTCTTGCTGGAGTCCTTGTCCTGTCCCATGTCCCTCCAGCCGTATACACCTGTTTCAGTCCCCCCCTCCCTCACCTCACCACAGCCAAAGTGAGCGCCAGCTACTCCTATACTCAGCTGAGGCCCTGGCCGGCGGCCCCTTGGCAGTGCTGGGGCTGGATGTGGCTCCTTCCACCTTGTTACCCAGCTATGACCCAGATACCAGCCTGGTGCTACTCACGGGCAAGGTAGGCTGGGGTGCACTTGTGGGGGTGGCGAGCAGATGAGAGGATGTTCAGCAAAGGCAGCTTTAGCTAGCTACCTCTCTCTCCCACGTGCCCACGCCTGCCAGGGTGACACCCGCGTGTTTCTGTACGAGCTGCTGCCTGAGGCTCCTTTCTTCCTGGAGTGCAACAGCTTCACTTCACCTGACCCCCACAAGGTGAGCCTTCAAATCCTGTCCCACCCCCACCGCCCCATCCTTCTTCCCTAGGTGGCACTGCATGGCTCCCCCGCCCTCTTGTGGCCATATGGGAAAGTGTTGGGGCCTGTGGGGTGGGCTCAGCCTCTCTCAGGAGCTGGTTGTTAAACTCAATCCTTATTAGTATTTTTTAAGTAAAGTTTTTAAAAGATTTATTGATTTGAGAGAGACAGAAATGGAGAGAAAGAGAAACATTAACTTGTTCTACTTATTTATGCATTCATTGGTTGATTCTTACATGTGCCTTGAGTAGGGATCAAACCCACAACCTTGGTATATCGGATGATACTCTAACCAACGGAGCTACCTGGCCAGGGCCAAACTCAGCTAATTTTTTTTAAGGTTATTTATTTATTTATTTGACAGAGAGAGGAGTGGGCAGGGACGAGAAGTAGTTGTTTCACTCTAGCTGTTCACTGGCTGTTGATTGTGTGTGCCTCGACCAGGCAAGACCAGGGTTTCTAACTAGCAGCCTCAGACTTCCAGGTCGGTGCTTTATCCATTGTGCCACCACAGGTCACCAGTTCAAAACCCTGGGTTTGTCTGGTCAAGACACATATGGAAGGCCCTGGCCAACTGGCTCAGTGGTAGAGCGTTGGCCTGGCGTGCAGAAGTCCCGGGTTTGATTCCCGGCCAGGGCACACAGGAGAAGCGCCCATCTGCTTCTCCACCTCTCCCCCTCTCCTTCCTCTCTGTCTCTCTCTTCCCCTCCCGCAGCCAAAGCTCCATTGGAGCAAAGATGGCCTGGGTGCTGGGGATGGCTCCTGGTGGGCGTGCCAGGTGGATCCCGGTTGGGCGCATGCAGGAGTCTGTCTGACTGTCTCCCCATTTCCGGCTTCAGAAAAATACAGGGAAAAAAAAAAAAGACACATATGGGAGTTAATGCTTCCTGCTCCTCCCCCCTTCTCTCTCTCTCTCTCTCTCTCTCTGTTCTCTAAAGTGAATATAGTTTTTTTAAAAAGTTAAACTATATATGTTAAGTTATATGAACCTGCAAATATTTTAAAAGAAGGCAATAAATCATTTATTATTTCCTAAGTATTTTACCCAGTTTTATTACCTTTTGTGCCATTGAGGTTACTTACATCTATCAGATCTGTCCAGTGGAAAATACTATATTGGTGGCATGCTACGCACATTCCTGCCCACATCTGAACGCACATTCCTGCCCACATCTGAACGCAACAAGTCAGTGAAATCAGCCACGTAGTCATTTTCAAACCATGGAAACAGCAAATACTACAAATCAGGGTTTTCCTCCTGAGAGCCAGTTGTTGAACATGTGCCAACACACTTCTGTCCAGGGATAGGCCTTCGTCTTAAGTGAGGGGTCTGGTACCCTGGGAGCCCAGGTGCCCGCCCAGCTGTGAGCTTTGGGCTCCAGCCCCAGCATGACTCCCCTACCCTCTCAGGGCTTCGTCCTCCTGCCCAAGACCGAGTGTGATGTGCGCCAAGTCGAGTTTGCCCGGTGCTTGCGGCTTCGCCAGACCTCCCTGGAGCCTGTTGCCTTCCGGTTGCCCCGAGTCAGGGTGAGGATGGGGCCCAGTATGCCAATGCCTACCTCCTTTTGGGGCTTTGGGGCCTGACTGTCCCTGTCCCAAACTGCCTCCCTCACTGCTTTTTGGGGTACCTGTTCCCTTCCTACTGAGATTCTAAAACTCATGCAAACTCCAGGCGGGGGTCCAGGTCTTGCCGTGCGCCCCTCCCAATGCATGCCGGTGTGCCTTGGCCGCCTGATCCGCAGGACAGCCCCTCCCTCCCTCCCTCCTTCCCTGCAGAAAGAGTTCTTCCAGGATGATGTGTTCCCAGACACGGCTGTGAGTTGGGAGCCGGTGGTCAGTGCCAAAGCCTGGCTGGGGGGCGCTAACAGACAGCCCCGGCTTCTCAGCCTGCAGCCCCCGGGCATGATCCCAGGTAGGAAGAGGGAATGGGGTGGGTAGGAAGCAGGGAGTGAAGGGGTAGCAGGCAGATCCTCTGTCCCTGCTAGTGTGCAGACACCTGTGGTTCTCCTGAGGGTGAGGTGGCTGCATTTCCAGGCTTAGTCTCTAAGCCACTGTAGGGTAGGCCCGGGTCTGTTTATATTGCCATCCCAAGTCCCCGGCCCAGACACATGCACACTCACACACTCACCCATGTATGCAGCCTGGTGCTCACAGCAGGCCTTGTGAGCAGAGGGTTGAGTAGCTGTTCATGCCACCTCTGGGAGTCTCTGCCACAGAATCCCCTAGGAGACTGGTTCCAAAGGGTTGGGCAGAGAGCCCCCACTGAAGGGACTTATGCCTGACACTTGTCCTTGCCCTGCCCAGTGAGCCAGGCCCCCCGTGAAGCCCCTACCCAGAAGGCCCTGTCCTCAGCACACTACCTGGAAGAGAAGTCAGACGAGCAGAAAAAAGAAGAGGTATGCACAGGAGAGGGCTGGCTGTGGGGAGGGCATGGGTCCCTTCAGTTGTCTAGCCTGACCCTAATTGGGACCAGAGCCACTGCCACACCCCTCTCATTTGGAGAGCTTGATGGGGAGACCTTCCAGAGCCCTGAGGTTGACTGCTGCTTCCCAGGGGACACAGGACTCAGGAAGCCAGGGAATAGCGGAGAGAGGCCATGCCCCAGCCTGTCCCAACCTATCCAGAACTGGAGGTTTTGAACCCAAGTGTGTTTCGGACCCTTGAACCTCTGAGATGGTGTGTGGTGACAGCTGCCCTGTGACTCCGATGCTGCATGTCACAGTGTGTCTGTCTCTGGCTCCCCCATCCCTGTAGAGCTGTCTCTTTCAGTGAAAACCATCAACTTTGTTGGGGCTCTAACGAAAATGGCTCTTTCATAACCTTGATGGGGTTCAAAGTGGGGTCTGACATTCCCACCTCTTCTCCTGCCTACTCTCCCAGCTGCTGAACGCCATGGTAGCAAAGCTGGGGAATCGGGAGGACCCACTCCCCCAGGACTCCTTCGAAGGTGTGGATGAGGACGAATGGGTGAGTGAACGAGTGGGCCTGGCAGCCTCTCTCTCCCCTACTCACCCCTACAGCACATGCCACTTCCCTTCTTGTATGTCATCTCAGTTCCCTCCCATTTCTTGGTTTATCTCCCCAGGACTAGTCTGTCCACGAAGCCACTTCTCGCCTCACCTGCTGTTGCCACCTCCTAGAACCACCTAGTACCCCTGCATACTGCATACCTTACCCTCAAACTGGAAAGCACCTCTTGGCTTTGGCACAGCTCATCCCAGAATTCCTGGCTTTCTTTGGGCCTTGGGCACTTCCACACCCTCTGGGCCCTGCTAAAACACCCATGGATTTTCTGCACCTCTGCTTTCTCTGGTATTGCCCACTTCTCCTCAGCCACCTGCTGGCATGTGGAACTAGAGGCATGGGGGTGGGATGAGGATGGGGGTTAGTAGCATGGCAATAACCTGGGCAGGCCCTGGGCTCCCTCTCTCCCTACTCTGACCTGGGCTACCTTCACCCAGCACCTTCAGTTACTACTTGCCACCTCATCTTGCCTGCTGCCCCAATTCTGGTCAAGGGACTTGGGGGTCGGCCCCCTACCAGGCCATTTGGAGCAGCACTGGCCTCGGGTCTGGGACCACTCATCCTGCTCCCCAGGCTTGAAGCCAGGAGAAGGGGCCATCACAGGCTGGTGGCCCGATTAAGGGAGTATGAGCCCTGCAGGGACTTGCCTGCATGTGCCTGGGATATTTTCAGCAATTAAACTTTCCTAAGCTGGCCACCTCTTGTGCTGCTGTGGTCTCTGGGCAGGCTGGGACGGGAAGGGAAAAGGAGTATAGGTGAGGGTTCCCTCTGGTCCCAGGTTCTACTTTGCTCTAGGGGCCATTCCGGCTGCATGCTCCTGAGAGCTCATTCATTCATTCAACATGAAGGTATTCAGCACTGCTCTAGATGGTAAATACTATAAAGCAGATGGGGGTGATGTGAGCCTCTCAAGGTACTTGTTATAGTCTTATGCAGGGAGCCAGACCATGTGCAAATAAAGAAATAGCTGTAAAGAAGACAAATTAGGTGGAAGGGAGCAACTGGGATGCAGGGGGAAATAGCATTCAGGGTCCGAGAAGGTGATATTTAAACTGAGAGGTAAGACCTGGAAACTGAGAGAGCTGTGAGAACATTTCAAAGGGTAGGATGGCCTGGGTGCTGAGGGAGGAAAGAATTTGGAAAGTTGGAGGAAAGGAAAGAAAGGCAGTGGTCCATAACAGTGCAAAACAGCCTGATTTTCATTCATTCAACAAACATTTGGTAAGTGCCTTTCATAGGTCAGCCAGTCTTCCAGGTGCTGACCTCCAAGAGTGGAGAAAAGAGATAAAAGGTATCCACCAGGAATCCACATCCTAGCAGGAGGGAAAAGATTATAAACAATAAACATAAAAATAGATGAGTGATATAATATGGTAGAAGATGATAATAGCTTTGGGAAAAAGGGGAATTTGAATGGAGATTTACGCCAGACACAAAAGCCACATAGAGTATGATTCTATTCATGTGAAACTTCCAAAACAGGTAACTCCATAGAGGTAGAATGGATTCATGGTCTCCAGAGGGAGAGGGAAGTGGGCAGTCACTACTCTTGGATAGCAAAGGTTTTTTGGAGGGTGATGTGATGAAAATGTTCTGGAACTAGTGATTATGAATATACTAAAAAGCACTGAGCCTGACCAGGTGGTGGCACAGTGGATAGAACGCTGGACTGGGTTGCCGAGGACCCAGGTTTGAGACCCTGAGGTTTCCAGCTTGAGTGCGGGCTCATCTGGTTTGAGCAAAGCTTACCAGCTTGGACCCAAGGTCGCTGGCTCGAGCAAGGGGTCACATGGTTTGCTGTAGCCCCCGGGTCAAGGCACATATGAGAAATCAATCAATGAACAACTAAGGAACCTCAATGAAGAATTGATGTTTTTCATCTCTCTCTCTTCCTGTCTGTCTGGCCCTATCTACCCCTCTCTCTGACTCTGTCTCTTTTACAAAAATAAAATAAAATAAAAAGCACTGAAATGTACACTTAAAAGGTGAATTGTATGGTGTGTGAATTGTATCTCAGTAAATTTGTTATTAAAAACAGTTGGTACCCAGGTGGGCTTCATTAAGAAGGTGACACTTGAGCAAAGACAAAGGAGGGAATGAGCCTCCTTCCCAGGCAGAAGGAACCTGGAATAAAGCCTGTTTTGAAGTTTTCTCTTTTCTTAAATATTTGTGAGAATTTGGTATGGTGCTCATGTTTGTGAGGTGTTGTATGTATATGGCATATTTTTAGCCTCACATAGTTTGAAAATATCAAAATCAAAGGAATAAATTGGCTCACCTGACCAGGTGGTGGCTCAGTGGATAGAGCGTTGGACTGGGACGCGGAGGACCCAGGTTCGAGACCCCGAGGTCGCCAGCTTGAGCGCGGGCTCATCTGGTTTGAGCAAAAGCTTACCAGCTTGGACCCAAGGTCGCTGGCTCAAGCAAGGGGTTACTCTGTCTGCTGAAGGCCCACGGTCAACACATACGGGAGAGCAATCAATGAACAACTAAGGTATCCGAACGAAAAACTGATGACTGATGCTTCTCGTCTCTCTCTGTCTATCCTTCTCTCTGGCTCTCTATTTCTATAAATAAAATAAAATAAAACCAGCGCACCAGGTTTAGCTAGAAGGCTAGAGGGTCCTGGGACCGCCCATCACCCGCGCCCGCCTCTGGTTATCTTCCGAGGCGGAACCGCCTCCAACTCCGCCCATGTCTTGTGCATAACCACTGGCGCTCCGCCCCTCTGGATCGAGGCTGTGCGCATGCCCAGCGCGGCATAGCGCACGCGCTCTCGGTAGCCTCCCTTGACCTTTGACCCACCGGCCGCCCTTGAGCCGGGGCCGCGGGACCTGGAAGCAGCAGTGAGTACCCCGAGGCAGAGCGGCCGCAATGGTGAGGCCTGAGTCGAGCTGCCCGGGGAAGGGAGGCCGTTCCGGGTGGGAGCGGCGGGTTTCGGCCGGGCTGCTGGCGCCCCATTCCCCTTACATGCCCGACGGGAAGCGGGCGAGGGCAAGGTAGCCGCTGGCGGCCTCGAGTGAGGGAGAGCCTACTGGCTGGATGGCAAGGCGGATCTGGTCGGCCGGAAAATGCCCAGCAGATGTGATCGCCGTGTGCGCTAGTCCATGTGCGAACAGCCTGAGGTGGAGACTGGCCCGACCCATGAGCCCCTGCTCTGGCCCGGGGGTAGTTGATGGTGTCACCCTATTGCCCCCATTTGAAAGCTGGCGAAATGGGCTCTGAGACTTTCTCACTAAAATGGCAGAACTGGCTGGGGCTTGGACCAGGCCCTGCGACACTGAAAACTGAGCGTTTCTGCGGTACCATTGGCACCTAGAGTCAGTCCATACTGGCTGTGTCAGTTCACTTGGAGCTCTACCCCGGAGGTTCTGTATATGTAAGTTCCCCAAGTGATCGATGCAAGGTTCAGGGAGCCGCTTCCTAACTGACAATGGTAAAGATAACATAAGAGCCAGAGCTGAGATTTTATGTAGATTTTCATTTAGTACTTATAAAGTCAGTGCTCTCACCGCCCCATCTCACAGAGAAGGAACCTGAAGCTCTGAGATTTTGACTCCTCCGGGGTCACGCATCCCACAAGTGTCAGAGAAGTCTTGAGCCCAGCTCCTTCTATGTCCTGAGACTCAATGTTTCCCATCGCGTTATTCCTGTCTTGTAATAGGTTGAAGTCTATGATGATCCCTCCCTGTACTAGGTCCTTCACACATACTCCCACATGTGACTCTGAGCTACCCTTAAGGGTTGAGTAAAAGTGACTCTGAAGCAGGGGTCTCCAAACTTTTTACACAGGGGGCCAGTTCACTGTCCCTCAGACCATTGGAGGGCTGCCAAATACAGTGGTCCTCTCACTGACCACCAGTGAAAGAGGTGCCCCTTCCAGAAGTGCAATGGGGGCTGGATAAATGGCCTCAGGGGTCCACATTGCGGCCCGAGGGCCGTAGTTTGGTGACGCCTGCTGGAGGAATTTGTGTCCTATAGGACAGTGGTCCCCAACCCCCGGGCCGCAGACCGGTATCGGTCCTTGGGCCATTTGGTACCAGTACGCAGAGAAAGAATAAATAACTTACATTATTTCCATTTTATTTATATTTAAGTCTGAATAATGTTTTGGTTTTTTATTTTTTATTTTTTTGTATTTTTCTGAAGTTGGAAATGGAGAGGCAGTCAGACAGACTCCTGCATGCGCCCGACCGGGATCCACCCGGCACGCCTACCAGGGGGCAATGCTCTGCCCATCTGGGGCGTCTCTCTGTTGCAACCAGAGCCACTCTAGGGCCTGAGGCAGAGGCCATGGAGCCATCCTCAGCGCCTGGGCCAACTTTGGCTCCAATGGAGCCTTGCCTGCGGGAGGGGAAGAGAGAGACAGAGAGGAAGGAGAGGGGGAGGGGGGGAGGAGCAGATGGGTGCCTCTCCTGTGTGCCCTAGCTGGGAATCGAACCCAGGACTCCCACATGCCAGGCCGATGCTCTACCACTGAGCCAACCGGCCAGGGCTGAACAGTGTTTTATTTTTAAAAAATGACCAGATTTCCTCTGTTACATCCGTCTAAGACTCACTCTTGACGCTTGTCTCATAAGTTCGACAATTATATTTAAAATACCACAGTTTTTACGCCGGTCGCATCATTTTATTTTGTGCATTTATCCATCCCACCCTAAAGGCCGGTCAGTGAAAATATTTTCTGACATTAAACCGGTCCGTGGCCCAAAAAAGGTTGGGGAGCACTGCTATAGGAGAAGGCAGGCCAGACTGTAAATTAAGGCAATATGACAGTATATTATTAGGAAAAGAAAGAGTACTAAGAGAGAGTAGAAATGTGAGGAGTCTGGATATGTTTCATTTGGGGGATGACTTAGTCTTGAAGATGTTGGATTTTGACACTGTTGGAGTAGAAGGGAGGATAATTCAAGGTTAATGAGTATAGAGTATATTTGGCAGGGTGATGAAAATGTTCTGGAACTAGTTGCAAAGCTCTGTAAATACACTAGAAAGCACTTAATTTTGCACTTTAGAAGAATGACTTATACGGTGTGTGAATTCAGAGATGCAGACATTTCAGGTAAAGAAGTAGGGGAGCTGATCTAGGAGTAGATGGTTGAGAGAGGTGACGAGAAAAGGAACCTCTCATTTGTAGCTGGGCAGAGCTGGGGAATAGATTGAATTTGGAGGCGATGGAGATGGAGAATTATGTATATTTTGGGGGATGGCTAGAGCAGTGGTTTTTAACCACTGGTTTGCATAGCAGCAGTTAAAAACCGCTGGACTAGAGCCCTCCTTCAGCAGAAGGAATGGGAGGCATTTGGAAATTCTGTCCAGGGGCTTAGAGATGATGAGACTTCAGTTTGGCTAAAGCAGAGCTGATGGGGACTTGGTTAAGTGTAACATTCATTCAAATACATATCAGGCTCCTGCTGCACCAGCCACAGGCCTAGCCCACCCATAACCATGGCAAATGTAATACAGTGGTACCTTGAGATACGACTTTAATTTGTTCCGTAACCGAGCTTGTAAGTCAGTCAATTTGTATATCAAACAAATTTCTCCCATTTAAAAAACCTAAATAGATTTACTCCGTTCCAGCCCTGTGAAACATCCCCAAACCATCCTAAATTATGAAAAAAGACGTTTTTAATTAAGAAACACACATGTATACTTTACCAATGCATAACAAAATATATGAAATAAAAGAAAAAAGTGTTATTTAGTACTGTATTCTTACCTTGGAGACAGACGAGTGTGGCTAACGGAGGTGAATGGCGGAAGAGGAGGGAGGGAGGAAGGGATGCAGGCACTGTAGACACGGAAACTAAAACTGCACTTTCTTAACGCTAAATGTTATCTAAAACTGCATTTTCTTTTCTTTTTTTTTAATACTTTATTTATTGATTTTACAGAGACAGGAGAGAGAGGGGAGCATGGAATGGGAAGTATCAACTCATAGTTGCTTAATCTTAGTTGTTCATTGCTTATTGTATGTGCCTTGACCAGGGAAGCCCAGGGTTTCGAACCAGCAACCTTAGGCGTTCCAGGCTGAAGATTTATCCTCTGCACCACCACAGGTCAGGCTGCATTTTCTTTACTTTAAACAAAACTAAAACCCTGACCAGGGGGTGGTACAGTGGATAGAGCGTCGGACTGGGATGCGGAGGACCCAAGTTTGAGACCCCAAGGTTGCTAGCTTGAGCGCGGTTTGAGCAAAGCTCGCCAGCTTGGACCCAAGGTTGCTGGCTTGAGCAAGAAGTTACTCGGTCTGCTGTAGCCCCACAGTTAAGGCACATATGAGAAAGCAATTAATGAACAACTAAGGTTTCGCAATGAAAAACTAATGATTGATGCTTCTCATCTCTCTTCGTTCCTGTCTGTCCCTATCTATCCCTCTATCTGACTCTCTTTGTCTCTGTAAAAAACAAAAACAAACAAAAAAACTAAAACTGCACTTTCTTTACCTAAAATTAAACCACAAAAACTAGCATCAGCTTCCCGAATCACGACTTGTATCTCAGAATTTCGCTCAGATCTTGAACAAAAATACGGAGTCGCAGCTCGTATCTTTAATTTTTTTTTTTTTTTTTTTTTCTGAAGCTGGAAACGGGGAGAGTCAGACAGAATCCCGCGTGCGCCCAACTGGGATCCACCTGGCACGCCCACCAGGGGGCGACACTCTGCCCCTCTGGGGCGTGGCTCTGTTGCGCCTGGGGCATAGGCCAAGGAGCCATCCCCAGCTCCCGGGCCATCTTTGCTCCAATGGAGCCTCGCTGTGGGAGGGGAAGAGAGAGACAGAGAGGAAGGAGAGGGGGAGGGGTGGAGAAGCTGATGGGCGCTTCTTCTGTGTGCCTTGGCCGGGAATCAAACCCAGGACTTCTGCATGCCAGGCCGACGCTCTACCACTGAGCCAACCGGCTAGGGCTGCAGCTCGTATCTTTAAAAAAAAATTGTATGTTGGTCTGATCGTATCTCAAGGTACCACTGTAGTTGTGGTCCTGACCTCCCTCCTGCCTCATTGTGATACCAACAGCTGTTTACAGGGGCCCTGCATGAACAGAGCTCCCTTCCTACCTCCGTGTGTCCTTGAGAAGAGGGTGAATCTCAGTGGCTTTTGCTGCCCACCAGCCTGAGGGCCTGTAACTATTCCTTGAAGGAAGCATTGCACATCCGTCTGTCTGAAAGCCAGGCTCCCTTCTTGTTGCTTTTGATGTGGGATAAACCACATTCCTGAGTGCTCCCTGGCCCCCAGCATGTCTCCCTTTGCGCCAGCCATGGAGCTTTGGTCCTGCATTAGGGCACAGTGCTTCCCAGATGAGAAAGCATGTGTACTATCCGCATGGGTCCCAGACTCAGAGTCCTGTGGCTCTGACCTGTGCTCCTTGTCAGCTAGGCCTGAAGTTGGATGCTGTGTCAGCCAGTTGCTCTAGCCCAGGGTCTTTAGGCCCAAGCGTCAGTCCATGGACTATGGGATGTTTCAGGGCTTTCTGGTAGAGGCCTCAGCCAGTGGTGGCTGTCTTTATCACCTGTGGTGGCTGTAGCTGGCAGAACTCTGCTTTCTGTCAGTCCTCTACTCTGAGCATAGTTGACCCACAGGTGATGCTCAGCAGGTGTCTGGGTTCTGAATAGGTGGATGAGAGGCTTGGCTACACTCCTGATCTCCAGACCATTTAACACCAAGCAGGATCTGGTTCAGAAGCACAGGCAGCTGTTGAGCTGCTCTGGATCGGCCACTTGCCACTGTCTGTGTCCTCTTGGTCTTACATGTATTGTCTGCTGAGAGCCTTACAGCTCTCCTGTAAGGAGGGTATTATTTTCCCCATTTTGCAGATAAGAAATTCAGAGAGGTCGAGTAATTTGCCTAGGTCCACACAGCTAACAAGAAGCAAAGCTGGGCCTGACCAGGTGGTGGTGCGTTGGATAGAGTGTTGACCCGGGATGCTGAAGAACCTGGTTCGAAACCCCGAGGTCACCAGCCTGAGCGTGGGATCACAGACATGACCCCATGGTCGCTGGCTTGAGTCCAAAGATTGCTGGCTTGAGACCAAGGTCACTGGCTTGAGCAAGGGGTCACTGGCTCGGCTGGAGCCCCCCAGTCAAGGCATGTATAAGAAAACAATCAAAGAACAACTAAAGTGGAGTAACTACGAGTTGATGCTTGTCATCTCCCTCCCTTCCTGTCTGTGTCTCTCTTGGAAAAAAAAAAAAAAGGCAGCAGCAGAGCAGGGATTCCAGGTTACGTGAGCCCAGTTCTAAAACTGCATTCTCACTCTTCTCACTGCTTCTGAGACCCCTGGGAGTGTGGCCCAGCTTTTTTTTTTTTTTCTATTTATTTTTTTATTATTATTATTTTTTATTCATTTTAGAGAGGGGAGAGAGAGAAGAGACGGAGAGAGAGAAGGGGGGGAGGAGCTGGAAGCATCAACTCATATGTGCCTTGACCAGGCAAGCCCAGGGTTTCGAACCAGCGACCTCAGCATTTCCAGGTCGACGCTTTATCCACTGCGCCACCACAGGTCAGGCTATTTATTTTACAGAGACAGAGAGTGAGTCAGAGAGAGGGATAGACAGGGACAGACAGACAGGAATGGAGACAGATGAGAAGCATCAATCATTAGTTTTTCATTGCGCGTTGCAACACCTTAGTTGTTCATTGATTGCTTTCTCATATGTGCCTTGACCACGGGCCTTCAGCAGACCGAGTAACCCCTTGCTTGAGCCAGCGACCTTGGGTTCAAGCTGGTGAGCTTCTGCTCAAACCAGACGAGCCCGCGCTCAAGCTGGCAACCTCGGAGTCTCGAACCTGGATCCTCTGCATCCCAGTCCAACGCTCTATCCACTGCGCCACCGCCTGGTCAGGCTTTGTTTTTTTTTTTGTTTTTTTTATTTCTTACAGAGACAGAGAGAGAGTCAGAGAGAGGGATAGACAGGGACAGACAGACAGGAATGGAGAGAGATGAGAAGCATCAATCATTAGTTTTTTATTGCACGTTGCAAGTGTGGCCCAGCTTTTTGCAGCCTTCTCCCCTGAGTAAGCCTCTGTCAAATGAACTGCTTTGTTGAGAGAAGCTTGGTTGCTCCATAGTGACTGGCCATTGTCAAGTTTTGTGAAACAAAAAATAGTAATAAGTGAAAACCAACATTTATTGAGCATCTACTGTGCGATCAGGCTCTGTGCCAGGCACTTTACAAACATGACTTCATTTCATTCGTCTGGCAGCCCCATTGTAGGGGAGGAACCAGAGGCTCAGGGAGATCGAGAACTTGTCCAGGACACTCCGCTGGGATTTGTACGCAGGTGATCCCAGAGCTTGCCTGTATGACCACTATACCATACTGCCTACCCTGGAAGATGACTGTCACAGGAACCTTGATACCCTCAATCAGCTAACCAGGCAGCTACCTTGGCCAGGGGTGTGGCCCCTGAAACTTTGCAGGCCAGTCTGGCCTTCCCGCATCCATGGAGTTCTGATAACTAGAACTGTGGGGCTACCATGCCACTTTGGTTTGAAGCCTGCAGGGATGGTTAGGGAGAGATGGTTGGGGGAGTTGCCCAGTTATAGCTGCCTTTTTTTTTTTTTTTTGTGAGAGAGACAGATGGACAGAGAGACAGGAAGGGAGAGAGAGGAGAAGCTTCAACTCATAGTTGCGGTACCTTAGTTGTTCATTGATTGCTTTCTCATATGTGCCTTGACTGGAAGGCTCCAGATGAGCCAGTGACCCCTTGCTCAAGGCAGCGACCTCAAGCCTTGGGCTTCAAGCCAGTGACCCTTGGGCTTGCAACCATGGGGTCATATCTATGATCCCACGCTCAAGCTCGCAACGTTGGGGTTTCGAACCGGGGTCCTCTGCATCCCAGTCTGACGCTCTATACACTGTGCCACTGCCTGGTCAGGTTACAGCCTTTTTCTTTTATCTTTTTCTTTTTGTATTTTTTGAAGTGAGAAGCCGAGGGTGGCAGATAGACAAGACTCCCGCATGCACCCGACTGGGATCCACCTGGCATGCCCACCAGGGGGCGTTGCTCCGCTGCAACCAGAGCCATTCTAGTGCCTGAGGTGGAGGCCGTGGAGCCATCCTCAGTGCCCTGGCCAACTTTGCTCCAGTGGAGCCTTGGCTGCTGGAGGGAAAGAGAGAGATAGAGAGGAAGGAGAGGGGGAAAGGTGGAGAAGCAAATGGGCACTTCTGTGTGCCCTCACCAGGAATCGAACCTGAGATTTCCACTCACCAGGCCAATGCTCTACCGCTGAGCCAACTGGCCAGGGCCCAGCCTTTTTCTTAACATTCATTATTTAGCAACAATTACCACCGTAGGCAGAGAAGTTAACTGGTGAGTTCAAGGTGGTATGATGGGTTGCACTAGGGCAGGGGTTGGGAACCTATGGCTCGTGAGCGAGCCAGATGTGGCTCTTTTGATGACTGCATCTGGCTCGCAGACAAATCTTTAATTAAAAAAATAATAACGAGCCCTGGCCGGTTGGCTCAGCGGTAGAGCGTCGGCCTAGCGTGCGGAGGACCCGGGTTCGATTCCCGGCCAGGGCACACAGGAGAAGCGCCCATTTGCTTCTCCACCCCTCCGCCGCGCTTTCCTCTCTGTCTCTCTCTTCCCCTCCCGCAGCCAAGGCTCCATTGGAGCAAAGATGGCCCGGGCGCTGGGGATGGCTCTGTGGCCTCTGCCTCAGGCGCTAGAGTGGCTCTGGTCGCAACATGGCGACGCCCAGGATGGGCAGAGCGTCGCCCCTGGTGGGCGTGCCGGGTGGATCCCGGTCGGGCGCATGCGGGAGTCTGTCTGACTGTCTCTCCCTGTTTCCAGCTTCAGAAAAAAGAAAAAGAAAAAAATAAAATAAAAAAATAATAACGGAGCCTGACCTGTGGTGGTGCAGTGGATAAAGCATCGACCTGGAAATGCTGAGGTCGCCGGTTCGAAACCCTGGGCTTGCCTGGTCAAGGCACATATGGGAGTTGATGCTTCCAGCTCCTCCCCACCTTCTCTCTCTCTTCTCTCTCTCTCCCTCTCTGTCTCTCTCCCTTTATCTCTCCTCTCTAAAATGAATAAATAAAATTTAAAAAATAATAATAATAATAACGGGCCCTGGCCGGTTGGCTCAGTGGTAGAGCATTGGCCTGGCATGCAGGAGTCCTGGGTTTGATTCCCGGCCAGGGCACACAGAAGCGCCCATCTGCTTCTCCACCCCTCCCCCTCTCCTTCCTCTCTGTCTCTCTCTTCCCCTCCCGCAGCCAAGGCTCCATTGGAGCAAAGTTGGCCTGGGCACTGAGGATGGCTCTGTGGTTGCAACAGAGCAACGCCCCTGATGGGCAGAGCATCGCCCCCTGGTGGGAATGCCAGGTGGATCCCGGTTGGGCGCATGCAGGAGTCTGTCTGACTGCCTCCCTGTTTCCAACTTCAGAAAAAAAAAATAATAATAATGTTAAAAATATAAAACAGGCCCTGGCCGGTTGGCTCAGTGGTAAAGTGTCAGCCTGGCATGCAGGAGTCCTGGGTTCGATTCTCGGCCAGGGCACACAGGAGAAGCGCCCATCTGCTTCTCTACCCCTCCCCCTCTCCTTCCTCTCTCTCTCTTCCTCTCCTGCAGCCAAGGCTCCACTGGAGCAAAGTTTGCCCGGGCACTGAGGATGGCTCTGTGGCCTCTGCCTCAGGCGCTAGAATGGCTCTGATTGCGGCAGAGCAACGCCCCAAGATGGGCAGAGCATCACCCCCTGGTGGACATGCCGGGTGGATCCCGGTCGGGCGCATGCGGAAGTCTGTCTGACTGCCTCCCCGTTTCCAGCTTCGGAAAAATACAAAAAAAAACCCATATATATATATATATATATATATATATATATATATATGAACATTCTCATGTATTACAATCCATTCGTTTCCTACTGCTCATGGTTGTGGGTGGCTGGAGCTAATCACAGCTGTCCTCTGGGACAACATCAAATTTTTATTGGATAATGTGTAACGTACATGGGTCATTGTATGGCTCTCATGGAATTATATATTTTTTTGTATTTTTTTTTTTTCTGAAGCTGGAAACAGGGAGAGACAGACTCCTGCATGCGCCCAACCAGGATCCACCTGGCACACCCACCAGGGGGCGACGCTCTACCCACCAGGGGGCGACGCTCTGCCCACCAGGGGGCAATGCTCTGCCCCTCTGGGGCTTCGCTCTGCCGAGACCAGAGCCACTCCAGCGCCTGGGGCAGAGGCCAAGGAGCCATCCCCAGCGTCCGGGCCATCTTTGTCCAATGGAGCCTTGGCTGCGGGAGGGGAAGAGAGAGACAGAGAGGAAGGAGGGGGGGTGGAGAAGCAAATGGGCATTTCTCCTATGTGCCCTGGCCGGGAATCAAACCCGGGTCCCCCGCACTCCAGGCCGACGCTCCACCGCTGAGCCAACCGGCCAGGGCTGGAATTACATTTTAAAATATGTGGCATTCATGGCTCTCTCAGCCAAAAAGTTTCCCAACCCCTGCACTAGGGCATGTGGCAGCAGAGGAAGGTGTGTTGAGAGGGTTGAGGGTGTGCCAAGCTTAGGGAACCCTCTGGAGTCACCTTGTGGCCTGCCAGCCACTCCATTGCTCAGACACCACCAGCAATTTAGCCCAGAGCTTCCTGCCCCACTTGTGAGTGGCTTTAGGCAGGGTTGGGGGGTCCGTTGAGGCTTCCCAATCAGCATTTTGTCCATTATTCATCTTTACTCCATGAGGCAGCTGGCTGCAGCCCTGCCCTTTCTGTGATTACAGGAATCTTTACCGAGCTTTGGTTTCTAGTGTGAAACACGGGACTTTGAAATTTCCACCCACTTGTGAAATCCAAACCCACTTCCATTTATTAATTCCCAACTAATGGCCCAGAATCATGTCCTGCCACACCCATTAGGGAAGAGCAGGGTCGTTGGAGGCCTAACAAAGCCAGTTCTGGAGTCTGGGTTCCAACCCAGAGGCCAAAGAGGGTCTTGTCAAATTCCAGTGGAATCCAGACTCCAGAACCCTGTGTAAGGTGGGCAGCTTAGGGATGCCATGGCATGTAGCACTGGCTTTGTGATCCCCGCCCACCTTCCTCGAGTACCATCTCTGTGTCTGGGGATGATCACGAACACCTCTGTACCTCAGTGTCTTTGTTTTGTTTTGTTTTTGTTTTTTGTGCCTCAGAATCTTTTTTTTTTAATTTTTTAATTTATTTTATTTTTGTGGCAGAGACAGAGAGAGAGAGAGTTAGAGGGACAGACAGATAGGAAGGGAGAGAGATGAGAAACATCAATTCTTCGTTGCTGCTCCTTAGTTGTTCATTGATTTCTCATATGTGCCTTGACCGTGGGGCTACAGTAGACCGAGTGACCCCTTGCTCAAGCCACTGACCTTGGGCTCAAGCTGGTGAGCTTTGCTCAAACCAGATGGGCCTGCCTGACCTGTGGTGGCGCAGTGGATAAAGCATCGACCTGGAAATGCTGAGGTCGCCGGTTCGAAACCCTGGGCTTGCCTGGTCAAGGCACATATGGGAGTTGATGCTTCCAGCTCCTCCCCCTTCTCTCTCTCTGTCTCTCCTCTCTCTCTCTGTCTCTCCTCTCTAAAATGAATAAATAAAAATAAAAATTAAAAAAAAAAAAACCAGATGAGCCTGCGCTCAAGCTGGAGACCTCGAGGTCTCGAACCGGGATCCTCCACGTCCCAGTTTGACGCTCTATCCACTGCGCCACCGCCTGATCAGGCGTGCCTCAGAGTCTTAAGTTGTGGTTAAATGACACAAGAAATAGAATGTATTTGGCATGGTGCCTGGCACCCTGGCTCAGTTGGTACTTATTGACATATAGGAAATCTAGTGACAGAAAAGTACAGAGAACAAGGGAACTGCTGGATGTGCCCCGTGAACAGCGTTGGCCCGCAGTGAGCATTCTCCTGGCATCCTCCACGCGCCCACCTGTGTACCGTCTCACATGCATGGTCGTTTTCACATGTGCTGGCTATATGGGACCTCTGCTCCTTTGCCCATCCCAGCCGCCTTCCTGGTCTCTAACCACTCAAGTCCTCTAGATTCCTGGCTGCTACCCAGACATTTCTTGCGCTTTCTCCCAGTTTTGGCTCCCCCTGGTCCCTCTGCCTAAGAATCCCTAGTATTCCCATCATAATTCTGTCTGCCCTTCAAAACCTGTCCCAGTAGAAATGCCATTGTCTCCCAGTGTCTCCATTTCACTCCTGGTCTCTGTCTGTGGCCTCTCCACACCTCTGGTCATACGCTTAGTAGACTGACTCCTTGCTTGCCTCTGTGGTATATGACCAGCTGCTCTCGGTGTAGAAAACTACCACACGGCACTGCCGTGGAGGGTTTCCCCACCAGATCTCTGAGGGCAGGGGCCCACGTGTCTCTGTAGTCTGTGAGTGTTCCCTCTCAGTGCGTGAGTGAATGAAGGAGCAAGCCGGTGGAGGAACAGGTGACCAGTCCTCTCTCTCACCACTTGGCCCTTGATACGTTTTGGCTAAATGCCTGCCCTGTGGGCTCTCACTCTCGGGAGGTGCAGAGTGGTTCTGCTGTTTTGTTGTGTTGAACGGAGCACACTTAAATAGTGTTGCAAGAATTAGAATGGCTCCGTTTCCTCATCAGTAGAATGAAGGTTGGATCAGCTGATCTCAGAAGCACAGAAAGTGCCCTCATTGGTTCGGGTGGCAGAGTGAGTTAGTGGTGAGTCTGGGACTGGTCCCCAGTTCTGGCTCTAGGCCACAGTATTATTCCTGAAGCCGTTGGCTTCTGTGCTCTGTAGCTGCCACTTTGCCTTGGCTCGTTTGCCTCTTTCAGAGGCCAGGGGAGAGCCCCATCTGCCTGTGTGGATTCAAGCTGGTTTATCCTTTACCCTCTACCTCGCGATTCCCTGAAGCGTCCCAGAGCCGCTTTTCATTGAAGAGGCTGGTGGCTGCTGCTCTGTGCTTCATAACCTTAACTCTCCGAGGCGTTACCCTCAGCAGCCGTTTCCAGGGTCCATCTCTAGGGGCCGACGCCTGCTAACCAGATGCCTGCTTTGCCCATAGGCCAAGTACCTGGCCCAGATCATTGTGATGGGGGCACAGGTGGTGGGCAGGGCCTTTGCCCGGGCGCTGCGGCAGGAGTTTGCAGGTAAGCTTGGCCCCTGTCTCCCCCTGGCATGGGAGTTCCTGCCCATGTCGGATTTCCCCCATAGCCATGGGCCCCTCATGCTGGGCAGTTGTGAATGCAGGAACTCTGGGCTGGGGCTCTGGCAGCTTGGGTGGCTTATGTCACTTCCCATGGTGGGGAGCAGTACTAGACTTGGGGGCATTCCCATAAAAGAGCAACCTGGTTGACAGAAGCATCCAGGCAAGGGTTGGCAAACTGGCCTACCTGGCCATCTGTGTCTGTAGGTGGAAAGTTTCATTGGAACGCAGCTATGCCCTCTGGCTGTTTATAAGGCAGAGTTTAGTAATTCAGCATGGACTAATTGGCCTGCAAACCCTAAACCGCTTACTCTCTGATCCTTTAAGAAAAAGTATACTAGCTTCTGATTCTAGGGTCATTGACAGGGAAGTGGTCACCCAAGGCAGCCTGCTTTGGTGGCCTAAGTGACCAGTGAGCAGCAAGCCTTGACAGAGCTATTGCTGTCACTCCCTGTCCACAACTCCACTCTGCTCCCCTTGGTAGCCCAAAGATGCTCAGCTTCCTGTGTGCCCAGTGAGAGGGCAGTGGAGAGAAGAGGGACAGGTAATCTCGTGGTCTAGGCTCCAGGTTTGGGGACCAGAACCTGCCCCCATGGAGCGTATCTGTCCTCGTACTGCCCCCCTTCCCAAAGAAAGCACTGCTGGAGAAGCGTCCTCTAGCCGCCGCTGCCTCCGTGTGTCCTTCCTCCTGTCCTGCCCGTCAGGGGTGAGCCACCCACAGGAGGGCAAGGGAGTTCTGGGCTGCTGAGGGCCGAGCACTAATCCGCGTGTCCACACAGCCAGCCGGGCAGCAGCTGACGCCCGGGGACGTGCCGGACACCAGTCTGCAGCCGCCTCTAACCTCTCTGGCCTCAGCCTCCAGGAGGCCCAGCAGATTCTCAATGTCTCCAAGCTGAACCCCGAGGAGATCCAGAAGGTGAGGCCACAAGTAGGGAGGCAGGCCGACAGCATGGGCAAGAGGGAGGGAGGCCTGGCAGGAAGGGCTGGGGTGAGGCTTTGGCTACATCCAGCTGGGATTCTGACTTGTGGGAGCCAGTGTCCCTTGGTAGTGTTAGGCCCAGGGCAGGCAGTAGCAGAGGCATAGAGCAGTTGGTGGCATAGCCAAACCCCTCTCCGGGCGTGCCTGTCCACCCCTCTGCCCCTTAGCAGTTGCAGTGGCTGCCTGTGTTGAGTTGCAGGCTCGCAGGGTGGAGGAGTCGAGCCCTTTCGCTTTCCTTCCTTGTCATCTCCTAGCTCCCCCGCCTCTGTAATCCCGAGACTGCACACCTCTCACCGTCTCCCCTCCTCTGCAGAACTACCAACACCTGTTCAAGGTGAACGATAAATCTGTGGGCGGCTCCTTCTACCTGCAGTCAAAGGTGAGTGGTCTTTGCTGCTGGGAGGAGGGCAAGCCATGTTCCAGGCAGTTCAGAGCTTGGCAGGTAGAAAGGTGTGCAGTGGCCCTGGCTGGGTAGCCCAGTGTGTGGATGTCTTGGGTTCAACCCTAGTCAGGGCACACAGGAGAAACGGTCATCTACTTCTCCAGCCCTCCTCCTCCTTCACCCCCCACTCCACTTCAGACACGGCTTCCCCCTCAGATAGATTCAAGCGCCTTGGCCCTGGGCACTGAGGATGGCTCTGTGGAGCCTGCACCTCAGGTTCTAAAAATAGCTCAGTTGTGAGCATGGCCCCAGATGGGGGTTGCGGGGTGGATCCCAGTCTGTCTGTCTCCCCTCCTCTCACTTGGGAAAGAAGAAAAAGAAAGGTGTGTGAGCCTTTTCCTAGTTCCCCAACCTCAGGTTGGCCCCCCTAAACTGTCACTGTTGGGCCATCAGCCCGAGCCCTGCGGCAGCCTGGCTTTGAGGGAAGAGGACCATTATTAGCTGGTGGATTGCCAGAAGCAGTTCTGAGATTCTGGACGACAGTCCATATGTGCCCTGGGCTCTGCCCCCCCTCCCGCGGGGGAAGCTGCCAAGCCACCCTTCCCACCCCGGGCGCTAGACCGGCACAGTCGTCCAGGACTCACAGCTTGGAACTGGACTATCTTGTGCAGGCCGCCCAACCTAGCTGTTTGTAACTCCTTCCCCAGGTGGTCCGAGCGAAGGAGCGCCTCGAAGAAGAGCTCCGAATCCAGGCCCAGGAAAACAGAGAGAAAGAGCAGAGGCCCCAAACGTGACCACTTGACTCCTCCCACCCCCTGCCTCTAATTTATAGCTCGGCAATAAATGTCTTTTCCGCATTTCCCAAGTGTGCACATCCAGATTCCAGCTGCTCTTCCTGCCAGCTGGGGGCTGGGCTGGGGTGTAAGTTTGGCGAGAAGCCAGCCAGCCCGCATGGGCCCTGCCTGCCCATGGAGAACTGGCCAAGTTCTGTCATGTACCAGACATGGCCACTCCTGGTCACAGCACAGTACCAGGCCCTCCTTTGGCATCACCAGCCTCAGGCCTGCCCCTTCCCTTACCACCAGGTGATGGAGCCCTGAGCCTCCAAGCTGTCACAGGTTGCTCCTCCACAGCTGGTTTTGACTTGAGCATGTCAGTGATTTGGGCAAAATGCTGTGTGTGGCTGGGAAGAGAAGCCTCTCCCTTCACCGAGGCCTGGGAGCCGTGTCTTCCCAAGGGAAAGCCACTCAGCAGGGCACTGGCAGGACAAGGACCTGTGCCTGTCTGACCCTTGTCCAAAATCTTGTGCTTCAGCTCCCGGCACGCCTGCTCCCTCAGCACCTGCCCCTCCCACCCTTCCCTTTCAGCAGCAGGTGGAGAGGTGGTGGCACCCACAGGGTTGGGAGAAAGCCCTGGGTGCTGCAGACTGGGCGGGTGACCCCAGAGCCAGACACAGGGCGGTCGGAAGCAGTTTCTTGTTGGGTGGCCCAGTTTCTGGCATGTCCAAGGCAGAAACCATCTTTGCAACTCACTTTTATTGTTTCTTTATAAACTTCCTCTCACATGGAGGAATATATTGTTATAGTCATTAGCTTATCTCTTTTTTTTTTTTTTACTCTATGCTAACAGCAGTGGAGCCAAGAGGAGGAAAAACATAAGCTACGATAGAAAGGCACTTAGAACCTGTTAAAATACTGATATCCTGGAATGTGCAACAACAAACCAACAACACGTACACCAGCCCTCTTGAGCCTGGTCTATCACTGAGTCACATGCTGAGCTAATGTCACCTTCCAGTGCCCTGTTCCTCTGCTCCCTGGGCTTGAATCTCAAACCCTTTATTCCCCAACAGGGGACTTAGGCCTGAGGCCCTTCATGGGGCGGGTGCCTGGGTCCTGAATGGGGCCCGAAGAAAGGAGACCAGCTCCTTCCTGCTTTGCTCACAGCCCCTGCGAGAGGCAGAGCCAGCATTGCCGGGCCCCGTTAGGGCGGTCTGGGTCAGGGTGACCCCTCTGGGACAGAAGGGCAGTCCAGGAAAGGGGGAGGTGTCAGCAGAGCTGCTCAGAGGAACAGCAAGGGGGTACTCTGGAACTACAGAGCTGCTAAGAACCCCACTGCTGCCCTGCAGCTCCCTTGTTTTACCGCCAGGAAAAGGGCAGGCTTGCTCACTGAGGCCAGGAACAGGGCAGGCCTAGGAGCCACCGCTCCGGAAAGCTAGGCTAGAGCCTCCCAGACTGCACCTGGCCACCTCAGGGCACAGTGAGGGCTCAGGGGAGGGGAAGCACATGCTGCACCCCCAGGGACCTGTGGGAGAGCCCACTCCCCAGGGTCAAGCAGGGGGCATGTGGAGCACCAACACCCTTGGCTTATTCTGGGCCCTGGGAGGCGAGGGGAGAGGTGTGTGTTTGGGGGTGGGGGAGCCCCTCTAGGACTGGGGAAAAGCCAGAGGAAACAGCACATCTCAAGTCCAGGCTCCTTCCAACAAACTCCCCCTCCCAGGTGGAGGGGCTGGGCCTCCCGCGGCCACTCGCCACTGCTCCACTGCCCTCCAAGCCCAGTGCCTCAGTCCACGCCCTCTGGAAACCTGTACCTAGCACTGCCCTGTAGCCCTCCCTAGCCTGTGTTGTGCTGGTACTGACTTGGCACCCTCAGAACAAGAGTTGTGTCCCAACCTGGGGTCATCCCCGAGCCAGCCTCCTGCGGGCCTACAGGTTTTTGCAGCCCCTAGTGCAGGGCAGATACTGCCCCAGGCCAGGCCCACCCCACCTGTTCCCTGAGCCAGGTGGGCCAGAGGTCTTGGCACCTCCCCTCCCCACACTCCAGGGGAGTGAAAGGTAGAGGGAGGAGGCCAGTGGTAAAGGGGCAGCTGAGTCAGCTGTCCCCTCACTTTGGAGAGCATCGTCCAACCCAGAGAAGGGGCTGACCCTGGGACAGTGCTGGCTGCTTGGACGGGTAGGTAGGTGGTGAGGGGGCAGAGGGCAGTGGGTGGAGCAGGCCTCCCTCTCTGATCAGGAGGCACCTTGTCATAAGGAGAAGGTGGCTCTTCCTGTGGCTTTGTGGGGGCCAGCGTCTGTCTGGTTTGCCCTCTGAGGGGGTGGCTCAGAGGGAAGGGGGTCCAAGGGCCCCCAGAGCAGGGGCCTGGCGAGGCTAGGCAGGAGGGGAGGAGTAGAGCAACAGTCCCGGGGCTCCTCATCACAGCTCACCACATGAAGGGGTGCAGGAGCCCTGGGTCAGCAGAAGGCAGATGCCACCCCACCTGCCCCCACTGCTAGGATGTGGCTGGCAAGTAGACAAGGAAGGGAAGGAGGGTGACCTGCCCAGATTGGCCACTAGACAAGGGAGGCACCAGGGTGGAGAACAGGGCAGGGACACTGAGGGCTAGAGGTAAGCAAGGCCTCAGCACCCAGAAACTCAGGTCTCTCTGGCCACTGGGAGCCTGGGACACCAGCGATGACCTAGCACCATCCTTACCGCCCAGCTTGTCTGGGGTGGGGCTGCCAAGGGGATACAGCCAACCAGGCTCCGGGGGCAGGAGGACATTATTGCTATTTCGCAGAATAGTTTCCGTTCGTCAGGGCAGGGCCAGGAGCTTCAGGTAGCTGTCCCTGGGGTGGGTTCAGTTCACCACAGCTGGTTTGAGCAGCACAGAGCCCGGTGGGATGACCACCCAGCCAGGGGTCAGTGCTTCTGGGCTGCTGGCTGCTGAATTGATGCCTGTGGACAGGTCCAGCACGGTGCCTGGCAGCAGGGGCAGTCCTTCAGGGCTGGGCCGGGCGCGGCCACTCTCAGTCCTCTCCAGGGGGGTCTTGTGTCCCTCCAGGCCCAGGGCCCTGGCTGGCACTGCCCCACGCCCTTTCTCCCCCTCGGCCTTGCTCCCTGTGGAGCCAGCCAGAAGGGAAACCACAGGCAGGCCTAGTCCACCAGCCCCAAAAGGTGAGGGCAGCAGCGGGCTCTTGGCCAGATTGAGGGGCAGGACAGGGCCTGGTAGCCCATGGCCCATGCCCGCCCTACTTGCACCACCCCCACCACTGCCACAGGCCAGGGCACTGAGGTCAAGGGGGCCGGGGGCCAGGGGCAGGGGCAGGCCGGGCAGGCCAGGGCCTCCAAAGAGGGCAGCCGGGTTGGGGATGATGATCTGGGCCCCACTGACGTAGGGGCTGCCGTCAGGGGCAGGCAGTGGCGGTTTGGGGGGCGGGCGCAGTTGCAGGAGCTCTTGCTGCTCATGGGACACGAAGTGGCCGTGGGCCTTGATGTGCTTGCGCAGTGAGCTGGGGTCCGTGTAGCGCTTGTGGCAGCCGGGCATCTTGCAGTAGTAGGGCTTGTCCACGTAGTGGGTTCGAGTGTGCTTGAAGCGGTCACTTGAGTTGGAGTAGCGCTTGTTGCAGCCTTCATACGGGCACACGTAGGGCTTCTCACCTGTGGGAGGGGCTGGTGTGAGGGGTCTTTCAGCCCAGTGTCCTGCCCTTACCCACCAGCTACTTGGCAGCACCCAGACCCCTCATCCCAGACCAAGATCTCCTTGAAAATACAGATGGTCCCATTTGCAGCTCAGTGGCCTCAGCACCTGGCATGAGATCTAACCCCAGGTGGGGGCAGCAGAGCACAGCCACTAAGAAGCCAGCTGGTCATCCCCAGAACCCCTGGGAACTGACTGTGCCCTTGGCCTTAGTACTACGGCTCAAATTGCACGGCAACCAGCCCGACCGGTCGACGTAATTATAGACTTCCTTAAAGCCCCTACTAGGGGCAAGCCGACAGTGAGCATTGCATGGATGCTGACTGCCCATTATGTTGCAAATCTTACTCAGCAGAATGGCTCCAGATTCACTAACCACCTGCTCCTGCGCTGACTAGGATGGAGCCGCTTGAGAATGGGGGCCTTTGAAGTGTGGCTAGTCCAAACTGAGATGCACTGTGGCCTGACCTGTGGTGGCGCAGTGGATAAAGCGTCGACCTGGAAATGCTGAGGTCGCCAGTTCAAAACCCTGGGCTTGCCTGGTCAAGGCACATATGGGAGTTGATGCTTCCAGCTCCTCCCCCCTTCTCTCTCTCTCCCTCCCTCTCTCTCTCTCTCTCTCTCTCTCTCTCTCTCCCTCTCCTCTCTAAAATGAATAAATAAAAAAAAAAAAATATATATTAAAAAAAAAAAAAAAAAAGAGATGCACTGTGATTCTGCAGACTCCATATGAAATGAAGAATTTCAAAGTCTTATTGATATACATTTTAAATTTGAAATGGTAACACCTTGAATTTACTGGGCTCAAGAAAATGTATGATTACAGTTCATTTCACCTGTTTCTTTGTACTTCAATGCGGCAATTAGGAAATTTAAAATCAGTTGTGTGGCTCTGTGGGCCAGTGCTGGCCCTACTGTGTGCTGGGGTATGGTGAAAGTGAAACAGACACCCTGGCCACAGACCCTGGTGGCATCAGTCAGGCAGTCTCACAAACGTCACGCCGAGGGCGGAGGGACCTGTCTGTGCTCCCGTACACTGGGGTCTGAGCCACAGGAGAGGCTTCTCCCGCAGGTGGCGCTCAGAGGGACCAGCCCACAACGGGGTGCGTCCCTCATCTCGCGGATGCCTGCGGATGGCCGGGCGCTCCACCGCGGCCCTCCAGCTGCACTGCTCACCTGTGTGCGACCGGTTGTGGATCTTCAGGTTCTCCAGGCGGGAGAAGCTCTTGCTACAGGTGGGGCAGCGGTGCGGCTTCTCGTTGGTGTGTGTGCGGATGTGGATGAGCATCTTGTACCTGCTCCAGGGAGGGCACGGAGCACGGCTCAGCTCGCTGGACACCCCGGCCCCCTCCCGCCTGCCCTCCCGCTGGCTCTCGCCCTCCCTCACCTGGCGTTGAAGCCCCGGCCGTGACGGGCGCAGCCTTCCCAGTGGCAGCAGTACCCCGCATCCTTCTCGGGTTTGACGTGGTAGTCGTTGACGTGATCCACCAAATCTTGCAGGAGCTCGAAGAGCTGGTTACACTGTGGGGCCGGGGAGGGTTCTGAGCCCATGTGGGGCCACCTGCCCCAGGTCCTTCCCCACTCTTCCTGGCCCCCACTCACCTTGGCCCAGCGACAAACAAGCTGCTTAGGCAGGGGTAGCTCTGGCGAGAGGCACTTGTCCTTGGCGGGGGTGAGGAAGGAGGAAGCAGGTAGGTGCAGGGCCCCCCCGGAGCCCAGAGGCAGGAAGAATTGGAAGGAGCTGGGGACGCTGTCCAGATAGCGCAGCGGCTGGAAATCCTGGGAGGAGAGGGCGAGGGGCAGAGCTGGTCAGTGCCCTGCGGGGCCAGCAGGCCCAGACTCCGTCTGTGGGTTGTGTCCCCCCAGTGTTATGTCCTAGTCCTAACCCTCGGTGCCTGTGCGTGTGACCTTAATTGAAAATAAGGTCTTTGCAGATGTGATAAATTTAGGAGGGTGGTCTACATAGGGCGGCCCTAAATCCAGTAACCAGTTTTCATAAAAGAAAGGAGACTGGGACACAGAGACACACAGAGAGAAAGAGGCCATGTGACAACAGGCAAAGATTGAAGTGATGTAGTTACAAGGCAAGAATGCATTCTTTTCTAGAGCCTTCAGAAAAACCAACCCTGTCGACACCTTGATTTCGGACTTCAGCTTCCAGAAGAGTGAAAATAAAACATTTCTATTGTTTTAAGCCACGCAATTTGGGGTTCTGTTACAGTAGCCCCAGGAAACTAATACACCTTCTCTCTCCAGAACCCACATCCTCTCCTTACCGGGGCAGTGGGGACTGTGGACAGGTCACCGTTGCCTTGGCGCTCAGGGGACAGCGAGCTGCTGCCATTGGGAGAGTCCAGCCCTGATGATGGTGACAAGCTGAGGTCTACCAGAGGGGCTGCTGAAAAGCGTCCCTCCACCTTCTCGGGGAACTTAGGGTTCAGCAGGAAGCCTAAAAGAGAGGCACAATTCAGGAGAGCTAAGCTAGGAGTCCTGGTGGCCCAGCCCTCTGACCTCTGAACCCTAATTCATGACCCTGGCAGTGGACCCAGCCACACCACCTCCCTAACCACCCCAGGGCCTCCGGTGATCTCAGCTGAACAGATCTGAGCAACAGCCTGTCCAAGTGACAGGTGTGACCTCTGCCATCATGGGAACTTGGCCATCAGTTGACATGAGAAGTGCCAAGTTCCCATTTTACAGATGGAATGACCTAGTACACATGAGTAACTGACTAGGAGCCTGAAGCCAGGGCCCCAGCTTCCCATCACATTGGCAAGCCCCTTCTGCCTTAGTGATCCCTTCTATAAAATGGGAGGTCTGGACTGGGCTACTTCTAAAGCCTTCCAGCTCAGAGTGGCAGATCTGGTTTTCAGGTGCACTAGAGGGAGAGGAGAGTACCTGGGCCCTGAGCATCCTGAGAAACACTTGCTGGGCGGGGACCCCAATCACAACTGACCAGGCCAGCTGCCCACACTGCCTCAAAGCCCAGGAGTTGGGTCTCAGGGCCTTTTGTTATTACATGTAAACCCTGCTCCCCCTTATCAGCCACTCCAAATTTCCCCAGAGGCCTCAATTTAAATCCTGGCTCTGGGCCCTGGCCGGTTGGCTCAGTAGTAGAGCGTCGGCCTGGCGTGCAGGAGTCCCAGGTTCGATTCCCGGCCAGGGCACACAGGAGAAGCGCCCATCTGCTTCTCCACCCCTCCCCCTCTCCTTCCTCTCTCTCTCTCTCTTCTCCTCCCGCAGCCAAGGCTCCATTGGAGCAAAGTTGGCCCCGCACTGGGGATGGCTCTATGGCCTCTGCCTCAGGCGCCAGAATGGTTCTGGTTGCAACAGAGCGACGCCCCAGATGGGCAGAGCATCGCCCCCTGGTGGGCATGCCGGGTGGATCCCGGTCAGGCGCATGCCGGGAGTCTATCTGACTGCCTCCCCATTTCCAACTTCAGAAAAGTTAAAAAAAAAAAAAAATCCTGGCTCTGCTGTTCCAGCTTTGTAAATGGACAGGTCATTTCCCTCCTCCTGGGGACCAACCCCAAAAATAAACGACTGGAAGGATGAATGGCCAGAGTGTGGGAGCACCCTAAGCCGGAAGCTGTGAAGGGCTGCAGCCATGTCCTGGTGAACACACCTTGGACAGGATGC
Organism: Saccopteryx bilineata; assembly: GCF_036850765.1. Classification (NCBI taxonomy): domain Eukaryota; kingdom Metazoa; phylum Chordata; class Mammalia; order Chiroptera; family Emballonuridae; genus Saccopteryx; species Saccopteryx bilineata. Next base: position 285,858,407 of record NC_089493.1, read on the forward strand.
TACCACGGCTCCATCTGGGCCTGGGACCGGTTGCCCAGCCCCAGTGTCATACCTGAGGGTGGGGAGCCCGGGGAGCCCGGGGTGGGGCTGTCGTCCACCACACCAAGCTCCCTGTGTAGAGCTCGGTGCCGGACGACACTCAGCGTCCTCTCCCGCTTTTCTCTCGCCGCGCGGAGCTTGGTGATGCTCAGCTTCAGGTCGAGCGGCTCGTCCAAGGAGTGCATAGTGATGGGGGGCTGGGGCTGGCGGCAGGTAGTGGGAACTCCCAAGCTGGGTCTCAGGCAAGAACCTAGGGGAGGACAGGAGCTGTGCTGTGACACTGCGACCCCAGGCCCTCCTTAGGTGGCACTCATTACAGCCAACGGGGGAGGTAGGCAGTGGGTGTCTAGCAGTGTGAAGGCTGCCTCCCCAAGTGAGGAGACCCTCTGAGTGGCCTGGTGAAGTGTATCATGAAGACAGCCAACCACCTACTCAGAGCTTCTATGTCCACTTCCCACAAGCTTTTCTGGGAGGCAAAGCTCAAAGAGTCTGTTTGCCGTGACACTGAGTTTTAGAAACCCTGACTAAGGTCACAGAGCTAGGAAGTGGTAGAACTACCAGATTCAAGGCCAGATCTCCCTGGAAATAACCAGCCAAGTCTGAAAGGTCATTTCTGACTGAGTGGCAAGTCATGCCTGGTTTGAGCCAAAAGACCCAAAACCAGGCCAGAGGAGCTATAACTATTCTCGTGGCCATTAGTAGTCCTCAGCTACTGACTGCCCAGCGCCCACTGTGCTGGGCCCCATAGGAATCTGTGGTCAGCTGAGGACACAGGCTGATAGCTTGCTAGGCAAAGCCGAGCAAAGCCTGACCCCAAGGTGCGGGGGTGCAGACAGGTGGCCTTGCCTCTCAGGTAAGGTCAGGAGGAGAGGAGGTGCCCTTAGAAGTGGGGAGCCAGAGGGCTCTGTGCAACCACCAGGGGGCAGCTGGGGGCTGTGGCCCAGCCAGGCCAGCCAGGGGCAGGGCTGGAGGAAATTGGAGCAGCTCCAGCTCAGGTGGTTAGTAAAATATATGCATATGTCATTTTCTATTGGTGATGATATTATATTATTATGAGTTCTTATGCTGGAATTTTCACCATTTTCTTAGAATCTCTCAATGGTGTAGTTTTCTTCATATAAAAATGACCCAAGAGCCTAACCAGGCGGTGGCGCAGTGGATAGAGCATTGGACTGGGATGCGGAGGACCCAGGTTCAAGACCCCAGGGTCGCCAGCTTGAGCGCAGGCTCATCTGGTTTGAGCAAAGCTCACCAGCTTGAGCCCAAGGTCGCTGGCTCGAGCAAGGGGTCGCTCCGTCTGCTGTAGTCCCACGGTCAAGGCACATATGAGAAATGAGAAAGCAATCAATGAACAACTAAGGTGTCGCAATGAAAAACTGATGATTGATGCTTCTCATCTCTCTCTGTTCCTGTCTGTCTGTCCCTATCTATCCCTCTCTCTGACTCTCTCTCTGTCCCTATAAAAAAGAAAAAAAGACCCAAGAGCACGGTTAACTCTTCATTTCAATTTCAAACTTTTCTTACTACAGCAATCTTTCCACGTTGGAGGGTCAGTCACACCGTTTCCTTGCATTTGTCCACTGCACCACCACAGGTCAGGCTGTTTCCTTGCATTTGTTAATTGAGAGGATTATATCCCGAACATCAATCTACTAAACAGGCCAACATTGAGTTACACCCTTCCATTCACCAAATCCAGGTTCTCACAATTTAATAACATCCCTAGAACGCCCTGCCAGGTAGCTCAGTTGATTATAGCATCATCCCGCTACACCAAGATTGCAGGTTCAATCCCTGGTCAAGGCACATACAGGAATCAACCAATGAATGCTTAAGTATAACAACAAATAGATGTTTCTCTATCTCTCTAAATCAATCAATAAATTAAAAACAAAATAATAAGAATACCCCCACTTGACAGGCAGTGGTGCGGTGGATAGAGCGTTGGGCTGGGATGTGGAGGACCCAGGTTCGAGACCCCGAGGTTGCCAGCTTGAGTGCGGGCTCATCTGGCTTGAGCAAGGCTCACCAGCTTGGACCCAAGGTTACTGGCTCGAGCAAGGGGTTACTCGGTCTGCTGTAGCCCCCAGGCAAGTCACATATGAGAAAGCAATCAATGAGCAACTAAGATGTCACAACAAAAAACTGATGATTGATGCTTCTCATCTCTCCATTCTTGTCTGTCTGTCCCTGTCTATCCCTCTCTCTGACTCTCTCTGTCTCTGTAAAAAAAAAAAAAAAGAAAAAAAGAATATCCCCATAACCACCACTTGGTAAAAGACTTTGTTTCACTGGACTGGTGTGTCTCCTTGGGTGGCAGTGTTGACCAGATACATAGAGAGATGTCTGGAGCTCTCTCCATGAAACAGGACATAGGAGGACAGCCTCTATTCCCCACTCATGTTTTCTCCACGTCAAGCCCCTCAGCAACTTTATTTATTTAACATATTTTTACTTTTTTTTAACTTACTGATTTTAGAGAGAGAGGAAGGGGGAGAGAGAGACAGAGAGAAACAATGATCTGTTCCTGTATGTGCCCTGACTGGGGATTGAACAAGCAACCTTTGGGTAGGACAACGCTCTAACTAACTAAGCTATATGGCCAGAGCCTGTAACACCGTGGTTCTCAAAGTGCATGCCAGGGTACACTGGTACGCCCTAGAAGATTTCCAGGTGTGTCCTATGGCAGTGGTCTCCAACCCCCGGGGTACGGACCGGTACCAGTCCGAGGGCCATTTGGTAGTGGTCTGCAGAAAAAGAATAACTTACATTATTTCCGTTTTATTTATATTTAAGTCTAAACAATGTTTTATTTTTTTTTAATTACCAGATTCCCTCTGTTACATCCACCTAAGACTCACTTTTTTTTTTTAATCTTTTTTTATTTTTTATTTTATTTTATTTATTCATTTTAGAGAGGAGAGAGAAAGGAAGAGGGAGAGGAGAGAGAGACAGAGAGAGAAGGTGGGGAGGAGCTAGAAGCATCAACTCCCATATGTGCCTTGACCAGGCAAGCCCAGGGTTTCGAACCAGCGACCTCAGCATTTCCAGGTCGACGCTTTATCCACTGCGCCACCACAGGTCAGGCTAAGACTCACTCTTGACGCTTGTCTCAGTCACATTCAGGGGTCCCCAAACTTTTTACACAGGGGGCCAGTTCACTGTCCCTCAGACCGTTGGAGGGCCGCCACATACAGTGCTCCTCTCACTGACCAACAATGAAAGAGGTGCCCCTTCCGGAAATGCGGAGGGGGGCAGGATAAATGGCCTCAGGGGGCCACATGCGGCCCGCGGGCCGTAGTTTGGGGACACCTGATCTGTCCCACCCTAAAGGCCAGTCCGTGAAAATATTTTCTGACATTAAACCGGTCTGTGGCCCAAAAAAGGTTGGGGACCACTGCTCTATGGTATTCCAGAGAAATATGTGCCTGTTGGGGACCAAAAAACCAACAGGGTTTTTTGAGTTTAGATTTTTGGGGGACAGAGTTGTGGGGAATTGGCTGTAAGCTGATAGTCTGCCCAAACCCCCCACCTCACTTGCCTGACTAAGTTGCAAAAGGCTGTTAGGTTGTGGTGCTGACTTGTTTACACTACCCTCCATGTTCCCCGAAAAGGCTAGAGGCAAGTTTCTTCTATCCTTTGTTTGGTGTAAAGTTAAGATGATAGGTATGGTGGGGGTTTTCTGCACTCAACACAATTAAGAGTAAAAAGAGAGGAATTCTTCAATGTATTGATGAGGAAATGAGAGTTTGCCTTTCACATATATGCCCAAACATTGAAGAAATTGCTAAGACACATCAGGCTCATGTTTCTCAGAAACACAAGAATGAAAAAACTTAACACATTCACACCGAGACCTGCCAGATTTACTAATTTTACTAAGAATGTATCTATATATATATATATATATATATATATATATATATATATATAAAGATAACTTTTTTGTTGTTATTTTATTTTTGAACCCCTCTTTTTTACGAATTCTAAAAAGCATAACTCAAAAAATGTAACATAAAAATGTTTTTTAATGTCAGAATAAATTTAATTTTGTATTTATTTTGTTTACTTACCATAAAAGCATGCTTGGACTTTTTAAATATTTGACTTAATTATTAAAACATATTTCTCAGCCTGACCTGTGGTGGCGCAGTGGGTAAAGCATCGACCTGGAAATGCTGAGGTCACCGGTTCGAAACCCTGGGCTTGCCTGGTCAAGGCACATATGGGAGTTGATGCTTCCAGCTCCTCCCCCCTTCTCTCTCTCCTCTCTCCCTCCCTCTCTGTCTCTCTCTCTCTCCCCCTTCTCTCTCCTCTCTATAATGAATAAAAAAAAAAAAAAAAAAACATTTCTCAGAAATCTGTATATAGTGCGCCTACAATTATTTGTAAAATTTTAAATGCACCCCAACTTCAAAAAGTTTGAGAACCACTGCTTTAACATATGGATAGATGTATAATTTTTTTCTAAGGTGAAAGGAAGGCAAGATAGTGAGGCAGACTCCCACATGCGCCCCTCCTGGGACCCACCTAGCAACCCCATTATGGGCTGATGCTCTAGTACCAAGCTATTTTTAGCACCCGAGGCTGACACTCCAGTGGAGCTGTCCTCAGGGCCACTCTCAAACCAATCTAGCCACTGGCTGTGGGAGGGGCAGAGGGAGAGAAAGGGGAAAGGGAACGGGGAAGAAGCAGATGGTTGCTTTTCCTGTGCGCCCTGACTGGGAACTGAACCCAGAACGTCCATATGCCAGACTGACGTTCTATCCACTGAGCCAGATATATCTTTTAAATTTATTGGTTGATTTTAGAGAGGCAGAAACACTAATCTGTTCCTGTATGTGCCCTGACCGGGGATTGAACCTGCAACCTTCGCGTACTGGAACAATGCTCTACAACCAGCTATCTGGTCAGTGCCGCCCCTCAGCAACTTTAAACAGTCTTGGTTCATGTGTATCCCTGAACAAGCTCCACTTTTGCCAAGACCCTCCAAGCACACAAGAAATAAGGCGGTCCCCTCCCTCATTTAGGACCCTCAGCCTCTGGGAACATATCCTAAGACCCCACCAGCAGCACGTGGCTTACATTAGTCTGAGCCTAAGGAGGGGGACTACATTATCAGAGCACAGTTGGCTGCACTTGGCCACGGGACCCAAGTCTGTGATTTTACCTGTCCCTGTTAAACTCTATCAGGTGAGAGTCAGCAGATCTGTTTGGATTTGCACCCCAGGCCGTGCATGGGCCAAGAGCTCCCAGCGATGCAAGGGGGGCTGAGGCCAGGCTGCCACCCTGTCCTGGAGCTCCAGATCCAAGCGGGCAGGTGAGTGAATGACAGTGATGGAGAGACCTGGGCCCCCTCCACTGTCCTCCTGGCTGGGGAGGGGCAGCCCTCTGCCTGACCCACCCCCCAGTTACCTCTGTCTGTCTGTGCGTCTGCTTGTCCCTCCACCTGTTTATTTTTAGACACAGGCCCCTTCCAACCTCCCTGAAGCTCCTCTGTGCTAGGAGCCTGGAAGGAGAGGAAGGAAGTAAATATTTATGCTGATTAAGAATTCAGGAGCCAGGAAGGGCTGGTGGCCTGGTCCTTGGCTGGCCTAGGGCCACAAACCTCCCCAGCCACCACCCCCCACCCCCAACCCAACCTTCCAGAGAAGGGGACCATGAAAGCACAATAGTTTGGAACTGAGAATTCAAAGTGACACTGACTCTCATTGGTGTCAATGCCCAAGTGACATTCTTTGGCACCTGCCCCACTACCCTCCCCCAGGCCAGAGGGGGAAAGGGGAGCCCTGGGCCCTGGGTCACCTGGTTCTGAAGACCTGAAGGAGATAGTGCCTCAATCCAGAACAAGGGAGGGCCCCTACGAGAAACCTGTTTCCCTGGGTGGGGCTGGGCACAGGGGAGGGGGGATTCCAGCACCCTACCCCCTAGAGTTCCCCCCACTTCCGGCCCTTGGGTTCTGCCCAGGGGTCCATTCTGATGGAAACCAGAGCTGAGCTAGAGGCCCAGCCTCCCCATTCCTGGGAAAGGGAGGAGGAGCCACCCCCAAGGCCCTCAGCTCCCAGCACCCCCACCTCCAGGCTGGCCTCACCCCGATTTCCCTCCCAATGGTGGCCCCACTCCAAGGGGAAAACACCTGTGACCCCACTCCTTGGCCAACCTCAGTGTCCTCTTTCACCCCCCTAACCCCCATCCCCCAGGCAGAGGCCAGTCCTGGGCTCAGGCTCTGCTCTTTGTTCCTAGGCAGGTGAAGGGGGGTGGGTGAGAGCCAGAGTTATGCTGTCTGGAGGCCAAGAGGACAACTGGGCCTGGAACCCTGGGCCTGGAGCTGGGATAACCCCCAGAGGCCGGCCAGCCAGCCATCACCCGATTTAGACGGTGGAGAACTATTTTGCTCTGAGGGTGCAGGTAAGTTTCTTAACCGGTGGTGGGGCCTGCAATAGGTGGGGGCCACAAGTCTCCTACAGCCCAGTGCGGGCACCAGCAGGCACCCCTTGGGTGCAGCGGGGAGTCCGTCCCCCAGGAGCCAGGCTGTGGAATGCCTGGCTCAGTTCAGGCTGGCTGGCTCCGAGGGGACACAACTTGGCCCTGCTGGTGCCGGGTTGTGAGGCTCCTGGTGGGTGGGATGCTAGGCTGGGAGGCCGCTGAGGTGGTCGTACTGCTGGGTACAGAGCTGGGGATCCAGCTATGAAAGGAACTAATTAGAGTGGAGGGAGGGGAGGGCAAGGCGGTGCAGGGGACCACCGAGGTGGCGGGGGTGGGGCGGGGGTCACCCGGGGGTGGGCTCTGCTGGCCCTCACATTGCACCCCGCCCCACTGCACCCTCCCTGCCGCCGGGGCCAAGACAATGGCTGCTATTGTATGCTGCCTGTGGCCAGCAACGGGCCCCCAGCTGCAGGGCCCACCAAGTACCCCCCCTCACCCACCCTTGGCCTGGCCTACCTGGCAACGCCCCCCACCCCACAAGCAAACAAGCACCATGCAGGCTGACACATGGGCAACTGAGCCCCCCAAAAGGCAGTCTCCGCCAGGGCCCTATGGCTGGGGTGGATGGCACACAGAAAGGGGGGTCGACATCCACTAAACACCTACTGTTCATGAACTGTGTGTCCATGAATCCTCTGAGCTCTGAAACCCCTGTTGTGAGATGTATCACTTCCCCTGTTGTTCAGATGGAGAAACTAAGGCTTGAGGTCACCAGGCTAACAGGAGCAGGCTGGAATCTCCTCTAGATAAAGTCCCGCCTTCCCTGCTTGGGGGAGGACAGCAAGCTGGCCCTCAGCCTGGACGGGTACCTGTGTGGGTAGAGGGGAGCTCCACACACCCACCCTGAGAAGCACTCAGGGTCTCCTTAGCAGAAGCATGGAGGGTGGGGCCCTGTCAGGTGGGGGCTTTCCCTGCCCACCCCACCACAGCACAGAGCCAGCTGCCTGACCACCGGTGCAGCAGTGTTGTCAAGGGCAACATGAATGACACCTCTTAATCCCAGAGTAGCCCTGAACTACACTGTGGTCAGCTATGGCTCATCCAGTTTAGGACTTAGGGACAAGGGCCCAAGATACAACTCTCAAAAACATATGTGGCTTTTGTGATAGAGACTGAAAAGGAGCAAGTCCCTGGCCTCCCCTATGTTCCACGGGTGCCCCCATGCCTGGTGACTGGGGCCATCACTGTCAACACACTGTTCTTACAAATGGGGAAACTGAGGCCCAGAGAGGGAGACCACTGCCCCAGGTTCACAGTGGGTAGCAAGCCCAGGACTAAAGCCACGGGTGAATATTAATAGGATAACAGTACCAACAGCCTGTTGTTAATAACCAGGGAATGTGCTAGCACTTGTTACGGCAGATGCTCTTTCGTCTCCGTTTTACAGATGCAAAAACTGAAGCTCAAGGAGATCAAACAACCTGTCAGGGTCACACAGTCTGTCTGTGGCAGAGCTGGGTTTCAAGGCAGGTGATTCCAAAAGCTGTGTTCAACATTAGCCTCTCTTGTGCCCGGGGACTTGGGGAGCGGCCGCTGAGGGCTCTGCCTTGGCACCCACTTCCTACGCAGAGCTTTGCTGGAGCTCGGTACAGAGCCCAGGAGGGGCGGCAGGCAGTGGGTGGGCGCTGCAGAGGCTGGCTGGGGGGTGGCCACAGGGAGGCTTGGAGAACTGTAGGCAGATCTGCTGCCAAAGCAAAGGGCCCACAGCCCTGCATTCCTGGGAACCACTGCAGCTCCACCCTGCTCTAAGAGCTCCGCCCTCCACGGCAGCCAAGCAGCAGGGCAAGGGGCAGGGGCCCCCCTTCCAGACCAGGCAGCAGGGCACATGGAGGGCTCTAAGTATGGGGTAGACCACCTGGGTCTCCAACACGGCTCTGCCGCTTCCTGCCCACGGGTCTCCAATATGGCTCTGCCCGCTTCCTGCCCACGGGACTTACTGCAAGTCACCTCAGGGTCCTCATCTCTAAAATGGGATGATAATGATAGTAATAAGCCATTCCCATTGGGTTTGGGGAGAAACCAATGCAACAATGCACATCCAATGATTACTTATCGTTTCCCACTCTTCGCAATATTCAGAACCTAGAACAGTACCAGGTGCATAGTAGGTACTTCATCAACCGTGTGGGGTTGTGTTTTTTTGTGTTTTGTTTTTTTTAAATGAGAGGAGGGGAGACAGACAGACTACTGTGTGCGCCTGACAGGATCCACCCGGCAACCCCTGTCTGGGACCAGTGCTGGAACCAATCGAGCCACTGGCTGCAAGAGAGGGAGAGAGAAGGGAGAGAGGGAGGGGAAGAGATGCAGATGGTCACTTCTCATGTGTGCCCTGACTGGGATTGAACACAGAATGACTGCATGCTGGGCCGACGCTCTATCCACTGAGTAAACCGGCCAGGGCCATGGTTTTTTTCTTTTTTAGAGAGAGACAGAGGGAGAGAGAGGAACAGAGAGATGAGAAGCATCAACTCATTGTTGCAGTACTTTAGTTGTTCATTTGCCTCTCATACATGCCTTGATGGGGGGCCATGGGGGCTCCAGCTGAGCCAGTGACTCCTTGCTCAAGCCAGCAACCTTGGGCTTCAAGCCAGTGACTTTTGGGCTCAAGTCAGCAATCATGGGATCATGTTGGTGATACCACGCTCAAGCCAGCAACCTTGGGGTTTTGAACCTGGGACCTCAGCATCCCAGGTTGACGCTCTATCACTGTGCCTCCAGCAGTCAGGCATAAACTTGTTGAATGAACTATTACCACTGCTAAGTTCTCCTTGGCAGTCTAGAGCTGTAAGGACAGCTGAGCGGGGGGGGGCTGGTCCTCCCCCTGTACCCACAGATACTATATAGTCTTACATCCATCTGGGCTTCGGTTTAGAGTGTAACTAAACAACTGTGTGCCCCTCAGAGAGCCTCAGGCCTCTGTTGTCCCGTGGAATGACCACGGATACCACAGTCACCTTCCAGAGCCTGACTGCATCAAAGAAAGAACACCAGGAGGCCCTGGAGAGGTTCTGAGCAGCTCTGGAAGAAGCAGGCCTCCTCCCAGGATGAAGGGGCGGGGCTTATCCTGAGGCCTCTGCCCAGCAGGTCCCAGGAGAGGGGCCAGCACAGGCAGCACTTCCTGGAAGAGTATAGGGTTCACCTTCCCTGGGAACCTCTTGCTCCAAAGACAGGCCCCACCCCCATCATAAGATGGGTGCTCAGCCAGCACCCTGGGCCTTCCCAGATCCTGTGGGAGGGCAGACCTGGGCCCTGGGGGGCGTGCAAGCACCCCCAGCTGACGCAGCCAGGGCTAAGCTCTCTGCTCTAGGTTTATGAGGGTCTCGGGAAAGGCCCCAGCTGGCCAGCACCCAAGACTGTGCTACGCAGAGCCAGGCTACCTGGTTCCAGTCCTCTGTGCCCCCGTCCCTGGCTGTGGGGGTCTTAGACGGGACCCTATCACCCACTCTGAGCCTTGGTTTCCTTAACCAGAACAGGCACCACAATAAGAGGCAGGCTCACCAGGCACAGTCGGGCTTCAGGGCATCCAGCAGGACTTGCCTGGCCAGGTGCCTGGCACACCGGAGGTGCCAGCAGCTGGTAGCCCTGAGGATTCTTGTTCCTGGCTCCAGGCTGGGGGTGCCCCACACAGTAACGTGGCCTGCCAAAGTCTCCCAGAGAGTTCAGGCAGCACTGACGCTGGAAGGCATGCGGCTGCCCCCCCACACCAGCACTAGCTTCGCAGATGCACTTCCTTCCCCACCACCAGCAGGGTGACACCAAGCTGGGGGCTGTGCTTCACATGGGCCCTGGCCCACAGTTGCCCACTCACACAGATGTGTGTGGCCTGGCACCGAGTCTCCTCTGGACCTGGTGGCTCTAGGGCCCTCGTGCAGCCCCCACCCCTTGCCGCCTGCCCGCCTGCAGCCACCTTTGCACAACTATGTCTGGTATTTTCCTGTCTGCCCAGCTTGGGGGGAGGTGGTATGCGGGGTTGTGAGCACTGCCTGCACCTGGGCCTCAGCCAGTGGGGAGCAGCCAAGCAGCCCCCACGCCAGCCCGCCCACCAACCCACCCACCGACCAGCGGGTTGGGAGGGAAGGGCTGGGCCCAGGCTGCCCAAATCCCTGGGAGGGGCCCGCACTGGGTAGCCGGAGAGGACACACACCCAGCCAGGCCTGGACACAGGCAGCACGGCCACTCTCAGTGGGCAGCAGGGCTGGGCCCTCCTCCAGAGCTCTCTGGGGCCAGCACAGGCTGGTCAGTGTGCCACAGGACATGGACAGCACCCCAGCACCCCCAGACATACAGGCACATGCGTATGTGTCACACCTGTGCACAGACATACACGGGACTCACAGGACATGGCAGGCAATCAAAGTCAGAGTCTGGAACCCAGAACCCAGGAGTCTTAGCTTATGGTGGGGAGCCGGCATGAGGCCTTTGACACCCCCTCATCACCACAAGACAGGCACCAGGCCTACTGAACAGCAGCACCTGCCAAGTCCCAGCGGGAGGGGATGCAGGCAAGGGAGGCTCTGGACTTTGGCCTTTCCTTCCCAGCCTCATTTACCCCATCCTGCAGTCATGCATTCCAACGCCAGGCCCTCCACTCAGTTCTGGGAGGGGGGGCATAGATGAGTGAGAATGAAGGACATCAACTTCAGAGGGGGAGCCACTGGCAACAGAGAAATCGTGTTAGGGGTGAGCTGCTCCTGCTGAGTGGGGGTGCAGATCCAAGTCAGCCACATGGACATGGGGTGAAGCAAGAGGGAGTGTTGGGTCCTAACAAGTTCTGCAGGCTGTACTGGCCAGCCTGCCTCCCGTTCACCATCTCCATTCATCCTCACCACCCTGCCAATTAGGTGCAATTCTCCCCATCTTCCAGATGAGGACACCGAGGCTCGGGGTAGTCAAGCATCTGCCAAGGTCACAGAGCTTTAAGTAGCCAATTGGGATTCACCTCCAGGTCCAAAGCCCACCCTCTTTCTAGGCTCAATGCTACAGAGACCTGGGGGTATGGCCCCAACTAACCCACAGCGAAGCTGTCTGTCATGCAGAAGAGGAGGCCCAAGGGGGAGGCTGGGCCAAGACTTGGGAGCACTCGGGAGCCACGGAGTGTTCTGCACAGAAAGTGCCACATCCTTTCAGCCCAGACTCTCCTCTGCAACACTTCTTTCTCAAGATTCCCTGCCTCCCAAGAGCCTGGGGCTCACCTCTTAGGTGCCAGCTCCTGCTTTATTCCTTTCCAGGCCCCCAGAATCTCCTCCAGCTGTCACCCCCCAATACGCCCTCCTTTAGCAAGTCTTCCCTGATTCAGCCTCTTGCAGCTGTACGTGAGCTGTTCTTCCAGGAGCCTGAGAGCTGAGCAGGGCACCTGGCACTGTTTCTACACGCTGAGGGCAGCATCCCTAGTCTTGCAACAAACAGCCCAGTGCTGCCTGCTACTCACCTTGGGTCCAGGTCCTCACTAATATATCACTAATGTCACCAGCACATGAGCATGCCCTGCGTGCCCAGTGCTGCACACAGTCACATTCACTGCCCCCAACCTTCAGCCCCTGGTTTTCACCCCCTGCACCGGGCATTCAGAACCTCTTTCCAAGGAGGGAGACCCAGAGCAGACAGGGATATCTCTGGGGCCCCAGGCAGCTCTGAGTCTTCTGGGGGTGTTGAAAAGAAGGCCTCGAACAGACCACCACCTGCTCTCCCACAGCCCCCACACAGCCCACTCCTCTCACCAGCATGACCTGGCAGCGATACAAAGTGCTGGCGGCAGGACCACAAACCGGGCCTCCCCCAGCGTGATGAAAGGAGGGAGCTGGCTTAGAGCAGGGCTGGAGCTCAAGCTTCCCGACCACGCCCCTAACAGCACCACTGCCCTTTACTTTTCCCGGGGACGTGGCCCTGAGTGAATGTTGGCTGAGTGACTGAATCTATCTGTGGTACCACCAGCCAGGTGAGATGGGCAGGTCTGGAGGGACTTAAAGCCCAAAGAAGGCAGTGGCCTGCCCAAGGTCAAGGTGAGAGACAGGGCCTGTGCCCTGACACAGATGCTTCCTCCTCCCCATCCAGGGCTAGGGACCTAGCAGAGGATAGGGTGGGGCTGCCAGATTCGCCCTGATCAGTTGGGACAACCAGAAGGGCCCAGTTCCCCCAGCCACATCTCCTGCCGCTCCTACCGAGCAATGGCGGAGCCTACCCTAGGACAGCTGGACGGGCAGGGACTCTACGCCATGCCCTTCTTATCAGCCGCCCCACCCTCCTCTGCTTGTCCACTCCAGGCAGCAAAGCAAGTCCAGAAGCTGGGGGCAGCCTCCAAACCCAAAAGGAAACAGCATGCCGTGCCAGGCCTGCTTCGGGCTCTTGGGACCCAGGGTCCACAGGACCACACAGGGTGACTACTAGGGATCCTGAGGTAGCTCTGGGCGCTTGACCTGGAGGAGCATGGGGCTGAAAGGCAGACAGCCAGCAGTACTGGGGTGGAAGGACTTTAGAACAGACAGAACAATGGAGAGCCCACAACCGTGGGGGAGGAGGACATCAGAGCTGGGGTCAGTCGGCCTGGAAGGGTTGGAGTGGGGGTAGGGGGCTCTGGATGTAAGGAGGAAGTGTCCCCAGAAGAGAAATGGCTAAGGCAGGCTGGGACTTCCCAGCCAGACCCAAGTGGACTTGGGAGTAGGAGAGGGAGGCTTTCTCCAGACACAGCTGTCCCCCATGTCACGCCCAGGCAGTGGATGGGGGGGCAGGAGTGGAGCTGGGGGGATTCCCAGGCTGAACTGACATTTCAGGGGTCAGGGCCAGACAGCTCTAGGCTCTAGTCCCCCTCTTTCCCTTCCTGACCCTAAGTGGCCCTGGGAAAACCTCTCAAACCTCTGAGCCTCCGTTTCCCTCCACCAGTGCCTACAGGCAGCCTCCTTGCCCCCAGGGTCCCAGGGGGGTGCCAGCCTGTGAGCACACTGTGCAAATGGTGGCAACCCTCTACCAGCTGGCAGGACTGTTTTCCTGGGGGCACCCAGGGCTGACTCACGCAGCACAGCAATCGCCTGGGACCCCCTTCTGCCATGATTGGAGGAGGGGGCCAAGAGCTGGGTCTGAGTCCTCACCCCAGGCAGTCATCTGCCAAGGTGGGAGTTCATGTGCGCACGTCCCATACTTGAACATCAGGTCCTCCCTGTGGCAAGTACCACCTGGCTTCTTAGGCAGTGCAGACAAAGGGCCTGAGGAGACAGGCCCAGCCAACCCCTCAGTTACGGCCTAGAAGATCCTCAGTCCCTTCCTATTCCCCACCAGGGGCATCTGGAACAGACCGGAAGCTCCCCTCCCCCCATTAGAATCACTTCTCGCACAATATGGTGCACAGAGATGTGCTATAGAATCAAGCCCCTGAAGCCTATATAATAACTAGTGTCACCCTAATAAATTCAACAACAAAAAGAATCAAACCCCTCCCAGCCTAGCCAGCAAGTAATCAGAACCCTTCAACCTATCTGGGAGGGGGCACGGGAGGCCAGAGCTCCCCCAGTCAAGATGCCTAGAGCCACGCCCTCCATGCTACCCAGCCTAAGGGAGCGGGGAGAAATATCCCAGCTAGGACAGACAGTCAGATCTCTGGGGCGCCGCAGGGACCAGATATATGGAAGCTCCCAGAGCTAGAAGGGGAAAAAGGGCCAGGCCTTGCCTCTCCCCTAAACAGGTCTGGAGTGGAGGCCAGAGGGTCAGAGCAGGGAAAAGATGGATGCTTGGGGCCTGGTGTGCACAGCTGCTGGGGCCAGCTCAGGGTCCCCCACCCCACCCTACCCACCCCACCTCCCTTCTCATCCCAGGCTGGGGAACTGGCCATCAGACGCCACCACCCCAGCCATAGCAGACCCCAGGGAACAAGGGCCTCCCGATGCCACTGGCCCTTTTCCATCCTGAGCTTCAGTTTCTTCATTTGTCTATTAGGGATGGATGAACGGATTTCTCTCACAGGATTAAGGTAGCAATTTCAAGTGACAAATAATTGAAAAGCCTTGTTGATTTTTTCAGAGAGTTGTTACTGGGCATTCCACCCATGCTGCTCTCTCCCTGAGCCACTTCACCCCCACCCCCCTCCCTGGGGACCTAAGATGGCATTTTTATTAGTTGCAGAGACAGCAGAGGTTTAGGGAGCTACATAGGAGCATCAAACAGTTGCCCCAACCCTGGCTGACCATCAAGCACTAGCGGTCCTGGTGGACAATAGGAGTCCCTCCTTGGCCACACCTGAATTAGAATTCTCCAGGGTGGGGCTGAGGTATCTACCTGGGAAATTCTGGGCAGATGTGTCCCAAAAGCCTTGAAGGAACTGTGGTCCCTCATACCCGAGCTGGCAGCAGGCTGGGGCAAGGTGTCCTGGCATTCTCACAGAGGCAAGCCTTCAGACACATGTCTGGGCCTCAGCCTCTCCTAGGACCTTTTCAGGGGCCTTGGATGGGGCAGCAACTCTGGTGGGGCTGGTGAGGGGGAATCCACCCGGAGAGCCCCTCACCAGCCAGTGATGCTCCACCTCTGAGAAGGGTGCTTGTCTGGGTTAAGGGAGTATCATCCAGTGCCCTCCAGGGGTCACCCTTCTGGCCTTAGCCATCTATGTGAAATATATATACAATGACAATAATAACCCTGAATAGATTCCACCTAGCTTGGGCCTCTCCACTATAACCCAAATTTCCCCCTTGGGTAAGGGGCCTCTTCAGCTTGTTTCCCCGGGACACAGGAACCTGGGAAGCATCCCCCACTGGAGAGGAGGGGGAAGCAGCAGTCTTCCCTGCCCCACCCCACCCTACCCACCCCGCCTCTGGCATCAGGGGCACCCCCCCCCAAACACCTCCCACATCCCACATCTGGTCACCCTGTCACAGCTTCCACCACCCTCGCTCATCCTGGGATTCCCCCAAACTCTGCCCAGCACCCATCCCAGCCCCCCTGCCTAAGTGGGAAACTGGGATTCCAGGCCAGTCTTGGTAGATGGAAACCCACATGGGAAAATATCAAGAAAACACATTCTTCCTTCTACACCGCAGCTCAGACCCTGGGAGGATTATGTGGCAGAAGACACTCCCACCACCCAGGGCCAGGGCCAAGGCCAGGCCAGGGAAGGGAAGGGGGAGTGTGGTAGAGAAAAGTGGTGGCCCCATGGTGGGCCTGAGAGGGATCTGGGCCTCCTTACAGGCCCCAGGTGAGGCCCTGGCCAGCTCTGTCTCGTTCAGGTCAGTTCACCTCTCACCCTTCATGGGCACTCCCAGTGAGGCGGCCAGGGGAGCCCAGGCAGGAGAAGACACGGCTGTGGCTACTCACTTGCAGCTGGGCTTTTTAGAAACAACAAAAGCTTGGGGGGGGGGGGGGGAATGCGGTTCACACGATTGTTTAAAATGAGGTTTTTGGATGTCTGCGGCATCCAGTTATTCATACTGGCTCCACCCACGGACAATTGAGAGTTAGCTTTTGTTGGCCTTACCTCCCTCTCAACACCCCCCTCCAAGTCTTCTCATGGACTCTGGAGCTCAGGAAGTTCACCTTGTCTGACCCCTTGGTTTGACAGATGAGGAAACTGAGGCCCAGAAAGGGGAGGAGCCTGGCTTAACGACTCCTGGGAGTTGGTGGCTCAGCCAGGGCTCAATTCCAGTTAGTCAGACTCCTAGGTGGGGGCTTTTCCTACTCAGCCTCCAGGCTGTGGCCCAGTTACAGTGTATCCCCCAAAGCCACTGACCCTAAAGTGGTGGTGCCTAGAAGTGGGGTGACTCACTGTCTGGCTTCCTGGGGCACCCTTCCCCATCAGTGAGGGAGGGACTGGCAGGTGTCCCTATGTAGAGAGCCAGGAGGGAGAACCCCCCCCAGGAGGCCTGCGCCAGGGTCACTCAGGGGCCGAAGAGCCCCAGCTGGAGGGATTTAACACTGAAGGTTAAAGGTCACAGACAGGGAATGGTGGGCAGGCATGGGGGGTCAGAGGGTCAGTACTAATGGCAGCTCCGGAAAAGAGGGGGAGGAGAAGAGGCTGAGGAAAACAGGGCTGCTTCCAAGGGATCCCCAACCCCCCATAAATGGTGCCCCAAACCCCTGGCATTGCTTCCTGCTTGGTGGCTATTGACAGGGCCAAGTGAGCTCGGGGTAGGCTGTGAAATGGGGTGGGCTGAAGCTCAGAAGGGGATGTCCTGAAAAGGACCCTCAGGTGCAGCCCCTTCTCCAGGACAGGAGAGGCCAGCTGGGAGGCCCAGCTGTGGCCCAGAGGGGGAAGGAGGAAAGAGGGAAGGCGAGGAGGTCAAGGGGAGGGACATATGTGCTGGGCTGTAACAGCTGTGGCACTGTGGCCCCTGGCATGGGGCTGGGGGAGGGCTGGGCAGGTGGGCCGACTTAAGGAGGTGGTGTCCCCTCTCCTGAGCCTGGGGGCTGAGAAAGGCCCTGGGGGACACGCTGGGGAGTTGTCTTCCCTAGCTGCCTGTTAAGCTCCACCTTCCCTCCAGGATGCCAGGGCCAGGCATGTAGGACCCTCAGGATGGCTGCCTCCCACGACCGCAGCTCAGGCCCTGTCTCTAGCCCAGACCGAGAACCACGGGAGCCCAAGCCTTGGCCAGGTCTGGGGCTGCCTGGCTGCCCCTTCAGTGTCAAGCATTCCCTTCAGAGCCAAGATCCTGGGTTGAGATGGCTGGGGGCCCAGGGCTCCTCCCAGGATCCCTTCCCGCTTCCCAGGCCCCAGGGCAGGGCCGGGTAGCTCCCTGCAACCATAGCTGCCCTGGGCAGCCAGGCCAGGCAGGCCCTCCTGGACAGGCGACAGGCGGCATGCTGCCCTGCTGTGGCCTGAGTACCCGGCTGGCAGGGCAGTATGCCAAGGCCTCCAGGTGCCAGCCTGGATTCCAGCCCCATCCCAGGGGACAGGGGGGGAAGCAAGGCACAGGCATTTCCCTCCTTCCAGATGCACCTGCCTCAGCCCCTCCAGACCTTTCCTAGGCTGGTTGGGTACCCCTACCCTCCCTACTCTTCCTCCACTTGCACCCAGACAGCAGGGGAGGAACAAGTGCTGGACAGGACTCTGTTACCAGTCCAAACGCAGCAGCACCCCGGTCCTGAACCTCAGGAACGCCTCCCTCCCTTGCTCAAGGAAGGGCCGGGTCTAACCAGGGGCAGCAGTGGGGGAGACTTTCAGGGACAAGGGAGGAGACACCTTTCAAACCCCGTTTTAGAAACAGCCCGATCGCAGCCGTGGGAAGGGATGGCTCCACAGCAGCCCCAGGCAACTTCTTGCCCAGGCTCCGAGGGGCCCCCTCTCACCCTGCAGCGCGCCCCCACTGCGGCCGCCCAACTTCCCCGCCGAAGTTTGATCCCGCCCCGGGCCCGGCCGCGGCTCGGCCCGGCCTCGGAACGGAGAGAGGGTAGGAGGGGGGAAAGACTGAGAGACGGAGGAACGGGACCGGGGGGCCAGGGAGCCGGCGAGGGAGGGAGCGCGCAAGCCAGCGAGCGAGGGAGCGAGCGCAGGGGCCCCGGCGAGGGCTCACAATGGCCCGGGGCGAGGCACGGACACGGTAGGGGGAGGCGACCCTCGAGCCCCGCAGCCCCCGCGCGACAGACCAGTCCCCCCGCCCGGTCCCCGTCTCCAAGACGTGACGCCCAGAGGTTTCCTACCTCGGCGGCGGGGGCGGTCGGGCTCCCGGCTGCGGGCTCCGGCGGTCGGGGGGCGGTAGGGGTGAGCGGGGGAGGGGCCGGGGCGGGCGGGGGCCGGGGCGCGAGGCTCACGGGGCGCGGGCTCCCCTGGCACGGCCGCCCGGCACCCGGCCGCTCCGCCACATCTGCAGCTCCGGCGGGGAAGGTGGCCGCGGCGGCCGGGCCGGGCCGGGATGTCTTACAGAGGGAGGGAGGAGGGCGGAGGGAGGCGGCGGGAGGAGGGACCCGCGGGTTGCGGAGGAGGGGGAGGAGGAGGGGCGCGGGGGGCGGCCGCCCTCCCTCCTCCCTCCACTGCTGCTTCCCTCCAGCCCTCCCAGCAAACCCCTCTCGCCGCCGCGGCCCCAGGCCCGGGGCGCCAGCTGCCAGGCGGGGCGTGAGCGTCTGGGGGAGGGGGCGGCCGCTCGCGGGCGCTGGGCCGGGGGAGGGGAGGACAGAGGGCAGCGAGGCGGCGGGGAGCGGGCGCCCGGAGGGAGGGTAGGGGCGCGGGGCCGCAGCCGGGCAGTTCGCGTCCTGCTCAGCCCCATCCTTGGATCCCCCACCCCCTCGGGGCCCCGCCCCCAGTCCGAGGGCAGCGCTAGGACACGGCCTGGAGGTGGCCCGGTGCTGGCGAGGGGAGGAGGGACGTCCCGCCTTCGGGGAAGCCCGGGGAGGGGGCGGGCTCGCAGTGGACTGAGGGAAGACGTGCGGGCCTGGAGGATAAGCCCCGAAAACCAGGAAGATGAAGGAGGGGGCGGGGCCCATCGCCTCCCTCCCGCGGGGTCACCTTGGGCAGGCCCCCGCAGTCCCGCGTGGCGGGGAGCGCGGCAAGAATGCCTCTCTACCCGCCCTGATTTCTCCGCCCAGCCCTATTCCAGGAACGCGCGGGCAGCTCCCGATTCGGGGCAGTGGAGTCCGCGGTTCGAGGCCCGGCTCAGCGCCTCTCGTCCGACGCTGGGTTGGTCCCCCCACCTTTCCGTCGGCCTCAGTTTCTCTCACAGTAGAATAAAGACCAGGTCCGGCCTGGAGCAGTCCGGGCTTCCGCTCGGCACCGGTCTTGGTCCCAGCTTTTGGGGCAACCTGCGTCCTCAAGCTGATGCGCCGTGAGGTCTTTGATTGCACCTGACCACTCAGCGCCCAGCGCAGTGCGGGTTAGAAAATAGAATGAGTGGATAGACGTGAGTGAGAAAGCCCGTAACCTGCTCCCACTAAGCAGATTTTACCTCCTGATGTTGAAACCCGATCGGCGTTTTTGAGTGTTTTGTTTTGGGCCAATCTGGACCTCCCGCCCAGTTATCGTCTTGTTGCTTGCTATCTGGTGGCAACCCTTGGTTCAAAAAGAGCCTTGCTGCTTTTGGCCAACCCTGCTGCTACGCAGTTGGTCTTAAGGAGTCCAGCAGACAAAAAGCACCTTCTATAGGTAAGGCATCTATCTGCCTTCGGGAATAATTCCGCCTTCTTGCCTTCATTCGCTTATTTAATGGCGCATCCTCGACGGAGCACTCAACATCCCCAGCGCCTGGCACAGTGCTTGGGACATAGTAGGTGCTCATGAACTGTTGAACGGACGCGCAGTACATGCTCATTATATTTTGGGCAAATAGGTACTTAGTAGGTGCTCATGACTGTTGCGGGACACAGAGTAGGTCTTCATCAACTGTTGGATGATACATGAAAAGCCCCTAGGCCTGGAAGGTGATTTGGAAGTGACCCTACCCCCACCCGGGTTTCCCTCCTGTGGATAATGTGGAGTGAGGTCGGGTTAAACATTACCCGGCAGATGGGCCCCGCGGGAAGGCTAGCTTCACGACCTAGCGCCTCCCATGAGGGGACTGTTAAGGGCCGACACTGCGGGTCCACTGACCATCCGGTGCCTGGGGAGGGGCAGAGGCTGAGCGACGTAGAGCGCCCCCTCCCGGCGTCCCGGATCGCAGAAATTCAGCCCACGATGTCTCAAAGTCTGATTGATCTCTGCCAGGCCAGGCTGCAGTCACCGGGGAATCCAGGTGTATGGAAAAGGTACACAGGGGCTAATTTTTTTAAGGTTATTTATTGATTTTTAGAGAGAGAGAATGGGCGAGAGACAGAAATATCGATCAATTCCTGTATGTGCCCTAACCAGGGATGGAACCCCTTACGTATATGGAGGATGCTGTAACCAACCCAGTTATCGGGCTAGGATGGCTAATTTTATATCCATTAAAAGTGCTTACCGGCCTAACCAGGCGGTGGCGCAGTGGATAGAGCATTGGACTGGGATGCAGAGGACCCAGGTTCGAGACCCCGAGGTCGCCAGCTTGAGTGCGGGTTCATCTGGTTTGAGGAAAAGCCCACCAGCTTGAACCCAAGGTCGCTGGCTCCAGCAAGGGGTTACTCGGTCTGCTGAAGGCCCATGGTCAAGGCACATATGAGAAAGCAATCAATGAACAACTAAGGTATTGCAACGCACAATGAAAAACTAATGATTGATGCTTCTCATCTCTCTCCGTCCCTGTCTATCCCTCTCTCTGACTCACTCTCTGTCTCTGTAATAAATAAATAAGTAAAAGTGCTTACCGCCTGACCAGGCGGTGGCGCAGTGGATAGAGCGTAGGACTGGGATGTCAAGACCCAGGTTTGAGACCCAGAGGTCGCCAGCTTGAGCGTGAGCTCATGTGGTTTGAGCAAGATTCACCAGCTTGAGCCCAAGGTTACTCGGGGTCAAGGCACATATGAGGAATCAATCGATGAACAACTAAGGAACCACAACAAAGAACTGATGTTTCTCATCTCTCTCCCTTCCTGTCTGTCTGTCCCTATCTGTCCCTCTCTCTGACTCTCTGTCTCTCCCACAAAAAAAAAAAAAAAAGTGCTTACCAAGTGTTTGCAGGATGCCAGGTACTGTGCTACAGTGAGACAAAGAGTGACAACTTAAGTTGACCTTGCTCTCATGGGGCTAAATCCAGTAACCAGGGAATCTAATAATTTCTGAGCCATAAAGGGGACTTGACCATAAGGAACCTCTCACCCTTGAGGACCTTTCTCATTGTTTTCTATAGACACTTGTTTTCATGCACAAGCAGGTTGTTTGCAGTGAGAAATCTGACTTGGCATTCCCCTGCTGGGATGGTGAATAGCATCTTTTTTCTGAGGTTGCTTTGAAGATTAAATGAGGTTCATACTCAATTTATATTAGTGATCACTACCAGGTGTCAATCCCGATCCTAAACTGGTCAATTCCAGGACCCAGCTAGTGTTCCCTTAGCTGTAAATAAACTTCTAAATTGGATCCTGCAAATCCAACAAGAGTGAAGAATGCTATAATCTTGCTGGAGTTGACCTAACCAGAAACCCCCAATTCTCAGCCGGACCAGTTCTTTATCTGTACCAGATGTTCTGCTTTCTTTAAAAAAAACATTTTTTTTTAAGATTTTATTTATTCGGCCTTGGCCGGTTTGCTCAGTGGTAGAGCATCAACCCAGTGTAGGTAGGTCCTGGGTTCGATTCCCAGCCAAGGCACACAGGAGAAGCGCCCATCTGTTTCTCCAGCCTTCCCCCTCTCCTTCCTCTCTGTCTCTCACTTCCCCTCCCGCAGCCAAGGCTCCATTAGAGCTCACTGGGCGCTGAGGATGGCTCCATGGCCTCTACCTCAGGTGCTAGAATGGCTCCGATTGCAATGGAGCATCACCCCCTAGTGGGCTTGCCTGGTAGATCCCAGTATGGCACATGCGGGAGTCTATCTCTCTGCCTCCCCTGCTTCTCAATTCAGAAGAAAAAAAAATTATTTATTTATTTATTCATTTTAGAGAGTAGAGTCGAGAAGGAGCAGGAAGCACCAACTCCCATATGTGCCCTGACCAGGCAAGCCCAGGGTTTTGAACCTGTGACCTCAGCATTCCAAGTCAAAGCTTTATCTACTACACCATCACAGGTCAGGCCAGATGTTTTACATTATTTTCTTTTTTTTAAAATTAAGTGAGAACTGGGGAGGCAGGGAGACAGACTCCTGCAAGCACCCCAACTGAGATCCACCTGGCCTGCCCTCCACCAGGCGATGCTCTGCCCATCTGGGGCTGCTGCTTGGTTGCTTGGCAACCAAGCTATTTTACTGCCTGAGGTGAGGCCATGATGCCATCCTCAGTGCCTGGGGCCAACTTGCTCAAACCATTTGAGCCATGGCTGCTGGAGGAAGGGGGAGAGAGTAAACAGGGAGGGAAAGGAGTGAAGAAACAGATGGCCGCTTCTCCTCTGCGCCCTGACAGGGAATTGAACCTGGGACTTCCACATGCTGGCCCATGCTCTACTGCTCAGCCAACCATTCCGGGGCAGATGTTTTACTCTCATTATATCCATAACAACCCTGAGGATGGGTCCTATTATTATTGCTATTTTACAGAGCAGGATACTGAGGCACAGAGCTTAAGTAATTTGGTCAAGTTCTTAGAAGCTACTAAGAGTCATTGTCCATACTGCAATCGCAGTCAGCCTGATTCCAAAGTTTGTGTTATAATCTGCTATGTCCCTTGGCATCAGATAACTGGCAGGGTGGGGTTGCAGGACATCCAAGAGGCCCAGGCTTTGAGAGAGGACTTCAGGGGCCTTGGCTTTTCCAGGAGGCAACATCTACTATAGCAGTCAGCCCAGGTGTGACTTCCTCCTTTTTAGTAAAAGGTGGATGAAGAGAGATGTCCTCCTTTCCCACCATCATGCTGAGTTCCCTCTCTTCAGAGTTCTTCCTCTGAGCAGCCATCTTTGCTACCTGCTCCTTCCTATGTGTTAGGGACTGCCTCTCCTGTTAGACCCTAAATTCCCTAAGAAGTAGAATACAACATTATCTGCCTTGTCACTCCCCTTGCAGAGTTCTGCCTGGGATCTGGAATATAATATATGCTTCATAATATTGCTGTTATAAAAAAATATTGCTGTTATGAACTGAATGTTTGTGTCCTCTCCAAATTCATAGGTTGAAGCCCTATTCCCCCAATGTAACTATTTGCATGTGGAGCCTTCAGGAGCAATTAGGTTTAAAAGAGGTCATGAGCATAGAGTCCCCATGATAGAATCAGTACCCTAGAAGAGGAGAAGAGCTAGGCTCTCTCTCTCTCTCTCTTTCTCAGATGTGACACAGCGAGGTGGCCAATGTAAGCAAGAAAGAAGCCTTCACAAGGAAGTGGCTATGCCAGCACTTTGAACTTGGACTTTCCAGCCTCCAGAACTGTGAGAAGTAATTGTGTGTTAGTTAAGCCCTCCACGCTATGGTGTTCTGTTATAGTAGCCTGAGCTAAGAAAATTGCTGATAGCCTGACCAGGTGGTGGCACAGTGGATAGAGCGTTGGCCTAGGACAGTGGTTCTCAAAGTGTGTGCCAGGGCGCACTGGCACACCCTAGAAGATTTCTAGGTGCACCCTATGGTATTCCAGAGAAATATGTGCCTGCTGGGGACCAAAAAACCAACAGGGTTTTTGGAGTTTAGATTTTGGGGGGACAGAGGTGTGGGGAATTGGCTGTAAGCTAACAGTCTGCCCAACCCCCCACCTCACTTGCCTGATTAGGTTGCAAAAGGCTGTTAAGCTGTGGTGCTGGATTGTTTACACTACCCCCTATGTTCCCTGGAAAGACTGGAGGCAAGTTTTTTCTATCCTTTGTTTGGTGTAACGTTAAGATGATATGTATGGTGGGGGTTTTCTGCACTCAACACAATTAAGAGTAAAAAGAGAGGAATTCTTCAATGTATTAATGAGGAAATGAGAGTTTGCCTTTCAAATATATGCCCAAACATTGAAGAAATCACTAGAACACATCAGGCTCATGTTTCTCAGAAACACAAGAACGAAAAAACTTAACACATTTGCACCAGGACCTGCTGAATTTACTAAATCTTACTAAGAATGTATCTATATATATATAAAAAGATAACTTTTTTGTCGTTATTTTATTTTTGAACCCCTCTTTTTTACAAATTCTAAGAAGCATAATTCAAAAAATGTAACATAAAAATGTTTTTTGTGCCTGACCTGTGGTGGCGCAGTGGATAAAGCGTCAACCTGGAAACGCTGAGGTCGCCGGTTCAAAGCCCTGGGCTTGCCTGGTCAAGGCACATATGGGAGTTGATGCTTCCTGCTCCTCCCCCCTTCTCTCTCTCTCTCTCTCTCCTCTCTATAATGAATAAATAAAAAAAAAAATCTAAAAAAAAAAACAACAACTAATGATTGATGCTTCTCATCTTTCCATTCCTGTCTGTCTCTCCCTGTCTATTCCTCTCTCTGACTCTCTCTCTGTCTCTGAAAAAAAAAATGTATTTTAATGTCAGAATAAATTTAATTTTGTCGTATTTATTTCTTTTACTTACCATAAAAGCATGCTTGGACTTTATATATTTTTTCTTTAATATTTGACTTAATTATTATAACATTTCACAGAAATTAGTATATAGTGTGCCTACAATTATTTGTAGGATTTTAAGTGTGCCCCAACTTCAAAAAGTTTGAGAACCACTGGCCTAGGACGCTGAGGACCCAGGTTTGAAACCCCAAGGTTGCTGGCTTGAGTGTAGGCTCACCAGCCTGAGTGTGTGTCGCCAGCTTAGGCATGGGATCATATCTATGGTTGCTGGCTTGAGCCCAAAGGTTGCTGACTTGGAGCCCAAAGGTCACTGGCTTGAAGTTCAAGGTTGCTGGCTTGAGCTCAAGGTTGCTGGCTTGAGCAAGAAGTCACTGGCTCGCCTGACCTGTGGTGGTGCAGTGGATAAAGCATCGACCTGGGAATGCTGAGGTCGCCAGTTCGAAACCCTGGGCTCGCCTGGTCAAGGCACATATGGGAGTTGATGCTTCCAGCTCCTCCCCCCTTCTCTCTCTGTCTCTCCCTCTCTCTCTCCTCTCTAAAAATGAATAAATAAATTAAAAATAAATAAATAAATAAACTTATAAAAAAAAAAAAAGAAGTCACTGGCTCAGCTGGAGCTCCCTAGTCTAGGCACATATGAGAAACCAATCAATGAACAACTAACTGCTGCAACTATACATTGATACTTTTTATCTCTCTCCCTTCCTGTCTGTCCTTGTTTGTCAGTCAGTCTGTCTGTCTCTTTTTTTCTCTCTCTCTCAAAAAAGAAAAAGAAAACTGCTGATAGACGTATTTTGGGGACTGAATCGTGTCCCCTAATTTATTGAACATTTCCTAGATTCTCATTTATTCAACAGATGCTTATTAAGCTGTTATATGTTCATTCAACAACATTTACTAAGTGTCTACTGTGTGCCTAGGGTTAGGCAACCCCATCCATGTCCTCAAAGAGATCTCTCAGTCTAGTGGGGATCCCTTGCCTGTTAGTATTCAGAAGGGGAGTGTCTTACTCATTCACACACACTCGGCTCTTGTGTGTACAATGCTAGCTCCAGCAGGAAACTCGGCAGTATAGCACAGTTTCTGTCTTTCCAGAGCCTTTATTCTATTCGAGGAGCTGAGAGTAAACATGAAGAAGTGAGCCTTAAAACGTACATTGCACACATAGTAGAGATGACAAACCAGGATAAATGAATGGCAGCAGACCCTAAACTCTAACCTTTGAACTTAGCCCAGCCATTAGATCTCTCTGAACCTTAGTTTCCCTCATGCCTATTACAGGCTATGTGATCCTCATGGCTATCATAGGCTATGTGAGGCTCAGTGGAGAGGGTACACAAAGCACTTCCACCAACACCTGGTGGGGAAGAAAGAGCAGTACAACAAACAGTAGCTACTGTTATTAAGGAAGCCTGCAACCCACTGTGAGTGGGGCCAGCATGTGGAGGGAGTGAGATCAGGATGACTTATTAACCTTGAGCTGGTGGCCTGGTGAGTGTCTCTCCAGTTGATGTTGTCTAGTGGTGCCTGCTGGCTTGCCATGCCTGCAGGGCTGGGGCAGACTAAGGGTGGGGTGTTGTTTATTCTGGGAAGCAGCCCTGGCTGCTCCTCATACCCTGCACCAGTAGGAAGGAGAGCTCAAGTCAGTGTGAGGCCCCTTCTGGGCCTGGCCTACCCCTTAAGATCCTGCCCATCTGCCTGAAGGGCCCAGGACTGAGAGTGCCCAGGAGGCACAGACCCAGGGGCCAGCTGGGTCATTCAGGTTTGGGACACACTCTCCCTATGAGACTCACCTGACCCTCAAGAGACTGGTCCTGGAGGGCCTGAAGTTCTGGAGGCCAGCCCTTGTTGTGAGTATGGAGGTGAAGCTCCTGGGCTGAGTGGTGGGGGTGGGTGTCATTGGAGGTGGGGTTCTGGCTTCTCTGCCCCTAGAAGAGCCCCTGAGTGCTTTCATCGGGGTCAGCTTCATGACCCTCACCTGTGCAGTCCTACCTGCCTGGTATACTTAGAAGGACTCACACTTTTGGGGCTCAGTGTTCTCCCATCATCATCTTGAAATTCCTTCCTTTTTAAACTCTATTTATTCTTTTTCTTTTATTGATTTTAAAGAGAGAGGATGTGGGGGACATACATCGATGTGTTGTTCCACTTACTTATACATTCATTGGTTGATTCTTGTATGTGCCTGAACAAGGATGGAACCCACTGGAAGGATGTTCTAATGAGCTACCTGGCCAGGACTTAAATTCTTAACCATTTTTTTAAAGATTTTATTTATTCATTATAGAGAGGGGAGAGAGAGAGAGAGAGAGAGAGAGAGAGAAGGGGGGAGGAGCAGGAAGCATCAACTCCCATATGTGCCTTGACCAGGCAAGCCCAGGGTTTAGAACCGCCAACCTCAGCGTTTCCAGGTTCACGCTTTATCCACTGCGCCACCACGGGTCAGGCTCTTAACCATTTTTTAACACAGGGCCCACGCTCTTTTCGTTTTGCACTGGGTCGAGCCAATGGCACAACCTGTCTGGCCTCCATGCTTTGGTTTCCCCCCATGTAACTTCCCCTCGGCCACACCCAGCCCGCCGGGTGTGCCCAGGTAAACCCATTTCGGGAAAGATGGTGGGGGGCCAAGCACCTCCGGAAAAGCCTAGAGTCTGTTGTGTAAATAGTGGATATTGTCACTCAACTTCTCTGAGCTTTTGGATGACAATATTGTACTTACCTCAGTTGGACTGTTGGGAGGGTTAAGAGAAAAGTTCATACAAAGGGCACGGTGCCTGGCACAGAGTACGGGCTGAATAAATTAGAACTATTATATTTTTTAAATGAGGATTATTACGGCGCTATCTTGGAGGGAGGGAAGGAGGGAGCGGTCAGCCTCAGATCCCCAAGGACCTGCCCCAGGAAGGAGTAGCCGCCCCTCCTGCCTTCCCAGGGAAGAGAGCCCCCCCACCCCCCCAGGGCAGGAATGAGGGGGTGGAGGAGCGGGAGCGACACATTTTTGAGTTGTGACCAAGTGGAAACTCCCTCCCCGAGGCGGAAGCCGGGGGCGCCCCACTGGGGCCGGAGCCTCAGCCCGGGCGGGACAAGAGGCCCGGGGGCGGGGTGCCGCGGCGGGTGGCGGGTGGGGGGGGCCCAGGTTTCACCCCTCACCCCCTTATGAATATGCATAAGCCGGCCTGGTCGAG
Source organism: Saccopteryx bilineata (assembly GCF_036850765.1). Lineage (NCBI taxonomy): Eukaryota > Metazoa > Chordata > Mammalia > Chiroptera > Emballonuridae > Saccopteryx > Saccopteryx bilineata. Next base: position 285,886,066 of record NC_089493.1, read on the forward strand.
CGGAAGTGTGAGGCGGCCCCGTCCGGGCTGGCCCCGCCTCCGCCTCCGCCTCCACCGTGGGCCCGCGGTCGGAGGGGCGTGGCCTGGCAGAGAACGTCCCGCCACTCCCGCCCCGCGCGGGGCCTCCTTCCGGCTGGCACGCCCCGGACGTGACCTTGCGGGTGCGCTCTGGAGCCGCCCGCGGGGAGGTGCCGGCGCCCCCAGCACAGGTAGGGCAGTCCTTTGTCCCCGGCACCGCCCCCCGAAACGCGGGTCCTCCGCCAGCCGAGGTCCGTTCCCCTTAGTGCGTGCTGCCTTTCTTGCTTCGGCCCAGGGCGGGGTCCGGACCCTGAGCCAGACTACCGGGCGCGCCCGCTTCTCCGGAGACGTAATCGGAATCCTGCATACGCTCCGGCGGGCACAGGGTCGAGAATGTGGCAGAAGTCCTGCACTCGGAGGGCTTGCGGGCCAGGGCGAGGGAGACCAGCTGGGTTCATCGGTAGAATACATAGTATGTCAGATGACTGTTAGAGTGAGGACAAAAGCAGAGAAAGGCATCAACCAGGCGGCTGGGGAAGGTGTCTTTCGAGTCAAGACCTGGAGAAAGCCAGGGAACCAGCCGGCGCCCGGGGGTTTGAGGAGGAGCAGGACACTGAGGCCCCTACGGCTGGAGTGGAGAGGGGAGAATGAAAAGGATGGAATAATGGTAATGGCTCACGTGTTTAGCAGGTGCCAGGCCTAGTGCTAGGTGCTTTATGCATATTATTTCCTTTAATCATCAGGACTACGTGGATCTGGGCGCTACTATTAGCTGAGAGGAAATCGGTCTCAGGTAGGTTAAATAACTTGCCCAAGGTCACACAGCATTGGAGCATCATTGCCTGAAACACACCCAAGAGACCAGGGTGGGATGACCTTTACCAAGATAGGTTCTCCACTCTGCCCCTCAGTTTCCTTCCCAAGTACTAGAGGGAGGGGGCAGTGAGTGACCTGAAGGAAAGGATGGGCTCAAGGCCCTTTTTGCTGACAGTCTGCCCAAAACGACGTTGGCTGTTATGCACACCCAGCAATTGGGGCCCTGAAACCCAGCCTAAAATTAGTGTACAGAACAAGGGTGTAGCAGGAGCTTTCCTGGATGGAAATCTGTTCTGGGAGAGGCTTTTGTTGTCTGTGAAACACTTGTCACCCCTCCAGGCTCTGGAGCAGATACAACTGGCTTTGGGGAGGGAGAGCAGAAGACCTGGAACTGGGTAGAGGCTGCTGCTGGGAGTGGGTTGGAGGTGGGGACCCTGATATGGCTGAGTGCTCTGAACAGTAGCAAAGACGATGTCAGCCAGGCAAGCTCTATGTACCCACCAGCAACTGCAGGACAAGCAGAATCACCCAAACGTCCCTATAAACCTGGAGAGATTAAAGCACCCATGAAACCCACCCAAGTCTGCACCAGCAAGCAGGGTCTCTGATCACTGACCAAATGTGGTGGAAAGGGCCTCAGGGTTGCGGATCTGGGGCCTCTGCTGGCTGTGCCCATTGCTTTTCTGCTGTGGAAGGGAGGAGATGTTTTTATGCTCCTGTAAAGATCTGCCTGTGATCTGGACCCAAGGCACTGAGGGCCTGTGGGTTTCTCATGGAGACCTACTATTTTCCAGCCTGGTACAGCTTCTAGTCTTGGCCTTTCGGCTATGGTGTGAAACGTGGCCCTGAGAAGGTTTGGGAGGGGACTCAGCCCTCTGTGTTTTGTTTGAACCTCAGGATACCAGTGAATCTGAGGTCCTGGTGGTACGGAACCATAGGGGAACTTACTATTAGGCCATTTTGTAGACAAGAGGGAGGCTCAGAGTGGTAAAGTGGTTCACCTGAGAGCCCACAGCGATGAAGTAGAAAAGATGGGATCTGAGTCCAGAACCCAAGCCGTGTCCCTCAGGGAGTAGATTCACCCTAGCAGAAGAGATATATTTTGTATGTGGCCACATGTTTGCTAAAGTGTGGCCTTGGAGACAATCCCCCTCACCTCTCTCTCTTTCTCTCTCTCTCTCTCTGGGGGCATAGGGATGGGGACACTTTCTATTCTCAGCCATGTAGTCCCCGGTCCTTATCTCCAGGCTTTTGTGTCTGGGCCATTTCAGTCAGTTCCTTCTCAGGGTGGGACTGATGTAGGAGAGGCCAGAGGCACCTTAGGGGACACCTGCCAGTGTCTTTAGCCAGAAGCTTCCTCTTCATGAAGTCTTGGGCTTTTTTTTGGTATTTTTCTGAAGTTGGAAACCGGGAGGCAGTCAGACAGACTCCCGCATGCACCCGACGGGGATCCACCCGGCACGCCCACCAGGGGGCGATGCTCTGCCCATCTGGGGCGTTGCTGTGTAGTGACCAGAGCCACTCTAGCGCCTGAGGCAAAGGCCATAGAGCCATCCCCAGCGCCCGGGCCATCTTTGCTCCAATGGAGCCTCAGCTGCGGGAGGGGAAGAGAGAGACAGAGAGGAAGGAGAGGGGGAGGGGTGGAGAAGCAGATGGGCGCCTTTCCTGTGTGCCCTGGCTGAGAATCAAACCTGGGACTTCCGTACGCCAGGCCGATGCTCTACCACTGAGCCAACCGGCCAGGGCCAAGTCTTGGGCTTTGATCCTGAGCCAGGGTCAAAGGAGTGAAGGATTCCACTTGGACCCCCAGAACCCACCTGCACACCCTGGCCTTGAACTAAGGCCCCAGCTGAAGATATGGCTACTGGGTGGCCGTGAGTGTGGGGGTGCCAGGATGGAGGGAGATGACATATGTGAATTGTGAGACTCGTGTGACTAGAATGCCAGAAGGAGGTGGAAGCTGGTCCCCTTAAAAGACCCCTGTGGGCTAGGGCTTCTGAACAGTCACTCTGCACAAGGCTTCCTGGTGATCTGGTCCCTCCTTCCTTCTGGACTCCATTTCTCCCTGGAGATATTCTGAGTCATAGAGCCCCAATGAGTTCTAATACTCCACATGCTGACCAGTAAGTCTGGGGCAAGGCCCAGAGATCTGTATTTTTTTTAAACAAGCTCAAGTGACGTGTGATGCATGTGGTCCTCCGACTAGACTTGGAAAACCACTGTCCCAGGCCTCCCTGCCAGGCAGCTGCGAGGAACCCCTTCCAAGCCTTCTGGCAGATAAGAGACTGTGCCTAATGGTTTTCCACAACTGAATTTAAATGCAGTCTCTGTTGGTGTGCTGTCATCAGCTGAGCTTCTTCCTTGTTTAAAATAAACGATGGAATCTCAAGCAATAGGCTTGTCTCCAACCCTCCCCTGCTGAGTATCCCCAAAGATCAGGCTGCACTGGATCACCCACTCCCTTCTGAGCTCCGTGCTCTGTCCTGAGCTCTCCCCTTACACAGCACTTCACACCAGGTTCTGCTTCTGTCATGAAGCCCCCAGGGTCTGCCTATGGCCCTTGAAACAGGTGTTCCTGAAGGTTCCGTCTTTGGACCTCTTTTGCTTGATGGGATTCCACAACTGAAGAGCTAAAGTGAGGGGAACCCCCATCCCCCCATCTCTACTCAAGAGGGTTCCCAGTATTTATACCCAGTCTCTGGAGTGCACCAGGCCCACTTTTTTAAGGGGCTAGCTTGATGTCTTCCCTAGACCATCCCACTGGATCTCTTCCAAATGGGCTCTTTGATTTGAGGGGGATCTAGCCACATCTGTCACTCAGGGTGGTCTAGCTGGGTGGGCGCTGTGTGTCTCCTTCCCAAAGCTGCACATCCTGAGAGAGAAAAGAGCATCTGCCCCTCTAAGGGAGCTCCTGCCATCTTTAAGGGCTTCCCTATCGGAAACCTTTTGCTTTCCCTGATAAAACTGTGTGTACCATCTTATCTTGACCCTTGAGCCTTTCCTCACCATTGGTGTCTGTTCTAGTGCCCTAGGCTTGTAGCCCCAGGATCTCTTTGCCTCTCCCCACCCCTTGCCTGGGCACTACAGTCCCTCATTTCGGATGCTAAGCACTTTGGACTAATTTGTTGCCTGAGCAGAGACTGCCCAGGTCTCCTCCATCTGTGTTAGGGGTCGCACAGCACTGAGCCACACGCTGCTTGGAGTTAGGACTCTTGGTTCAGATCCTGGTTTTGCCCTAACCAGCCTCATGACCTGACAAATTCTTTGAGCCCTCAGAGATACTGTTTCCTTCTCTATGGTGTGGAAGCTGGTAATGATAGTCCTGTCTCACAAAGCTCTGGTGAGGATTGACATTATGTGACCTTACCTCTAAGGGTCCTTGGCACATGATATTGCCTGATCTGTATTATGTCATTTAATTCTCAAAACTAGCCTGACCTGTGGTAGTGCAGTGGACAGGGTGTTGACCTGGGACACTGAGGTTTCAGGTTCAAAACCCCAAGGTCACTGGGTTGAGTGCAGGCTCAGCAGCTTGAGCGTGGGGTCACTGGCTTGAACCTGAAGGTTGCTGGCTTGAGCATTGGGTCTCTGGCTTGGCTGGAGCACCCCAGTCAAGTTACGTGTGAGAAGTAATCAGTGAACAACTAAAGTGCCACAACTACAATTTAATGCTTCTGATCTCTCTCCCTTCCTGTCTGTCTGTCTCTTTCTCTAAAAAAAAAATACTCAAAACTATCCAGTCTGGTAGATTGTTGCTGTCAGGCCCATTTTGTAGATGATGAGAGGGAGGCTTAGAGAAGCCAAGTGATTCACCCAAGAATACATGGCTATAAAGTAGAAGAGGTAGGATTATTCTGGTGCAAATCATTTTACTTCAGAGCCTGAGTTTCTTTTTTTTTCTTTACAGGGACAGAGAGGGATAGATAGAGATGGAGAGAGATGAGAAGCATCAATCATCAGTTTTTCGTGGGACACCTTAGTTGTTCATTGATTGCTCTCTCATATGTGCCTTGATCGCAGGCCTAGTAACCCCTTGCTCGAACCAGCAATCTTGGGTCCAAGCTGATGAGCTCTTTGCTCAAACCAGATGAGCCCGCGCTCAAGCTGGCGACCTCGGGGTCTTGAACCTGGGTCCTCCGCATCCCAGTCCGATGCTCTATCCACTGTGCCACCACCTGGTCAGGCCAGAGCCTGAGTTTCTACCACTAACAACCTACCGCCCCGCCACACCCCTGCTGTGGGTTCTTTTTCTTTGTCTCTGTTCATCCAACAAGTAATGGACCTGACCAAGTGGTGGCGCAGTGGATAGAGCATTGGCCTGGGATGCTGAAGACCCAGATTTGAAAACCCCAAGGTCACTGGCTTGAGTGTGGGATCATAGACATGACCCCATGGTGCTGGCTTGAGCAAGGGATAAACTGGCTTGGCTGGAGCCCCCCGGTCAAGGCGCATATGAGATACAATCAGTGGACATCTAAGGTGCTGCAACTATGAGTTGATGTTTCTCATCTCTCTTCCTTCCTGTCTCTGTCTTTCTCCCTTCTTGTCTCTCTCTCCCTTCCTGTCTCTATCTGTCTCTCTCTCTCTCTCTCTCTCTCAATCTCGTGCTAAAAAAGTAATAATAATGGGATGCCTACTACCTAGGGATAGAGCAGTGAATGAACAGAGAGAGGAAGCTCTGCGCTCGTGGAGCCCTCATGGAGCTTACATTTTGGTGGGACATGGAAGAGATGTATAGGAACTCCTGTTGGTACTTGCCCAAGAGCCCTCTTCCTCACTGTCCTGGGGACACAGACCACAACCCCCTATCTCGCCTCCCTACTAGTTTTTGTACCCGAAGACCTCAGGCTGTAGGCATTGATTGAATTGGACTGAATGTGGGCTTAACCCTTGTGAAGAAGGAAGTAGGCCAGGGCAGGTGAGGCACAGGGTTTGGAGGCATTAGAGTCTTCAGGGGGTGGGGACAGTGGTAGTGCTAGCATGGGAGGAATGGGGGTACAGTTGGGTACTACCAGCCAGGATTAGGACAGGCTTTTTAAAAAAATGTTTATTTTATTGATTTTAGAGAGAGGAAGGGAAAGAGCGGGAGAGGGAGAGAGGAACATTAATCCACTCCTGTATGTGCCCTGACCAGAGATTGAACTGGCAGCCTCTGGACCAGGGGTCCCCAAACTTTTTACACAGGGGGCCAGTTCACTGTCCCTCAGGCCATTGGAGGGCTGGACTATAAAATAAACTATGAACAAATCCCTATGCACACTGCACATATCTTATTTTAAAGTAAAAAAACAAAACGGGAACAAATACAATTTTAAAATAAAGAACAAGTAAATTTAAATCAACAAACTGACTAGTATTTCAATGGGAACTATGGGCCTGCTTTTGGCTAATGAGATGGTCAATGTGCTCGTCTCACTGACCACCAATGAAAGAGGTGCCACTTCCGGAAGTGCAGTGGGGCCGGATAAATGGCCTCAGGGGGCCGCATGCGGCCTGCGGGCCGTAGTTTGGGGACCCCTGCTCTGGACTGTGGGTCAATACTGTAACCAATGAAGCTATCTCATCAGAGCTGCGCTGCTCTTTTCTTTCTTTTTTCTTTTTTCTTTTTTTTTTTTTGAGTGAACGAGAGACAGACAGAGACAGGCAGGAAGAGAGATGATGAGAAGCATCAATTTGTAGTTGTGTCACTTTAGTTCATTGATTGCTTCTCATATGTGCCTTGACTGGGGGGGGGGGGTGGCTCCAGCTGAGCCAGTAACCCTTTGCTCAAGCCAACGACCTTGTCCTCAAGACAGCAACCATGGGGTCATGTCTATGATCCCACATTCAAGCTAGCAACCCTGCACTCAAGCTGGGTGCGGCTGCACTCTAGCCGGTGACCCCACGCTCAAGCTGGTGAGCCCATGCTCAAGCCCGAAGAGCCCATGGTCAAGCTGGTGACTTTGGGGTTTCTAACCTGGGTCCTCAGCGTTCTAAGTAGACGCTCTATGCACTGCACCACCACCTGGTCAGGCTATTTATTGATTTTAGAGAGAGAATGGGGGGAGGATTGGGAAGCATCAACTTTTTTTTTTTTTTTTTTGAGAGACAGGGAGAGAGAAAAACAGGAATACCTAGATGCTCCTGTATGTGCCCTGATTGGGGAATCAAACTGACAACCTTTGCAGAAGCATCCATTTTTAGTAGTTGCTCCTCATATGTGCCTTGACCAGGCAAGCCTGGGGTTCTGGCAATCTCAGCATTTCCAGGTTGACGCTGTATCCACTGTGCCACCACAGGTCCTTTTCTTTTTTGAGGACAAGCTTTATTAGGGAAGTATAAATCAAAACCGCTATGAGATGCTGCTTTACACCCACCGGGATGACTATAACAAAAAAAAGAGAGACATTGCCCTGGCTGGGTCCCTCAGTTGGTTAGACCATTGACAGTATACGCCAACATTGCAGATTTGATTCTCCGCCACGGCACACACAAGAGTCAAGTGGAGCCTGACCTGTGGTGGTGCAGTGGATAAAGCGTCGACCTGGAAATGCTGAGGTCGCCGGTTCAAAACCCTGGGCTTACCTGGTCAGGGCACATATGGGAGTTGATGCTTCCAGCTCCTCCCCCCCCTTCTCTCTCTCTGTCTCTCCTCTCTCTCTGTCTCTCTCTCTCTGTCTCTCCCTCTCCTCTCTAAAAAAAATGAATAAATAAATTTAAAAAAAAGAAAAAAAAAGTCAAGTGGAACAACATACAAGAGGTCAATGTTCCTCTCTCTCTAAAATCAATAAAAAAAAGAGAATAATATGTATTGGGAGGAGAGGGAGGAATGGGAACCCTCACACACTGCTGGGGGCAATGTCAAGTGGTGCAGCTGTTCTGAAATAGTCTGTGGTTTCTCAGCATAGAGTCACCATTTGACCTAGCACTTCCACTCCTAGATATACACCCCAGAGAATTGAAAACATATAACCAGGCCAGAACATGTACATGGATATTCATAGCAGCATTATTGACAATAGCCAAAAGGAGTAAACAACCCAAATATTCAACTGATTGATGGGTAATGAGATGTGCTCTAGCCCTACAATGGAGTATTAATCAGCCATGAAAAGGAATGAAGTTCAATACATGCTACCACATTGGTAAACCTTAAAAATATGCTGAGTGGAGCCCTGCCTAGATAGCTCAGTTGATTAGAGCCTTGTTCTGAAACACAGAGGCTGCCAGTTGGATCCCTGGTCAGGGCACATACAGGAACAGCTCGATGTTCCTGTCTCTCCCCACCCCCCACACCTCTCGCTGAAATCAGTAAATAAAAATAAAAAAATGCTTAGTGGAGAAACCAGACACAAAAGGCTAGATACTGCATGGTTCTGTTATTTATTTTTATTTATTTATTTATTTATTTATTTATTTTTCTGAAGCTGGAAACGGGGAGAGACAGTCAGACAGACTCTCGCATGCGCCCGACTGGGATCCACTTGGCACGCCCACCAGGGGCGACGCTCTGCCCACCAGGGGGCGATGCTCTGCCGACCAGAGCCACCCTAGTGCCTGGGGCAGAGGCCAAGGAGCCATCCCCAGCGCCCAGGCCATCTTTGCTCCAATGGAACCTTGGCTGCAGGAGGGGAAGAGAGAGACAGAGAGGAAGGAGGGGGTGGGGGTGGAGAAGTAAATGGGCGCTTCTCCTATGTGCCCTGGCCGGGAATCGAACCCAGGTCCCCCGCACGCCAGGCCGACGCTCTACCGCTGAGCCAACCGGCCAGGGCCTGTTATTTATTTTTTATTGTTATTTTTTAGAGGATAGAAAGAGAAAGGCAGGGGGAGGAGCTGGAAGCATCTAACTCATAGTAGCAGTTGCTTCTTTTATGTGCCTTGACCAGGCAAACCTGAGGTTTTTTTGTTTTATTTTGTTTTTTTATTCATTTTAGAGAGAAGAGAGTGAGAGTGAGAGAGAAAGGAGGCGCAGGAAGCATCAACTCCCATATGTGCCTTGACCAGGCAAGCCCCAGAGTTTTGAACTGGTGACCTCAGCGTTCCAGGTCAACGCTTTGTCCACTGCGCCACCACAGGTCAGGCTGTATGGTTCTATTTATATGAAATGTCCAGAATAAGCAGATCAACAGAGATAGAGGGTAGGCTACTGGTTGCCTGGAGCTGGAGGCGCAGGGAATGAAGAATAACTTAATAGCTGTAGGATTTCTTTTGGGGGTGATTGAAAATGTTCTAAAATTGACTGTGATGGCTGTACAACATGGTGAATACACTGAAGACCTTGAACTGTATACTTTAAAATGATAAATTGTATGGCATGTGAATTATATCCTAATAAAGCTCTTACTGAAAAAAATATTAGCCAGACTTCCCTGCATTAATGCTAACAGAAGGCACCAGAAAGTGGATTCAAGACCTTGCTGAGCAGCTGGGGAATATCTTTGCAGTTCTACTGCTGTGCTTCTCATGAAATGATCGCAGAGGAGTGGCTCTATAGAGGAGGCTCTGATTCATCCTTCAGGCCTCAGCTTATGTGTTACCCCTGAGAGTGTCCCCCCATCACAGTGCCCTGCACCTCATAACCCCCCTTTGTCACTTGCTTTCAGTCTCAGCCCCGTCTTCCCTCTTCCTTTCCTCTTTAGCACTTACCACACTTGGAACTATTCTCTGTCCCCGAGCCCAATTTTGTCTGACTTGCTGGGCTGCGTTCCATGAGGTCAGGAGCTTGTCTATATACGTGGTTTGTCCCACAGTAGGTATTCAATAAATACTTGTTGAGTGAATCAACCCATACAGGGGTGGGCAAAAGTAGGTTTATGGTTGTGAGTATGCAAAACAGACTTTGTTCTTGTATTGTTATTTCTTAATTATTGTATTATATTCCATACCAACAACTGAAAAAAACCACTTTTGCTCCACCCTGTATATACTGATAACTGGGGGAGCTCTCGGGTGGGGTCTGTGCTTGCTGCGGGGGAGGGAGCAAGCGGAGTGCATCAGGGTGTCTCCTGGCCCCAGTGGTTTTCTCTTTCTCTCTGTTTCAGTTCCAGGAGAATGTCTCTGGAAAGGAAGCTCAAAGCCTGGTCTGGCTGGGAAGAGGGGAGGGGAGCAGGAGTGGAGGCTGGGCTGGGCTGGGCTGGGCTGGGCTGGCCTGGGGAGGAAGTCTGCAGCCCCAGGCTGCCGAGGGCGTGGTGTCTGTGTTTGCACCTTTGGAATGCGGCTGATTCACTGGGGAGAGCCATGTGCAGCCACCGCTGCTGCTCCTGCCTTGCATCTTGACATCTGGAGGCTGAATTCCCGGAGGAGAAAGATTCTTGCAAGCAGATGCCAACTTTGAAGGTCAGACTGAGTGATGAAGCTGCTTGAGGAGGAGGCCAGAGGCACCCTCCTTTCCCCAGAGGTTTCTGGGAGAGAGGTGAGGAGGCCCCATCCCCAGCAGCCTCCCAGCCCCTAAGCCAGTGGTTCTCAAAGAGTGCACCAGGGCGCACTGGCGCACCCTAGAAGATTTCCAGGTGCGCCCTATGGTATTCCAGAGAAATATGTGCCTGTTGGGGACCAAAAACCAACAGGGTTTTTGGAGTTTAGATTTTTGGGGGACAGAGGTGTGGGGAATTGACTGTAAGCTGGCAATCTGCCCAACTCCCACCTCACTTGCCTGATTAGGTTGCAAAAGGCTGTTAAGTTGTGGTGCTGAGTTGTTTACACTACCCCCCATGTTCCCCAGAAAGACTGGAGGCAAGTTTCTTCTAGCCTTTGTTTGGTGTAAAGTTAAGATGATATGTATGGTGGGGGTTTTCTGCAGTCAACACAATTAAGAGTAAAAAGAGAGAATACTTACCTGGCAGGGGAGATACCATGATCATGAAGGTGGTTTTCCCAGGGCGAGGCTTATCCATTGCACTCCAGATGTGCTGACCCCTGCGATTTCCCCAAATGTGGGAAACTCGACTGCATAATTTGTGGTAGTGGGGGACTGCGTTCGCGCTCTCCCCTGAGTGAAAAAAAAATAAAAAATAAAAAAGAGTAAAAAGAGAGGAATTCTTCAATGTATTGATGAGGAAATGAGAGTTTGCCTTTCAAATATATGCCCAAACATTGAAGAAATCGCTAGAACACATCAGGCTCATGTTTCTCAGAAACACAAGAATGAAAAAACTTAACACATTTGCGCCAGGACCTGCCGAATTTACTAAATCTTACTAAGAATGTATCTCTATATATAAAAAGATAACTTTATTGTCATTTTTTAATTTTTGGACCCCTCTTTTTTACGAATTCTAAAAAGCGTAACAAAAAATATAACATAAAAATGTTTTTTAATGTCAGAATAAATTTAATTTTATTGTATTTATTTCATTTACTTACCATAAAAGCACGGTTGGACTTTATATATTTTTTTAATATTTGACTTAATTATTATAACATATTTCTCAGAAATTTGTATATAGTGCGCCTACAATTATTTGTAGAATTTTAAATGCACCCTGACTTCAGAAAGTTTGAGAACCACTGAAGCTACCAGAGCCTCTCTGGGAAACAGTGAGCTCTGCAGTCAGACCTGTGTTCAAAGACCAGTTACTAAAGAACTCATAACTGCAAAGGTGGAGGGCCTGGCTGCTCAAGTTCTCGGCAGTGCTGGACACTGGCTTGCATCTCTTGGCCCAGTATCCTGTGTGTCACCAGCTAGGCTCTCTGGAGCTCCAGCAAGACCCCAGGCTTGCCTCTTGTTGGGTCCCAGTTTGTGGCTATTGCTGATTGGACAGGTCTGGGTCAGGAGCATGCTGTGACCTAGATCCACAGGGAGAAGGTAGGAGTGAGGGTTTCCCCAAAGGAGCCAGTGCCAGGGGGTGGGCGAAAACAACACACAACCCCCCTCTGCTCAGCTGCCTCCACAAGACTGGCTTCTGGGGCTGGTGCCAGGCACTGTGCTTGGCTCTGTGACTCTTACCTACTGGGAGCCCCACTGGCTAAGTTCCTTAAGCTCTCAGAAGCTCATTTTCTTCATCTATGAAATCTTACAGGATTCTCTTAAGGATTGAATTAGACAATGTATGCAAATCCCTTAGTACCTGCCAGGCCCAGAGGAGGCAAAGCACTAACATGTCTAGTTCCCTTTCTCTACCCTTTGTCTAAGTATTGTGTGATCTGCTCTGTGACAGTAAGGGCACGTGTGTGCACACACATGTATATGTACGTATATGCACGTGCATGCAGCAGGCCCTTTTCTCTTCTCTAAGGAGTTCTGTACTATTTGGCTTCTCCCCAGAGGGTTAGGGACTACACAGCACAGAGGGTGGAGTCAGGAGGGAGAGGAAATGGGTTGAGGGACAAGCAAGCCTATGGGCCTCACTTGAAGGTCTGCAGGCTCAGGCCTGCCTCTGGGAGCCACCTCCCTGTTCCCTCGGTTCCACCTGGGGCTGGAGGAAGGACCCAGGCTCTGAGGAGTGGCTGCCTCTGTTCCCCCATCCATATTATAAGCACCTCTGTTCATTTGACAATGGGGGACAGCCCCTAACTAGGCTTGCTGATCTCTTATCTCTCTCGTCTGAAACCCTGGAACCTGGCAGTGGGTCAGAGAGGAACCCAGGCCCAGGGCTTCTCAGAAGTAAGTGGTACCCAGAGTAGTCTGAGCCTCTTGGATGCCTCAGAGTGGGGCTTCTGGAGGGCAGAGGGCAGGCCTGCTGAAAGTTTTTTCCAGCTATTTGTCAACCAAGGTAAAGCACATTCCAGACTCTACTTGGGGCCATGGAGCACGAGGACCAGTATTCCAGCCCCTGGGTTCAGTGTTCTCCCCTCCCGCCAGCCCTGCCTGGTGCCACACCTCTAAGCCGCCACAGGTCTGTGGGTGCCAGCCCGTCCTCCCCAACCACCCACGTTCTCTGGCTCTCAGCCCAAACTCCACCACATGCACCTGTGACTATTCTCATCTCCACGGCCACGGCCATGGGTTCAGTACCTCTGTGCAGGGCTTAAGAAACTCCATCAGTCAACATGGCGGGCAGCAGCTCCTGCAGGTCAGTCACTCATTCACATCCGTGTTCACTGAGCAGGATTCTGTGACAGTCATCCCAGGGTGCCAGGATCATGCTGTTTGGCTTTTGCCTGGGTGTCAAGTATTTTTAAATGTCTTCCATTTTATGACAGACTCTCTGACATTGAAGGATATAGTAATGAGAGCTGCCTTTTCTGAGCTCTTACTAAGTGCTTTTCTTAAAATTGAGATATAGCCTGACCTGTTGTAGCACAATGGATAAGGTGTTGACCTGGAATGCTGAGGTCGCTGGTTCGAAACCCTGAGTTTGCCTGGTTACGTCAAATACAGTGTGTCTGTAAAGTCATGGTGCACTTTTTTGTTGTTTTTTTTACAGAGGCAGAGAGACAGGGACAGAGAGAGATGAGAAGCATCAATCATTAGTTTTTCATTGTGAGTTGCGACTTCTTAGTTGTTCATTGATTGCTTTCTCATATGTGCCCTGACCGCAGGCCTTCAGCAGACCAAGTAACCCCTTGCTGGAGCCAGCGACCTTGGGTCCAAGCTGGTGGGCTTTTTGCTCAAGCCAGATGAGCCCACGCTCAAGCTGGTGACCTTGGGGTCTCGAACCTGGGTCCTTCCGCATCCCAGTCCGATGCTCTATCCACTGCGCCACCACCTGGTCAGGCCATGGTGCACTTTTGACCAGTCACAGGAAAGCAACAAGAGATGATAGAAATGTGAAATCTGCACCAAATAAGAGGAAAACCCTCCCAGTTTCTGTAGGATGATGTGGCAGCATGTGCGCATGTGCAGATGATGACGTAACACCGTGTATACAGCGGAGCAGCCCACGGCCATGCCAGTCGAGATGTGGACGGTACAGAGGAAAGTTCAGTGTGTTCTGTGGCTCGCTAAATTTGAATCCGTGACCAAAGTACAACATGAATATCGGCGCATTTATAACGAAGCGCCACCACATAGGAATATCATTACTCGGTGGGATAAGCAGTGGAAGGAAACCAGCAGTTTGGTGGAGAAACCCCGTTCTGGTAAGCCATCAGTCAGTGACGAGTCTGTAGAGGCTATACGGGATAGCTACCTAAGGAGCCCTAAAAAAATCTGTGTGTGAGCCCACATTGAACTGCACTAAATATATATGAAACTGGGAGAGTTTTCCTTTTATTTAGTGCAGATTTCACATTTCTGTCGTCTTTTGTTGCTTTCCTGTGACCGGTCAAAAATGCACCATGACTTTATGGACACACTGTATAAGAAGCAACTACTATGAGTTGATGCTTCTTGCTCCTACCCCCTTTGTTCTCTCCTTTTTTTTTTTTTTTCAAAGTTATAAGCGGGAGGCAGTCAGACAGACTCCCGCATGCACCTAACCAGGATCCACCTGGCATGCCCACCAGGGCGTGATGCTCTGCCCATCTGTGGTATTGCTTCTTTGCAACCAGAGTCATTCTAGCACCTGAGGCAGAGGCCATGGAGCCATCCTCAGCGCCTGGGCCAACTTTGCTCCAATGGAGCCTTGGCTGTGGGGAGGGGAAGAGAGAGAGGGGAAGGAGAGTAGGAGGATGGAGAAGCAGATGGGTGCTTCTCCTGTGTGCCCTGGCTGGGAATCGAAACTGGGACTTCCACACGCCAGGCCAATACTCTACCACTGAGCCAACTGGCCAAGGCTCTCTCTCTCCTCTTTCTTTTTTTTTTTTTTGTTTTTGTTTTTTTATTTATTCATTTTAGAGAGGAAAGAGAGAGAGACAGAGAGAGACAGAGAGGAGAGAGAGACAGGGGGAGGAGCTGGAAGCATCAACTCCCATATGTGCCTTGACCAGGCAAGCCCAGGGTTTCGAACCGGCAACGTCAGCATTTCCAGGTCGATGCTTTATCCACTGCGCCACCACAGGTCCGGCGATCACAGTTTTATTAACACTATTGCCTTAGTTTCACTTCACCTCTATTCCCCATCTCCTTTTCTCTGCACAAACTCTGCACAAACTGGCTTCTCACTCAGCACTCCACCACCTCGGCTGCTTCTTTTGGCCTCCTCCACGTGGTCTCTCTCTGCTCTACTCTCTGCTTTCTCCTCTAATGCTAATCTCAGGAACTGTCTCTCTCTCCTCTTTCTAAAAATCAATAAAATCTTTTAAAAAATAGAAAAAATGAAGATAAAATTTACATGCCATTAAATTTCCCCTTGTAAAGTGTACATTCAGTGGATTTTATAGTATATTTACAGGGTGTGCATCTATCACCCCATCTAAGTCCAGAATGTTTTCATTATCCTAAAAAGAAACCCTAGTAGGTTTTTCAATTTTAACAAAATGTACCACTCAGGGGTGTTGATAATAGGAGAGGCTATACATGTGTGGGGTCAGGGGGTGTACAGGAAATCTCAGTCTTCTGCTCAGTATTGCTATGAGCTTAAAACTGCTCTAGCCTGACCTGTGGTGGCGCAGTGGATAAAGCATTGACCTGGACATGCTGAGGTCGCCGGTTCAAAACCCTGGGCTTGCCTGGTCAAGGCACATATGGGAGTTGATGCTTCCAGCTCCTCCCCTCTTCTCTCTCTCTCTGTCTCTCCCTCTCCTCTCTAAAATGAATAAATAAAAAATAAAAAGTATTTAAAAAAAAAAAGTATTTAAAACTGCTCTAAATACGCCTGACATGTGGTGGCGCAGTGGATAAAGCATCGACCTAGAAATGCTGAGGTCGCTGGTTCGAAACCCTGGGCTTGCCTGGTCAAGGCACATATGGGAGTTGGTGCTTCCTGCTCCTCCCCCTTCTCTCTCTCTCCCTCTCTGTCTCCTCTCTAAAAATGAATAAATAAAAATAAAATTTAAAAAAAAACTGCTCTAAAGAAATCGATTGCCTGACCAGGTGGTGGCACAGTGGATAGAGTGTCGAACTGAGATGTGGAGTACCCAGGTTCGAGACCTCGAGGTCACCAGATTGAGCACGGGCTCATCTGGTTTGAGCAAGGCTCACCAGCTTGAGTCCAAGGTCGCTGACTTGAGCAAGGGGTCACTCGGTCTGCTGTAGCCCCCCGCCCCGGGTCAAGGCACATATGAGAAACTAATCAATGAACAACTAAGGAGCTGCAACGAAGAATTGATGCTTCTCATTTCTCTCCCTTCCTGTCTGTCTGTCCCTATCTGTCCCTTTCTCTGACTCTGTCTCTGCCACAAAAATAAGTAAAAAAATAAGATTCTTTAAAAACAAATTAAAAAAATAAAAATAAATTGATTAAGAACAAAAACAAGCCTGACCAGGCGGTGGCGCAGTGGATAAAGCGTCAGACTGGGACGCAGAGAACCCAGATTTGAGACCCCGAGGTTGCCAGCTTGAGTGTGGACTCATCTGGTTTGTGCAAAAAGCTCACCAGCTTGGACCCAAGGTCACTGGCTTGAGCAAGGGGTTACTCAGTCTGCTGTAGCCCCCCCCCCCCCAGGTCAAGGCACATATGAGAAAGCAATCAATGAACAACTAAGGTGCTGCAACAAAGAATTGATACTTCTCATCTCTCTCTCCTTTCCAGCCTGCCTGTCCCTATCTGTCTGTCTCTGTCTCTGTCTCTCTCTCTCACACACACACACACACACATGTTTTTTTAAAAATTAAAAAAAAAAATAACAAAAACAAGGCCCTGGCTGGGTAGCTCAATTGATTAGAGTGTCATTGCAATATGCCAAGGTGGTAGGTTCAATCCCTGGTCAGGGCACATACAAGAATCAATCAGTGAATGGGTAAGTAAGTGGAACAACAAGTAAATGTTTCTCTCTCTCTTCCTTGCTCTCTAAAATCTTTTTTTTTTTTTTTTTTTAAGTAAAAGGTGGGGAAGCAAAGAGATAGACTCCCACATGTGCCCCGACCAGGATTCACCTAGCAAGCTCCCTATGGGAACAGACAGCCAGGAAGGGAGAGAGATGAGAAGCATCAATTCTTTGTTTTGGCTCCTTAGTTGTTCATTGATTGCTTTCTTATATGTGCCTTGACCGGGGGCCTCCAACAGAGTGAGTGACCCCTTGCTCAAGCCAGCGACCTTTGGACTCAAGCCAGTGACTATGGGGTCATGTCTATGATCCCACGCTCAAGCTGGTGACCTTGGGGTTTCAAACCTGAGTCCTCAGCATCCCAGGCCAACACTCTATAAAAAGTGCCACCACCTGGTCAGCCTCTACCTTTTTTGAATAATGTGAATAATGCTGCTATGCGTGTAAGTCTTTTTTGTGAAGATGAAGGCTTTCAATATAAGTGCTTTGTGACACTTTGTTTAATCCTCGCAGCAGCCCTGTGTGTCAATGCTGGCATGTCCCCCTCCTGCAGATGAGGAAGCTGAGGCTCAGAGAGGCGAGGAAGATCACGTGACTGGAGGCACTGCGATTATCCGGCTTTTGGCCACCAGGATCCATGATGCCTACCGAGGTGTTTCCATTAAATTTTTTTATTTTTACAAAACATTGTCTAACTTGTAACTAGATAAGGGCCAAAGACAATATTTGAGGTCTAATTCAATGCTCACATCTTTTTAAAAAATGTTTATTTTATTGATTTTAGAGAGAAAGGGAGAGAGAGAGAGAGGAACATGGATCTGGTCCTGTATGTGCCCTGACTGGGGACTGAACTGGCAACCTCTGTGCTTCAGGACGATACTCCAACCAGCTGAGCTAGCCAGCCAGGGCTGTTTCCATTAATTTTTAGCAGAGCCTTGCTGAGCACTGTCCCACAGTAAATGTTGGTGACTTTTCCAACAAGGACCACGCAGACCTAAAGCCGCAGATGTGCTCCATGTTCTGTCAGCGTGAGTGCCAGTCACTTGCTCAGTGGTGATCCTGTGGTCCCAGGGAAGCACCTCAGGGATTACAGGAGATCCCTGCTGCTGCGGGTTTGTTCACAGATCTGGGACTGGGCATTTAACTGCTGCCTGAATAGTTCTCGGTCTGTGCCACCTTAACTTCCTGGGGTCCCAGGGCTGCCTTTCATCTTGCCTTGGATTTGGCGCACAGACCTGTGGTGACCTGCTGGTGAGCATTGCTTATTCTGTCCTTCCCTAGTGGCTTGGTGGGTAGCTGTGCAGGTCCTGCTGTCAGACAAGCCCTAGTTCAAGCTGGCTCTGCCATTCTGCCACTCTGCCTGTGTGGCTTCAGGCTAGTGTCTCAACCCTTCTAAAGATTCATCTATATTGGGGGGTCAGAATAATACTCCCCATTGATACACTGATTAGGTGGTTGTGAAACTAAGAGAAGGAGCCCTGGCCGATTGGCTCAGTGGTAGAGCGTCGGCCTGGCGTGCAGGAGTCCTGGGTTCGATTCCTGGCCAGGGCACACAGGAGAAGCGCCCATCTGCTTCTCCACTCCTCCCCCTCTCCTTCCTCTCTGTCTCTCTCTTCCCCTCCTGCAGCCAAGGCTCCATTGGAGCAAAGTTGGCCTGGGCACTGAGGATGGCTCTATGACCTCTGCCTCAGGCGCTAGAATGGCCCTGTCATGGCAGAGCTATGCCCCAGATGGGCAGAGCATCGCCCCCTGGTGGGCAGAGCATCGCCCCCTGGTGGGCGTGCCGGGTGGATCCCGGTTGGGCGCATGCGGGAGTCTGTCTGACTGCCTCCCCGTTTCTAACTTCAGAAAAATACAAAAAAAAAAGAAAAAAAAGAAAAAAAAAGAAAGAAGCTAAGAGAAGGGAGATGAGTTGCTCACTCAGTACCCAGCACTTCACACACACTTAGGAAGCCAGCCATCTCTGGTCGGTCCTCACTGTGAAGGCAGACGGCAGATGGCAGCTGACCTGGGGAGGAGGCAGGAGCTGTGTGTGTCTCCCTCACCGTGGAACAGTGGGAGGCTCCTGTGACTCAGTTCTGCCCAAGTAGAGGGAAGTCAAGGCCAGGCCTCTGAGGTAGGGAACCCAGAGGACCTCTCTGTCCTCCTTTCTACTCTGTCGACCTCTCCATCCAGTGCTTCCGGCTCAGCTGGGCAGGGCCCGATGCGTTTTCTGCTGGCTGTCTTGGCCCAGTTCTCCATCCGTTCCTCAGATCTGTGGCACAGACCCTCTGCCCTATGGACCATCCTGAGTGCATGCCACAGCCCCCCAACCTGAGGCTGGAGGGGCAGTCATTTGGAGGGGATGTGGGTCAAGGATGGGAAGACCTTTTCTGGTCGCCAGAGCGGAGTCTCCAGCTCCTGCCAGGGAAACCCTCTCTGCTGCTGCTGCTCAGCTCTTCTCAGCCCTGCCTCTCGCCTGCTTCTCACATTTCAGCTTCTGAGTTGCTGGCAGCACCTTGTGCTGCTGCTGCTGCTGAGGCCACTGCACCAGACAGACGTTAACCCCATGTGTGCTGGCAGTGGCTCACTGCTGGAATAGCCACAGGGGATCAGGGCCACAGGGGGTTGAGGGAGCAGAAAGCCATCCTGAAACATCCCTTTGCTCTAGCGCCTTTATCTGCCTCCTTTCTCCATGTCTGCCCAAACTCGAAACCCAAGCCTCCCTGACCCATAGGACTCATTCTTCCTTTTGCCTCCTGGATACTGACAGTCAACCACAGAACATGGGTTCTCTATCAGTGTGTACTTGATCTTGTCTTTTCACATAGAATATGGTATGTTTTCTCCCTCTGTATTCTTCAATGCACCATCTGGGCGCCTGTCTGGCACCTAGCTTTATCTGGTCAGGGCTGGGCCACTAGTCCCAGGTGAGTCCTGAGGCCACAGGAGGCTGTGAGGAGCTGCAAGGGCCATGTGCTGGCACCGGCCAGCTGGGATGATCTTGGGCTAATCCTTGGGGTGTGATAACAGATTCAGGTGCTGTAGTGAGGACAAAACGCAGAATTTGAGTAAAGCCACCAGAGCAGCAGTTGGCACTTAGTGGCATTCTACCACTTGTGCCCACATACATACACATGTGCCTCCCCACACACACGTTGGAGCTTTGAGTCCCACTCCCCAGGGAGAGCTACTCCTATTTCCAGGCCTCGCCCCTCATAGCCACCCAGGTCTGCTTTCTCATCAAAGCAGACCTGTGTCCCTCCCCTGGCCTGGTCAGCGCCAGGCCCAGGCCCAGTCCCAGCGCCAGCTCCAGGCCCAGCCCCAGTCCCAGTGCCAGTCTCAGCACCAGCCCCAGTCCCAGCCCCAGTCCCAGTGCCAGTCTCAGCACCAGCCCCAGGCCCAGCCCCAGTCCCAGTGCCAGTCTCAGCACCAGCCCCAGTCCCAGCCCCAGTGCCAGTCTCAGCACCAGCCCCAGTCCCAGCCCCAGTCCCAGTGCCAGTCTCAGCACCAGCCCCAGTCCCAGCCCCACTCCCAGTCCCAGCGCCAGCTCCAGGCCCAGCCCCAGTCCCAGTGCCAGTCTCAGCACCAGCCCCAGTCCCAGCCCCAGCCCCACTCCCAGTCTCAGCACCAGCCCCAGGCCCAGCCCCAGTCCCAGTGCCAGTCTCAGCACCAGCCCCAGTCCCAGCGCCAGTCCCACTCCCAGTCCCAGCGCCAGCTCCAGGCCCAGCCCCAGTCCCAGTGCCAGTCCCAGCACCAGCCCCAGTCCCAGCCCCACTCCCAGTCCCAGCGCCAGCTCCAGGCCCAGCCCCAGTCCCAGTGCCAGTCCCAGCACCAGCCCCAGTCCCAGCCCCAGTCCCAGCGCCAGTCCCAGTCCCAGCGCCAGCTCCAGGCCCAGCCCCAGTCCCAGTGCCAGTCTCAGCACCAGCCTCAGTCCCAGCCCCACTCCCAGTCCCAGCTCCAGCTCCAGCTCCAGGCCCAGCCCCAGTCCCAGCGCCAGCTCCAGTCTCAGCCCCACTCCCAGTCCCAGCTCCAGCTCCAGCTCCAGGCCCAGTCCCAGTCCCAGCGCCAGTCTCAGCACCAGCCCCAGTCCCAGCCCCACTCCCAGTCCCAGCGCCAGCTCCAGGCCCAGCCCCAGTCCCAGCGCCAGTCTCAGCCCCACTCCCAGTCCCAGCGCCAGCTCCAGGCCCAGCCCCAGTCCCAGCGCCAGTCTCAGCCCCACTCCCAGTCCCAGCGCCAGCTCCAGGCCCAGTCCCAGTCCCAGCGCCAGTCTCAGCACCAGCCCCAGTCCCAGCCCCAGTCCCAGCCCCACTCCCAGTCCCAGCGCCAGCTCCAGTCCCAGCCCCAGTCCCAGTCCCAGCCCCAGTCCCAGCGCCAGTCTCAGCACCAGCCCCAGTCCCAGCCCCACTCCCAGCCCCAGCCCCGGCCCCGGCCCCGGCCCCATCCTTTTCCTTCCTCAGGTGGAGCTGGCCATCCTGCCTGCTCTCCCTTACCTTTCTCCATTCCTAGGGGCTCCCGGTGCCCAGAGAGACATTGGACACCCTCTCTGAGTTCAACAGCACCCCCAGTTGTCCTCTTCCCCTATCCCTCTGCTTCTGACCTTTCTCCTGAACCCCAAATGCTCCTTTCTGGTTTCTTGTGGCAACTCGCTGACCCTTCCCCCTCCCCGCCCCACCCTTTTGGTCCCTAGGCTGATTTATTCTCCTTTCCTATTGACAGAGGCCCTGAGCTCCGTGCTCCCCTCCCCCCTGCCCTCTCCCGAGGGAGGGGCCCAGGCTGGGTGTCCGGTCCCAGCTTTCCAGTATGCCATGCCTCAGACTGCTCGTCTGCTGGGTGGGATTGTCACAGCCGAACTGTGCTTACAGAGATGAACTGAGAACATGGCCAACCATTCTGGTTTAAAACTGAAACAAGCCCTGACTGGATAGCTTGGTTGGTTAGAGCATAGTCCCCATATACAAAGGTTGCATGTTCAATCCCTGGTCGGGGCACATACAGGAACAGATCTCTCCCTCGCTCTCCTTTGTCCTTTCCATTCCCCCCTTCCTCTCTTTCTAAACTGAATGAATGAATGAGTGAATGAATAATGGAAACAGCCCAGCCAGGGTGGCCATAATGTTGAGGTGTGTGTGTGTGTATGTGTGTGTGTGTTTGTGTATGTGTGTGACAGAGACAGAGAGAGAGACAGACAGGGACAGGCAGACTGGAATGGAGAGATGAGAAGCATCAATCATTAGTTTTTCATTGTGACACCTTAGTTGTTCATTGATTGCTTTCTCATATGTGCCTTGACCGTGGGGCTACAGCAGACCGACTAACCCCTTGCTCGAGCCAGTGACCTTGGGTCCAAGCTGGTGAGCTTTGCTCAAACCAGATGAACCCACGCTCAAGCTGGCGACCTCGAGGTCTCGAACCTGGGTCCTCTCATCCCAGTCCAACGCTCTATCCACTGCGCTACTGCCTGGTCAGGCTATGTTGAATTTTTATAAAGGGAATGTGCCTAACTGAAGCAGGGCATACCTGGTTCCTCCTTGTTGACATGGTGTAGAGCAGAGTGACATTTCCCTGTAGGAAGGTCCCTCACAGACGGAGGTAAAACATTCATGGAGTGAGAGGGGAGGAACTGAGTGATGGCATGACCATGGAGGGAAAGAAGAGAGATGAGTCAGGAGCCCACCCCAGTAGGCCGTAGTAGTGGACCTGGAAACAGGGAGCAAAACCAGAGATGGGGGATGGGATACGCCACAGGTGGGCTCCAGCCCCCTTTTCAAGGGTTTGCTGATGAGCAAAGTTAATTGGATTGGTCTGGATAAAGGAAGCAGGCCTCCGGAGGTCAGGGCCTTTTGGGGCTCCTAGACAAGCCCAGTGCCCCAAAGATCTGCAAGGCCTTGGGGATGCAGGAGGCCAGAGGTCAACCACCGCCACCCAATCCCTGCTTTGGATTCTCCAAGTGTGTTCACCCTGCTTGCCTTCAAAGCATATGTGCGCCGGGCGCCCCCTAGTGGTTGGGGAAACCCAGACTCGTTGGCCCAGAGATCTCTGTGTCTAGGGCAGGAAAGGCGACCAGGATATTGGGGGATATTGGGGTGTGTTTCAAACCCCTACATGAGTGTCTGACCCCCATTCTGCCTTCCTGGGAGTATTTAGCATCCCCTCCCAGGCACGGGCTATTTGCTTCTATAGGGCCTCCATTCCCGATCCAAGAGCTTGTATCCACCCCCCACCCCACCCCACCCCTGCCACACACACACACACACACACACACACACACCTATCTCCTAAACAGGTGGGCTCCCAGAGCATGCTGTGGCCCTAAAGGCCATCTGTCCAATCCTGACCCACCCCGTACTCATAGCATGTTTGCTTGGAGGAAAACCCTCAAATTAGGATTGGGGACCTAGATTCCTGTTTAGGTTTCATTTCCAATTCTCTGTATGTTCTTAGGAAAGTTCCTTAATCTTCTTGTGCCTCCTCAGGTTCCCCTCATCTGTGGCAGCAGAATTCTTCTAAGGCACCCAGTGACCTTTGCCCTCACGTACTCCCCTCCCATCGAGTGTGGGCAAAACCTGTGAATAGGGGTATCATTCCCACGACTAGGCTATGCTATATATGCACAGTCGACCTTGAGATAGAGATATTAACCTGATAATGTCAGGCTAACAATATCCGTTAACCTGACCTAATCATATGAGCCCTTTAAAAGTAGAGAGTTTACTCCAGTTGATTCTGGAAAAGGAAATTAGAGAGATTTGAATCAAGAGAGGGATCCACATATGGGACACTCTTGCTCAGATGGAGGGGGCCATGGAACAAGGAATGGCTTCTAGGAGCTGACAGCGGACCGCAGCCAGTAACCAGCAAACCATTGGGACCTCAATCCTACAGCCAAAAGGAACTGAATTCTGCCGACATCCAGTGAGGTTGGAAGAGGATCAGAACCCCAGATGATATCGAAACCTCAGTTGAAATGGATTTCAGCTGGTGAGACCCTAAATTGGGAACCGAGCCACGCCACGCCTGGCCTTCTGGCTTCCTGAACTATGGGATGATAAAAAGGTGCTGTTTTAAGCCAATAAATTTGTGGAACAGGAAACGAATGCATCATTTGTGCAGAGAGAAGAATAGTATTTTAGAGACATATAGGATGAAAAAGAGAAAATCTAGATTCCCTTCTTCCCATGGGTACTATGTAGTCAAAACGTGCAACAGCGCTGTGCTTACAGCCCCCCCTCCTGGCAGCAGTTAAACCCACATTTCTAGGGCTCATATCGCTCACCTGAGCTTCCAAACGTTCTGAGATGCGGCAGGTTTGTTTTGAGAAGAGCTGTGCTAAGGGCACCGTCAGAAGAGCCAGATCCCATCTTGGCTGAAGAAAGGAGCTATGGAACCCCTTGCTATAGGGGATC
Organism: Saccopteryx bilineata; assembly: GCF_036850765.1. Taxonomy (NCBI): domain Eukaryota; kingdom Metazoa; phylum Chordata; class Mammalia; order Chiroptera; family Emballonuridae; genus Saccopteryx; species Saccopteryx bilineata. The sequence continues at coordinate 285,910,011 of NC_089493.1, forward strand.
TCTGGGCTTCTGGCCATCTTTAGGGTCAATCCAATGTTTTTTAAAATAACAGTTTTAGCCTGATCTGTGGTGGTATAGGGGTTAAAGCATTGACCTGGAACACTGAAGTTGCTGGTTCAAAACCCTGGGCTTGCCCAGTCAAGGCACATATGGGAGTTGATGCTTCCTGCTCCTCCCTCACTTCTCTCTCTCTCTCTCTCTCTCTCTGTCTCTCTTCTCTAAAATAAATAAATAATGTTTAAAAAAAGATAAAATAACAGTTTTATTAGATATAATTCACCATCTAAAGTGTAAAATTGAGTGGTTTTAGTATATTCAGAGTTGTGTAACCATCACCACAATCAATTTTAGAGCATTTTCATCGCCCCCAAAGAACCCCCCATACCCATTAATGGTCATTCTCATTTCTTCCTAACTCTTACTCATTCCTTGGCAACCACTGATCTTTCTATTTCTATAGATTTGCTTATTCTTGACATTTCATATAAATGGAATCATATAATATGTAACCTATGTCTAGCTTCTCTCACTGAATATGATGTTTTTAAGGCTCATCCATGTTGTAGCATGTGTCACTATTTTATTCCTTTAAAAAAAAAAGATTTTATTTATTGCCCTGGCTGGATGGCATGGTTGGTTGGAGCATCGTCTCGAAGTGTTCGATCCCCAGTCAGGGCACAGGCAGGAGCAGATCAATGTTCCCGTCTCTTTCTTTCTCTCTCCCTTTTTTTCTCTCTAAAATCAACACAATAAACATTAAAAAAAGAGATTATATTTATTGATTTTAGAGCTAGAGAGAGAGAAAAGCAGGCAGAGGAGCAGGAAGCAGCAACTTGTAGTAGTTGCTTCTCATATGGGCCCTGACCAGGCAAGCCCAGGACTTCGAACCGGCGACCTCAGCATCCTAGGTTGACATTCTATCCACGGTGCCACCACAGGTCAGGCCTTTATTCCTTTTAATGACTGAATAATATTCCAGTCTGTGGATGGACCATATTTTGTCTATTCAATCACCATAAAGCCTGTTGATGACTCTCATTCACTCCTCCTACCTGGAATTTAGGAGGGAGTAAAAGGGAGGGAAGAGTGCTGGCTCTGTAGATAATCTGCATTTCTTTTTTTTTTTAAATTTTTTTAATTTATTCATTTTAGAGAGGAGAAGGAGAAACAGAGAGAGAGAGAGAGAGGAGAGGGGAGGAGCTGGAAGCATCAACTTCCATATGTGCCTTGACCAGGCAAGCCCAGGGTTTCGAACCGGCGACCTCAGCATTTCCAGGTCGACGCTTTATCCACTGCGCCACCACAGGTCAGGCAATAATCTGCATTTCTAACAGGGATAATCCATGAGCAGTTATTTGATTACACTCTTTACAGCAGGGGTCCCCAAACTACGGCCCGCGGGCCACATGTGGCCCCCTGAGGACATTTATCCGGCCCCTGCCGCACTTCCAGAAAGGGCATCACTTTCATTGGTGGTCAGTGAGAGGAGCATAGTTTCCATTGAAATACTGGTCAGTTTGTTGATTTAAATTTACTTGTTCTTTATTTTAAATATTGTATTTCTTCCCGTTTTGTTTTTTTACTTTAAAATAAGATATGTGCAGTGTACATAGGGATTTGTTCATAGTTGTTTTTTTTATAGTCCAGCCCTCCAACAGTCTGAGGGACAGTGAACTGGCCCCCTGTGTAAAAAGTTTGGGGACCTCTGCTTTACAGAGTCCTAACTTTTAAAGGGCAAGCGGTCTGCAGGCTGATTTTCACATCACTCGATTCTATGTGCAGTTGTCTCTACTGTAAAGCCAATGAGCCCTATATTCAAGGTCAACCTTACAACATGTCTGTTCCCTTTCACTTGCAGCAAGTTTTAGCAGGGAAGCTGGGGAGAGAGCTTGGTCTCTCCTCTGCCCCTCCCTGCACATCACCAAACCCTATCATTCTCCCTGAACCAGCTCGGATGCTTCTGACCACTGCCGATGGCAGAATGGTACCAGTGATATCTCAACTACCACTTACTGATGTTATGCATGCTACTACTTCTCATGACAGCCTGCAAACTAGGTGCAGTACAGCCTTCTTTTTTTTTTTTTTTTAGCAAGAGAGGGACAGACAGGAAGACCTTTGGGCTTAAGCCAGCAACCATGGGGTCATGTCTAAGATCCCACACTCAAGCCGACAACCCAGTGCTCAAGTTGGATAAGTCTGCGTTCAAGCCGGTGGTGGTGGGGGAGGGTTTTGAACCTGGGTTCTCAGCATCCCAGGCTGATGCTCTATCCACTATGCCACAGTATGGTCAGGTAGTACAGCCTCTTTAAAAAAAAAACAGGCCCTGGCCGGTTGGCTCAGTGGTAGAGCGTCGGCCTGGCGTGTAGAAGTCCCGGGTTCGATTCCCAGCCAGGGCACACAGGAGAAGCGCCCATCTGCTTCTCCACCCCTCCCCCTTTCCTTCCTCTCTGTCTCTCTCTTCCCCTCCCGCAGCTGAGGCTCCATTGGAGCAAAGATGGCCCAGGCACTGGGGATGGCTCCTTGGCCTCTGCCCCAGGTGCTAGAGTGGCTCTGGTCGCAACAGAGCAACCTCCCGGAGGGGCAGAGCATCGCACCCTGGTGGGCAGAGTGTCGCCCCTGGTGGGCGTGCCGGGTGGATCCCGGTCGGGCACATGCGGGAGTCTGTCTGATTGTCTCTCCCCGTTTCCGGCTTCAGGAAAAAAACAACAACAAAAAAACCCCAAACAAACCAGAAACAGAGAGAGGAATAGACAGAAAGGGAGAGAGATGAGAAGCATCAATTATTAGTTCTTTGTTGTGACACCTTAGTTGTTCATTGATTGCTTTCTCATATGTGCCTTGACCGCGGGCCTTCAGCAGACCGAGTGACCCCTTGCTTGAGCCAGCGACCTTGGGTTCAAGCTGGTGAGCTTTGCTCAAACCAGATGAGCCCTCACTCAAGCTGGCGACCTTGGGGTCTCGAACCTGGGTCCTCCACATCCCAGTCCGACGCTCTATCCACTGTGCCACCACCTGGTCAGGCAGTACAGTCTCTTTTTCACAGATGAGGAAACTGAGTAAAGTGAGGAACTTGCCCTGCATCACCTTGTAGTTAGCGTTCAGGCAGAGTCTGCATTCTGAAACACACTGCATGGCTTCTACTTCTTTCTGGAGTGTAGACAAGACCTGAGGACAGTGGCCCAGAAAGTGGGGGTCCCAAATGCCAAGAAGAAAAATTTACAGGAAGGTCAGATATGGTAAAGACAGAAAACAGCTCTTTGGAGGTCACCAGTGACTTTAGCAAGAACAGTTTTTTATGGAGTTGTGGGGACTGGATGCAGAGAGCAGGAGGGAGGGGAGAGTGAGCATCAGCACCCACCCCAGGGCTTTTTGTGGTGAGGGAGGCTGGGAAGACAATGTAGGGTTATGGATTCTTTTTTTTTTTTTTTTTTTTCATTTTTCCAAAGCTGGAAACAGGGAGGCAGTCAGACAGACTCCCGCATGCGCCCGACCGGGATCCACCCAGCATGCCCACCAGGGGGCAATGTTCTGCCCCTCTGGGGCGTCGCTCTGTTGCATCCAGAGCCATTCTAGCGCCTGAGGCAGAGGCCACAGAGCCATCCCCCGCGCCCCGGCCATCTTTGCTCCAATGGAGCCTCGGCTGTGGGAGGGGAAGAAAGAGACAGAAAGGAAGGAGAGGGGGAGGGGTGGAGAAGCAGATGGGCGCTTCTCCTGTGTGCCCTGGCCGGGAATTGAACTCCTGTAGGCCAGGCCGACGCTCTACTGCTGAGCCAACCGGCCAGGGCTGGATTCTTTTTTAAATTAAAAAAAATGGAGCCTGACTTGTGGTGGCGCAATGGGTAAAGCTTTGACCTGGAACACTGAGGTGCCGGTTCAAAACCCCAGGCTTGCCTAGTCAAGGCACATATGGGAGTTGATGCTTTCTGCTCCTCCCCCTTTCTCTCTCTCTCTCTGTCTCCTCTTTCTAAAATGAATAAATAAAATCTAAAAAAAAATGGATTGATTTTCAGAGAGAAAGGAAGGGGGAAGGAGAGAGAAACAACCATTTACACATTCATTGTTTGATTCTTTTTAGAATTTTTCCATTGATCTGAGGGGGTGGGAAAGGGAGAAAGAGAAGCATCAACTCGTTTCACTTAGTTGTTCCATTTAGTTGTGCACTCATTGATTGCTTCTCCTATGTGCCCTGATCGGAGGTTAAACTTGTGGCCTCTGGTACGCTGGGTTGACACTTTATCTACTGAACCACCTGGCTAGGACTATTGGTTGATTCTTGTACGTGCCCTGACCAGGGATCAAATCTGAAACCTTGGCATAGCAGGACATTGCTTTAACCAATTGAGCTAACAGGCCAGGGCTTTTTTTTTTTTTTTTTTTTTTAATGAGAATAAGGACAGCTTGTTCTTGGTGGTGGAACCATCCACCATCCAACAGTGGCACACAGAGGATGCAGGAGAGTGGACAGCTCCTGTAGAGACATCTTTGAATAATACATGGGCGGGTTCTCTACGCACAGACATTCATCCAGACACTTCATAGGTACGGGGAGGGAGGCAGAGGTAGTGATGGAGTGTGTGGAATTTCTCTTCTTCTTCTTTTATTTTTTATTTATTAATTTTTAGAGAGACAGGCGAGAGAGAGAGAGAGAGAGAGTGAGAGAGAGAGAGAGAGAGAGAAGGGGGTTGGAGCAGCCCATATGTGCCTTGATTGGGCAAGCTCAGGGTTTTGAACTGGCGACTCAGTGATCCAGGTCGATGCTCTGTCCACTGTGTTACCACAGGTCAGGCCTCCTCTTTAAAAAAAAAAAATTATTGATTGATTTTAGAGAGAGGAGAGAGAGAAAGGAAGGGGCGGGGAGTATAGGGAGAAGTAGAAAGCATCAGCTTGTAGTTGCTTCTCACATGTGCCTTGACCTGGCAAGCCCTGTTTTTTTGTTTGTTTGTTTGTTTTTTGTATTTTTCTGAAGCTGGAAACGGGGAGGCAGTCAGACTCCCACACGCGCCCGACCGGGATCCACCCGACATGCCCACCAGGGGGCGATGCTCTACCCATCTGGGACGCCGCTCTGTTGCAACCAGAGCCATTCTAGCGCCTGAGGCAGAGGCCATGGAGCCATCCTCAGCGCCTGGGCCATCTTTGCTCCAATGGAGCCTTGGCTGTGGGAGGGGAAGAGAGAGACAGAGGGGAAGAAGAGGGGGAGGGGTGGAGAAGCAGATGGGCACTTCTCCTGTGTGCCCTGGCTGGGAATCGAACTGGAGACTTCTGCACACCAGGCCGACGCTCTACCACTGAGCCAATTGGCCAGGGCAAGCCCCGGGTTTTGAACTGGAGACCTCAGTGTTCCAGGTCAACGCTTTATCCACTGTGCCACCACAGGTCAGGCAAGGGACTTGTCTTCTTTAAAAAAAATTTTTTTTAAAGATTTTATTTATTGATTTTAGAGAGAGGACAGAGAGAGAAAGAAGAAGGAGTGGGGAGCAGGAGGCATAAACTGATAGTAGTAGTTGCTTCTCAAATGTGCCTTGACCAGGCAAGCCCAGGGTTTCGAACCTGTGACCTCAGCGTTCCAGGTCGACCGACATGATAAAGTGCCACCACAGGTCAGGTGGGATTTCTCTTCTAATTGCTTCCGTTTTCTCAGAGAAACAGGACCTGAGGTCGTGAGCTGAGAGTGAGGAGCAGGAAGAGGTGACGGGGGTCTTGGGGAAAGGAGGAGGTGGGAGAGGAAACGGACTGGGCAACATGGAGCAATTGCCGCCACCCAAGGACCCACTGCAGGATCTTGGTCTGGCATTTAGAAATAAGATCAGTCAGAAGGGTCAGGGTGTTTCCTTTTCCCAGCCCTGTTCAGCTTGTCAGGGTAGGAGCAGAGCAGGTGGGGTTAGACTTGAAAGGGAGAGTGTATGCAAGATGATGGTGCTGCTAAGCTAACTAAGGAGGGAAGTGAGAGAATGGGGGAAGATACGGGGTAGGTCAGTTACTGTCCATAGGCCAAAGCCAGCCCGCGGACCTTTTTTATTTTATTTATTTATTCATTATAGAGAGGGGAGAAAGAGAGAGAGAGAGAGAGAAGGGGGGAGGAGCAGGAAGCATCAACTCCCATATGTGCCTTGACCAGGCAAGCCCAGGATTTTGAACTGGCAACCTCAGCATTTCCAGGTTGACACTTTATCCACTGTGCCACCACAGGTCAGGCCTGTTTTAACCATTTTAAAGTGTAAAATTCAGTGATATTACATGCACAATGTTGTACAATCATCACCACTATCTATTTCCAAAATTTTCTATCACCCCAAACAGAAAATCCATACTCATTAAGCAATAAGTTCTCATTCGTTCATCCCCCCAACCCTTGGTAACCTCAATCTACTTTCTGTGTCAATGAATTTGGAATTTGCCTGTTCTAGATATTTCACATGAATAGAACCATATAATAGGTGATCTTTTCTGTCTGACTTATTTTACTTAGCATTGTTTTCAAGGTTCATCCATGTTGTAGTGTGTATCAGAATTTCATTCCTTTTTAAGAATGAATAATATTCCATTGTATGGATGGGCCACATTTTGTGTACCCATTCATCAATTGATGAACAGTGGGTGGTTTGCTGCCTTGGACTATTGTGAATAATACTGCTGTGAACACCACTGTAAAATGTTTGAGTCACTGTTTTCATTCTTTGGATCTATGTCTAGGAAGGAAAGTACTGTGGTATATTGTAACCTTTGCCTCATTTTTTTTTTTTTTTCATTTTTCCGAAGCTGGAAATGGGGAGGCAGTCAGACAGACTCCCGCGTGTACCTGACTGGGATCCACCCGGCATGCCCACCAGGGGGCGATGCTTTGCCCCTCTGGGGCGTCGCTCTGTTGCTCCAGAGCCATTCTAGTGCCTGAGGCAGAGGCCACAGAGCCATCCCCAGCGCCCGGGCCATCTTTGCTCCAGTGGAGCCTCGCTGTGGGAGGGGAAGAGAGAGACAGAGAGGAAGGAGAGGGGGAGGGGTGAAGAAGCAAATGGGCGCCTCTCCTGTGTGCCCTGGCCAGGAATTGAACCCGGGACTCCTGCATGCCAGGCCGATGCTCTACCGCTGAGCCAACCGACCAGGGCCCCTTTGCCTCATTTTTCATGGCTCACAGACTAAGAGTGATGTGGTAGATACGATAATATACCCTTCCCCAGATATTTATGTCCTAATCCTCGGTACCTGTGAATGAAACCTTGCAAAAGGAATGTTGAACATGTGATTAAGTTAAAGATCTTGACATTGGGAAATTATTCTGAATTATTTGGATGGGTCCAAAGTCATAAAAGGGAGGGCGGAGGGTCAGAGAAGATGTGATGACAGAAGCAGAAGTTAGAGTGACACACTTGAAAATGGAGGATGGGGCCAGGAGCCAAGAAATCCAGGCAACTTCCAGAAATTGGAAAAGACAGGAAATATAGTCCCCCATAGAGCTTTCAGAAGGAACACAGCCCTGTTGACACCTTGATTTTAGCCATATATAACCCATTTGGAATTCTAACCTCCAGAGATTGAATTTTTGTTTTTTCTTGCGAGGGAGCAAGAGCAAGACAGACAGACAGGAAGGGAGAGAGATAAGAAGCATCAACTCAGTCTTGTAGTTGCAGTACTTTAGTCGTTCATTGCTTCTCGTAAGTGCCTTGACCTGGGGGTTCCAGCAACCGTGGGATCATGATGATGATCCCATGCTCAAACAGTTGACCCTTCACTCAAGCTGGCTGCCCTGTATTCAGGTGCTCAAGCCAGCGACCTTGGGGTTTTGAACTGTGTCCTCAGCATCACAGGTTGATGCTCTCTCCACTGAGCTACCACCAGTCAGGCTAAATTTGTGTTGTTTTAAGCTAAGTTTATAATAATTGTTACAGTAGTAATAGGAAACATTAGTTCCCAAATAGCTTTGCATGCCTTTTACAGAAAAAGTTCCTGACTCCTAAGTTAGAGCAAGGTGACCAGTAGTCAGGTGTCAAGGATCTAAGGGATTTTGCTGAACACCTTCTAAGGGCCCCAGAAGGCACAGTGAAGTTGAGTTTAGGAGTTGGGAAGTAGAGGGAGATGGGATCAGATTAAAAAATATACAGGACCGCCTGACCAGGCAGTGGTGCAGTGGATAGAGCATTGGACTGGGAAGCGGAGGACCCAGGTTTGAAGCCCTGAGATCTTCAGCTTGAGCGCAGGCTCATCTGGTTTGAGCAAGGCTCACCAGCTTGGGCCCAAGGTCGCTGGCTTGAGCAAGGAGTCACTCAGTCTGCTGTAGACCCCCAGTCAAGGCACATATGAGAAAGCAATCAATGAACAACTAAGGTGCCGCAACAAGGAGTTGATGCTTCTTATCTCTCCCTTCCTGTCTGTCTGTCTCTATCTGTTCCTCTGTCTCTATCACACACAAAAAAAGTTAAACACACACACACACACAACCTTCTGGGAATGGGGGACAGCCTGGATTTTGGGGACTTACTATGCTACTGCCATTGATGGTATTTCAGGCCTTAGGGCAGGAGCTGCTGATCTAGTGCAAAGGACTTTGGGTTTGTGCATCTGAGACAGCTGAGGGCTCTCTGTGAGAAGGTGCCTTTGGCAGAAATGGAGGGGCCAGTCATAGTGACAGAGCTCATGGGGACCAGGCTGGGTCAAGGCTATTCTATAGAAGAAGAAAGAGCAAGGGGGGAACCCAGCTGCTATTCATTCATTCATTCATTCATTCATTCATTCATTCATCCAGGCACTGTACACATTGCTCAGTGTATAGTTATGGGGCTTTGTATCCTACTGTCCCCTAGAAGTCATCATTTCCTGAGAACACTCCCTGTCTCCATAGTGAGGCCTTCCAGGGACTGTTAAATGGCTTGGCTCTGTTCTTAGAGATACTGCCCAATGGGTTGCTTTAGGTACTGGAAAACATGCATGCAAAACTGCTCAACATCTACAGGATGCTCACACTATCTAATAACAGTATTTCAAAATAATAGTCATCCTTGTTATTAGTAGTAGTATTTCAATTAGGAGGTGTGATTTGGGTGGAACCTTGAAGGTGAATGGGATTGAGAAAGATGGAAGGCAGGAGGCAGGACATTCCAAGGCAGGCGTGGTCTTCCTGAGCCAGGGGCCCGTCCCGGAGCCAAGGAAGGGCTTGGGGAAGGAAGGTAGGGCCCTGGTGAATGTGGTGGTGGCAGGGGCGGAAGTTCGTAGTTAGCCAATGTCCCTCCCACCTCCACCCCAGGCTATCACCCCTCCCAGAAAGTGCACCCTGGCGTTGGGGCTAGTCTTGCACTGGCTTCGCGAGAATGAGAAGCTGCAGCTTTCGGTCCGCTCAGGCCAAGACTCCCACCGTCCGGCCTCCCCACGGAGGGGGAAAAGTGTGTGTGTTGAAGGTTAGGACGGGGACCCAGCAGCAGTCACCAGACCTCCCAGCCGCACTGGAAGCTTGCCCCGGGCCGCTGCCGTGCTGGCCTCCCTCCACCTTTTCCTCCCCTCCAGGGCCCCCGCTTCCCAAGGCTGCCCCAGGATCCGAGGCGCCCGGCGCGCCCCCTTTGCATTCCTCTCCTCGGCTCCGAGATTCCCAGACTTTGGAGCCGGGACCGAGCGGCCAGTGGCGAGCAGCTGGGCAGGGAGGAAGGGAGGGTGGGAGGTAGGAGGCTGGCTGACCTCCGAAGTCGGACCCAAGTTGCATGTGGGAAGCGGAGGCTGTGACGCAAGTTTCCAGGGGGCCCTGAGCTCGGAGGGAGAGCGCCAAAGAGGCTCCACTCTGTAGTTGCAATCGTGAAAAAGGAAAAGCCCGGAGCAGCACCCCAGGCCGCCTTCGCCCGGCCCCGCTGCGCATCCCCCGGCCCCGAGGGCCGCAGAGAGCGCAGAGTCTGCACTGGGCAGTCTCCGCCGGACCCCGGCCGCAAGATCTGGGCTCCCTTGTGGTGGCTGGCTTTTTTTTTTTTTTTTTTTTTTCAACGCTTGCCAACCTGTCAGCTGATGAACCTCATCACCCATAGTGGCGCATGTAGCTCGGCCGCAGCTCGCTCCATTCACGCCGCGCCCTCCAAGTCAGCCTGCGGCCCTTGGCTCTCAGCGCCGGGATGGGGGGAGGGAGGCTCGCAGACCCATCCACCCCCCACCTCCGGGGGCCCGAGACCCTCTTGCCCCGGCCTCGCGCCGCCCGGGGGGCGCTGCAAATAGTCCTTTGTTTACATGCAATTCCTTACTCCGCGGAAGGAGGCCGGGGGAGTGCTGAGTTTTCACCAGCTGTTTCCCGCCTTGAAACAGACATCTGATCAGCTGCAAACACACACACACATACACGCGCCCGGGGAGGCAGGCCGGAGAGACCTCCCTCCCGCCCCTCCCGCCCGCCTCCCTCCCCTCGCTGCCGCCGCCGCCGCCGCCAGCATCTGGGACCGGCCGATTCTGCACCTCCGTCCGGCTCTGCCCTTTGATTCGGATTTCCATCTTGCATTCTCCGGCGGACCGCGGGATCCGGCTCGTGCAGAGGAGGGGGGCCGATCGCTATGGAGTATTTCATGGTGCCCACTCAGAAGGTGCCCTCTTTGCAACATTTCAGGAAAACAGAGAAAGAAGTGATAGGAGGGCTCTGTAGGTGTGTACTCCTCCTCCCCCCTATTCCTTTTCTACAATTGCAACCTGGGGCCAGCCAGCCCGGGCGGGCGCGTGTGTGCGCACGCATGGCCCGCGCCACCGACCCCGCTCGCCTTTCTTAGCCGCCGGGGCGGCTGCAGCTCCGCACGCTGGTCTCGCGCCGTCCGGGGACCCTCCTCCCTCGGAACATGGGGGCCCTGAGCGGCCCCGGTCACTTTTGTCCGCTGCAGGCGGGCGAGTCGCGACGTTTGTAATTGCAAACAGACCCACGTGGTTCTGCAGCAGTCCCGGCCATGCTTGGTGCTGGTGGCTTACCCTCCGCCCCGCGCGTCCTCCTCCCCTCTCCCGCATTGGCTTCCTTCCTCTCCCTCCTTCTTCACTGTCTCTGGGTGCCCCCACTAAGGGGGTCTGGGGGCCCCGGGGCTCGCGGGCGGGCGGCTACAATGCAGCCACGCCGCGGCTCCGGGCGTGGGGGGGGGCGGGGAGCCGGGTGGTATCCGTGTTTGCACGACTCGGGGCTGCTGCGGGGTTGGAGGCGTGCTCGCGTGGGGGTTCAGAGGTGGGCGGGACCCTAGCGACTTGCGCGCCGGGCCCGGAGCGCCGCGGACCGGGGCACGTTGCGGCCGCTTGCTTGCTCACTTGCCGCCCGCGCTCGGGCGCTGTTTACTAGCGAGGCCTGGACGTGACTCTGCAGCCCTCTTGGAGTAGGCGGACCTCGGCGCGCCGCCTTGCGGGAGCTGTAGTTCTCCGTGTCCCTCCGGTGCGGCATTGTGGGAGTTGTAGGCACTTCGGAGCCACGCTTTCCCCGCACAAAGCTTGGCCCCTGCGGGTGGGATAGGCGAGGCAGGCCAGGCAGGGCAGCTTTTGGGGCAGAGGGCTTCAGAAGCCGCCCCTAGTCTCACCAGGCGCCGCACGTGGGTCTCTACCGCAAACTTTCCCATCCCACGCCCCTCCCCCGCCCTGGGCCATAAACCGAAAGCGTCAGGTTTCCCAGCTGGGTGGGTGGGTGGGTGGTCCGAGGTCTGCAGCTCTACCCTGGAACCACTTTACAAGTTTTGACCCAGGTTGTTCCAGACCCACCTTTTACCAAAGGGTGATGGGTTTCTCGCACCACTCCCACCAGAATCACTCTGGACACTTGTTAAAATGCCAGTGCCCGCAACTGCAGTCACTAGATGGGCCTGGCTATTTGCATACTGAACACCACCCACGGGACGGCAGTGCTTCGTGGGGGTTTCTTCGCGTGCCAAGTTTGGGACCTCCGGTGGCTTTCCTGAAACACTGCTTAGGAGCGAAATGGCTCCCCAGGGTTGAGGCCACGTGCTCTGCAGCCGGGGAAGGCAAGGCGCGGAAAGTGGGGGAGGTGGAGCCCCGGGTGGTGTGGCCCAGGCTAGTGGACACCAGGGCCTGCAGAAACCAGGTTGGAGGAATGTTGCTGTGCACGTAACTCCCCTCTCCCCCCTCCCATTTAGCTCCCGCCTCAACTACTTTCAGGTAGAGGAGGGTCCTGCAATTAGGAGCCCCCCCCCCCCCCAGGACTGACCCTTCTGAAGGGCCATGGGGGTGGGGGGACCTAGCTGTAAAACGTTAAAAAAAAATTCTGGACCTCTTAATATGTTCTAAGGACTTGTTTTAATAGATTCTTCTCACTTAATTGTCGGTCTTCCTAAGTGGCCTTATGATGCCTTTGTGGGATGAGGACACAGGTTTGGAAAGTGAATAGTTACAGCAAGTGGTGAGTCTGGGACTTGAATCCTGATCCCAGGGCTTTGCTTTTAGCGCTTGCTGGTAGCCACCCCCCTAGCCTTCCCCTCTTTGAGAAATGCTGGTAGTTGCTCAGAAAAGGGCTGGGCAGTGAGGAGGAGGGGTTGAACTGCCAGATGCTAGAGAGGACATTGCTGGCCCTGACTCTGGGCAGGCTTGGCACAGTGGATCTTGGCTTCACACTGTCCTTGTCCCTTATCCCAATTTAGAGGAGTCCATCTGTCCCCCAAGTGCTCCAAGGTGGCAGAACCCCGCCTCCCTCCACAGGGCTGGGCATGGGGACATCCTCAGCCTGTCTTGCTGGGAGATACATGTCAGCCTGTGCACTGGGTGTGGATGGAGTTGGGGCCTCTGGGTTTGTTCATTTTTAGAAGGAGTCTTGGGGTGAGGTGAGAGACCTGTTGAAGATCAAGGTTGTGGGTTGGACAAGACCTTCTGGCCAGATGGTCTCACTTTTTAGGCTGGTGGACTTTGTTCCATCCTTCAGACAAGTAGAGCACCCTGCTTCTCCGGACACCCCGTTTCCCCGCACTGCACAACAAGGCTCTCACAAGCTTATGTTTTGGACCTGTCACCTAACTGCTCTTAGCCGTTGTAAAATGGAGCACCTGTGAAGTATGGCTACGTGTGTGGAAAGTGCCTGGTAGCTATTAAAATGGCTCTCAAGATCTCCGAAGCAGGAGTTTCGGGACTACCCTCAGTGGGGAAAGAGACAAGCTACTCTCAGAGGAGTTAGAAAATAATTAGGGGTTTTTGAATGCATGTTGTGTCCCTGATCCAGTATTTACAACGCACCTTCTTTGTGTCAGGAGTGAGGAATTCACAATGAACCAGAACTGGCTCCTGCCCTAAGAGTTTACAGTCTTGTGGCTCTAAAGGGTCTTGTCAACCCTTAGAGATCCATGGTTCTCTTGGAGTCCTGTGTACAAACCCTGGAAAAATAAAGCATCCCATTATCCTCAATCTTTCTTTCTTCCTTTTTTTCCCCCCCTCCTAAACTTCACCATGACTCTGTGAAGTGAGGCATTATTCCTCCATTTTACAGATGGGTATACTGAAGCTTTGAGAGATGAAGTGGCTAAGCTTAGGGTTCCATAGCTAGTAAGTGGCAGGGCTGGAGTTTGCCTGTGAACCCACTGAGTGCAGGGCTCCCTCTGAAGGGCTGGAGAAGCTTTGGGAAGAAGGTGTTTCTGATGGGCACAGCCTAGACAGGGTATGTTCTGGGACTGAGGGCAGGGGTGGCAGGCTGGTCAGAGTGAGGTCTATGGAGTAGTGGGGATGGGTGAGGGGACCCCACGCTGCTTCAGTGCCTGCTACAGAGAGAAGGATGAGCACCTTGGACATCCTTGGTGAAGGCCATCTGCCTCCCTCTGTCTTTTTGGCGTACGGGAGAAATCCTGTGTGGCTCTCCCACCTCTGACTGTTGTAACTGTTGAATGGCAGATGTGTGAGTGACTCTGGGGCAGTGTGAAATGAGAGTTGTCCTTGGCTAATTTGAGGCAGGGATGTCTAAAGCGGGGTGGGGGATACCTCTTACCCTTGGGCTGGGTGTGAGGGACAGGTGCAGGTCAGGATCTAGCCCTGACCCCTGAGCCTCTGGTTGGGATGCTGGTGTTGTTCCCAGAGGACTGTCGGAGGTACTCCGGTAGTGGGGTGGCAGCTCTGATATTGGCATCTGAGGCTGGTACCCAAACTGTTCCTTTGTAGGTGCCCTCCCTTATTCCCGAGGCAGGACAGTCTCTGAACAGCCCCTGGAGACTGTTTAGAGACTGTTGGGGAAGGAGAGAAGCAGGAGATACTTGGTGTCAGTGAACCCAGGCCACCTATATTGCTCACCTGGGGGGGGTGTCTGAAGTTGATGTGGAAGGTGGGGGGGCGTGTAGGACTTTTTTTTTTTAACAGAGACAGAGAGAGGGATAGATAGGGACAGACAGAAACGGAGAGAGATGAGAAGCATCAATCATTAGTTTTTCGTTGCGATACCTTAGTTGTTCATTGATTGCTTTCTCATATGTGCCTTGACCAGGGGCTGTAGCAGACCGAGTAACCCCTTGCTTGAGCCAGCGACTTTGGGCTCAAGCTGGTGAGCTTTGCGCTGGCAACCTTGAGGTCTCGAACCAGGGTCCTCTGCATCCTAGTCCGATGCTTTATCCACTGCGCCACCGCCTGGTCAGGCAGGACGTTTACTGTAAATCATGTTTACTTCTGCAAAACGCAGAAAGAAATGCAAAAATGATGTAAGGCATTTGTAGTATCACCTGAAAATTCCAATTAGTCATCCTTTATAGCAGGGGTCGGGAACCTTTTTGGCTGAGAGAGCCATGAACGCCACATTTTTTTTTTTTTTTTTGTATTTTTCTGAAGTTGGAAACGAGGAGGCAGTCAGACCCCCGCATGCGCCTGACCGGGATCCACCCGGCATGCCCACCAGGGGGCGATGTTCCACCCATCTGGGCCGTTGCTCTGTTGCAACCAGAGCCATTCTAGCACCTGAGGCAGAGGCCATGGAGCCATCCTCAGCGCCCGGGCCATCTTTGCTCCAATGGAGCCTTGGCTGTGGGAGGGGAAGAGAGAGACAGAGAGGAAGGAGAGGGGGAGGGGTAGAGAAGCAGATGGGCCCTTCTCCTGTGTGCCCTGGCTGGGAATCGAACCCGGGACTCCTGCAAGCCAGGCCGACGCTCTACCACTGAGCAAACCAGCCAGGGCATGAACGCCACATATTTTAAAATGTAATTCCCTGAGAGCCATACAATGACCCATGTACATTATGCATTATCCAATAAAAATTTGGTGTTGTCCTGGAGGACAGCTGTGATTGGCTCTAGCCACCCGCAACCATGAACATGAGTGGTAGGAAATGAATGGATTGTAATACATGAGAATGTTTTATATTTCTAACATTATTATTATTATTATTTATTTTATTTTTTTTCAAATTACTGACATTAGGTAGACAGGACTCACTTGGTGAAGAAGAGCCATCTTTTTTTAAATTTTTTTTTATTTATTCATTTTAGAGAGGAGAGGGAGAGACAGAGAGAGAGAGAGAGAGAGAGAGAGGAGAGACGGGGAGGGGGGGGGAGGAGCTGGAAGCATCAACTCCCATATGTGCCTTGACCAGGCAAGCCCAGGGTTTCGAACTGGCGACCTCAGCATTTCTAGGTCAATGCTTTATCCACTGCGCCACCACAGGTCAGGCTATTATTTTTTATTAAAGATTTGTCTGCAAGCCAGATGCAGCCATCAAAAGAGCCACATCTGGCTCGTGAGCCATAGGTTACCAACCCCTGCTTTATAGGAACCCCTGGTTGGTCAGCATCCCACCAGTCAGAACCCACGATTAGGCAGCATTCTACCAATCAGAACTCCTGGTTAGGCAGCACTCCCTCAGTCAGAGTCTGGTTGCATCTATTAAAGAAATTGTCAGCTGGCTCTGGCTGGTAACTCAGTTGCTTAGAAGGTCTTCTTGATACGCTAAAGGTGTGGGTTCGATCCCCGGTCAGGGTACATACAGGAATCAACCAATGAATGTAGAAATATATGGAGCAACAGGTCAATGTTTCTCAGAATCTCTCTCAAATCAATCAATAAATTTTAAAAAGAGAAAAAGAAAGTCAGTGGTACTTCCAGTGGTACTCCACTATTTAGGTGAGTGAGAGTGGAAAGTCTTGGTGGCAGCCCAGGTCCCCACGAGAACTGTAGCTTTGGGGAAAAGGTCTTTTCTGGGACTTAAGTTTGCACTAGGTCAACCAGAAGCTGGTTCCTGAACCAGGAGTGTGGGCTGATGAATTTGGTGTTGAAGAGGACAGGATGGAACATTGGAACAATCCAGGCTGGTGGCTTCCAGCGAACAGGAGACAATAGGGGGATCCTGCAGTCTTTGTTCTCCTCATTAGGTTCGTGGGCACCCTGGGGAGAACGGAGTGGCAGAGGGTTGGCTCCCCAGAGCTGAGATTTCACAGACAGATGAGCTTGGGGAGAGGGACCTGGGGTGATGCCTCTTGCAGCCACACACAAGGCTCTGATAAACAGTGGGCTGTGTGTGTGAGCTGTCAGTAGAGGGCACCATCGGCTAGTGGGCATGGAGAGTGTGGGCTTTGGCATCTGCAGGTACCTCCTGCTCCCTGGTCTAGATGCCTGAACTGGGGCATGTCACTTTCCCTCACAGGACCCCGGATTCCTCATTGCAATAGGATGATGCAGCCACCGTGCTGGGTTTCTGGGAGAATCAGACAGGGAAACATGTAAAAGAGATCTGTGAATGATAATAGGAGTTAACACGAGGGCGGGGCATACCTGAGCTTGGTCCTTTCTACAGGGGTAACTGTCACCTGTCTATTGGGATATGATGCACAGCCCACTCTGGTATAGTGCACAGCCCACTCTGCTATGTGGTGAAACCTTTTGGGGTTAAGAGCAGGCCCTGGGATTTGAGTTCCAGTCCCAGCCCCACCACTTGCTGAGCTATTTCCCTTTCCAAGCCTTTGTGTCCTCATCTCACATAGGAATCATAATGCCACATAACTCAGAGGAAAATTGTGACAATTCAATGCGAAAATCTCAGCAGAGCTAGTCCTAGCACATTATAATTTGAACTTTAAAAAGACTTTTTATTTCATTTTATTTATTTTTTCTTCTTTTTCAAGTGAAAAGAGGGGAGATAGACTCCTGCAGGCACTGTGACCGGGATCCACCCGGCAACCTCTGTCTGGAGCAACCCATGCTCTGCCCATCTGGGGCAAGCTATTTTTAGTGCCTGAGGTGGGGCTCCATTGTGCCATTCTCAGTGCCCAGGGCCAATGAGCTCAAACCAATCAAGCCATAGTTGCAGGAGAGGAAAAGAAAGAGATAAGAGGGAGGAGGCAGGGTGAAGAAGCAGATGGTTGCTTCTCCTGTGTGCCCTGACCAGGAACTGAGCCTGGGACTTCCATATGCTGGGCCAACGCTCTACCACTGAGCCAACTGGCCAGGGCAAAAAGACTTTTAAAATGCTGACCAGGTGGGGGCACATTGGATAGAGTGTTGATCTGGGATGTTGAGGACTCAGGTTTGAAACCTCGAGGTTGCCGGCTTGAACACGGGCTCATATGGCTTGAGCATGGGCTCACCAGCTTGAGCGTGGGGTTGCTGGCTTGAACATGGGATCACAGACATGATCCCATGGTCACTGGCTTGAGCCCAGAGGTCGCTGGCTTGAGCTCAAAGGTCGGTGGCTTAAGCAAGGGGTCACTGGCTAGGCTGGAGCCCACCGCCCCTTTTAAGACAACTATAAGAAGCAATCAATGAACAACTAAAGCGACACAACTATGAATTGATGCCTCTCATCTCCCTCTTTTTCTCTTTCTCACTAAAAAGAAATAAAGTAAAGTAAAATAAAATAAAAACACATATGACTCTGTTGCTAAGCCCTCCAGGTTGGCCTTCTCTAAGTACTAGCACTCAGGATGGCCCAAGGGTGAACATGCGGCTCCCTTTGACCCTTTACACTCTGGTCTGCTGTGACCGTTGAGCATTACTGGAGAGACCCAGGGAGTGGGTGACTGGGGTTCTCTCCCTGTATTTCTCCTGAGGAGGAGGGTGATGCTACTGGACAGAGTCACTCAGTGGCTTGACTACCCCATCTTTCTTGCCCCAAAGACTCCTGACTTTAATCCAGCCACCATAGAATTTCTGGAGGGTACTGTCAGACCCAGGAGCCTGGACTTCTTTCTAGTCCACCCTCCCCTGAACGGCAAGCACACCTCTGCCTCTCAGGTCTCCGACCTGCCTCCTCTCCAACTACCCCGTCACCCTCGGTGTAGGGGCAGGGAAACTGAGAAGAGGAAAGTGCCCCTTGCCCAGAAGTGGAGGAGCCAGATACCTGGCTGGCTCACCTTAAAACTGTTCCTCCTCTCTGTGAACCCCAAGCCTCACCTGTAAAGTGGGGGGTCGTGAACCCCCTTTACAGTGCTGACATTCTGAGGCCCTGTGAGGGACCTGTACCCTGTGGGAGGACGCCTGGGAAGGCCTTGGGGGGACTGGTGAAGAGGGCTTGTCTCTGGACCCCCAGTAGCGGCTGATGGGGAGCCCACTCCTGGCCCATCCTCAGACGACTACCCTCTGTCAGGAGGGGAGGCTGAGGTGCTGGATGGGGCAAGGACAAGACAGGACCTGCAGGGAGCCGAGGTGGGACAGATAGGGTAGGCTGGGGGGGGGGCAGGAAAGGCCTTGGCTGTCTCCAGCTGTTGCAGATGTGTTCTGGTTTTCGTGCAGACTCCTTTCTGTCGGGGTGGGCACAGGGCCTGGCATAGCAGGGGAGCTGGATCAGACACCTCTTTGAGTCCAGGCTCCCCCATTATGGAAACAAGGCTGCCCAGAGTCCTTTCCCCATTACCTCAGACCCAAGGGTGTGAGCCCAGGCCTGTACCGGTCACCCTGGGGAGGCCCCCCGTAGGAAGAAGCCAGGGCTGTGGCTTTGGGTGGGGCCAATGGCTTCTTCTGGGAGCTCAGCATCTGGAAGCCATCAGGCCAGGGGCAGGGGGTGTTGCTGGAGAGGGCCAGGAAGGGGGACATGCTTTCTTGAGGCCACACACAGGCCCACCCCTTGGGAGTAGTGGCTTTGGGCCTATAGGCCCTGCTGCCATCTCTGCCTCCTGCCAACACCTCTCGTCTTGCAGCCTCTCCCCCTTCCCCTGGCTGCCTTCTTTCTCACCCCGGAGGCTGCTGCTCCTGCAGGATGCACTCACATAATATGCAGTAACATTGACCCTGCGTGCAGGGAGCTTTGTTTCTCTGGTACATGGTGGTCTGCTACTTGTAGTAAGTGGGGTGGGGGAGAACTGTCCCTAGGGGTGGTTGGCCTGGCACCCCCTCCTTCAGGCCTAAAGCCTGTGACTAAAGGAGGTAGTCCAGGTGCATAACAAGACGTGCAGAGAAGTCCCAGGAACAGGTGTCTCCAATTGTCACTTGGGCCCACCTGGATCAGAATCAGGGATTCTTGCTAGTTGTGCAGGTTTGGGCCCCACTCAGACCTTCTGGGCAGACACTGGGGCTGGAACCAGGGTCGCATGGTGATTTTGATACCCAGGCATTGCAGAGCACGCTACTCTGTCACCCTCCTGATCTGCTAGTGCAGTGGTCGGCAAACTCATTAGCCAACAGAGCCAAATATCAACAGTACAAAGATTGAAATTTCTTTTGAGAGCCAAATTTTTTAATTATTTTATTTATTCATTTTTTAGAGATGAGAGATAGAGACAGAGAGAGAGAGAGAGAGAGAGAGGGGGGGAGGAGCTGGAAGCATCAACTCCCATATGTGCCTTGACCAGGAAGCCCAGGGTTTCGAACCAGCGACCTCAGCATTTCCAGGTCAACGCTTTATCCACTGCGCCACCACAGGTCAGGCTAGAGAGCCAAATTTTTTTAAACTTAAACTATACAGGTAGGTTACATTCCTTACCGAGGTACCGCACGTGGTATTTTGGGGCCAAAGAGCCGCATGTGGCTCATGAGCCACAGTTTGCTGGCCAGGGTGCTAGATTGTAGGCACCAGACAAGGTTTGCATCATTTTTTTGTTTGTTTGTTTGTTTGTTTTGTTTTTTTTTAAACTATTCTTTTTTTTTTAATTTTTTTTAATTTTATTTATTCATTTTTAGAGAGGAGAGAGAGAGGGAGAGAGAGAGAAAGAGAGGAGAGAGAGACAGGGGGGAGGAGCTGGAAGCATCAACTCCCATATGTGCCTTGACCAGGCAAGCCCAGGGTTTTGAACCGGCAACCTCAGCATTTCCAGGTCGACACTTTATCCACTGTGCCACCACAGGTCAGGCTGTTTTTTTTTTTAAGATTTTTTATTTATTGGACCTGGCCTGTTGGCTCAATGGTAGAGCATTGGCCTGGCATGTGAAAGTCTGGGTTTGATTCCTAGCCAGGGCGCACAGGAGAAGCGCCCATCTGCTTCTCCACCCTTCCCCCTCTCCTTCCTTTCTGTCTCTCTCTTCCCCTCCTGCAGCCAAGGCTCCATTGGAGCAAAGTTGGCTCGGGCACTGAGGATGGCTCCATGGCCTCTGCCTCAGGTCTAGAATGGCTCCAGTTGCAATGGAGTAACTCCCCAGGTGGGCAAAGCATCACCTCTGGTGGGCATGCCAGGTGGATCCCAGTCGGGCATGCAGGAGTCTGTCTGACTACCTCCCTGCTTCTGACTTCAGTAAAATACCAAAAAACCAAACAAAAAGATTTTTTATTTATTGATTTTACAGGGAGTGGGAAGAGGAATAAGAGGTATCATCTCATAGTTGCTTCACTTTAGTTGTCTGTTGATTGCTTCTCATATGTACCTTGACTGGGCAAACCCAGGGTTTTGAACCGGCGACCTCAGCTTTCAAGTTGATGTACCACCATCCAGGCTAGGTCTGGCATCTTTTGCAGGAGGAGAAATGCAAGTTACACTCAGGGCCCTCTGGAGATGAACTGTAAAGACAGGGGCCCACTGGGGGCAGGGCATGGGGGATAACTAAACTGAGCGTGTCCCCGTCCTCCCTGGCAGTCTTGCCAACATTCCACTGACCCCTGAGACTCAGCGGGACCAGGAGCGACGGATTCGCAGGGAGATTGCCAACAGCAACGAGCGGAGGCGCATGCAGAGCATCAATGCAGGCTTCCAGTCCCTTAAGACCCTTATCCCCCACACAGATGGAGAGAAGCTCAGCAAGGTAGGCGAGGGCTGGGAGGGCTTTCTGGAAGAGGTGGCAGAAGGAAGTGAGCTTCAGGAGACGCTGCCAGCTGGGGCTCCTGACTTTTCCCTTCCCCGCAGGCAGCCATTCTCCAGCAGACAGCAGAGTACATCTTCTCCTTGGAGCAGGAGAAGACCCGGCTCCTGCAGCAGAACACACAGCTCAAGCGTTTCATCCAGGTAGCACCTGCAGAGGCCTTTCGTCACCTCAACACCCGTCCTCCTCCTGGCTCCCTCTCCCTGGCATGGGCGTGTCTGGGCTCAAGCACTGGCCTGGGACTCGGAGGAGGCTGCAGGCCCACCTTCCCCACTGACACGCCTACTTCAGGCACTGCCTTCCTGCCAGGGCCTCAGTTTACTCAGTTGTGAAGTGCAGTTGAGCGGCTCTGGAAGGAACTGGGTGACTTGGCAAGCAGTTCCATTCTGCCTCCGTTTCTGGCCTGTGGCCATTGTTGGATTTGCAGAATGGGGCTCCCAGTGCCAGAACACCTGGGTTGACAGCTTTGGGGGGCTGCGATGGAGCCCTCCAACTTCCCTGTTGGTGGTGGTGGTACGAGGGTGTCAAGGCACATTCACCGACCCCTTGGGGTCCCCAGGAGCTGAGCGGCTCGTCCCCCAAGCGGCGGCGGGCAGAGGACAAGGACGAGGGCATTGGCTCGCCGGACATCTGGGAGGATGAGAAAGCGGAAGATCTGCGGCGGGAGATGATTGAGCTGCGGCAGCAGCTGGACAAGGAGCGCTCGGTGCGCATGATGCTGGAGGAGCAGGTGAGGCAGGCAGGTGGGTGGGCTGGGCGGGGTTCCAGGGCCTCCCTCTTCCTTTCCTCCTGTCCTTGCTTCCCTTCAGCTGTCATTTACAGGAGCACCTGCTTTGTGCCAGGTCTGGGGATTGGGGTCCAGTGGGGAGGAAACTAGACAGGTATTTGCCCTCAGGGGTCACCATCTGTGTTGGGTAGGATTAGTCAAAGGATTTTACACTAAAAATGCAGCAATGATAAAGGTCCTGCAGGAAGCGTGGGCATTGGGAGGGGAATTTGGGCTGGTTCTGGAGGGCCTTCTCTGTTAGAGTGACTTGAGCTGAGGTTGGGAGGTTGGTATCAGGTAGAGAGGGCAGAAGGGTACTCCAGGCAGAGTGAACAGCATGGGCAAAGGCCCTGAGGCTGGAGGGAGGAGGCAGAAGAGTGAGGGAGCATGGTATGAGGGAGGTCATGGCAGGATAGATGAGTCAGGGAGGGCCTGGCAAGCTATGGTAGGACTTTGGTTTCTACCCCAGGTTCCTTCCCCAGGGTGGCAGAATCCTGCTAGGGTTTGCAGCAGGACTGAATGGCCTGCTTTGGAAAGGGCAGAGCATGGGGCGACTGACCTCAGCAGCCCTGAGGGCACCACACTAGAGGGAAGGTGCCAGGGTGTGGTCCTGGTCCTACCCCTGAGCCCGCCTCTGTGCCTCCAGGTGCGCTCGCTGGAGGCCCACATGTACCCAGAAAAGCTCAAGGTGATCGCACAGCAGGTGCAGCTGCAGCAGCAGCAGGAGCAGGTGCGACTACTGCACCAGGAGAAACTGGAGCGGGAACAGCAGCACCTTCGGACCCAGGTGAGCAGAAGGCACCCAGGAGGGGCTGTGTGGGCTGTGACTGGGGCTCTTGGACTCAGCAGTGGGGCCTCAGGGTCCTGCAGGGTAGACCCAGGACCTAAATCATAATAATGTGGACTTCCTGGTTTCCAGTTGTCTCACATACATTATTCCATGTCCTCAAGCAGCCTTTTTTTTTTTTAATTTTTATTTTATTTTATTATTTTTTTTTGTATTTTTCTGAAGCTGGAAACGAGGAGAGACAGTCAGACAGACTCCCGCATGCGCCCGACCGGGATCCACCTGGCACGCCCACCAGGGGCGATGCTCTGCTGCAACCAGAGCCACTCTAGCGCCTGGGGCAGAGGCCAAGGAGCCATCCCCAGCGCCCGGGCCATCTTTGCTCCAGTGGAGCCTTGGCTGCGGGAGGGGAAGAGAGAGACAGAGAGGAAGGAGGGTGGGGGTGGAGAAGCAAATAGGCGCTTCTCCTATGTGCCCTGGCCGGGAATCGAACCCGGGTCCCCTGCACGCCAGGCCGACGCTCTACCGCTGAGCCAACCGGCCAGGGCCTCTCAAGCAGCCTTTTGAAGCTGTTTTACTGGTCAGGAAAATGGGACATAGATAGGCTAAATAACTTGCCCAAGATCCTCAGTGACTGGGGCAGGGATTTGAACCCTGGCCATCTAAATCCAGAATCTACACTCCTGATTACCACCGCATTAGGTGCTGGAATGCTTGCTTGGTGCTGGACAGTAAAGGGGCCAAAGGTTCATGGATGTCTGGAAGCCCCTCTCTAGGCTGCCTGTTCTTTGTTACTTAAAATAAGATGTGGCAAGAGGCCCCAAACTGGTTGGTCCCCCATGAGTGGTTGGCAGAGGCTGTCTCAAGGCAATGGGCAGAGGGAGATGGTTCTGGAGGGCATCCCACATCCTCTGTGACTATCAGAAGGGAAGGGGAAGCTCCCTGAGCCTTTGGAGAAGGACTGAGGGTCTCTGTCTCACAGCTCCTGCCCCCTCCGGCCCCCACCCACCACCCCACGGTGATCGTGCCAGCACCACCACCCCCTCCCTCCCACCACATCAACGTCGTCACCATGGGTCCCTCCTCAGTCATCAACTCTGTTTCCACATCACGGCAAAATCTGGACACCATCGTGCAGGTATTGGCTTGGGGAGGGGGCAGCATGCGGGGGTCGTCCTCTGGGAACAGGCCTTTCGGGAGAGATTAGGAAGCAGGGACTGAAGGGGAATACGACAGGGTTTGCGTGTGGAAGCTGTGTGTCTGTCTCCATCACCGAGTGTCCCTCTCTTTGCAGGGATTGGGGAGGGTGCTCTGTGAAGAAGGTGAGGGGCAGAGATGGGGGACAGAATGGCCTGGAAAACCTTGTTTCTTCCTTCCACATGGAGTCTGTTGAGAGGGTCCTTTGCTTCTGGAGTCCCTGGCTTCCAGAGTTCCTACATCCAACTCTTGTTTTGGTCCAGAACTTCCTCTCACCTCCATTTCCTGGGACCTGCGATGGGGAGGTGGAGGTAGCAGTGCTGGGAGGGTGACAGTTAAGCCTCCGACAGAGGAGGAAGAAACAAGATGATAGCTCTCTGGGTCAGGCCTGAAGTTACTGCTGTACCCAGTCCCTGGCAGAGGCCCCTGGGGAACCCTGATAATATCACAAAGAAAGAAATAACTAAACCAGAAAAACCCAAACAGAAAAAAAGCCCATCAAACCCTGGACCTTTAGTTGCACATAATTCCAGGAAATTGAGTAAAATAATTAATAACAAGTACCTTTTATCAGGAAAATGCAACTCTGAAATGT
This sequence comes from Saccopteryx bilineata, assembly GCF_036850765.1. Taxonomy (NCBI): domain Eukaryota; kingdom Metazoa; phylum Chordata; class Mammalia; order Chiroptera; family Emballonuridae; genus Saccopteryx; species Saccopteryx bilineata. The sequence goes on from NC_089493.1 coordinate 285,934,467, forward strand.
ACAAATAAATGAAAGCCCTGTCTAGGTAGCTTAGTTGTTTGGAGCATCATCCTGATATGCCAAGGTTGTGGGTTCTATCCCTCTTCAGAGCACATACAAGGATCAACCAATGAATGCATACATAAGTGGAACAAATCAGTGTTTATCACTCAGATTTAGAAGTAATGATGAATGAAAGAAAGACAGACAGACAGACACTGGTGACTTCCAAGCAGTCATGCACTGTCCTCTCCAAGGGTTTTTTTCAGCTCAGTGGAAGGGTTTGCTACAATTTATTTCCCCTGACTGGCAGGACACCTGCTGCTCTGCCAAGCTTACTTCTGGACCTTTCTGGTGTGCGTGTGTGTGTGTGTGTGTCTGTGAGGGGTGATGGTGGCTGTCCAGGTGCCTCCAGCCATCCTCACTGCAGCCTGTCCCCAGGCGATCCAGCACATCGAGGGCACCCAGGAAAGGCAGGAGCAGGAGGAGGAGCAGCGGCGAGCTGTAATTGTGAAGCCGGTCCGAAGCTGCCCAGAGGCCCAGGTCTCTGACACTGCCTCCGATTCAGAGGCCTCGGACAGCGACACCATGGACCAGAGCCGGGAGGAGCTGGCTGGGACTGGGGGGCTTCCCTGACCACCCCCCAGCCCTCCTGTCCCTTCTAGGGGCTGGAGGGGGCCGGGGCAGCAACAGGGAGTATATGCGGGCCAGCGAATGAGGAATTTTTACAAAATTACAATGTCATTTGGGTCTCTTTTATGACCTCTTTTTCAATACTGTAAATCAACCTTTGCGCGAAGGCCACCCAACCCGAGGTCCTGGGGGCTAGGGTGGTGGGAGTGTGTGGGAGCACCCAGACACCTGGGGCTGGGCCTCGCCCAGGGGGCTCGGGAAGCTGACACTTGACGTGCCTGGCCTCTCTCTGCCAAAAAGCATTTTTTTCATTTAAACATGTTTTTTAAGAACAGGGAAAATCAAACAAAACCCCAACATATTTCTGCCCTTCCCAGAGCCAGCTCTATGACCATTAGTTTTTAATTCCCCCTTCCCTTCTCTTTTTGGTTTTTTTCTTTCTCTAAGCACTTACATGGGTTGGGGGTCTGGCTGGGTCAGGATTCTCTGGGGGTCTGGGGTGGAAGTTGCTTCTCCTTTGGGGTTTGCTGCTGCCCTTTTGCCCTGCCCTCCGTTCCCTGCCCGCCTCAGCACTGGGATTTGCCACTCCACCACCAGCGGCCCCCACCTCTCCCTCCAGGTTTCCCATCTCTGACCCCCCAAAATGTCCTTGTCTTTCTCTTTGTTTTGTTTGTTGGGTTTTATTTTTTTTGTTATTTTTTTGTTGTTGTTTTGTTTTTACAATTTTTGAGGTCTTTGTGTTTAAGGAGAGCTATTATATTTTGTTAAGAAAGTTGGGGGGTGGGGAACCAAGAGGCCACCATGCCTTTTATAAAGTAACAAAATAAAGTTTGTACTTTGTTTTTTAGATTGTGTCTTCTGGATGTGTGTTGTCCTGAGTTGCTGGGGAAGGCTTCCTGGACTATTTGGTCTACCAGAGGGGACTGAATGTGGGTGAGCTCATGTTGACTCCCCCAACTTGTGTGTGGTGTTGCAATGAAAAGTCAGGGTCCTCACATTCCCTGGGATTACTTTGGGTGTTCTGCAAAGATGGGATATGGTGTTGGGTTGGGGGGGGGAGTGGCTCCCAGCTCCTTGGTGGGCAGGCAGGGGGAGAATGAACAACCAAGCTACAGGTTCCTATCTTCTAGAGCAAGGACGCGGGATGGCAGAGTTCACGGTTGATCTCTAGGCTTCATCACGTTTTTTAGCTTGTGTAACCTCCCTGAACCTCAGCTATAGAAGGGAAGGGAGCACTCTCTTGGTGTGGTGTTTAAGAACTCAGGTTCTAACCTGACAGGTGGTGGCACAGTGGATAGAGCATTGACCTGGGATGCTGAGGTTACAGGTTCAAAACTCCGAGGTCACTGGTTTGAGCATGGGCTCATCCGGTTTGAGCATGGGATTATCGACATGAGCCCAAAAGCTGGCTTGAAGCCCAAGGTTGTTGGCTTGAGCAAGGGGTCACTAGCTCGACTGGAGTCCCCTGGTCGAGACAGATATGAGAAGCAATTAATAAACAACTAAAGCAGGGGTCCCCAAACTACAACCTGTGGGCCGCATGCGGCTCCCTGAGGCCATTTATCCAGCCCCGCTGCACTTCCGAAGGGGCACCTCTTTCATCAGTGGTCAGTGAGAGGAGTACTCCTGGAGTACTGTATGTGGCAGCACTGCAAAGTGCGGCTGCAGCGTTGCTCACATACAGTACTACTTCCAGTGATGCGGGACGCATGCATCAGGGCTCTGGAAGTGCATCATATCCCTTGTTACAGCTAGCAGTGACAAATATGGAACCGGACATTGACCATCTCATTAGCCAAAAGTAGGCCCATAGTTCCCATTGAAATACTGGTCAGTTTGTTGATTTAAATTTACTTTATTTTAAATATTGTATTTGTTCCCGTTTTGTTTTTTTACTTTAAAATAAGATATGTGTAGCGTGCGGAGGACCCGGGTTCGATTCCCGGCCAGGGCACACAGGAGAAGCGCCCATTTGCTTCTCCACCCCTCCACCGCACTTTCCTCTATGTCTCTCTCTTCCCCTCCTGCAGCCAAGGCTCCATTGGAGCAAAGATGGCCCGGGCGCTGGGGATGGCTCTGTGGCCTCTGCCTCAGGCGCTAGAGCGGCTCTGGTCGCAACATGGCGACGCCCAGGATGGGCAGAGCATCGCCCCTGGTGGGCAGAGCTTCGCCCCTGGTGGGCGTGCCGGGATTCCCGGTCGGGCGCATGCGGGAGTCTGTCTGACTATCTCTCCCTGTTTCCAGCTTCAGAAAAATGAAAAATAAAAAAAATAATAAAATAAGATATGTGCAGTGTGCATAGGGATTTGTTCATAGTTTTTTTATAGTTCGGCCCTCCAACGGTCTGAGGGACAGTGAACTGGCCCTTGTGTAAAAAATTTGGGGACCCCTGAACTAAAGTGACGCAACTACGTGTTAATGTTTCTCATCTCTCCCTGTCTCTCCTCTCTTGCTAAAAAAAACAACAAAAAAACAACTCGGGGCCCTGGCCGGTTGGCTCAGCGGTGGAGCGTGGGCCTGGCATGCGGGGGACCCCGGTTCGATTCCCGGCCAGGGCACATGGGAGATGCGCCCATTTGCTTCTCCACCCCTCCCTCCTTCCTCTCTGTCTCTCTCTTCACCTCCCGCAGCCGGGGCTCCATTGGAGCGGGGATGGCCCGGGCGTTGGGGGTGGCTCCTTGGCCTCTGCCCCAGGCGCTAGAGTGGCTCTGGTCGGGGCGGAGCGACCCCCCCCCCCAGGGGCAGAGCACGGCCCCCTGGTGGGCGGGGCGGGTGGATCCCGGTCGGGCGCATGCGGGAGTCTGTCTGACTGTCTCTCCACGTTTCCAGTTTCAGAAGAAACGAAAAGAAAGAAAAAAATTAAAAAAAAAACAAAACTCGGGTCCTGGAGTTGGTCTGCAGGGGTCAGTTATACCTTGGGCAAGCCATTTATATTTGAGCTTCAGTTTACTTTTTTGAGAGTTGAGAATAATTAAAAAAAAAAGAAAGTTGGGAATAATAATGGCACAGGGCAATACATCTTATGGGGGGGTCCTTTAGAATCCTTAATCCTCTATAACCAGAGAGCCTTTATAACGCATTCTTTTTGGCCTGCTTTTCTTCATGCATACACTGTGTCAGGTACACAAGGGCTGAGGCCAGAGTGGAATAACCAATTCACTTTTCATTGAATGCCTTCAGACGTGAACTTGAATAGAAAGGCAGACAGCAGCCTGCATTTAAAAATTTTTTTTACTTATTGATTTTAGCTAGAGAGGAAGGAAGAGAAAGAGAGTGAGAGAGACAGGAAGCATAGATCTGTTCTTGTATGTGCCCTGACTGGGGATCAGACGGGCAACCTCCGCACTTCTGAGTGATGCTCTAACCCAGTGGTCCCCAACCTTTTTGGGCCACAGACCAGTTTAATCTCAGAAAATATTTTCACTGACCGGCCTTTAGGGTGGGACGGATAAATGCACAAAATAAAATTATGCCACCGGCGTAAAAACTGGTATTTTTTTTTTTTTTTCCCCTTTTCATTTTTCTGAAGCTGGAAACAGGGAGAGACAGTCAGACAGACTCCCGCATGCGCCCGACCGGGATCCACCCGGCTCGCCCACCAGGGGCGAAGCTCTGCCCACCAGGGGGCGATGCTCTGCCCATCCTGGGCGTCGCCATGTTGCGACCAGAGCCGCTCTAGCGCCTGAGGCAGAGGCCACAGAGCCATCCCCAGCGCCCGGGCCATCTTTGCTCCTATGGAGCCTTGGCTGCGGGAGGGGAAGAGAGAGACAGAGAGGAAAGCGCGGTGGAGGGGTGGAGAAGCAAATGTGTGCTTCTCCTGTGTGCCCTGGCCGGGAATCGAACCCGGGTCCTCCGCACGCTAGGCCGACGCTCTACCGCTGAGCCAACCGGCCAGGGCAAAACTGGTATTTTTTAATATAATTGTCGAACTTATGAGACAAGCGTCAAGAGTGAGTCTTAGATGGATGTAACAGAGGGAATCTGGTCATTTTTAAAAAATAAAACATTGTTCAGACTTAAATATAAATAAAATGGAAATAATGTAAGTTATTTATTCTTTCTCTGCGGACTGGTACCGGTCCGCGGCCCGGGGGTTGGAGACCACTGCTCTAACCAACAGCTATCGGGCCAGGGCAGGAGCCTGCATTTTTTAAAAGAACTTTTCTACACTTTTTTTTTTTTTTTTTTTGTATTTTTTTCTGAAGCTGGAAACAGGGAGAGACAGACAGACTCCCGCATGCACCCGACCGGGATCCACCCGGCACGCCCACCAGGGGGCGATGCTCTGCCCATCCTGGGCGTCGCCATGTTGCGACCAGAGCCACTCTAGCACCTGGGGCAGAGGCCACAGAGCCATCCCCAGCGCCCGGGCCATCTTTGCTCCAATGGAGCCTTGGCTGCGGGAGGGGAAGAGAGAGACAGAGAGGAAGGCGCGGCGGAGGGGTGGAGAAGCAAATGTGTGCTTCTCCTGTGTGCCCTGGCCGGGAATCGAACCCGGGTCCTCCGCACGCTAGGTCGACGCTCTACCGCTGAGCCAACCGGCCAGGGCCTTTTCTACACTTTTAAAGGTGGTATTTATAACAAAATTGACCATTTTATTTTATTTTATTTTATTTTTACAAAGGGTATATATATATTTTTTTAATTAAAAAAATATTTTATTTATTGATTTTTTTAGAGAGAGAGGAGTGAGAGAGAGAAGGGGGAGGAGCAGGAAGCATCAACTCCCATATGTGCCTTGACCAGGCAAGCCCAAGGTTTCGAACCGGCAACCTCAGTGTTCCAGGTCGATGCTTTATCCCACTGCGCCACCACAGGTCAGGCCTACAAAGAGGGTATATTATTTAAATTATTTATTTAGAGAGGAAGGAAGGTAAGAGAGAGAAACATTGTTTTGTCCCATTTATTTATGGTTGATTCTTGTATGTATGTGTCCTGGTCAGGGATGAACTCACAACATTGGTATATCCAGAGGATGCTCTAACAAACTGAGCTACTGGCCAGGGCCAAAAATTAACCAGTTTAAAGGGAGTGATTCAATTTGTAAAAATTAAAACGAATTTACATTCGGTAAATTTCATGCATACAGTTGTATAACCACTACCACCACAATCACGATATAAATCAGTTCCTTCATTCCCAGTATTCTGCCATGTCCCTTTGTGGTCCATCCAGCTCCTGGTGACAACTGATCTATTCTTGCATTTTCTGAAAAGTTATAAATGGAATCATACAATATTTAATCTGTTGAATATGGCTTCTTTTACTTAGTATTGTAACTTTCTCTCTTTTTAGGTGTATCTAGCTAAATTTACCTAAGTTGAATATATGTTTGAGGGGAAGGGCTTAGCTAGGATCTGGGAGGAGATGCCCCTTCCTAAGGCCAACCCAGAGACCCCTTTTGGTCAAGTGCAAGGCGCCCCCCACGGGCTCCATGCAGTTCCTAAGAGGATCAACAGAGTGCTGCGAGGCCAATACACCTGGTCGTGCAAGAGCGAAGGCTCCACCTTTTTCCGGTGGCCCACGGACTGATTGTTCATTTCCTATTGGCCAGGGACGGGGTTTGGGGTAGGGCGAAGGAAATTGCCCCTCCTCGACCTGCGGTGGTTTGCTCTGAGGCCGGACGCGATCCCACCAACCCGCAGCGGAAGTTAGGGGCACCGCCCTTGGTCCCGCCTTTTCCCGGACTCGCCCCGCTCCGCCCCCGGCGCGCACGCTCTGTGGCACGCCAGGCCGGCCGGCGCGCGCTCGTCTGGCCCCGCCCCCGCGCTTAGCGGCACGCCCCCGCGCGCAAATGCCGCAAATATGAGGCTCCTGCATATCTTCCGCGCGGAGGCGCTCGCCGACTTTCTTCCACAGCTACCAGACCAGCCGCAGGACGCCCTGTGTGGCACCCGGGTGTTGGAGCCCCGGCTGTCCGGCCGGAGTCCGGCGCTCCCCACACGTGACTTACGACGGTCTAGAGGTCATAGTCTCGAAGGCGCCAGTAATTTTAATAATATAATTAATTTCAACCCACAGTACCTGATACATTGTCCGTTCAGCACGGGTGAGGAGTGGAGGTGGTGCCTAAGCACGAAATACTTTTTTTCTTGCGAGTCTGGGGAGCTCGCTATGCTCCGTGTGTATCTTGCCCTGGTCATGCCTTGGCCATGGGTCCAGCGTCGGGAGCCCAGTCCGGGTCAAGGCTCCGTGGGGAGCCAGACCTGGTAGGTAGAAAGTGCATGGTGTCCTGTAGTAGGTGCAGACGCTGGCCTTTTGAGGAGGAAGTGGAGATGGGGGAATGTCGGAACACTCACGGAGTTAGCTGCTCCGGGTGCTCTAGTCAAAAACGAGATGTGGTTATCAGCTACCTGACCAGGCGGTGGTGCCGTGGTCAGAGTGCCGGCCGAGTTGCCAAGGACCCAGGCTTGAAATCCCGAGGTCTCGGGCTTGAGCACAGGCTCATCCCACCAGCTTGAGAGTGAGGTAGTTGGTTTGAGCATGGGATCATGGACCTGACCCCATGGTCACTGGCTTGAGCCCAGAGGTCGCTGGCTTAAAGCCCAAGGTTGCTGGTTTGAGCAAGGGGTCATTGGCTTGGCTGGAGCTGCACGCCCCTCCCCCACCCGAGGCACGTTAGGAGAAAGCAGTCAATGAACAAGTAAAGGTGCCAAAACGAAGAATTGATGCTTCTCATCTCCCTTCCTGTCTGTCTCTCTCTCTCAAAAAATAAGTAAATAAATTTCCCATTGATTTAATAGAGAGAAGCAACAACTCATTGTTTCACTTAGTTCAACTTAGTTGTGCACTCCTTTGTGACTTCTTCTCTGTGCCCTGACCAGGGGATTGAACCCGTGACCTCGGTGCACTAGAAATATGTTCTATCCCCTGAGATATGTGTTACTTATTATTATTGATTTTTGGAGAGAAAGGAAGGGGGAGAGACAGAGACAGGAACATCGATCTGTTCCTGTATATGCCCTGACCAGTGATCAAACCAGTAATGTCTGTGCTTCAGAGTGATGCTCTAACCAACCAAGCTATCTGGCCAGGTCCTGTGCTACCTTTTTTTTTTTTTTTTTTTTTTAATTAATGATTGATATTAGAGACACAGAAACATTTATTTGTTGTTCTACTTATTTATGCATTTATTGGTTGATTTTTGTATGTGTCCTGACCGGGAATCAAACTCACAACCTTGACATATGTGTACCACACTTTAACCAAATGAGCTACCTGGCTAGGGCCACCAATACTGTGCTACAGTCTTACCTGCGGTGGCACAGTGGATAAAGCGTCAACCTGGTATGCTGAGGTCTCTGGTTGGAAAACCTGAGCTTGCCTGCCTGGTCAAAGCAAATACAAGAAGCAACTACTATGGGTTGATGCTTCCCATCCACCCCGCCTTCTCTCTCTTTCTCTTCTCTCTTTAAAAAAATTAATAAAAAAGCGCTACATTTTATCATTTAGCAAAAATAGCATTAGAACTGCCCAGACCTTGAGACCCTTCTATCTAATGGGAACGGGAACATAGAGGACTTCCAAGTTATACTAAGAAGCTTGGACTTTCAATTTTTGTGAAAGGATGAGGGGTCTAGAAGAGACACAATCCACCCAACATTTAACAAAACCCATTTCAAAACCTTTCTTTGAAGTACTCACTGTGTAACATACAGTCAGAAGAGGGAGCATAGCTTGTATTTAGTTCCATGAATTTTCACAAACTGAATACACAACCATGTAGCCAGCACCTCACCAAGTCCTCAAGTAGTTTGTCTTTTAAAACTTTTTAAAATTTTGGCCTGAACAGGCAGTGGCGCGACGGATAAAGCGTAGGACTGGGATGCAGAGGACCCAGGTCTCCACCTTGAGCGCGAGCTCATCTGGTTTGAGCAAAGCTCACCAGCTTGGACCCAAGGTCACTGGCTCGAGCAAGGGATTACTCGGTCTGCTATAGCCCCACCGTCAAGGCACATATGAGAAAGCAATCAATGAACAACTAAGGTGCCGCAACGAAAAACTGATGAGTGATTCTTCTCATCTCTCTGCATTCCTGTCTGTCCCTCTCTCTGACTCTCGCTCTATCTCTGTAAAAAATAAAGTAAAAAAAAAAAAAAGGAAATAATTAGAGAAATGTTCTGGGAGGTCCTGTGCACCCTTCACCCAGTTTCCCCCAGTGCTAACGTCTTGCATACCCTAAAACAGTGGTTCCTAATCTTTTTTGGGCCCCGGATCGGTTTAATGTCAGAAAATATTTTCACGGACCAGCCTTTAGGGTGGGACGGATAAATGTATCACGTGACTGAGACAAGCGCCAAGAGTGAGTCTTAGACAGATGTAACAGAGGGAATCTGGTCATTTTTAAAAAATAAAACATCATTCAGACTTAAATATAAATAAAACAGAAATAATGTAAGTTATTTAGTCTTTCTCTGTGGACCGGTACCAAATGGCCCATGGACCCGTACCGGTCTGCTGCCCGGGGGTTGGGGACCACTGCCCTAAAGTATAACACAGAGACTAGATACAGTAATTGCTATTGGTGCAGTACATGAGGCTTATTCAAATTTTTACCAGTTTTACACGCTCTCATTTATGTATGAGTGTACAGGGGGTCCTTGGGTTTCAACATAGATCTGTTTCTATGACAGTGATGTATCCCGAATTTTAGTGTAAGTCAAAACACACCCTAGTCTAAACCACTTACCTATCCTAACACAGTTCTAAAATCATAATCTAGAACAGGGGTCAGGGATCCTTTTTGGCTGAGAGAACTATGAACGCCACATATTTTAAAGTGTAATTCTGTGAGAGCCATAGAACGACCCGTGTACGTTATGCATTATCCAATAAAAATTTGGTGTTGTCCCAGAGGACAGCTGTGATTGGCTCCAGCCACCAGCAACCATGAACATGAGTGGTACAAATGAATGGATTGTAAAACATGAGAATGTTATATATATATATATATATATATATATATTTTTTTTTTTTTTTTTTTTTTTTTTTTTTCATTTTTCCGAAGCTGGAAACGGGGAGGCAGTCAGAGTCCCGCATGTGCCTAACCAGGATACATCTGTCATGCCCACCAGGGGGTGATGTTCTGCCCCTCTGGGGCATCACTCTGTTGCATCCAGAGCCATTCCAGCGCCTGAGGCAGAGGCCACAGAGCCATCCCCAGCGCCCAGGCCATCCTTGCTCCAATGGAGCCTCGGCTGCGGGAGAGGAAGAGAGAGACAGAGAGGAAGGAGAGGGGGAGGGGTGGAGAAGCAGATGGGCGCTTCTCCTGTATGCCCTGGCCAGGAATCGAACCTGGGACTCCTGCACACCAGGCCGACGCTCTACCGCTGAGCCAACCGGCCAGGGCCAGTTTTATTTATTTATTTAAAAAAAATATTTTATTTATTGATTTTTTAGAGAGAGAGGAGTCAGAGAGAGAGAGAAGGGGGAGGAGCAGGAAGCATCAACTCCCATATGTGCCTTGACCAGGCAAGCCCAAGGTTTCGAACGGCGACCTCAGTGTTCCAGGTCGACGCTTTATCACACTGCGCCACCACAGGTCAGGCCCAGGGCCAGTTTTATATATATATATATATATATATATATATATATATATATATATATATATATTTTTTTTTTTTTTTTTTTTTTTTTTTTTTCTTTTTTTTTTTTTTTTTTTCCATTTTTCTGAAGCTGGAAACAGGGAGAGACAGTCAGACAGACTCCCGCATGCGCCCGACCAGGATCCACCCGGCACGCCCACCAGGGGCGACGCTCTGCCCACCAGGGGGCGATGCTCTGCCCATCCTGGGCGTCGCCATATTGCGACCAGAGCCACTCTAGCGCCTGAGGCAGAGGCCACAGAGCCATCCCCAGCGCCCGGGCCATCTTTGCTCCAATGGAGCCTTGGCTGCGAGAGGGGAAGAGAGAGACAGAGAGGAAAGCGCGGCGGAGGGGTGGAGAAGCAAATGGGCGCTTCTCCTGTGTGCCCTGGCCGGGAATCGAACCCGGGTCCTCCGCACGCTAGGCCGACGCTCTACCACTGAGCCAACCAGCCAGGGCCAGTTTTATATTTTTAACATTATTTTTTTTTTATTAAAGATTTGCCTGCAAGCCAGATGCAGCCATCAAAAGAGCCATATCTGGCTCTCGAGCCATAGGTTCCTGACCCCTGATCTAGAACATAATACAACTAAGCCACAGAAAAAGGAAAAGGACATAAATACACTGCACTGTACACTGTACTGTATGTAGTACCAGAAAAAATTACTCATGTCTTAAGTTTTATAAGTTTTTTTTTTTTTATAATAGCTCTACTCTTTAATCTTTTTTTTTTTTTTTTTTTTTTTACAGAGGCAGAGATAGACAGGGACAGACAGACAGGAATGGAGAGAGATGAGAAGCATCAATCATCAGTTTCTCGTTGCGCGTTGCGACTTCTTAGTTGTTCATTGATTGCTTTCTCACATGTGCCTTGACCGTGGGCCTTCAGCAGACCGAGTAACCCCCTGCTGGAGCCAGCAACCTTGGGTCCAAGCTGGTGAGCTCTTTGCTCAAGCCAGATGAGTCGGCGCTCAAGCTGGCGACCTCGGGGTCTCGAACCTGGGTCCTTCCGCATCCCAGTCCGATGCTCTATTCACTGCGCCACCACCTGGTCAGGCAGTTTTATAAGTTTTTATGGAAGCGAGTGTTGTCAACTCCAAATGTTATATGTCGAGACCGTCGTAACCCGAGGACCCCTTGTATATATTTCTGTATTGTACATTGCACCAGCAGTTTATGAGAATTCAAGGTGCTCTGCATCCGCACCAACAATTGATATTGTCAGGTTATTATGTTCTTTTTTTCTTTTAAATTGAATTTATTGGGGTGACACTGGTTAACATAATTATACAGGTTTCAGGTGCCCAACTCTACAACACATCTCTGTACACCATATTGTGTGTTCACTTCTCCAAGATTATTATATTCTTTTTAAAATAGCCATTCTGGTAGGCATACGGTGGCTTTAAATTTCTATCATCATAGATCAGTTTTGTCTATTTTAGGTGTTTATACAAATCATACAGTATATAGTTGACCCTTTATCAACATGGGCCGGTTAGTGGTGCTGACCCTCCATGCAGTCAAAATCTACATACAGCCTGACCTGTGGTGGCGCAGTGGATAAAGCGTCGACCTGGAAACGCTGAGGTTGCCGGTTTGAAACCCTGGGCTTGCCTGGTCAAGGCACATATGGGAGTTGATGCTTCCTGCTCCTCCCCCCTTCTCTCTCTCTGTCTCTCTCTCGTCTCTCTCCTCTCTAAAAATGAATAAATAAATAAAAAAAAATTAAAAAAAAAATCTACATACAGTATTTTTTTTCTTTTTCTCCTCTCTCTCTTTTTTTTAAAGTGAGAGGAGGGAAGACAGAGAGACATACTCCCTCATGTGCCTTGACCAGGATCCACCTGGCAACCTCCGTCTGGGGCTGATGCTCGAATCAACTGAACTCTCCTTAGCATCTGAGGCCAATCCTCGAACTGATGGAGCCACTGCCTGCAAGAGGGAGGACAGAGAGAAGGGGGAGAGGGAGGGGAAGAGAAGGAGATGGTTGTTTCTCATGTGTGCTCTGACTGGGGAATGAGCCCGGGATGTCCTCACGCTGGGCCGACGCTCTATCCACTGAGCAAACTGGCCAGGGTCAACATTTTAAAATATTTTTTCCTTTTTCTTTGATTCTAGAGAGAGAGAGAGAGGAAGAAAGAGAGAGAAGAAACATTGATTTGTTGTCCTACTTATTTATACCTTCATTGGTTGATTCCTATATGTGCCCTGACTGGGGGTCGAACTTGCATCCCTGGCATATGGGGATGATACTCCAACCAACTGAGCTACCCGGTCAGGGTTATGTACAACTTGTGACTCCCCCAAAACTTAACCACAGTCATCCCTTCATATCCATTGGGGATTGACTTTAGGACTCCCCTCCCCTCACTGTGGATACCAAAAACTGAAGATACTCAAGGCCCTGATATAAAATGGCATAGAACAATCCACATAGTTGGCCGGCCACATCTATGGATTCCCAGTCTTAGATCAAGTCCTGTTTTTGATCCATGGTTGGTTGAATCTAAGGATGCGAAGCCCAGGGATATGGTGGGCTGACAGTATATTCATTGAAAAAAATCTTTCTGGCCTGACCTTCTGGTGGCGCAATGGATAAAGCGTTGACCTAGAATGCTGAGGTCATTGGTTTGAAAACCAGGGCTTGCCCCATCAAGGCACATACCGGAAGCAACTACTATGAGTTGATGCTTCCCACTCCTTCCCCTACACCTTTTCTCTCTCTCTCTTCTTAAAAAAAACAAACAAACAGCTTGACCAGGTGGTGGCGCAGTGGATAGAGCATCAGACTGGGATGCGGAGGACCCAAGTTTGAGACCCTGAGGTCACCAGCTTGAGCATGAGCTCATCTGGTTTGAGCAAAAGCTCACCAGCTTAAACCCAAGGTCACTGACTTGAGCAAGGGGTTACTTGGTCTGCTGTAGCCCATGGTCAAGGCACATATGAGAAAACAATCAATGAACAACTAAGATGTCACAGCGAAAAACTAATGATTGATGCTTCTTATCTCTCTCTGTTCTTGTCTGTCTGTCCCTATCTATCCCTCTCTCTGACTCTCTGTCTCTGAAAAAAAAAAAAAGACCACACAAAAACCTTCTGAAAGTGTTGTACCTGCCCAGATCAAACATATGTTATTCACGAGTCAACTGTATATACTCTTTTTTCTGTGTGTGTGTGTGTGTGTGTGTGTGCGCGCGCGCGCGCGGCAGAGATAGTCAGAGAGAGGGACAGATAGGGACAGACAGTCAAGAAGGGAGAGAGAGCCTGACCAGGTGGTGGCGCAGTGGATAGAGCGTCAGACTGGGATGTGGAGGACCCAGGTTCGAGACCCCAAGGTCGCCAGCTTGAGCGCGGGCTCATCTGGTTTGAGCAAAGCTCACCAGCTTAAGCTGGACCCAAGGTCGCTGGTTTGAGCAAGGGGTTACTCCGTCTGCTGTAACCCCTGGTCAAGGCAAGTATGAGAAAGCAATCAATGAACAACTAAGGTGTCGCAACGAAAAACTAATGATTGATGCTTCTCATCTCTCTCCGTTCCTATCTGTCTGACTCTCTCTCTGTCTGTGTAAAAAACAAAACAAAACAACAAAAAACAAAACAAAAAAAAAAAAGAAGGGAGAGAGATGAGAAACATTAATTCTTCATTGCGGTTCCTTAGTTATTTATTGATTGTTTTCTCATATGTGCCTTGACTGGGGGGTCACTCCCCTTGCTTGAACCAGCGACCTTGGGCTCACTCTGTTGAGCCTTAGCTCAAACCAGATGAGCCCGTGCTCAAGCTGGCGACCTTGGGGTCTTGAACCTGGGTCCTCCACATCCTAGTCTGACACTCTATCTACTGTGCCACGGCCTGGTCATGCAACTGTATATATTCTTTTTGTCTGGGTTCTTTTTGTTCAACATAATGTCTCTGAGATTCATTTATGTTTTTCTGTATGTCAGCAGTTTGTTCATTTATTTTTATTTTTTGTATTTTTCTGAAGCTGGAAACGGGGAGAGACAAACAGACTCCCGCATGCGCCCGACCGGGATCCACCGGGCATGCCCATTAGGGGCTACGCTCTGCCCACCAGGGGGCGATGCTCTGCCCCTCCGGGGCGTCGCTCTGCCGCTACCAGAGCCACTCTAGCACCCGGGCCATCTTTGCTCCAATGGAGCCTCGGCTGCGGGAGGGGAAGAGAGAGACAGAGAGGAAGAGGGGGGGTGGAGAAGCAAATGGGCGCTTCTCCTACATGCCCTGGCCGGGAATCGAACCCGGGTCCCCCGCATGCCAGGCCGACGCTCTACTGCTGAGCCAACTGGCCAGGGCTAGTTTATTCATTTTTTAAATTTATTTATTTATTTATTTTAGAGAGGAGAGAGAAAGGGAGAGAGAGAGACAGAGAGGGAGAGAGAGAGGAGAGAAAGACAGAGAGAGAAAGTGGGGAGGAGCTGGAAGCATCAACTCCCATATGTGCCTTGACCAGGCAAGCCCAGGGTTTCGAACCAGCGACCTCAGCATTTCCAGGTCGATGCTTTATCCACTGCGCCACCACAGGTCAGGCCTTTATTCATTTTTATTAAGTGTATTCCACTGTATGAATATACCACAATTTGTTTAGCCATCCACTTAGTGATGGACATTGGGTTGTTTCCAACATGGCTGCTGTGAAGGTATTTTAGTGGACACTGTCCCCCAAATCAGTTTTGGTAATTTCCCATCCACCACCAGTGTGTGAGGTGGTAATGTGGCAGTGGAGGATAAGATACATTCTAAGCATTTAGCCACTGACTGTCTTTGTTGGTGGTTTTTTGGGGAGGGTACTAGACATTCTTAGTTCCTGTTGGCCTCCCTGCCCTATTTCAAGGGTCTCCATTAGGAATAAAACTCATGGGAAATGTCTGTCTTCTCCCATGTTCTCAAGGGTGGTTACTTAACACCATGTCCTCTTTAAGAAGAGCCTCAGAAGAAATTCCTGTCAAGTCTCAGTGGCAGAAATCATTTCATTTCTCCCGAGCAGTTGGTTTGTTCTTATTTTAAGGACACTGTGAATTGGCAAGTGATCAAGTTACACACATGTGAGGGATTTATGTATGTAGTGCTGTTTGCTTTTGTGTCAGCCTTATGAATGGCTCCATTTTGTGTGCCTGCATTTGTGCGGTTTTCTTCTACTGTTACTTCCAATTCTTGCTTTTTTGCCGTACTCTGAGTACATACTTGGAAACCACCTTTGTGCTTTTGTGACATGGTGGTAGGTTATAATAAATGAATGTCCCTTGTATCACAATGCAGGGGCATCTTTGGCAGCAGAGTAATCACCCTAACTCTGCGATGTTTGAAGGGCCATCTAGTGAAGTGGGGGGTCTTCCTTCCTGTGACCTTGGGCTCTTTAGCAGCTGATTAACTGGCTTCAGACTACTTTATATAAAGCACATGCAGATCCCCCAGCTGCCTCTTGAGCTGGCTGGCCATGCAGTCCTTGGTCTCGTGTTTTTGTTGGCTCTGGCTCTACCCTGTCCCACCTGAGTCTATCCCACTGTCCCTTCTTATTCTTTTTTTTTTTTTTTTTTTGCATTTTCTTTTGCATTTTTCTGAAGCTGGAAACAGGGAGAGACAGTCAGACAGACTCCCGCATGCGCCCGACCGGGATCCACCCGGCACGCCCACCATGGGGCGACGCTCTGCCCACCAGGGGGCGATGCTCTTCCCATCCTGGGCGTCGCCATGTTGCGACCAGAGCCACTCTAGCGCCTGAGGCAGAGGCCACAGAGCCATCCCCAGCGCCCGGGCCATTTTTGCTCCAATGGAGCCTTGGCTGTGGGAGGGGAAGAGAGAGACAGAGAGGAAGGTGCGGCGGAGGCGTGGAGAAGCAAATGGGCGCTTCTCCTGTGTGCCCTGGCCGGGAATCGAACCCGGGTCCTCCGCACGCTAGGCCGATGCTCTACCGCTGAGCTAACCGGCCAGGGCTTCTTATTCTTTTTAAAAAATATATTTTATTTATTGATTTTAGAGAGAGAGGGGAGAGAAGAGAGAGAAAGGGGGTTGAGGAGCGGGAAGTATCATGTTGCTTCTTGTATGTGTCTTGACTGGGCAAGCCTGGGGCTTCAAACCATCCACCTCAGCGTACCAGGCCGATGTTCTGTCCTCTGTGCCACTACAGGTCAGGCTCCACTGTCCCTTCTTTACCTAGCTGCTCCCCTGTGCATTCCTAGATGCTGCTGTCTCTGTGCCATTTGTCTTTTCCGCTCTCGGAGTTCTGCATGCCCTCCCTTGCCCTACCAGTTGTGGGCTGGGGTGGAGTTAGCACCATTCACTGCCTGGTTCCCTCCTTCTCCTCTTCTGCTGAGTTGCAGGTTTCTTCTGTTGATTGACAAGGGCGTGTGCTGACCTAGAGGAGGGGCTGGGACTGGGGGCTGCAGGGCAGGACCAACCCTAAATCTCATATCTGCAGAAAGAATTGTGCTCCAGACCCGCTATCCCCTCCACACCCTTGGTGTTGAAAAGGAGCTAAGAGTTACAGCTGCGGTTACTTGACTTAGTGGGCCCAAGTCACAGGTCCCCCCTGGGCAGCTTGTCCCGGTAGACAGCCTCAGAATCAAGTTAAAGAGGAAACAGGAAAGTGATTTGAGAAGGGTGCAGGTACTGCACCGTACCGGGATTGGTCTGTTGATACTTGTCTTTCTCATATTGCCTCTTGCCCTGTGAGATATACAGAGGGTGCTCTGAAACTCCCGGTTGCCAAGTGAATTGATGAAAATCTGCTGTTCTCCTGTAGGTAGGTGGAAAAGTCAATGGGTCTGGCCAGGCGCTGGCGGTTAGTGGGAGGCTGCTTATTTGAGATTCAGAGAGAGACAGTCTCTATTCCCCATAGGATCCTCATGATGCATGTCCTTGGCTGTGGGCGGCAAGTTGAGGTGGCAGGTTGGGGGGGATCTGGAACACTCTGGTTTGTCCTAGACTTCTCATCGTATTTGAAACAGTGGAGTTGTTGATCTCTGGTAGTGAGCTCCCTGTCACTGAAGGTATTCAAACAGAGGCTGGATACATATCTGTCAGAGTTATGGTGAAGGAGAGTACTGCTCTGGGTGGTAATTTGGGTCCTTCTAAGGTAGGTGACCTTAGATAAATCTGTAAGATAAATGGGAAAATACTCTCCCTGAGGGTTACTTGCTGAGTGTAGAGCAGATCCAGACAGAGGCTTGCACTTTCAGGGTCCCACTTGGTTTCCCCTGCCCCTTGAACTGTTTGAAGCATGGATTAATCTAGCAAGTCAGTTGTCAAAAAGGTAGACTGAACTATAGAAACTGTGAGGGTGAGGACCCTTAGGCTGAGGACTCTGGCAGCTTCTGTTTGTTTGTTTGTTTGTTTGTTTATTTTAGCACGAACATAGTTCCCCACTACCACAAATTATGTAGTTGAGTTTCCCACATTTGGGGAAATTGCAGGAGTCAGCACATCCTGACAATGGATAAAACCACCTTCATGATCATGGTGTCTCCCCTGCCAGGTAAGTATGGCAGCGTCTGTTTTTGACTGAACTGGGGAAAGGTGCCCTGGGAAGGTGGCACGGTGGTGGGTGATGTGGGATGAAGCCAGTGTGGAGATTTTGTAGGCTAAGTGAGGTCTGTTTAAGAATTTATGACCTGAAAGTTTATCTTCAGTTGAATCTACCCTATTTTTAATCTCTCTTATTTTCCAAACAGTCTTTCTTTATTCATTTAAAAATTATGATTAAAATACATATATATATATATATATATAACATAAAATTTCCACTTTATCCTTTTTTTTTTTTTTTTTTGTATTTTTCTGAAGTGAGAAGTGGGGAGGCAGACAGACTCCCATGTGCCCTACCGGGATCCACCCGGCATGCCCACCAGGGGGTGATGCTCTGTTGCAACCAGAGCCATTCTAGCGCCTGAGGCAGAGGCCATGGAGCCATCCTCAGCGCCCAGGCCAACTTTGCTCCAATGGAGCCTTGGCTGTAGGAGGGGAAGAGAGACTGAACTCTATAGATAAAGAGAGAGGAGAGGGGGAAGGGTGGAGAAGCAGATGTGTGCTTCTGTGTGCCCGACCATAAATCGAACCTGGGACTTCCACACGCTGGGCTGATGCTCTACTGCTGAGACAACTTGCCAGGGCCCACTTTACCCATTTTTTTTAATTTTTTTTTTTTAATTTTTTTACAGGGACAGAGAGTGAGTCAGAGAGAGGGATAGCTAGGGACAGACAGACAGGAACGAAGAGAGATGAGAAGCATCAATCATCAGTTTTTTGTTGCGACACCTTAGTTGTTCATTGATTGCTTTCTCATATGTGCCATGACCGCGGGACTTCAGGAGACTGAGTAATCCCCTGCTCGAGCCAGTGACCTTGGTTCCATGCTAGTGAGCTTTTTTGCTCAAACCAGATGAGCCCACGCTCAAGCTGGGTATCCTGGGGTCTCGAACCTGGGTCCTTCCGCATCCCAGTCTGACACTCTATCCACTGTGCCACCGCCTGGTCAGGCCACTTTACCCATTTTTAACGTACAGATTAGTTGCATTAAGTATATTCACCACTTACACTCATCTCCAGATCTTTTTTCATCATTCTAAACAGAAACGCTATACTCATTAAACAATAACTCCTGTGCCCCTTTTCCCCCCCAGACCCTGGGAACCACCATTCTACTTTCTGTCTCTATGAATTTGCCTGTTCTACATACCTCATAGAAATTGAATCATACAATATTTGATTATTATAGGCTGAATTGTTTCAGCCTTCAACAAATTCATATGTTGAAGGCCTAACCTCCAGTATCTGAGAATGTGACTGTGTTTGGAGATAGAGTCTTCAGAGAAGTAATTAAGGTGACATGAGGCCATATGGATGAGTCCTAATCGGATATGTCCATATAAGAAGACATACAACACAGACTGAGAGGTGAATATGTCAGGACATGGTGAGAAGGTGGCCATCTGCAAGCCAAGGAGAGCAGCCTCAGAAAAGAACCAAACCTACCAATACCTTGATCTGGACTTCCAGCCTTCAGAATTATGAGAGAATAAATTTCTGTTGTTTAAGCCCCCAATCAGTGGTATTTTGTTATGGCAGCTTGAGTTGGCTAAATACTTGTCCTTTTTTTGTGTGTGACAGAGTCAGAGAGAGGGACAGATAGGGACAGACAACCAAGAAGGGAGAGAGATGAGAAGCATCAATTCTTTGTTGCAGCACCTTAGTTGTTCATTGATTTTCACATATGTACCTTGACCGGGGGGCTACAGCAGACCAAGTGATTCCTTGCTCGAGCCAGACACCTTGGGCTCCAGCTGGTGAGCCTTGCTCAAACCATATGAGCCTGCGCTCAAGCTGGTGACCTCGCGATCTTGAACCTGGGTCTTCCGCGTCTTAGTCCGACGCTCTATCCACTGCGCTACCACCTGGTCAGGCAATATCTTGTCCTTTTGTAACTGACTTTTTTCATTTAGCATAGTGTTTTCAATGTTCATCCATATTGTAGCATGTATTAGAATTTCACTAATTCATTTATTTATGAGAATTTCTATTTTATTTTATTCTTTATTTAAAAATATTTCTTTTCTTTTTTTTAGATTACTTATTTATTTATTTCAGAGAGGAGAGAGAGAGAGAGAGAGAAGGGGGTTGGAGCTGGAAGCATCAACTCCCATATGTGCCTTGACCAGCCAGCCTAGGGTTTTGAACCGGCGAGCTCAGAGTTCCAGGTCAACTCTTTATCCACTGCGCCACCACAGGTCAGGCTTTATTTTATTTTTAAATTTATTTATTGATTTTAGCAAGAGAGGGAGAGGGAGAGAGATAGAAAAATCGATCTGTTCCTGTATGTGACCTGACTGGGGATCAAACTGGCAACCTCTGCACTTTGGGACAGTGCTCTAACCAGCCGATCTATCCAGCTAGGGCAGAACTTCTTTTTCTTTAAATGGCTGAATAATATCCACTGTATGGGTAGAACACAGTTTAGCTGTTTATTCGCTTACATTGCCTGGGTTGTTTTTATTTTTGTGTGTGTGTGTGTATTGTGAATAATGCTGTGTTGACCGTGGGTGTATGGAGATCTGTTTGAACCCAAACAAGATTTCTTTCTCTTCTCTTCTCTTCTCTTCTCTTCTCTTCTCTTCTCTTCTCTTCTCTTCCCCTTTATTTCTCCCTCCCTCCCTCCCTCCTTTCCTTCTTTCCTTCCCTTTTTGCTTCCTCTCCTTTTTTCTTTCTTCCTTTTGATTCTTTTCTAAATTGGGAAACCAGTGTAACAAACCTAGGCTTATTGAAAATGAATCAGTAACTAAGACTCTGCAGGACCATCCCCAGCCAGCACCAAGACTCCTGCCTGCCCAGACCCCACTTCCTCAAACCCTAAAAAGGACAACCATGTGAAGAATCTGGGGTGAACTTGGGCCACTTTTCTACATAGCAGTATCCTCGGTCCCACCTGCAATTGACAGCCCCCCCCCCCATCAGTAGGCTGGGCTTAGGCCCAAGGAGGGAAGAGTGAGGTAGCAGGGAATCACAGCTGTACCCCAACCTGCTTGAAATCTCAAGTCAGCAATGGAAGACAAAAGGAAAACTGTCTTGTCCACCTACTCTCTTCCCCCAGCCACCCAGACAACAGCCTCACGTGTCTGATCAGTGACACTGTGATTCTGAGGTACCAGTGGGGCTACCAGTGACTTCAGCAGCCCCTAGGAGATTGCTGCAAAAGGCCCAGAGCCCAGGGGAGGGGGCAGGCATTTGTCCCACCACCTGCTCAGTGTCAGCCAGCCAAGCTGCTCCCTTCAGCTGGTGCCTGGGATGCGTGTGACCCCACTCCCTTCAGAACATCCATGGCTGGGACCTGGTCCTGCAAGAGAGAAATCAGTTCCAGGAAGCCCCTTTTCCCCCAGCCTGGCAGGAATGATGGCTACACAGCCTTCTTGGCTTCAGAGAAGCTCTTGAGATGTTGCATCTGCCAGACATGATGGCTATGAGGTTGAGGGTCTATAGAATGGACCACCTGCTGGTTGATGCTCTCGCTGGTCTGCCAGAAGCGCTCCTCGACCACCACTGGTAGTTCTGTTCTTTCTTGATCGGTTCCACTCGCTCCACCAGTTGTCCCTCTTGTAGCTGCAACTCACTCAACTTGTCTTTGGCAACAATTTCTGCATAGTCATCGGTGTGTTCACCCACCTGAATGTCCAGATGAACTCTCAACATGCCACCAGCAAAAAGTGAGAACTGGTGGAATTAGAGTGAAGATGGATCTGATGATTGTCAGGGGTATGGGATGTGGAAGTGACCTGCCTTCAGAGCCATGCTGCCAGGCCAGAATGACCTTGTCTTCTGGGTCCTTCACCTCCACGAACATGCCAAGCCTGGGGGTGGCTGGCTCATACTCTTTCTGCTGTTTGTCATACAGCTGTGTCCAGTAGTTTCTTTCTCTCTTTCTCTCTTTCTTTCTTTCTTTCTTTCTTTCTTTCTTTCTTTCTTTCTTTCTTTCTTTCTTTCTTCTTTTTTACAGAGACAGAGGGATAGATAGGAACAGACAGATGGGAACAGAGAGAGATGAGAAGCATCAATCATTAGTTTTTCATTGCAACATCTTAGTTGTTCATTGATTGCTACAGCAGACCGAGTAACCCCTTGCTGAAGCCAGCAACCTTGGGTCCAAGCTGGTGAGCTTTGCTCAAACCAGATGAGCCCACGCTCAAACTGGTGATCTCAGGGTCTTGAACCTGGGTCCTCCACATCCCAGTCCGATGCTCTATCCACTGCGCCACTGCCTGGTCAGGCCAGTAGTTTCTTTTTCTTTTCTTTTTTTTTTGTATTTTTCTGAAGTTGGAAATGGAGAGGCAGTCAGACAGACTCTCGCATGCGCCCAATCGGGATCCACCCAGCATGCCCACCAGGGGGCGATGCTCTGCCCATCTGGGGAGGCACTCTGTTGCGACCAGAGCCACTCTAGCGCTTGAGGCAGAGGCCATGGAGCCATCCCCAGCGCCCGGGCCATCTTTGCTCCAATGGAGCCTTGGCTGCGGGAGGGAAAGAGAGAGACAGGAGGAAGGAGAGGGGGAGGGGTGGAGAAGCAGATGGGCGCTTCTCCTGTGTGCCCTGGCCAGGAATCGAACCGGGACTTCCGCACGCCAGGCCAATGCTCTACCACTGAGCCAACCAGCCAGGGCCAGGCCAGTAGTTTCTTATAACTGTGTTCTCATCTGGAATCTCCTCAATAAAGCACTTCTGTGTCTCCCTGATGTAGAAGTAGATCATGCCTCTGCAGGCCACCAGACCTCAGAGGGAACCAAACAAGGTATCTTTAACTCAAATGCATTAACCCTTTAAACCGTGCTGGGTTTCCCATCCTGCCTGGGTTGGGATTCTGTAGCTTCCTCTGACCCTTATGCCTGTGCTCTTTTTCTGTCCCCATGCCTCCCGCACAGCCTTCCACCCCTTCCCCTGACAGGCTGGCTCCTCTCTTCCTCTTATGGTGTTCACTTGGACTGATGGGAAAAGTCATGGGCTTGTGAGTCATACAGCTCAGGATTTCAATGTAGGCAATTCCATTCCTTGTTGGTGATATTGAACAGGTCACTGTAGCTCTCTGAGCCTCGTTCTTCTTATGAAATGGTGATGTGTGTCCACCTCCTGTCACGTGTGAAGAAGTCCCCAGCAAAGAGTGGACGTTGCACTTACTTGACTGCCTTTTCTCTCCATGACCAAGTGCTACTTTCTCTCCTCACATTGGCCTCTCTCCCCAGCCACGAAGATGGCTTGGAAGACTCAACATTGATGATTGATCAGGATTCTCCCGAGACACAGAACCAATAGGATGTGTGTTTGTAGAGACAGGTGTGGGACCTGGAAAGTCTGAAGTCCACAGGGTAGGCTGGAGTCTGGAAATTCTGGCAGTAGTTGATAATGTAGTCAGAAGGCAATCTGAGGCAGCATGCCTTCCTCCTCAGACTGGGACCTCTCAGTCTTTTCCAGCTAGTGAGATGAGGCCCATCCACATTATGGAGGGTGATCAGTTTTACTTAAAGTCAACTGTTTTAAATGTTAATCACATCTAAAAATTCCTTCACAGCAAAATCCAGACTGATACTTGATCAAACAGCTGGACATCATAGCCTAGTCAAGCTGACACAGATAATTAACCATCGCAATCGGTAACTTGTCAGTTCTCTTCAAATTGATCTATAGGTTCATTGTGGTCTCAATTAAAATTTTAAAGCCTCAAGGAGGCTTTAAAAAAAAATTGACAGCCTGACCTGTGGTGGCGCAGTGGATAAAGCATCAACCTGGAATGCTGAGGTCGCTAGTTTGAAACACTGAGCTTGCCTGGTCAAGGCACATATGGGAGTTGATGCTTTCCTCTCCTCCCCCCTTCTCTCTCTCTATCTCTTTCACTCTCCTCTCTAAAATAAAAAAAAAACATAAAAAAATGACAGGCTGATTCCAAAATTCATATGGAAGTGCAAAGGAAGTAGAATAGTCAAAACAACTTTGAAAAAGATCAAACTTTAAAAAAAAATTAGTTTTATTTATATTTATTTATTTATTTTTAGGTGAGAGGAGGGAAGATAGTGAGGCAGACTCCCACATGCACCCCGACCAGGATTCACCCTGCAACCCCATCTGGGGCCGATGCTCGTGTATCAAGCTATTTTTAGTGCCTGATGCTGACACACTCAGACCAACCAAGCCATCCTCAGTGTCCGTGGCTACACTTGAACCAATTGGTCTGCTGGATGCAGGAGGGGGAGAGGGAGAGAAGAAGGAGAGAGAGTGGGAGAGAAGCAGATAGTTGCTTCTCCTGTGTGCCCTGACTAGAAATTGAACCCAGGAGCTTTATATGCTGGGCCGATGATCTGTCTACTGAGCCACCAGCCAGGGCCTAAGAAGATCAAACTTGAACGATTGTACTACCTAATTTCAAGACTTACTAGAAAGCCATGGTGATCAGATCAAGACAGTGTGGTATCATGAAAGGATGGACATATAGATCAATGGAACAGAATGTGGTCTAGAAATTGAATTTATGCACATTGGTCAATTGATTTTCAAAAAAGGTGCAAAGGCAATTCAGTGGAGAGAGGAAAGTCTTTTCAACAAGTGGCGCTGGAACAGGATATCCATATGTAAAAATCTAAATTTGTTCCATATTTTGCAACATTTAGGAAAATAACACAGGGCCTAACCTGTGGTGGCACAGTGGATAAAGCTTCGACCTGGAGTGCTGAGGTTGCTGGTTTGAAACCCTGAGCTTGCATGGTCAAGGTATATATGGGAGTTGATGCTTCCTGCTCCTCCCTTTCTCTCTCTCTCTCTCTCTCTCTCTCTCTCTCCCCTTCCCTCCCTCCCTCCCTCTCTCTCACTCTGTCTGTCTTTCTTTCCTCTTTAAAATGAATAAATAAAATCTTTAAAAAAATTAACTTTGGCCCAGTTGGTTGGCTCAGCAGTAGAGTGTTGACCCGGCATGTAGAAGTCCCAGGTTTGATTCCCGGTCAGGGCACACAGGAGTGGTGACCATCTGCTTCTCCACCTCTCTCTCTCTCTCTCTCTCTCTCTATTATTCCTCTCTTGAATCCATGGCTTGAATGGTTTGAGTGAGTTGACCCAGGGCAATGAGGATAGCTCCATGGCCTTGCCTCAGGTGTTAAAATAGCTCAGTTGCTGAGCAATGGAGCAGTGGCCCCAAATGGGCATAGTATCAGCCCCAGGCAGGGGTTGCCGGGTGGATCCTGACTGGGTGCATGCAGGAGTCCATCTCTCTGACTCTCCACCTCTCACTTAAAAAAAAAAAAAGGAATGAACTGTTGATACATGCTACAATATAAATAAAGTTCAAAAAATCATGCTGATGTCAAAGGGAAGGGGGAAGAGGGAACTGGATCAAAGAAGGTGACTGGATTAGCCAAAAAACATATATACGTAACACATATATACAGACAAGAGGGTAGCGATAGCCAGAGGGAAAGGGGGAGGGGTAAAGGGAGGGAAATAGGGGTGCAAAGAGACTTCTTGGGGTATGGGGGCACTGCTGATGCAGTGTGTAGATGGTGTTATATTGACTGGGGCACTTGAAACCATGTCAACATAATACATTAAAACAAATAATGCTGAGTGAGGTCCTGGCCCGTTGGCTCAGTGGTAGAGCATTGGCCCGGCCTGTGGATGCCCCAGGTTTGATTCCCGGCCAGGGCACACAGGAGAAGCACCCATCTGCTTCTTCCCCCTTCCCCCTCTCCTTTCTCTCTATCTCTCTCTTCCCCTCCCACAGCCAAGGCTCCACTGGAGCAAGTTGGCCCAGGCGCTGAGGTGACACCTCGCTTCAGGCACTAAAATGGCCCCAGTTGCAGTAGAGCAACACCTCAGATGGGCAGAGCATCGCCCCCTAGTGGGCTTGCTGGGTGGATCCCGGTGGAGCCTTTGCTGGGGGTGGGGGTGGGGGTCTGTCATTCTGCTTCTCCGTTTCTCACTTAAGAAAAATACAAAAAAAATTATGCTAAGTGAAAGAAACCTGATAAGAAAGAATCATCTAGGTTCTTCATTCACAGGAAAATCTAGGAAATGCAGACTAATCTGGAGTGACCACAGAACAGCGGTGGCCTGGGAAGGGGTAAAGGAGGGACTGTGACTGGACAAAGGACAATCTGAGAGTAAGGAATCTGATAGTTTGATTGTATCTGATTAGACATCAATAAAGCCATTTTAGAGGTAAAGCACTGAGAAGGTACCTAATCGATTCTTGTTCCTTTCCGCAGTTCTGACTGCTACCCTCACAGTGACACCCTCCCCCAGCCAGACAGGCCAGTGTCTGCTTTCCCTTGGCTTTATAGAACTGGCTCTCAGGGGCTGTCACATGCCCTTAGGAAAATTGCATCAAATAGCACATGGAGTAGGCGACAGAAGGTTCTGGAACCCCTGCGCCACTGGAAATGGATCTCTGTCCCTCCGCCCTCTGACTTACACCACAGCGTCAGATGTGTCGCTTAGCTCCTCTTTTCCCCCCTCCCATCAACATTCTGTCTCTCCCAGAGGTCTGGGAAGATTAAGGTCCTAGCCATTGATTTCAAAGGTCAGACATTGAGGGTTTCCCTTAACTAAGCATTAGGGCTTTAACCTCCTGACTTTTGGGGAGGGGCTGAAACATATGTCTATGGTTCTCAAATAGGCTCCTTGTTGCTTAGCGCTACAAACTCTCTCTTTTAGAAAACAGACATGTCAAGGTCACTGACTTGCTGCAGACTTTGGATCAAGTTTGTGCAAATACAGGGGAGACTCAAGTCTCAAATGTAACTCCAGGGACGTCCCACTGTTTAGCCCTGCTACCTCCACCCTGTGACCCACATCATGTGACCTCAGGGCTGCTAGGGGTGAGACTCCAGTTGGGGCCCTGCCTTCTGGAGCCTGGCAGATGGCACAGCGGTGGCAGAGCAAGCCTGCTCTCAGCCTCACAGGGTCGCCACCGCTTCCCCATCACGCCCGCCCAGTTGCCCTAGTGACTGTGTGACCCTTCTCCCCGCCCGCGCTGTCACCAGCCCTATAAATAGAGGCAAGGAGCAGCTGGGCTCTCTTGGCAGTCACCATGAGGGCACTGGTTCTGCTCTGCTGCTTTGTGGCGTCGCTCCTGCTCCCAGGACAAGCAGGTACGACCCCACCCCTGTGGGCCAGGTCAGACTTTGTCCCCGTCTGTGGTGTGGGGGGCTTGGGCAGTAGTTGTTGAATGAGGCCTCCGTGAATCCTGGGGCTGATGGCTGGTCTCATGGCATCTCCATTCGCTTCTCCCCTGGGGCCCAGGAGAAAGAACTGGGTGTGAAGAGAACGTGAGAGCATTCGGGGGCTCTCGGGGAGGCCAGAGGAAGCAGAGGCAGTGAACTGAGAGGTACAGGAAGGGGCGAGGACTGAGCCAGGGGCCAGAGAGAAGGTCTGGCCACTAGATGCTGGGGAAGAGGACCCTAAAAGTCAAGACTAGAGGTGCTTCCTGGCTGGACAAAAGAACTCAGTCACGGGAGCTGGAGGGGCCCCTGGAGGTCACTGAGTTGACTTTCTCTGCATGATTGAGGATGGGGCCACAATGGGCAGAGTTGGGGGGTCATCTGGGGAACAGTGGAATAGAGTGGGGGTCTGTTTGGGATGAGATTGGAGAGGGAGTTGGGGATTAGGTTGGAAACGGAATTGGACAGTGTTCGGAAGAGGAACTGGACTGTCTGGAGTAGGACTGAGCTTGGCGGGGCTTCGTTCGAAGTGGCTGGGGGCCTGTGTGCCATGGTTTTCCTTTGACGTCTCAGCACTGTGTGGCGGGAGCGGCTCTGGTTACAGCATGGGGTTATTTATAGGTGTGGAGGGGACACCAGAGAGTTTTGCCACCTCTGTTCCCAGGATTCCTGGGGCTGGGTTCCCCTTGGGGATGCTTTGGGGGTGCTCTGGGGACACCCCAGGAATCCAGAACTCTGCTCTGTCTTTTTATGACTCTGCAGTCTTCATCTGCACGGGGAACTGTGGGGACCAGAGCCCTAGCCTTTTGTATCTTTGAGGTTCTGATTTTTGAGATCCCAGTCCCAGCCAGGAGAGCAGGTGGTGGGTGCAGCAGAAGCTATTACCTTGGGAGTTAGAGACCAAGGTGGGGGGCTCCAGCTTCGCCTGTGCTGCTGGGCCCTGCCCTTGTCTGCCCTTGAGTTAATTTGGGCCCTGTGGGGCTGCAGTCGCTGGAGTGTCGAGGATTCCAAGCGGCTGTCAGGTGGCTAAGTATGGAAACAGCCGTGTAATTGGATCCCGAGCCCAAAGCTGCTGCCATTCTCTCCCCTTTGCAGCCCCTCCCCTGCTCCGCCCAACCCCAGCTGCCACCTCTCTCTGCTTCCACACAACAGGCCCAGGGACTTTTAGCCTTTTAGGGACATTCTTTACCGTTCCTCCCGCAAAGGTAACTGGACATCTGGAATGTTCCACAGGCCTCACCAGGGGAATCTTGCCATGGGGAAGGAGGCAGTCAGGGGCTTTTCACAGAGATCTCTCTGCATGCTCCTTCCGCCCTGGACTCTGAGGTGTGCCCTGGCCTGCCTTCCAGGGAGGGGCTGTCCACCAGTGGGCAAGCTTCCCTCCTGCCTCACTGGGCTGTGGGTTCTTACTCATGTGGATTTGATCAATACAATTGTAGGCTGTGTACCCTAAGAGACAGCTTCCTCCTGCACCCACTGGAAGGTTCCAACCATAAGGTGGCTTCCCCCCACACCCATGATGACAATCTTTCCTCTGGTTGATTTTCTCCCAGAATTGTGCCGTCCGATAGGTGCCACTCTACTCACAGGCAGAGCTTTGCTCTTGGACTTCCGACCTCACCACTGGGTCCTCATTTCCATGCCCATGTCACTTCCCCTCACTGGGTGACAGGGATTCTCTCTACTCTCCCGCTCCTGCTTCCTGGGGGGAACCTTCAGAGTTGTCCTTCCTTCTTTTGTGCCCATGGTGTCCCCATGGCCCTCTGGACTGGGGCAGTGGGCTCCACAGCCTCTTCTTCTCATCCCAAGTGAGGAACCAAGCATCCCTCCTGCTGCCAGGGCACACTGGTGGAGCCGCCAGACACATCCCGAATCCCTGACCCCAGCTATTTGTAATCACCAGAGTCCTCCACTTTGTCTTGGGAACCTGGTGTGGGAACAGGACAGGCCTGCTCAAGGACAGGGGAAAGCAACCTTGAATCAATTTATTCCATCTCCTCATTATCTAGGTAAGGGACTAAAAGCCAGAGGAGTGAAGAGATGTGTTCGAGTTAGTGACAGGCATACCCCGCTTAGGGCCTGTCTCATCCCACCTGGGAGTTCCCGTCCTCCTGGAGCTGCCTGCCTGTGGGGGCATGTCAGGGGTGATGGGGAGCTGTCCAAGGACTGCTTCTCACCTCAGTATGCAAGACAGGAAGGATGCTGCTGATCCTTTGACTTCTCTGAAGGCAGGGTTGGGTGGGGATGCTGAGAAAACATTTCTTTGGGTTTAAGCTGTTGGCATTTGTTAGGCTGAATTTAGGACATCTTTGCTTCCTGTTGCCAGCTGGATGCAGAGAAGATTGGGGACAGGTGGGCGGGGGCTGTTCTGAGTCTGCATCCCTCGCCCTCCAGCCCAGTCCTGGTTGCAGGTGTGCAAGTCTGCTCTGACCCTTCCCTACCAAGATCTCAGTGCTGAGAGATTGGTGCATGCTGGGGCTGACCCACCCTGCCATGAGAGACAAGGGTACATGGTGACCAGGAAGCATGTCCTTGCAAGACCCCCTGCTTATCCACTTCAGGACAGTCATTTCTGGACAGAGGCCCATTCACATTCCCTGAGCAGGGCCATGCAGCGGCAGCTACGATCTACCATGGGGACGGCTGCTGAGAGGCTGTCATGAGCTCAGGGGTTCTGGGGAAAGAGCAGACCCCAAAGCCCTCTGTAAGCTGTGTCCCCAGCAGGCTGCCAGTTCCTAGCTCAGTGCAGCTGGATGAGCTTGTAGGGAGCATCTCGTCCATCACTTCCCTCACTGAGTCTGCGAAGCACTCGGCTGAGATTTGCTAATGGATGGATGCCTCCGCCCAGATGTGGACACCTTGCTTGGCGGACTGTGAAATGGCATTTTGGAAATGCTGATTTTGCCTCATGTCTGGCAGGGCCAGAGCTGGATTTAGGTTCTCTTACTTCTTGTCTTGTGCTTTTGGCACTTAAACCCTCAGCAGGAGGTCCCTATGAAGCTAGTTGCATCCACCTGGCCGTTAGGTGCTCAATTAGATGTGGTGGGCTGTGATGCAGTCTAGTCCTTATGGACAGAAAGCAAGATGGCTGTTCCTCCTCTGACTCGGTCTAAGGGGCTGAGGCCAGGGCCTAGGTGGCGTGCTTCCTGGCCTGGAACAGGCGTGGTGGCTGGGGGCATGGGAAGGGGTAGAGTCTGCTAGTGTGGATGCTGAGCTTAAGTCTTTCTCTTGGGCACCTTCCCTGCTCCATATCCAAATCCAGACCCATTCATTTAAATATTGCTGGCGTATGCGGAGTTTGTTCATTCAAACACCTTGTCACATATTATTATTCATTCCTTCATCCCAGATTTATTATGTACCTATTTTTTTTAGGTGTGGTACTGGGGGAATTCAGATAGGCATCTCGTCCTTGGCAAACTTACAGTTCAGTAGCGGAAACGGTGTTTTCTGCCTTAGGGCTGCACATCAGACACATGGGAGAGTCAAAGGGAGGAGCAGGTGAATTGAGGTGGGGTGCAAGGGAGCAGGGAGGTTATTTTTAACTGAGTGGATCAGGAAATGTTTTACAGACAGGGAAACGTTTCAGCTGGAGCTTGAAGAATGTAGATCCAGACATGAAAAGATGAAAGAGAGTTTCATGGAAGTGATCAGGGTGAGCTACCTCCTGGAGACAGGAAAGAATAGAGCTCTGGGGAGAACCAAGAGAGGGCATGTGGTTCTGCTTGGGGTAGGGGCATGCGTGGGGAAGTCATGGGGAATCTCTCTGGAAGGCTAGGCTCGGGCCGAAGCATGAAGGGCCTTGAGTGTTGGGCTGAGGACAAGGGCTTTGCTCTGTGGGCCCTGGGTAACCACTGAGTGCTTTGGAAGTCCATCTGGCAGTTGTTTGTAGGGAGGGGTAGAATTAGGGGAGACTGATTAGAGAACCACGTCAGAAATGCAAGTACGAGGGTGTGAGCTTGGGCGAGGGAGCGGGAGGAGAGAGGAGGGCAGACCCAACAGAGCTGGGCAGGACCACTTCTCAACTTGGGAGCTGGGTGGGAAGGAGCCCTCGAGGGTTTAGTTCAGGTCACAGGATCTTGCCAGAAAAGGAAACCAGGAACATAAGCGAAAAGAACAGATCTAAAAAGTTCACTTTGGGTCATTTTGAATTTTGGGTGCCAGCTGGAGATATTTAGTTAGGAAGGTGGGATTGGAGCTGAGGAGGGGAACAGACCCAGGGACCCACAAATGAGATTCGTTTGGGTCAAGGTGAGGGTGAGGCTGTGAGACCCTGAGGGAGCTGTAGGTTTGGGGGCAGGGGAAAGAAAGAAAATAAATGGGCTTCAGGAAGAGACAGTGACCGGGAAGCCAAGGGGAAGGATGAGTCCTAGAAGGGGTGGCCAACAGGACTGGACAGCGGAGGTGCTGAGGAAGAGGAGGCGGTGTCTTTGACAATCGGGTTCCTGACAGATCACGTAGGGCCACATGTGTTCGTGAGGATGTGGAGCAGGCAGTATGTCCAGAAGGTGGTGAGACTTTCAGCATGGAGTTTGGGAGAGGTAAATAAAGGACAGTAAGAGCGAGTGGGGTGAGTGGGTTTGCAGAGGTAGAGAATTTTCTTTTGAACCCTAGAGAAGACTAAATGTGTTTGTGGGCCAATGGGGAGGGGGTGAGGAAGTGACCGAGATGCCAGATGCTTGAGGAGGTGGCTGAGATCTGAGGTAGGTCTCAGGGGACACATGCCACAGCACTGCGGAGCCCTCAGAGGGACACCACAAATTCTAGGTGAACTCAGGAGCCCTGGTACCAGCCAGGGAACGAAACTAGCAGCAATCCTGACCTATACTGGGGTTTCTACAGAGGGCCTGGAGGGCCACAGAGGGGGAGGAACCAGACTGAGCTTCCCAAAGCTCTGTAGGGTGGGAAGGAAGCTAGTTGCTCTGGGTTGTCAGGCACTGAATGCAGGGCCAGGATCAGAGCCTGGTTCTCAGTGCTGGAGAAACGCTGGGCAGAGCCCGACAGACCTGGGCCCAGAGATTGAGTCAGTGAGTCAGCAGTTAGTCACAGCGAACGCGAGTCTTGGCCCCTCAAGCCGGGGCCTGTAGGAAGAGGGTAAAATCTAGGAGGCATTCATTCAGCAAACGTCCGCTGGGTCTACAGTGCGTGAAGTCCTGGGTTTGGACTCCATCAGGATTAGTGACTTCAGTGGAGGTTGGCGCGGAGGCACACGGCCCGAGTTTCCTGGGTGACGACTGCGGTTCTCATTCTTCTTTGCGAAATGGAAACTGCACAGGCTCAGGTTCCCTGCTAGGTCTCTTCCTGGCCGCGAGGCCTCCGTCCCCTCACCCCCATGGCCCATCGGCATGGCATGGCTCCTTGGGGGATGAAGGGACTGAACGAGAGGATTGATGGGCTGGCTGTGTTCTCTCAGCACCTGCCCTGGGGCTCAGGCCTGGCAGAGATCGCTCACCTGCCTTCCCAAGAGCTTTCCGAGGCTTGAAAGCTAGAGGTCTGTCTTCAGACTCCC
The DNA here is from genome assembly GCF_036850765.1 of Saccopteryx bilineata. Classification (NCBI taxonomy): domain Eukaryota; kingdom Metazoa; phylum Chordata; class Mammalia; order Chiroptera; family Emballonuridae; genus Saccopteryx; species Saccopteryx bilineata. Next base: position 285,966,865 of record NC_089493.1, read on the forward strand.
GTGTCAGCCCTGTTGGGTCCTTTTCTCCATCTTAGTGGTTTCTTCCCTCCCCCCACACTGGCCCTGCTCTGTCCCCCCTCCTAAGACATGCCATTAGGCCCATCTAATGAGGACCAACGGCTGTACACTTAGACTGTCCGTTTTCCAAATTACTCTTTGTTTTAAGGTAGTCAGAAGATTTTAGCTCCAGGAATGCATATCTAGTGTGAAATTTCCCATTGCTTCAGTGGTCAGGGTCTTACCCAAAGTCCTTAATCACAGCATTGAGGCAATAAATTGTCTCTTCCATCTGAGCACAGAGAGGCTGAACTGTGGAGTAGGGCTTTCTCTACCTGGTCCTGAAAGAGGGAGTGAATGAGTGAATAAATGGACTGGAGCCACGGCGGGCACACTGCAGGCCTGCCGAACTGGGCCTGCGCAGGGCTCTGGAGGCCCCGAGCCTCTCTGGTCGTCCCCAGCCCTGGGGTCCTCCACTCCAGGCGAAGGGGGCAGCAATTCGGCAAATCGGCTGGGTCAGATTGAGCTGAGTGTTTGGAGACATTTTCCTGGTCTACATCGCCTATGCTGTCGTCTTTTCTGGGGTCAGGTGCTTTCAGCGTCATACTTCCCTAGCCCCAAAGGTGTTTTTTTGTTCAGAATCAAGGTCCCAGGCATCCCTTTGTCCAAGGGACATGCCTGAGCTTGTCATTTCCTCGTCCTCCTGGGGCAGGAGCAGCCTTTTCTGAGCTGCCCAGCCTCAGGAGAGGGGGCTTGGGCAGGAGAACTGGCTCCTGCCTTTTAAATTCCCTGAGCTACTAGAAAGCCAGCCGTTTACACCCTGACCTGGGGCCTACGGCAGCCCTCTCTCCCCCAGCCTCCCGTTCTTCTCTCGCTGGTGTAAAGGGGGTCTGCCACATGCTTGAGTGTGCCCCGAGGCCTGATTCTGAGGGCCACAAGACTATGGTGTGGGTGTCAGCTGGCGATCTCCGGAGCCTTTCCCCCCAGGATCGTGGAATTGGGACCACAGGAAAGCATAATCACATGGCTCCATCCAACTCCAAGTCCTGGGCACAGAAGGATTTCAGGCGGGTGCTGGCCCGGCCGGGTGGGCAGCTGGGGCATGTTCCCCAGGCTCATTGTGAGGGTGCTAAGGGATGACAAGAGGCTTTCTCCTCTGGCTCTTGGGGAGCCCCCCTCAAGTTCTTGTCCTTCACAACCTTGAGTGCCCTTGGTTCTCTAGTCCTCTGTCAACTTAGAGTGCCAGAGGGCACCCACTGAGTGTGGGCTGGAAGGAAGGCTCAGTGCAGAGTCCTACAGAAGTGGGAGATGTGGCTGTCCCTCAGGAGCCCGCCCTGGGTTGGGAACCGGGATGGAGTCATGACTGGGGTGATGGGCAGTATATGATCAGTAGAAGGCAACACGTAGTGGGATGCTGCAGGATCTGAGAGGGAGAAGAGTGGGGATGGTTAATCGCACAAGGTGGATGCTTAAAAGAGAGGCAGAACAAACCAGAAGATGAGGGTCCCTCTCTGAAAGGCCCAGCTCCTCCTCCTGAGGCCATAATGTGCCCCTTGTGAGGTCGTGGTCGGCACACTGTGCAGGCTGTGCAGGTAGGAACCAGCTATGTCTCTGGCCCCAGGAGCTGACCTTCTATTTGGGGAGATGACACGAACTGAAAAAAATGTAACTAACACCCCAGCAGCTCTGGTTGGAGTTCAGAGGAGGGCTGGAAGGTCAACCTTGCTGAGGGGCAGAATTCCCACTGGACTGGTTGGAAGGGGACGGTCACTGGACTGTCAGTTCCAAGAGGACAGGGGCTGTGTGTTTATTTAATTTACTCACTGCTGCATCACCAACACTTAGCGCATGCTTGGCTCATTGAAGGCTCTTAACAATGTAGATGAATGAGTAGGTGGTTTGTCCAGGCAGAGCTGGAAGAGTATCTGAAATGGTGAACAAAGCCAGGAGGGGGGAAGCTCAGAGCATTGCGCTGACAGGGACAGGATGAGACCAGCTCTGACTAGAAATAGGAGTTCCTGTTCCAGGGACATCAAACTGCCCTGATGAGTTGGGGGCCCTTTGTAAAGGGCTTGGAATGCAGCCAAGTGGCTCTTCCTAGGAGCTCAGCAAGCCTAGCCTGTTCCCCTTGTGGCTAAGCCCTCCCCCTTCACCTCCCTCCCAGATATTTTTGGATCCTTCTAGAGCAGTGACTATATTCTGAGCTCCAACAGGTGCAGGCAAAGTCTGGCCTGGATTTCTGGGCTCTTAGGAAGTGGGTTGTGCTGAGAGCTCTCCCAGAACCAGGCCAGGGGAGAGCCCTGGGGTTTGGAAGCCCCCCTCCCTACTGCCACCTGGTCGCTGCCAAAACTGTAGCCCCTGGTCCTCCTCCAAGTGGCCATTCTGTTAGGAACTTAGCCAGCTCTGTTGTCTCCCATAGAATTTTCCCTAGATGGCAATAGGTAAAGACTTGACTAGGCTGTTGCCTTGAAAACGGTCTCTGATCTGCATCTATTTTCCAGCTGCCTTCCCTGGGCACCTGTATCCACTAAAGAGGCTTCAAGTGAGCCACTTTGGTAGTTACTTGGTTTTTCTTCTTGCATTTTCTCTTACGCTTTGCTCCGAGTGTTAGGTTGTAGAAGATAAAACTTATTTCTCTAGCTTATCCCAGGAGGTCAAGACACCGGGAGTGCTCTCTGGGATCTGGGGAGGCATCTGGAAAAGTCAGGGAAGGGTCATAGCACTCACTGTGGCCGGGAGGAGCCCATCCTTGCCTCAGGTGCCCAGCAAAATGAGCTTGGACACAAGCTGGGACAGGTAGGTGGTGGATCCACCTCTTTCTCCTCTCCTGTCTTTTCCTGCCTCAGTTTCCTTTCTGAATCGGTAGTTAGGCTGGAGACCTCCCTCACCCGAGGCTGCCCACACAAGAACAGAGCAGCCAGCCAGGAGAAGGTTGTGGCAAGCCTAGCGGAACTCAAGAACAGAGCAAGTGCTGGCTTGGTCATGTTCGCCACCAAGCCCCTTACCATCTTTGCACCTGTTTGTTCGCCTGTAAAACGGGATAATAATACTTCGCCCTATTTACAGCATGGGGTTCTTATATGACTAAGATAAGCAAATGGCTATGGGATGCTTAAAATGGTTTTTGATATCAGATACTTTTTAAGGTTAAAAGGACTGTGACAGTAATTATAGGCTATCCCTGCTGTCAGTATCGCTGCGGCTTGACATCTGCCACCAGTTTCCTCAAATATCGTGAAATATGAACAACTGGGGAAATCCATCTGCATAGCAGCCCCTTCTTAGGACTGTTAAATCCTTGGGATTCTCTGTCCTCAAGAAGCTTACAAACCAGGAGGGGAGACAGTCCCCGCTCATGATATGAAGAGGGAACCATATAAGGCAGGTATAATCAGGGGCTAAAAATAAGTAGCCTAAGAGTGCAGAGAAACGGGGAGCAGGTGGGGCAGGCCAGGGCCTCAGGCTGGTGACAGCACCACCTGCTTAGTGTGAGGAGGGTCGGGAAGGTTTTATAGGGCCAGGATTAGGTGTTAGTTCCTATGTTATTTTCTTGGGGCTGCCATAACAAACGACCGTAAGCCAGGGGACTTGAAACAACAGAAATGTATTTTCTCACAGTCTGGGGGCTGGCTGGAAGTCTGAAATCAAGGTGTTAGAAGGGTCACGTTCACTCTGAAGGCTCCAGGGGAGGGATACTTTTTGTCTCTTCCAACTTCTTGTAGTTCCTGGCAGTCCTTGGCTGGTAGATGTATCTCTACAATTTTTGTTCCCACATGGCCTCTTTTCTGTGTTTCTCTGTGTCCTCTTTTCTTCTTCTGTGTAAAGATTTTATTTATTGGTTTTACAGAGAGAGGAGGGGGGTGCGAGAAGTATCAACTCATAGTTGCTTCACTTTTGTTGTTCACTGGTTGCTTTTCATATGTGCCTTGACTGGGCAAGTCCAGGGATTTGAACCGGCGACTTTAGCATTCCAGGTCGCTGATCTATGCACTGCACCATCACACGTCGGGCCTCTCCTCTTCTTATAAGGACACCAGGATGACTTCATTTTAACTAGTTACATCTGCACAGACCCTATTTCCAAATAAGGTCACATTCTGTGGTTCTAGGTGTCCGTGAATTTTGGGGGACACTCTTCAGAAGTTTCTTAGCCTTGGACCCAGACTGTTGAGCAGTTGCTGGCTTCGAATATATCATTCTCTTCTGTCTCCTTGGTGGCAGTCTTCTACTGGGCACAGATAGCACCTGTTTCCTCGGTCAGCTCTGGCCCTGTGGCCCATGCAGTTGCCCCAGCAGCTAATTTGGAGCTCTGCTGATACACCCAGGGCAAGTGTGTTGAATGAATGGAGGGACAGCTGGCCGGGGGCAGGGAATTCCAGGAGCAGCCGCCTAGCCTAGTGGTGATGCTGGGGAGGACAGTGGGGAGGGTTTTCCAGCTCCCGGTCCGGTGTGCTCAGGTGCAGATAGAGCTGGAGTTGGCACATCCTGAGGGGAGGGCTGTTTGGTTCCTGGCTGGTTGTGTGATGGAGAGAGCAGTGGGCCGAGAACCTGCAGACTCAGGCCTAGGGTGCCACGTGGCCTTAGGCCCCCTCTCCCATGTGTGCCTACACGCCCAGCCCCTGCAGCCCCTGCCCCAGGCACAGCATGCAGGTACCTCCCAGCGCTCTGCAGAAGCCTTTCGGGGAAAAAGACCTTCCAGGTGAATCCTCTGCCATGTCCATGAGGGGTTTGCATCTTGGCATCGCTGCCTTTCTGTGCTCTCAAATCCATGTTAGCGGGGTGGCTTGAGTCACCTCATGGGGCAGTTGGGGCCCCCGCCCTGGAGCCTGGGTATTGGGACAGCTGTGGAAGCTGGTGGCTGCAGCTCTGTTGCACTCTCTGTGGTTTGTCCCAGTTCTAAATGAGAGCAGGGGTAAGGGGACAGGTTTCCAGAGGCTCCTGGCCTTTCCAGAAATGCTTATCAATGAATCTAGCCTGTGCTCCTCAGTCTGCGATACGCTGTCCTCTGTCTGGCATGTCCCGCCTCCTGACACGGCCGCTGTTCCCTACACACACTATCCTTGGGTCTTGCAGCCTCACATGTGTACCGTCCCACCCCCCACCAGGAGCTCACCTTGGTTGAGACTCTGCTCTCTGCTGCCAGGAGAGCTCTCTTCATGCTGCCCACCACCCCTCCTATTAGACGCTAATGTCTTCAAGGGGAGGGTCTTTTATTTATTAATTTTAGGTGAGAGGAGGGAAAATACAGGAAACTAATTAAGTAAGTTGAATAATTTATTAGATATTTATGGGTGCAATGGAGACAAAGAGAATGGAGAAGGGAGCTGGGGAAGGCTGGCTGGAGACAGAATCACCAGTGGCCAGAGAAGGCTTGGCAGAGAAGGTTTTGGAGGAAGAAAAGAATAAAGACACTTTTAAAAACAGCTTTATTGAGATATAACTCACATACCATATAATTCACCCTTTTAAATTTAATATTTAAAATATTGAATATTGTACAATTCAATAATTTTTACTGTATTAACAAATATATGCAACCATCAGCAAAGTCTATTTTAGAACATTTTTTTGTTTTGTTTTTTTTGTGGGGTTTTTTGTTGTTTTTTTAAATTACAGAGACAGAGAGTCAGAGAGAGGGATAGACAGAGACAGGAACGGAGAGATGAGAAGCATGAATCATTAGTTTTTCATTGCGCATTGCGACACCTTAGTTGTTCATTGATTGCCTTCTCATATGTGCCTTGACCGCGGGCCTTCAGCAGACCAAGTAACCCCTTGTTTGAGCCAGCGACCTTGAGTCCAAGCTGGTGAACTTTTTGCTCAAACCAGATGAGCCCATGTTCAAGCTGGCGACCTTGGGGTCTCGAACCTGGGTCCTCGATATCCCAGTCTGAAGCTCTATCCACTGCGCCACCGCCTGGTCAGGCTAGAACATTTTTATCATCTCAAAAAGCAAGCCTGGCCTGAGCAGGCGTGGGCACAGTAGACAGAGTGTAGGCCTGGGACGCAAAGGATCCAGGTTTGAAACCTCGAGGTCGCTGGCTTGAGTGTGGGATCATAGAAATGACCCTGTGGTCTCTGCCTTGAACTCAAAGGTTGTTGGCTTAAGCAAGGGGTCACTGGCTCAGCTGGAGCCCCTCAGTCAAGGCACATATGAGAAAGTAATCAATGAACAAAGGATTGATGCTTCTCATCTCTCTTCCTTCCTGTTTGTCCCTACCTGTCCCCAGGTTTCAAACCTGGATCCTTTGTGTCCCAGGCCTACACTCTGTCTACTGTGCCCGCGCCTGCTCAGGCCAGGCTTGCTTTTTGAGATGATAAAAATGTTCTAGCCTGACCAGGCGGTGGCGCAGTGGATAGAGCTTCAGACTGGGATACCGAGGACCCAGGTTCGAGACCCCAAGGTTGCCAGCTTGAACACGGGTTCATCTGTCCCTCTGTTTCTGTCTCTCTTGCTAAAAAAATTTAAAAAGGCAACCCTGTACCCACTTAGCAGTCATTCTCCATTCCCCCCCACTCCCACCCCCTAACCTAGGGGTCGGGAACCGTTTTGACTGAGAGAGCCATGAACGCTACATATTTTAAAATGTAATTCCATGAGAGCCATACAACGACCCATGTACCTTACGCATTATCCAATAAAAATTTGGTGTTGTCCCGGAGGATAGCTGTGATTGGCTCCAGCCACCTGCAACCATGAACATGAGCAGTAGGAAATGAATGGATTGTAATACATGAGAATGTTTTATATTTTTAACATTATTATTTTTTTTTATTAAAGATTTGTCTGCGAGCCAGATGCAACCATCAAAAGAGCCACAGGTTCCCGACCCCTGCCCTAACCCCTAGCAACCACTAATCTACAGTGTGTCCGTAAAGTCATGGTGCACTTTTGACCGGTCACAGGAAAGCAACAAAAGACGATAGAAATGTGAAATCTGCACCAAATAAAAGGAAAACCCTCCCAGTTTCTGTAGGATGATGTGGCAGCATGTGCGCATGCGCAGATGATGACGTAACACCGTGTATACAGCGGAGCAGCCCACGGCCATGCCAGTCGAGATGTGGATGGTACAGAGGAAAGTTCAGTGTATTCTGTGGCTCACTAAATTCGAATCTGTGACCAAAGTGCAATGTGAATATCGGCGCATTTATAACGAAGCGCCACCACATAGGAATAACATTACTCGGTGGGATAAGCAGTTGAAGGAAACCGGCAGTTTGGTGGAGAAACCCCGTTCTGGTAGGCCATCAGTCAGTGACGAGTCTGTAGAGGCTATATGGGATAGCTACCTAAGGAGCCCTAAAAAATCTGTGTGTGAGCCCACATCAAACTGCACTGAATAGGTATGAAACTGGAAGAGTTTTCCTTTTATTTGGTGCAGATTTCACATTTCTATCGTCTTTTGTTGCTTTCCTGTGACCGGTCAAAAGTGCACCATGACTTTACAGACACACTGTATATAGATTCGCCTTGTCTGTTCTGGACATTTTGTACAAATGGAATCATCAATATGTGGTCTTTTGGGCCCGGCTTCTTTCACTCAGCATAATGTCTTCAAGGCTTCTCCCCGTTGTAGCCTGTGTCAGTACTTCCTTCTTTTCTGTGGCTGAATGATATTCCATTGTATGTATTGACCACGTTTTGTTTATTCATTCGTCCCTTCATGGACACTCCCGTTGTTTCCATCTTCGGCCAGGCGAGCAGTGCTGCTGTGAGCATCAGTGTACATGTTCTCTAGTGGGAGATTTGTTTTGGGGAGATTTGATCCTAACATTAGAAATACCTTTTACTTTTGTAGTGCTGTACAACTTTCAGAATGCCATCATATGTCATCTGAACCTCCCACTCGCTAGCATGTAGTAGGCACTCCATCCATAGCAAGGGAATGAAGGCACAACTGATGTGGGCAGGGGGGTATTTTTCTTTTCTGTTTTATTACTGATGAAACGGGTACAGAAAAGCTAAAATATTTATACTTGCTCAAGTTCCCATTGCCGGGTAGGAGAGTAAATTCAGACTTTTCACTCTGTTCTCCTCTTCCTTCCTCGAAGTCATGGGTCCCCAGGGCTGCCCCCTGTGGTGCTCCACTGGCCAGGTAGACCTGGCCACCAGGGTTCTGTCCTGTGCGCAGGTTGTGCGAGGGCCTCCGACCACTTTCCGGTCCTGCCTCTTTGTGCTCTCCTTCTGGAATATCTCCTTGCAGGCAAGCAAGACCAGCTAGACACCAGACCTGTGGTGTCCCGAGAGCTGATGCGCATCAGCCCCTGTTGGCTGCCCGCGGCTTTAGAGATGGATCAGAGCCTGGGCCTGAGGCCTGGGGCAGGCCTGGTACAGCCTCTTACAGGGGGTTCCATCCTTTGCAACCGGTAGGACTCTAGGGTTGGTTGCAGTTTGACTTCCATGGTCAAGGTCCAAGGACATTGTTTCTTCAATAGTAGCGAGTGTGAGAATCACCTGAGTGCTTGTTAAAAGGGCATACTCCCAAAGCTGCACTCACCGTGTGATTGCAATGGTCTGTGGAAGGGACTCAGAAATGGGACGTTTTAAACTAAGCTCCTCTGTGATTTTTTTGCAAATAACCTTGAGCTATGCCTTGAGCCATCCCTTGCAAAGGGATGACCTAGGGTAGGAGGCTCACTACTGTCAGGTGCTCTCAGGGCACCCAGCGGATATTTCCTATATAGGAATATTTTCCAGGCACATGCTGGACAGCCGTGATCCCACTGGGGACAAGCCACAAAGTGCTTACCTCAGGGACCTTATTATTCATGGGGACACAGGTTGAAAGAAAGGCTGTCACATAGGGTGACAGGTGCTGTGGAAACACAGAGCAGAAGTACCTCAGATCTGAGAGGTCAGGGGAGGGCTCACAGGGGAAGGGCCTCAGAGCTAAGAGCTGAAGTATGATCCAGAATTAGCCAGGCCCAGCATGTGTGGGAAAGAACAGAGTGGGGTTGGCCCTCAAGAGACAGATTGGAAATCCACAGAAACGAAAAGGAATTCTTAAAGAATTCTGCAGGTGGTTGTTGTGTGAGTCTTGAAGCTCAGCACTTTTTTAGGTCCTGTGAGGACATAGAAAGACACTGGTTCAATCTCTTGTCCTGGAGAAAATGACAACCTAGAAGGGAAGCTAGGACACAGGCACAACCCCTAAAGGTCAAAGCCACACAAGGCAGGAGCTGTGTCATTTGTCTCAGTGTAGACGGTCATAGACACTGAGCCAGCTGAGGTCAGCAAGGGGACTCATGTGACCTGGAAGGGTGAGAACCAGAAGGCATCACAAAAGGTGAGAGGGGCCTGACCAGGTGGTGGCATAGTGGATGGAGCGTTGGGCTGGGATGCCGAGGACCCAGGTTCGAGACCCCGAGGTTGCCAGCTTGAGCACGGGCTCATCTGGTTTGAGCAATAGCTCACCAGCTTGGACCCAGGGTCAGTGGCTTGAGCAAGGGGTCACTCAGTCTGCTGAAGGCCCACAGTCAAGGCGCATATGAGAAGGCAATCAATGAACAACTAAGGTGTCGCAATACGCAACAAAAAACTAATGATTGATGCTTCCCATCTCTCTGTTCCTGTCTGTCTGTCCCTATCTATCCCTCTCTGTGACTCTCTATCTCTGTAAAAAAAAAAAAAAGAAACATAAAAAAAAAAAGGTGAGAGGGAACAGGTGAGGCTGGAGAAGCCAGAGGGCATTCCAATGCAAGTGGTGGTGTGGGCCACCAGAAGATCCATTATAGCATGGCTGGTGGTGGCACAGTAGATAGAGTGTTGACCTGGGACACTGAGGTCCCTGGTTTGAAACCCTGAGGTTGCCAGCTTGAGTGTAGGCTTGTCAGCTTAAACACAAGGTTGCCAGCTTGAGCATGGGGTCATCAGTGTGATCCCAAGGTCGCTCGCTTGAGCCCAAAAGTTGCTGGCTTGAAGCCCAAGGTTACTGTCTTGAGTTCAAAGTCGCCGGCTTGAGCAAGGGGTCATCGGCTTGGCTTGAGCCCCCTGGTCAAAGCATGTGTGAGAAGCAATCAATGCACAACTGAAGTGAAGCAACTGTAAGTTGATTCTTCTCATCTCTCTCCTCCCTCTCTCTCCCTTCCTGTCTCTCTCTCTCAAATTAATTAAAAAAAAAAAAAAAGACTTATTGTGGGTTGGATTGTATCCCCTAAAACAGTGATTTTCAACCTTTTTTTTTTTCATGGCACAAACACACACTAATTACTAAGGTCAGTGCCCCTGACTAAATACAACCATTTTCATCTCATGGCACAAATAAATTAGTTACTAAAGAAGAAGAGGTCAGGGCCCCTTTTTCTTTAGTAATTAGTTTATGAGTGCGTGAGAAACAAAGGTTGAAAATCACTGCCCTAAAAGATATGTTAAAGTCACAACCCTCAGGACTTCTGAATGTGACCTTATTGGAAATAGGGTCATTACAGATACAGTGAGTTAATCTGCTGGTGTCCTTATAAGAAAAGGAGAAGAGACATAGGACAGAAGCATAGGAGAAGGCCATGTGTGATGGAGGAAGAGATTGGAGGCATGCATCAACAAGCCAAGGATTGCTGGGAATGGCCAGAAACCGGGAGAGGCAGGAGGGAGCCTCCACCGAGACTTTTGGGGGAACTCAGCTCTGCTGACACCTTGAATTTGGACTTGTGGTGCACAAAACTGTGAGAGAAAATATCTTTATTGCTTTAAGCCACCAGTTCCTGGTTCTTTGTTACGGCCGCCCGAGGAAACTAATACACGGCCAAGGCTCTGGCTTCAGTGCAGAGATGAGGGGCTCTTGTCTGGCTTGGGGGTGGGGACCCTTTGGGCATGTGGCCTGCTGGAGTGCCTCAGATGCAGCCTGGCCGTGGCCTCCTAGGGCCTTGGCACTGACCAGGGAGGGTCACCCTGAGGCCAGCAAGTGCAGAATGTACACTGGCTCTGGCCCCACCCTCTGCCCTGCCCTTGGCTCTCCCCTTCCTCTCCCCAGGGGAGCCCCGTGGGAACCAAGGAGTAGATGCCCACACTGGCCTTCTGTGTGGCCTCCAAGCTGCCGAAGGAAAAGAAAGCTCCCGGCTGTTGAGAACCTCATCTGTTTTTTTCAGAATTGAAGAGAGGAGGCAGGGAACCCAGGCCCCAGGAGATACTAAATCCACCCAAGGCGGAAGCTACTCTCAGTTTATTTGCCAATTAAGATTCTCCCTGGGGGTGGGGATGCCCAGAGAGGGGATCCTTGGGAGGGACAGGGCCCCCGCTCTCCCGGGAAAGGCTTGGTCACATGCCTGAGGTTCAAGGGTCTAGGCCACCAGGAAATACACACTGGGAGCAAGTCTGCTCCTAAGGGAGACATGAAATTTCTAGAATGTTCGACCGTAGAGCGGCCTGGCCTGGGTAGTTTAGATGTCTTTGCCTGTGGCATTTTCCGAGCTCTGGAGTGACAACGTAGGGTAGTGGGTGGATTTGTTGGGAGGCTTTGAGAGTTTCTTCTGTTCATGGGACAGCGGACAGGGAGGCAGCCTTCTTTCGTTCTCTTGTGACCCAGACTCTGGAAGGCTCCTCGGGTCCAGTCTTCTTTATTTATTCATTTTTTAGAGAGGAGAGAGAAAGAGAGAGAGAGAGAGAGAGAGGAGGAGAAGCAGGAAGCATCAACTCCCATATGTGCCTTGACCAGGCAAGCCCAGGGTTTTGAACCAGCGACCTCAGCATTTCCAGGTTGATGCTTTATCCACTGCGCCACCACAGGTCAGGCTTGGTCCAGTCTTCTTGTGGCCTCTGCCCTCCTCAGTCCAGATAGCTAGGAGCTGATCTCACGCAGCGCTTGGGAACCAACTGATCTTTGTCTCCTGGGGACGGAGACAGTGAACTCCTCCTTGCATTCTTCTGGTGACACCAGAAGTACCGCAGAGTGACGGCCAGTGCAGGGCTGGCTCGGTGCAGGTGATCTCTGGGAACTTGAAACCCATGCCAGTCCTTCCCCAAATCTCTGTACAGACCTGTGTTCAGGGATTCAGCCTGAACAGCAAGGAATCCGGAGGGGGACTGCCCTTGTGCGAGGCAGCACTTTGTAGGAACAACTATGGGAACGGGTGGGCGATCCCAGCCTTGCTGGGTCCCAGGGCAAGGGCAAGATGTGGGCAGAAAGGATTAACAGTGTCAGGGAGAGAAGGAAGTCCTGGCTGTCTAGAACCCTGTGTAAGAGACCAGGGTGAGGGGGTCTGGAGACCTTGTGTTTTCGTTTGGTTTTGCCCTCAACTTGCTAGGTAGCTTCCAGCAGGTTCTTTCCCTTCTCTGGGTCTTGGTCTCCTCATCTGTGAAATGAAAGAGTTGGGCTAGTTAATATATAAGATTATTTTTCCAGTTCTAGAAGTCTTTACCAGAAAAATAACAATAGGGCTGAATAACAACATGGGGTCTAGGGTCAGAACGTCTGCATCCAGAAGGGGAACCCATCCGTCACGAAGCCCTCTTGGAGAGAAGGTGGATCGATGTGGTATCTTGGTGCCTGGACAGTAGTTTTTCTGCAAGGCTCTATGGATGGGTGGAATATTTGTTGTTGCTGCCCCAGTATCTGCCCTTGGTTGACCTTCTTTGAAAAGACTTGGGGATGGTCAGCTTCTCTGGTCTTCTTAGCAGTTGAGAGTGGGATTTGCTAAGGAAACCACACCCCTGAGTGGGTGTGGGGGGGCTTGGTGCTGCTTACTGAGGTGAAGAGGCACTTGTGGTTGAGCAGGCCTGTGTGTTAGGCCTTTCAAAACCGTGAAGACATTAGCTGTGATTTCAGCCAAGCAGGGCAAGCAGAGCTGCACTTGAAGGGGAGGCGGGGCCCCTCTCGCTGTCCTGTGGCGCGCTCAAAGCTCCATTATTGAGGCCCACGTCAGTTCTGAGGGGCGTATTGTTTTGCTCCCTGTGCTCACTTATCATAAGGACATGAGGCCGTGCTGGCACTGTGAGTGGTCTCTCTCTGGCTGTGTTGCCATTTCTGAGTCGTGAAAGGCCTTCAGTGACTGTGCCGCCAGCCAAGACCTCTCATCCATGCTCATAGATGTGCCCTGACGGGCAGGTGTGTGGCTGTCTCCTGAGTGTGCGTTTACATCCCAGTGAAGTGCAGGGCCTCTTTGCTTCAGTGGTCAGGTGGAAAGGGGTCTAGGAGGTAGGGGGGACAGGGGAAACCATACGAGGGCTCAGAAATTTGAGTGAGTCAGTGCTGATTGAAACCTGGGGTCAGTGACTGCAGGAGTTGACTTGGGGCTCAGCAGATCAAGACATGGGTCTGGGAGCGTTGATAGGTAAGGTCCATTCCTGTCCCAGGCCAGCTGGAACCTCATGCCGAGAACAGGGCTTCCTGCGAGGTGCCCACAGCCACCTGTCTGAACTGCTTCTATTGGGGGAAGGGGAGACAGAGCCCTAGGCAGAAGGACCTCTCTTGGCCTACCAACTGACCCCCCCAGAAGCAGAAGATCAAAGGAGTAGAGAGGAGGTGAGCCAGCTGCTTGGCTTCTGTCCAAAGCTGGTTCTGTTTTGGCCCACTCAGTGAACTTGGGATTTGGCCTGGCATCTTTGCTCTTCTAGGAAATAATTATTATACTTGACATCCATAGAATGCTTTTAAGCATCGCTTGCCGTTTAGAATACTTCAAAGGGATTGGCAAAGCAGGTGCTATTATCTGCATTTTGTATGGGTGAGTGGAGTTGGGTGTAGACAGAGTGAGGAGCAACTCAAGGTCACATTGCTGGTTAGTAAGATAGTAAACAAGCAGGTCCCAGTTCTCCTGGCTTCCAGCTGCATCCAGAGAGGCCTGTTTGGCTCTGTGACGCATGGCAAAGGAAATCCGAGAGGTGGTCCTCGCCCAGGCTGGGAAGGTGTCAGGTCCATTTCCAAGCTTGAGAATCAAGCCGACTTCCTGCCGCTTTCCTGGGCTGGGGATGAGGTGGGTCTGGTCTCATTGTTCCTTCTACCTGCTAAGCTTGTAACAGCTCTGACCTGAGCCCAAGGTTGACTGGGACACAAGGGACCAGACTCCTTTAGCTCCCAGTTGGGTCTCTCTCAGCCTGGTATCCCAAAGTTAACCCATCTACCTCCCAGAGGTCGTCCTTGCAGGTCCCAGGGAGGGTCTGTTTCTTGGGTGGGAGGTGGGTGGGAGGAAGCCAGCCACCTGCCTTAGTTTGTCTCAGAATCTAACCTGCAGCCCTCCCGCCTTCCTTTCTTCTCTTGTCCAACTCAGCTCCTCTAAATGTAGGAAGTATAGCTGACCACTCTTGCAAGGATCTCTGTTCACTGCAGGCCAATCTCAGGGAACCCTGGGTGCTCTACAGAATGACCCTTTAAGAACTGAGTCAGATAAGGGGTCAGAACTTCAAGTTTATTTCTTCCAAAACTATTTGCCTTTTGAGAGCAATGTTAACTCACAGTCATGGATTCCTTCAGGTATCAGCGACAAGCCTGTGTATACACAACGGTGGTGGGATTTTGGGCACGCTCTCTGTACCTCCCAAACCAAGAATTCCCAGGCATTAGGAGTGGACAGGGAGTGAACTGTCAATTCTCTGGAATTTGTGGGTTAAAAACAATTGTCTTGCCTGACCTGTGGTGGCGCAGTGGATAAAGTGTCAACCTGGAAATGCTGAAGTTCCCGGTTCAAAACCCTAGGTTTGCCTGGTCAAGGCACATATGGGAGTTGATGCTTTCTGCTCCTCCCCCTTCTCTCTCTCTCTCTCTCTCTCTCCCCTCTCTATAATGAATAAAAAAAATCTTAAAAAAACAACAAAATCAATTGTCTTGAAGTCTTAAGCGATTCCTTTTAAAGGAAGAAGGAGAGTGTAGACTAAGAAGCTGCTGTCCTCCTGAGGCTAATGGAACCCCTCTTGTTCTGGGGGAGGCAGTGTTCTCTTGCTGGGAAAGCTCACAGGACTTGGATGGTGAGCTGGGTTCTAGAACTGTCTGCTGCTACCTAACCCTGTGGCTTTGGGACAATCACGTATCAGGGTTTTAAGATTCCATTAGTGAAATCAAACTAACTGGTCTGTGAGGTGGTCCTCTTGACCCCCTTCCATGGCTCTCCTTGACTTGTGCTGTTGTCATTGTATCATTTCCCCTGGGTGAATTAATTTTGGGCTCAAGTCCAGCCAGGGACAAGCTGCCTGGTGGTATGATGGTATTAGCCTTGACTTTAGGAGCTTGGCTAGGAGGCCAAAGAAGCTGCAGTGAACAGGAGTGGCTGCCTTGTTGGCTGCACCTTCGTCCTCTTGTCTGGAGGAGAGGTAAAGGCTAACAGAACGTTGGGAGAGAAGATCTCAGGACTCCTGGGTGGATGGATGTGGGAAACCCTTGTGTCTTGAAAGCACTTCCCTTCTAAGGTCCTTTTTGGCATTGGCATCTGCAGTACTGTCTGAAGGCTCATCCAAGAAGTGAAAGAACAAGGGACCGTGAGTGGCGAGCATTTACTCTGTAAATAAAGCCAAGCAACAGTATGATGCCAGGAGAGGCAACTGACCATTTGCCCAGTCTAAGAGTGTCCAGAGATAAGACCTAGAACACGCAGTGGTTGGTCTGCTCGCTCCAGCTGTGTGAACACTGTTTCTGAAGTATTGTACTATGAGCTGCCCCTGTGGCACAGCGGATGAGATGTCTAAGTGTGGGCAGAGGCCAGCCTAGTGACGGACGTGAGACTCCCTGGTCTCCAAGACTGACTCCCTTGGACAGATATGTCCTTGCATAGAATTGAAAAGTGATTGTCCCCCTGGGATTTTATTACTGGTAACTCATTTGTGTAATTGTGTATAAGTAATGGTCAAAGGTGTTTTGCCTGTGCTTGACTTTGGACTTGATAGTTTCAGTCCAAATGGATGAGAGGTCAAGTGGAGGATTCTCAGAAGTATGTGCTGGTCCTGGCTGGTTGGCTCAGTGGATAGAGCATTGGCCTGGCGTATGAATGTTCTAGGTTCGATTGCCAGTCAGGGTACACAAGAGAAGTAACCATCTGTGTCTCTCCCTCTTCTCTCCCTCTTCCCCTCCCGCAGCCAGTGGCTGGACTAGTTTGAGCATTGGCCCCGGGCGCTGAGGATAGCTAGTTGGTCTGAGTGTCAGCTGCAGGACCTAAAAATAGCTTGGTTGATTTGAGCATTGGCCCCAGATGGGGTTGCTAGGTGGATCCCAGATGGGGTGTATACAGGAGTCTGTCTCACTCTCTCCCCTCCTCTCACCTAAAAAAGAAAAAAAAGAAGTATATGCTAAGGAGACTCAGACAAGTTGGAACTGAGTTTCTGTTCTGGTCCACCAAGGTGGAATAAATCTGGCGCCTAAAGGTGGACTCAAAGCAGGTTAACAAACTCGATTCTGAATAGACCTCTCTTCTCCCGATCTCAAGACAAATTCTCTGACACTTGGTACTGAGGGTGGCTCAGGGCCATGGTTCTCAAGTGTTGGTGTTCATTAGAATCACCTTGTGAAACACCAGATTCACACTGACCCACCCCAGAGACTGGGCATCTGTGCTTGGAAAGCTCTTAGGTCTCGGTTGCCACCTGCACGTGGGCCAGGGAGCTTTGTTTTGTTTCTTGGCCTGCGTTCTAGCTCATTCCTGGAATGGCTTGTTGAGCAAACAACTTGATTCTTCTGTGTCTGCTTCTTCATTTCAAATGAGGCTAGTAATCCTGGCTTTCTCTGCCTCAGAAGACAGCTAGGAAGATGAAAGAAGACCATGAAACAACTTGGAAAACACGAAGTTCTGTGGGAAGGCAAGACATCATCTAGCTTAGTGTTTGGCATGTATTGATTACAGTGAAAAGGTGCTGCCCTGGCCAGGTAGCTCAGTTGGTTGGAGCATCATCCTTATATGCCAAGATTGTAAGTTTGATCCCTGGTCAGGGCACATACAGGAAACAATCAATGAATGCATGAATAAGTGTAACAACAAATTGATCTCGCTCTCTCCTTCTCTTTTTAAAATCAATAAATTAATATAGTTTTAAAAATTAAAGTGCAAAGATGCTGTAAGACGGGTGGCTCTTTGGGATGTTGGAGAAAATAATCAAAAGGAGGCTAGAGGAATTTTTAGGGAATACCGGTTGGTAGGGAGGCAGGAGCAGTGGTGGTCCACCACTTACTCTTTCCTTAAATACTGAGGCAGACAGACCACAGGAGAGCTGCTAGGTAGGAAGTACAAAGTGGGTGACTGAATCTCAGCTCCTTCTTTGTCCCTCAACCCCTAGTCACTTCCATGGACCCCTCTCCCTTCTTGGGGCATGGTTTGCAGACTGCTTGGGAGAAGAAAGAACTCTAGACTGAGAACCACGAACTTGGGCTCTGTCTCAACCATACCCCTGACCTTGGGCAAGTCTCTAAAGCTCCTTGGCCAGAGCTTCCTCCTCTGCAGTTGGACCCTCCAAGGCCTTTGGCAACTCCAAAGTTATCTGAGTTTTCAGTTATCTGTGAAAAGTACTTTGGAAAGAGTTAGAAGCTGGGAAAATAATCAGGTGTTTGGTTGGTAGAGGAGAGAGAAACAGCCTCGGGCTACTGCTGAGGCTCTAGGTGGGGGAGCAGCTGAGGCTGACACCCAGAGAAAGGCTGATGGAAGAGCGGGGTTGGGTGAGAAAGCAGAACTGCTGTATGTGGCACTGGCTTCTCAGATACATGGGCCTTCCCATGGTCTCCGGGGCTGGGCTGATGTAAGCACCCAGGTCTATGTGGGGCTGGGGCGGTGGCCCTGGAAGCAACACATACAGTATGGTACTTCGTGTCCTGGGATAGACCAACATTCATCTTACCAGGTTCTCACCTTGCCTAGGGTGTACTGCATCTTCTGCATCCTCTGCTACCTCTTCCTCCAGGGCCCAATGGGGGCCTTCAATGAGATGCTAGGGAGGTCAGAGAGGGAGGGAAGACACTGTGTTTGATGTTAAAGAATTGAACTGAGTTTAATCAGAGGCTCTCGAAGACTCTGACTCTGACCGTGCCTCCCAGTGGAGAGATCAGGCCCAGTGGCATGGCTGCTTCCTGGGGATGCAGCTCTCAGGCCCAATGGCACAGCTTGTTTCGTTGAGAGGCTTTGTGTCAGAAATTATTTTTAGCCCAGGAAGGAAGGTCACACACAGGGCATGAAGCCATCACCCTCAGTCTTTTTCACTCCAAATTGCTTAGCAGAAGGTCAGGAGCAGCTTGGCACTAAGTCGTACAAACCAAGAAAGAGTAAGGATGTAAATATGTATACATACATGCACACACTTGACTTCTATTCCTGCCTAGGAATGGAAATACGTGGTAAACCCCCAAAGTCTGAGGTCATCATCTCCCTTGGACTATGCAGCCCCCTCACCTCCATCAGGGTCAGGGAGTGTTTTGGAATATTGGAAATGCCACAGGCAGTCAGACCTAGTCTGTTCTTCCCAGTATTGTCACCATCACTGTTATCCTCACCACCACCATCATCACCACCATCATCATCACCACCATCACCATTAATCACCATCACTACCATGACCTCCATCATCACCATCATCACTGCCATCACCACACCACCACCACCATCACCATCACCATCACCGTCATCACTACTACCATCATCACCACCACCATCACCACCACTACCATCATCATCATTACCATCACCACCATCATCATCACCATCACCGTCATCACTACTACCATCATCACCACCACCATCACCACCACTACCATCATCATCATTACCACCACCACCATCACCATCACCATCACCGTCATCACTACTACCATCATCACCACCACCATCACCACCACTATCATCATCATCATTACCATCACCACCATCACCATCACCATCACCATCACCGTCATCACTACTACCATCATCACCACCACCATCACCACCACTACCATCATCATCATTACCACCACCACCATCACCATCACCGTCATCACTACTACCATCATCACCACCACCATCACCACCACTACCATCATCATCATTACCATCACCACCATCATCATCATCATTATCATCATCGGGAGGGAGCAACAGGGACCTGTGGGAAGGGCTGTATTCCCCAGAGGAGAAGCTTTGACCACTGCTATTGGTCTCATGCCAAGCCCTGGGTGACCCATCTAACTGGGGAGCCTCCCAGTACACACATGAGTGGGGAGAGGCTGGGAGCAGAAGCCTCAGGGTCAGGATTATTTGGCTGAGCAGTGGTTTGCAGCTTTGGCTGCACATTAGAATTACCCATGTGCAAGTGACCAAGTGCTGATGCTTGGAGCATACCCTAATTCAATCAGAACCTTTGAGGGTGGGGAGAGGAATGGGACCAAGAACCTGAGGATTTTAGTGCCAAGAACATTGGTTTAGAGGCAGTTTCATCAGGTGGTGTAGACCAGAGCTTCTCAAACTGTAATGTGAAAATGGATGGTTAAAATGCAGATTCTGGTCCAGTGGGTCTGGGCTGGGGCCTGAGGGTCAGCATCTCTGCCAGACTCCCCGGTGGTGCTGACGCTTAGTGTGCTGCCCTCTGAGCAGGCAGGTGTAGAACCCCCTCTAGAGTCAAGCAATCTCCTCTGCAACTCTGGTTAAATGGCCTCAGCCAGTTGCTCACTGTGTAGTGTTGGGCAAGGCATTCAGTGTCTCTGATTCCAGCCCTCTCATCTGTAAAATGAGGATAAGAGTAAGACTTCTTTTTGGAAGCAAGTAAGATTCAGTAAGTTGAGAAAGATCAAGTAAATTAATGTTTTACGTATAAAGTACTTAAGCATTACCTGGCACACTGAATAGCTGTCAAATGTGTCTCATTTGATAAATATCTTGCTGCTCAGAGGACTTTCAGTCTCCTTGGGTTAAACTGAATTCCTTCCACAGATTTCCCCCCAGAAGATGGTGGTGGTGGGATAGATATGTAAGCAAAGGAATCAGGACATAGAATTGTTCAGGTGGTAACAACAAAAAAAAAATTTTCAGGGTAATCTTCAGCTCTCTCATTAAGGGACCACAAATTCTTATTGTACCCAAGTCTCACCTCTTCATAGCATTTTCCATGGGTCAGACAGAGTCCCAGCCCTGGGAGCGCAGGGCGGGGTAAACCTTAGTTCCCGCAATCCCCGCAGGGGTCGTCAAACTTTTGCAGTGCTGGTCAACCTGGTCCCTACCGTGCAACCAAACAGCGCCGTGATTGGCCCATCATGAAAGCTGGAACACCCACTAGTGGGCGGTTAGGGACCAGGTCTACCAGCACTGCAAAAGTGGGCGGTTTTTATAAAAAGTTTGAGGACCCCTGGAGCCTGCAGAGAAGGTGCGTGCAGGGAGGGGCAAGACAGCTGGGGGATGGGGTCTCTCATGGCTTCCCTGTCTCCGCCATGGCATGGGAGGCCCGGGCGAGGAGTGGCAGTTCTGGGTTCCAGTTACCCACTAGCCCAGTGGTTCTCAAACTTTTTGAAGTTGGGCACATTTAAAATCCTACAAATAATTGTAGGTGCACTATATACAAATTTCTGAGAAATATGTTATAATAATTAAGTCAAATATTAAAGAAAAAAAATAAAGTCCAAGCGTGCTTTTATGGCAATTAAACAAAATAAATACGACAAAATTAAATTTATTCTGACATTAAAAAACATTTTTATGTTACAGTTTTTGAGTTATGAATTTTAGATTTGCAAAAAAGAGGGGTTAAAAAAATTTAAAAATGACAAAAAAGTTATCTTTTTATATATATAGATATATTCTTAGTAAGATTTAGTAAATTCAGCTGGTCCCGGCTTAAATGTGTTAAGTTTTTTCATTCTTGTGTTTCTGAGAAACATGAGCCTGATGTGTTCTAGCGATTTCTTCAATGTTTGGGCATATATTTGAAAGGCAAACTCTCATTTCCTCGTCAATACATTGAAGAATTCCTCTCTTTTTACTCTTAATTGTGTTGAGTGCAGAAAACCCCCACCATACATATCATCTTAACTTTACACCAAACAAAGGCTAGAAGAAACTTGCCTCCAGTCTTTCTGGGGAACATGGGGGTAGTGTAAACAATCCAGCACCACAGCTTAACAACCTTTTGCAACCCAATCAGGCTAGTGAGGTGGGGGTTGGGCAGACTGTCAGCTTACAGCCAATTCCCCACACCTCTGTCCCCCAAAAATCTAAACTCCAAAAACCCTGTTGGTTTTTTGGTCCCCAACAGGCACATATTTCTCTAGAATACCATAGGGCGCACCTGGGAATCTTCTAGGGCGCACACTTTGAGAACCACTGGCCTAGCTAGACACTTGGTGTCTTGGGCAAGTCAAAGACTTTCCCTGGGCCTTCAGCCCTGAAATGTGGCCGACAGTAAGGAGGGAGATTTGGATGCAGTCACATGTGTGAAAGTGCTTGGGGAAGCGTTATAGCAATACATAGGGCTCCTTTAAAGGTGCCCTAGCTTCCCGTTCTTCTGAATTCGATAGGTTGCGGCTGTGGGGACTAATGGGCAAACATTTGTTCCTAGTCCCTGGAGGCTCCCCCAGCTTTCAGGGCACAAGGAGTATGAGTACCCCAAGGCAGAAGGGGTATCCTAAGAAGTGGTTGTTTTTTGTTGTTGAGGCAGAGATGGGAAGGCCAGGCTGTGGCCTGAGAGAGGGGGGTGTCTTTATCAGCAGAGAGGAGGGAGGCTTTCTCAGAAAGAATCCTTGTGAGTCAGGGGAGCCTGGGGCCGCCTCAGCTGCCCCAGGGCAGGGCCCTGCGGTCCCTCATTCCCATGAGCAAGCTGTGTTCCCCGTCACAGTCCTCCTCTTTAAACAGGTCCCAGTCTGGCTGGGAGAGGGCAGAAGGGATAGGCTCAACTCTCTTTTCTGACCCCTTCTTCCAAATGAGCTAAACTTGTCCCTTGACACAGGTCTGAGCACAGACTGGGCGCCTAGAGTGCTCACTCCTGCCCTGTTCTCCCCGTGCCTACAGCTTCCCGGCAGAGCCACCAGCCTTTAGAAGGGGATCCCCTCAGGAGAGGTTGGCTAAGGCCACTGGGAAGCCCTGGCCTTTCTAGTTTTGGATATCTTTTCTCTTCAGGCCACGTCCCCTCTAATCTAAGGTAGCAAGGCCAGCAAATGCCTGCCCTTAAGGGGACAGAGTTGGATGTATGACTTAATAAGGCTGGGAGCCACCAGTAATCCCCTGAGGACTGTCATGTAACCTAAGAGGATCTGGCTGTGCACACCTGTTTGCACTCCTTTGCTGATAGCAGTATAAAAAGCACGCTGGTTAATGACTCTAGGAACTGACAGGGCCTCTGCCCTATCTTGGAAAGATCTCCTGGTGAGCCAGGCTGCACGTGCCTGTGTGCCAGCAGGCCTGCCGCAAGGCTGAGGAAGGACTGGAAGGCCTCACCCAGTTTCCATGGCTCCGCAGTCATCGGGACCCAGCAGGAGGTTCTGTGAGGGTCAGGGTGGGAGCTGGGGGGCGGGTGGCAGCTGCTCAGCTCTGCAGCGACAGACGGTGGGTCTGTGACTCCCCTGGCCATGGTCTCTACGTCTTGGGAGGGGGGCAGAGCAGCACCCACCCTGCCTGCTGCTAGGGCAGTTTCATAGACCAGGGAGGGAGGTGCCACTGACACCAGGCCCTCACCTTGTTCCTGGAAGACAGGAGCTAGGTTGAATTAGACTCTTTTGAGAAGCGAAGCCAGTGCCAACCCTGTGAAACTGACCAATCGTGTTCTAATCATTTAGAACTGCAAGTTTCTGCTTCGGGTGGCACAGAAGATGTTGGCAATTTGTTGGAGAATCATTTCTCTGCTGGAGATGCAAGTCTAGAGGAGAAGGAAAGGGCGCTTTATGCAGAGGCGGCCCCTCGAGAGAAGAACCTGCTCCTTCACCCCCCAGATGGCAGGGAGGCTGAGAGCTCGGAGAAGACTGCCACAGGGGCCTCCACCGCTGCCCCCAGCCCAGGCGCTGACCCTGACGCCAGCCTCTCCAATGCCTCAGCCTCAGCTCCCCCCGGGGACCCTGCGGAACCGCCAGGAGCAAGCTCCCTCCCTCCAGCAGGGGCGGGGGAGCCTGGGGAAGAAGGGAGGCCCGAGCTCAGGGAGAGGGAGGGCCCAGCAGAGCCGGCAGAGGCGGAAGAAGGACAGGCTGGGAGTGGCGTGGTCCCTGAGGAAACCAAGGAGGTCCCAGGGGACAGCCCTGCGCAGGGAGCCGCTGCAGGCGCTGCAGAGCCTGAAGGCGCGGGGACCTTTCCTGTGGAGGTAGAGACAGCAGGCCAGGGCATCCCAGGGCCTGGTCAGGGGCCAGAAGGGCCGGCTGGAGTCGTGGACACGGACACAAAAGCCAGGGAAGGGCCTGAGGACCAGGGGCAGCCCAGCCCTGCTGTGGAGACAGCGGGCGCCCAGGAGGACCAACCCCAGGAGGGCCAGGCACCAGGGATGTTGGAGCAGGATCTGGAAGCAGCGTCCTCTGAAGAGGCTGGTGGCCTCAGCAGAGGCGAGGAAGGAGGAGTCCAATCCCAAGAAGAATCAGAAGAGGACAGCGGCCAAGGGGCTAGTTCAGAGGAAGCAGAGGGCACCTCCGAGGAAGCGGGGGAACCCCAGGAAGCAGCAGGAACCTTAAGCCGTGGGGACGAGGGAGCCCAGCTGAGCTCAGAGGAACGGAATCCAGGGCCTGAGGGGGGCGAGGCCCCGCAGGCCGAGGCAGAGGAGCCCATGGAGGGGCTTCAGGGTAGGGGACCCCAGAATTGCTCCGGCACTTGGGCAGCTGCATTCTTCCTGGAAGTCTTGTATGTAGTGGGACAGGCAGGGACAGGGCGGGGGGGAGAGCCCCAGCCAGCCTGGGTTGGTGGGGTAGAGGCCTGGTCCAGGGCGCTTGGCCTAAGGCAGTGGTCGGCAAACTCATTAGTCAGCAGAGCCAAATAGAAAACAGTACAACAATAGAAATTTCTTTTGAGAGCCAAATTTTAAACTTAAACCATATAGGTAGGTACATTCCTTATCGAGGTAGCGCCCGCATGTGGTATTTTGTGGAAGAGCCACACTCAAGGGGCCAAAGAGCCGCATGTGGCTAGTGAGCCGCAGTTTGCCGACCAGGGGTCTAGGGCAGGGGTCCCCAAACTTTTTACACAGGGGGCCAGTTCACTGTCCCTCAGACTGTTGGAGGGCTGGACTATAAAAAAAACTACGAACAAATCCCTATGCACACTGCACATATCTTATTTTAAAGTAAAAAACCAAAACGGGAACAAATACAATATTTAAAATAAAGAACAAGTAAATTTAAATCAACA
Organism: Saccopteryx bilineata; assembly: GCF_036850765.1. Lineage (NCBI taxonomy): Eukaryota > Metazoa > Chordata > Mammalia > Chiroptera > Emballonuridae > Saccopteryx > Saccopteryx bilineata. Next base: position 285,991,045 of record NC_089493.1, read on the forward strand.
AACTGACCAGTATTTCAATGGGAACTATGGGCCTGCTTTTGACTAGTGAGATGGTCAATGTCTGGTTCCATATTTGTCACTGCTAGCCTTAACAAGTGATATAACGCGCTTCCGGAGCCGTGACGCGTGTGTCCCACGTCACCGCAAGTAGTACTGTACGTGAGCGAGGCCAGGCTTTGCAGCGCTGCCACATACAGTACTCCACTGACCACCAATGAAAGAAGTACCCCTTCTGGAAGTGTGGCAGGGGCCAGATAAATGGCCTCAGGGGGCCGCATGCGGGCCGAAGTTTGGGGACCCCTGGTCTAGGGGATGCCTCAGGCTGCTCATGAGCCGTGTCTTCCCAGTTTGGAGGGACTCAGTGAGAGGCCACACCAGGGAGGGCCCAGGGGAACCTGGCCAGTTCTGAGTTTGGCCCTCGGGAGCCTGCCCTTTAGGATCACTGATACAGTTGAACACCGACCAGTGCCTTAGCCTGGAGGACAAGGGACACGGTGGCAGGGTCTGAGGCCCTTTGCAGGCTGGTGGAGAGATGTACGGGTGGTAGTGCAGCTTGGGACCCCCCTGGGGACCATGTCAGTGGGCTAACATGTGGGGTCTCCCCTTGAAAACGAGACCATGACAGTTGGGGTGAACTGGGACTGGGGTCAGGATTGCAATAAGAAATCTCAGGCTGGCCGTGTCACTGATGTCCCACAGATATCCACCTGGAGCAGCAGCAGCTGCTGTCTCAGGACTGGGGGCTAGGGAAGGGGAAGGGCAAGGCCAGAGGCATTGGGCAACACTGGGGATGTATTGAATCCTAGGCATGGCCAGGATGTCCATGGGCACATTCACTGAGCATGCTGGCTCAGGCCAAGAGCTGGGCTTTTAGGAGGGAGGAACTGGGGTCAATCTTTACCCTCCAATGTGACTTCCCCATGGTCTCCCTGCAGAATTCAGTTTCCATACCTGTCATCAGCTACTTGCACCCTCCGTGGGGGGTGGGGGGTGGGCCTGCAGCCATCCAGCCCGTCCCCTCTCCCTGTCTTCCCTGTCCTGGGTCTGGGCTGGGGCTGCCTGGGTCCTGAGATGCTCCACAACACACATAGATTCTTTCCTGCTTCCATCCCTGGCGGAACTAGTCTCCCTCTGCCTCACAGGCCCAAGGCCACCCCACTTCTAATTACTGAGAATCCTTTGTGCAGCCACTTGGGTAGAAACAGTCTCCCTGGGGACCCACCTGCAGGCAGTCATGGGCATCTCTTTTTAGGTCAGAAGCAACAGCTGAACCCCTACCCCAGCAGCTCTTGTGCATGCTTCATGGCAGCCTCATAGATCTAATCACATGCTCATGTGATCAGGTCAGTTTGCTTAGAACCCTTCCCTCACCTCCAGTGCCCCCAGGCCACAATGCAGACTCTTGTCCTCCACAACCCCTCACCCACTGAGGCCCAGCCACCCTTCCTGCTAAGCCACTCCTGACTCCTGTCCCTGTCTTCACTTAGTTAACTTCTCACACAATGGATTTCAGCTCACAGGTGGCTGCTCTGGGAAGTTTTCTGAATCCCCTGCTAAGACTTCATAGGCACACTTCCCAGGCCCTTATAGCTTCTGGAATCTTCCCTTCCATGGCCAAATCGTTGCTTATAATTGTTACATTTCTTTTGAGATTATTTCTCCCCTTGCCCCACTAGACTAGGAAAATGCCACAGGCCAGGAGCTGTGTCTGTTCTGGGCACCACTGTATCGGCAGCACGATGCTCTGTGGTCAGCACATCCCAAGTGCTCAATCAGTGTTTGCCGGATACTAAAATGGACCATGGAGAGCCACAGAACTTGGGTCGGCATATTCAAAGTCCCTCCTAGAGACAGAAGTCCATTCAGTTGAACTTGGCAAACACTCTGTCAGCACCTTCCTCAGGCTTTCCCTTGTCCAGGTCAAGGGGGCTTAGAGCCCAGCGTGCTCCTCGCTTTGCTCTAACCCTGCTCTCTGCTTCCCTCCCCAGAAGAGGCAGAGGATGTGAGTGAAGAAGCCCCACTGAGGGACCGCTCCCACATCGAGAAAACCCTGATGCTGGATGAGGACAAGCCGGCTGACGATTACTCTGGTAACCAGAGGAGGAAGGAGCAGGGCCTGGGACTGGGGCTGGGAGAGCCGTGGGGGCCCGGGCTCTGAGGCCAGTGGACACCCCAGGGAGGAAAGCCCTGGAGGTAGGGGGCTTCATGGAGGAGGCATCCACACGGTGTCCAAGGCCTGGGGGCTCTGGTTTGGCAGGGGGGAGGCCAGACAATCCAAGTGGAGGGACCAGTGAAAGGGCAGAGGACAGACCACAGTGCTGCGCTCCAGCCGGTGCCAGCCCCCACACTGTGCCCAGGGAGGGGAGTTAATAGAGCTCATTGCATTTGTTTTGATATTTGACAGTTTATAAAGCCCTTTCATGCCCAGTATTTCATTTCACCCTCATAATAGTTCAAGGCTTTCAGCAGAGTTTACTCTCTGCTTCGTGGAGCTGGTGAGCGCCGGCCGGGAGGGAAGCAGAGCCACCGTGGCGCCCAGCGGGAGAGGGCCACCTGGCGGGGCTCTGACTCTCGGGCCCTCCGCCTCCTCTGTGCCTCACACCTGCTTCACACTCTGAGCTCCGCTTCCCCTGCTGACTCACTTCTCCCTGCGCTCATGCTCTTCCCAGGAAGACGCTTGGGATGTCTGCATCCTCTCTGGGGCACCAGGAAGTGTGGCTGGGGCCAGGGTGCAGGCCTGAGTCCTGTGGGCCTGTTTAGCACCATTCCTCCTTGCTCTCTGAGCCCAAGGCAAATAGAAGTAGAGGTGGGAGCAGAGAAGAAGACGCGGGGTTCTTCTCTGCCTTGGAAAGGGCCTTCGGTTAGCTGAGGCAGTGTTTCAGGGCCCACTACTGAAGAGGGAGGGAGGGAGGAGAGGGTTAGGTTAAAAAGAACTAGCCCAGGAACTGTAGGGGATGGGAAGGGAATGCCTTGGGTTTAAAGGTTTAGAAGGGCTGGGATGTGAACCAACTCCCTCCTTGAATACAAAGACAGTTGCTGGGCTGCAGATGTTCCTGGCTCCCCACTAGGCAGGGCTGGCACTGCCCTGGGAAGTGACCTGGTTCACAGCAGTCAGCAGTCTAGAGTGTGCCCTACCTGACACCTGCCCCTCCCTCCCTCCTTCTCTGTCCCCAGCGGTACTGCAGCGACTTCGAAAGATCTACCATTCTTCCATCAAACCCCTGGAGCAGTCTTACAGATACAATGAGCTTCGGCAGCACGAGATCACAGGTACAGTTCTCTTCCCAAGGCTGGACTTGTACCTCTAACCTGTTCACACTCCCCCACGCCCACAGCATTCCTGGTTCCTGCCAGAGCTTCGTGTGTTGTGGGCTTGAGGACACTGGAGCTGAGCTCTCCTAGGTTCTGGGAGACCCCCGTCATGTCAGCCACCCTCACACTGCAAGAGTACCCCACACTCTGCACGGGGTTTTCTGGAGAACATTTCATTTGTAAGCACTCATGCTTCAGTGGTGCAGTTCTGCTTTCCAAGGACAGTGATACTAGGTTCCTGTCCCCCATGCGCTCAAGGGCCCACAAAGCCCCTGTTTACTTACTGATCATGTCTTAAGTCTCATTGGCTTGAATCTTTCTCTCCTCTTCACTTCTCCCTGTTGGCTTCCCTCAGTTCTGGATTCTTTTTTTTTTTTGTATTTTTCTGAAGTGAGAAGTGGGGAGGCAGAGAGAGAGACTCCCGCATTCCTGCATGTGCCCTACCAGGATCCACCCAACATGCCCACCAGGGGGCGATGCTCACCCATCTGGGGCATTGCTCTGTTGCAACCAGAGCCATTCTAGCACCTGAGGCTAGAGTTGTCCATGCATCTAGGCCATGGAGTTGTCCTTAGCGTCCGGGCCAACTTTGCTCCAATGGAGCCTTGGCTGCGGGAGGGGAAGAGAGAGAGAGAGAGAGGAAGGAGAAGAGGAAGGGTGGAGAAGCAGATGGGTGCTTCTCCTGTGTGCCCTGGCCGGGAATCAAACCTGAGACTTCCACACGTGGGGCCAAAGCTCTACCACTGAGTCAACTGGCCAGGGCAGGTCTGGATTTTTTTAAAAATTGATTTTCAAAGTAATAAAATATGGTATACTTGTTGCCAAAAAATCCCCCTAATTCAAACAGTGTAAAATAGTATACATGGAAAAATAATTCCTTTCTTGATTTCCAACTCCTCTAAATCCACTCCCTGAGGTTCGCTGTTATAATTCCTCATGAATAGATTTCCTCCGCACACATGAGCATATAAAGCATGTCTTTTCCTGTTTGTTTTACAAAGAGGGAATCACATCACAAAACTGTGTGTGTGTAGCTCCTCCTGCCCTTTCTGATCTCTGCGTGGACACACTGCCCTGGAAGCCAGCACCCTACTGAGGGAGAATGGGGTGTTTCCTATTTTCCATCTTTAAAAACATTGCAAGCACTACTACTATAACTGTTACATATTTCAGGCAGATATATTTGTATAATACATTTTTAGAAGCAGAACACAGGAAATTAAACATTTTGATAGTTGTTGCCAAATTACCTTAGGCTGTACCAATTTGTACCCGCAATGACAAGCTATGAGAGCTCGTGTTCCCCCGCAGCGATGTCTATTTAAAGTGTTATTCTTTTTAAAGTGGTATTTGTCTTTGAAAACTTTTTAATGATTGTATCTGCTTGTTTGAATGGTGAGTGGTATTACACATCTTTCTGTGTTAATTGGCTACTTCTGTATTATCTCATGTGATGCCCTTGATGGTTACAAAGTGGTGTTATAGGGCCTCCCTTATTCCTGATTTTCTGAGGGACTGGAGGCCTAGAGAAAAGCTGGGCTACTCAGGGTCACGCAGCTGGAACTAGGGGCTAATAACTCTCCTTCTCAGAGGGAACGCTTTGTTTCAGTTCTCTCTATTGTTTCTTGCAAGCCTAAGAGCAAATGAGCCTCTTTGACTTCACAGAGAAAGTGCAGGTGTTGGTGTGAGGTTGCAGCCTCCCAGTTGCTTTTCTGCCCTCCACGCTTGCCTTCCCCTGCAGCCCTCAGAGCTAGCGGCCAGGCCCCCGAGGCTGGGGGCTGCCCCAGGAATAGCGCTCTGCAGGGAAGGCGCCCTGACTCCAGACCTCACTTTCCAGGCTCCGCTTCTTTCCCCGCCTCTCCCACCAGTGCTGGGACCTTACTGTGTCCTGGGGCAGTCTCCTGCATAACCTCCACTCCTCAGTGTCTCACCTGTGGCCTCCTGCTGTGTCAGTAACGCCTTCTGCTGCAAAGGGCTGAAACAGCAGCCCAGGAAAGCCCTGGTGGTGGTTTGTCTCAGTGGCCAGCTGAAGATCCAGTTCCCCTTGGTCATCTCCTGCCTGGGCTGGGATAAAATAGAGTTTTTGTAGGATCTTAGTACTGTCACTGGGGACACTTGCCACCCCTTCAGCCTGCCTATCCCTTCCTGTCCCCGAGCCAGGGGTTGATGCCCACAGAGATCCCAGTGACTTATGTGGCAGGGCCACAGTGTTTCAGGCAATATGTATGTGCCTGCCACTTACCAGATACCAATTTGGTCTTCTAGGACTTTCTTTCACCTTAGAGAAAGAAAACCAGTGCATCAAGAGGCAAGCTGCAGAGCAAGAATACCGTACTCCTCTTTCTATAAGAAAGAGGGGAATATGCTGTCCATTAATATTGCTTATATATGCATGGAAATGTCTGCAAGAATATGTAGGAGGTGTGGTGGCCGAGGCAGGTTGGGGACAAGGAAGTGAGACTTCTCACTGTGTACCTTTTTATCCTTTGATTTTTGAAACAAGAAATTAAATAAATACGGCCTGACCTGTGGTGGCGCAGTGGATAAAGCGTCGACCTGGAAATGCTGAGGTTACCGGTTTGAAACCCTGGGCTTGCCTGGTCAAGGCACATATGGGAGTTGATGCTTCCAGCTCCTCCCCCCCTTCTCTCTCTCTGTCTCTCCTCTCTCTCTCTCTTTCTGTCTCTCCCTCTCCTCTCTAAAATGAATATATATATATATATATGTATATATATATATAAAAGAAAGAAATCAAATAAATAAAACAAACAATAAATCTAGCCTGACCAGGTGGTGGTACAGTGGATAGAGCGTCGGACTGGGATGCAGAGGACCCAGGTTTGAGACCCCGAGGTCACCAGCTTGAGTGTGGGCTTATCTGGTTTGAGCAAAGCTCACCAGCTTGGACCCAAGGTCGCTGGCTCGAGCAAGGGGTTACTCGGTCTCATATGTGCTGTAGCCTCACGGTCAAGGCACATATGAGAAAGCAATCAATGAACAACTAAGGTGTTTCAATGAAAAACTGATGATTGATGCTTCTCATCTCTCTCCATTCCTGTCTGTCTTCCTATCTATCCCTCCCTCTGACTCTCTCTGTCTCTGTAAACAAACAAACAAACAAACGAAACTCCAATAAATCTAGTGTCTACTGTTTTGAGGGTTATCTATTGGGCAGGCTCAGGGAGACAAAGAAGTCTGGAGAATTTTAGGCACCACTTTATGCAGGGATGACCCAATGTGGTTAAGAGAAGGGTTGAAAGAGGTGGAGCCTGAAAGCCAGCACAGGGGTGGCTGCATCTCGTGTCGAAAGCCTTTCCCCCTCCCCTTTCTGTTCTCTGGTTTTTGTTTTGTCTTGGTTTGGTTAGCTGAGAGAAGGGGAGATAGTGAGGCAGACTCCCTCATGCACCGCAACGGGGATCCCCCTGGCAACCCCATCTGGGGCTCATGCTCAAGTACTGAGCTATTTTTAGCACCTGAGGCTGATGCACCCAAAGGAGCTATCCTCAGTGTCTGTGGGAGGGGAAGAAGGAGAGAAGGGGGGAGGGAAGGGGGAGAAGCAATGGTGACTTCTCCTGTGTGCCCTGACTGGGAATCGAACCCAGGATGTCCATACATCGGGCCGACACTCTATCCACTGAGCCACTGGCAAGGGCCTCCTGCCTCCCTGGTTTTGAAAGCACTGGAGAATTCTGCTTTTCCTTCTAGGGACCCAACTGGAGTGGCCCATGCAGAGTATTCTCTCCAACATTGGAATGGGGCCCAAGAACCAAAGAATTACCAAATTAGTGCTTAGTCTTGGGACCTGGCAAATATGTCATGGACTTTGGAGGCTAATATTTGGAACTGGCCCCAAAGCCCAGGGTCAGGTTGCATCTGAGATGGGATTGTAAGAGGCACAGCTAAGGGGAGGGAGGCTGGGGACTGGCAATGTCAGATTCCAGGCCACCCAAGATTTTATAAGCTTTTCTTGTACCCTTTCTTCTGTTACCAATCCATATAGGAAAGTTTTGACCACTCCCCAAGTGGCTGCTGTCTGCTGTCCTTTTATGAACCCTTCTCTCTCAGATCTAAACCAGCAGGCCTCACTCAGAGTGAGCTCTGCATCAGTGTCTGTTGACTTCACTTAGGGCCTCCTTCTGGTGCTAGTGTGCCAAGAATCTGTGTGTGCAAGGCCCAAATGGTATCTTCTGGTGTCTTTTTTTTTTTTTTTTTTGTATTTTTCTGAAGTTGGAAACGGGGAGGCAGTCAGATTCCCGCATGCGCCCAACCGGGATCCACCTGGCATGCCCACCAGGGGGTGATGCTCTGCCCATCTGAGGCGTTGCTCCATTGCAACCAGAGCCATTCTAGCACCTGAGGCAGAGGCCATAGAGCCATCCTCAGTGCCCGGACCAACTTTGCTCCAATGGAGCCTTGGCTGTGGGAGGGGAAGAGAGAGACAGAGACGAAGGAGAGGGGGAGGGGTGGAGAAGCAGATGGGTGCTTCTCCTGTGTGCGCTGGCTGGGAATCGAACCCAGGACTCCTGCACGCCAGGCCGACGCTCTACCACTGAGCCAACCGGCCAGGGCTTCTGGTGTCTTTTAACTGGGTGATTACCCTTGCATAGCAAGAGATGTGCCACTGATTGCTACACGCTATCTGGTCCAACATAGAATTCCACGACCCAATTAGGTGGACTGTCTGGGATGACAAAGAGTGAAGAATTTTGTCATTCAGTGGTGGGATTCAAATAATTTAACAATCGGTTCTCTGCCCTAATGACCATTTTATGTATATAAAAAAAGATATACCAAAAGATAGTTTATTATTTCATTCATTTAATACTTAAATAATAACAATAAAAGAGGTACACCAAACTAGATTATAAAAGTTTTAAAATATTAATGAAAAAATATTAAATAATACCTGACAAAACAATAAAACTGTTATTTAAGATATTTCCAGCTTGACAAGGCAGTGGCGCAGTGGATAGAGTGTCAGACTGGGATGCGGAAGGACCCAGGTTCGAGACCCCGAGGTCGCCAGCTTGAGTGCGAGCTCATCTGGCTTGAGCAAAGCTCACCAGCTTAGACCCAAAGTCACTGGCTTGAGCAAGGGGTCACTCGGTCTGCTGAAGGCCCACAGTCAAGGCACATATGAGAAAGCAATCAATGAACAACTAAGGTGTCGCAATGAAAAACTGTTGATTGATGCTTCTCATCTCTCTCCATTCCTGTCTATCCCTCTCTCTGACTCTCTTTCTGTCCCTGTAAAAAAAAAAAAGAAAAAGAAAAAAAAGATATTTCCATATTGCTTCTTGATCGGGGAACATCAGCTCACTCATAATATCTCGGGGGAACTTTGGGCGTAACACAAAGTTGAAACAAATGATACTCTGTCACCTCCTGGTTGTTTGGCACTTTTTCTCTTTATGTTATATGTTTACTTATTGAAGTAACAGATGTGAGGGAATTAAAATATAGTATTTCATCAAAGGTATGAGTTTTATGAAATGAATAAATAGATGTTATAAGCATAGTTCTGTTAAATTTTTTTCACCTATGGACAGAATGAACATTACTACAGGCATTTAGAATACGCTGTTGCGCAGGTGAACGTTAAAAAAGAGTAAGTGGTGCTAGAATGGCTCCAGCCAAAATGGAGCTATGCCCCAGATGGGCAAAGCATCGCCCCCTGGTGGACATGCCAGGTGGATCCCGGTCAGGCGCATGCGAGAGTCTGCCTCTCCGCTTCTAACTTCGGAAAAATACAAATACATAAGTAAATAAATAAATAAAATAAATAAATAAATAAGAGTAAGGAATGTATATTTGTGATTTCCACATTGGGCAACTTCCCAGCTGCCCACCTTAGAGAGAACCCTTATTACAAGTGCCATTTTAACAACCAGTTCACTGAACTCAACAAAAAATTAGGTATTAGTTCTGCCAAAGTGGTGCAAACCGGCTGAATCCCACCATTGGTGTCGTTGCTCTGGTGAGAAACTTTGATCGCTCACTTCTGTCTCTGACTCCTGCTGCCCACAGATGGGGAGATCACTTCCAAGCCAATGGTGCTGTTTCTGGGACCGTGGAGCGTTGGCAAATCCACCATGATAAACTACCTCCTTGGGTTGGAAGACACTCGCTACCAGCTTTATACAGGTAAGAGCAAAGTTTTCTTGTGTGATTCTTGGTATTTCAACGTCATATGTAGAATCACTATGAAAAAATCAAAACTGTATACCGTATTTCCCCATGTATAAGACGCCCCATGTATAAGATGCTCCTTAAAGTTCGGGCCTGAAATTTGAAAAAAATTATTACATAAAGTTATTGACCTCAAGTTTTTTTTTTTTTTTTTTTTTACAGAAACAGAGAGAGGGATAGAGAGGGACAGACAGACAGGAACAGAGAGATGAGAATCATCAATCATTAGTTTTTCGTTGAGCATTGCGACACTTTAGTTGTTCATTGATTGCTTTCTCATATGTGCCTTGACCGCAGGCCTTCAGCAGACCGAGTAACCCCTTGCTCGAGCCAGTGACCTTGGGTCCAAGCTGGTGAGCTTTTGCTCTAACCAGATGAGCCCTCGCTCAAGCTGGCGACCTCGGGGTCTCGAACCTGGGTCCTCCGCATCCCAGTCCAATGCTCTATCCACTGCGCCACCGCCTGGTCAGGCGAAATTCATACAACTCTTCATCACTGTCAAAATTCCCATCTATTAGCTTGTCCTCATCTATGTCTGTTGATGAATCACTGTCTTCATATATTGCCTCGTCCTCAGTTCCATCTATGGCATTGGAAATGCCACAACCACTGTATAAGATGCACCCAGTTTTTAGACCCCAAATTTTTTGAAAAAGGGTGCATCTTATACATGGAGGAATACGATATGTGTCTTTAAAATAATAGTGAAAATCACATACAAGAAACCAGCAGCAACACTCATGTCAATAGCAGCATTATTCATGGTATGTAAGGAGTGGACACAACCCAAATATCCATTGACGGATGAGTGGATAAACCAAATGTGGGCCATTTATATAGTGTAATATTATACAGCCTTAATAAGTATTTAAGTTCTGATACGACTACAACATGGGTGAACCTTGGGTGCATTGTATTTATACAAAGTGAAATAAACCAATTTGTCACATGATTCCACTTATATGAGGTCCCTACAATCATGACATTTATAGAAACAGAAAGTAGAAAGGTGGCTGTTTGCCAGGGGCTGGGGAAGGTAAGAATGGGGAGTTAATGTGTAATGGACACAGTTCAGTTCGGGGTGATGAAAAAGTTCTGGAGAGGGTGGTAGTCATGGGTGAATGAATGTACTTAATGCTACTGAACTATACACCTAAAATGGTTAAAATGGTAAATTTCATGTTATACATGTGATCACGTTAAAAAAGCTGTCACTAGCTTAGCAAATATAGTATCTGATTCTTGGTGGCCAACCCTCCCTGAAATACTTTTTTTACCCACTTATTTTGCAGTAGGTCTCCTTCCCAGAGATGACTGTGCTCCTACTAACCTTGTGCCCACATGTGCAGGTGCTGAGCCCACCACCTCCGAGTTCACGGTCCTCATGCATGGGCCCAAGCTAAAAACCATCGAGGGGATTGTCATGGCCGCTGACAGTGCCCGGTCCTTCTCACCCCTTGAGAAGTTTGGCCAGAATTTCCTGGAAAAGCTGATTGGCATCGAGGTTCCCCACAAACTTCTAGAGCGGGTCACTTTTGTGGATACACCAGGCATCATTGAGAACCGCAAGCAGCAAGAAAGAGGTAATTTAGCAGTCATTTCTGATCAGGGTGAGCTTTGTCTTAGAAAACTGTTTCCAGCCCTGGCTGGTTTGCTCAGTGGCTGGAGCATTGGCTTGGAGTATGGATGTCCCAGGTTCGATACCCGGTCAGAACACACAAGAGAAGCAATCACCTGGTTCTCTCCCCTTCCGTCTCCCCCTTCTCTCCCGCTTCCCTTCCTGCAGACAGTGGCTCAATTAGTTTGAGCGTTAGCCCTGGGCACTGAGGAGAGCTTGGTTGATTCGAGCATCAGCCCCAGACAGGGGTTGCCGAGTGGATCCTGGTTGGGGCACATGCGGGAATCTGTCACATCATCTCCCTTCCTCTCACTTAAAAAAACAAAACTGTTTTCATCAGTGGGAGTTAGGCAGACAGGGGAGAAGAAATGTGGCCAGTGTTGTCTAATACCAGGGGATGTGTTCTTTGCTTCCAGTCCCTTCTTGTTGTCACTGTGGTGTCACTTAAGTGTGGAGTACCTTGTTCTTTTACCCCTCCAAGGACTGATCTGGTTTGGAGGTGGTCATTATTTTCCCAGGAGGAGGCTGATCTTCTCTTAAGTAGTTCTTCTAAGTCCGCGCTGGGGCTGAGCTGCCTTTGGGAGGCGCAGGCTGCCCTGGCTGAGCAAGGGCCCACACTAATTGGATCCTAGTCCAGGTGTACTTGACCTCTGGCTAACCTGGGCAGGGTTGAACCTGACCTTGAATTCCTTCTGCTTTATCAGGACTGCTTCAACATACACCTGTGTCAAAAGCCCTACTTGCCTTCAGGGGGCAGGGGAGTGCCACGTGGGCCCGGCAGGCACTAGGATATAACACAGGCCACTGAGTGTCACCATGACTCAGAGTTATCTGCAAAGATGAGTCACAACAGGGCATTTGTAGGATATATGACCAGATGGTAGATCTCAGTTTATGGCTATCATTCCCATTTTGGTTATAACCAGATCCTGTTTTATGACTAGTGATATCACTAATCATTATAGTGGTAAATTAACCTTTATTGTATTCCTAGTATTTATCAGATAATTTTATGCATTATTGGTTGATTGTTGTAAAAAATTCCCAAGACAGGTATTTTCCTAGTCTTCTCATTATTTTCCTTTTCAATAACTGCATTTTATCTTATATTATTGACTTACTATAATTTTTTTATATACAGAAAGTAGAAAATTGCCTATGCCTTTGTTTAATTGAATGTACTAGGTTGACACTGCTTAACAAAATTATACCGGTTTCAGGCGCTCACCTAGTCTCCTCATTTTGGAAATAAGTTGAAGGAATGAAAATATATTGAGCACCTACTGTGTGACTGGCAGTTTTAGATAGGTGCTTTGCTATATTTGTAGCAACACAGTAATCTTTATATCAACCTAGGCTTCCTAGTTTCTTGTCACTTTGTAGCTGAAATGCTAAAGCTTAGAAGCATTTAATATTCAACTGGCCAATTTCAAAACCTCAATTCTAGCTCTGATCTTATGTCAAGTTCACATTTCTTCCTCTAAATGATGGCTCCTCTCTTTTTTTGTTTTATTTTTAATTTTTATTAAAATGAAAAAATTTAAATGACACATGACTTACTATATAATATATAATACTATATATAATTAATATATACTATTATGTTGCTTTCAGGTGTACAGTATAGTGATTAGACATTTAAATAACTTACAAAGTGATCACCCAATAAGTCTAGTACCGATGGATCCTCTCTTTCTCATCCTTCTAAGTCCCTGATTTCTTTCCTTCAACATCTTCACCACTGCCCCAGATCTTTTTTGAATGTAGGAAAATCTCCGTTTCCCTGGACCCTTGGATTCCATTTAGATTAAAGCAAGGGTCAGGCTGTTCTTGGTTGAAGGTTGACAATGGGCAGGAGATATGCAATTGGTTCTTTAAGTCTTTAGAAGGCCAGAAAATGCTTAAGGCCGTTATGCCCTTCAGCCTATGGAATGATTTGGTTCTGCAAGAGGCGCGAGGGACTTGGGCTAACGCTTGCTCAGCCTGACTTCTCGCTCTCTCTCCCCAAGGCTACCCCTTCAACGATGTGTGCCAATGGTTCATTGACAGAGCTGACCTCATCTTTGTCGTCTTTGACCCAACCAAGCTGGACGTGGGTCTGGAGCTAGAGATGTTGTTCCGCCAGCTGAAGGGGCGTGAGTCCCAGATAAGGATCATCCTGAACAAGGCTGACAACCTGGCCACGCAGATGCTCATGCGGGTCTATGGGGCTCTCTTCTGGAGCTTGGCCCCGCTCATTAACGTCACTGAGCCGCCAAGGGTCTATGTCAGCTCCTTCTGGCCACAAGACTACAAGCCCGATACCCACCGGGAACTGTTTCTCAAGGAAGAGATCTCCCTCCTGGAAGACCTGAACCAGGTGATTGAGAACAGGTTGGAGAACAAGATTGCCTTCATCCGCCAGCATGCCATCCGGGTCCGCATCCACGCCCTCTTGGTCGACCGCTATCTGCAGACATACAAGGACAAAATGACCTTCTTCAGTGACGGAGAGCTGGTCTTTAAGGACATTGTGGAAGATCCTGATAAATTCTATATCTTCAAGACCATCCTGGCAAAGACCAACGTCAGCAAATTTGACCTTCCCAACCGCGAGGCCTATAAGGACTTCTTTGGGATCAACCCCATTTCCAGTTTCAAGCTCCTGTCCCAGCAGTGCTCCTACATGGGGGGCTGCTTTCTGGAGAAGATTGAGCGGGCCATCACCCATGAGCTCCCCGGCCTCCTGGGAAGCCTGGGGCTGGGGAAGAATCCAGGTGCTCTCAACTGTGACAAAACAGGGTGTGGTGAAACCCCAAAGAATCGCTATAAGAAACACTAGGTTGTTGTGTGGCCATTCTCGGGTTCCTGTTGGTGAATGAGCTTGTGTCCTGTCTGAGAAGTCCTGGTTTTAGCCCTTTGAGCCACACTGGCAAGAATCATTACACATTGGAGATTTGGGAGTTCACTGAGGCCAGTAGTGGGGGAAGGTATGGGTTGAGGGAGGAGAGTGGAAACTGTGAATTATAGTGTGCTTGTCTCATTGCTTCAATTAGGGGGCCTGATTGAGGCAAGTCAGGCCACACCTGCTCTTCCGGGGTCCTATCTTGGAGGGACAGAGAGCAGCTAAATTCTAGTGTATACTGAATTAATGAGCATTAAATAAGCTAAAAGCAGCTGAAGTACCCCCCCATAAGCTGGGGAAAGAGAAAACTCGAGTTCTGTGGGGCTGCCCAGGTCCACTGTGGCTGCCTTTCACACACAGTCTTGTTTGTCCCCTGGCCCTCAGCTGTTGCCTAAACTTGGATTGACTTCAACAGGGGACAATCTCTTGGGCCTGAGTTAACCTGGGTTTTTAGCCTAACCCAGGCTCTCTTCCCTGTTTCCTTAAGGGGTGGAGGGGACTGGTTTAGGATACCAGAACACTAAGAGAGAACAAGAGTTCCCAGGCTAAGAGAAGGATCTGCCTCCCCCATGCCATTTCTCCGATGTGGTCTTCTAAGCCAGCTGGGAAACTGGGTCCCTTTATTGGCCCCAAGAGAAGGGTCCGTGTTCTGTGTATTCAGGTAATTCACTGGCAGTGACTTCAGTGAAAGTACCCGAAGGGCTCAGAGGGTTAATTGGTTTGCAGTGTGTCTTTGTCTATTGCATGTCTTGGAAAACTCGGACCCCAAAGGCATTGGGTTTCAAAGGGGACAATGGAGACCTTGCTCCTTTTTGTTGGGGACTTCTCTGGGCAGCCCACCTCTTCCTGATTTAAGAGGAGGCTGTTTCCACAACTTCTCTGTGGAGACACTTAGCAGAAGAGTCGTTCCTTCCTGGTTTTCATCACCATGGCTTTTCCTTTCCCTTCTTCTCCATTCCCTGATGTGCCGACACTCAAAACTCACAGGAGTCAGACCAGCACCAGCCACTCCGTGTCAGTGGCAGCCAAGGCTTCACCTTCAGCTTCCCACCTGAATTTGATGCTGATACCCACTGGACGCACCGCAGGAAAGCCTGGGCCTTCAAATACCAATAAGTGTGGATATGTGTGTATTATGTTGTTCAAGAGAGATTAGGGAGATAGCAGATCCCAGAAGGCATAGTGAAAGAACTTGTGAGAGTCCTGCCTGGACGGTATGCCACCCTTCAGGGCAGCGAAGGACAGAGGATGGGGGGAAGAAGCCATTTGACAAAAAGTGGGTCAGCGAACAGTCTGTGTAAATCCTGGAGACCTAGCCGGGGCTGTGCTGAGGGGCTCCTGCCCAGTGAGCCAGCCTCTCTTGGGAGCTTTACCAGGAGGCGTGGGTCAGGACCTGCCAGCACCAGGAAGGCATCCTGGTGCAGAGGGAAGGGGAAGGCAGAGGGAGAGGCACTCAGGATTAGGTAGTGGCAGTAAACTGGCGACCAGATTAGATCTATGCAGAGAACTGCAACTTTTGAATTTCTGTTTCTTGGAATTATTAGCACTCTGGTACATGCTGCAACAACAGAGGCTGCTACTTTTGGCTTTGTGGGGGACCTGGAACCGCCCACAAGAAAGCCAGAGGCCCCAGAGCCTCCAGGACATTGTTCCTAAGGACAGAAGCGACTAGAGAAGAAACAGGGTCTGCTAGCAGTGTCCCTGGAGCCCGGTAACAGGTCCTGACAAGCTGCTTTTCTTCTCATCGAGAACCAGTCCTTGCTTCAGCTCTCTGTTATTTATCCTCTTGAGAGTCTGCCCTCCCATCTTGCTCCTTAATGCCCGATAATGCACTTGAGCTCCTCTGGGCATATCTGGTGTTTCCCAATGCAGTAGGGGAAATAAAATGTGCAGAACTGGATGGGCACTGTCGTAGCTACTGATGTCATCATTGCTTTGGGGGAAGACAGTGAAATGGGGCTAATACATTTATACACTCTTGATATTTTCTGGAGGATGACATTATCAGTATGAACCCCCTCCTTTTCTTCTCTCTATCCATTTTCCTTTTCTTACCTGTTTCTCTGCTCACTTCTTGACTTACTTTTTCCCTAACTGCCCGCAGGTTCGTCTGTCAGTCAGCTTAGACTTTAAGAGCTGTTTTGTGCCCATTCTGTGGAGTTGGAGTTTAAGCCGGATTTTGACCTTTTTAGGGGTGGGTGGGCTGAGAGCTGGGGGAAATTTAGGATCCAGAGAGCCCGCAAGAGGAGCATCTGTAAGTATTTGTGCCTGAACAGTTGCTGTTTCTCTCCAAAGTGGAACCTTTCCAGTGTTCTTTCCATTCTGATTTCATCAGGGAGAAAGTCTCAATAAAGTTCCAATCTCTCTTTAACACCTTGTACTTTGTTGCATCCAACCAGTTCAAACTCTTTATCTTCCTTTCCGTCTAGTAGTGAGTACTGATTTTTATTAAGACTGTTTTAAAGAGGAGTTTTATGTTCACAGCAAAATTGAGAGGTAGATTTCCTGTCTCCCTCTCCCTCCATAGGCATAGCCTCCTCCACTGCCAACACCCCTACGGTACGTGTTACAATCGATGGACCTACATTGACCCGTCACAGTCGCTCCCAGTCCGGAGTTTTCCTTAGGGTTCATTCTCGGTGTTGCTCATTATATGGATTTGGACGAATGGATAATGACATGTATCCACCATGATAGGGTCATACGGACTGTTTTGGACCCTAAATTCAGGACTGTTTTTACTGTCCTGAAAACCCGTTGTGCTGCCCCTAGTCATTCCCATCCCCGTATATTAATTGTTAAGTTTCCGGGGGATAGATTGACAATCTGTAATTGCCTCCACTCGCCCCTCCCTTCTTTTCAAGCTTCCTCCTTCTAGACTCCCAGCGTCAAAGATGACCTGCTGGCTCTGAAACTCAGGCCTGCCGTTGTATAGTGTTAAACTTGAAGAAACACTCTCTTGAATCTGTCATCCTCCCGGACTGCTCTGTGGCAGTAGCCCGTTAACAGCAGTTTTGAAATCTGTCACAGAGGCAGCCAGGCTGTCAGACCATTTGGTTCACACCCTCAGACACACAGCTGCCCACTTGGTGCCTGAAGGCTCTGGCGGAGGGAGCCCAAGGGTCCTCCCTGAATGTGAGGATGGTGCTTCCCCCTGGCTTCTGCAGGAAGTGGTGCCCCATAGCATAACCTGGGCCTCTAGCCTGTTCTTGTCTTTAAAGAAACTCAAACCCCGGGCCGGTGGCCTTCCGAGCAGAGATCCTTTGTTTTGAAGTCTTACCCCTTGGGCCTCCTGAGGATACGACCTCCCCACCTTCACCCCCCACCCTTCCCCCACACACTTGAGAGCATGCTTCTGAAAAGGAAAAGAGCTGGGCCGTGGGAGTCCGTGGGAGGTAAGCCCCTATGTTAGAGAAGACGCTGGACTCCGCAGCGTGGCCACCACTTTGGGTTTTCCTGTCAGAAGAGGCTGATCCGAGGACCTGATGAGTAGAGCAGTGTAGTTCATTTCCTCCCTCTCCCTTGCTTTCCTCTTGATCAGGGGTGCGTAGTCCACAGTCTGAGCAACTGAGCACGCTGACCTAAGACCACTGCTGCCCACCCACCTCTGCCCCAGGTCTCCTCTCCCACGCATGACTGTAACCAGCATTTCCCCACAACGGGGAGGAATATGGAGCTTTTCCCTGGTGAAGGGAAGGTACGTGAGATCTGGTTTAAAGATAAATATAACATGCCAGAACCTCTGGTGTAATCAGAACTGGGCTATTTCTCAAGCCTCATACCCTGCCACCTATATGTTAAGCTTGCCATTAAGATGATAGGAAAACATACACAAAGTGGAGGAAGCAAAATCAACCATTCTGAGCAGAAGCTGATTCCCTGGCCGGTTAGCTCAGTTGGTTAGAGTGTCATTCCGATACGCTAAGATTACTGGTCACGTAAGTGGGTGGAACAACAAATCAATGTTTCTCTCCCCTCACTTTTCTCTCTCAATAAAAACAAGAACAAAAAACCTAGGCCCATGATGTGAGGGGCGGAATGCGGAGTGTCTTTACACATGGGTATGTGTATGCGCCTTCTGGATATATGGGGGTTGCATGTGGTTAGATGTGAAAGGGTGTGCAAACACCTTCAGGTAGTGTCTGTGTTTGGGGAAACAGATATGTGAGTTTTTGTGGCCAAATGATGCCCAGATACCTAGCACAATGCCTGGCACGCATCACCTTTGTGGAAACAGAATGAAAGTGGGTTTGAGGGGAGTCAAGATAGGGTCTGTGCATTCAATGCTGTATGGAGAGGGTCCAGCGGAACAGGTATGTCTGGGGTGGTGGGTGGGCATAGCTGTGGAGCAGTAATTGTATGAGTGATGTGGGAACAGATTAGGGGAGCATGTGTGTAGGCAGATGCGTGAATAGAGTGAACTTGAAGTCCAACCTGGGGTGGAGACCTAGGAAGATTTCAGCCATAGGAGGACATTCCGCCAGACCCTGGGCTTTGCAGAAGCTGGATCCTACCCCAGGCGACTGAGGTGAAAGTCAGAGCCTTCAGAAACTCACAAGACCTGGCAATATTTCATGCCAATTCTACTTTCTATGACATTAGGTTAAGGTTTTTCCCAATCCAGGGAAACCTTAATTCTTCTTTAGAAGAACACAAAGGCAATAAAAATGGAAGTATAAGAAAAAAGTAAATGAGAGTAGACACAAGTTGCCTGTAGCAAAGGTGTGTTCAATAGATTCTGAGGAATTCTCTCTGCCCACCTCTCATCTGAAGGATAAGATAACATGCATACATGAGCATTTTGTGTCCCTCCCTGCACTGTGGAACACATCTCCCTTTCTGCATGTGTCAGTGGGGAAGAGAACCAGTTTCTCCAGCACTCCTTTGTGCCAGGAACTGGGCTGTAGACCTATAGACATAACCACACTTTTACCTTAAGATAATGGGATAATTCCAATAGCTAGCTGTGCCCCAGGCCACATGCTGAGGGCTTTATGTGCATTGTTTCATTTAATCTTCTTAAGAATCCCACTGAGAGGGAGCCACCCAGCACTGACAAGAGCCCAGACTCTGGAGTCACATTGCTTGAAATTCATCCTGGGCTCCATCACTTACTAGCTGGGCAGCCTTAGACAGATGGCTTAACTTCTCTGTGCTTCAGTTTCCTCACTCATAAAGTGGAGATATTAATAGTCCTCTCATGAGATTGTTGTCAGGATTAAATGACTTAATATATGCAACATACTTGAAATAGTACACAGCCCACAGAAAGCATTCAATAAATATTATGATTCATATTTTACTGATGAGGAGAGACTGATGGTCAGGGTGGTTGAGATGATGGCATGTGTAAGTGGGAGGATCAAAATTCTAGCTGCTGCTGACTCACCTTACAGGTCATACTAGGTTACTCATTTGCCTAGGGTCACATGAGGTGACACTGGTCTCCCTGATCCCACAGCATTTCCCTCCTTTTCACAAACTGGCAAAAATTCAGAACTGCCTGATTTTAAAAATACTGTAGTTGCTTAGTCCTGACTGGTGGTGGTACAGTGGATAGAGCATCAACCTGGGATGCTGAGGACCCAGGTTCAAGATCCTGAGGTCGCTGGCTTGAGCACAGACAGGCTCATCAGACTTGAGCACAGGCTCACCAGCCTGATTGTGGGGTTGCTGGTTTGAGCGTGGGATTATCGACATGATCCCATAGTTGCTGGCTTGAGCCCAAAGGTCACTGGCCTAAAGCTCAAGGTTGCTGCGTGAGCAAGGGGTCACTGGTTCAGTGGGAGAGCCCCCTCCCCAGTTAATGCACGTCTGAGAAACAATCAATGAACAACTAAATTGCTGCAACTATGAGTTGATGCTTCTCATCTCTTTCCCTTTCTGTCTCAAGAAAATAAAATAAAATAGTTGCCCAGCACCTTGAAGCTTGTTAGTAACAACATTTAAAGCATTTAAAAATAATTTTCTGCCTGACCAGGCAGTGGCGCAGTGGATAGAGCGTCGGACTGGGATGCGGAGGACCCACGTTCGAGACCCCGAGGTTGCCAGTTTGAGCACGGGCTCATCTGGTTTGAGCAAAGCTCACCAGCTTGGACCCAAGGTCACTGGCTTAAGCAAGGGGTTACTCAGTCTGCAATGAACAACTAAGGTGTTGAACAAAAAACTGATGATTGATGCTTCTCATCTTTCTCCGTTCCTGCCTGTCCCCATCTGTCCCTCTCTCTGACTCTCTTTCTGTCTCTGTAAAAAAAAACAACAAAAAAACCCTCAAAAAGAATAAAATCTGTTACTTTAAAAAAATAATAATAATAATTTTCTTCAGCCTGACCAGGTGGTGGCGCAGTGGATAGAGCGTCAGAGAGGACCCAGGTTTGAGACCCCAAGGTTGCCAGCTTGAGTGCAGGCTCATCTGGCTTGATCAAAAAGCTTACCAGCTTGGACCCAAGGTCGCTGGCTCGAACAAGGGGTTACTTGGTCTGCTGAAGGCCCACTGTCAAGGCACATATGAGAAAGCAATCAATGAACAACTAAGGTGTCGCAACGAAAAACTGATGATTGATGCTTCTCATCTCTTTCTGTTCCTGTCCGTCTGTCCCTATCTCTCTCTCTCTCTGACTCTCTCTCTCTCTGTCCCTGGGGGCAAAAAAAAAAAAAAAAAAAAAGACACTACCTTGAATAAAATGTTTAAAAAAATAATTTTCTTCAGAAATGTTACTGAGGATTATTTCATGAACAACAACAACAAAAATACTTAAAATTAAAAAAAAAACAACCCTTAATGAGTAGTGAGTTTTTTCATGCTTGCCAACCCCTGGGAGTTTTTTTTTTTTTCGAAAAATAAAATTAGTGGCCCTGGCCGGTTGGCTCAGTGGTAGAGCGTCGGCCTGGCGTGCAGAGGTCCCAGGTTCGATTCCCGGCCAGGGCACACAGGAGAGGCGCCCATCTGCCTCTCCACCCCTCCCCCTCTCCTTCCTCTCTGTCTCTCTCTTCCCCTCCCGCAGCGAGGCTCCATTGGAGCAAAGATGGCCTGGGCGCTGGGGATGGCTCCTTGGCCTATGCCCCAGGCGCTAGAGTGGCTTTGGTTGCGGCAGAGCGACGCCCCGGAGGGGCAGAGCATCGCCCCCTGGTGGGCGTGCCGGGTGGATCCCGGTGGGGCGCATGCGGGAGTCTGTCTGTCTCTCCCCGTTTCCAGCTTCAGAAAAATACAAAAAAAAAATAAATAAATAAAATAAAATTAGTTACAGTTTTATTAACTTAAAATCATGTTTGTTTGATAACCAATTTATGGAAACAGGAAGAACGTGCATTTACCTTAAGTTCAAAGACGTATCTGTATGGTTGTACTCTGGATAGTCAGGAGGCACAAGGATGTACATGAACGTTTGTACTACTCAAAGGATTAACTTCATTTCACATTTGATCTTCACCACAATCATTTTACAAAATAGGTATATATACTATACATTATCCCTAAATCCAACATACAAATCAAACAGGAGGAAACTTTATCTCAAGACAAATTGTCCCAAGTTCATTCTGCTGGTACAAGACAAATTAAACTAAAAGACCAATTTTATACTCATTTCACTATTTCTACTATGTATATTCAATCATATTGATCTGTGCAAATCTGGAACCTAGACCAAGTACGTTTTTCTGATACACTACGGAGAGTGATTTTGCATTTTGTGAAGGGTGCAAAAATATGTTTTGGATATATTTCCATTTTCTCCAAACTTCTGGATTTTCTCCCACCACAAGTTCAAAAGATTTGGGATTTTTACATATTTATTCAGGCACACTCTCTGCCTTTAGGGGAGTTAACGATTGAGTTAGGGATACAAGGCATTGGACAGACTGATCAGGGAAGTCCTCAGCGGTAAAGCACCCTCAGTTTCCCAATCATACCTTGGTATGCATGGTCCCGCAGAGGATTTTCTTTCTCATTTGCAAATGTAATTATCTGAACAGTCTGACCAATGTGTACAGACTGTTAAATTTATTCATTTTAACATTAAAAAATTTTATTTTTTATTTTTTTACAGAGACAGAGAGTGAGTCAGAGAGAGGGATAGCCAGGGACAGACAGGAATGGAGAGAGATGAGAAGCATCAATCATTAGTTTTTTGTTGCACATTGCGACACCTTAGTTGTTCATTGATTGCTTTCTCATATGTGCCTTGACCGCGGGCCTTCAGCAGACCGAGTAACCCCTTGCTGGAGCCAGCGACCTTGGGTCCAAGCTGGTGAGCTTTTTGCTCAAACCAGATGAGCCCCCGCTCAAGCTGGCGACCTCGGGGTCTCGAACCTGGTTCCTGTGCATCCCAGTCCGACGCTCTATTCACTGTGCCACTGCCTGGTCAGGCTATTTATTTTAACATTTAATGGATTATGTTTGCTGAGGAGAATCCACTCACATAACATTAGGAATCTTCTGTGAAGACGGAGACACCCAGGGTCCCAAGCTTGGGAAGGGAGTGGAATTCTAGCTACACTTTGAAGGACAGGCAGGCTTGGAAGGTC
Organism: Saccopteryx bilineata; assembly: GCF_036850765.1. Taxonomy (NCBI): domain Eukaryota; kingdom Metazoa; phylum Chordata; class Mammalia; order Chiroptera; family Emballonuridae; genus Saccopteryx; species Saccopteryx bilineata. Next base: position 286,013,574 of record NC_089493.1, read on the forward strand.
AGAGACCAGTGGGGTGGTTCCCTGGGGAGGATCAAGGGCTCAGACTCAGACACTGGAAGACATCTGTGTGTGGTGGTTGAGAATCAAGGTGAGATGAGGTAAGTTGGAGAAAACCAATCCTTAAATGGAAGCCCAAGGAATCTGGGTTCGACACCACTGAAAATTTCTGAAAGGAGGGGGCCATAAAGAAGCAGGAGAGACCCGCAGCCCTGGGGCTGCTGGAGAGACTGCACCAAGGAGCCTATTTTGGCAGCGCTGACAGTGTCCGTGGAAAGTGCCCCTCAGATCCATGATCCACGGCCTGCTGGGAACGGGATACCGGACTTCCGCTCTTCTGCGCACTCCTAGGAGTTCAGCACCAACTGCTGGAGCCCCTCAAGGAGGTGGAGGGGGGAAGCCCGCTCTATTAGTCCGGCCCTGCTGTTGGGCCCTGGACCCCTACCAGCTCTGGGCAGACCCAAATTTGTCTCTTCTCTAGTCCCCTGTGACATTTCGGTCACTTCATCCTAGGTGACCAGGGACAGCGGACACGAGGACAAGCAGCCCTGTGTGCCCCGGCCAGAGGAGGACATGAGGATGCTCCTGGCCCACGCCCGGGTCTGCAATCGTCCGGCGGGCACCGGCTCCGGCTCGGGCTCCCGGCGGGGGGCACCCTGCGCAGGGCGGCTGTCCCCTGCCCCCGTCCTCATGCGGCTGGAAGCCCTCAGCCTTCCCCGATGAACTCTCACGCCCTGGAGTTGAAACAGGCTCGGTGCAGGGCAGCTCTAAGACAGAGTCGTGAGAGTGGAAGAATCGGGCGCATGGCGAATTCGGACTCGCCCCTCAACCTCGCCTCCTCACGCACAACTGGCTCGTACCGAGGGGTGCTGGTCTGCGCGACCCGGCGGAACCACGAAACCGCGGCGCCAAGCCCCCGCAGGATCTGGCCCTCCGGAGCCCACGCCGCGCGTGCGCCTCGGCTCGCAGCTACGGGCGGGGCCCAGCACCCCCAGGGCCGCGCGCTTCGAAGTCACGCGCTGGGGCCCACGCATGCGTAAACTTGCAGCGGGGCTTCCGCTAACGCGGGATCGGCGGTGCCAGCGGCAGGGTTAGCAGGGCTGAGGGGTTCCCTTCCCGTAGGGCCCACGAACTTCGCCCCCTTCGGCCTTCCCCGGGTGCCCCCTGGGCGGAGGCCGCCGCCAGGGCAGGCTGTGTTGGGGGCTCGCTGCTCCAGCCCCGCTGTGTGCGCTGTTCGCTCCTGGATTCCCGGGGGGGTGTCAGGAGTTTTGATTTGGGGCCGGCAAAGGCCTTGAACTTGTACACTGTCGTTGTAGTGGTGAGAGGCCACAGATTTCTGGAGGAACGTGAGGATGCCAAAGGCAAATCCGGGCCAGCGGTTATTATGTTGTGGTTTTCACCTGCGGCCAGCCCTCAGGTAAAACAGGAACTGAGAATTTTAAGAGGTTACCCCACCGCACTGACTTTCAGAAACTGGAATGCAAACGACCTTACCCTCCTGCTCTTTAGGACAGAACCCCAGCCCTACCTTGCTCACCTTCCCCTATTTCTGAGTGCCAGTAGGTAGGAAAGCAATTAGGGCTGCTGAAACTCCAGGTAAAGGGGGCAGAAAAGATGTCTATCTTGTGGCTCCTGGAGCTCCCCGAGTCACGAATTTCAGGAGCTAAAAAGAACTTAGAGGTTCTGTAATATCTCATCGAGTGGTTCTGTTGGCAGCGGCAAGAAGGAAAACAGCACTAGGTGTTAAACCAGTGGGGTCAAACTGGACCTTGGTTTAGCAACTTCAGTACTTGAGCTCCAGCTAGGAAGGAATTCAGAGCCGAGATTCAAAATATAAGAGAAAGTTTATTTAGGAAGTCACCGTGGTAGAAGAAATGGGCTTTAGGAGACAAGTTACAGATGCAAAAGAAAGGGCTCTTAGAGCTTAGGAGAGAGAAGGGTCAAGATAACAGGCCTGATGTGGGAGGGGGTGGGGAAAGGCACCCACTTGCCCCTGGGAGGGAGATGGCTGAGTCTTCTTCCCCCCCCCTCCCCAGTCCCAAGGGCTTTTAAGCCTGAAGGATCTCAATAGCACACTCTTCAGTTCTCCAGTGTTGTGGTCTCCACTGATTGGTTGGCGCCACAGGCGTCCTTAATCTGGTCTTGAGGTGAGCCTTAGAGTCGCTTGTCTGATTTTGCTGCTTTTCTTGGCCTGGAGCTGAAACACAGCTGAGGCCTAGATGTTATCCCTGGAGGTTAATGCTTAAGGGCGTGGTTGTGTAAAGGCTCACAGGGGAGTTGCAGGAGGCCACTCTTGGGCTCCTTGTTCCTCCTCTAATGGGGGAGGTCTACCACATGACCAGCCATATGCTAGGGGACGAAAGGTCACCCTGGGGGTCAAGTCCTTGTTTCCCCAGGTTTTCATGTTGCAAGGCACCTGACACTTTCCATCCTGGTGACTATCTGTACCTGGCCCATCGTCCTCTAACTGCCTACCATAGTTCTTTATTTTTTTATTAAAAAAATGTTTTAAAATTTATTAGAACCTGACCAGGAGGTGGCGCAGTGGATAGAGCATCGGACTGGTATGCGGAGGACCCAGGTTTAAGACCTCGAGGTCGCCAGTTTGAGCTCATCTGGTTTGAGCAAAGCTCACCAGCTCGGACCCAAGGTCGCTGGCTTGAGCAAGGGGTTACTCGGTCTGCTGAAGGCACCTATGAGAAAGCAATCAATGAATAACTAAGGTGTTGTAATGAAAAACTGATGATTGATGCTTCTCATCTCTCTCCATTCCTCCCTGTCTGTCCCTATCTATCCCTCTCTCTGTCTCTGTAAAAAAAAAAAAAAAAATTATTAGAAGCATCACTCATTGTTTCACTTAGTTCCGTTTAGTTGTGTACTTGTTGATTGTTTCTTGTAAGTGTCCTGACCAAGAGTCGAACCTGTGACCTCTGGTGTACTGGGTTGATGCTTTATCCACTGAACCATGAGGCCAGGGACCTACCACAGTTCTTCGCCACCATTTGAAACATGTCCAGTGACAGCGATCTCAGTCCAGGGCATTTGGTGTCTTCTGACAGGACGCTGGTTTCAGTGGCTCCCTTTGTCCTGCTCACCACCTGTGGGGAGGCATCATTTCCTTTTGCAGCCCTGTGGAGACAGCACTGGCATCAAGTGCTTGTGCACCGTTTCCCTGCTTGGACCCTCCCAGTCCCACCTCCTGTACTAGAACCCAGGGTTGACCAGTTGATTACTGAAAGCCATGGGAATTTACATTTCATCTCCTGAGTTTTCTTGGCTGTTACTTTGGAATAGAGATCATTTGGGCATCTGGTGCCCTGATGGCCTGAGGAAGAGGAAAGTCCTTGAAAAAGAGTTTCATGAATCCCAGAAACGAATGAGCTGATGTGGGGCTCAGAGAAAGCTGCTTTGCTGGCTGACCTTCCCTCTGCACTACGAAGCTTTTTATTTTCTTTTTAATTTTAAGATTTTATTTTTTTCCCTTTTTTTGACAGAGAGAGAGAGAGAGAGGGACAGATAGGGACAGACAGACAGGAACGGAGATGAGAAGCATCAAGTTTTTGTTGTGACACTTTAGCTAGCTGTTCATTGATTGTTTTCTCATATGTGCCTTGACCGTGGGCCTTCAGCAGACCGAGTGACTCTTTGCTCAAGCCAGGGACCCTGGGTCCAAGCTGGTGAGCTTTGCTCAAACCAGATGAGCCCGCACTCCAGCTGGCGACCTCATAGTCTTGAACCTGGGTCCTCCGCATCCCAGTCTGATGCTCTATCCACCACGCCACCGCCCGGTCAGACAATTTTAAGATTTTATGTATTGATTTTACAGAGAGAAGAGGAGGGGAACAAGAAATATCGACTCATAGTTGCTTCACTTTAGTTGTTCATTGCTGGCTTGTTGTATGTGCCTCAACCGGGCAAGCCCAGGGCTTTGAACCTGCGATCTCACCATCTCAGGTTGATGCTCTATCCACTGTACCACCACAGGCTAGGCCAATCAAGGAAGTTTTATTCCCTTATAAGCATCCCTTTCCTGGGTTCAACTTCACGGCACACCCAGTAGTGGCAGGGCATTATAGCACAAAAGAGCCATGTGGTCCAACTCTTTTTATAAGAGGAAGCTGAGGCCTAGAAAAGAGAAGAGATTGTCCTGGAGTCACAGAGCCAGTTAGTGGCAGAGATGGGACTTGAATTCAAGTCTCCTGATTCCGATGGCATATTTCAATTGGGTAATTTGAGGCAGGGGATAGGGAAATACTATGGGTAGTAAAATATTCTGGCACTAGTAACAGTGGGATCTTCCTGTCTCTGTATCTGGAGGTGTAGATGCTGTGTGTGGGGTCATCTTCCTAGAGTTGGACTTTGGGTCAGAGGACTCAGGAACACAGTTGAGGGTACAAAAGCCTCTTCACTTTCTCCTTTCTGAGCTGACAGGGCTCGCTAGCGACCAAAACCAGTGGGCAGTCAGAGGGTAAGGGAGTCTAGATTGATCCATATAGGTAACTTCTAGAGCACAGCACACGGTGGAAAATGAAGAGTGTATTGGGCCTGACCAGGCGGTGGCGCAGTGGATAGAGCGTCGTACTGGGATGCGGAGGACCCAGGTTTGAGACTGTGAGGTTGCCAGCTTGAGTGCGGGCTCATCTGGTTTGAGCAAAGCTCACCAGCTTGGACACAAGGTCGCTGGCTCGAGCAAGGGGTCACTCGGTCTGCTGAGGGCCCACGGTGAAGGCACATATGAGAAAGCAATCAATGAACAACTAAGGTGTCCCAACGAAAAACTAATGATTGATGCTTCTCATCTCTCTTCGTTCCTATCTGTCTGTCCCTATCTATCCCTCTCTCTGTCCCTGTAAAAATAAAAAAAGAGCATATTTGGGCAAATGAAAGATATCCAGCATAACATGTAGTCTTGCATCTTCTAGTATAATAATGGTTTACATTTCTTGAATATGTGTCACATATGTCCATTATCTCACTGCATCTTCCCATGAACTGGCTTTCTCCATTTGACAGATAAAGAAATAGACTAGTTAAACCACCCAAGAATGAAGGTATGAACAATTAAGCGGCCACCTGCCTCTCTGGAATCTTATCTTGTGTATAGTAGTTTCTTTGTGGATGTTTGTGGAATGAATGAATGAATGAGGAACAAACACACGTAGGATTCAATGGTAAATCTCCCCCAAAATCCTTAGCTGTGCCTCTTCTGTACGGACTGAGAGGCTCAGCTGTAGAGTCCGGAGGCTGCAGAGGTGAGTCCCATGACTGCTGGTCTCTCTCTTGCTTGTTTGTAATAAGCCAGGTTATTCAGGTTAAAAGAGTGGGTATATAGATGTGATTTTTAAAAACCTTGGACTTCTTGGTTTTCCTAGTGGAGGATAGCTTTTAGAATTAAAAACATTTTTCTCTGAAGCCACCCCCTGATTCCCGATGTCCCCACAATCTGGGCAGGGGCCCAGGGTGCTGCTTCCCTTCCCTGTTCAACTCCTTACTGCTCCACCCACCAACTCAGCTCTGCTCATTGCATCGCTGGTGCAGCTCCTGGAACACAGCGTTCTCCAGGGATGAACCAATGACTAGTACGGTGGGGGGTTTTACAAGCACTCCTGAAACGGTCTGCTGTGCATCAGAAGCCTCGGCTTAGAGGCACCGGGCTCTTTCCTCCAGGCTCCCTCTTCCTTCACCATCTCCACTCTTCCTTTTTATCAGCCTCTTCCTTTCTGTAGGATCCCAGAATATCTTTCACTTGTTAATTAGCATTCAAGCCCTTCAAGCAAGGAAGAAACCCCTAATGGCTAATGGTCACGTGCTATGAGCCCAACACTGTGCCAGATGCTTTATATCCATTATTTCATTTCATAGTCATCTATTGTATTACTAGGGACCTTTCAGATGAAAAAAAAACAAGACTTCCAGTTAGGTAATTTGTCTACCATTACACAGCTTTTAAGAGAAGAGCTGGCATTTGAACTATGATCTAACTCCAAGGCCCATCTTTTTTTTTTGTAATTTATTCATTTTAGTGAGAGGGGAGAGAGAGAGAGAGAGAGAGAGAGAGAGAGAGAGAGAGAGAGAGAAGGGGGGAGGAGCAGGAAGCATCAACTCCCATATGTGCCTTGACCAGGCAAGCCCAGGGTTTCAAACCGGTGACCTCAGCGTTCCAGGTGGACACTTGATCCACTGCGCCACCACAGGCCAGGCCTCCAAGGCCCATCCTGGCATGTTTCTCACCTAGAATAAACCCTGCACTCCAGTTTTTATGTTCCTCTTGTCCTTTTGCTATTCAGAGCCTTTTCCTTGTGTGATTGCCTGTGTCCTTGGGCATGACAGATATACTGCTTCCGCCCACCCTTGTGGATTTCCGTGCGGATCTGCCTAACATTTGATTCCGTCCGTAGTCCTCGTATCTTCCTTCAGTCCTTTGCTGATGTTTTCCCCATTGGGAAGGCCATTTTACCTATTTCTGAATGGCCACATCAAACCGTTCTTCCCCCATGAAGTCCCTCAAAATTCACCCACCTCCAGTTTCTCAGACTCACTTGCATGGCCTCCTCTAAGGGACTTACCATGTTATCTCCTATATTTACAGCAATTCGGAAATGCAACTTATTTTCTTTGTTGGGGCAGGGATTATACTGTGATAGTATTTGAAGCTCCTTAGTCCCTACCAGAGGACATATACACTGTAAGCCACCAGTGAATGAGGGCATCAGGGAAGTTCTTTGTGGTGAAAATAGTTTGTAAAGTGAAGATTTATCCCTCAATTTCACATGTTGACTTTGCTTAAAGCAAGATTCAGCTGTGAGATAAATGTCCTGATTAAGTCTGGCGGGTGATGGAGGACATCTTACGGTTTTCTCCAGGCACTTTGGATTTGGGGAAAGGAAGAGACACCAATGAGGGCAGGCAGTGAGCAGGCGGCTTAGGTGGAAGGCCCTACTACATGTCTCTCTGTCCGTAGGGGGCCCAAAAAGTGCTGGGCAGCGTCCCTTGACTTTTATCACGGGCTGCAGCTTTTTTGAGGCCGTCTCCGACACTCTCTGAGTCTCTTCATGTTAGTTCTGATAGATGAAGGCCATCTTTCCTCCTTTCGCCACCAGTGGCTGGGGAGACTGGCCGCCATGGCAGCCCTCCCTCCCTGGGACCTCAGTCGGCTCAGAGCACACATTTCCCATATCACCCAAGGCAGACATCTGCTGGGGCCCTTTGGCAGAGAACGGGTGTGGGCTGAGATGATGACTCACCTGCCCTGTTGCCGCCTACAGTTCGCCTCACAGCCCTTCCGAATCAAAACACTCCCTGTGGAGAGGCGCAGAAGGCTGTGCTTACAGATAGCAGCTTGGGTTCCTGCTTCTGCAAAAGTCTATCACTGCCCAATGTTTCAAAGTCCAGGTCAGTGAGGAGCCATCCAAATGCATGACCATGGAAAACGGAAGAAGCAACCCAGAAAGAAATGCCTTGGTCTGGGCATCAGACAACCTAGACTTTAACTGGGCTCTGCCAGGAGCTCCCTGTGTCTGTAAAGGAAAGGGCTTCATTCGTGTGTGTGTGTGTGTGTATGTGTGTGAGTGTGAGTGACAGAGAGAGGGACAGACAGGAAGGGAGAGAGATGAGAAGTATCAGTTCTTCATTGTGGCACCTTAGTTGTTCATTGATTGCTTTCTCATATGTGCCTTGACTGGGGGGGGGCTACAGCAGAGTGAGTGACCCCTTGCTTGAGCCAGCAACCTTGTGCTCAAACTGGTGAGCTGTACTCAAACCGCTGGCAACCTCGGGGTTTCGAACCTGGGTCTTCTGCGTCCCAGTCCGACCTATATCCACTGCGCCACCGCCTGGTCAGGCAAGGGCTTCATTCTTTAAGTAAACCTATTTCTACTGTGCTAATTAAGATCACGGAGGGCCATGAGAAGTCAAAACCTATTCCTGCCCTGTATGGTCTGTCTCCGTAAATCAATGCCATAGTAACAAATACCAGTCATGGTAATAAATGCTGCATAGAGGTGTTTTGGAGTGTGGAAAAGAAACTAACTCATCTTTCCTTGGGGAAATGAGCGAGCAAGGGGAGAGTTAACTAAAGAGTTGATACTTGAGTTGGACCTTGAAATTGGCATCTCCTGGCTGATGAGAGCAAGTCTGTTGCAGCTGTTGATAATATATTGTGCAGTATGCTATCAGTGGAGTAAGTCAGTGGCGTGCAGAGAGGGGTGAGGGTGAAGAGAGAGGATTAGGCTCGAAGGTCCCTCTGGGTCTAGCATGAGGGCCCTTTAGAGGCCATGCACGTTTTGAACCATATGTGGAGGGGAGACTTTGAACCAATCTCTGTTGTAGAAAGATCACTCTGGCAGCAATTTGAAGGTTGAATTGGAAGGGTCAAAGATGAAACACTGGGTAGAAGAGGGTTAGACTATCACAGGCAATGTTTTTTTTGTTTTTTTTTTTTGTATTTTTCTGAAGTTGGAAACGGGGAGAGACAGTCAGACAGACTCCCACATGCGCCCGACCGGGATCCACCCGGCACGCCCACCAGGGGCGATGCTCTGCCCACCAGGGGGCGATGCTCTGCCCCTCCGGGGCGTCGCTCTGCCGCGATCAGAGCCACTCTAGTGCCTGGGGCAGAAGCCAAGGAGCCATCCCCAGCGCCCGGGCCATCTTTGCTCCAATGGAGCCTTGGCTGCGGGAGGGGAAGAGAGAGACAGAGAGGAAGGAGGGGGTGGGGGTGGAGAAGCAAATGGGCGCTTCTCCTATGTGCCCTGGCCGGGAATCGAACCTGGGTCCCCCGCACGCCAGGCTGACGCTTTACCGCTGAGCCAACTGGCCAGGGCTTCACAGGGAATGTTGTTTGAGGACTTCAACTATGAGATTAGAGAAGGTTAGGCTAGATAATTCCTCAAACTGAAGTTCTCTGCTGCTAAACCCATCTGGCCCTTTGGTCCTTTTTGTACCTGCCCCTCCCACTCGACTCCTAGTTGATTACCTTTATTGCTTGCTCTTGCTCCATCTGAGGGGGACGCAACCTGTTTGGGTTTTGTTCCTACCCAATTTCCCTGTTTGTCAGTTCTGTCCACCTGGTACTTCATATGAGACCTCAGCTCCTTGGAGGCCAACTGGTAGAAAGCTTCACTGTGCCTCAGGGTCCTCCCACTCCCCGCTCTGACCCTGACTTTCTCTCTCCTCTGGCATTGGACCTTGGGTCTTCAAATTGACAATGGCAACTATGCCATCCTTCCTATTACTCTTTCCAAGAGAAAGGATGAGACACTATGTTTATTAGAAGATGTTGACAAGCAGGAATTAGAAAAACGGGTTAAAGGGAATTTGGGACTTTGGTATAAGAGAGAACTGAAGGTGACATACAGGGCAGTCCCACAGAGTGACCCAACAGGTTTGAGCCTTGATTTAAATTTAGATCAGTTCTATAAAATGTAATCCTGAAACCAGAAGTATGTGTCTCCTCCTGATCCTGCCACTGTTATCCCAGGCTAGGGTTACAAGTACTGCCCCTTCTTGCTGTACTTGTTTATCAAACTGTCATCGTGTGATTCCTGGGCCTATAGACTTGAGCAACCCGTCAACAGGTGGGTTGTTGGTATCTACAGTGTGCCCAGCCTCATGCTGGCTGAGGCAGAGTATGGATGCCCCCGGGCTATGTTCTCAAGGAGTCAGGATCTGGCATTTTAGTTTAGTTGGGAAAGCAAAACACTTGTGAGAACTAACTAGGGAACAGAAAAGATGAATACTTAAGAGGCAGTTAAGATCTGGTGTGGGTCATGCTGCAAGTACCGTGGAACCTGAGAAGGAAGGCCTAGGTCTGTTGGTTTCCCTCATGTTGGGAGTAGGATCCAGATTAGATCCTGCTGAAGGTTCTTTTTTACAGAGACAGAGAGTCAGAGAGAGGGATAGATAGAGAGACAGACAGACAGGAATGGAGAGATGAGAAGCATCAATCATTAGTTTTTCATTGCGTGTTGCAACACCTTAGTTGTTCATTGATTGCTTTCTCATATGTGCCTTGACCACGGGCCTTCAGCAGACTGAGTAACCCCTTGCTCAAGCCAGCGACCTTGGGTTCAAGCTGGTCGGCTTTTGCTCAAACCAGATGAGCCCGCGCTCAAGCTGGCAACCTTGAGGTCTCGAACCTGGGTCCTCTGCATCCCAGTCCGACCTTCTATCCACTGCGCCACCGCCTGGTCAGGCGCTGCTGAAGTTTCTTTATGCTGCTCTTGTTCCAGGCTGTGTCCCTATTTCCCAGATGCTCATACTGTTGCCTCAGTGTGCATTTCCCCATTTCTCAAGATTCAACATTCATTCCTCAAGGTACTGCCCAAATGCCTCTTTCTTCACAAAGAATCTTTTCTTCCACCAGTCAGAACTGTCATAGATCTTCTACACCTCTTTGCTTATAACTCTGTTGTCTGTTTGTGAATGTCATGGATCTTGTCATGTACAGGGTGGGGCAAAAGTAGGTTTATAGATGTTTGTATGAAATAATACAATAATTAATAAAGAATAATACAGAAATAAATTCTGTGCTTTGTGTACTCACAACTGTAAACCTACATTTGCCTCAATCTGTATTTGTGTCTACACCAGTTCTGCTACATTGTGAGCTTCTCTTTTTTTTTGTTTATTTTGGACACTTTATTTCTTTATTTCTTTATTTATTTTACAGAGACAGAGTCAGAGAGAGGGATAGATAGAAACAGACAGGAATGGAGAGAGATGAGAAGCATCAATCATCAGTTTTTCGTTGTGCACTTTAGTTGTTCATTGATTGCTTTCTCATATGTGCCTTGACTGCGGGCCTTCAGCAGACCGAGTAACTTCTTTCTCGAGCCAGCGATCTTGGATCCATGCTGGTGAGCTTCTGCTCAAACCAGATGAGCCCGTGCTCAAGCTGGCACCTCGGGGTCTCGAACCTGGGTCCTCAGCTTCCCAGTCCAATGCTCTATCCACTGCGCCATCACCTGGTCAGGCAATGTGAGCTTCTTGTTAACAGGGGATATGTCTGATTTATTCCTCTAACTCCCAATGACTAGCCTAGAGTGGTGCCCTGCTTAGAAAATGTCTGTTAAATGGATGAGAAATGGTGTAACAGGTTCTGTTCTCCGTGGGATATCAGTTATAAATTCAGCTCTGTAAAAGTAATCCTAAAACCAGAAGGGGGAGGTTCCTGCTTTCTGGGGACAATTTCTAGCAGGGGAAACCAGAGTTGGATAAAGGTCATTGTATGTTGGACTTGTATGGACACACTAGAGAGGGGTATCAAATTGTCCCTTGCCCTTGACCTTCAGGATCAAAGGTACAAGCTTGCCCTCCCCTATCTTATGGAGAGAGTCCTGGAACCAGAAGAATTGGGAACCAGTTTTGATCCAATCTTTAGTGACAATATGCTTAACCAAATAAGATAAGAAATATATGAGTTCTTGGAAAAGTATAAAGTGTTACTAGAAAATGAAGCATCTTGTATTTTCCTCTCATCCTTTTTTTTTTTTTTTTTTTTTTTTTTACAGAGACAGAGAAACAGTCAGAAAGAAGGATAGACAGGGACAGACAGACAGGAACAGAGAGATGAGAAGCATCAATCATCAGTTTTTGTTGTGACACCTTAGTTGTTCATTGATTGCTTTCTCATATGTGCCTTGACCGCGGGCCTTCAGCAGACTGAGTAACCCCTTGCTCAAGCCAGCGACCTTGGTGAGCTTTTTGCTCAAGCCAGATGAGCCTGCGCTCAAGCTGGCGACCTCGGGGTCTCGAACCTGGGTCCTTCCGCATCCCAGTCTGAAGCTCTATCCACTGCGCCACCACCTGGTCAGGCTCACTTCACTTTTATCTGTGTCCATGAGTCTCTTTTTTATATTCCACCTTGTGTAAAATCATATAGTTCTTAGCTCTTTCTGATTTACTTATTTCATTTAGTATAATGTTCTCAAGGTCCATCCATGTTATTATAAATGGCAATATGTCATCATTTCTTATGGCTGAGTAGTATTCCATTGTATAATGCACCACATCTTCTTTATTCAGTACTCTATTAAGGGACATGTTGGTTATTTCCATGTCTTGGCCACTATAACTATGCTGAGATGAACACAGGGGGTGTGTGTGTCTTCTTCTTCTTCTTTTTTTGTATGTGTGACAGAGACAAAGAGAGAGACAGAGAGAGGAACAGATAAGGACAGATAGGAAGGGAGAGAGATGAGAAGCATCTGTTCTTTATTGTGGCACCTTAGTTGTTTATTTATTTATTTATTTTATTTTTTTATTTTTATTATTTTTGCATTTTTCTGAAGCTGGAAACAGGGAGAGACAGTCAGATTCCCGCATGCGCCCGACCGGGATCCACCCGGCACGCCCACCATGGGGCGACGCTCTGCCCACCAGGGGCCGATGCTCTGCCCATCCTGGGCGTCGCCATGTTGCGACCCTCCTGGGCGTCGCCATGTTGCGACCAGAGCCACTCTAGCGCCTGGGGCAGAGGCCACAGAGCCATCCCCAGCGCCCGGGCCATCTTTGCTCCAATGGAGCCTTGGCTGTGGGAGGGGAAGGGAGAGACAGAGAGGAAGGCGCGGCGGAGGGGTGGAGAAGCAAATGGGCGCTTCTCCTCTGTGCCCTGGCCGGGAATCGAACCCGGGTCCTCCGCACGCTAGGCCGATGCTCTACCGCTGAGCCAAGCGGCCAGGGCCTTAGTTGTTTATTGACTGCTTTCTCATATGTGCCTTGACCTGGGAGGCTTCAGCAGAGCAAGTGACCCCTTGCTCAAGCCAGCAACCTTGGGCTCAAGCCAGCAACCTTGGTCTTCAAGCCAATGACCTTGGGCTCCAAGCCAGCGACCTTTGGGCTCAAGCCAGTGACCATGGAGTCATGTCAATGATCACATGTTCAAGCCATGCTCAAGCTGGTGAACCCTTGCTCAAGCTGGTGACCTTGGGCTTTCAAACTTGGGTCCTCTGCATTCCAGTCTGGCGCTCTATCCACTGCACCACCGCCTCGTCAGGCTGTCCTCTTATTCTTAATCTCTACTTTTTCATTCTTTTTATAAAGGAACTCTCAAATTACCAGCTACTAAGGCCAGCTTGGAAGAGCTTAGCCAGTCTTTGAGTTTTGTTTAGGCTCAAAGACTAGATTCAAAGTGGCAGAGAGGGAAGAACATGGTTTTTTGGCTTCCAAACCAGGTGACTCTGGGAAAATAACCTCAATTTTCAGAGCTTCAGTTTCCTTGTCTGTAAAATGAAGATAATAAACTTCACTCTATCCATCTCCTAGGGCTCTTGGGAGAATTGAATGAGACAATGAATATGGCAGTGCCTTGTAAACTGTAGAAGTCTATTCAAACACTATGGATTTAATTTTAAATCTGTGCTTGAGGGCCCTGATGAAATTTGCCAAGACTGTTGCACATCTAGACAGTGACATCATATGCATGTTATTGGAGTCTAGGGTGGGGCAGAGACAGCAAGCCCAGAGTCACAGGGGCAGGGTAGAATTCAGCAGGGAGCCTCACCCACTGCCTGCCTGCAGAAAGCCTGATTCTGTTGTCACTCATTTTTCTGATTTGAAGAAATTCAGTCTCCTGGTTGTCAAGACTCTGCCATGACGTCCTCAGGGGCGGAGCTTCTCTTAGTTCTCTGTCTCCAGTGTCTCTTAGCCAGGACATGGGAGTCATTTAGAATGAGTTTGTTGTTAAACAAAATGCAGGTAGTGCATTTTGTGAGAGCCCTCATCATCATTGTTCTCACTTCCTTTGTGTTTGCAAATTCCAGGTGTAGATAAACATTAAAAAGAAAAACCAAACCCAGACTATGATTCAGAAAAATGGTAGCCCGACTCATGCTTGAAAACATGACTGGCCAGTGTTACTGAAAGGTCAAGCTTCAGAAATGGGGTATCCCCACGGGTGTGCTTTGTCTATCCCAGAAGGCCGTGGAGCCAGAGTCAAATGAGGAAGGCTGTGTGTGCCTGTGGCCAGGTGAATTTTGGATCCCTCCACTGGCCCTGCTGGTCACCGGAGCTGAAAGAAAATGGCTTACCCTACAAATACTTGTGAGTATTTATTGTGTGCTTGGCCCTATCCTGGGTGCTTTGGGGGATATGAAAGAGGTCAAATTACGGCTTCTGTGTTGGAAGTACTTAGACCAGAGTTGAGAAGACAAGTGGAGGAGCAGACGACCCCACTGGCAGGTGGTGTGCGTGAGGGCCGAGAGAGTGGTAGATACTGGCATGAGGAGACAGAGGCAGATGATCCCCAAAAGCTCAAGAGGGTGGGTGCGGCCTTCTTGAGGAGGTGGAAATATGCGAAGAAGACAAAGTCAGTCTTTGAGGCTCATCTCTATCTTAAAAAAATGACTTCTTTCCTTTTCTGGCTCCAATTAGGAGACTGCATTAGTTTTCTGTTGCTACCTAACAAATGACCACACCTTTTTTTTTTTTTTTTTTTTTTTGAGAGAGAGAGAGAGAGTCAGAGAGAGGGATAGACAAGGACAGACAGACAGGAACAGAGAGATGAGAAGCATCAATCATTAGTTTTTCATTGCGCGTTACAACACCTTAGTTGTTCATTAATTGCTTTCTCATATGTGCCTTGACCATGGGTCTTCAGCAGACCGAGTAACCCCTTGCTTGAGCCAGTGACCTTGGGCTCAAGCTGGTGAGCTTTTGCTCAAACCAGATGAGCCCATGCTCAAGCTGGCGACCTCAGGGTCTCGAACCTGGGTCTTCTGCATTCCTGTCCAACCAACGCTCTATCCACTGTGCCACCGCCTGGTCAGGCCAAATGACCACAACTTAAGCAGCTTAACACAGTCCCTCATTCATTACCACACTGTTCTGTAAGTCGTATGTCCAGGCAGGGTGTGCTGGCTGTCAGCTGGGGGTTGCTCTCAGCTCCTAGAGGCCACTCCCTCACTTTTCCGTGTAATTTTTCCTGTCCATCTTCAATCTAGAACATGCCCCAAATGTCCCTTGTGTTTTGAATCTCTGACTCTCTTTTCTGTTATTAGCTAAAGAAAACCTGCTTTTAAAGGACTCTTATGGTTAGGGCAGGCCGAGCCGGACAATCTCCTTTTGATTAGCTTAAAGTCAACTGATTAGTAACTTTAATTGCTCCCACAAGTTCCCCTTTGCCATGTGCTAATATAATCACAGTCCTGGGGAGTCGCGTGGGAGATCTTGGGGGGCTGTTAAGATTCTGCCTACCATGGGTGTGTCAGTAGAAAGGGAGTGATGAGAAGCTGACCTCAGGCACTGGCAGGAGGGCTGGCAGGGAGGAAGGAAGCTGAGGTGTGGCAAGAACTCGTTATATGGTAAGCATTGTACCAGGCACTTTCACAAGTGTCATCTCCATCTTCACATCAGAGCTGTAAAGTAGGTGTTGTTATCATTATCCTCGTTTTATTAGTGGGAACACTGAGTCTCAAAGGAAAAAAAAAGGCACAGCTACTGAATGGCAGCTCTAATTCGAAAGCCTCCTCTCCCCACTCCACCATCGTGGTAAAGAGGAGCAGAGCGATGCTACGGATGCTGGGGAGACACAGGGTACAAGCTCTTGGCAGCTGACTTGCTGGGAGGGAAGGAAAGCGAGGAGGCTAGAAGCACGGAGTCTAGAGGAAGGGATGGCGGTAGTGTCGTTAATAGACATGAACCCAAGGGCTAATTCAGCGGTGCCTGGGAAGGGCACTAAGATTCTGTGTGGACTTCAAATATTCCTAACTCTGTGCTCTGTTAATCCATACCTTTGGCCTTCAGAGGCTCTGGTTCTGCCGGCAAGGAGATACCAGGGTCCCCCAGTGTTGATGCCTATGGCTGTTTCAAGGCCGAGGCATAGCTATGAACCCTGCAGGTCCTAGGTTCAAGCGGAGGGAGGTGAGGAGGTTGGGATCATCACTAGCCATTGGCAGAGTCAGCTGAACACAGAAACCCCTCCTCTTTTTGGACCCTGGCACTGAGAGCGCAGAGATGATGGGTCCTACTGTGATGTTGGCATGCCAATCAGGGAAGTTATGGCGCCTGCCCCTGGGGCTACTCTGGATGACCATTTCTGATAAATTAGATCGCTGGCAGCTCGTATTTCACTGTCCCTGTCTCTGTCCCCATTGTTTCTGATGATTACAAAGATGCTTTGATGGACAGTAAGGGATCCCTGTAAGAGGCAGGCCCCTTTCTGGGAAGGAGGCTTGGTGGACTAGGTGATGCGCATGGCAGTGTGCTTCACAGTTGCTTCTTTGCCTCAGTCTCTCCGCACCGTGGGACTTCACCGCTCATGGGAGGATGGCACTGCTTGTGGACTTGTCCCCGCTGGGTGTTCGAAGACTTACAATCTCAACAATATTCACACCCTCATAGAGATTATTGTAATTAAGAGCTTCAAAGGAGGGACGACTAAATTGGAGGGTTTCTCTAAGGGCCCTTCCGACTGTGGTTCTCTGTGCTTTGGGAGTTTAGCCGAGGGAAGAGGGACAGCTGGGAAAGCTAGCACTGACAGGCTGATGACAGGGAGAGGGCCGCCTTCCTGGGCCATGAAAGGATGATGGGGTTGAGTTGGTTGAAAGGGGAAGGAAAGGCCTTCCAGGCTGTGAGGAGAGCTGAGCAGAGGCCTGCCAATTTGAACGAGCATGGTGCACGTCTGGGAGGTAGCTGAGGTGGTCTGAGCTGAGGGAAGTAGCGCCACCTCAACTTGAAGAAATGACTCTCTGCCAGCTTCCTTCCCTCTGTCATTAAGACTTGGGACTTTTAGCCCTGGCCGGTTGGCTCAGTGGTAGAGCGTCGGCCTGGCATGCGGGAGCCCTGGGTTTGATTCCCAGCTGGGGCACACAGCAGAAGCGCCCATCTGCTTCTCCATCCCTCCCCCTCTCCTTCCTCTCTGTCTCTCTCTTCCCCTCCCGCAGCCAAGGCTCCATTGGAGCAAAGTTTGCCTGGGCACTGAGGATGGTTCTGTGGCCTCTGGCTCAGGCGCTAGAATGGCTCTGATTGCGGAGAGCGATGTCCCAAGATGGGCAGAGCATCACCCCCTGGTGGGCGTGCCGGGTGGATCCCAGTCGGGTGCATGCGGGAGTCTGTCTGACTGCCTCCCCCTTTCCAACTTCAGGAAAAAAAAAAAAAAAGGACTTGGGACTTTTTAGCCTCCTCCCCTGCCTGAAGTGTGAAGATGGTTTGGCAGGGAGCTATTCTTTCTGGCCCGTGTCTATAAAATAGTGTTTTCTCTCTAGGATCACTCCTGCCTCCCAGTCAGTATCCTTCTCTTGGTTGAACTCTGTTTTCTTTTAAAAGTCCTAATTGAACCAAGAAACTTGACTTGCTTTACTTTCATTTTTTGCAGGCAAATGTAGTATTAAACTTAAATGCATTTAAATGTCACTATAGAACTTATTTAACACTATTTTACCTCTCTCTGGCAACCATGACTCTATTTCGTGTTGGACTAGCGTACATGTTCCAGAGGCACATAAGAAGACGGGGCTGGTTTTGGTCCTAATGATGTAGCGAGCTCTCCTCTTCAGGCAGGTGGATATCACTGGACAAGACATCCCTTTCTCTTCTTTAAATCTGACTAGAGTAGGAATAAGTGACTCTGGTGGTCATACAAGTCATGAGGAAACGAGTTTACTGCAGTATTAATTGGGGTTTTGTTATTACAGGCACAGAAATCAGCTGGAGTTAGTGTAAGACAAAGAGTAGAATTTATGTAAAAGACTCAGAGAGATGTCCTGAGATCAAAGGACAGGAATGCCAGTGGGGCTCAGGAAGGAACCTGAACTAGGCATTGTCCGGGTGTGCTTGCTTCAACGTGTGCTCAGGTGATTGGCTGTCCCGCCTCCAGTCCACACACGAGGCAGAAAAGGACTGTCTCCATCTGCCCAAGTTAGAATTCCTTCCATTCAAGAGACCAGCCAGAATCAACTGAGGATCTGTTAGTTCAGATTCCAAATATATTCTGGAGGACTGCCCTTAGTCCAATCAACAGAGACCAGTGTGGGGTCACAGAACACAAACCCTGGCTGTCGGAGCCCTGGCCTGCAGGAGGGGCCTACTTCATCTGCAGCGCTTACTCTGAGTGTCCCGCTGCCAAACCAGATAGATGGTCAACAACGTCTCCTTGTTATTGGAATGACTGCCATGTTTCACAATGAACAAGAGCCATTGTTTAGAGACAGTGGTGACAATAGAGATTGAGTGATGGGAAGAACTACTTAAACTACTTAAAAGACCCGAATCTGGCTTGTTTCTGATTCTCAGCTCTTCACAGTTTGTTCAGTTTTGCAGTAGAGGCCTTGAAGGATATAGAACTTGTCTAAGAAGTCACCATATATGTCTTCCCAAACCATTTTCTCTATTTTAGAAAATGCTGAACTGAATCATTTGAAGGCTTTTGTTATAAAGGATGCCGGCTTTTAAAAAACTGATTCTTGGCAGGCAATTGGTGAGCTAGCGGTAGAGAATTGCTAAGAAAAACAGTTTTTGATGGATTTGTTGAAACAGGTTTCTAAGTGATGGACTAATACATTTCATGTGTCTTGGGGACTACTGTTCTTTAAAGAAGTAGTACTTAATACTGGTCTTGGGTACAGAAAACGGTTGGGTACGTCTGGAAAAATTATTTAGTATCTCTGATCCTCATTTCTGCTTCTGTGAAATAGGATCTTAGTGTCAGGAAGATGACATGAATTAATGCATGTTACGTGCTTGGCATCCTTCTTTGCATGTAAGCATTCAGTAAATGCTATCTCACAAAGATAATTGATTAAGCTTGTTTGCTAATAGTTAAGGGTTAATGAGAAAAGAACAAATTGTGCTTTTTTTTTTTTTTTTACAGTGACAGAGAGAGAGATAGATAGGGACAGACAGACAGGAATGAAAAGAGATGAGAAGCATCAATCATAGTTTTTTGTTGCGACACCTTAGTTGTTCATTGATTGCTTTCTCATATGTGCCTTGACTGTGGGGCTACAGCAGACCGAGTAATCCCTTGCTGGAGCCAGTGACCGTGGGTCCAGGCTGGTGAGCTTTGCTCAAACCAGATGAGCCCGCGCTCAAGCTGGCGACCTCGGGGTCTCGAACCTGGGTCCTTCGCATCCAAGTCTAATGCTCTATCTACTGCAACACCGCTCAGTCAGGCTGTGCTTTTTTTTTTTTTTTTTTTTCATTTTTCTGAAGCTGGAAACAGGGAGAGACAGTCAGACAGACTCCCGCATGCGCCCGACCGGGATCCACCCGGCACACTCACCATGGGGCAACGCTCTGCCCACCAGGGGGCGATGCTCTGCCCATCCTGGGCGTCGCCATGTTGCGACCAGAGCCACTCTAGCGCCTGAAGCAGAGGCCAGAGCCATCCCCAGCGCCCGGGCCATCTTTGCTCCAATGGAGCCTTGGCTGCGGGAGGGGAAGAGAGAGACAGAGAGGAAAGCGTGGCGGAGGGGTGGAGAAGCAAATGGGCGCTTCTCCTGTGTGCCCTGGCCAGGAATCGAACCTGGGTCCTCCACACACTAGGCCGACGCTCTACCGCTGGCTTTTTTTTTTTAAGCATACTCTGTGAATGACATTTTAAAAATATTTGTTATGTAGCCTATGTTTAGCTTGCAATAGTTATATATATATTTTTAAATATATTTTTTAAATTTATTCATTTTAGAGAGGAAAGAGAGAGAGAGAGAGAGAGAGAGAGAGAGAGAGAGAGAGAGAGAGGAGAGAGAGAGGAGAGACAGAGAAAGTAAAGGGGGGAAGAACTGGAAGGATCAACTCCCATATGTGCCTTGACCAGGCAAGCCAGGGTTTCAAACCGGCGACCTCAGCATTTCCAGGTCGACGCTTTATCCCACTGCGCCACCACAGGTCAGGCGATATTTTATTTTTAAAAGGAAGAAAAGTAGGCTTGTGTGTCATAAGAAAGGTACCCCTGGCTCAGGCTTTTGGCATGGGTCATGAGATCTTTTATTTAAGGTTTTATTTATTTATTTTACAGAGAGGGGCGGGAGCAAGAAGTATCAACTCATAGTTGCTTACTTTAGTTGTTCATTGCTTGCGTGTTGCTTTCTGGATGTGCCTTGACTGGGAAAATCCAAGATTTTGAACCGGTGACCTCAGTGTTCCAGCTGGACCTCCACAGGTCAGGCATAAGATCTTTTTTTTAAAACTGTAAAATGCACAACACATAAAAGCTATCATCTTAAACATTTTTAAGTGTATGGTTCAGTGGTAGTAAGTATAAATACATTCATACTGTTGGGCAGCCAGCACTATGACCCTCTCCGGGACTCTTCTCAGCCAGCCAAACTGAAATTCTGTGCCCAAACTCCCTGTGCCCTCTCCCCCAGCCCTGGCATCCACCTTTCTCCTTTCTGTCTCTGTGAATCTGACTACTCTAGATAGCTCATATCTAAGTGGAATTAGAAATATATTTGTCTTTTTGTGACTGGCTTATTTCACTTAGCAGAATATCTTTAAGGTTCATTCATGTTGTAGCATGTGTAAGGGTTTCTTTCCTCTTAAAGGCTGTATAATATTATGTTGTATAGATTGATATTTGTTTTCATTGTGGAATGTAAAGCTCTTTTTAGTTAAAGTGTAGTTGACATACAATATTATATTAGTTTTAGGTGTACAACATAGTGATTTGACATTTATATACCTTCTAAAGTGAACGCCACAAGAAATCTAGTAAGCATCTGTCACTGTACAAAGTTATTGTTATATTATTGATTTTATTCCCTATGCTGTACTTTGCATCTCTGTGTCTTATTTATTTTATATCTGGAAATTGTACCTCTTACTTCCCTTCACCTTTTTGCCCGTGCTCCCACTGCCCAACAATCTGGCAACTATCAGTTTGTTTCTATATATCTGAGTCTGTTTGCTTGTTCATTCAGTTTTTTAGATTCCACATATAAGTGAAATGATACAGTGTTTTATTTCTCCAGCTTATTTTATTTACCATAATACATTCTAAGTCTTGGATAGACCACGTTTTGTTTACCCATTCATCAGTCAATGGACACTTGGGTTGCTTCCATCTTTTGACTACTGAGAATCGTTAGTTGTTCTATGAACACAGGTGTGCATATATCTTTCTGAGGCCTTGCTTTCAATTCTTTTGGGTTTATATCTAGAAGTAGGGCTGATAATTCTATTTTTAAGCTTTTGAGGAATTGTCATTCTGTTTTCTACAATGGCTGTACCATTTTCATTCCCACTAGCAATGAACAAGGGTTCCAATTTTTCCACATCCTTGCCAACTCTTTTACTTTTTAAGGGAGAGGAGGGGAGATAGTAAGACAGACTCCTGCATGCACCCCAACTGGGATCCACCCAGCAACCCCATCTGGGGCTGACCTTCAGACCTTCAGTCCCTGGGCCGATACTCAAACTGATTGAGCTACTGGCTGCGAGAGGGGCAGAGAGAGAAAAGGGGGAGAGGGAAGGGAAGAGAAGCAGGTGGTCATCTCTCATGTGTGCCCTGACCAGGGTTTAAACTCAAACCCGAGACGTCTGTACTCTGGGCCGACTCTCTATCCACTGAGTCAACGGGCCAGGGCCTAACTCTTGTTATTTATTTATTTTATAGTAGCCAAACTAATGAGTGTGAGGTGAAATCTCATTGTGGTTTTAATTTTTATTTTCCTAATGATCAGGAGTGTTGAGCATGTTGAGCTTGTTGGCCGTTTGTACATGGCTCATGGATTTGATTAAGATATCAGTGCCTATTTACAGTGGCTAAGACATGGAAACAACCAAAGTGTCCTGTTATAGAGGATTGGATAAGGAAGATGTGGTACATATATACAATGGAATACTACTCAGCCATAAGAAATGATGACACAGTGCCATTTACGACAATCTGGATGGACCTTGAGAACATTATACTCAGTAAAGTAAATCAGAAAAAACTAAGATCGACCTGGAATACCGAGGTTGCTGGTTCAAAACCCTGGGCTTGCCTGGTCAAGGCACATATGGGAGTTGAAGCTTCCAGCTCCTCCCCCTGTTCTCTCTCTCTCTCTCTAATAAAAAAAAAAAATGAATAAATAAAATCTAAAATAAAAAAAATAAAAAAAGAAAAAACTAAGAACTATATGATTTCATACATAGATGAGATATAAAAATCAGACTTCTGGACATAGAAAAAAGTGAACTGGTTATCAGGGGGTGGAAGGTGAAGGAAAGAGGAGTAAAGAGGGACAAATATGTGGTGACAGAAAATGATTTGACTTTGGATGGGCACACAACGCAATCAACAGTTCAAAGGCTATAGAAATGTTTGCCTGAGACCTATGTGCTCTTATTGATCAATGTCACCCCATTAAATTTAATTTTCTAAATAAAAAAATAGATATTGTCTGGCTAGTGGGCTCAGTAGATAGAGCCTTGGTCCGGCATCCGGATGTCCAGGGTTTGACTCCTGGTCAGGGCACACAAGAGAAGTGACCGTCTGCTTCTCTCCCCCTCCCTCTTCTCCCTCTTCCCCTCCTGCAGCCAGTGGCTCGATTGTTTTGACTGTCACCCCATGTGCTGAGGACAGCTCACTTGATTCAAGCATTGGCTTGGATCCCAGTCAGGGCCCTTGTGGGAATCTGTCTCACTGTCTCCCCTCCTAAAAAGAAAAGGTATCAGTGCCATCTGATGTATGCCATGTTCTAGTTGTAAGAGAAGTATCTAAAGGGGCAAGCTGCAATCTTTTAAATCTATGTACACAGAAGGTAGATTAGTGGTTCCTGGGGTGAGGAGGAGGGGCAGAACAGAGAGTGACTGCTAATGGGTATGTGGTTTCTTTTGGGGTGATGAAATATTCTCAAATTAGATTATGGTGATGGCTTCACAACTCTGTGAGCATACTAGAAACCATTAAATTGTGCAATTTAAATGGGCGATAAGCTTGTGCTTGTAAAGTATATCTCAATAAAGCTGCTTTTAAAATGCTGTCTTTTGAAAGTAGAACTAAAGCAATAATACTATAGTGGTAAAGAAAATGTTACTACTTACTGGCCAACTCAATTGAATAGGAGGGAATGTTACAGATTTTTGGTGAATTTACATTTCTACCTAGCATTTCAGTCACCCTCTCTCCACCTTCACTTTCCCAAATCAGTTCTTATTCCTTCATTCTGATTCTGTCTTATGTAGTATACCTTAGGTTTTTCTAACCCAGGAAACCTCTTCATTTAATCTGAGAGGGCAAGCAAACCCCCTCTGGCAGAGAAACTAAGTTAGACAGGGATTAGTGAGACAGCCTGGAGGGTCTCTGGGCCTCAGCTCCCCTGGGTTTGCAGAGGCTGACTGGAGTCAGAGTATCATGATCGGTGGGTCTCCCCAGGAATGGGGTAAGCAATCACCTAAACTTTGTTACAAAGGGCCTTAAAAGGCGCCCTCCCGCCTGAGCAGGCGGTGGTGCAGTGGGTAAAGCATCAGACTGGGATGCAGAAGACCCAGGTTCGAGACCCCGAGCTCACCAGCTTGAGCGCGGGCTCATCTGGCTTGAGCAAAAAGCTCACCAGCTTGGATCCAAGGGCGCTGGCTCGAGCAAGGGGTCACTTGGTCTACTGAAGGCCCGCGGTCAAGGCACATATGAGAAAGCAATCAATAAACAACTAAGGTGTCGCAACGAGAAACTGATGATTGATGCTTCTCGTCTCTCTCCGTTCCTGTCTGTCCCTATCTATCCCTCTCTCTGACTCTCTCTTTGTCCCTGTAAAAAAAAAAAAAAAAAAAAAAAAAAAAAAAAAAAACCCACACCTAAGGTATTCCCCCTCGTTTGATGGCCTGAAGTCACATCATTAGTTCCATAGTCCTGGATGTGCCACCATGGCATGAGGCCAACCCGGGACAGCCAGGAACCCCATCAGGACTCAGGACTTGCTTAGTCTGAGCCTTTGGGCTTAAGTCAGAGACTTATATGTGTGTGAAGAACTTTCCTGAAGCTTCACTCTGCCTGCCTGTATTTAACTGAGCAGGTCTCTCTGTGGTGAGTCTGAAGGGGTGCCCCCTTGCAAGCGTACTGGCCTGGTGAGAAACATAAATGGCTAAGTAAGCTAGAGGAAAGAAGATAAATAGTTTAAGGTTGGACGTGCTAGAAATATATTTGGATAGAACTTGGTAGAGCGTTGTTAAGCCCCTCTCTTCCAACAGTGATACTTCCATAGGCCTTAGATGTTGTCAAAAAAGACTATTGCCTGACCTGTGGTGGTGCGTGGAAAAGTGTCGACCTGGAACACTGAGGTTGCTGATTTGAAACCCTGGGCTTGCCTGGTCAAAGCACATATGGGAGTTGATGCTTCCTGATCCTCCCTTTTCTCTCTATCTCTCCTCTCTAAAATAAATAAATAAAATCTTAAAAAAAAAAAAAGAGCCTGACCAGATGGTGGTACAGTGGATAGAGTGTTGGACCCAGGTTCGAGACCCCGAGGTCGCCAGCTTGAGCGCGGGCTCATCTGGTTTGAGCAAAGCTCACCAGCTTGGACCCAAGGTCGCTGGCTCGAGCAAGGGGTTACTCAGTCTGCTGTAGCCCCATGGTCAAGGCACATATGAGAAAGCAATCAATGAACAACTAAGGTGTTGCAACAAAAAACTGATGATTGATGCTTCTCATCTCTCTCTGTTCCTGTCTGTCTGTCCCTGTCTATCCCTCTCTCTGACTCTGTCTCTGTAAAAAAAAAAAAAAAGAGTATCACCCCTTCACACACCATCCTTTTCAAGATGAGGAAATGGATCCAGAGACAGGAAGTGACTGGCCCAGTTCTGCATGGCCCATTGGTCGTAGAGCCAGAGCTCCCAGCTCTCCTGTCTGTGCGTGTTCCACTCAAGCCCCATGCATCTGACTTAGCCCAGCCCACAGCCTCCATTGTAAAGTAGAAGCCAGGACAATGGACACTGATGCAGCCCTCTTTAGAGGGCATCCTGAGCTGGGAATGTCCACCTTTCCCCACGTGTTGCTCCTGCGGCTTTCTTTGGAGCAGGCTTCTCTCTGGTTTGCCTTCTGCCTCCTCTGCTGCAGCCCGTCAGTCCCCACACCAGTGCCATCTGGAATTGTAACGATGCTAAGGATCTCTGAAACTTTGCCCACCCCTCCTCCACGTTCTGCCTTGTGGGCCCACACCAATGCAGATTTACCAAGTACAGAGCGTTCTTCTTTTATTTATTTCTGATTGTTTCAGGAGAGAAGCGTTGCTTCTCACACTTCAGAGTCCTAGCACTTAAGTAGTGGCAAGGAAAAAAAAAGAACTGTAAAATCTTCTATTTACTACCGTCCTCATGCTTTTCTCCTCTGATTTGCGTCATGGAAATCATCTGTGGCTTAGATAGACGAGATACACATGGATAGACGAGATACCCATGCCACATTGGGTGGATGCCCAGTGCCTACCTTAGAGAGAACCCTGATTGTAAGTGCCATTTTAACAACCGGTTTGCAGAAATCAACAAAAAGTTAGGTATCGGTTCTACAGAACCGGTGTGAACCGGCTGAATCCTACCACTGGAAGCCTTGCACCCTGAGGTCTGTGCTTATTTCTACCTTTGTGCCTTGCCCCCAGTCCATTCTCAGGCTGAAGTGCTGGATTGCCAGAACTCAGACACCTGCCCACTATGATGGCTCCCATAACGCATTTGGATTCTTTGTTCGCAAGTCTACACCCGTGATGTGAGGGAGCATTTGGAGCATGAGGCTGCACCTGATTAATGGTTGCATCCACTGTGCCATTACACTGGCACATAGCACATGAAAGGTACAGAGTGGCCTCTCTGCTCTTTGAGCTGTCATGGCATTTATGATGTGTGGCCTGTAATAGTATAGCACTGGGCACCTCTCACCTCCTATTATTAGTTATATTTTTCTGCAGGTGCCCTGTTGCCTATACCCCAACCTCAAATACAGTGGTGACAGAGATCTCTAGCCCTGCACATGGAATCTTACAACCACTAGGTGGTCAACTGTGTTGAGCCAAATGAAAATGCCTCTGTTTGACTGCTTTTTAATTCTTTTTTAAAGATTTTATTTTATTGATTTTAGAGAGAGAAGAGATGGAGAGAGTAGAGGGGGAGGAGCAGGAAGCATCAACTCATAGTTGCTTCCCGTGTGTGCCTTGACTGGGCAAGCCTGGGTTTTGAACTGGTGACCTCAGCATTCCAGGTCTGTG
Source organism: Saccopteryx bilineata (assembly GCF_036850765.1). Taxonomy (NCBI): domain Eukaryota; kingdom Metazoa; phylum Chordata; class Mammalia; order Chiroptera; family Emballonuridae; genus Saccopteryx; species Saccopteryx bilineata. The sequence continues at coordinate 286,039,685 of NC_089493.1, forward strand.
CCTTACCCACTGTGCCACCACAGGCCAGGCTGTTTGACTGTTTTTAATCTGCAGGATCATGTTTTTTGACAAGGAGGCAACGTATTCATGGCTCAGGATGTCCTGGCGCAGTTGATGGCTGAGTCTTCAGGCTTCCTTTCCAGTGCGGGAGGTTCTTCCCTGCTTTCTCTTTTAACACCTTCAGGCATTAAAAAAAAAACTTAAAAAATATCAAACCCTATGTCTGTTTATTGATTTTCTTTAAAAAAAAATTTTTTTTTTGAAGGAGAGGAAAAACAATTTTATTTTATTTTAAGAGAGAGGCTAGAGAAAGAGAAAGGGAGGAAGGAACAGGAAGCATCAACTTGTAGTAGTTGCTTCTTGCATGTGTCTTGACCAGGCAAGCCCAGGGTTTCGAACTGACGTCAGCATTCCAGGTTGATGCTTTATCCACTGCGCCACCACAGGCCAGGCCTGTTTATTGATTTTCATCAAAAGATAGAACTGCTAGGTTAACCAGCTATTGTCTCCCTCTAGCAGCAGGAAAATCTCCCTATAAGGACAACTCAGTATTACAAAGTTCCTTGGTGGGCAGTGGACTCAGAGGATCTCACAGGGGGCATGCTCAGATGCAGGGGCCTGTGTGGGGATGGGCAGCCGAAGTCAACAGCCTCAGCCCAGCCGAGTGCCGTCTCCAGCAAGCCCCCTGCAGGAGGGAGAATTGAACCTGGGGCATTCATACACCAGACTGACACTCTTTCCACAGACTCACTGGCCAGGGCCTGTTTATTTTCAATAAACTGCACATATTTAATTAATTAATATTATTATTATTATTATTAGTGAGAGAAAGAGGGACAGAGGAGAGACAGACAGAGGGACAGACATGCAGACAGATAGGAAGGGAGAGAGATGAGAAGCATTAACTTGTAGTTGTGGCACTTTAGTTGTTCATTGATTGCTTTTTCATATGTGTCTTGACTGGGGGCTTCAGCTGAGCCAGTGACCCCTTGCTCAAGCCAGTGACCCTGGGCTCAAGCCAGTGACCTTGGGCTTCAAGCCAGTGACTTTTGGGCTCAAGCCAGAGATCTTTGGGCTCAAGCCAGTGACTTTTGGGCTCAAGCCAGTGACCTTGGGCTCAAGCCAGCAATCATAGGATCATGTCTATGATCCCACACTCAAGCCAGCGACCCCATGCACAAGCTGGTGAGCCTGTACTCAAGCCAGCAACCTCAGGATTTTAAACTTGGGTCCTCAGTGTCCCAGGCCAATGTTCTATCCACTGCGCCACTGCCTGATCAAGCAATGTGTGGAATGTTTAACTGCAATATATCTATACCATCTATATCTATACTTATATTTATATCTGTATCTATATATCACATATAGATCTATATCATCTATGTCTATAGTACATACACAAAAATAAGTCAGGGTGGGAAGATTCTGAAGGTCTGAACACAAGCCTTGATTATTAATAGGTTTTGCTTCTCTGTTTTCAACCAGGGCGTTTTGGCTCTGGGGAGTGATGAGAACATCCTGGGTGTGTCTGGCACCCTCGCTCTCCCCAGCCCAGTCTCTTTGTCAGAGTATGTCTGAGAGTGTGAGATGCAGGGTGGAGGATCTTGGTGGAGCCTGAGGGTATTGGTAAGGGTGGTTCTTGAGGTTGTGGGAGCCAAAGGCTGGCTCTTTTGTTGGTTTCTGTGTTGGGGTCCAGATCAGAAGTCCAGTCTCAATGGTGAACCGATTTGCTGCCACGGAGGCCACACTGTCTTGACTCAGACCCATTCCTCCTACTTCCTAGAGAAGTCGTTTGGGAGGCAATAAGGTCATTTTCATCAGCAAAAGATGATGTATTCACACACCCACGTGGGCAGCAGGTATGGATGACTTAGTTCTGATACAGTCCCCCAAAATGATTTGTCCAAGAACAGACAGTGGAGGGAAGGGGTGGAAAGGGAGGGAGCCCTATCAAACTCTCTTAGCCAGTGATAACTCAGCTTGAGTCAGTTCATCAGATCTTAACCAGTCATCTCTCAGGATCATGGAAGGTTAACTAGAGGAAGCCAAAAATATTGGGACCTTGAGAAGAGGGAGAGGAAGTCAACATGGGGGGAGTAGCAGGGAGCTGTGAATTCTATACACATCCACTGGCAGCCCAGTAATAATCCTAGCTAACATTTATTGCGGACCTAAATATATGCCCGAAGCTGCACAAAGTATTTTATATCTATCCATCTTTTTGGGCTTTTTTTTTTTGGATGTGAAAAAATTACATTTTAATTTTTATTCATTTCTAATAGATATTTAGCATTTCCTTCAGTTATAGATCTAGGTAGCAGACCACAATATTATTATCAGGGCTGTGCCTTTGTCACCTTGGAAATGACAGATATTAAAGAGGACTGACACTGCAAATCGATGAAAGGATCTGGAACCTGAGGGTGTCACAAGCTGTGTGGATACAAATGGCATTTTTCCCCCCTCTTTACTTTATGAGCCGTGTCAAGATAACCACCGAGAGAAGATGCCTGGAACGCTGCCAGAGGAGGCGTTGTGAGCAAACTGTTCAGGTTATCATTGGTGGAAATTTTCACCAGGTGTCTTCAGGCTAAGAGGTTAATTTATTGGACTCATATGGAAATCCCAAAAGGGCTCTGATTAATTAATCAGTCTCATTTAGTTTTTTGGTTTGCTGGTTTTGTTCTTTCTCATCTTCATTCACTCTTGTTATTGAGATATAATTCACATCTCATTAAATTCACCGTTGTAAAGTATACAATTTAGTGATGTTTGGTATACTCACAAAGTTGTACAATTATCACTACTGCATAATTCCAGAACATTTTCATCACCCCAAAGGAAACCTCCACTTGCTAGCATTAATTACCCCTACCCCAGGTCCTGGCTTGGTAACCACTAATCTAATTTCTGATTTTCAAAGTTTTGAAATTTCATGGTACAAATACTACACTTCTTTTGTTGTATTTACTTTTAAGGGGAGTATTAGCCAAAGGATCTTTCAGTAAGAAACATTTTGACTGGTAACCTTCTTCGTTTTAATAGTAACACTGTAATTTTCATTACCTATAATAAGTTATGAGGATTCTCAAACTACTTATAGTTCCCATGATTAACATTTTTATCCAGTTCTCAGACTTTAATTACACTTCAGCAATCTTGTCCGATGTGGTAAAAACCATATGCTGGGGCCATATACCATAGCTGTGCTCTCTAGGGATCAGAGTTAAGGTAAACTAGACTATGTATCAGTTTGGAATGTATACAGATACCAGTAATGGGGTCATAATTTTTCTTTTTTTTTTTTTTACAGAGACAGAGAGAGAGTCAGAGATAGATAGGGACAGACAGGAACGAAGAGAGATGAGAAGCATCAATCATTAGTTTTTCGTTGTGACATCTTAGTTGTTCATTGATTGCTTTCTCATATGTGCCTTGACTGTGGGGCTACAGCAGACTGAGTAACCCCTTGCTCGAGCCAGAGACCTTGAGTCCAAGCTGGTGAGCCTTGCTCAAACCAGATGAGCCTGCGCTCAAGCTGGCGACCTCGGGGTCTCGAACCTGGGTCCTCCACATCTCAGTCTGATGCTCTATCCACTGCGCCACCACCTGGCCAGGTGGCTGGTCATCATTTTTGCTGACACTCTGCGGCAGGCTCTTTCCATTTTTCTGTTCTGTTGTTAGTATAGACCTTCATTCTCAAGCCTCTTGTTTCATGATTGCATGATGGCTGCTGTACCTCTGGGCCTCACATTTATGTTCCGGGCAGGAAGAAGGAAGAAGGGTGAATGGATGAAAGATGTTCTGTTAGCAGTGTCCTACCTTGTTATTATGAGAAGGAGAAGCCCTCTCCAGGGCTTGGGAAAGCCAACCAACAGTGCCTGCTGTATATGAACTATTTTACTTAATTTCTATTTTTTTTTTCTTTTTGTATTTTTCTGAGGTTGGAAATGGAGAGGCAGTCAGACTCCCGCATGCGCCCGACTGGGATCCACCCAGCATGCCCACCAGGGGCCGATGCTCTGCCCATCTGGGGCGTCGCTCTGTTGCATCCAGAGCCATTCTAGCGCCTGAGGCAGAGGCCATGGAGCCATCCTCAGCGCCCAGGCCAACTTTGCTCCAATGGAGCCTTGGCTGCGGGAGGGGAAGAGAGAGACAGAGAGGAAGGAGAGGGGGAGGGGTGGAGAAGCAGATGGGCTCTTCTCCTGTGTACCCTGGCCGGGAATCGAACCTGGGACTCCCGCACGCCAGGCCGACGCTCTACCACTGAGCCAACCGGCCAGGGCCTAATTTCTATTTTTTTTTTTCAGGGGAGAGCATGAACGCAGTCCCCCACTACCACAAATTATGCAGTCGAGTTTCCCACATTTGGGGAAATCGCAGGGATCAGCACACTCGGAGTGCAATGAGTAAGCCTTGCCCTGGGAAAACCACCTTTGTGATCATGGTATCTCCCCTGCCAGGTAAGTATTTAATTTTTATTTTAATTGTCTGAAGTAATCTTTTCTCTGTTTCACAGATGTGGAAACTTAGCCTTAAAAAACTTATGTAACTTATCCAAGATCACACTGTCAGTGGCAGAGCTGACTATCAATAATAACATATTACATTTTCCTAGTCTATGTTTCATCCTTGTATATGAAGTATATACTTTCTCAATCTTTTTCTTTATTTGGGCCTCACCAAACTCTTTGAGATAGGGACAGTGGATATTAGAATATGCTTATTTCACAGAAGAGGAATTTGAGACCCAGAGAGATAACTAATGACTTACCAGTCGGCAATTCTCAGAGCTGGAGTTTATCTCCAGTCTGGTGTCCTGTATTCTGGAAGCACCAGCTGGCTGCAATTGAAAAGGTCCAAGCTGACTTCATATGCTTCCATTGTACCTGGCCCCAGCTGTATGGGGCTTTTCTGGCCTTTCCCTTGCAGGGAGAGGGTATATCTGGGACTGTGATGTGATGAGCCCATACTTTGTCTTGGAATAAGTCACACATTGCCTTTCTCTACCAACGGGTTTCGGTGTGTGTGTGTGTGTGTGTGTGTGTGTGTGTGTTTCCAGTTTTGCTTTCAGACATGTATCTGCTGCCTAAAGGGGAGTTTTCTAGACTGAAAAGTCAGGCTTTACTTCAAGTATTATATTCCTCTCCTTGAACACAGGTCACTCACAGGAGTGGCTATTTCCTGACAACCCAGTCTCATTACATGGTGAAAGGGAAGGAAAGAAAACCAAGTCCAAGTAAGTTTTCTGTTGGCCTTGACAGAGTTAAATATGGTTAAACCTCCCCTCCCCCCCAGTTCATCCATTACCTTAAAGCCTGTGCATATCATGATGAATGTGGCCCTGAGCTCCAGCATCAGTGCCTGGCTCATGTTTTTTTTTTTTTTTCTTTTTCATTTTTCTGAAGCTGGAAACAGGGAGAGATAGTCAGACAGACTCCTGCATGTGCCCGACCGGGATCCACCCGGCACGCCCACCAGGGGCGACGCTCTGCCCACTAGGGGGCGATGCTCTGCCCATCCTGGGTGTCGCCATGTTGCGACCAGAGCCACTCTAGCGCCTGAGGCAGAGGCCACAGAGCCATCCCCAGCGCCCGGGCCATCTTTGCTCCAATGGAGCCTTGGCTGCGGGAGGGGAAGAAAGAGACAGAGAGGAAAGCTCGGCGGAGGGGTGGAGAATTAAATGGGCGCTTCTCCTGTGTGCCCTGGCCGGGAATCGAACCCTGGTCCTCCGCACGCTAGGCTGACGCTCTACCGCTGAGCCAACCGGCCAGGGCCTGGCTCATGGGTTTTTGAGGAAGGAACCTGTAATTGATTTATAACAGAGTAGACATGAAGCTCGAGCTACAGCATATAGATGAGCACCATGGATTACATGCAGCACTTGGATATAAATATGCCCAGTTAAAAATAAAAGTGTGATCTTTTGATGTTGTGTTAATAACAGGTTGATAATCACACTGTAAGCAGATTGGTATTGTGATGAAGTCTTCTACAACATCAAGACCCATGGTCGGCCTCAATTAAATAGTCATTGAATAACTCTGGGAATCAAGTAAATGGAATGAATTGATCACTGGACTTTTTTTTTTTAATTTTATTTATTCATTTTTAGAAAGGAGAGAGAGAGGGAGAGAGAGAAACAGAGAGAGAGAAGGGGGAGGAGCTGGAAGCATCAACTCCCATATGTGCCTTGACCAGGCAAGCCCAGGGTTTCGAACCGGCAACCTCAGCATTTCCAGGTCGACGCTTTATCCACTGCACCACCACAGGTCAGGCAATGATCACTGGATTTTTGACATCACAAGCAGATAAACAATTTAAAAGTGCTGTGAGCCCTGGCTAGATAGCTTTGTTGTTTAGAGCCTTGTCCCAAAGCACAGAGGTTGTCGGTTTGATCCCTGGTCAGGGCACAAACAGGAACAGATCAATGCACCCCCCTTCTCTCTCCCTTCTTCTCTCGCTAAAAATCAATCAATAAAAATTAAAGTAAATGAAATAAATAAAAGTGCCGTGTATTCTGTGGTTATTCCATGGCTGAAAAGGATCTTTTAAAATAAATCGTTGTCAAAGTAGTATTGCAAATTAGGGGAATAAAACTTGAATTTAAACCTGTTTTCATCAAGGAAACCTTTATGTGGTAATCGTTTCTTTCCCACTTTCCCCAGTGGTCTGAAATGTGAACAGCATTTGCTGCTGACATAGAAGGCAGGCTGCCTGCCGCGAACCACTCAGCTTTTGATCAAGGCAAATCAACAGGGCTGTCCTGGAAGTTAATTACACAGACATGCGCTGTGGTATGGCTGGAAGACCACTGCTGGATGTGGATCGAAAGAGTTTTAAGTGTTCCTAGCTACTCGCTTTCATGGGTGCAGTGGAAGCAACCAGGATGAAGTCCCCTTTCTAGGAATGTCTTCACCCTCCCTCCTTCCAGTTGGCAGCTAAAAATAACCTTGGAGTAATTTTGACTCCCCTTTATTTTATATTCCTTATCAGATCCATGAGTAAATCCTATCAGCTCTACTTTAAACATATATGTATAATCTCACTTTGAACTACCTCCCCTGGTAGTCCAAAGCTACTCTGTTAGACCAAGCTACCATCATTTCACATCTGAGCTATTGAAATTGCTTCCTAGATGGGTGTCCTGCTTTTACCCTTGCCTTTTTATAAGCTATGCTCAACAAAGTGAGCAGAGGGGTTATTTATTATTATTTATTTATTTGAGAGAGAGAGAGAGGAAGGGAGAGAGAGAGAGAAGAGGGAGATGAGAAGCATCAACTTGTAGTTGTTCATTGACTGCTTCTTATATGTGCCTTGACCAGAGAGCTCAAGCTGAGTCAAGGACCCCTTGCTCAGGTCAGCGACCTTAGGTTCAATCCAGTGACCTTGAACTTCAAGCCAGTGACCTTTGGGCTCAAGCCAGCAACCTTTGGGCCCAAGCCAGTGACCTTGGCATCATGTTGATGATCCCACACTGAAGCCAGCAACCCTGTGCTCAAGCTGGCAATCTTGGGAATTTGATCCAGGGACCTCAGCATTCTGGTCCGATGCTCTATCCACTGCGCCACCACCAATCAAGCAGCAGAGAGATTCTTTTTGAAAATTAAAGACCAATCATGTAACTCTTCTCAAATTTTTTTTAAAAAAATTTTATTTAGAAAATGAAATTTACAGGGGTGACATTGATCAATAAGAATACAAAGGTAGGCCCTGGCCGGTTGGCTCAGTGGTGGAGCGTCGGCCTGGCGTGTAGAGGTCCCGGTTGGATTCCCGGCCAGGGCGCGCAGGGGAGGCGCCCGTCTGCTTCTCCACCCCTCCCCCTCTCCTTCCTCTCTGTCTCTCTCTTCCCCTCCTGCAGCGAGGCTCCATTGGAGCGGAGATGGCCCAGGCGCTGGGGATGGCTCCTTGGCCTCTGCCCCAGGCGCTGGAGTGGCTCTGGTCGCAGCGGAGCGATGCCCCAGAGGGGCAGAGCATCGCCCCCTGGTGGGCAGAGCGTAGCCCCCTGGTGGGCGTGCCAGGTGGATCCTGGTCGGGCGCATGCGGGAGTCTGTCGGACTGTCTCTCCCGGTTTCCAGCTTCAGAAAAATAAAGAAAAGAAAAAAAAGAAAAAAAAAAGAATACAAAGGTTTCAGGTAAATATTTCTATAACATTTGAACTGTTAATTATGTTGTGTACCCATCACCCAAAGTCAAATCATTTTCTGTCACCTTATATTTGTCCCTCTTTATTCCGTTCTGCCACCCCTCCCCCACACCCCCTTTCCCCTGGTAACCAGTTCACTATTACCTATGTCCATAAGTCTCAGTTTATATCCCACCAATGTATGAAATTAAAATTCTTAGATTCCCGTCATGCTTAGCATAAATCCTCAAGTCCTTATGGGGCTCATTACCCCATGATCTCTCTGAATTCATCTGCCATTCTCTCCCTGGCTCACTCACTTCAGTACACTGGCTTCCTTTCCATTCTGAGAACAGAGCAGGCAGGCTCCCATCTCCATGGTGGTCCTACTCCCTCATTCTTTGCTCTGCCTAGAACACTGCTCTCCAGATAGCCACATGCCTCCTTCCCTCACATCCTTCAAATCTTTGCCCACATGGTTCCTTCTCAGTGAGAACTATCCTGATCACCCTCTTTAAAACTGTAGCAATTCTCTCATCCCATGACCAATACTCCTTCTGTATAATTTCAGGGTTGCCATTCCCACAGACTAGGAAGTAAATGTGTTCCCTGAGCTTGTCCAGCTCACGGACCTGCTACTGGCTTTATTTTTCTCCATAGCATTTACCACCTTTTAGAAGATTATGCAATATTCTTATTTAGTTTGTTAATTTTTTATTCTCCCCCACCTGTCACTTGAATGTAAGTTCCATAATGGTAGAAATTTTGTCTTTTTTCCCCATTATTATCTCACCAGTGTCTAGAACAGTGCCCAGCACGTCGTAGATGCTGAACACAGATTTGTGAATGAATAACTGATAAAGTTGTTTCTTCCTTTTCAATCTCATACCTTTTATTTTTCTAATTGTATTATCACACTGACTGGAACATCCTGAATAATGTTGAAAAGAGGCAGCAGAAGCTGTTATCTTTGTCCTTTCTGATTTTTAAGGGACAGCTTTTAACATTTTAGCATTATGTATTATGTTTTCTATATGTTTTCTTTGTATGTACTATTTATTATATTACGGAAGTTTCTATTCCTAATATGTTGAAAGTTTACCAATAAATGTGCAAATAAACTCTTAACATACTTTAAAAAATTATTGATAGTTGTTGAATTTGATTGAATGGTTTTTCTGCATCTGTCTACTGAGATTATCATGTGTCTCCTTTAATATATTAATGTGGTTAATCACATTAATAACTTTTCTGCCTGATCAGGCAGTAGTGTAGTGGATGGAGTGTTGGATTGGGATGTGGAGGACCCAGGTTCGAGACCCCGAGGTCGCCAGCTTGAGCGCGGGCTCATCTGGTTTGAGCAAGGCTCACCAGCTTGAGCCCAAGGTCGCTGGCTTGAGCAAGGGGTCACTCAGTCTGCTGTAGCCCCCCGGTCAAGGCACATATGAGAAATCAATCAATGAATAACTAAGGAACCGCAACGAAGAATTGATGTTTCTCATCTCTCTCTCTTCCTGTCTGTCTGTCCCTATAGGTCTCTCTCTCTGACTCTCTCTGTCTCTGCCACAAAAAAAAGCAACAAAAAACAAAACAAAAAACTTTTCTAATATCAAACCAACCTTACATTTCTGAAGTACCCAAACTGGCCATTGCGGGGAATATAAGCAAAGCAGGGTAAGCTTGTCAAACTGGGAAGACAAACATAGACATTCGGTGAGGCTAGCAATTGGAATATGCAAAGCAGAGTCCCAGAGTAGATAGAGGACCCTATATAGAGAAAGAGTTCCAGAAATCTGGAGACTATTACTGAATGTTAAGCCACATAAAGATAGAGTGAAACTCCACGAGGCTGGTCCAATGTCAACTGGAAAACTGTAACTGAATAATTCCTACAGTTCATGCAGTCCCAGGAAATATTTGAGTTCCAACTAGCTACGGGAGAGAGTCCTCATTGAATTCATTGAATACAGAGGCATTCATAGAGACCCCAGAAGGGTTAGCCTTAGTAGTCAGGCTAAACTATTTCTAGAGTAAAGGACCTCAAGACCCCTCTAAACAAAGCTTAAGAACATACCCAGGCCCTGACCATTTGGCTCACTGGGTAGAGCATCGGCCTGTTGTGCAGATGTCCCAGGTTCAATCCCTGGTCAGGGCACATATGAGAAGCAACCATCTGCTTCTCTCCCACTCCCTCTCCCCCTTCTCTCTCTCTTTCCCTCCCGCAGCTAGTGGCTCAGTTAGTTCAAGCGTTGGCCTCAGATGTTGAGGATAGCTCTGTCGAACATCAGCCCCAGAGGGGGTTGCTGGGTGGATCCAGGTCGCAGTGCATGCAGAAGTCTGTCTCTCTGCCTCTCCACCTCTCACTTAATAAAAAAAAAAAAAAAGAAAGAAATTCTGACACAGGCTAAAACATGGATGTACCTTGAAAACATTATGCTAGGCGAAATAAGCCAGACAGAAGAATACATATTGTATGGTTTCTCTTATATGATATAAGTTACCTAGAATTGTCAAAGTCATAGAGACAGAAAAGTAGAACAGAGATTACCAAGGCGGGGGTGGGGTGGGGGAACAAGAAGGAAATTAGTAATTATTGTTTAATGAGCAGAGTTTCAGTTTGGGAAGATGAAAAAGTTCTAGAGGTAGATGGTGGTGATGGTTGCACAGCAATATGAATGTACTTGATACCACTAAACTATACACTTGAACTACACAATTTACCTATCTGTCAAAATGGTAAATTCATATGTATATATATAATTTTTTCCAGAATAAAAATAATTTAGGTATTTTGGAGCAGGAGGATTTTTCCGAATAGCTGAACTTCCATGTCGTGAGAAATGGAATGCTGGCTCTGACATTCTAAAACATCTAGGTTGATGACTTCTGCTCTGTCCTTGTTCTGTCATGGCATTTATATCATTGGAAGAGAGGGTGCACATCTATAATTTTAGAGCGATCAGCCACTACTTCTATACCCAGCAGGAAGCCTGTTACTAAAGAAGAGAGAAGCCCCTGAACAAAATCAGCCCACCTTGCCACCAGGAAGCAAGCCCTGGCCATTCTCATACGAATTGACAAGTGGCGTCTGCTCAGGTTTACTAACCAAGGCCAGCTTTAGAGCTTCTGGGGCAGATGACTCCATTTGACACCAGAATGTGAACAGGGCTCCTGGGTGGCACCAGCTCCCACTGTCTGCCTTTCAGAGCCTCTGTCTGCAGAACGCTGTTCTTTCCTGACAGCCCCCACCTTCAGAATCACCTAAGCCTCAGAAATGCACCAGGAATCCACTTCACAGCACCACACATTCCAGATCCCCATGCAGGGCGGCCGCGCCCAGATTCCACACGAGAGCCTCAACAGACTCAGCTCCTGCTGCACACCCTCCCCACCTTTCCAAGCGTTTCTGCCTCGTGACTGAGCCGTGTGTCTGCATTTGTGTGTAACATCATTGGTCCATCCCAGAGGTAGGTTTCTCTTTTATCCCTTGCATATCTCTGCAACCAGCCTGGCGCCGCCTCTGGAAGGAGATACGGTGGCGGGAGTCTGCCGGTGCGCTCTGTGCAGTGTCTCCTCTGCCAGGGCAGCTCCGGGCGCCCACACTTCGCCTCACAAGTCTCCCAAAGGCTTCTGAGCCTCCTTTCCACATGGCCCAGCTTTCCTGACCTGCTTAATTGCCTCATATTCCCTCTGCACTGCAGCCCAGCTGGCCTGCTTGACTTCCCCAGCACAGCCCACCCCTTAGGGAACTCTGGGATGTTTGTCCTGGTGGGTCCTGGCCACAGTCTAATGCCCCCCCTGTGTAAGAGTTCTCCAGAGAAAGAACCAAATGATGCGTATACAGTAAATAGATAGATGTATCGATAGACCTGCACCTAGCTATCTATTTGTCTATACCTATCTGTCTAGCATCTATAGACAGAGAGGTTTACTTTAAGGAATTGGCAAATGTAATCATGGGGGTGGCAAGTCTGAAGTCTGCAGGGCAGGTGGCTGTTTGGAGATCCAGGGAAGAGCTGATATTGACTCCAAAAGATATCTTTCAAATATCCTTTAAGCAGTGCTGGGCTCACCCTTTCCTGTCCTCTTGTCCTGCCTGGGTTGGGGTTCTGTGGTTTTCTCTGACCCTTATGCCTGTGTCCTTTCTTTGTCCCCATGCCTCCCAGACAGCCCTTCCTCAATCCCTTTCCCTGACAGGATGATTCTTCTCTTCCCCTGACGGCATTCACTCGGGCTGATGGGAAAAGTCTTGGGTTTGTGAGCCAGATCTGGGTTCTAATGTAGACGACTCTATTCCTTGTCAGTGATGATAAACAGGTGACTTTAGCTCTCTGGGCCTTGGTCTTCTTGTGAAATGGTGATGTGTGTTCACCTCTTAAAATTTTTTTAAATTAAATTTATTGAGGTGACATCAGTTAATAAAATTAAATAGGATTCAAGTGTACAATTCTATAATACATCATCTGTATTGCAGTGTGTTCGCCTCCCCGGTGCAAGTCTCCTGTCACCATTGATCTCACCTCTGCCCTCTTCTAAAAAATAGGGAATGCTTTACGAATTTGCACATCGTCCTTATACAGAGGCCATGCTAATCTTCTCTGTATTATTCTAGTTTTAGTCTATGTGCTGCCGAAGTGAGCACATGTGTCCACCTCTTGTCACATGTGAAGTACCTGGCGCAGAGTGGACACTTCAGCTACCTGACTGCTTTTTCTCTCCATGACCAGGAGCTACTTCCTCCCCTCGCATTGGCTTCTCTCCCCAGCTGTGAACATGGATTGGAAGACTCAACCTTGGTGTGTTAGTCAGGATTCTCGAGACACAGAACCAAGAGGATGTGTATTTATAGATAGAAGTGTGGGGTCTGGAGAGCCTGAAATCCCCATGGGAAGCAGCAGATTGGAAATTCCAGCAAGAGTCAATGTTGCCATGGAGTCTGAAGGCCGAGTCTGAGCAGAATTCCTTCCTCCTCGTGGAAGCTCAGTCTTTTCACCTTATTGGATGAGGCCCACCACATTATGGAGGGTGATCTGTTTTACTCAAGCGTACTGACTTGAATATTAATCACATCTAAAAATACTTTCACAGCAACATTCAGACTGATGCCTGACCAAACAAGTGAGTATCATAGCCTGGCCAAGTTGACACATGAAATGAAACTTCACACCTGCCTTCAAGGTTGGCCTCTGATATGGATGGCTTAGAAGGGGCTGGCGTTAGCTGAGTATTTACTATAGAGCAGGTACTGTCCTTAGTGCTTTCTTTATCTTGTTTGATTTAATCCTCACAACAGCCACATGAAGTAGGTTCTCATTTGATTCTGTTTATAAAGAAGAGTGCTTAGGTTGAGAGAGATTAAGTAACTAGTCCAAGTTGCACAGCAAGCTGTGGAGCTGGGGCTGAAAGCTAGGCAGTCCCACTGCAGAGCCCACTGATTTAGTCTCACATAATCCCGCTGCCTCTTCCAGAATTCTCCAGAATTCTGCCCCCTTCCCTGGGCCCTGCTGGGCTTTGCGGGTCTCTGAGGCATTTTCTCATTTCTGCCCGTGCCTTATCTCACCCCTGCTTATTGGGAACAGGTAGAAGGTTTGTTGAATAGCTGAAGTCCAGAACTGCATGTGACCCAGCATCTCTGACCTCCACCTCGAGCCAGTGAGGAAGGAGATGGGCCAGCTCCCTGCCATAGCCTATCCCAGCAGCCAGGGCACTCTTGCATGGCCACCTTCCCTGGCTGGGCCCTCGTGGGGCCACACCTCCTGCAAATGGCACTGAGACCACAGGCTTAGCTGATAAGGAGTCAGCAGGAAGCCCAGCTCTGGGCTCTGGAGTCAAATGAGGTTAGTCCCTTCTAGGGCATAGGGGGCCTGGCTACAGCCGAGGCGATTAACACAACTTCCTCCTTCTCGAGATACTTGAGCGGCCCAGGAATGCGATTTTAGTCTGTTCTGGCAACGCTGCCTTAGCCCTTTAGGATTAGTGTTCTTTCCAAACCTCCCTAAATCGCAGGAACCACTGATGCTACCTGCCTGGCCCAGTGCTGTGCTTACTCACTGCTCTGGGAACCAGCAGGCTGGCCTCGTTCCCCGATTCCTGGATGACGGGCTGCCCAGCCTTGGCCCTACCCTCTGTCTGCTTAAGGCATGTCCTGTCCTAGGGCTGCTATAGGAGCAGCAACCACCACACCTCTGTCCTCACTGGAGAACAGGGTGACACTGTGGGCCTAAACATGCCTCCTTCCTATAGTGAGTGGGCTGAATAGCGTCTCCTCAAAAGATACTCCAACTTCCGCCCTGGCCGGTTGGCTCAGCGGTAGAGCCTCGGCCTAGCGTGCGGAGGACCCGGGTTCGATTCCCGGCCAGGGCACACAGGAGAAGCGCCCATTTGCTTCTCCACCCCTCCGCCGCGCTTTCCTCTCTGTCTCTCTCTTCCCCTCCCACAGCCAAGGCTCCATTGGAGCAAAGATGGCCCGGGCGCTGGGCATGGCTCTGTGGCCTCTGCCTCAGACGCTAGAGTGGCTCTGGTCGCAACATGGCGATGCCCAGGATGGGCAGAGCATCGCCCCCTGGTGGGCAGAGCATCGCCCCTGGTGGGCGTGCCGGGTGGATCCCGGTCGGGCGCATGCGGGAGTCTGTCTGCTGTCTCTCCCTGTTTCCAGCTTAAGAAAAAAAAAAAAAAAAAAAGATACTCCAACTTCCAAACTTCCAATCCTTGGTACCTGTGGATGTGACCTTATGTGGAGACAGGGTCTTTGTAAACTTCAGTAACCTAAAGATCTTGAGGTGAGATTATCCTGGATCGCCTGGGTGAGCCCAAATCCAATGATAGCTGTCTTAGAAGAGTGAGGCAGAGGGAGATTAGAGGTCCTGAGACAGAGGAGGCCACGTGAGGATGGAGGCAGAGATGGGAGCCTTGCAGCCCCTAGCCGAGGACTGCCAGGAGTCCCCAGAAGCTGGAAGAGACAAGGAATGATCCTCACCTAGAGCCTCCAGAGGGAGCATAGCCCTGCTGACACCTTGATCTTGAACTTCTGGCCTCCGGAACTGTGAGACAATAAATTTCTGTTGTCTTAAGCTAACAAATTTGTGGTAATTTTTACAACAGCAATAGCAAACTAACACATCCCCTAATTACGGGTGTGGGATCCAGGATGCGAGACTGGCCCTGCCCTGGGTTGACAGCCTGACTCTGGCCAGCCTGTGGCCTGGCTGCCCAGACCTGGGATGTACCAGGGACCCCATACTAACGAGCAGGAGCAACGGGAGGGAGCAGGAGTAAATTGAGTGCAGTGGAGTTAAAAGGTGGCATTCAGTCTCACCTGAGTTCAAATCCTCCCTGTAGGATTTGTTGACTAAACTTTGGTTTCCTCAAATGATAGTGACCGTAGTGGTAGCTATTACTGTCAGGGTGGAAAAGAGACACTGGCAGGCTGGGAAGCTGGGGATTCTAGAGCACTTCTGCCATGGACTGGCTCTGTGACCTCTGATGCCTGCCTGTGTGTGAGGGAGCCAATGTATCCTGTCCTTGCACTTCATACTACTGTTGCAAGAATCAAGGGAAGGAGTGTAGATGTAAGCCTCTGGCAAACTGTAAAGTGTTTCATAAACTCAAGATATTTGTATTATGATTTCCCTGGTGATTGTGTCCTGATGCATTACCCATTTGAATGTGCCTTTGTGTAACTCAACAGAAGTGTGTATGTGTGTGTGTGTGGGGGGGCGGGCTTGTGTGTGGGGGTGGTGGTTTCCAAGTAACTTACCTTAAAGCAAGTCATGGTTGTCACCACATCTGACTTCTGATAGCTCGGAAGCAAAGCCCTCACCAATCCTTCGTGGGAGAGAGAGCAAGGACCAGATGATGAGGTCAGTGATGCTTTCTAAGAGCTTTTGCTGAGTTTGTATGGACACACTCTGATTTGTGCTGCATCTGGTGGAAGATCTGCACACACCACAGATGGAGGGCAAACCCTGCACATCTGGCAGCAGCCTGGGGTGGATGGTTGGAGAAAGCTGTTACATCTGTCCTGTCTCTGTACCTTTATGCTTCCTGGGGGTGGAGGAGAAGGGACCTAGGAGTCTCCTGTGACTCCCCTCCGGGTCTTGGCATTGTGGGAACGTAGTTATCCTACTTTGTAGGACTGTCACCAACCCCAATTGATTTCATTTTCTCTACCATTCAAAGGAAAAGTACCATTCCTTTCCCATGGCACCTTTCCCAGCTACTATACACCCCTTACCCTTTGAGCAGTGCGAACATTCATGTACGTCCTTGTGCCTCCTGACCATCCAGAGTACGATCGTAACAAAAAATTTTATTTTAAAAATGTGTAAGGTGCCTGACCTGTGGTGGCGCAGTGGATAAAGCGTCGAACTGGAAATGCTGAGGTCGCCGGTTCGAAACCCTGGGCTTGCCTGGTCAAGGCACATATGGGAGTTGATGCTTCCAGCTCCTCCCCCCTTCTCTCTCTCTGTCTTTCCTCTCTCTCCCTCTCTGTCTCTCTCTCCTCTCTAAAAATGAATAAATAAAATTAAAAAAATAAATAAAATAAAATAAAAAGTTGAAACTCTAAAAAAAAAAAAAAAAAATGTGTAAGGCAACATTAAAAAAGGCAAATGTATGTTCTTCTTGTTTCCATAAATTGGTTATCAAACATGATTTTAAGTTAATAAAACTGTAACTGGAGCTAATTCCATTTTTTTAAAAAACCTCACTTCTGGGGGGTCAGCGAGCATGAAAAGAACTCACTACTCAAAGGGTTCAAGACAGAGATGGTGTATGATTGTGCAACTATGGTCTAATGCACAGTGCCAGGCACATGGTCCCTAATCTCAAGGGTTTATGGAATGACTCATGCTCTAACCTGGAAATGAAGGAGGCTCTGGCAGCTTATAGGTTTGGACAGCTGGGAATGCAGCCCAACTACTTCCAGAAAACATACAAGAGAAAAGGGGGCGAGGTGTATCACTACCTGTGTCTAAAAATCTGATGACTAATTAATATGTAAATGCTAAGTCACCGCAAAACAGTGGGTGGATTGAAATGACTTGGGTAGGGGAGGAAAAGTGTAGACAGGCCATCTCTCAGATTGAGGGAAACCAGGAAGTGGGGTGTGAAGGGCAAAGTTGCACTCAGTGGGGGAATGTAAAAGGTGAGAGCTGTCTCCAAAGGCTTCCTGTCCAGCGGGGTCGGGATGTAGAAGACAGTGGGGTAGATGGAAGGGTCACCATGTAGGTCACAGAGGGTGGTACCAGGACCGTTCAGAGTGTCATGGTCATAGGAGTCCGATCTGGTTTTGAATGAACTATCTCTAGCCTTTATGTGACTTTGGGCAGGGCACTCTTCAACCTCCAGTTTCACATCTCTAAAATAGGGACAATAATATCTACTTCAGAGGGTTGCGGTAAGGACAAACTAGATCACAAGTGAAAGTGCCCAGTGGTTTCTGGCACTTAGCATGTTTGCTAAGTGTAAGTTTACTATTATTATCGCACTGGCTTGGGCAATGGACTCCTTTGAACATCAGTTTCTTCATTGGTAAAAATGGAACACATTAGGGTGCTGGCATATAGTTGACGCTCAATAAAAGTTTGTTTTTATTTTTAAAATAAAAAAAATACAGAGATAGAGAGAGTCAGAGAGAGGGATGAATAGGGACAGACAGACTGGAGAGAGATGAGAAGCGTTAATTATTAGCTTTTCGTTGCTATACCTTAGTTGTTCATTGATTGCTTTCTCATATGGGCCTTGACCGTGGGCCCTCAGCAGATCGAGTAACCCCTTGCTCAAGCCAGTGCGCTTGGGTCCAAGCTGGTGAGCTTTGTTCAAACCAGATGAGCCTGCGCTCAAGCTGGCGACCTCGGGGTCTCGAATCTGGGTCCTCCGCATCCAGTCTGATGCTCTATCCACTGTGCCACGGCCCTGGTCAGGCAACTCTTTTCTTTTATTTTGAAACAATTTTAAAGTTGCAAAAACACTAGAGTTCCCCTCTACCTATACCCAAGCTTCCCCTAATGTTAACATTGTGTATAACCCTAGTATTGTGATCAATGCCAGGAAATTGACATTGGCACAATGTGATGGTATTGACTAAACTGCAGATCTTATTCTTTGGTTCTTTTCTGTTCCAGGTTTCAAATCAGGATCCTGTGTTCCATGTTGTCTCCCTTAATTCTCTCAAGTTTGTGACAGTTCCTCAGTCTTTGATGACCTTGATATTCTTGATGAGTATTGGTCAATTACCTGGAAGAAACATTTCTCAATTTGGGTTCATTTGATGTTTTCTTTTCTTTTTTTTCTTTTTGTATTTTTCGGAAGCTGGAAACAGGGAGAGACAGTCAGACAGATTCCCGCATGCGCCCGACCGGGATCCACCCGGCACGCCCACCAGGGGCGACACTCTGCCCACCAGGGGGCGATGCTCTGCCCCTCCGGGGCGTTGCTCTGCCGAGACCAGAGCCACTCTAGCGCCTGGGGCAGAGGCCAAGGAGCCATCCCCAGCGCCCGGGCCATCTGGCTGCGGGAGGGGAAGAGAGAGACAGAGAGGAAGGAGGGGTGTGTGTGTGTGTGGAGAAGCAAATGGGCGCCTCTCCTATGTGCCCTGGCCGGGGATCGAACCCGGGTCCCCCGCACGCCAGGCCGACGCTCTACCGCTGAGCCAACCGGCCAGGGCCTGATGTTTTCTTATGATTAGATTGAGGTTATGCACTTTAGGCAGCAATACCACAGCAATGATGTTGTGTTATTTTGTTTTTTTATTTTTCCTTTACTGTGGTTAAATACACAAAACAAAATTTACCGTTTAGACCACTTTAAAGTGTACAATTCAGTGGCATTTAGTACATTCACAGTGTTGTACACCTACCACTTCTACCTAGCTGCAGGACATTTCCATCACTTCCCAAAGAAACCCCTTACCCATTAGAAGTCACTCCCCCTGCCCATCCCCCAGCCCCTGGCAATTACTAACCTGCTTCTGTCTCTGTGGATTTGCCTCTTCTGGATTTTGATATAAATTAAATCATACAATGCGACTGGCTTTTTCTCCACTAAGCATCATGTTTTCAAAGTTCATTCCAGTTGCAGTAGGAATCAGTGCTTCATTTATATATATAAGTAATATTTTATTGTGTGGACAAGAGCACATTTTACTTTATTTTCTAATTCAACATGAGGCAGACTTCACGGTGGGGGGGTGAGGGAAGGAGGGAGGAGATCCCTGTGACAGGCAGGAGGTAGTGTGAGGTATGGGGAGAGTGGCCAGGAGTGGCACACTGGGGGTACAGGATTGTACTTTCAGGGTGCAGATAACACTGTCGACGGTAGGACTGTCGATTGGGTAGGAGATTGCTTTCAAATTTCACTTGTGAAAAAGGAAAAACATTTGTTCATGAGGAGGGGGAAATGACCCGAGGACGGGAAGGAAACTGAGGCTGGAGAAGCTGTGGCACTACCTTTCTAGGGGCCACCACGGCCCCTGGAGGCCTGCCCGTCTGGCCGCCTGAGGACGGGGCTCAGATTATGGTGGTCGACCGGGGAGCGTGTCAGGTAGGTGCGAGTGCTGGGGGAAAGAGGGGCACGTGCTCAGTGCTTACAGAGAAAGGGGCGTCTCCTAGGCAAATACAACAGTTGCAAACTTCTATTTATAAAAAAGGTGTGCCGAGGGGAAGGGCAAACATTCTCATTTCCTCAACGTCGCACCCCAGCTGCTCCTTAACTAGCAGGCCTCCTTAGGTTTCTCGCAGCGGGTGCGGGGACCGAACCGTGGCCAGAGGCAGCCTCGCAGCCAGCCCCCGGGCCCGGGCCAGCCCCTGCAGCGCCGCAGTGTTCGCAGCCGGCGGCCCGGGCGCGGCGCTGCCCCGGGCGGAGGGCGGGGCCGCAGCCCCGACAGCCCCGTCAGCTCGGCGCGCGCACCGTGCGCGTATTCGAGGCTGGCGGCAGCGGAGTGCGCGGGCCGCGCGTGCGCGCTGCGGCGGGGCGAGGGGCGGCGCGGGCGCGAGTCTGTCAGTGACAGCGGGAGGGGGAGGGGGCCGGAGATGGTAGTGGTGGCGGCGGCTCTTCCGACATGAGGCAGCGGCACCCTGGGGCTCGGCGGTGGCCGCCGCCACGGCCGCATCTCTAGCTTGGGAGGCTGCCCCGGGCGGCCGTGCCGAGCCGGCGTCGCGGGAGCGGACTCTGCGGCAGTGCCGCGTACGGGCCGCCGGCTGAGGGGCCCGCGCCCTGCCCTCGGTGCCGGGCGGCTCCCGGGCCCTGGGCATCCCCGCCCGTTGGGTCAGCCCCGGCGACCGGGAGCGGGCGGGCGGGGCTGGGAGCAGGCCCCTCGAGACGGATCGCGCCGACGGGGGCGGCCGCAGCGCCGCAGGCTTTGCAAACTCGCCGCCCGCCTCCCCCGGGGCCGCAGAGCGCGGGGCGGGACGGCGGGGTCCGGCCGGAGGCCTGACGCAGTGGAGGCGCCGCGCTCTGCGCAGCATGAGGGGCCCGCCGCCGCCGGGAGAGCCGCGTCTGCCAGGGCGGCCGGCGGCGTGAGAGTGCTCGGGGCCGGACTCCGCTCCACGGCGGCGGCCGGCGCAGCAGGCGAGTGTGCGCGGGGGATCGCGCCGCGGCTCGGGCGGCGCCGCGGGCTCGGTGGCCGCCGCCGCGCGGACCCGAGGCGCTCCCTCCCCGTCCCGGGTGGCTGGGGTCGGTCCGGAGGCGGGACGGTGGGAGCGCTGATGAGACAGTACCGCAGTTTTGCGACCGTAGGGTGCCTTTGCAAGCAGACCGCCGGGGCTGCCGCTTAGAAAATGGACATAGCTCATGGCCTTCGGGTGCGTGTACGTGGGTGGGAATAAACACCAGCCTAACTCTTGTCTCGGTGACAGGTGGTGGTGACCCCAGCCGGGGGTGGCTCCGAGCGCGCGGCAACATGGCTTCCCCGCCCCACCAGCAGCTGCTGCAGCACCACAGCACCGAGGTGAGCTGTGACTCCAGCGGAGACAGCAACAGCGTGAGGGTCAAAATCAACCCCAAGCAGCTGTCGTCCAACAACCACCCCAAACACTGCAAGTACAGCATCTCCTCCAGCTGTAGCAGTTCCGGGGACTCAGGGGGCGTACCCCGGAGAGTGGGCGCCGGAGGCCGCCTGCGCAGGCAGAAGAAGCTGCCCCAGCTGTTCGAGAGGGCCTCCAGCCGGTGGTGGGACCCCAAGTTCGACTCGGTGAACCTGGAGGAGGCTTGCTTAGAGCGCTGCTTTCCGCAGACCCAACGTCGCTTCCGGTACGCGCTCTTCTACATTGGTTTCGCCTGTTTGCTCTGGAGCATTTATTTTGGGGTGCACATGAGGTCCAAACTGATTGTCATGGCAGCTCCTGCTCTGTGCTTCCTCGTGGTGTGTGTGGGATTTTTCCTGTTTACCTTCACCAAGCTGTATGCCCGACATTACGTGTGGACCTCGCTGGTGTTCACCCTCCTGGTGTTCACCCTGACCCTGGCTGCCCAGTTTCAGGTTCTGACGCCTCTCTCAGGACGTGTTGACAGCTCCAATCATACTCCCGCAGCTAAGCCCACAGACACGTGCTTATCTCAAGTGGGGAGCTTTTCCATGTGCATCGAAGTGCTCTTTTTGCTCTACACCGTCATGCACTTACCTCTGTACTTGAGCTTGTTTTTGGGAGTGACCTATTCTGTTCTCTTTGAGACCTTTGGCTATCATTTCCGAGATGATGACTGCTTCCCCTCACCTGGACCAGGGCCCCTGCACTGGGAGCTGCTGAGCAGAGCCCTGCTGCATGTTTGCGTTCACGCCATTGGGATCCACCTATTCATTATGTCCCAGGTGAGATCCAGGAGCACCTTTCTCAAGGTGGGGCAGTCAATTATGCACGGGAAGGATCTGGAAGTGGAAAAAGCCCTGAAAGAGAGGATGATTCATTCTGTGATGCCAAGAATCATAGCTGATGACTTGATGAAACAGGGGGATGAGGAGAGCGAGAATTCTGTGAAAAGGCATGCCACCTCCAGCCCAAAGAACAGGAAAAAAAAGTCTTCGATACAGAAAGCCCCGATAGCATTCCGCCCATTTAAGATGCAGCAGATTGAAGAGGTCAGTATTTTATTTGCAGACATTGTGGGCTTCACCAAGATGAGTGCCAACAAATCTGCTCATGCCCTAGTGGGTCTTCTCAATGATCTGTTTGGTCGCTTCGACCGGTTGTGTGAAGAGACCAAGTGTGAGAAAATCAGCACCCTGGGAGACTGCTACTACTGTGTAGCAGGGTGCCCCGAGCCCCGGGCCGACCATGCCTACTGCTGCATTGAAATGGGCTTGGGCATGATAAGAGCCATTGAGCACTTCTGCCAGGAGAAGAAGGAGATGGTGAACATGCGTGTTGGGGTTCACACGGGGACTGTCTTGTGTGGCATTTTGGGTATGAGGAGGTTTAAATTCGACGTGTGGTCCAATGATGTGAACTTGGCCAATCTCATGGAGCAGCTGGGAGTGGCTGGCAAGGTTCACATTTCCGAGGCCACTGCAAAATACCTAGATGATCGGTACGAAATGGAGGATGGGAGAGTTACTGAACGCCTGGGCCAGAGCGTTGTTGACCAGTTGAAAGGTACGTGCATTTCTTTGCCTAGTCATCTCCCTCCCCTAGCCTGTTTGTGTTGAAAAACAAAACAATCTCTTTCCAGCGTCAGTATCTGGAGGCCAATCAGTTGTTGTCTCAGGATAGCTTATTGTGGGGACATCTCAGGGCCAGTGGGACTTTTTCTCCAATGCGTCAAATATCACAAATGTGTTCACACTGTGGCATTGCTGACCTAGCTGAGACCTTTAGAAGGAAGGAAAACTTTGAAAATGCACCTCCTTGCCAGTTGGCTGTTAATGCTTCTGAAATTCGGGGTGCAGGTCCGATGAATGTCGGGGTACCCAAGCCCTGCAGTCAGAACTTTGAAGCACTTTAAGAAGTTACCTTTGCATTTCATTTGGTTGCCTTAAACTCCCATCAGAATACTTTTCTGTGCACTTTTCCAACAGTGTAAAGAATAACACCTTTCTCCTGTCTAGGCCTCCCTTTGCTGGAACAAGGAAGTCGGCTCAGCCCTGTAGGACTCTGAGAATTAGATGGAATCTTATACCCTTAAGTGCATACTGCCTTTGCCTACGTCTTTTAGAAAAATGTTTGTGTTTTCAGCTTCCAAATTTATATAACGATGCTTTCTTATCATAGTATTAGTATTTTCATACAGAATTCAGTATTTTAGAATGTTGAACTTCTCAAGTCAGGTGATTTGAAAGTGAGCAGTGTACCCAGAGCAGTGTTTAGACCCCCTTCTCCTAGCCTTTCAGATTAGTATCTGGTCCCTTGTTCCAGTCCTAAGCTCCTTACTGCTATTCTTGATGTTTTCAGTGGGCCTCTTATTTTTCTTATTTTCATACAGGACAAAGATATTTGAGGTCTAGAGAGTGACGTTTAAGTAAGTGAGACCAAAAGTAAGGATCCTACATAACTAACACTTTTTAAAAAACAGTCCTTATGTTTTTCTAAAATCTACCAGATTGAAGGGAATGTCTTTTTAGGAAATATGTAGAGAAAGTCACACTGATTTTTAAAAGCCCAAATTTATGAAGCTGTATTGTGTGTTTTATGGTGCCCACATATTGCATAATTACGCAGTGAAAAGCCCCAGGAAAGGGAATCTTCAGAAGTAACAGCTCAAATCAGAGAAGGGAGAAGTAATTGTGTAAATCAGAGCCAGGACATGGTTGAGTTTGAGGGCCTGACTAGATTGTCAGTCTTGACACAATCTTATATGCTCAATTGATATTTTCTTTCTGTGCTTGTGATTGGAGTTCTCCATGGCACTTACTTACTGGTCATCTGGTGAGGGTGCTTTAGTCTCCTGATTTTTCTTTATTGTATTAAATGCTAGTGGTTGAATAATATGGATGGAGTATGAAAACATTTTCATCTGATAATTACCTCTAACTAGACAGTTTTAAATGCCACATTGATGAGGTCAGAAACTACAATTTGCAGTTCACTTGAGGGATTCTGCTGTGATAAGTGTGTTTCCCTGTAGGAGAGTGGCTCTTGCTTGCAACTCTGAAGGTGCCAGTGGAGTGGAGAGCAGGTGTAATTCCCGCTAGACATTTTGGCATCTTTAGGGTTCGAGTGTCCCTGTCGTCAGGGATAGTGGGACAGATTCTAGAGAATGGAGCTGTGCTGTACTACATTAAGTATAGCAATGATAACAATTCTGTAAGTCGTATACTTTAAACAAATAATACTTTGAACAGGGTATTACTTGGATATCAAAAATAAAAGTAGATGTAAAAGTATGCCTGGAATTGTTGAGTCTTTGACTTTTTGGCCATAATCATGATTTGTTAATTTATGGGTAATTTTATTTTCTTTTAAAAAAATGTTTATTTTATTGATTATAGAGAGAGGAAGGGAGAGAGAGGGATAGATAGGAACATCAATCTGTTCCTATATGTGCCCTGACCAGGATCAAACCTGCAACCTCTGTGCTTCCGAACAATGCACTAACCAACCGAGCTATATCTGACCAGGGCAATTTACGTATAATATTATTTTCAGATCAAGGGTCTAAAGATGCAGGCAAAAATACTAGAATGGGTTTGTTGATTTTTTTTAAACCTCAAATAGCATATGTTTGGTAAATTCACTTTTTCTCTAAATTGTGTACACTGTGTATGAGGAAAAGTTTTAGTACCGGATGGAAGGTAGAGATAGACAGTGATTTCTTTATATAGTATTCCCTCTTTTAACTGTTTCCCCAAGACTATGATTTTGCTGTATTCAGCTTGTTTTGAAAACCTTTGTGGACAGGACTCCACTAATAGAGGATGTCTACACAACTTCCTGCCCCTTTTTGAAATTGCACAGTTTGATTCTCCAGACATTATACAAATCTCCTAAATTGAGATTATCACATGGTATATAGAAAACCCTTTTACATAATGGGGTTAAGATTATATAAGTAAGTTTTCTTTTAGCTGTCTTTGGGTTTGTGGTAGATATTTTCTCTATATAATGTTGGTTATTAGCCTTTCTTTCTCATCTCTTTTTCTGATGATGGGGTTAAAAATACCCAGTAGAGGGCTCTGTAGAAATGAACATGGGTAAATTGGGGATTCCAGAACAAGCCTGGTGCATGAAAGGAAGCTACTCCTCTAATTTATCTGAATAGGCTTTGTGTAAGGGTGGACTTTCATTATTTATGCACATTCACTCATCCTTGAAAATCTTTATTGTGCTCTTACAACATGACTGGCAGGGAGGATGCACAGGTGGAGTCATGACAGCTCCGCACCTCCGTGAGCTCATAGGTATTAGATGTCATAGAGTATGTAGAGTGAGGAACACTTTAGAGAGGTGCATGTACTTGCGGTGGATCTTGACACCAAGCAGTGGCTCTCCAGTTAGATGGAAGCAGAACATTTGGTGCAGTGGGAATAGTGTGGACAAAGGCTTGGGGTTGTGTTTCGGGGTGGTTTGGGCAATTATAAATAGTTCATTAGGGCAAGGATGGTTGTGGGTCACACATGAAGAGTTTGGATTCAATCCTGTAGGTAATGGGGAGCTGCTGATAGGCTTAGGTGATCTGATTTCAATTTTAGAAGGCTCACTCAGTTCTAGGGACTGTGTTGGAAGGATGTAACGCTGAAAATTAGTGAGCTGTTTCAGTAAACCCCAGGCAGGATTGATGGTAGCCTGAACCAAGGTAACAGCAGTGGTGATGGAGATGATGAGACAGATATGAGAGTAGTAAGATCACATGATAGGATTCAGAGTCAGATTTAAACAGATGACTGGGAGAGGCTAGGGCAGGGGTTGAGAACCTTTTTGGTTGAGAGAGCCATGAATGCCACATATTTTAAAATGTAATTCCATGAGAGCCATACAACGACCCATGTACCTTACACATTATCCAATAAAAATTTGGTGTTGTCTCGGAGGACAGCTGTGATTGGCTCCAGCCACCCAGAACCATGAACATGATTTTATAGAAGAGGTGAGAGTTTTTGAAAACAAGAAGAGAACTGCATATCTTGCTCTGCTGTGGTAAGAGGGGCTTATTCCCTTGGAATAGGCTGGAAGGTCAAGCTCCCTTCTCCCCAAAGCTGATGGTGATGCTGGCAAAACAGAACCAGAGAATGGAAGCTGGGACAGGGACAGATTTAAGAAGGTGTTGGAATTCTGGGACTGGGATGATCAGGAAAGTCCTGACCAGCTTATAAGCCTTTCCCCACAAGCCAGTGGTTCTCAAACTTTTTGGTTTTCAGGACCCCTTTATACTTCAAAAAATTATTATGAAAGCTAAAGAACTTGTGTTTATATAAGTTCTTTATTGATATTTACCTTATGAAAAATTGAGACAAACTGAGAAGTTTCAGAAATCTTTCCTTGATTCATTTCAAAATAATAAGCCCATTGTATCCATTGCATGTTAATATAAATAGCATTTTTATAAAAATAACAACATTAAAATGTTTTCATAAACAAAGGAATTTGGTGAGAAGAGTGGCATTATTTTACATTTCTGCAAATCTCTTTAATGTCTGAATTAATTGAAGACTGGATTTTTAAAAAATTATAAAATACACATAAAAATGATCATTTCAGCCATTTTATCATTTAGCCTGGCTGGTAGCTCATTTGGTTGGAATATTGTCCTGATGTACCAAAGTTGTAGATTCGATCCCTGGTCAAGGCACATAAAAGAATCAACCAATGAATGCATAAATGAGTGAAACAACAAGTCGATGTTTCTCTCTCTTTATAAAAACAATAAAAAATTTTAAAGTCTATCAGCTAGATTTTCTTTTCTGTGTGTATTAGAGAGAGAGAAAGAGAAGAGAGAATCAGACAGATGAAACAGACATAGGAAGGGAGAATGATGAGAAGCATCAACTCATAGTTGCAGCACCTTAGTTGTTCATTGATTGCTTTCTCATATGTGCCTTGACTGGGAGGCTCCAGCTGAGCCAGTGATCCCTTGCTCAAGCCAATGACCTTGGGTTTCAAGCCAGCAACCATGGGGTCATCTCTATGATCCTACACTCAAGCTGGTGAGCCTGCACTCAAGCCAGTGACTTCTGGGTTTTGAACTTAGGTCGATGCTCTTTCCACTGTGCCACCACCTGGTCAAGCTCAGCTAGATTTTATCTGCTTTTGGCATTGTTGCAGAATGTTGAAGAACGTGTAGAAAATTTGGCTTTACTTTGATGTGGAGGTAGTTGGAAAATGGAGGAGTGTCTTAATTGCCTTTTTAGATAATTGTGGATATTATTTTTTGAAACTGAACTAATACCCAACAAACAAGGGGTAGTTTTTTAAGGGTTACTTGCAATGTGAATCTGAAATCCTATTAATCAGTTTCTTTGTATGCTATTAAAACCCGGTTGGTTTTTTTTTTTTTTTTTTTGTATTTTTCTGAAGCTGGAAACGAGGAGAGACAGTTAGACAGACTCCCGCATGCGCCTGACCGGGATCCACCTGGCATGCCTACCAGGGGACGATGCTCTGCCCACTAGGGGGCGATGCTCTGCCCCTCCGGGGCGTCACTCTGTTGCGACCAGAGCCACTCCAGCGCCTGGGGCAGAGGCCAAGGAGCCATCCCCAGCGCCCGGGCCATCTTTGCTGCAATGGAGCCTGGCTGCGGGAGGGGAAGAGAGAGACAGAGAGGAAGGAGAGGGGGAGGGGTGGAGAAGCAGTTGGGCGCCTCTCCTGTGTGCCCTGGCCGGGAATCGAACCTGGGACTTCCGCATGCCAGGCTGACGCTCTACCACTGAGCTAACTGGCCAGGGCCAAAACCCGGTTGGTTTTTGAATGAATCTTTACCCAGGTGTGACTTTGTAACATCATGCATTGGTCATTTGGAAAATATTGGTGTTTTGAGTTATACAGATCTTTCACATGTTGACGTAAGCAAAGTCTTTAATATTGGGAAGATGTCAACTTCACATGGTAGATAAGAGTGTTCCAGAATTCTAGTTTTTACTTGAAAGTTTGATTGTTATCATTGGCAACAAATACTGTTAGTTGTTTTCCTTGAAGTGGCAGACTCATTGCTTTCATTTTTCAGGAACAGTTGGCCAAATACTCAAGACTAAATGACTGTAGTTTGTCTGTAGGTCAAGTATAAATGATATTCCATCAGAAAAGCAGCTAGTTCCGCTTACAACCCAAATAGCTGCATAGATGCGTTTCTTGACAATGATTGTACTTTGGTGTGCAATGGGGGTGCTGCTAGTACGTTTCCTTTTGTCGTATAGAATATTAAAAAGATATGCACTCCAGCCTGGCCTGTGGTGGCACAGTGGATAAAAAGTCAACCTGGAATGCTTAGGTCATCAGTTCAAAACCCTGGGCTTGTCTGGTCAAGGCACACATACACAAATAAAATGAACAACTAAAGTGAAGCAACTATGCATTGATACTTCTCACTTCCCCCTCCTCTGTAAAACCAATAAATAAAATCTTTAAAAAAAAGATATGCACTCAAGGTTGAGATTTAACATTACTGTTTATTCTTCTTGCTTCCTCAAAGAACATTCTTAAATGAAACTGACTTTTTTTCTTCCGTGAATGTGTGGTGGTAAAGAACACGTCGATGGCTAGTACATTTTGGTGCCACTGCTTTGATTCAGCAGCCAGTAGTTTACCCACAATTTACTTTTGTACTGTCAATGCCAATGTCAACACTGCAAAAGGCAAATAATATCTTAGCATTATTATGGAAAAAGTTTTGACCTTACAGATGCCATGCAGAGGTCTCAGGGACCCCTAAGGATCTGCAGACCATATCTGGAGAACTGCTACCCACACACATTCTCATGTAGATGAAAGAACTCAAACTGAAATTATGATAGACATGTTACATTTATTGTGGAAATAGTAAGTGACTTTAGTTCATACACTTACTTTTTCTCAAAAGTATTTTTTGTGATTCCGTCAAATCTTTTTGCTGGTGTTTAGGGTTCATGATGACAACTATCAACTTTGTTCTTTTAATTGATTTTTGCTGGGCTTACCCTTGGCAATATAGTTTAGTGGTTTGGTGCATGGCGTTTGGTTTCTGATACATTTGGATTTAATTCTGAGTTCTGTGATTTCTGAGCTGTGGAACCTCGGACAAACTAAGTAGGGACTCTCCAGTTTATAGGAATGAGAGTGCCTCTGTCAGAGGGTTACTGGGAGAATCAAATGAGGTGACGATTCAAGTAAAGCACTTATTAGCATAGTGACTTGATCACAACACCTTTTCAATAAATAATAATCAACTCTTCTAGCTGGTGACTCACATTTTGAACTGTGCTCAAGGGTGTTTCTTTTTTCCTACGCTGTATTTGGTATACTTTGGGATTGAAACTCAGAACACACCAGGGACTGTGATTGTGTCAGTTTCTTGAATTAAAAAGGGCAAATGTCCAAAATACAAAACATTGATAGCCTGCCCTGGATAAACTGTAGCTGCCAAGTCTGGCAGCTTCTTTACTGAAAACCCCAGGGAGTTCAGGCAGTATTGTTCTTGGGCTGGTTTTGGTCCCCGGGGCTTAGAGGTACTTAAATGATGTGGCCCCCTTGATAGTTAAGAAATTATGGGGAAATCTTCAACTTTCAAATTGTGGAGATACTGGCTGAGTTTTGAACTAGAGCAGTTACTCAGCTCTACCGTATTCTATTGTAAATTCATTTATTTATTCAACAAATATCAAATGAGTTTCTACTATTTGCTAGGTTTGGACTGGGTTCTGGAGATAGAACCTCTGGCCTCTTGGAGCACTCGGCCTAGAAGGGAAAGTAGCATTAATCAAATAATCACCTAAACAAATATGCACTAGAGTTACTTATCGTATTACAAATAGGGCTGAGAGGTAAGGACACTTATCTCCATTTTATATACTAGAGAACTGAAGCACAGAGAGGTTAAGTAATTTGGGATGGTCACACAGCAAGAAAGCTGCTAAGTGATAGAGCCAGTACAGTAGTCCCCATTGTCCATGATTTTGCTTTCCACAGTTTCAGTTATCTATGGTCAACTATAGTTCAAAAATATTAAATGGGAAATGAAAAATTACAGAAATAAACAATTCATAAGTTTTAAATTGTGCACTGTTCTGAGCAGTGTGATGAAATCTAACACCATCCCACTGCATCCCACTTGGGGTGTGAATCATCCCTTTGTCCAGTGTAGTCATGCTATATAACTACCCACCTGTTAGTCACTTAGTAGCTGTCTCAGTTATCAGATCAACTATCACCGTATCACAGTGCTTGTGTTCAAGGAACTTTCATTTTACTTAATTATGGCTTCCAAACTATTCACATAATTTTTTATTACAGTATATTGTTGTAATAGTTCTATTTTATTATTAGCTCTTAATCTCTTACTGTGTCTGATTTATAAACTAAACTTTATCATAGGTTTAAGATGTGTAGGAAAAAAACCATATAGTATGGCAGGTCCTCAAGCTATGTCATTTATTTTTAAGTGAGAGGAAGGGAGATAGTGAGACAGAGTCCAGTATGTGCCCCAACTGGGATCCACCTGGCAACCCCTGTCTGGGGTCTCATGCTCAAATCGAGCTATTTTTAGTGCCTGAGGCTGACACTTGAACCATCTGAGCTATCCTCAGTGCCCCTGCCTAAGCTCAAACCAATGGAGCCTCTGGCTGCAGGAGGGAAAGAGGGAGGGGTGGGGGAGGGGAGGAGAAGCAGAGGTTGCTTCTTTTGTGTGCCCTGACTGGGAATCGAACCTGGGATGTCATTACGCTGGGCCAACGCTCGATCCACTGAGCCAGCTGATAAGGGTGAGTAATATAATTTTGTTTGTCTTTTATGCCATAGGAACTTAACTTGTTTATATCAATTAGCCTATGGTAAAATTGATTTCAACATATGTCATTTTGCCTAAAGTCCCAGAACCTATCCATGACTTTAAGTAAGGACTTATATATAGTTGACCCTTGAACAACTTGGGGGTTAGGGGCACTGACTTCTCTTTTAGTCGGAAATTTGTGAATAGAGTTGGCTTTCTGCTTATGTGGATTCCCAACTGTAAAATTGACCATTGAACGTGGGTTTGAACTTCAAGGATTAATTGAAAAAAATCAGCATATAAGTGAACAACCTGTGTTGTTCAAGGGTCAACTGTATATAAGGTTCAGTACTATTTTAGGTATTTCCTTAGGATAAGGGGCAGCTACCATGTTTAAACCCAAAGGACTGTATTAGAAAATACTATTTCCCACTGCATAGAATTGTTGTAAGGATTAAAGGAGAAAATGATATTAAGTACTTAGAAAAGTATTTGGCACATGATCACTCTTGAGATTAGATTCATGAGCTAGTGTTATTGAAAGTAGGGACAATTTTCTTAGCAGCAACAGCAGAAACAACTATCCCTTTGTTTAGCTCTTCTCAGTTCAGAGTGTTTTCATGCACATTGTAATCTCAACCATTGTGAAATCTTAGGATCATGGGAACTGTATGTTTAGAAGTTTATATTTTACTTGCTGGTTTTTTTCCCTTTATATACCAGTTGTCAGGCTGAGTCGGCTTCTAAATATCCTCTTAAGGTGACCAGTGACTTGTTTCAGGACTCAGTATAAACTTTTGGATTTTAGCTTTTTGGTATATTTCAGATATCATTACAGATATTATTCTCTTTTCTTTTTTTTCTTTTTTTCTTTTTTTTTTACAGGGACAGAGAGAGAGTCAGAGAGAGGAATAGATAGGGACAGACAGGAACAGAGAGAGATGAGAAGCATCAATTATCAGTTTTTCGTTGTGACACCTTAGTTGTTCATTGATTGCTTTCTCATATGTGCCTTGACTGCAGGCCTTCAGCGGACCAAGTAACCCCTTGCTTGAGCCAGCGACCTTGGGTCCAAGCTGGCGAGCTTTTTGCTCAAGCCAGATGAGCCCACGCTCAAACTGGCAACCTCGGGGTCTCGAACCTGGGTCTTCCGCATCCCAGTCTGACACTCTATCTACTGCGCCACCGTCTGGTCAGGCCAGATATTATTTTCTAAAAAAAGCCTTTTCACATCTACTGGGTCAGGGCAGAAGTTGGGGGGGGAGAGGGGAGAGAGAGAGAGAGAGAGAGAAAGAGAAAGAGAGAAGCATCAACTTGTTCTACTTAGTTATGAACTCGTTGGTTGCTTCTCATATGTGCCCTGACCGGGGATCAAACTCCTGACCTCAGTGTGCCAAGACGAGGCTGTATCCACTGAGCCACCTGTCCAGGGCCTCATTTTTTTTTTTTTTTTGTATTTTTCTGAAGCTGGAAACAGGGAGGCAGTCAGACAGACTCCCACATGCGCCTGACCGGGATCCACCCGGCACGCCCACCAGGGGGCTTCGCTCTGTTGCGACCAGAGCCACTCTAGCGCCTGGGGCAGAGGCCATGGAGCCATCCCCAGCTCCCGGGCCATCTTTTGCTTCAGTGGAGCCTCGGCTGTGGGAGGGGAAGAGAGAGACAGAGAGGAAGGAGAGGGGGAGGGGTGGAGAAACAGATGGGCGCTTCTCCTGTGTGCCCTGGCTGGGAATTGAACCCAGGACTTCCACATGCCAGGCCGATGCTCTACCACTGAGCCAACCGGCCAGGGCCTCATTTTTATTTTTTATGATCAAATTGTTCCATCTTGGGCCAGTGGGAGCCTCTTCAGGTTGACCCTTGAATGCTTTTGGTATAGCCTGATAGTCTTCGATAGCATTTTTACTCATTTAGTAATGTTTTTAAGGAGCTGAGAAACTATAGGTGTTAAAATTTCATTAATTCTGTTTGATATATTTATTCAGAGACTGAGCTAAAGTTTCCCCATATTTTTTTTAAAGAAAATGAATAGTCTGTGCATGTTTATATGAATAGTGCCACAGAAGAAACAGTTTGTGCTTCTTAAAGTCTTTGGATGGTTTAGTTTGCATTCTTACAATGGACAGTTATAGGGCAATGCAGCATTTTCTTCTACAAAATCTTTTTACCAATACCTGTTGAGTGACAAGCACCTGTGAATGTTGGTAACTAGGGATAAAGAACAATAAAATGAAAAAAATTCTAGATCAAAATGTATATTACCTGTTTATAGACTAAGAGTACCCTCAACCTAGCAAGCCTCATCCTCTAGAACAGTGGTTCTCACAGTGCACGCCAGGGTGCACTGGTGTGCCCTAGAAGATTCCCAGGTGCGCCCTATGGTATTCCAGAGAAATATGTGCCTGTTGGGGACCAAAAAACCAACAGGGTTTTTGGAGTTTAGATTTTGGGGGGACAGAGGTGTGGGGAATTGGCTGTAAGCTGGCAATCTGCCCAACCCCCACCTCACTTGCCTGATTAGATTGCAAAAGGCTGTTAAGCTGTGGTGCTGGATTGTTTACACTACCCCCCATGTTCCCAGGAAAGACTGGAGGCAAGTTTCTTCTATCCCTTGGTGTAAAGTTAAGATGATATGTATGGTGGGGGTTTTCTGCACTCAACACAATTAAGAGTAAAAAGAGAGGAATTCTTCAATGTATTGATGAGGAAATGAAAGTTTGCCTTTCAAATATATGCCCAAACATTGAAGAAATCGCTAGGAAACATCAGGCTCATGTTTCTCAGAAACACAAGAATGAAAAAACTTAACACATTCACGCCGGGACCTGCTGAATTTACTAAATCTTACTAAGTATGAATCTATAAATATAAAAAGATAACTTTGTTGTCGTTTTTTCTTTTTCTTTATTTTATAGAGACAGAGACAGAGTCAGAGAGATGAATAGACAGGGACAGACAGACAGGAACAGACAGGAACAGAGAGATTAGAAGCATCAATCATTAGTTTTTTGTTGTGCATTGCGACACCTTAGTTGTTCATTGATTGCTTTCTCATATATGCCTTGACTGTGGGCCTTCAGCAGACTGAGTAACCCCTTGCTCGAGCCAGCGACCTTGGGTCCGAGCTGGTGAGCTTTTGCTTAAACCAGATGAGCCCGTGTTCAAGCTGGCGACCTCGGGGTCTCGAACCTGGGTTCTCGGCATCCCAGTTTGACGATCTATCCACTGTGCCACCGCCTGGTCAGGCTCGTTTTTTATTTTTTAACCCCTCTTTTTTTTTTACGAATTCTAAAAAGCATAACTCAAAAAATGTAACATAAAAATGTTTTTTAATATCAGAATAAATTTAATTTTGTCGTATTTATTTTAATTACCATAAAAACACGCTTGGACTTTATTTTTTTTCTTTAATATTTGACTTCATTATTATAACATATTTCTCAGAAATTTGTATATTGTGCGCCTACAATTATTTGTAGGATTTTAAATGCGCCCCGACTTCAAAAACTTTGAGAATCACTGTTCTAGGACAACTGTGGAAGGTTCCAGAAGGCCTAACACCAGGAATTTCCTTCTTAGGAATTTTGCTCTGAATAGTGCTTCCTGGAATGATTGCTCTGCTACTCTCCTTATCTTTCATAATGTGTATTTGACTTAGTTATTTTGTTTATAATCTATTTCCACTGCAGTAAAAAGTGTCTTGAGAGCAGGAATTTTTGCATGTTTTATTTACAGCTGTGTTCCTAGCATTGGAATCAGAGAGTAGCATACAGTGGATGCTTGATAACATTTGTAGGATGAATGAATGAATGAATATTATAACTACTTGAGTTCTGCATGTGGGCACTCTGTTGTGAGTGAAATCACACCCCCAGAGATCTAGATAGAACAAACCAGAGGCAGAGAGCAGACAAATGGTTTTCTAAGGAATGATTGAGTTGTTTATTAAATAGAAGTCACGGGTTGGTCCTTGAAAGGATCTAGAGAAGGAGACAGAGAGAGCTGCAAATGCACAGTGTTTGGAAATGTAAAATATAGGCCCATGGATGTGGGAGAGTGGATGGCCTCAGGGCCAAGGGTTCCCAGGGCGCTGCCGAGAAGGCTGTGGGTTAGGGCCCAAACTCAGAGGACTGAACATCCCAGTGTTTGTTAGGGCCTAGGAAATATAGTTTGAATGGCTTAGTTCAGCCAGTCATTTTAAAGTTTTTTAAAGTAGAGATTTCAAGAAGTGTATTTATCTTAAATAGTACTGTAGATCCTTATAATTCTTACTTGATTTTCATTTATGCACATGAAGAACCAGCATACCCTTTTTTTTTTTTGGCAAAGCTCCTGAATAGTCTTTGTGCATAATTTCCAGGATTTTTATGTAATGCTATTAAATTTTGTTCATTTTTTTTTCCTTCCAAAGAAAAATGTGCTAATGAAAGCAACTTCTGAATTGCTGATATTCGTATTTGAATTGTTTGGGAAATATTAAATTAAGTTTTTTACCATCCAGTTTGTAGAGAGGAAGAAAACCCACATGCATGTGATTTATTTTCTTGTGTATGGATATTAAAATACAATATACCCCCTGACCAGTTAGCTCAGTGGTAGAGCGTCAGCCTGGCGTGGAGTCCCGGGTTCGATTCCCGGCCAGGGCATACAGGAGAAGTGCCCATCTGCTTCTCCGCCCCTCCCCCTCTCCTTCCTCTCTGTCTCTCTCTTCCCCTCCCGCAGCCAAGGCTCCATCGGAGAAAAATGTTGGCCCAGGCGCTGAGGATGGCTCCATGGTCTCTGCCTCAGGCGCTAGAATGGCTCTGGTTGCAACAGAGCAATGCCCCAGATGGGCAGAGCACTGCCCCCTGGTGGGCATGCCGAGTGGATCCTGGTCGGGCGCATGCGGGAGTCTGTCTGACTGCCTCCCCGTTTCCAACTTCAGAAAAAAAAAATACAATATACCATTAATACTTTGATATTCTAAGTAGAAGTCTATTGCACATTGATTCAGTTAGTTTTGCCCTATTAAGTGGCTAATATTAAAAGTGTGGATTACATTGTATTCTGTAACTTTATAAATGAGTTTTTTCCTTTTGAGAAAATGATTTTTATGGTTATTTATTTATTAATTTTGTTTTCCTTTTGGGGAGAGATGGGGGGGAGGGATGAGGAGGTGGATGAGAGAGAGGGAGAGAGGGAAAAGCATCAACTCATTGGTTGTGCAGGCATTGATTGCTTCTCATATGAGTCCTGATCAGGGCTCGACTGGCAGGACTTTGGGATCAAGGTGGCAACCTTGGTGCTGTGGGACCACATTTTCTGTAATACGCCACTGGCCAGGACTGATTATGATATTAATGTTAATTTTTGTTTTATGAATGAGCTGTCTAAGAACTGGATGGAATGGTGGTTAGGGAGTGATTCTGAAAGAAAAGCACTTTTTTTTTTATTTGAAAGAAAAGCACTTTTATAGAATTATCTTATTATTTGTAAAATTGAACTTGTTCAGTAGATTAGTTTTCATCTGAAATGTTTTCTTTACTAATTAGTTAAGCACTTTTGAGAAAATAATTTAATCTCTCTGGTTCTTAGTTTGCTCATATTTGTAAAGTGTAAAGTTTGACTGAAATGTGACTTAAATTTCCTGTCATTCTCTAATAATAGCTGAGTTTCCCAGGGAAATAATACATGTTCTTAATACAAAGATGTGTTTTTTTCTTTGTCCATTTGTTTAAACTATGAATTGTCATTTAGTTAAATTTAGCATATGGAAACTCAGATTTACCGAACTGCTCTTGCAGGGAATGTGTGAAATTTTTAACTTTCCAAGGGATTTTTGCTTCCTTTAAATAATAAGATTGAATTAAAGTATAATTTACATATAATTTTTTATCACATTTATTGTATAAAGCAGGGTATCATGAGAGGAACTCCATTTGATTTGGAAAGATTGAGAAACATTTGAAATGGCTTGGAGAAAACAGTGATTACATTAAAATGTGCTTTAATTCTTATTAGAACATTATTTTGGAAAGAGATTGGAAGGTTAGTTGCCAATGAAATGAATTTTACTGTGTTGGCACGTTTTTCAGTAGTAGGACAGAGAAAATATTAGATTAATAATATTCTTACTTATTATTCCATTAATAAAAGACTCACTTGCCCCTGCTGACTATATATTTAATGTCCAGGGTCCTATATATTTACTGTATATTTAGCATGACTCTAATAGTCCTTAAAATTAGTGCACTTAGAAAGTGTCTTAGACCTTGTAATTAGAAATTAGAGGTCACCAATGATAAATAGAAACCCTTGGATTTAATTATAAAGGATTTATAAAAGATTTGAATGGTTTCTTATCCTTTCATATGAGTAGCAAAGCAGCTCATGGAAAGTAATATAAGATTTGCTGTGATTTGCACGGCTGTTGTAACAGAGTAGAAAAGGAAAATCACTCTACTTTGTTCTGAAAGACAGTGCTGCCATTGGGTACATGTGTCATCCCACCTGAGAAAGAATTTCACCTGAACAAAGACCCAACTTGTGAAACTGTAGCTTCCCTCAGAGAACTGTTATTCACAGTCTGTTGGAGTCAGTCTGTTGGAGTCATATGTTTTCTTAGGACTATAGTGCCTGACTCATTATGTAAGTAACTGCAGAAGGTTAAAAACTTTTAGAACTACCATGCAAACAAAAAATTTCAAAGGGTTTTTCTTGTCTCTAACACATATTTTATATAGAATTTCTCAGCTGTAATAAATTAATTAAAGCTGGTCTTTCTGGCTCCTGAAAGAAATTGTGATTATGAACACTTTTAGAGCTGGTGATTCTAAGATATTAACTTGTCCCTTTGCCATTTGAAGTTCAGATGGAAATGTTTGCTTTTATAGCTCTAGCCATGATGTTACTTTATTTAGTAACTATTAAATGACCAATTCCATATACTCCCCTGGAGGTGTTCCAGTTTGCACTAAGGTTTCTGTTCCTTTTAGTAGCATTGCTTATGGTATGTGGAACTTCCCTGAACAAGGAATATGAATGAGATTCGTAGAGTGGATGATTTTTAGCTTTTCTTTTATATATTTTTAAAAGTTATTTTTTATTATTTTTATTCAGTGAGAGGAGGAAGGCAGAGAGATAGATTCCCGCATGCGCCCTGACCGACAGGAAGGGAGAGAGATAAGAAGCATCAGTTCTTTGTTGCGTCTCCTTAGTTGTTCATTGATTACTCTCTCATATGTGCCTTGACTTGGGGGCTATAGCAGAGCGAGTGACCCCTTGCTCAAGCCAGTGACCTTGGGCTTCAAGCCAGCGAACTTTGGGCTCAAGCCTGTGACCATGGGGTCATGTCTATGATTCCATGCTCAAGCCAGCAACCCTGTGCTCAAGCCAGCGACCTTGGGGTTTTGAACCTGGGTCCTCTGCGTCCCAGTCCGACACTCTGTCTGCTGTGCCACCACCCGGTCAGGTCTCTTTTATATTTTAAGAACAACTTTTTTGAGATATAATTCACGTACCACACAGTTCACCCATTCAGAATATTCAGTGATTTTTAATATATTCACGGGTATATGCAACCATTACCACAATCAATTTTATAACATTTTTATCACCCTAAAAAGAAACCCTATACTCATTGACACTCACTCCCTATTTCTCCCTAAACCTCCCAGCTAGTGGCAATCAATAATCTTTCTCCACAGATTTGTCTATTCTGTACATTTTATATAAATTGGAATCACACACTATGCAGCCTATTGTGACTGGCTTCTTTCACTTAGCATACTGTTTTCTTTTCTTTTTTTTGTATTTTTTTCTAGTGAGAAGTGGGGGGAGCAGGGGGAGGCAGACAGACAGACTCCCACATGCGCCCAGCTGGGATCCACCTGGCATGCCCACCAGGGTGCGATGCTCAGCCCATCTGGAATGTTGCTTGGCTGGAACAGGAGCCATTCTAGCGTCTGAGGCAGAAGCCATGGAGTCATCCTCAGAGCCCGGGCCAACTTTGATCCAATGGAGCCTTGGCTGCGGGAGAGGAAGAGAGAGAAAGAGAGAGAGACAGAGAGAGAAAGAGAGAGAAAGGAGAGGGGGAAGGGTGGAGAAGCAGATGGACGCTTCTCCTGTGTGCCCTAGCCAGGAATCAAACCTGAGACTTTGACATGCTTGCCTGACATTCTACTGCTGAGCCAACCAGCCAGGGCCAGCATACTGTTTTCAAGGTTCATCTACATTGTATTGTAGCATGTGTCAGTACCTTATTTGTTTTTATGGTTGCATAATATTTCATTGTATAGATTGACCATATTTTATTTATTTATTCATCAGTTGATGAAAAAGCAATTTTTGAAATTAACAATCAAGCTGATTGTTTGAAAATAAATTGCAATGATAGAAGATCCTTTATTATTTAATAATACCTTGACTAAAATTTAGCATTTTATTTTCATTAGTGTTTAGAAGTTTTCCTGAAAGACATGATTAAATGAGATTTAATACTGACTTGTAATTGAATTCAAATAATCAGTTCAGTTAATTTTTAAACAGCTATCTTCTTTTCTAAGCTTGATAAAGGTTGGTTAAATATTAAATTCTCTGATCCTTTCCCTTTCTCTTAGACAGTTTCTTAATAGCTTTAGGGGTAATATAAGGGTGAATATGAAACCAGCCTCATTTGATGTGTTGTTAGATATAAATATCAATTATAGTAAGTCTTTCTGGATAGTTGAGTTTTCTGAAGAGGTGAGGAATTTCCTTTTTAGTCAATCAAACATTTTCCTGGTTGAATCAGCTTAAACATTTGGTTTTACATTTCTGAAATGTATAAGACCCTTTCTTACCTTCATAAAAATGAAATATGCCAAATACAATTCAGTTTTCTTGATGACTCATTTTTATTGCCTGTTATTTGGCTTTTACTGATATAGCAACTACCCTGGAAAAACAGGAATTTTTGTTTTATTTTAAATAAACTGAGATTATTTTTCCACAACTTGTGTTTTAAAATATTTTTTTGCTTGCTCTCTTGCAATTGGTTTATGTAACTATTAGTATGCTTTCCTGTAATAGCTTTGCTCTTGGTTTTCAATTTATTAAAACAAACAAACAAACACATGATCAAACTTGTTAACCCTGTGGAGGTAGTTTGATTGAAAGGACTAACAATTTGGTCTTTGTGCAGTTTCTGGTTAACTGTATTCTGAGTAAGTGAGGTTGCTAGGTATTGAGTTCAGGATGAGTAAGATGTTATTATAGTTACTTTTTAGCATTTTTTTAAAGGGTAAGAGAAAGGGAAATTTGAATCAAATTTGTGTCTTAGTAAATGGAACATGTTTTCCAAAAGACCAAAGTAGATTTCTTTTGGGTATGTAGAAATAGAAAATGGGAATTATAGATTAGATTTCATAACTAATGAAGAATTAATTAGGATGAATAATTCTATAACTAGTTATAAAGCTACAATGTTAATGACAAATTGGAAAAATATTGATTGTTGAAATTTACTAGAATTTTGGGAGAGCTTGGCAGACATTCCCAAGAAACATCTGGTAAGAGAACTGTGCAGAAAGTTTGTATGTTTCGTGTTCTCTAATATACTGCCAGGGCGGAAGCAGCCACGTCTCTTCCTCTTTGTAAGTTTAAACTGAACGTGTGTGTCAATTTTCATCCTAGAAATTTATTATTAGTCTGGCATTCAGTAGCATTGAAACAGTGCAAATTGGTGGTATTTGTTGTTTTTGAGAGGTTTGTTCTTTTTGAAGGGGCTGGCCATGTCCCAGACTGCCTAATC
The DNA here is from genome assembly GCF_036850765.1 of Saccopteryx bilineata. Taxonomy (NCBI): domain Eukaryota; kingdom Metazoa; phylum Chordata; class Mammalia; order Chiroptera; family Emballonuridae; genus Saccopteryx; species Saccopteryx bilineata. Next base: position 286,080,403 of record NC_089493.1, read on the forward strand.
CTGCTGGGCAGGTTTGTTAGTTAATGTGATCTTTGCACTGCTCCTCACTCCACAGGTTATTGTCCCTATGTCTGCCATGTCTACCAAGACATTAGACATCAGCCTTCTTCTTTGTAATGTTGTTCTTGTCAACTAAAAGTTAAAGTAGATTCAATTCTTAGGAGTGTGGTTGTCAACATCTTAATTTTCAATAGGTACTTTGCTCAAAATTGGCATTCTGAATGTTGGTTTTCTCTGAGTAAGTGAGTTGCCTAACTTCAAGGGTTTTGGTTAGGATTAAGAGAGAGAGAATGTACATAAGGGCACCTGGCACATGGTAGGTTTTTAGAAATATTTTGGCTTTCACCCTAGTCTCCTCCTCCCAAAATCTGTTTTCATCAGTATTGAAATCCCTATAGTGGATGGTACACCAGGCGCAGCCATGAGGAAAGAGGGACACAAGGGGAGCATGAGCTCTGTAATGCTGAAACCTCATGCCAGACACAAGCTAGTGCAGGGAGCCCAGAGGGCCCACACTCAGATTCGAATGAGTCAGATGCAGGCTTCCCCAATATCCAGACAGAACTTGACTTTTATCATTGTTTCTCGCCTGCCCTTTGCACGTGCTTCCTCCAGCCCTGATCTCAATCTCCTGGGGCTGTGAGCACCAGGCACAGCATGACTGCAGTAAGGGAGACCATAAAAAACAGATACGCAGAAGGTGGACACTGCATCCTGCAGCCATGGGACTGTACAGAAAAATAAAGCGGTGTGAGAACACAGACACTAATATCAGTGAATTTATATTTTTTTAAATTAATTTATTCATTGTAGAGTGGTGAGATAGAGAGAGAGAGAGATGGGTGGGGGAGAAGCAGGAAGGATGAACTCCCATATGTGCCTTGACCAGGCAAGCCCAGGGTTCTGAACCGGTGACCCCAGCCTTCCAGGTCAACACTTTATCCACTGCACCACCACAGGTCAGGCCTACGTGCTTTTTTAAAAAATTTATTCATTTTTTTTAAGAGAGGAGAGATGGAGGGAGGGAGAGAGAGAGAGAGAAAAAGAGAGAGAGAGAAAGGGGAAGGAGCAGGAAGCTTCAACTCCTACATGTGCCTTGACCAGGCAAGCCCAGGGTTTTGAACTGGTGACCTCAGCATTCTAAGTTGATGCTTTATCCACTGCGCCACCACAGGTCAGGTCTGCCTTCTTTTTAATGTCTTTTTTGAAATGATTTTGTTCACTGTATATTGAAATGGTGTTGTGATTAGGGTAAAATTATAATGTAGATATGGTATGTTTAGAGACCTTTTCTTTTTGATAAACATATTGGTTTTGGCTGTCTACTTATGGCTGGCATTGGACTTGGCAATTTTGGAATTGTGTGTTAGATAAATAGTATCTAGGGCATGCTTTAAAAAAAGGACTATTCAAATATTGACAAGAAAAAAGAAAGCCCAAAACAACTCTAGGAACTTTCTTGTTCAAATGAATTAAAACTGTCTAAATACAGTGTGGTAAAATTAGGCTTCCCCTTCAGTTTCCATGGGGCCACGTGAGTTCATGGGCCTCTTGTGCCTGTCTGAGACACTCTTCGCTTGTTAGCTATCCTTAGAGTGCGGGAATGTGGGATACTGTCCACAGAGAGCAGTGTTCCCACAATGCTGCCTTAATATAGAACGTTTTTCCAAAAACACATTGGCTACTGACAGAGTTCCACTCCCAAACATGGTCATCGGTTCAGAGTTCATTTTTATTTGTTTCTATGTAGTTAGTTAGACCAAGAAAAAATTATGTAAACTTGTCAGTGTTACCAACTATCAGTATTGCTTAGGGTAGAGGAGCAGAAAACTGAGTTTCTAATTAAGAAAAAACAACACTGTTCCTCCTTCAGAGCAAAGGAAGACAGTGGCCCCTCTGTGGCCACATGGGGGAGGTTGGAGGTCGGCCAGAGTCAGGCTGATATTTGCTGAGAAGGTGAGTGGATGGGAAATGATCAGGGGTACGAGGGGCATACTCTAGGGCTAGCCCCCACCCCCCGCTCTGGTGAGTGGTAGCATGCCCCAACTTTGTTTATTGATCCCCCTGAAAAGTTGCCCTCATGGGGCAGCTTTGAACATCCCCTAGAGCAGCTGGATTACAGTGTCTACAAGTGGATGGTCACCAAAACTGTTAGGCAGCCCTTGTTCCCATGGAGTCCCAGCAAATGTTGTTCACCTTTTGTTAGGATGTTTTTCAAGCTGGTAAGTGGATAGGTAAAACTATTCAGGACAAGTGTGGTAGCTTCTCCAGGGGATAAAAGAGTATACTGTGTATGTCAGGATCCCTTCAGGGGCCTTGAAACCATTCTTTGAAAGCACCCTATTACTCTGCTGTTGGGCTACATTTTGTTTTCTCTTTGTAAAGCCAACTTTGCTGGTATCCATTTGTTGAACTAAGTCTTTGAGGATGTGAGGACAAATATAAACTGTAGTCTTTCTCTCAAAAATCTCCTAGACTACCCCCATCATACTGGTGGGAATGTGAACGGGAACATTCTCGGGCTGTGGTAAACAGCCTGGCCACTCTTCAAAAGGTTAAACACAGAGTTACCATGTGATTTAGCAGTTCCATTCCTAGGTGTATATCCAAAAGAATGGAAAACATATGTTCACACAAAAACTTGTAGGTAACTGTGCACAGAGGGGCATTACTTGTAATAGCCAAAATGTGGAAATAACCCAAATGTCCATCTAATGCTGAGCAGATAAACAAAATGTGGTCAATCCATATAATGGAATATTGTTTAGCCATAAAAAGGAATGAAGCCTGACTTGTGGTAGTGCAGTGGATAGAGTGTTGATCTGAGATGCTGAGGTCCCAGGTTTGTAACCCCGAGGTTGCCCGCTTAAGCAGAGGCTCATCTGCCTTGAGCAAGGGCTCACCAGCTTGAGCGCGGGGTTGTAGGCTTGAGTGTGGTATCACCGACATGATCCCAAGGTCGCTGGCTTGAGCAAAGGGTCACTGGCTTGGCTAAAAGCCCCCCACCCCCGTCAAGGCATGTATGAGAAGCAATCAATGAACAACTAAAGGGACACGACTACAGGTTGATGTTTCTCCTCTTTCTCTCTTCCTCTCTGTCTCTGTCTCTTTCTCTCACTAAAAAAAAAAAAAAAAGGGAATGAAGTATTGATACTTGCTACAACCTGGATGAACCTTGAAAACTCTTGCTAAGTGAAAGAAGCCAGTCACAAAAGGCCACATATTAAATGATTTCATTTCAAGTGTCCAGAACAGGTGAATCCGTTAGAAATAGAAAGTTAGTTAGTGGTTGCCTAGAGCTGGGGGAAGGAGGGTAAATGGAGAGTGACTACTAATGAGTACGGGTTTCATTTTGAGATGATGAAAATGTTCTGAAATTGATTATGGTGATGGTTGCACAACTTTGTGAATGTACTAAAAAAATTACTGAATTGTCTACTATAAATGGATGAATTGTATGGTATATGAATTATATCTCAATAAAGCTGTTATAGAAAACAAGCCTCTCAGACTAACATTAACTAACATCTACAATTAGAGTATACTGTAGTAGAAGGTAATAAGATTGGAAATAGAAATTTTGTAGTTCATATCTATAGAAAAGAGGGGGATGAGAATGATGGTGTTGTTGCAGCCTCTTGGGAGAGAGAGAGATTGTTGGGTAATCAGTGAGCTTTAGGTATCTGGTTCACAATTTTGGAGATTCAGAATTCTCATTTCCATCAGTGTTCATAGTTGTACAAGTTTAAGAGGACTGATTCATGCTAATCATGAGACTGATATAGAGACTAGGTGTATTAGTGTATTAGTTTACATTTGAGAATATAGTGTGCTTTTGCAGTGGCTAGAGCTGAAAAGTCGTCAAAAAGTTCATTGGCAACATCAAGCATGAATGTTTTGGCATACTCCCCATCTGTAAATGGCTTTCCATTTCTCACAATTGCTAAAGCACCAGCAAAGCTAGCTGAATTCCAGTCACCTTGTTGGGTCCAAACACGGAGTTGCTGCTGACTAGCTTGCACTCTGCACAGTAGCTCTTGACATGCTTTCTTCCTGCTGTCCCTGCTGGATATTTCAATGCAATTGTAGTATGGTGTGTGTCGAAGTGCCACTTTATATTTGACCGTTTCATTGATGCAATTTTATCATTGCATATTAGACACACTGCAGAACCTGCTCTCTCCACAAAGGTGAATTCCTCTGTCCATTCCTGCTGAAAAGTACGATACTCCTCATCTTTGTTTCTTTTATGTTCATCAATTGCTTTCTCATAGGTTCCTTGATGGGGGGTGGGGGGGGGAGCTAGAGCAGACTGAGTGACCCCTTGCTCAAGCCAGCGACCTTGGGTTCAAGCTGGTGAGCCTTGCTCAAACCAGATGAGCTGCGCTCAAGCTGGCGACCTCAGGGTCTCAAACCTGGATCCTCTGCATCCCAGGTTAATGCTCTATCCATTGCGCCACCACCTGGTCAGGCCATATATGTATATAATATTATATATATATATATATATATATATATATATATATATATATATATATATATTTTAACACTCATTTCTTAAGCTTTCTTCTGGAGCTCTGAGAAGTACTGGTTGTCTTGCAGGGATGATGAAGTGTCTAGAACATAGCCAGCTCTTCCAGAGTAGTGGAGCACTCTAGTCCCAAGGCTGGAGATAGAAGTGGGTAGAGGTCATCTCCTCAGCATTTTCTTTAATGTTAAGTGAACAGAGTTCTCAAATACCCGATAATTATTGGTTCTCATTTGTTTTTCATGAGAGAAAAATATGTGAAGTGCCAGCAGTTCCTGGAATATAAACATACAGTGAAAAGTATTTTCTCTCCCTAGGTCTCCTGTCCCTGCCCAAGGCTGTTCTGTCGACATACATTAGCACGTCTGTTTTCCTTTTCCATAAAGCACAGGCCTATAAATATTTTTCAGTTTAAAAATAGTGTTTTCTCTACTGTGAGTCAAGGTTCAGTTCTCAGCTATCTAATTTTAGTTCCTTGTTTTTATGAACTTAAAAATGTTTTCCTTAACCAGAAAATAGAAAAAAAGCACACACAGAGAGGGAGGAAATTTCTTGCTATGTTTTCCTGTAGCACAGACATTGCTACATGAAGGTTTTTTTGGCAAGCAGCTTATTAAAAAAATTGTGGAGACAGGAGTTTAGAGAAGGTATAAGCAGAGCAGAGTGCTATCAGCCATTTGTTGCTTTGTGGAATGTTTTTGGAGAGTAATAGGGTTTAGAGACCCTATAGAACGCTCTAGTTCTTAAAGTGTGTATTCTTTTATTTTTTTATTTTTATTTTTATTTTTTTGCATTTTTCTGAAGCTGGAAACAGGGAGAGACAGTCAGACAGACTCCCGCATGCGCCCGACCGGGATCCACCCGGCACGCCCACCATGGGGCGACGCTCTGCCCACCAGGGGGCGATGCTCTGCCCATCCTGGGCATTGCCATGTTGCGACCAGAGCCACTCTAGCGCCTGAGGCAGAGGCCACAGAGCCATCCCCAGCGCCCGGGCCATCTTTGCTCCAATGGAGCCTTGGCTGCGGGAGGGGAAGAGAGAGACAGAGAGGAAGGCGCGGTAGAGGGGTGGAGAAGCAAATGGGCGCTTCCCCTGTGTGCCCTGGCCGGGAATCGAACCCGGGTCCTCCGCACGCTAGGCCGACGCTCTACCACTGAGCCAACCGGCCAGGACCTTAAAGTGTGTATTCTTATATGAAAAATGAATAAAACACTTAAAATAAATAATTATAGGAAATCTATTACCTTAAGTGACCCCTATTTATGATAGACTTTGTAATTTCATATTCTTAGGTATAAACAGTAATTTGGTTAAATTGATGTCAACCAATTTGTATATTCATCTTCTGATGCTATTTTTTGTATACAGTGTCCATAAAGTCGATGGTGCACTTTTGACTGGTTACAGGAAAGCAACAAAAGACCATAGAAATGTGAAATCTGCACCAAATAAAAGGAAAACTCTCCCAGTTTCATACCTATTCAGTGCAGTTCAATGTGGGCTCACACACGATTTTTTAGGGCTCCTTAGGTAGCTATCCCGTATAGCCTCTACAGACTCGTCACTGACTGATGGCCTACCAGAACGGGGTTTCTCCACCAAACTGCTGGTTTCCTTCAACTGCTTATCCCACCGAGTAATGTTATTCCTATGTGGTGGTGCTTCGTTATAAATGCGCCGATATTCACGTTGTACTTTGGTCACGGTTTCGAATTTAGCGAGCCACAGAACACACTGAACTTTCCTCTGTACCGCCCACATCTCCACCGGCATGGCCGTGGGCTGCTCCGCTGTATACACGGTGTTACGTCATCATCTGCGCATGCGCACATGCTGCCACATCATCCTACAGAAACTGGGAGGGTTTTCCTTTTATTTGGTGCAGATTTCATATTTCTATCGTCTTTTGTTGCTTTCCTGTGACCGGTCAAAAGTGCACTATGACATTACGGACACACTGTATTTTCCTTTGCATCTGCATAATTCACATATTTTTATTTGTAAGGAGAATTAATATTTCTTTGAGTTAATGTTTCTTTAACCATTTCCTGTCTGAGTTTTAGATTGTTTTTTAAAAAAGGTTTTTTTAGTGTGTGTGTGTGTGAGAGAGAGGGACAGAAAGAGAAAGAGAAACACACACAGACAGAAAGGGAGAGAGATGAGAAGCATCAACTGGTAGTTGTGGCACTTTTTAATTGTTCATTGATTGTTTCTCATATGTGCCTTGACTAGGGGTGTCAGGGGGGAGGCAAGGGGTGCTCCAGCTGAGCGGGATCCTTTGCTGAAGCCAGTGACCTTGGGCTCAAGCTATCAACCTTGGGCTTCAAGCCAGTGACTTCTGAAGTTAAGCCAGTGACCATAGGATCATGTCATTGATCCCTTGCTCAAGCTGGTGAGCCCGCCTTCAAGCCAGATGAGCCAGTGCCCAAGCCAGCAATCTCAGAGTTTCGAACATGGGACCTCAGCATCCCAATTTGACTCTCTATCCACTGTGCCATGACCAGTCAGGCAGTTTGTTTTGTTTATTGATATAAGGCTTTTAGGATTTTTCAATGCAGATACAATTATCTTTTAACAAAGATGGTATCATGTTAACATATTGTTTTATAATGTCCTTTTTCACCTATAGATCAGCGAACATCTTTCCACTGCTCATCAGTATATACTTCTATATCATTTTAAATGACTATAATATTTTATTATAGGGATATAGTATAATATATTTGGGAAATGTCCCTTGTTGGAAATTCAGATAGTTTCCAGTATTGTATGAATATATATCATGATACTTAGATGTACATTTTCCAAACATCCATTTCTTAATGCAGCATACAAAATAATGCATGTCATAGTTTTGTTGTGGCACTTCCTTTTATTTCATAATAGAACAGAAAGTAATGATACATCTTACAATCACTGACAACTTCTCTTTTATAATGATGTGGCAAACATCCTTATTGGTAATTGTCTTTGCCCCCGTGAATTACTACCAAGGTCTAACCCTTTATGTGTGTATTGATTGCTCTCTTGTATTTCTTTTTTTAATGAGTTGCCTGTGCATTGAGGTGTTTGTCTAAAATTTCCTTATTAATTTGTAAACTCTATTTGTACAAGTATCTTTGATCTTTGTCTTCCTTATGTGTTGTAAAATTTCCCCCAGTGTGTAATTAGCCTTTTAATCATGATATTTAGAAATTTAAAATTTATATTGAGCATATCTATCAGTTTTCTTTTATGATTTCTAACTTTAGTGACATGGTTAGAAAAACCTGCCCTGCTACATGATAATGTAAAATATGAATCTGTATTTTTCTGTAATGCTTTTATATATTTTTCTTTTTTTATATTTATATCTTTAATCCATCTAACATTTGTTTTAGTATGAAATATGGGTGGTCCAAGTGGTTAGGCAGTTAGTTTTTACTATTTACTGGTATATATGGTTTATATATAACATATTGATATATATTTATGAATAGTATATAGAATTCTGATTTATATGTGAGTCTATTCTTACAGGTCTTTTTGTCATTCTGTTTTTATACATTTATTCTTACTGATCAAATTTAGACTTAAATTGTGTTTCCTCACAAATTCCCTTTGGCTTTTTTTTTTTTTGTAGTTTTTCTGAAGTGAGAAGTGAGTGGGGAGGCAGAGAGACAGACTTCCAGATGCGCCCTACTGAGATCCACCTGGCAAACCCACCGGGGGGTGATGCTCGGCCCATCTGGGGTCCTTGATCTCTTGCAACTGGAGCCATTCCGGCGCCTGAGGTGAAGGCCATGGAGCCATCCTCAGCACCCGGACCAACTTCGTTCCAGTGGAGCCTTGGCTGCGGGAGAGGAAGAGAGAGAGAGAGAGGAGGGAGAGGGGGAAGGGTGGAGAAACAGATGGGCGCTTCTCCTGTGTGCCCTATCCGGAAAGGAAATCTATGCCGGACTTCCACATGCTGGGCTGATGCTCTACTGCTGAGCCAAGCAGCCAGGGCCCTCCCTTTGGCATTTTGATTTAAGCTCTTTTAGGTGACAGATTAATTTGACATCTATAATTTGTAGTTTTCCCATTCAGCAAGCTGGTATATATCTCTATTTATGCAAGTCCCTTTTGTGTCACTTAGTAAAGGTTTATACTTCTTCATTAGTTTATACATATTTAAAAAAATTTATTTTTAAGGATCTGAAACAATACATAGAAGAAAACATAGGTAACTAAACTTATGGACCTTGGCTGTAGAAAGCATTTTATGAATTTGACCCCAAAGATAAGGGAAAAATCAATGAATGGGACTATACCAAACTAAAAAGCTTCTGCACAGCAAAAGAAACCAACAACAAAACAAAAAGGCAGCCAATCAAATGGGAGATGATATTCACAAACAACAGCACTGATAAAGGGTTAATATACAAAATATATAAAGAACCCACAAAGCTGAGCAGCAAATAAGCAAATAATCCAGTTAAAAAATGGGGAGAGGACCTGAATAGATACTTCTCCCAAGAATACATACAGCCTGACCAAGTGGTGACACAGTATATATCGTCGGACTGGGACGTGGAGGACCCAGGTTCAAAACCCCGAGGTTGCCAGCTTGAGCGTGGACTCATCTGGTTTAAGCAAAGCTCACCAGCTTGAGCCCAAGGTCGCTAGCTTGAGCAAGGAGTCACTTGGTCTGCTATAGTCCCCCTGTCAAGGCACCTATGAGAAAGCAATCAATAAACAACTAAAGTGCCGCAACAAAGAATTGATGCTTCTCATATCTCTCCCTTCCTGTCTGCCTATCCCTATCTATCCCTCTCTCTCTGTCTTCTCTGTCAAAAAAAAAAAGAATACATACAAATGGCCAATAGATATATGAAAAGATGCTCATCTTCGCTAGCTAGCTATTAGAGAAATATAAATCAGAACTACAGTGAGATATCCCCTGCCTGACCTGTGGTGGCGTAGTGGATAAAGTGTCAACCTGGAATGTTGAGATTGCTGGTTTGAAACTTTGGACTTGCCTGGTTCAGGCACATACCAGAAGCAACTACTATGAATTGATGCTTCCCACTTCTCCCTTGCCTCTTGTCTCTAAAAATCAATAAATAAAATCCTAAAAATAAATAGATAAAATACAATAAAATAAAATTAATCAATGAAATAAAAAAAAAACTACAATGAGATACCACCTCACACTTGTTAGATTGTTTGTTGTCAACAAGACAGGTGATAACAAGTGTTGGAAAGACTGTGGAGAAAAAGGAACCCTTATTCACTGCTGGTGGGAATGTAAACTGGTACAGCCACTGTGGAAGACAGTATGGTGGTTCCTCAAAAAATTAACAATAGAATTACCATATGATTCAGCTATCCCATTCTAGGATGTCTACCCAAAAAACTCGAAAACATTGGTACACAGTGTTCATCTCAGCATTAATCACAGTGGCCAAGATATGGAAACAACCAAAGTGTCCCTTGAGAGAGGATTGGATAAAGAAGATGTGGTACATACATATTGATACAATGGAATACTACTCAGCTGTAAGAAATGATGACATATTGCCATTTACACAACAACATAGATGGACCTTGAGAACATTATACTAAGTGAAATAAGTAAGTCAGAAAAAGCTAAGAACTGTATGATTTACACAAAGGTGGAATATAAAACTAAGACTCATGGACATAGATAAAAAAGTGAAATTGTTACCAGGCAGGAGTAAAAAGGGACAAATATATGGTGACGGAAAATGATTGGACTTTTGGTGGTGGGTACACAATGCAATCAACAGTTCAAATGCTGTAGAGATGTTCACCTGAAACCTATTACTTTTATTGATCATTGTCACTCCATTAAATTTAATTGCTAAATAAAATAATTATTAAGTTTTACTATTTTTCATTGCTACTATGAATAGGATCTTTTTTTGTTTATATGGGGGGGGCAAAAGTAGGTTTATAGTTGTGAGTACACAAAATAGTTTATTCTTATTACTTATTGTATTATTTTCCAAACAAACAGCTGTAAACCTACTTTTGCCCCACCCTGTATTTTCTAGCTAGTTACTGTGTTGGTATGTGGGAAAGTTGTCTATTTTTACAATATAATTTTTATAACAGTAAAACCCACCCATTTTAAGTGCACAGTTCAATTTGAGTGTTTTTTATATATATATATATATATATTTTTTTTTTATTTTTTACAGAGAGAGGGATAGACAGGGACAGACAGACAGGAACGGAGAGATGAGAAGCATCAATCATTAGTTTTTCGTTGCACGTTGCAACACCTTAATTGTTCATTACTTTCTCATACGTGCCTTCACCGTGGGCCTTCAGCAGACTGAGTAACCCCTTGCTTGAGCCAGTGAGCTTGGGCTCAAGCTGGTGAGCTTTTTGCTCAAACCAGATGAGCCCTCGCTCAAGCTGGCGACCTCGGAGCCTCGAACCTGGGTTTTCTGCATCCCAGTCTGATGCTCTATCCACTGCGCCACTGCCCAGTCAGGCTCAATTTGAGTTTTAACACGTTTGCAGTTATATAACCATTACCACGTTTGATATAAGGCATTTTCATCAACCCTAAAAATTCCTTTGAGCCCCACTGCAGTGAATTCTTCCCCCATCCTCAGCTCATGGTGACCACTGATGTGCTTTCTGTCAGTATAGTTTTGTATGTAATCTTCGGTGATTTGTTTCTTTCACTTAAAATAATGCTTCTGAGATTCATCCATGTTGTTGCATAAATAAGTAGTTTATTTCTTTTTAGTGCCAAATAGTACTTTGTATGGATATACCACAATTTTTACCAGTCTACTTACCAGCTGATGGATGTTTGTGTTGTTTCCAGTTCTTATCTATGATAAATGAAAGTGCTGTGAACATTCATAAGTCTTTTGTGGACATATGTTTTTATTTTTCTTGGTTAAATGCATAGAAATAGAATTACTTTGTTGTATGGTGAGTGTGTATTTAACTTTATATGAAACTATTGTATAAAGCAGAAAATGTTATTTTTCTGTATAACTTTTTGAATGCTTATTTTTAAAAATCAGATAATCTTAGATTTTCTTGGAAAAAAATCTTGTAAATCTAAAATCCCTTCTTTTTCAGTCTTTATATCTAATTTCTTGGCTACGGCCAAACCATCCAAATGTGCCTGATCTCATCTTATTTCTTTTTATTGAGCAGAAAGGTAAAGGTAAAAAATTTTCTTCATTTAGAGTTACAGTAACAAATGACTGTAGTTTGTGTTTTTCCTCCTTAAGAAAAGAAAGGGTGATGCAGAGTACAGGAAATAATCATAATAAAGGAAATACTGGCTTATTTCTTAAGTGCCCATTGCCACTAAACTGGTCATTTAATTCCTAAAGGATTTCAGTAAAGGCTGTTTGATGTCTCCACAGCCAGAAAGACCTCTCATCAGCAGGTCAGAAATAAAAAGTGTCCATCAGAATGTTCTGCCCTGTACTCAGTGGCACTAAGAATTGGACTGGGTGCAGTTTTTGTAGATCAGAATGAGGCTCTGCTGCTGCACTTAGTTGTGATTTTTGGGCTGTTCTGTGTGAATTTTGAACAAAACTATTACTTCCTTGAATTTTTGGTCCCATTTTATACCCATAATTCAGTCAATTGAAATAGCTTGTCCACATGCTAGCTGTGGAAAACCTGTAAAGAAAGGAGAGTAATTCTTAGTTATCTCTATCATTTGGAGCTCTTAGGGATGTTTACTAATGGATGTTTCCTTAATTTGTCAATGTACCTTAGATGAAATACATTGAGGGCTCTTGGCAATTGTAACTGCTGATTGGGGGCACTTCTCATTTTCTTGTAATCATTTCAGGTATATTCTTCTCAAATCCCCAAAGTGCTGTGTGTACCTCTTAGCAATATTCACTAGACCATGGAGGTGAAGCTTGAACATCTGTCATCTGTATAGGTGGATTATTCATCCCTCTGTGTGACTTGGCAGGTGATATAAACCAGCAATTTTCAACTGGTGTGCTGTGAGAATTTTTAAAACATGCAATACCTGACTATGCAGTCAGGGGCACTGACCTCTTTTCCCTTAGATTGTCAAATAAAAAAATGACAGTGACCAACACAACAAGACTCATTCTCTCATTTAGTTGTACACTCATTGATTGCTTATCGTATGTGCCCTGACTGGGGATGGAACATGAGACCTTGGAACAATGCTCTATCCCAGGGGTCGGGAACCTTTTTGGCTGAGAGGGCCATGAATGCCACGTATTTTAAAATGTAATTCCATGAGAGCCATACAATGACCCGTGTACGTTAAGCATTATCCAATAAAAATTTGGCATTGTGCCGGAGGACAGCTGTGATTGGCTCTAGTCACCCGCAACATGAACATGAGCGGTAGGAAATGAATGGATTGTAATACAGGAGAATGTTTTATATTTTTAACGTTATTTTTTTTTATTAAAGATTTGTCTACGAGCCAGATGCAGCCATCAAAAGAGCCACATGTGGCTCGCGAGCCATAGGTTCCCAACCCCTGCCCTATCCACTAAGTCACCTGGCCAGGGCCTCTGTTGAATTTTTCAATGGAAAAATTTATAGATTTACCACCTTAAATCCTGGGCTTGACTTTTGCATTTCTCTTTTTAGCTCTGATTAGGTATTCCAGACGTCAGTTTAAACACAAGGGACTGGGCTCTAATTCCGTTTTGCTTTAGATTTGTCATCACTTTGTGCTTTTCTTTTCTCCTTACTCTGTCACGTAAATAACAGCAAAGTAAATTTATTGTAAATACATCTAGTTTCCCTTCATTACTTTTACTGTCTATTAATAACATTCTGGGATTTAAAATATTAATTTAGACATTAAAACAAGGGATTAAAATCAAGCATTAACAGTACTCAAAGTACAATTTTTTTTTAAACTCCATAAATAATGAAAATGAGCGATTGTGTTGCATGCTTCTCAACATCGGAGGTGTAGTCTTTTTGGCTTGCTTCGTCAATATTCTACGTAAAGTGGTTTTTAAAGGTTTAAAAGTTTTACTAGGTTTTTGTCACTTTCCAAGTAGCCTTTTGGGTTTTCCACTCAAAGAAATATTTAACTTCTCTTTTTCCTCTTTTTTTTTTTAACCTTCCTCTTTGTAGACAACCTACTAGAACATTTTCTTCTTATGTCCTTGGGCAAGAGGGAGGGAACAGAAGGCTGGGGATCAGTGCTCACTTTTGTTGGGGAAGGTGCCTCCTTCTGTGTCTAGGAGACAAGTTCTCTAGCAACTAGGGAACGTCTGATAGCAGTCACCCACGTGTTCTTGTGTTAACTGGTCCATTCCCAGTCGCATGTCTTGTTTGTTCAACTGACAACTGGGCACCTCATTAGGATGATCAGTGTACCAGAGCGTTTGGCAAAGTGCTAATCACACAGGCATTCCCAATGCCAGTATCAGGGCAAAGAATTGTGTTAGACCCCTGCCTTGTTTTAGCAAGAGCTGGCTGTTAAATGCATTAGTGACTCAATTCATAAACTTCAAATTCAGAATTGTGTTCTATTTAGTGTAGTGACTAAAAGGATGAACTTTAAAATTAGATGAACATGGACTTACATTGCATCCTAGCTTTACTGCTTATAAACTCTGTGATCACCAGCAAGGGACGCCTGTATTTACACACGTCATGGGAATTCTGCAGTCAGTGAGCAGCCCACCACTTCTTGAATATAAAATGATTCTGTATATATACTATAGTAAAATAAGTATTGACTCTTATACCTCTGCTGGGGGGTGAAAATTAATTAAATTTTCAAGACAAAGACTCCTTGGTTACTTTTTCTCTCATTAAAAATAAAAAAGTCAGGTTTAGTGAGGCATAATTTACATACATTAAAACCCAGCCTTTATAGGTGTATAGTCTGGCTGTTGGTAACAGGTATTATGCCTGACTCTCTGAGTTCGTTGTCTTTTTTCCATCTTTTTCTCTCTCCTTTTTAAAAATTAATTAATTAATTTTAATTTGTTGTGTTACATAGATTCAAGTCACCCACCGAGTACATCCCTGCATCCCCCGTGTTCCCCTCAATCCCCCCCCCCATCCCCTTACACCCTCCCTCCTTCCTTCCAGGATTTGCTTTTCTGCTCTCTATAACGCTGTGTTATGTATATATAATTTCACCAATCTCTTTCTCTTCTCTGGTCCCATCCTCTCATCCCCTTTCCCTCTGTTCCCTTTGTCCCACCTCTGTCTCTATTTCACTTCCTCTCCTTTTGAATTATATTTTTTTATGATTTCATTTTTGTCTCCTCTACTAATTTATTAGTTTGATCTTTTTCTAATCCATTTTAGTGATTTCCCAACGTTTACAATATAAATCTTTAATTTATGATCATCTACCTTCTAATATTATACTACTTGATCTATTGTATAAGAATGTTACAAGAATTCTTAATGCTATGTGTCAGAATACTGTATTTTACATATATTATAAACTCTAAAATATATTATTTTTGTTTTATATTTTACTTTAAATAATTTTTTATTTTTCAATTATAGTTGACATACAATATTATGTTTCAGGTATACAACCCAGTGAATAGACATAATAAACTCACTAAGTGATCATTGTGATAAATCTTGCACAATACATAGTCACTGCAATGTTATTGACTATTTTCCCTATGCTGTACTTTATATCCCCATGACTATTCTATATCTACCAATTTATACTTCTTAATCCCATGACCTTTTTCACACATTCCCCCAATCTAGCAAAGGGTTTCTTTCCATCTGGCAACTGTCAAAATGTTCTCTCTCTATATGAGTCTGTTTCTGTTTTGCTTGTTTGTTTGTTTTTTAGATTTAATTGTTGATACTGAATTGGTATTCAATAAATGGTATTTATTGCCATTCATCTTTTTAATCTTTTTTTTCTTCTTCTTTTCAAAGAAGACCCTTTAACATTTCATGTAATATTGGTTTGGTGGTGATGAACTTCTTTAGCTTTTTCTTGTCTGGGAGGCTCTTTATCTGAGCTTTGATTCTAAATGATAGCTTGGCTGGGTAGAGTAGTCTTGGTTGTAGGTCTTTGCTTTTCATCACTTTGACTATTTCATGTCAATCCCTTCTTGGCTGCAAAGTTTCTGTTGAGAAATAAGCTGAAATTCTTATGGGAGGGAGCTCCCTTGTGGAAAACTGCTTTTCTCTTGCTGCTTTTAAGATTCTGTCTTTGTCTTTAATCTTTGGTATTTTAATTATGATGTGTCTTGGTGTGGACTTCTTTGGGTTTATCTTGTTTGGGAGTCTGCACTTCTTGACTTGTATGTCTGTTTTCTCTACCAGGTGAGGCAAGTTTCTTGTCACTACTTTTCACATAGGTTTTCAATTCCTTGCTCTCTTTTCTTTTTGGCACCCCTGTGATGCAAATGTTGGCACACTTGAAGTACCAGAAACTCCTTCTACTATCCTCATTTTTTGGTTTCTCTTTTCTTCTTGCTGTTCTGATTGTTTTCTGCTTCCTTATCTTCCAAATACTGATTTGAACCTTTGCTTCATCTACTCTACTGTTGATTCTCTCTAATGTATTCTTCATTTCAGTTATTTTTTTTACAGGGACAGAGAGAGAGTCAGATAGAGGGATAGATAGGGACAGACAGATAGGAACGGAGAGAGATGAGAAGCATCAATCATCAGTTCTTCGTTGCGACTGAGTAACCCCTTGCTCGAGCCAGTGACCTTGAGTCCAAGCTGGTGAGCTTTTTTTTTTTTTTTTTTTTTTTTGCTCAAGCCAGATGAGCTCGCGTCAAGCTGGCAACATCGGGGTCTCGAACTTGGGTCCTTCCGCATCCCAGTCTGATGCTCTATTCACTGCGCCACCGCCTGGTCAGGCCATTTCAGTTATTGACTTTTTAAAATATTTTTTATCTCCTTTTGTTTCCTATTTCTTTGTGGAAGTTATCCCTAAATTCATCTACTTTTCCCCTACATTCACTGAGCAGCCTTATAACACAGTGTTTTGAACTCTGTATCTGGCAGATTACTTTTATCCATTTTGTGTACTTCTCTCTTTTTTTTTTTTTTTTGGAGTTCTGTTCTGTTCTCTCATTTGGGACATGTTTCTTTGTCTCCTTATTTTGGCTGCCTCCCTTTGTTTGTTTCTATGTATTAGATAAAGATGTTATGTCTGCTGGGCTTGATAGAGTGGCCTTATACAGTAGGTGTTCTGTGGGGCCCAATAGTGTAGCTTCCCTAATCATCTAAGATGGGTGCTTCACATGTGCCCCCCATGTAGACTATGTGCACCCTCCTGTTGTAGTTGATCCTTGATTGCTATTGGCACATCAATGGGAGGGATTTGTCCCAGGCTGATTTTGGGGGCTTATGAACCTTTGAAAGATTTTAGGAAAGTTTGCAGCATGAGCCAAGACCAGCCTTTTATATGGAAAAGCCACTAGAAATGGCTTGAGTGGGCCTGAAAGTTGGGTATGGGACGAGTAGGGTCTCAGGGAATAACCAGAGTATGGTTGAGAGGAGGGCTCAGTAAAGGAACTATGGTTTCTACCAGCACTTTTGTCTGGGAGAAGCTGCTGTTCCAGCCATTGCCTCAAAGTCAGGCAGTTCAGTTCCTCTTGTATATACAGTGTGTCCGTAAAGTCATGGTGCACTTTTGACCGGTCACAGGAAAGCAACAAAAGACAATAGAAATGTGAAATCTGCACCAAATAAAAGGAAAACTCTCCCAGTTTCATACCTATTCAGTGCAGTTCGATGTGGGCTCACACACGATTTTTTAGGGCTCCTTAGGTAGCTATCCCGTATAGCCTCTACAGACTCGTCACTGACTGATGGCCTACCAGAACGGGGTTTCTCCACCAAACTGCTGGTTTCCTTCAACTGCTTATCCCACCGAGTAATGTTATTCCTATGTGGTGGTGCTTCGTTATAAATGCGCCGATATTCACGTTGTACTTTGGTCACGGTTTCGAATTTAGCGAGCCACAGAACACACTGAACTTTCCTCTGTACCGTCCACATCTCTACTGGCATGGCCATGGTCTGCTCCGCTGTATACGCGGTGTTACATCATCATCTGTGCATGCGCACATGCTGCCACATCATCCTACAGAAACTGGGAGGGTTTTCCTTTTATTTGGTGCAGATTTCACATTTCTATCATCTTTTGTTGCTTTCCTGTGACCGGTCAAAAGTGCACCATGACTTTACGGATTCACTGTAGATCCCTGGTGCCTTTCGAGCTGCAACTCCAGCGCTGGAGCTCTGAGTGAGTGAGTTTGAGTAAGTCAGTGCACATGTCTTTTTAAAAGAATGCTTAGAACACCAATGGTCCTCCATCTTATTCAGCCACAATCCCCATTGCTTTTCACAGTCAGAAATTATGGGGACTTCACTTTCTGGCACTGGAACCCTGGGCTTGGGGGCCTGTGGGACTGGGATCCCTGGCTTTTCATGGGGGGGGAACCTCTTTATCTGTGATAGCCTCTTGATTTTTAACCACCATATTTGGGTGTGGGGCCAGCTGGTTTCAAGTCTCCAGCCCTTCCAGTGTGGAGATAGCTTCTTTATATTCTTAGTTATAGAACTTCTGTCCAGCTAGATTTCAGGTGGTTCTGAGTGATGGTTGTTCTGTAGGTTAGTTGTAATTTTGATGTGGTTGTGGGAGGATATGAGTACCACATTTACCTATGCCACTGTCTTGACCAGAAGCCCCTGATAACGCTTATTTTCCAAACTACAGATAGTAAAGAATATGGGAAATGTCTATCCATACCAGCAGTTAAAAAAATACAAACAAGAATGCTTTCAAGTATCATACTTGCTTCTTAAATAAAAAAAAATTAGGCCCTGATCGGTTGGCTCAGTGGTAGAGCATCAGCCTGGTGTGTGGATGTCCTGGGTTCGATTTCAGGTCAGAGCACACAGAAGTGCCTATCTGCTTCTCCACCCCTACCCCTCTTGCTTTTCTCTCGCTCTCTCTCTTCCTCTCTCTTCCCAGCCATGTCTCGATTGGAGTGAGTTACCTGGGCCCTGAGGATGGCTCCATGGCTTCTGCCTCAGATGCTAAGAAGAGCTCAGTTGCTGAGCAACAGAGCAACATCCTCAATGGGCAGAGCATCGCCCGCCAGTGGGCTTGCCAGGTGGATCCCAGTCGAGGTGTATTCAGAAGTCTGTCTTTGCCTCCTCTCCTCTCATGGGGGGGGGGAATATATATATATATATATATATATATATATATATATATATATATATATATAAAATTATAAATCTTGAATGGCATATTGTTGCAAATTCACTTTTTCTGAAGAATAGAAGCAATAGCTATTTACTCATCAGATCTTGGGAGAATAGCCTTAAGTGACTGCCCTAAAGAAACAAAAGAGCAATTTACTCAAAGATAGTAGTGCAATTGATAATAGAAAAAATTGAACAGTGGTCAGATTCACAGCAGTGGTAATCACTGCTGTAACTATGGTAAACCTATCCTATAGAGTGTTATGTTTATTCATTGTTCCACAAACTTTTGTTGAATTGTTACTGTGTGCCACACTCCTTGCTCAATGTCCTAGATGCCTTACCTCATTAGATCTTCATAGCTCCCGGAGGAGGTAGACATCACTCTTATCCCCATATTACAAAGAAGGAAAGGGAGGCACAGAGAAATTAATTACCTCAGTGTCATGTAGCTGGTAACATGGAGGCTAAATGCACAACCTCCTTGATAATCAGAAGAGCAGATTAAAATGAGAATGATAAAAAATGTTTTAATCTTTTTCATTTGCAAAGATGAAAGAGATTGGTATAGTATTGTTGAGGGGGCGGGGAAATCAGGGACTCTGAAATATTATAGGTATTTTGGAATACAAATTGAGGAAACCTTTTTGGAGGGCTTTTGGCAATTTCTGTTAAAATATTTTAAAAATTTAAGTTTTAGAGACAGGAAGAGGGTGGGGAAGAGAGAGGAGAGTAAGAAAGAAACATCGATTTATTGTTCCACTTATTTATGCATTCATTGGTTGATTCTTGTATGTGCCTTGGCTGGGAATTGAACCTGTAACCTTGGCATGTTGGGACAGCACTCTAACCAGCTGAGCTACTTGGATAGAGTTCTGTCACAAATTTTACATGCCTCAGTATTTGACCAATTTATTCTATTCTTAGGAATTTATGCAATGAAAATACTTGCATAGGCCCTGGCCGGTTGGCTCAGTGGTAGAGCGTCGGCCTGGCGTGCGGGGGACCCGGGTTCGATTCCCGGCCAGGGCACATAGGAGAAGCACCCATTTGCTTCTCCACCCCCCCCTCTTCCTCTCTGTCTCTCTCTTCCCCTCCCGCAGCCAAGGCTCCATTGGAGCAAAGATGGCCCAGGCGCTGGGGATGGCTCCTTGGCCTCTGCCCCAGGCGCTAGAGTGGCTCTGGTCGTGGCAGAGCGACGCCCCGTTGCCTCTGGTGGGCGTGCCGGGTGGATCCTGGTCGGGCGCATGTGAGAGTCTGTCTGACTGTCTCTCCCCGTTTCCAGCTTAGGAAAAATACAGAAAGAAAAAAAAAATCAGTTTAAATAAAAAAAATAAAATAAAATAAAAAGAAAATACTTGCATAAGTGTACAAAGTGTATTTAGGGGGGTCTTGGTAATCATCTTACTTATAATAACACAAAACTGGAAATAGCTTGAATATCAGTCAAAAAAATTTTTTTAATTAAGTGAGAGGCAGGGAGGCAGAGACAGATTCCCGCATGCACCCTGACTGGGATTCACCTGGCAAGCCCCCTACCTGGCCATGCTCTGCCCATCTGGGGCCACTAATCTGTTGCTTAGCAATTGAGCTATTATAGCACCTGAGGCAAGGCCATGGAGCCATTGTCAGCACCTGGGGCCAACTTGCTTAAACTGTTTGAGCCATGGCTGTGGGAGGGGAAGAGAAGGATGGGGTAGAGAAGCAGATGGTCGTTTCTCCTGTGTGCCCTGACTGGAAATCAAACCTGGGACTTCTCCTCACCAGGACTATGCTCTACCACTGAGCCAACCAGCCAAGTCCTTGATCAAATGTTAGGTCAGTTTATCAATATAGTGGAATACTTGTCAGTATTTTTAAAAAAGAGGTAGGTCTTTGTGTACCAACCTGGGCAAAATAGCCATCATTTTATTGTTAATTGAAAAAGCTAGTGAATACACCGTATATAAAACATGATTTCATTCTCCAGATGTACTGAAGAGTATGTATACAAAGAGATGATGATAAATGCAGTAAAGGATATACACAAATCTATAAATAGTGGTTGTCATTAGAGTGGAATTAGAGGAACTTATAATTTTATATTTAATACTTTTTGTTTCAATTTTTTCTACAACAGACATATATTACTTTTATTAGCAAAAAAAAAATTTAAAAAGCCATTACACGGTTATTTTAATTGGCAGAAATGCATGTTGAAGTCATTTAAATAAATGAATGGAAAACAAACCCTCACTGTATACTGGGTGCAGATTGGATGTGGACTTGTCTTGCTGTGAGATTATCACATTCTATACATTCTTAATCTCATTTTATAAGTCATAATATTAAAACACTTTGTTTTCCCCACAAATAGAAAAACTGATTTAAAAGACCTTTAAATCCCTAAAGGAAAAGGAAAAAAATGTTTCTGCTACTTTCCCTCCCCCCCAGTCTAATTAAAGAAGGAACTAATTTTTCACCAAAAATGCCTAGGTAGAGTTAGATCAATTGTAGAAAAAGATTCAGAGATTTGAGTCTGCTGACCTAGTGAAGATATACAAATTTACGAAGTAAATGTTTGCATACATTATCTCCCAGTGGGAGAGTGTGTCTAGGGAGATAATACTGTACCTGCTGGTGATGGAGGGAGAGCCTGTGCTCTTGGTCAACTTAGGCCCTGACTTACCCTACTCCTGAGGGTCACTTGGAGGCAGTGTTGGTTTTGGAACTCCTCAGGGGGTCTGTTTCAGTTTAGGGCAGATCATGAAATACAGCTGTCTGGGATGTACAGGGTTACCCCAGAGCAGGCTTGAAGCCTTGAAATTGAATAACCACCGTTGCAGCATGACTCAGTTGAGCCAGAACTATCTTAATTTAATAACTATCCTAATTTGAACCAGAAGTTATGGATTTGACCCAGAACCATCTTGTTCTGCAGTGGAGTTGTGGTGTGTATAATACTGTTACATTATGTTCATTGTTAGAAGCCTGGGGAAAGGAAGTGACTTGCTTAGCCAACACAAAAATAGCCATAGAACAAGAGAAAGAATTTAAAAATTAGTCTTTTACTATGCTTGTGAAATAATGTTGGTTATAAATATTATTTCAATCTGTTTCATAAATCCATTTCTTAAAAAACCTGCACTTTGAGCGGGAGTTCATGTTTCTAACTTGGGATGCATTTTTTCCCTCATCCTTCTACCCCATCTTTTATTCTAATGCTTTTTTAAAGTTGTCATTTGAGGTCTCAAAACTCTTTTGTAAGAGCTGAGCATCAGCAACAGTTTTCTTTAGTTCTGTTTCAGATGATGATTCTCAGTTTAATTGTGTAATAGACAAGGAAACTGAATAGTAAAGTTGCATTTACTTTGTTGCAATAAAGAATTTTTCGCTCTGGCCGGTTGGCTCAGTGGTAGAGCGTTGGCCTGGCGTGCAGGAATCCCAGGTTCGATTCCCGGCCAGGGCACACAGGAGAAGCGACACAGGAGAAGCGCCCATCTGCTTCTCCACCCCTCCCCCTCTTCTTCCTCTCTGTCTCTCTCTTCCCCTCCCGCAGCCGAGGCTCCATTGGAGCAAAGATGGCCCGGGCGCTGGGGATGGCTCTGTGGCCTCTGCCTCAGGTGCTAGAATGGCTCTGGATGCAACAGAGCGAGGCCCCAGAGGGGCAGAACATCGCCCCCTGGTGGGCATGCCGGGTGGATCCCGGTCGGGCGCATGCGGGAGTCTGACTGCCTCCTGGTTTCCAGCTTCGCAAAAAATGGAAAAAAAAAAAAAGAATTTTTCTGAGAGTAAGTTCTTTCTTTGAGCTGTATGAAAATGAGAAAATTGGGATGAACAATTTTGTTTAATTGGGCATTTTGAAATTTTGGTTGTTCCTACAAGTGGTAATCTAAAGCTAAGTGTTTTAATATGAATTATTTGTTATTCTAAAGAGTAATATTCAGCTTTTTCATGGGTATTATGGAGATGGTATTGGACATATGGCCTGTCTCATTAAAAAGTAATGAGAAAAGAAAAAATTAAGTACTTCAAGGAATAGAAGGGAGTTAGTAGTAGTAGATCAAAATGAGAAAACCGAGTGTGTGTTTTCTAGACAAAAGATTTATGGGAGATTATATATAATATTAGAACTGTTTAATACTTTTTAAAACTTGAGAATTATGTTATTTTTTAAATTTTTATTTATTTTTAGTGAGCGAGAGAGAAACAGACAAAAAGGATGGGATAGAGATGAGAAGCATCAACTCATAGTTGCAGCACTTTTAGTTGTTCATTGATTGCTTCTCATATGTGCCTTGACTGATGGGCTCCAGTCGAGCCAGTGACCCCTTGCTCAAACCAGCGACCTTGGGCTTCAAGCCAGAAACCTTTGGGCTCAAGCCAGCGACCATGGGATCATGTTGATGATCCCATGCTTAAGTTGGCGACCTTAGGGTTTCGAACCTGGGTCTTCAGTGTCCCCAGTCAATGCTCTATCCACTGTGCCACCACCTGTTAGGCAGGATTGTATGCTTTTATAGATTTTGTGGGCATTTCATGATGGCGTGCTGCTGGGACTTCCCATTTGCCCATCACAGACTTTTCAGGCAAATTCTTATCCATTTCTAGAATAGGGCCCCTTATCTGTTGCTATGAACTGCCTCTGTGCCTTGAGAGGCAGCAGTAAGAAGTAGAAAATTTACCCTACTTGAAGTCATGGGCCTTGACAGGAAGCTGGATATTGCTATGAATCACTGGGTTTCTACCATTATTTCAAATTGAACACCTGTCCTATTTGTGTCTTGGTGTTGTAAGGATTTTAAGATGAGATGAATGATGCTCTACAAATGTCAAGTATTCCATTAGGGAAGAAAGGGATAAAACTGGAAAGCACCAAATATTTGGAAGGAAACTAAATTAGGGTTTACATTTTCTTTCGGCCAGGGCTTTCTAATGTACACTTGGGAATAGAAAGTGAAAGGAATGTGTGGGTATTCCAGTCTGGATGGAATGGGGTGGGACAGTGAGGATAGCTGGTTACTTTAAAGACCTGGATGCGTTGATCTTAAAGCACCACTAATTTGTACTTAGCTCACATCCAATTAAATTACTATGTAATTGACATAACAAGAGAGGTATTTTCGTTTTCTTTTTTCTTTTCTTTTTTTGTATTTTTCTGAAGCTGGAAACAGGGCGGCAGTCAGACAGACTCCCGCATGTGCGCTACCGGGATCCACGCGGCACGCCCACCAGGGGGCGATGCTCTGCCCATCCGGGGAGTCGCTCTGTTGCGACAGGGCCATTCTAGTGCCTGAGGCAGAGGCTATGGAGCCATCCCCAGCACCCGGGCCATCTTTGCTCCAATGGAGCCTTGGCTGCGGGAGGGGAAGAGAGAGACATAGAGGAAGGAGAGGGGGAGGGGTGGAGAAGCAGATGGGCGCTTCTCCTGTGTGCCCTGGCGGGGAATCGAACCCAAAACTTCTGCACGCCAGGCTGATGCTCTACCAGCCAACTGGCCAGGGCAAGAGAGGTATTTTCTAACTACTCCAGATAACTTCCAGTCTGGCAGTGGGTCATTAGAGATTGACACATACAGTTGTGGGGTTGCTATAAACTGCCAAAATTTTAAGCCTGGTGATGAATTAGACTACAAGAAAGGCTGTAGCTAGTGTTTATGATCTTTCACTTATTTTTCCTGTATCATCCATTTGGTAGCCGTGTGTACTAAAAGTGGACTTGGAGAAAGGATCAACCTGTAGGTAAGTGATGTAAGTAGACGATGAAGTGTGAGGAATATTAAGGCAGCCCTTGAAATAGTTAATTTTTTTCTTTCATCAACAACTTAAAAAACCCCCACTTTATTCTGGATAACTTCAAACATACAAAAGTAAAGAGAATAGTGAAACGAACTGTCAGGTGCCCACAACCCAGCTTCAAATTATCTATGCATGGCCATTCTTGTCAATTTCTATGTTAAAAATCTTACTGGATTGTGTTGATTCTCTAGTTCTATTTAGGGAGAAATACCATCTTAACACTATTGAGTCCTCCAATCCAAGGACACAATATCTATCTCCTTCCAATTATTTAGATATTATTTAATATCTCAACAATGTTATATATTTTTTAGCATATAGTCATTGTGTACTTCTTTTGTTAAATTTATTCCTAAATATTTATTAAGGTTTCTTTTTTCTTTTTTTGTGACAGAGACAGACAGAAAGAGGGACAGATAGGGACTGACAGACAGGAAAGGAGAGAGATGAGAAGCATCAATTCTTCATTATGGCTCCTTAGTTTTTCATTGATAGCTTTCTCATATGTGCCTTAACTGGGTGCTACAGCAGAGCGAGTGACCCCTTGCTCAAGCCAACGACCTTGGGCTCACGCCAGTGACTTTGGGCTTCTAGTCAGTGACTTTTGGGATCAAACCAGCAACCATGGGGTTATGTCTATGATCCTGCACTCAAGCTAGTGACCCCGTGCTCAAGCTGGTGAGCCCGTGTTCAAGCCAGATGAGTCCGTGCTCAAGCCGGTGACCTCGGGGTTTCGAACCTGGGTCCTCTGCATCCCAGTCTGACATTCTATCCACTGTGCCACTGCCTGGTCAGCCCTAACTATTTATTAACTTTGAAACTGTGTAAATGGAATTGTTTCTTAGTTTTATTTTTGAATTGTTCATTGCTGATACATAGCGATAAAATTAATTTTTGGATATTGATCTTTTGTGAACTTGCTAAACTCATTTAGTCTAGTAGCTTTTTTTGTAGACTCAGGATTTTTCTTTTTACAGGATCATGTCTTCTGGGAATAAGGACAGTTTTACTTCTTCCTTTCCAACATGTATATTTAAAATTTTCATTTTCTGCTACCCTGCACTGGCTAGTACATTGTACCCTTCAGTACAATGTTGACTAGAAGTGGTGTTTGTACACCCAGACCCAGGAAAAAAGCCCTGCAACTAAAAAGCTGCCTCCGTAAATGAACGGCAGGGAAGGACAGAAGACAGAGGCTGGCCACTCTAGTTTGATAATCAATAGAGTTTCTTAAGAGAAATTTACACATGTGGCATGTCTTGGGAGGCTGCAAAACAAAGTGGACATTCTCTGTCCTGCTTGGTAGGCGTCAAAGAATTATAGAGGGTAAAATGTGGTGGTGGTGGCGGTGGGGTATTCACAGGTACTAGAAAGCTAGTGAAGCTACCAGGTATGGGAAATTACATGCTGGACCAGGTCAGGACAACGACCTGTTCTAGGAACCAGCAGGTAGTGGGAGGCAGGAGAGGGGTGTTGATTTATGTCAGAATGACCATCAAAAAAATAAAGCCCTAGGCAGATAGCTCCGTTGGTTAGAGCATCGTCCTGATACACAAAGATTGCAGGTTCAATGCCTGGTAAGGGCACATACAAAAACAGATGAATGTTTTTGTCTGTCTGTTTCCCTTCCTCTTTCTCTAATATCAAATAAAAACAATTATTTTTAAAACTATCTGTAAAAGAATGACCATCAACTACACTGGGGAACAAAATTTTTGTTGCATCCACAAAAACACTTGTTCTTACCTAATTTGAGTGTGCTGAGCTCAAATCTGACATTAGTTTTTCTCTGTAAGCTACAGTTTTTTTGCAATTCAAGATTTTAGGTTTTCGGCCCTGGCCGGTTGGCTCAGTGGTAGAGCGTCGGCCTGGCTTGCAGGAGTCCTGGGTTCGATTCCCAGCCAGGGCACACAGGAGAAGCACCCATATGCTTCTCCACCCCTTCCCCTCTCCTTCCTCTCTGTCTCTCTCTTCCCCTCCCGCAGCCAAGGCTCCATTGGAGCAAAGTTGGCCCGGGCGCTGAGGATGGCTCTGTGGCCTCTGCCTCAGGTGCTAGAGTGGCTCTGGTCACAACAGAGTGACGCCCCGGATGGGCAGAGCATCGCCCCCTGGTGGGTATGCCGGGTGGATCCTGGTCAGGCGCATGCGGGAGTCTGTCTGACTGCCTCCCCGTTTCCAACTTCGGAAAAATAAAAAATAAAAAAAAATTTAAGATTTTAGGTTTTCATCTTATTGTAAAATTTTCAACATTTAGTTTAACATAATGAAGTAGAATGTCTTCTTGGGCATCATCTTTGGAAAATATAATAATTTATATAATGCAGTAAATACACTAATACACTAAAAGATATGATTGCATCAGAATTTGTCTACAATTTCAAAATAGAACATATTAAAACACTTATTTTAATCATAAAATTTGTGCAAAACTTATTTAAATTGTATTCAGGCAAAAATTTGCGTTTGTAGCTCTTGCGTTTGTGTACTTGTTGAGGACAATCTCGTTTGATGCTCCAGCAGTATCCTGCTCATCACTAATAGCTCAAAGATTTTCGAGAAAGTTATCAAGGTGACTGTTAAGTGAATCTTAGTGCTCGCGTTACATCCAATGTTGTGGAAAGCCAACAGCATCCTTTGAACCAGAAGTTCATAGTTTTCTGCTTTTTTGTTGCCAAGGAAGTTCTTTGTAACTGCCACAAAAGATTGCCATGCTGCTTTCTCCTCCTTATTCATCTTCCTGGCAAATTCTTCGTCACATATAAGGGTTCGAATTTGAGGCCCATCGAATACACCTGCTTTTATCTTCTCGAAAGACAAGGCAGGAAAAGCAGAAATAATACGTTGAAAGCATTTACTTTTTCTATTCAAAGCCTGAACAAACTGCTTCATTAAGCCAAGTTTGATGTGAAGTGGGATCCTGTCTCGATTAACTACAGGTTCATTCCAATATTTTGCATCCCTACTTCTAGAGCTTCACGTTTCGGCCACTCCTTCTGTGTCCAGTGTTTCTCTTGAGCTCGGCTGTCCCACAAACACAGAAAGCAAGGATACTTCGTGAATCCTGTCTGTTGTCCTAGCAGGAAGTTTACCATTTTAAGATCCACACAAATGATCCAGTTATGCTCCTCATACTTCAGAAAGTCGAGGACAGTTTTTATGTCATTATAATCTTCTCGCAGATGAGCTGAATAACGAATTGGAACCGCTAAAAATAGGCAATATATGCACGTGTCACAAATGATGAAATATTGCACCATTGACATTGAAGTGTGTAACAGCCACATATATAACAGAATGTGTCAGGACTATTTCTTGCATTTACGCCTACTTGAAGAAGCCATGATTCAATCCTAAAACAAAATAAGAGTGTATTTTTATCAGATAATAATATTTTACATTTAAAAACAACTACAATTATGTAAAAGTTATGTTTGTAAAACATTAATTGTGGTTATGTTCAATCCAAGAGTTGTTGTCCTTTAACTCCAATTTAAAAACCAATGCATGCCATTAATTGTAACAAAAAGAAATTAAAATTGCATAAAAACTAGAGCATGCACCAAAAAATGGATTTCAGATTTGGAATCAGTGATGCAGAAATATATACTAGAAACAGTTCTAAAACCTCATGCAACAGAAAATGAAAAGCAAATTGTTCCCTAGTGTTATTATCAGGCAGTCTCTAAGTGGGGTTTGTGGGAGGCATCTCCCCCTTCTGGCCCTGGTCCACCTCCTGGGTCACTTATCAGTCATGTCATGAAGCAGTGTTTCCTCCACAGTGGTGAGAATGGACATCTTTGCCTTGATCTTGAACTTTTGGTTTTATTTATTTCCTCTTACTTTTTCCTAGTTCATTGATTTCTACTCTGGTATTTATTATTGCTTTCTGTTTGTTTTGGGTTTTATTTACTTTTCTTTTTATAGTTTCTTAAGGTAGAAGTTTAGGTTATTGACTTGAGACTTTTTTTTCCTACAGACTTTTTAAGTTATAAATTTTCCTCTAAGCATTTTCCATAGCTATATCCTGTCATTTTGATTTGCTGTGTTTATTTTCAGTTTAAGGAATTTTCCAACTTCTCTTGTGATTTCTACTTTGACTATTGAATTATTTAGATTTTTTTTTAATTTAGTGAGAGGAGGGGAGGCAGAGAGACTCCCACATGCGCCCCGACTGGGATCCACCCAGCAAGCCCCCTAGGGGGCGATGCTCTGCCCATCTGGGGTTCTTGCTCATTGCAACCAGAGCCATTTTTTAGGCCATGGAGCCATTCTTAGCGCCCAGGGCCAGCTCTCTCTAATTGAGCCATGGCTGCAGAGGAGAGGGGAGGAAAAGAGAGAGAGAGAGAGAGAGAGAGAGAGAGAGAGAAGTCAGAAAAGGAGGGGTGGAGAAGCAGATGTGTGCTTCTCCTGTGTGCCCTGACTGGGAATTGAACCTAGGACATCCACACACCGGACCCATGCTTTACCACTGAGTCAAACGTCCAGAGCCAAGATATGTTTTCTAATTACTAAATATTTTGAGGCTTCC
Source organism: Saccopteryx bilineata (assembly GCF_036850765.1). Taxonomy (NCBI): domain Eukaryota; kingdom Metazoa; phylum Chordata; class Mammalia; order Chiroptera; family Emballonuridae; genus Saccopteryx; species Saccopteryx bilineata. The sequence goes on from NC_089493.1 coordinate 286,109,436, forward strand.
CCAAATTTTTTTCTGTTTTTTTTTAATATTCAACTTAATACAATTGTAGCCAAAAGCATACTTTATATGATTTTAATCTTTTAAAATTTATTGTTCTTGCTTTAGTTAGCCTGTTGTCTGTCCTGGAGAATGTTTCATGTGTGCCCAGAGAGAATGTGTGGTTGGCTGTTGTTAGCTGGAAGTGTTCCGTAGATGTCAGTTAGGTCAGGCTGGTTGATAGTGTTGTTCAAGCCTTGTGTATTATTGCTCATATTGTTTAGTTACATCAATTATTGAAAGTGAAATAGTGAAGTTTCCCAATTTTTTGAGTTATCTCTTTCCCCTTCAGTTCTGTCTGTTTTTGCTTCATCTATTTTGGGGTTCTGTTGTTAAGTGCTTATATGTATGTAATTGTTATATCTTCCTCATGAATTGACTCTTTGAGAAAGGGCGAGAGAGAGAGACAGGAACATTGATCTGTTCCTGGATGTGCCCTGACTGGGGATGGAACTGGCAACCTCTGTGCTTTGGGACGATGCTGTAACCAGCTGTGCTTTATGGCCAGGGCTGAATTGACCCTTTTATCATTATAAAATTTTTCTTTATTTTCTCTAATAATAATTTTTGTCTTAAAGTTTATTTGGTTTGATATTAGACTAGTTAGCTACTGCAGTTTTCTTATGGTTTTGTTTGCATAGTATATCTTCCCCCTTCCCTTTATTTTTTAGTACTTCTAGTACGACAGGTCTGCTAACAATGAATTCTTAGTCTCTGTTTTTCTAGGGATGTCTTTATTTTTACTTCGTATTTGACAAATAGTTTCGTGGAATATAAAATTCTTGGTTAACAGTTTTTAAAGTACTTTGAACATGTCATGTCACTGACTTCTGGTTTCTATCATTTCTAATGCAAAGTCAGCTGTTAATCTTATTTTGGTTCCTTTTTATATGACGAGATGATTTTCCTCTTGATACATTCAAGATTTTCTTTTTTGCATTTGGCTTTCAACATTTTGACTCTGCTGTATCATAGGAGGTCTCTTTGTGTTTCTCTTATTTGGATTTTGTTGAACTTACTTTGAGTTTATTGAAGGTGATGATTAATTTTTTAAAATCTAATTTGTATGTTATGGCCATCGTTTTTCAAATATTTTTTCTGTTCCTTTCTCTCTTTGGGACTTCCTTTATATGTAGGTTGGTATTTTTGATGGTATCCTTTGTGTCTCTGAGGCTCTGTGCCTCGTTATTCTTGTTATTCTTTTTTTATTTCTTCATCAGATTAGATAATTTCAACTATGCTGATTCTTCTGCTATCTCAAGTCAAACGAGCTATTTTTAGCACTTGAGACTGATGCTCAGACCAATGAGCTATCCTCAGCACCTGGGCTGATGCTCAAACCAATTGAGCCACTGGCTATGGGAGGGAAAGAGGGAGAGAAGGGGGAGAAAGTGTGGGAGAGAAGCAGATGGTTGCTTCTCTTGTGTGCCCTGACTGGGAATTGACCCCAGGACAACCATATGCCAGGCTGACACTATTCACTGAGCCAGCCGACCAGGACCTACTTTTATTCTTTTGGATTCCTTCAGTTTTTTGAATAATATTTATAATACCTACCTTGACTCTTTGTTAAGTCCAATATCTGGACCCCCTTAGAGTTTCTATTGATGGCTCTTTTTCCACAGTATAGCTTCTTGAGGGTGGTTCACAATACCTTTGTTTCTTTGCGTGTCTCATATTTTATTTTTTAAACTGGATGTTTTAGTTCATACAGTGTAGCAGGCCTGGATTCTGATCACCTTTGGCAAAATTCAGGTTTTTGTTGTTGTTTTTTGTTTGTGATTTGTCTGGATTGATTTTTAGTGTCTGTCTCCCCAGCAGTATGAAGCTGTTGATGATCCTGCTAATTTTTTTCTTTTATATTTAAGTCTGGTGTTCTAAGGATCACTCAGCATAGCTTAGTGGTAACCAGTGATTGTTCAGAGGTGTGCTTAAACACCTTAACTCAGTAAAGCTTCATCATTTTGCAGTGGATCTGTTGTGGGTTGAGAAACACATTTAAAGTTCAGGTCATTTACAGGTCTACCTTAGCTTTTAACTTTCTGCCAGGCCTTCTGCTGTTGCATCTGGGCCTTTGCTAGGCCTCATTTCAGCCAGGAATGAGTAGATAACTTGAGCCCTTTCCAGTCTCTCCTGCATGTGTGCATCCTTTCAGGATACCAGGGACATGTGGGAGCTTAACTCTATGGCTTTTTTTTAAATTTTTTAAAATTATATACATATATTGCAAATTAACTATTGCTTGAAAAGTACAAATACTTTGCCCATTGCTGAGAAATCTATGGCCAACAACTTTCCATGCAGTTCTTCTGAGAAGCATTGTGCTCCATTTCTGCTTTAAAGCCCACCTTATCTTCAGGTAAGTTTCCTATCTATCACATTCTCATCAGAGCTGTTTATATCTCTTTTGTCTGATCATCTTCGAGTTTCCGATTTCATTTTTTAAACAATTTATAGTTTCACGACTTGCTTTTAATCTCTCCTTAAGCGCTGCAATTTCAAAGCTTGTTCTTTTCTTTGCAGCTTCTAATTATTATCTGGTTTTCACTTCAAGTTCTGCAAATTCTGTTTCATGATTATAGGCTCCTAAAGTTAGCTGAGGAGATGTTGTTAATAATTGTTACATCATTGCTGTTGGGTCTTGAAATATCATTTTATCATAGAACTCTGAGACCACTGTCTTTTTTCCCAACATTGCATTGGTGTCTGATTGAAACAGCTTTGATAGATGATACAGGGTTACAGGTCTTTTATTAGGATCTATGAAGAATATTTTGATGATTATTTCAAATTCAGCCCATCCTGTTTCAGTAATTTCATACGGAGGCTTAGTAACAACTCTTAAAGGATTGCCATAGCTTTCATGCAATTTGAATTGAATTTTCAAAAAAATAAAATAAATTGAATTTTCTTCACATTTGCTTACATATCCTCATTTCTATATGGTTTCACATATACTATACACTGATGGGTATGCCCATCCTCTTCTTTTTTTCTTTACAAAATATCGAGCAACATTGCCATAAACTATTGGTTTAACAATAGTAATAACCCCCTTTACTCTCCCGCTGGAGTCAGGCCCAAATTCGACCATTCACTTAAACATATTGTCGTATGGCAGAAGCCTCGCAGCTGCCAGGAGAAGAGACCGACGGCGGCCCCTTCTGCTCGGGCTCAGGCGGAGGGTTTCTGGCTGAGGGAGGGCGAGTCTCCAGCTATGGCTTTCTTATTCTTTTCTTCTTCCTGTTAAAATTTTGGGTAGTCTGCTGGGTTTTTGCTTGCCCCATTTAGTATTGCAACCTAAGGCTATCTGAGATGTTAGCCATTTATAATTTTTTATTAACATTGTTATAGCCCTATAGAGTATCAACAGGAAGAACTGAGGTTGCCAGTTCAGTTCCCAATCAGGGCATATATAGGAACAGCTCGATGTTCCTGTCTCTGTCTTTCTCTCTCCCCCTTCCTTTCTCACTAAAATAAATGAAAATAGATAAATAATTATATATGACAACACCCTTGGAAATGTGCTCTACTCCATATCAAGTCAGTCCTCCAGCTAGTTTCACAGCTTGTCCCTGGTGGATCTACCACCATGATGGAGCAGGAGTAAGGAATGGGAGGACCCCAGGCTAAACTGCTTCAGACTGACACTGTTCCAACTCAGGGTTCTTTAGTTCTCTTGAATAAATACTTCTCAGTTTGTCATATGCCTTTGATTGATTTCTAGTCCTGAAGTGGTTGTTTTTGACAAATTTGTTCCATTTTACTATTGCATCTCGAAAATTATCTTTTTGTTTTTCCCACATTCTAAGTAGTATAGGTTGTTGTAAAAGTTTAGCAGTACAGAAATGTATAAAATGGAAATGAAAAGTGTATATTACTTCTATCCCTTATAGATGACACTGCTAAAAGCTTAATGAATTGCTTTCTAGTCTAAAGTCTTATTTTAATTATTGTATTTTCGGTTGTATCTCATCACACAATCCCCTTATCCTTTATTTCATAGTTTTTTGTTTGTTTGTTTTTTTACAGAGACAGAGAGAGTCAGAGAGAGGGATAGATAGGGACAGACAGACAGGAATGGAGAGAGATGAGAAGCATCAATCATCAGTTTTTTGTTGTGGCACTTTAGTTGTTCATTGATTGCTTTCTCATATGTTCCTTTGACCATGGGGCTACAGCAGACCAAGTAACCCCTTGCTCAAGCCAGCGACCTTGGGTCCACGCTGGTGAGCTTTTTGCTCAAACCAGATGAGCCCGCGCTCAAGCTGGCGACTTCGGGGTCTCGAACCTGGGTCCTCCGCATCCCAGTCCGACACTCTATCCACTGTGCCACTGCCTGGTCAGGCTATTTGAGTTTTTAATTTAGAGACTTCTTATAGCTCCTTGACTCAAGGAGGTAAATGTAATTAGCAATAATTAGTTTGACTAACAGGAGACAAGGATAAAATAATAAGATTGGTATGATTTATATATTTATACTTTGAGTAGACTTGGTTCTGCTCACACTTTTCACAGCATCACTCTGGTCTAGCCTCCTCTACATTTTTCTCATCCTCCTGCCCTTTATGCTACTGATAGCTCATCCCTTTTACGTTCTCCGGGAAAGTGCCTGCTCAGCCATTTCCCCTGTGATGTCATTATGACCTGGCATGGCTGCATTTAGAGAGTTCTCTGAAGAAAGAGGCAGTGTAGTATAGGGTTTATGCCTGAGCTCTGGTGTCACATTGCTTGGGGTTCAAATTTTAGCTTTATTCCTACTAAGCCTGTGGGCTCAGTTTCTTTTGGGCCTTGTTTTCTCATCTCTACAGTGGGGCCAATAATAGTCCTTGCTGTATTGGGTTGTGATAATGATGTAACAGGACACTCTATGTAATGTGTTTTAGAGCAGTGCTTAGTACATTGGGAGCACACAGTAAATGCTTTCTCTATTCTTCCCCTGTCATCATTGTTGTCATCATAATTATTATTAACAAGAACTCATCCCTTAATGGTGACGTTAGATAGGAGAGAAAAACTTGAATGTAACCTCTTCTCTGCTAGCAGAGGTTTGGGTATTAGTTAAACCACTGGGCAGAGTCAGGACTCTCCTACAGGGTGCAGGAAGTGGTGCTAGCTGGGAGATGGTAGGTTGAGAGGAGAGGCTGTTGTTGGGAAGAAACCAGGACGGCGCAACGACTGGACACACGCAGAAGGTCACAAACTGAGATGATGGAGTGACTGCTAATGGGTGTGGAGTTTCTTTCTAGGGTGATGAAGTGTTCTAAATCGATTGTGCCAATGGTGGCACAACTCTGTGAATATACTAAAAACCACTGACTTGTACACTTTGAATGGGTAAATTGTATGGTATATGAATTATATATTATTTTATCCTGTCTCCTGTTAGTCAAACTAATTATTGCTAATTACATTTACCTCCTTGAGTCAAGGAGCTACAAGAATAAAGCTGTTATTAAAGAATGCTGGGAAGGAAATAAAGAAGTTAGAGAGTAATCTCTCCACTTGGGGTTACTCATTTTAATTTTTTCATTATATCATATTTTTGGCTCTTTTATTATATTTCTAGCAAAATATATTTATTGCTTTTAAGATGAGAAAACAAACATAAGCGTAAAAAAAAAGCATGTTATTATATCTGCCACAATTCATTATAGATGTAAAATACTTTTGTGAGCAGTATAGTAGCAGAATAAAATTGAGCTTGGTTTTGTCAGTGCCAGTTGCCTGAAAGAACTGGGTTCTTAGGTACACCTCCGTTTGGACCAGCATGTGTTGGCATCAGTGTTGGTCCTGGAAGGAGAGCTTCAGTGATTCGCACTTGCCAGACCTCAGGGCCTGCAGCTGGTGGTGTTGTTGTGGAGAGGCAGTTTCAGAAATCACAGCAGTAGGGGATGGGCATGCTGGGTGTGGCTGACTTGTCAGAGGGAGCTGATAATAAAAATGCGCATATAAAACTTGACATGTCTCTGGCCTTCATCATGCTTGAATATAACAATGAAGCATATTTATTGAGGATTTATACTGTGTCAGGCGTGGTGCTGTGACTCTTGATACAGAGGTGAGTTGGAATGTCTGTTGGTCAGCCCCCAAAGACCATATGTTGCCTCCCTCTGTTCCCAAGAGACTAATTTTGAGGTTAGAATTCTGCTTTTTTACTGTGAAGACTGGTTCTGACTCCTGGGAGGATTAATGCTCCTTTTAAATTTGGTTTGAAGCCACAGAATTTTGGTACAGGTATGAAAAGTCTGTGCATGAATCAGATATCCTCTAAATGTTTTGAGATTTGATAACGACAAAATTATTCGAGAATCTAGGAGGTCACATATTTTTCTGAAGAATCTCTGAGGAGGAGAAAGAGTCTCTAGGGAAGCTCAACATGCTCCCTCTTTTTTTTTTTTTTTTTTTTTTTGCATTTTTCTGAAGCTGGAAACAGGGAGAGACAGTCAGACAGACTCCCGCATGCGCCCGACCGGGATCCACCCGGCACGCCCACCATGGGGCGACGCTCTGTCCACCAGGGGGCGATGCTCTGCCCATCCTGGGCGTCGCCATGTTGCGACCCTCCTGGGTGTCGCCATGTTGCGACCAGAGCCACTCTAGCGCCTGGGGCAGAGGCCACAGAGCCATCCCCAGCGCCCGGGCCATCTTTGCTCCAATGGAGCCTTGGCTGCGGGAGGGGAAGAGAGAGACAGAGAGGAAGGCGCGGCGGAGGGGTGGAGAAGCAAATGGGCGCTTCTCCTATGTGCCCTGGCCGGGAATCGAACCCGGGTCCTCCGCACGCTAGGCCGACGCTCTACCGCTGAGCCAACCGGCCAGGGCAACATGCTCCCTCTTTGTTGCAGACTTTCATATTCCTGTGCCCTGACGTAGCGCTCCCAGCCTCAAGCCTTTCAAACACTGCTTGCCAGTGGGGTTTAAGAACGTGGCTTCTAAACCCTTCCCAGAGGTCCTCAGTAAACAAGTCATCTTGCTACTGTACACTGTAGGGCAGGCATGGCCAACAGTTTTTACCCCCAGGCCAGATTAGAAAGAAAACGTTTTTCACAGGCCGGAAGAAATATTAAAATTAAAAAAAGTTAAATACAAAAATGATTGATTTAAGTAAACAAAATTTTATTATGTAATTTATGAATAAATGTGAGTGAAAAAATTTTAATATACAATATTTTAATAAAAATATGTTAGTCAAATAAGTTTGTAAATATGATATATATGTTTGCTCGCTTATAGTTTGTATTGTGGGGGGGGGGGACAGGCTGTAAGCAGGCCGGGTCATTATAGCCTAAGGCTTAGTTTTAAGACTAAGCTTTGTTCACACCCTTGACTGTTACATAATGTGTAGGGTGGTACACTGTCATGAGGAATCCCATTATACCTCAGATAAGTGACTTTGTATCAGAGACTTCTTATTTGTATATTGGATTAAAGGTTTTGATTTCTATACTATAAAGTGGGGCAGACCAGGACCTTGCTCTCTCTCGGTTTCTGAGATTAGCATTAGAGGAGAGAGCAGAGAAAGGCCACATGGAGGAGGCTAGGAGAAGCAGCCAAGATGGTGGAGTGCTGAGGGAGAAGCCAGTTTGTGCAGAGACAAGGGAATGGGAAACAGAGGTGAATAAGGCTGGTGAGCTAGAAACCTTTGATTCTAGGAAACTCAGATAAGTCAGTAGCTTTGTGAGCACTGAATGAGTGGGTTTTGGAGCCCAGGTGTGTGTTTCTATTTGCCTGCCGGGTGCAAGCTAGGATAAAGGTAATGGCCCACCAGTTCTTGGCTCCGTTGATTCATTACTGTCTGTCCGAATCCAGTGCGAATCTGCATGGGCCAGGAGGTGGCTCTGATAGTGGCCGCGGCTACTCGCTTTACAAAATATATTTACATACCGTATAAATATCCAAACTGTATCGCAGTCAATTGAAACAATATTTAATTAATAGAATGAGCTTGAAGGGGTTATTATCGCAAATAAAACAATTATTTCATTTTACAAACAGCCTGGACACGTTTTCAGTTATCAACTGCAGCTATTGTCTATGCTACAATGCCACTTGATTCAGCACACTTGACCACAAAAATAACAAATTGTTTGACCTTGGGTGTGCACTGGCAAACTCCGCTTAAATGAATGTGGGTTTCACATCGCCACTAAACGTCAAACAGTTCATATTGAGTACAGATGAGTACAAAAGTTGTAAATCTTTATAATGGAATTTTTTAAAAAAAGAAAGAAGTATTGCGAATCCATTTGACCAATTATTGGAAGTTAACCCTAGATTAGTCACACATGGAATTCTTTTCCATATATCACTATCTTCTTAAATATCTTGATTTCCAATAATCAAAGATGCTTCCACTTCTGAGTAGCTGAGATTTTAAAGTAGCAGAGAATATTAAAAATTTAATCACGGGCCGTATGTTGGCCATGCCTGCTGTAGGGACTTGATTGCTCACTCAGGCATCTTTGATAAGAAGTTACATTTAGGAAGTGACACCTTTATTCTGTTAGTGCAGGGGTCAGGAACCTTTTTGGCTGAGAGAGCCATGAACGCAACATATTTTAAAATGTAATTCTGTGAGAGCCATACAATGACCTGTGTATGTTATGCATAATCCAATAAAAATTTGGTGTTGTCCCGGAGGACAGCTGTGATTGGCTCCAGCTACCCACAACCATAAACATGAGCGGTCGCAAATGAATGGATTGTAATACATGAGAATGTTTTATATTTTTAATGTTGTTATTATTATTTTTTATTTTTTATTTTTTTGCATTTTTCTGAAGCTGGAAACAGGGAGAGACAGACAGACTCCCGCATGCGCCCGACAGGGATCCACCCCGCACGCCCACCAGGGGCGATGCTCTGCCCACCAGGGGGCGATGCTCTGCCATCCTGGGCATCGCCATGTTGCGACCAGAGCCACTCTAGTGCCTGGGGCAGAGGCCACAGAGCCATCCCCAGCGCCCAGGCCATCTTTGCTCCAATGGAGCCTTGGCTGCGGGAGGGGAAGAGAGAGACAGAGAGGAAGGCGCGGCGGAGGGGTGGAGAAGCAAATGGTCACTTCTCCTGTGTGCCCTGGCTGGGAATTGAACCCGGGTCCTCCGCACGCTAGGCCGACGCTCTACCTCTGAGCCAACCGGCCAGGGCAATGTTATTATTATTTTTATTAAAGATTTGTCTGTGAACCAGATGCAGCCATCAAAAGAGCCACATGGGGCTCGCAAGCCATAGGTTCCCGACCCCTGTGTTAATGAATTGTTCCTTAAAAACATTTCTAAGGCTTCATTTGTGAATTCTGCTGAATGGATTCAGCTTTCTGAGCCTGGTTGTTCTTTACAGTGTGTAAGAAAGGCTTTGCAGAATTCATCTGAGCCCCTGAGCCTGTCCCCACTTGCTCTCCTGCCTCTCTCTGCTCTGTGCCTCCTTCCCTTTTATTGGGGTCCTGCTATCTGCCTCTTTCTGACCTTCCAGAATTTCTAAGTGGTAGGGCGTACTACTGAATTATATTTACCTAAGATAATTAGTTAGGTTTTCATGTTATACTGATGTAAAATCCTGAAAAAAACTAAAATCTTAAGAATTGTACAAAATCCAGAATTTTTTTAGAAATTTGGTGATTTTTTAAAATCATTTAATTAGGGCCATACTTTTTTTTTTTTTTTTTTAACAGAGCCAGAGAGAGAATCAGAGGGAAGTACAGAGAGGGACAGACAAATAGGAAGGGAGAGAGATGAGAAACATCAATTCTTCATTGCGCTCCTTAGTTTTTCAGTGGGCTTCATTCAAGTCAGTGACCTTTGGGCTCAAGCCAGCAACCATGGGGTCATGTCTATAATCCCATGTTCAAGCTAGTGATCTGTGCTCAAGCTGGTGAGACCAAGTGTAAGCCAGATGAGCCCAGGTTCAAGCTGGTGACCTTGGGGTTTCAAACCCTGGTCCTCCATGTCCCAGTCCAATGCTCTATCCACTGTGCCACCATCTGGTCAGGCAGGCAGGCACTTCCCCCATCTAATCTCCAGCTAGGTTTGTTGGCTGGGCAAACAGTGACCAGACTATTTTCAGAGATACAATTTGAATATTATTTCAAAATTGAGCCCTGTGAGATCCTAGTCCTTGCATTCTACCACAGTTTGAGAAAGTCAGATATTTTATTAAATCAATTTTTTTATATGCCATAAATATGTGGATAAAACTTGAATCTTTGTGTGTGGTGAAGGAAAGGGTGACAGAATTCTGGAACCTGATACTGGTCATCAGTATTTCCACATGCTTCCTGAGACCCTTGTCTATGCTGTTTAAATTAAGTAATTTCACAAGTATGTACTCATTACATTCTATGTGCCAGGTACTAGTCTGTGGATAGATCAGTGAACAAAACAGACAGAAAGCCCTGCTTTTGTGGACCATATATAATAAAGTGGGGGGATCAAAAATTGACATGTGTATTAGAGAACTATATAATAAGTATGTTTGTAGAAAGTGCTTAGGGAAAATTCAGCATGAAAGGGCAGGGGTTGTGGGGTGCTGTGGGGTAGAGGCAGTGGAGAGGTCTGGTGGTGGTGGTGGTTACAATTGCAAATAAAGTGGTCAGAGAAATCCTTATTTTCTTGGGTATTCCCTATGAGGGAGATCCTCTGCAAATTTATAAAACATGGTTTTATTACCAGGAAGGAGTAGTTGGTTGGTGAGCTTTTTGAAGTAAATAACTTTTGAAGTTGGCATTGGCAGGATGTTGTGCAATCAGGCTTGTTGGCTGAGTTTCAGACCCCCACATCTGAAGTGAACCACAAGTTTGCAATCATTCCCCGCGTCATCCAAAAATATTTTGTGACCTTGCTGGTTGGCAGTTTTTTAAATGTTATTTTAAATCTCTCCAAAAGGGAAACATCAAAGTGCAGGCTGTCCATGGCTGCCCTTCTCGATACACACAAACAGCTGCACAATACAATCAACCATTGTAGTGACATGTGCTCAACCATTATAAATAGACACAAGGCTTGAACGTGAAACACTCCAGAGGAAGGGCAAGTGCCTTCTTGATGAATGAGCTCTGCTGTTCCCATCGAAAGTCCTTCTCAGACATCAACATTATTTTATGTTTCACTGACTAAATTAAACAACTGTTTTCAGCAGCGGCACTGCATAATTTAACTATTTCCAATATTCAAATCCCAAAATATTTTCTTTTTGCTATTGATCATAAATATTTCTTGTGCTTATTTAGTAATGATTACCTGATTGCCTACTTCACTGCATTTTAAAATTTCATAAGGCCCAATTTTAAGTGATAGAGTTACATATAACTGTGCTGTGTATGTGTATGTGCATGTTTATTTGATATCCTGTTCATTTCCGTATTTTTAGCCCCTAGCCCAAGAAATTTTTATTGTAGCTTATTTGTGACATGACAGAACATCTAAAGCTGCGCCATTTGTTTTTTTTTTTTTTAATTTTTAAAATTTTTATTCATTTTAGAGAAGAGAGAGAGAGAGAGAGAGAGAGAAGGGGGGGAGGAGCAGGAAACATCAACTCCCATATGTGCCTTGATCGGGCAGGCCCAGGGTTTTGAACCAGCAACCTCAGCATTCCAGGTTGACGCTTTATCCACTGTGCCACCACAGGTCAGGATAAAACTGTGCCATTTGTATAGTGGGCTGTTGGTAATTTTAAAATCAGTTTGCCTCTTAAGGAAAAAAAAGACAGTGTGCACTTCATGTTTGTCTCTGACAGTCTCCACTGTTCCCATGCAGATTGAGAACAGCTTAATGTCATAAACTCTACTTATGTATAGTGTGTGGCTTAAGATGGTAAATCCCATTCATTTAGCTTAAATATGAATATACTACAGTGATTTACCTTAATAAAGTTAATATGTTAAGTGAAGTTTTAGTGTTGAAAAGTCATTTTCAATAGTTTTCAAGAAGTACAGGGGGTCCTGGGGTTACAATAGTCTTAACATACGATGTTTCGACTTTATGATGCTCATTCCCATAAAAACTTTTAAAAATTGAGATGTGAGTGTTTCAGCTTACGCCATTAGCGTTATACTTATGGACTACATGGGCGAACCAGTTTGGTTGCACGCGGCAGAAGAATACGCAGTAACGTGGCATGTGAGTGAGGGAGTTGGAGTCCCCCAGTATGCTTACCTATGCCATTTTGGACTGTTAAAAGTGCAAGTGTTGGCCCTGGCCGGTTGGCTCAGTGGTAGAGCGTCGGCCTAGCGTGCGGAAGTCCCGGGTTCGATTTCCGGCCAGGGCACACAGGAGAAGCGCCCATCTGCTTCTCCACCCCTCCCCCTCTCCTTCCTCTCTGTCTCTCTCTTCCCCTCCCGCAGCCAAGGCTCCATTGGAGCAAAGATGGCCCGGGCGCTGGCGATGGCTCCATGGCCTCTGCCTCAGGCGCTAGACTGGCTCTGGTGGCAACAGAGCGACGCCCCGGAGGGGCAGAGCATCGCCCCCTGGTGGGCATGCTGGGTGGATCCCGGTCGGGCGCATGCGGGAGTCTGTCTGACTGCCTCCCCGTTTCCAGCTTCAGAAAAATACAAAAAAAAAAAAAAAAAAAAAAAAAGTGCAAGTGTTCTGTTTGCATTAGGCTAGGGTGTGTTTCAACTTACACCAAAATTTGGGTTACATCACTGTGATAGGAATGGAACTGTGTCATAACCCGAAGACACCCTGTATATTCATTTCCTAGGGTTAGTGTATTAAAGCATCACAAACTGGGTAAACTCAAAAATAGGAATTATTTGTCTCATGGTTCAGGAGGCCAGAAGTACAAAATCAGGATGTGGATAGGGTCAGTTCCTTCTAGAGCAGGGGTCCCCAAACTACAGCCCACAGGCTGCATGCGGCCCCCTGAGGCCATTTATCCGGCCCCTGCCGCACTTCTGGAAGGGGCACCTCTTTCACTGGTGGTCAGCAAGATGCATCCTGTGCTCCTGGAGTACTGTATGTGACGGCATCGCTTACGTACAGTACTGCTCCTGGTGACGCGGGATGTACACGTCACGGCTCCGGAAGCGCGTCATATCACTTGTTATGGCTAGCAGTGACAAATATGGAACCGGACATTGACCATCTCATTAGCCAAAAGCAGGCCCATAGTTCCCATTGAAATACTGGTCAGTTTGTTGATTTAAATTTACTCCCATTTGTATTTGTTCCCATTTTGTTTTTTTACTGAAAAATAAGATATATGCAGTGTGCATAGGGATTTGTTCATAGTATTTTTTTTTTCTATTTTTCTGAAGTTGGAAACAGGGAGCCAGTCAGATAGACTCCTGCATGCGCCCGACCGGGATCCACCTGGCGTGCCCACCAGGGGGCGATGCTCTGTCCATCTGGGGCATTGCTCTGTTGTGACCAGAGCCATTCTAGCGCCTGAGGCAGAGGCCATGGAGCCATCCTCAGCGCCCGGGCCAACTTTGCTCCAGTGGAGCCTCTGCTGCGGGAGGGGAAAAGAGAGACAGAGAGGAAGGAGAGGGGGAAGGGTGGAGAAACAGATGGGCGCTTCTCCTGTGTGCCCTGGCTGGGAATCGAACCTGGGACTCCTGCACGCCAGGCCCACGCTCTACCACTGAGCCAACCAGCCAGGGCTGGCTGCCAGCAATCTTTAATATTCTTTGGTTTGTAGACACATTACTCCATTCTCTGCCTCCTTCATCTTTTACATTGCCTTCTCTATGTCTCTGTATGTCTTTTTCTGTTTTTTATAAGGACACTTGTTGGAGTTAGGGCCTACCCTAATCCAGTATGATCTCATCTTGACCCTTAACTAATTCCATCTGCAAAGACACTATTTCCAAATAAGACCACATTCTGAGATTCTTGATCACTTGAATTTTGGGGAGACGCTATTGAACTCACTACAAGTGCCTTGCTTTTTAACACATATTGATTCATTGATTTTAGAGAAAGAGGAAGGGAGAGAGAGGGAGAAACATTGATTTGTTGTTCAACTTATTTTTATTTATTTATTTATTTATTTTTAATTTTTATTTATTTATTCATTTTAGAGGAGAGAGAGAGAGATTGAGAGAGAGAGAAAGAGAGAGAGAAGAGGGGAGGAGCAGGAAGCTTCAACTCCCATATGTGCCTTGACCGGGCAAGCCCAGGGTTTTGAACCAGCAACCTCAGTATTCCAGGTCAACGCTTTATCCACTGCGCCACCACAGGTCCGGCTCAACTTATTTTTATGCATTCATTGGTCAATTCTTGTATATGCCCTGATCAGGGATCAAACCCGCAACATTGGCATATTGGGATGACACTCTAACCAACTGAACTATCAGGCCAGGGTTCTCAACATGTATTTATTGAGTACCCTATTTGAGCACTTACAAGGCACTGAATGTGGCATGGGCATAGGGCTTCAGGGATAAATGACATAGCCTTTTCCTCAAGGATTTTATGGTATCTTATTCTTCCCTTGGCATTGATGATCAAATGCCATTTAGTATTTAAAGTAAAAGAAGTACCACCAATATGCCATCTGTCTAGTCATCCAGACCAACTAGGTTGTCTTAAGAGCTTTCCCCTGGTGGGTGTGACCAGACTGTGTAGTTGGGGTGTCTGGGGTCCCCACTAATCCTGTGCTAACCTTTCACTCAAATTCCCTAAATTGTCAACATTCTTCCACATTTATCCCTGTCTGTGTCTCTACAACACACACACACACTCTTACTATTTTTTCTTTGCCATTCAAGAATAGATTGTAGACAGTGTCTCAAAATACTTCTGTGTATATTTCTCAAAAACAAGGACACATTCCTGTGTAGCCACCATATACCCATCCAAATTAGGCTATTAACATTGTCACCATACATCTTCTAATTCATAGGCTACCACAGTTTGTCCCACAGCTGTCCCAGTAATGTCCTTTATAGGCCCAGGAGCCAATCCAGGATCACACTTTGCATTAATTGTCATGGCTGTTTAATCTCCTTCAACCTATAACAGTTCCCTAGTCTTTGTATTTCAAGACCTTTGCATTTTTGAAGAAGAGAACAGGTCATTACTTTGTAGAATGTCCATCAGTTTGAGTTTGCCTGATGTTTCTTCACAATTAGATTCAGGTTATACATTTTTGGCAGGAGGACTAAAGAAGTGGGGCTTTGCCTTTCCAGGTACCTCATAATAGGAAGGTGCACAATTTCAATTTGTCCCATTTCCAGAGATGTTAACTTTTATCATTGGTTGAGAAAGTGTCTACCAGGATTTTATACTGTAAAATGAGGTAGCATTTTCTAATTATTAAGTATTTTGAGACAGTCTAAATATGCCTGCTTCTCATTAAACTTTCACCTACTAGTTTTAGCATCCTTTGATGATTTTTATCTGAATTAATTCATATAATTGCCAGATAGTGGTTTTCTAATTGCATCATTTATTTTATATTTATTAGTTGGTATCACACATAAGGCAGCACTTTCTCTCCCCACACCCTTTCTTTTCCTAGCAATAGACTCAGATTCCTATTTTATTCATTGGGTTCTAATTCATTACTACCATTCTCTAATTTGATGCTCAGATTATCCTAGATATGGCCTACAGAATCTGTTTCAAGCTGGCTCTTTTGTCTTTTTGGTATGTCTATATCATTCTTTAAGCACTTCCTTTTTGGTACAACACATTCAGGATTATCTTGAACTTTCCTTGCCTAGCCCTGGAATCAGTCATTTCTCTAATAAGCTCTGGTTCCTTTCAGTGGAGAATGGTTTTTAGAAACCAAGATCTGAGTACTAAGTGTGTCCATTGCTATTGGGACATCTTGGCTTCTGAGCTTTCTCAGTGGACATAGTGATGAAACTAAATATATGTGTGTACTCTTCTACATATAGGTGCATGCACATAGACGTTTATGCATATATATGCAGGTATGCATACATACATTTATATTATCTGTCTACCCATTGATCTGTAAAAGTCATGATGTGTCCAATTACAGTCATATCATCTGGTTCATTTTAGCTTTCCCCACTTCCCTGGTTGTACCTCCCTTCTTCAACAGTAGGACTGTCTCATGGCTCCATCATTTGTGATACATTTATTTGGTCAGTCCCCTTGTTATGTAGCCAATTTTCCCACCCATGGGCCCTCTAGGCCTTGACACTTTTCCTAGCCCCAGGAGCATTCCCTACCCCTACCAGTGCCCCATTGGTGGGTAGAATCCTATCAATCTGTGCCAGTGAGCAGTACATATACTTCTAAATCTATGCTTTCACCTTAAAAAGGCATTTAGTTAGTCTAGGGATAGTTCTTTATAGTAACAGCCTACATGGGATGACAAATCCAAGCAGAAAGTGTTCATTGTTTTGTTAATGGATAGTGTTGGTGTTGGTTTGGGTCTGATAGGGTCGAAGAATGCCATGGTTGGGGGCGAGAGAGGTTGTGTTCAGCATTAGCAGAATGGCTGTGCCTGGTTGTCTGCTAGATCTTGCCTTCTTTGGACTGTCCCTTCACTACAGGGAAAGCCTGCATCTGTATTTCCCCAGCTTTTCCTATGTGGCCTCAGGTTAGGTTCTGCTCAGCTATGAAAGGCAGGGAGAAGTTGCTGTGTTGTCCATGGCATTTGAGGCAGACACACCTCAGGTGCTCGGCAATGGCTGTCCCGGAAGTTCCTCTTGTAATGCCTTCTATTGAGTGCTCTGATGTACTTGCTTCAGTTATGATTTCCTGACCTCGACTTCCCCAGCCCTCTGCTTCCCTGTTTGTTTGTTTGTTAAAGATTTTATTTATTCATTATAGAGAGGGGAGGGGGGGAGGAGCAGGAAGCATCAACTCCCATATGCGCCTTGACCAGGTAAGCCCAGGGTTATTGAACCGGCAACCTCAGTGTTTCCAGGTTGACGCTTTATCCACTGCACCACCACAGGTCAGGCCCTGCTTCCCTGTTTTTAAAAACTTTTCTGATCTAGGATTACTATTTCCTTATTGGTGTTGTAATTGATATAAGACCCTTCCTTGTTCATTGCAGTCCTGATGACCCCAAAAACTTTCTGATCAGTTGCTTGGGCTTTGAGTTATGATCCGGAGACCAGGGTTTCATTTGACAGAGATATTATTGGGTTTCTCCAGTGAATTGCTAGAGGCCCTGCCGAGGGTTGCTAGTGTTCTGGGGACTGGAGTGGCCCTGCTAGAGGGTCGTCAGTGGGAACACTCAGGAATGTTGACGTTACCAAACATCAGTTTTATGCAAGACGCGAAGTCAGGCTCTGCGAAGAGAGGAGGGTGAATAATTACACGTTCATAACTTAAGAAATTTCCATTTAGTTCAGAAAGGGCAGAAATGGGCAATCCCTAGGAAAGTAGAGAATTGGAAGTGGTCATATTCTCTGTCGTTCCTGCTTTGATCTTCCTCTAGAGATGGACTGAGGCACCAGTCTAAGCGGTTCTTGAGGGTGTACTGATATTTCTTTTTACCTCACCCACGCCCTTTTCAAATAGTGGAGTTGTAGAGTCTTGTTATTTTTAGGTAGACTTTAATGGATCTGTTTCATAATAAACTCCATCTTGACATTGTACTGCCATTTGTTGAACAAAGAGAAGTTATATAAACTGCCGAAGGGAGAAAACAGGACAAAGGGATGAACTGCGGTGCTTCACAGTAAGTGTGTGCAACTAATTGAGGATGATTTCTCACTGTCCAACAAAGAAGTAATAGAAATTTGGACAATATGTAGTCACTTTCTTTAACAGAAACTTCATCTTAATGCTATTAGTGTTAACCACTTTTAAAATGGCTGAGCAAATAAATACAACTTCAAAATAGTATTTTTGACTAATTAAATCTCCTTTTTATCTGCCTGACAATTTCTGATTGTTGGGTGTTTCCTTTTCCCCACAAAATGACAGAGAACAGAAACCAATGAAAAGATCTCTCTTGGCGACCTTCCCAGCCTCAGACCTGTTTATGCCCAGGGTGAGAGCAGTGGAGAACTGGGTCCTCTCCTGGGGCTGAAGAGAGGATGGCATTACAAGTCCAAGTGGGTCAGGGTGAGGCCCAGCGAGAACAGAAGTGCAGCTCAAGAGCCACTCTTATCAAGAGGCCTCATTGCTCCCTGGGTAAGACAGGTTCGGGGAGGGAGTTAAGGAGTGTCTACACTTATTTTTTTATTTTTGCAAGAGAGAGAAAGAGAGAGACAGAGAGGCAGACAGGAAAGGAAAGAGATGTGAAGCATTAACTTGTAGTTGCAGCACTTTAGCTGTTCATAGATTGCTTTCTCATACGTGCTTTGAGGGGATAGAGGGGCGCCAGCTGAGCCAGTGACCCCTTGCTTAAGCCAGTGACCTTGGGTTCAAGCCAGCGATCTTAGGCTTTAAGCCAACGACCTTTGAGCTCAAGCCGGCGACTCTGCACTCAAGTTGGTAAGCCTGCACTCAAGCTGGATGAGCCTGTGCTCAAGCTGGCGACCTTGGGGTTTCAAACCTGGCACCTCAGCATCCCAGGTTGACACTCCATCCACAGTGCCACCATTGGTCAGGCAGTGGTATGTACATTTAAACAAACATTCCTGCCTGACCTGTGGTGGCGCAGTGGATAAAGCATCAACCTGGAAATGCTGAGGTCGCCGGTTCAAAACCCTGGGCTTGCCTGGTCAAGGCACATATGGGAGTTGATGCTTTCAGCTCCACCCCCGTCTCTCTCTGTCTCTCTCTCTCCTCTCTAAAATGAATAAATAAAAATTTAAAAATTAAAAAAAAACACCAAAAAAACCCACATTCCTTTGTGTTCTTGGATACACTGCAATTTTTTTTTAAAAGGCATTTTATTGATTTTTTAAAATTTTTTTTAATTTTTTAATTATTCATTTTAGAAAGGAGAGGGAGAGACAGAGAGAGAAAGAGAGAGAGAGAGAGAGGAGAGACAGAGAGAGAGAAGGGGGGGAGGAGCTGGAAGCATCAACTCCCATATGTGCCTTGACCAGGCAAGCCCAGGGTTTCGAACCGGCGACCTCAGCATTTCCAGGTCGACGCTTTATCCACTGCGCCACCACAGGTCAGGCGATACACTGCAATTTTTAGGCATTGTCGCCTGACCAGGCAGTGGCGCAGTGGATAGAGCATCAGACTGGGATGCAGAGGACCCAGGTTCGAGACCCCCAAGGTCACCAGCTTGAGCGCGGGCTCATCTGGTTTGAGCAAAGCTCACCAGCTTGGACCCAAGGCCGCTGGCTCGAGCAAGGGGTTACTGGGTTTGCTGTAGCCCCACGATCAAGGCACATATGAGAAAGCAATCAATGAACAACTAAGGTGTTGCAGTGCACAACGAAAAACTAATGATTGATGCTTCTCATCTCTCCATTCCTGTCTGTCTGTCCCTGTCTATCCCTCTCTCTGTCTCAGTAAAAAAAAAAGAAAAAAAAAAGAATTTTTTAGGCATTGTCAGCAAAGTCTGTGAATAACCTTGGACCAGTCCTGTAGCTTTACTGTTCAGGAAAACATGCTGTCTTCTAGTCCTCAAACCAGCTGTGTGTGTAGTATTGGAAGCAAAGAATGAAAGCTATCTAAAATTCTATTATTTAAAAAAAACAAAGTGTGCTTTAGAGTAGGTAGAACTGTGATCATTTAGCTGCCATCACAGTGAAACACTTCAGCCAGAAACAGCTTCCTGGTAACACATAGGAAGAGGTTTTTTTTTCCTTTAAAAAATTGAATTAACAGGGTGACATTGATCCACAAGAGTGCATAGGTTTCAGGTAAACCTTTCTATAGCATTTGAACTGTTGATTATGTTGTATGCCCATCACCCAAAGTCAAATCATTTTCCATCACCTTATATTTGTCCTCTTTATGCCCTTCTCCCTCCCCCCATCTTTCTCCCCCTGGTAACTACTGCACTCTTATCTATGTCCATGAGTTCAGTTTTGTTTTAAAAACTGTCTTTATAAGCATCATGTCATGCTGCATTCCATCCTGAATGAATACCAGCATGTGTCTTAGGGTCCACATATAAGTGAATTGATTGCAAAGGGAGCCTCTTTGTCAATTCAATAACCCTCGTCCAAAAGAACTGAAGGTTTTTTTTACCTAATAACTTTGTAACAAATATATAAATCCCCAGTCATTAACTGGAGAGAAATGTTACCTTGATAAGGGAGAAAATGTTGGTTTAAGATTATTTACATTGAGGTTCTGGTCAAGATTGCAGTGTAGGTAAATGCAGTGCTCAGAACCTCCCACAACCACGCCAGAATTACAACTAAATATGGAAAAACTGTCATTTATAACCACCTGAAATCTAACTGAATAGAAGTTCTACAACTAAGGACATAAAGAAGAAGCCACACTGAGACTGGTAGGAGGGGTGGAGATGAGGAACCAGATGATCCCATACCCACATGTGGTGGTTAAATATTGGGAGGGATATTTCAGCTGTGGAGGTCCCTTCTAAGGAGCAAGGGGTTCCAGCCCCACATCAGCACCCACAGGGGTCTTGTGCTGGGAAGAGAAGTCCCCATAACTTCTGATTGTAAAAATCATTGGGGATTGTGGCTGAGTGTGAACTGCACACTGACTTACTCATACTTGCTCTGAACTCCTTGAAAGATGCTGGGGACATAAGGAGAGGAAGTAAATTGTCTGGTTTCAGGGCGAAGCTTGGAGGGGTGGCTTTCTCCCAGACAGGGTGCTGGCAGAGGTCCATCGCTGTTCCTTTGCTGACTCTTTCCCCACAGAGCTGGCAGGCAGGCGCTGTATCTGAGTCTCCATCAACCTCATTAACACTGTTAGCCTCACTGTATGATTCAGTAATACCCCAGTCCACCCAACTTGTGGGCCGTCCAAGCTGTTTCCAGTGGCTTTCCCATACAAATGGCCTATCTTGACTTAGGATTCGGACTTGCCTAAAATCTCTCAAATAAACAGGATCTTGCCTCTGTGTACCTCAGTACCCCATCTCTGCTAATTGGCCCCATGCCTGGCACTCATGGCAGCTGGCCTTGGTGGGCAGCTTGGCCTTGCTTGAGCACTTCCAAGCCTGACACAAGTAGATTGTTCTGTAGCTCGTGTCAGGTGGTCCCAGGCAAGGCATAGGCAGTGGCTGACCTTGTACCTCCTGGGAGGCCTCAGAGCCAGTGGACAGTTGTAGACCACACCAGATTACCATTCTACTACCTTCACGAGCTACACACTCAGGGGCTGGACTCAGTGGGTACCAAAGTCCCACTGAAGTAAGTCCAGCTCTGTAGAGTTGCCCCTGCACAGGAGTTCCTCCTCTGGTCATAGCTGGTCCTCGTAGTCAGTGGGCCTGGGGGATCAGTCTCTCTCAGTGTGCCAAGAGCAAGCAAGGCGCAATAGGACAGTACACACAGCCTACATGGTTGCTCCTGGCATGTCTGGCTTGGGTGACTGGGGAGGCTGTGCCACTGGGCCCTACAGGACATCTACTACACCACTATACCAAGTCCAGGAGACGCAGTGGCTTTACCTAATACATCTAAACAAACACAACAAATCCACCAAAATTAGACAAAGAAACATGTCCTAAATGAAAGAACAGGAGAAATCTCCAGAAAAAGAACTAAATGAAATAGAGGCAAGCTAACTACCAGAAACAGTGGTCAAAACAATGGTTATAAGGATGCTCAAGGAACTTAGTGAGAACTTTTTTTTTGGTATTTTTCCGAAGTTAGAAGCAGGGAGGCAGTCACACAGACTCCTGCATGGACTGGGATCCACCCGGCATGCCCACCAGAGGGCGATGCTCTGTCCATCTGGGGCTTCACTCTGTTGCGGCTGGAGTCATTTCAGTGCCTGAGGCAGAGGCCATGGAGCCGTCCTTAGCACCCAGGCCAACTTCACTCCAATGGAGCCTTGGCTGTGGGAGGGGAAGAGAGAAAAAGAGGAAGGAGAGGGGGAAGGGTGAAGAAGCAGATGGGTGCTTCTCCTATGTGCCCTGACTGGGAATCGAACTCGGTACTTCCACATGCCGGGCCGATGCTCTACCGCTTAGCTAACCGGCCAGGACCAACTTAGTGAGAACTTTAATAACATAAAAAAGGACATGCAAACCGTAAACAAACCCCAAAACCCAATCAGAAATGAAGGATACACTAACTGAAATAAAGAATAAATTACAGGGAATCAATAGTGTAGATGAAGGAGATGATCAAATCAGCAATTTGGAAGGTAAGAAAGCAGGAAACATCCAATCAGAACAGCAAAAAGAAAAAACAATCCAAAAAAAATGAGGATAGTGTAAGGAACCTCTGGGACAACTTCAAGTGTACCAAAATTTGCATCATGGTGGTGCCTGAAGAAGAGAGCAAGGTTTGAAAACCTATTTGAAAAAATAATGACAAAAAACTTTTCTAAACTGGTGAAGGAAATAAACATATAAGTAAGTACTCAAAGTGCAGAGAGTCCCAAACAAGATGAACCCAAAGAGGCCCGGGCCCTGGCTGGTTGGCTCAGCAGTAGAGCGTCGGCCTGGTGTGCGGGGGACCCGGGTTCGATTTCTGACCAGGGCACATAGGAGAAGCGCCCATTTGCTTCTCCACTCCCCCCCCCCTCCTTCCTCTCTGTCTCTCTCTTCCCCTCCCGCAGCCAAGGCTCCATTGGAGCAAAGATGGCCCGGGCGCTGGGGATGGCTCCTTGGCCTCTGCCCCAGGCGCTAGAGTGGCTCTGGTCGCGGCAGAGCGACGCCCTGGAGGGGCAGAGCATCACCCCCTGGTGGGCAGAGCATCGCCCCTGGTGGGCGTGCCGGGTGGATCCCGGTTGGGCGCATGCGAGAGTCTGTCTGACTGTCTCCGTTTCCAGCTTCAGAAAAAAAAAAAAAAAAAAAAGAGGCCTGTTACCAAGACATATCATAATTCAAGTGCTGAAGATTAAAGACAGATATTTATTTATTTATTTATTTATTTATTTATTTATTTATTTATTTTTGAGAAAGGGAGACAGACAGGGAGAGAGAGAAGCATCAACGTGTAGTTGCAGCACTTTAATTGTTCATTGATTGCTTTCTCATATGTGCCATGACCTGGGGGCTCCAACTGAATCAGTGACCCCTTGTTCAAGCCAGTGACATTGGGTTCAAGCCACTGACCTTGGGATTCAAGCCAGGGACCTTTGAGCTCAAGCCAGTGACTATGGGGTCATGTCTATGGTCCTATGCTCAAGCTGGTGAGCCCATGCTCAAGCCGGTAACCTCAGGGTTTTGAACCTGGGCCCTCAGCATCCCAAGTCGACGCTCTATCCACTGCACCACCACCTGGTCAGGTAAGACAAAGAGACTCTTAAAAGCAGCAAGAGAAAAGCGGTTACTTTCTTACTAGTGAACTCCCATAGACAGCTGATTTCTTAACAGAAACTTTGCAGGCCAGAATGGACTGGCACGAAATATTCAAAGTGATGAAAAGTCAGAACGTATATCCAAGACTGCTGTACCCAGTAAATCTGCCATTTAGAATTAAAGGACATATAAGAGCCCCTCTGACAAGAAAAAACTAAAGGAGTTCATCACCACCAAACCAGTATTACGAGAAATGTCAAATGGTCTTCTTTGAAGAAGAAAAGAAGATAAAAAATATGAATAATAAACCACCATGAAATCTTACCTTTGCTACAGCAGGGATGGGCTTAAAAAGTATTATGCTAAGTGAAATAAGTCAGTCAGAGAAAGAGAAATACCATAGGATTTCACTTATATGTGAAATCTAAAGAACAATATAAAGAACAAACAAAACAGAAACAGACTTGTAGATACAGAGAACAGACTGGTGGTTGGCAGATTGGAGGGGGTTGTGGCATGGGTGTAAAAGGTGAACAGATTGAGAAGTAGAGATTGGTAGTTATAGAGCAGTCATGGCATAAGGTACAGCAATAATGTTGTAATAACTAGGGTGCAATTTGGACACTAGAAATATCAAGGGGAACACTTTGTAAAGTGTATGATTGCTTACCACTATCCTATATACCTGAAACTAAAACAAAATAATATTAAATGTAAACTGAAATTTAAAAACTATTATTTTTAAAAAATTTATTTATTCATTTTTAGAGAGAGAGGAGAGAGGAAAGAGAAAGGGATAGAGAAGGGGGGAGCAGGAAGCATCAAATCCCATATGTGCCTTGACCGGGCAAGCCCACGGTTTCTAACCAGTGACCTCAGCATTCCAGGTTGACACTTTATTCATTGCACCACCATGGGTCAGGCTAAAAATTATTTTTAAGGTTTAAAAAATATAAGTGTTTTTTTTTTAGCCTGACTAGGAGGTGGCACAATGGACAGAGCGTCGGACTGGGATGTGGAGGACCCAGGTTGGAGACCTCGAGGTCGCCAGCTTGAGCGTGGGCTCATCTGGTTTGGGCGAAGCTCACCAGCTCGGACCCAGGGTCGCTGGCTTGAGCAAGGGGTTACTCAGTCTGCTGAGGGCCTATGGTCAAGGCACATATGAGAAAGCAATCAATGAACAACTGAGGTGTTGCAACAAGGAACTGATGATTGATGCTTCTCATCTCTCTCTGTTCCTATCTGTCCCTCTCTGACCCTCTCTCTCTGTCTGTGTAAAATAAATAAATAAATAAATAAAATAAAAAAATATATATATATGTTCTACTGGAAAGTTCTGTCTGTTTTTGGAATAAAACAAAATACAAATTTTTCTTACCGTCAATAAACCTTATTAAATAATATAATTGCCATTATTATTAATGATTTCTTGCCAGTGTGAGGCTAATTTGTATATTCCATTTTTGAAAAATTTTTTATCTTTTGATGCAAAAAATTGAACCAGTGCTTGTTTGATATCTTCTTCATTTTTGAATTTTTTGCCCTTCAAAAAATTTTGTAAGGACAAAAACAAGTGATAGTCGGAGGGTGCTAAGTCTGGGGAATATGGTGGATATGACAGACATGCTTCTGTAGCATTTCTTCCTTATTGAAATTCGTAAAAATTACAGTGGTGTAAATGAACTTTATCAGTAGCCATGGGTACACTATCGCTTCACACATAAGACTAACGTGAATCAACTTTGTTTTAGTTAATTTGCTACATTGGTATGTATACATTAAGTAATAAAAATAGAGAGGCACACATGCGCCAAATAAACATGTGCTTACATGTCAAAACTTGTGATAGAAACGAACAGAACTTTCCAGTAGACCTTTTATTTATATATATATATATATAAAATATAAAATTTTTATCATAGATTTACATTATTGCCGGGGTCCAGCCCTGGGGGGAATCCAGGGGTCCCACAGGAAGAGATGGCGTTGGCACGAATCGAGTGAGAGAGCTGAATTCTTTTTTCTCTCTTTAGCATTTACTGCCAGGCATCTCTGCCAGTGGCTGGTCTAGCTTTATTTTTATACACACACACTTACACATTGTGTAAGTTACAATCACATGGTATTCAGAATACATTGATTAATCATTGTTTTTGTTTCACTATGGTTAAATATTTCTAGGTAACAGTTAATTCATTTCTATAAGCTATATAAATCAGGTGGTAAGTCATACAAAGTACAGTTATACAATAACTTGAATAGCAATAACAGTATTGGTACAAACTTCTAAAAGGTCAGTACTGATTAATAACTCTACCTTACCTAAGATTCTATTGTCTAGTCAAATTTTATTTATCTACTATTGATATCATACTTTTGTAATTTGTAGTTATGCCCATAAATTAAGATGATTATATCAATTTATATGTTTATTTTAACAAATATTTATTGCATGCTTGTTGCATGAACAATGCCAAGCCAGCACAGTCTCAGAGAATTTACAGTTGGTTAAGAGAGCTGGGAGCCAGTCACTGTAATGCCAGGCAGTGGAATGTTTGTCTGGGGAAAGATTTATTGTCCTGGGGACAACAGAAGCGGGATGAAGGAAGTTCATCTGCCTGGCCAGAGTGCTGGAGCGGCCTCTGAGCTGGATCCTGGAAAATTGGTAGTTTTTAAAAAAGATTTTATTTATTTATTTATTTTTTTATTTTTTAATTTTTTTCTTTCTTTTTTTTTTTAATTTATTCATTTTAGAGAGGAGAGGGAGAGACAGAGAGAGGCAGAGAGAAGAGACAGAGAGAGAAGGGGGGAGGAGCTGGAAGCATCAACTCCCATATGTGCCTTGACCAGGCAAGCCCAGGGTTTTGAACCGGCGACCTCAGCATTTCCAGGTCGACGCCTTATCCACTGCGCCACCACAGGTCAGGCCAAAAAAAGATTTTATTTATTGATTTTAGAGAGAGGAGAGAGAGAAAGGCAGGAAGGAGGAGCAGGAAGTATCAGCTTGTAGTTGCTTCTCACATGTATGTGTCTTGAGTGGGCAAGCCTGAGGTTTGGAACTGGTGAGCTCAGCAATCCAGCTTTATCTACTGCACCACCACAGCTCAGGCGGTAGGATTTAGATGTAGGCTCTCAACCTAGAGATGTTATTTACATGCATTAAGATTCAAAAGTGATACTCTTTTGCTGTTTCTTTCCTTTATTTTTTTTTTTGCTACAGAGACAAAGAGAGGGGGACAGATAGGGACAGACAAGCAGGAAGGGAGAGAGATGAGAAGCATCAGTTCTTGTTGCAGCACCTTAGTTGTTCATTGATTGCTTTCTCATTTGTGCCTTGACCCAGGGGCTATAGCAGACCGAGTGGCCCCTTGCTCAAGCCAGCGACTTTGGGCTTCAAGCCATCTACCCTTGGGCTCAAGCTAGCGACCATGGGGTCATGTCTATGATCCCATGTTCAAGCTGGTGACCTCGGGGTTTCAAACCTGGGTCCTCCGCATCACAGTCCGACGCTCTATGCACTTTACCAGGCTCGTTGTTTCTTTTAAAATGTTATCCTTTTAAATTGGGGTTTATGAATATATAGAGATAAAGCCAATTTACATGCAAAGCAGTTGTGCACCTCTGTTTTCAAGATTAAATGCAATATGTTTGTTGATGTTAACCGGCAGTGTCACTGGTGACTAGATTTGAAACGATTTGATCCCATAGGTTTATGACTGAGAAGTCTAAGTCTCTAAAATATGTTACATTATTCAGGAACTGCTTTTTAGATTTCCTTTGCCAAGTGTTGCTAAACATCTGTTCAAAATGGCTCCATCAAATCATAGAATTTTATGAATCCTGTATTTCAGAATTAATAAAGGGAACTTTGTTATTTAGGTAATTCTAGTTAAACGATCTCATTTTTTAAGAAAGAAGAAGCTGAGATACATGGAACTTGAGTGCCTTGCTCAAGGTCACAAGAATATTTAGTGACTTTGTTCTTTGAACATAATGAGTTCTTTGAATTCATTCTTGCAATGCATAGAAAATTCTAGGCAAAGAATAAAAGATTTCACATTATTAGAAAATGAGGGCCTGACCACGCGGTAACGCAGTGGATAGGGCGTCAGACTGGGATGCGGAGGAACCAGGTTCAAAATCCCGAGGTCGCCAGCTTGAGTGCGGGCTCATCCGGTTTGAGCAAGGCTCACCAGCTTGAGCCCAAGGTCGCTGGCTTGAGCAAGGGGTCACTCAGTCTGCTGTAGCTCCCTGGTCAAGTCACATATGAGAAAGCAATCAATGAACAACTAAAGTGCCACAATGAAGAATTGATGATTTTCATTGCTCTCCCTTCCTGCCTGTCTGGCCCTGTCTGGCCCTATCTGTCCCTCTCTCTGTCTTTCTCTGTCTCTGTCACACATACACACACACAAAAGAAAAAAAGAAAATTAGGGACTTTTCTTTTGATTTTGTTCCATAGTCTTAAATGAAGCTTTATGTTTATATCTAAGAAATCATGATTCTGAAAGCAACTCTGTAGGGTAGAAATTTAATATTCATATATCAGAGGAAGGTGCAAAGATGTTAAACAACTTGCTGAAGTCATATAGTTGATAAGTTAGCAGAACAAAACTAGATTTGTCCAAAACAGTTTATGAAAATTGTGTTGTATCCAGAAAGCCCAGAAGAAAACAAGTATTACAGGTGAAGAAGTCACATCCTATAGTATAAAAAAGGCCTTTGTTGCATAGAGTTCACCAGGTGGCTATGGCTTTTGTCTCAGCACTGGTCTGATCCAGTTTCCCAGGTTTTTTTGGGTATCACATGATACTCTAAAAAAGATAATATGCTCATTCTCACTCTTTCAGAAAATTATCCCAGTAACTAGGAAAATTCAGTTAAGCCAACCATTGAATGCACTTTCTCTGGAAACTTATCTAAAATTAAAATTTATTTTAACCGAATCAGCTAAATTAAGGTCCTGGAATAAAAATGGATTTTTTTTTTGAGAGAAATAAATAGGCAGGAATTCAGCTTATAAAATAGTCAAATAATGATGGGAGTAAATCATATATGTATTTTCCTTTTTCTTTTTTTAATGAATACAGGTAAATAAAAACAAAAATAAACTTTACATTTAACACAGGAATCATCACTTTTTAAAATACATTTCTTTTTTTGTGCTTACATGGCATTGAAATGGTAGTATGTAAAGATAGAATGTACTAGTATGTGATTTCAGAGCTAATGCTATGGCAGCAGTTTCAACCAGTGTGCTGCAAGACATTTTAAAGAGTGCACGTCGGAGGCACTGACCTGTTTCTCCTTAGATTGTCCAGTAAAAAAAATGACAACAGCCAACACAATAGCTGTCTGGTGTGAATGAATCAAAATGATACCTATTTTTTGTCAGATAGGCAAAAAACTTAACTTTGGTATGCCACAGAATTTTAGTAATAGGGTTATGTGTGCCATGAGATGAAAAAGGTTGAAATTGCTGTGCTAATGCAATCAAGTATTCCTTGAGTTTGGCAATAAATCTAAAAATTTAGAAAGGACTCTAGCTATTTAGAAGGAAAAAGTAAGGGTATAAACACAGAGACTTATGAGTGGGGGGCAGCTCCTCTACTGAGAGTGAACTCCTACCCCAACTTAAATTTGTTCTAGAATCTACTGCTCAGGAAGTCTTATGACACTGTTAGTCTTTAATGTTCCAGATATGATTTTCCTCTCTGAGCTTTGGTTTTCTGCCTTATCCTGTGTGATCTTTTTCAATCCTGAAGTTTGGGGTGGATTTTTACCTTCAACTTAAAACTGAACCTTGTGGTTAAGTACTGCTCCTACCACTTCCACGCACCCATCTCTATTAGGGGCAGAATTATTTCACCTATCTCATTGGAAAATCAAGTGAGGTAATGGAAATGAAAAGTACTACGCAAGTGCAATTATTAAAGACAGTTTCATCAGCGGGATAAAGAAACTTGTTTTAATACTTTATTTAACCTGGAATCAATGTCTTATGTTCAGTAGACACTTCTTAAATGTTTGTTTAATTGAATGTCATTTTAATGAACTATTCCTTTTTAAAATAAGAAAGAAACCAGGAAATAAGATAGTGTTCAGCAACTTAACCAAGTGTTTGTCTTAAAAGCAGCAATACACATAAGCAAAGAGCTCCAGAGAATATTACTTTGCAAATTCCTTGCTTCAACAGAGGCTTTCCTGAATAAGTAAAAATGAAAAAAGAAGGAAAAAAGCCTCAACAACACAGAACAAACCACCATAGTTTGAGTTAATTGCATAGCTTAATGTCCTAAAACCTAGATTTGTTTTCAGACACTTTCAGTATCAGGATCTCTGACTATCTGCCTTGGAACATAAAAGACCATTTAATTATTAGTAGAATGCTGTGTTCACAGATAGCAAAATTTTAGATTAGATTAAAGCTGTAGTTGGAGTTATTGTATGAAAGAATATATTAAGTTCAGTTTCATTTAGTAAAAGTAAAATTTTAATTTTCATGTGTGAAATCCTGCACTTAAATTATTTTTAAGTGTAATTGAAATTCTTAAAAAGACAAGAATTAGAACATTAGTGAAATGCCTAAAAAGGCAAGGAGATAGCACAAGGGCATGTAAATATGACAATGTGTGGGGTGTTTGCGAAATTGTGCTATAAGTGCATAGCAAGAGGTTAAGATAGTGGACATAGGAGATGAGGTTGAAAGGCAGTCTGTGCTACACTGGAGTGTATGCTTTATTGGTGTGGGTTACATGTTATAATAATGTATGTAAAGTGCTTATTTGACATACAAGTATTCTCTAAATGTTAATTGTAGCACCTGACTGGTGGCGGCGCAGTGGATAGAGCATCTACCTGGGATGCGGACGTCCCATGTTTGAAACCCTGAGGTCACTGGCTTGAGTGTGGGCTCATCCAGCTTGAGCACAGGTTCACCAGCTTGTGCATGGGGTCATGGGCTTGAGAGTGAGATCATTGACATGATCCCATGATCAGTGGTTTGAACCCAGAGGTTGTTTGCTTGAAGCTCAAGGTTTCCAGCTTGAGCCCAAGGTCACTGGCTCAGCTGAAGCCCCCAGTCAAGGCACATATGAGAAGCAATCAATGAACAACTGAAGTGCCACAACTATAAGTTGATGCTTCTCATCTCTCTCCCTTCGTGTCTGTCTCACTAAAAAAAAATAAGTAAATGTTAGTTGTAATAGTTGTTGCTATTTTTTTTTGTTTTTTTACAGAGACCGAGAGTCAGAGGGATAGATAGGAACAGACAGACAGGAATGGAGAGAGATGAGAAGCATCAATCATCAGTTTTTCGTTGCGACACCTTAGTTGTTCATTGATTGCTTTCTCATATGAGTAACCTATTGCTCAAGCCAGCAACCTTGGGTCCAAGCTGGTGAGCCTTGCTCAAACCAGATGAGCCTGCGCTCAAGCTGGCGACCTCGGGGTCTCGAACCTGGGTCCTCCGCATTCCAATCTGACGCTCTATCCACTGCGCCACCACCTGGTCAGGCTGTTGCTATTTTTTTCAAGGTTTTTCTTTTCTTTTCTTTTTTTTTTTTTTAAATTTAAATGTAAAGGGGTGACATTGGTCCATAAAATATGTAGATTTCAGGTAAACATCTCTATAACATTGAAACTATTGATTGCGTTGTATGCCCATCACTCAAAATAGGGGGTTTTAGAGCAAGATATGTTGGGTGACATATAGGGGATGATTTGAAGAGAAATTGGAAGGCAGTAAGAAAGGGTGGGAAGCTATTTGCCAAGAGAAATGAAGGTGCAGACAGTGGATGGAGCTGAGGTGGTAGATTTTGCAGGGAGACTTGATAGGGCTTGATGGTAAGGGAGAAGAAAGAGAACAAAGTTACACGGGGTCCTCTGGTTTAGATGACTGAGGAATGTCCTAGAGAGTGGGGGTGGGGTGAGGGGAGAAGCTTTGTTTATCCCTTCCAAAATGATATTATAGAGACTTCATGCTATAAAGATTATAACTTTACGTAGGGTTTTTTTTTTTTTTCTTTTTTTTTCTTTTTTTTTTTTCATTTTTCTGAAGCTGGAAACAGGGAGAGACAGTCAGACAGACTCCCGCATGCGCCCGACCGGGATCCACCCGGCACGCCCACCAGGGGCGACGCTCTGCCCACCAGGGGGCGATGCTCTGCCCATCCTGGGCGTCGCCATGTTGCGACCAGAGCCACTCTAGCGCCTGAGGCAGAGGCCACAGAGCCATCCTCAGCGCCCGGGCCATCTTTGCTCCAATGGAGCCTTGGCTGCGGGAGGGGAAGAGAGAGACAGAGAGGAAAGCGCGGCGGAGGGGTGGAGAAGCAAATGGGCGCTTCTCCTGTCTGCCCTGGCCGGGAATCGAACCTGAGTCCTCTGCACGCTAGGCCGACGCTCTACCGCTGAGCCAACCGGCCAGGGCGGGGTTTTTTTTTTTTTAATTATTCATTTTAAAGAGGCGGGGTTGGGGTGGAGAGAGAGAAGGAGAAGGGCAGGGAGAGGATCAGGAAGCATCAATTCCCATTTGTGCCTTGAACCGGCGACCGCAGTGTTCCAGGTCGATGCTTTATTCACTGTGCCACCACAGACCAGGCCACATAAGTTTTTAAAATGAAGAAATACCCTAAACCTATTGTTTCTTTTCTAGCGCCAGTTGATACTTCTGATGTCTGTTCCCTTGCATTCTAATACATACTTGTCTTCAATGTTGTGTGATCCCCTGTAGTACAGGTGTCTGCTTGACGACATTTGATAGATGTGGCCTAGGTTAGTCAAGAGCATTATGCACAAAACTTGCAAGGATGTATGACGTGTTTGTGAGTTCTCAAAGAAGTTGGAGAGGACGAGTTTTCTATGATATGATCGTAAGAAACACTATCTCCTGGGTTGTGTTCCAAGGTTGTCTGTTCATCTGAAAATGAAAACCAACCTACTGGGAGATGTGGAAGATACAGGGTGCTCATCTTGTGTACTGAGAGGAGGTCAAAGCTCTGATCCTGACATCACGGATTTATGAGGCGCTAGCTTGTGCTTGGTGAAGACAAAGGGGACTGGGGTCTCTTGGATCTTTAAGGCCAAGACCTGGGAAGTTGGACATCTAGTGCAGCAATCGTGAAATGAAGTCAGCACAAAGCCAGGAGAGGGGAGTCTCTGAGAAAGAAGAAAGAAGTGAGGCTTCCATGAAGGACTGAAGCTGTTCAGTGTTCCTTTCTTTGCTCATGCATGTGACTGGCTTCTCAGACACACAGGCTCGCAGGGTAACTTGAGAATGTATGTGTGTTTTGTGTTTTTGTGTGTATTTAATGAGTATGGCCAGCTTTTGAGTGAGGATGTATAATCATTCATGGTTATACTTACGTCAACTTATTGGCATCAGTTTCAGAATAATTACTAATATAGATATATAATATTTAACACCTGGCACTATTGCATATTATGTATTTTTTTTCTTGTGGGAGAGACAGAGAGAGTCAAAGAGAGTGACAGATAGGGACAGACAGACAGGAAGGGAGAGAGATGAGAAACATCAATTCTTCATTGCAGTTCCTTAGTTGTTCACTGATTGATTTCTCATATTTGCCTTCACTGGGGGACTACAGCAGACCGAGTGACCCCTTGCTTGAGCCAGTGACCTTGGGCTCAAGCTGGTGAGCCTTGCTCAAACCAGATGGGCTCACACTCAAGCTGGCGACCTTGGGGTCTCGAACCTGGGTCTTCCACATCCCAGTCTGACGCTCTATCCACTGCGCCACTGCCTAGTCAGGCGCATATTATGTATTATTTATGACTACATGGTAACCTATCCTGTGGTTCTTTTTTGGGTTCTAGAATGCATAACTGAAATATACATACTCAGCAACTGGCAGAATTCTGACATTGGTTCCCTGGAGTGTCAGCTGGTATGGTATGAAAGGTCAAGTGGAAGCCACTAGAACTGCCTCTTCCTATCAAAAGCAATGTCATATTCTTGGAGGATGGCAGAAATTAGTGCTATCCATCTAGGACTTGAAAGATATAAGGGTGATGATTTCTACTATATCTCCCAACCTACCAGTTTGGCCTATGTAGAAGATGCGTGGGCCTTGGAGAATGACACTGAGTTATCATAAATGTGACTAGGTGGTAGCTTCTATTGCAGCTGTTGTTCCAGATGTGGTTTTGTTGCTGGGAGAAATCAACATACTTCCTGTCACTTGGTATGTTTTCCTCTTCTGTACTTGTCAGGGTCAGCAGTGCACCTTCACGGTTATACCTCATGGTTCTCTCAGCTCGCCACCCTTACGGCAGAACACTGACTGCACTTTTCATTCCACGGGCTATCAAAGGGGAGGTGACTCAGCTAGAGGAGAAGGGAGCATACAGGGACTTTGGATCCTTTTTTGGAGAGAAGGCTAGCATGTTTTTGGTTGTAATAGAGGTACTTGCATTATATAAATATTAGGTGGGAGCCTGATTTTTATGATTGACTTTATTCGGAAGTTCAGTATGGCTAAAAAGAGGTGTATATATATGCCAAGTTGACAGGGGTGGACTGTGGTGGATTCGTATTGTGTCAGCTTGGCTAAATGAGCACTCCCTATGTAGCTTGAGCCACAGGGGACAATTTACACAGGATGACAGGATGTAGGAGGCAAAAATGGAGCAGCAGCCACATTCTTTTCACACTCAGAAAGCCAGTGCAGGGGCATTGGGAACTACGATAGCCCGAGAGCACTGTCTCTGACCTGCTGTCTCTCCTTGTTGGCATAGGGAAGCTATCCAATACTTTTGCTGCATGTATAACAAACAGATTTTCTGTGTCTTCATCTTAACTATTGACTGATGATATAATCTCTGAACAGGCCAGATTCAGGTATATAGCCCTATTTATTCTATAGGGCAGCACAACCACATATATTCTGGTATAATGGTATGCATTTATTGAATGCTTCCTATTTGCCACGCACTTTTCTTGTATTACTTAATTCTCACAACAATCCTGTAAGTTAGGAACTTTTATAGCTCCAACTTTACAAACGTGTAAACTAGGGCAGAGAGAGTGCTAAATAATAACTAGTGGTAAAATTGGCACCTAAAGCCAGATAGCCTGACACTAGACTCTGTGTTCTTAATTCTAGAGTAGTTTGTTTCTCTCTAGAGTATGTTCCTTTCAGGTAGTCTTTGATCCTTGCAACCACAATCTCTGAGTGTGCTTGTTCAGCCAGACCATTTCCATGTACCACCACTCCCCTCATTTATTGACTATGGACTTGTAAGAAATGCTTATTTCACGTTTATCTGTGCCAAGCACAGTTCCAAGCACTTTATAAATACATATTTACTCATGTAATCCTGATAACACCCCTATAAGGTAGGTGATGTGAATCATGTCCTTTCAGGTTAAGAAACTGAGCCACAAAGAGGGTAATTTTCTTAAGGTTACATAGGCTATGTGTAGAAGAATTGGGGTCTGAATGCAGGCACTTTGACTCTGGAGTCGTCCATAAGCTGACTTGTCAGCTTGTCAAGAATGACTTTAGCCTGACCAGGCAGTGGCGCAGTGGATAGAGCGTCGGACTGGGATGTGGAGGACCTAGGTTCAAGACCCTGAGGTCGCCAGCTTGAGTGCGGGCTCATCTGGTTTGAGCAAAAGCTCACCAGCTTGGACCCCAGGTCGCTGACTTGAGCAAGGGGTTACTCGGTCTGCTGTAGCCCCACGGTCAAAGGCACATATGAGAAAGCAATCAATGAACAATTACAGTGCCACAAAGAAAAACTGATGATTGATGCTTCTCATCTCTCTTCGTTCCTGTCTGTCTGTACTTAATCTCTGACTCTCTCTCTGTCTCTGAAAAAAAAATAAAAAAGACTTTAGTGAGAGGCTGTTAGGGGTTCCTCCATCCTGTATATGCAAAGAATTTACCCTCAACTTGGAATCTTGAATATTTATTTCTGCTATAAATGAGTCTACTGACCAAGTCCTTTGGAATTAAATACCAAGCAGCTGTAAACAATAAATATTTTGTTTCCGTTATCTTTGTAGCAATAGCAGGAGAAAAGAATTAAGGATCAAAACCTATGGGACTTTTAAATAGTTTTTCATAAGTGTTTATATGTGACTTATGGGAAAGTAACTTCCTGGAAAACAACTTTGTTTCATTAAAAAAACAACCATCTTACACCACCTTTAATAAATCAGTCTGCAGTATAAGTTAGGTGTGTTTTTGTAGCAACTAAATTGTGAGAACATTTGGCAGCTAAGAGGCAGCAGCCCTGTGGTGACTGTGTAACCATGCCAGAAGCTACGTGAGTGGGGCTAGGAGAGTGTGATGGCATGTCTGTGGGAGCCTAGAGCTTGGGGGCGTGGCTGCCCTCTTCCTCCTGCAACACTGCACGGCACGCGCAGCTTTGCCCAGTCTGGTTGTTCTTTTGTAAAAATTGTGAACTATGTCACAGTCACAGAAGGCCATATAAACAAATGTACAATCTGATTATTATAAAATGTGCATCTTTGCATCTGCCAGCCACTCAGATGACCCCCTCCTCTCCTTCCCTTGGTCTTGCTTTGACCTAGGGTCACATCCTTCTCTTCTTACGGTTTTCTTACCCAAGTGTGTATCTTTAAATACTTGGCTTAGATTGTTCGGTTTTTCCAGATTTTTGGTTTGCTTTCTTTTTCCCCCCAATTTTTTATTTTGAAAGATTTTAGACCTTTGTAAAGTTGAAAGCATAATGTAATTACACTAATAAGTCATGTGTGTGTATCTCCTCTTTTTTCTTTACTGAGCCATTGAACCAAGCATCATGGCCTTGCATCCTTAAAGTCTTCAGCATATTTCTCCTAAGAACAAGGACATTCTCCTGTATAGACAAAATAAATGACCACACTCAAGGAATTTAACATTAACAAAATACTCATCAAATATATAGTTCATATTCAGATTTTCCCCCATTTTCTAATAGTATCCTTTAGAGCTTTTCTTTTCAGCCAGTATCTAATCAGGGGTTGTTTATTGCATTTAGTTATCATATCTGTATAATTTTCTTTGATCTAGAACTATTCGTCAGCCTTTTTTGTCTTTAATAGTGTTGACATATTTGAAGAATATGCCTGTTTTTAAAAATAAACTTTTGCATTGATGCATAATACACATAAACAAAAATGCATGTATTATAAGTATACATTTGAAGAATTGTCACAAAATGAATGCATCTATATAACCAGGACCCAGGTGAAATAGAACATTGCCAGCACCCCAGAACCTCCCCTTTGTGCACTTCTCAATACTGCCCACCCACTCCCTCCTCCTACAGGGAGCACATCCTGATTCCTGGTCCTATCAGTTAATTTTGCCTGTGTTGAGATTTAATATCAATGGAATCTACAGTGTGTTTATTTGGGACTGCTTCTGTCACTCGGTATTGTGCTTGTAAGATTCATCCCTGTTGCTTATAGTTGGAGTTTGCTTATTTTTATTGCTGTAACACACTCTCTGTGTGACCGCATGGCAGTTTGTTTATCCATATTACTTTTGAACATGTGGCTTGTTCCCATCTTGGCTTCTGCAGAATCCTATGAATATGGATGTACTGTATCCTGGTGCATTCTTGCATGCAATTCTGTTAGGTAAATAAATGGTTAGGAGTGGGATTGCTGGATCAAGTATGAGTATCTCCAATATTAATAGATTATACCGAACTGTTTGCTAGTGGCTTTATCAGTTTTTCCTCCCACCAGGTATGTATGAAT
This sequence comes from Saccopteryx bilineata, assembly GCF_036850765.1. Lineage (NCBI taxonomy): Eukaryota > Metazoa > Chordata > Mammalia > Chiroptera > Emballonuridae > Saccopteryx > Saccopteryx bilineata. The sequence goes on from NC_089493.1 coordinate 286,146,439, forward strand.
GAGTCCTTGTTGCTTTGCATCCTCAGCAGCACTTGTCAGTCTGTCTGATTTCAGCACCTCTGGTGGGAGTATGGAAGTTTTTGGTAGTTTTAATTTTTGATTCCCTAATTTTATTTGCATTTCCCTGGTTGAGTGCCTTTTCTTAGTCTGTCAGCCATCTGGATTTGTTCTTTTGTGAAGTGACTTCAAGTTCTTACACGTTTTTCTACTGAGCAGTCTGTTTGTGTTGTTTTGCTTTCTCACTGATTTTTAGGAGCTCTTTATAATCAGGTTACCAACCCTGTCAATTATATGTGAAGCAATACCGTTTCCCTCGCTGGTCTTGCCTTCTAACTATGAAATTGCCATTTTGTCGGTCAGATATTGGCAATTTCATGTAGTTCAACCTAGTTATGCAATAGTCTTTTTATTTGTTTGGTTAATGCTTTTTGGGTCCTATTTAGGACACCTTCCTCTACTCTGAGGTCATGAAATTAATCTGTATTATTTCCTAAATATATTATTGTTTAGCTTTTCAAATGAATGTTTATAATCCATGTGAAATTAGTGTTTTTGTGTATTCTGTGAGGGTCAAGTTTTCATTTAAAACTACAGCTATCTAACTGTCTAAGCACTGTTTCTTTAACATTTTTATTAAGATATAATTATCTCTTAAAGGTGTACAATTCACTTATTTTTAGAAAATTTACAGAGTCATAGAAGAATGACCATAATCTAGTTTTAGAACATTTCTATCACCCCCTAAAGCCCAGCATGCTCACTTTTAGGCAATACCTTCTCCCAAACCACTGGAAATTTACTTTCTGTCCTTACAGATTTGACTTTTTCAGACACTTAATATAGTTGTATTTATACAATATATGGACTTTTGTAGCAGGCTTCTTTCACTTAGCATATTGTTTCTGGGGTTCATACATATTGTACCATGCATCGGTGTTCAGTTTCTTTGTATTGATGAGTCAAATTGCATTGTATAGCTAGACCACAGTTTGTTTCTCCATTCTCCAGCTAATGCCCATTTGGATTATTTTCATATCTTGACTATAACAAATAAAGGTGCTCTTGGTTTGGATAATTATTTTTATTTCTTTTGAGTAGAGACTTGGATTAGAATTGCAAGGTTGTGTGGTAATTCCTTACAACAAAAATAATTTTATTTTTAAAATTACCATTTGTAGCCCTGTCCGGTTGGCTCAGTGGTAGAGCGTCAGCCTGGCGTGTAGGAGTCCCGGGTTCGATTCCCGGCCAGGGCACACAGGAGAAGCGCCCATCTGCTTCTCCACCTCTCCCCGCCTCCTTCCTCTCTGTCTCTCTCTTCCCCTCCCGCAGCCAAGGCTCCATTGGAGCAAAGATGGCCCGGGTGCTCAGGATGGCTCCATGGCCTCTGCCTCAGGCGCTAGAATGGCTCTGGTTGCAACAGAGCAACGCCCCGGATGGGCAGAGCATTGCCCCCTGGTGGGCATGCCAGGTGGATCCCGGTCGGGCGCATGCAGGAGTCTGTCTGACTGCCTCCCCGTTTCCAACTTCAGAAAAATACAAAAAAAACCCCACAAAACAAATAAAATTACCATTTGTAGCATCAACCTAGCCTGCAGATGTCCTGGGTTCGATCCCCAGTCAGGGCACACATGAGAAGCGACCATCTGCTTCTCTTCCCCTCCCTCTTTCCCTTCCCTCCCCCCCTCCCTCTTCCCTTCTCTCTCTCTTCCCCTCTCAAAGCCAGTGGCTCTATTAGTTCTAGTGTCATGTGTCAGCCTGAGGCCTGAGGATAGCTCAGTTGATTCCAGCAGCTGCCCCAGATGGGGTTTGCGGGTGGATCTGGTTGGGGTACATGTGGGAATCTGTCTCACTGTCTTCCCTTTCTCTCACTTAAAAGAAAATTACCATTTGTAAATTGACTTTATTCTTTTGGTGTATAGTTCTATGAATTTTTGAACAAATGTATATAGATTCTGTAGCCACCAGTACATTCAGAATAAAGAACAGATTGAGCTCCATCCCCACCTCTAAGTCTTTTCCATGTTATTGACCCCTTTATAGGCCTACCTTCTGTTCCCTCCCATCTCCCTGGCAACAACTAATCTGTTATTTACTCTTATAGTTTTGCCTTTGGGAGCATGTCATTAAAATAGAATCATGAAGGAAAAATAAGTAAAATGGAATAATGAAGTATGTAAACTTTTAAGACTGGTTTCTTTCACTTAGTATAAGTGAAGGATAGAGATTCATCATAGTTGTTGTGTATATATAGTTCATTCCTTGTAATGATGAGCAGTCTTCCATCTTGTGGATGTACCACTGTGTGTTTATTTACCCTCTGACGGATATTTAGTTTGTTTCCAGGTTTTGGCAGTTATGAATAGGGTTGCTGCAAATATTTGTGTAGGACATTTTGTGTGAACACAAGACTTAAGTTCTCCCAGCTAAATACCCAACATTGGAGTTGCTGGGGCATATAGTCAGTGTGTTTAGCTTTAGAAGTAACCTGAAGATTTTCCCAGAGTGGTTTGTACCATTTTTAATTGCCATCAGCAATATGTAAACATTCCAGTTCCTTATCCTTATCAGCACTTGATAGTGTCAATATTTTTCATTTTAGTCAGACTGCTAGCTGTGTAGTGACATCTTGTGGTTTTAATTTGCATTTTCTAAATAACTAATAATGTTGAATATTTTCTCCTGGACATATTTACCAGCCCAGGACCTTGGAGGTGGCTGCAAAAGAAGCATCAGATATCTACTCTGAGCTGAATACAGTTTTTGAAAAGGTGTCCTTTCTCCTGTGCCCTGTAGTGTTGCTTTGGTCATAAATTGTGTCCATACGTGTGAGCCTATTTCTGAACTCTTTCCTCTTTATTTTTCTTACCTTCTTTATGTCAATACTCCACTGTATTTTTTTTTAAACGTGGAAATTTTATGTTATTTTTATTTATTTATTTATATTTACAGGGACAGAGAGAGAGTCAGAGAGAGGGATAGACAGGGACAGAAAGACAGGAATGGAGAGAGATGAGAAGCATCAATCATTAGTTTTTCGTTGGGACACCTTAGTTCATTGATTGCTTTCTCATATGTGCCTTCACCATGGGCCCTCAGCAGACCGAGTGACCTCTTGCTCAAGCCAGCGACCTTGTGTCCAAGCTGGTGAGCTTTGCTCAAACCAGATGAGCCTGCACTCAAGCTGGCAACCTCAGCGTCTCAAACCTGGGTCCTCTGCATCCCAGTCTGACGCTCTATCCACTGCGCCACCGCCTGTTCAGGCAGTACTCCACTGTCTTAACCACTATAGCAGTATAAGAATATTGGAATCTTGTAACAAGTCTTCCTGCTTGTTTTTCTTCAGGACGTTTCATAGAAATGGAATTTATACAGTGTGTGATCTTTTGTGACTAGCTTTTTTCACTTAGCACAGGATTCAAGGTTTTATCCATGGTTTAGCATGAATCAAAACATTATTTGTTTCCATAGAAAACCTCCTTATTAAATGCCTGATTGCTCACACCATTGTTAAAAAAAAAAATCTGGCCCAAAATGGAGTAACTCGTGCTAAGCCCATGTCACCAAACCAAGACTTAATACCTAACCTAACTGTGGTTTTAACCTCTCCCAAGAATGTAATCTTATCCAGACTGGAATTGCCTGGTTAGCAGTAGTGAAGTAATCTGCTTGATAGACCCCTGCCTTACTCCCAAGAAAGGTGACCTTGCCTGAAACAATTCACTCTTTGCTAGAATAACTTCCTTGCCCTGCCTTGTTCAGCCTATAAAAGTCTTTCATTTTGTATAGATCCTCAGAGCTCATTTATATTTGCTAGATATAATACTGCCAATTTGTGAGTCATTGAATAAATCTAATTAGACCTTCAAAAAACCATATTTGTTTTTATAGCTGGATAATATTTTATTATATAGACAGACCATCAGTTGATGGACCTTTGGGGTTTTCTACTTTTTGGTTGTTACGGATAATGCTGTTATGAATATCAATGTACGAATTTTTGTGTGGACATATGTTTTCATTTCTCTTGGATATATAGCTAGGAGTAGAATCATTGGTAACTCATATGGGAACTGTGCTGAACATTTTGAAGAAACTGCCAGAGTGTTTTCTACAGTGGCTGCACATTCCCACCAGCAGTGAATGAAGGTTGCATTCCTTTTCATCCCTGCTCACATTTGTTAATTGTATTTTTAATTACAGCACCTTAGTAGGTGTGAAGTGATATCTGATTGTGGTTTTGATTTGTGTTTCCCTGATAGCTAAGGATGTTGTATATCTTTTCATGTGCTTTGTTGGCCGTTATCTACTTTGGAGAAACATCTAGTCATACCCTTTGTCTTTTTAGAAAATGGTTTATTAGATGTTTTATTGTTCACCATAAGAGTTCTCTCTGTATATACTTCTCCAGGCATTCACAGCATATCACACTACTATCCTGTCTCCTCTTGCTTTACCTTCATAACAGGCTTTAATTTGTTATTAATTGATGCATTACTCATTTCTTTTTTATATTTTTATTTTTTATTTTTTCTTTACAGGGACAGAGAGAGAGAGAGAGAGAGAGAGAGAGAGAGAGAGAGATAGGGACAGACAGACAGGAACGGAGAGAGATGAGAAGCATCAATCATCAGTTTTTCGTTGCAACACCTTAGTTGTTCATTGATTGCTTTCTCATATGTGCCTTGACCGCGGGCCTTCAGCAGACTGAGTAAGCCCTTGCTTGAGCCAGCGACCTTGGGTCTAAGCTGGTGAGCATTTTTTATTTTGCTCAAGCCAGATGAGCCCACGCTCAAGCTGGCGACCTCAGGGTCTCGAACCTGGGTCCTCGGCATCCCAGCCCAATGCTCTATCCACTGTGCCACCGCCTGGTCAGGTGCATTACTCATTTCTTAATCCATTCATTTATATATTTATTCAACAGACTTTTTTTTTTTTTTTTTAGTGAGAGAGAGACAGGAAGGGAGAGAGATGAGAAGTATCAGCTTGTAGTTGCAGCACTTTAGTTGTTCATTTATTTTATTTATTTATTTTTTTGCATTTTTCCAAAGCTGGAAACGGGGAGGCAGTCAGACAGACTCCCACATGCGCCCAACCAGGATCCACCCGGCATGTCCACCAGGGGGCGATGCTCTGCCCCTCTGGGGCATCTCTCTGTTGCATCCAGAGCCATTCTAGCACCTGAGGCAGAGGCCACAGAGCCATCCTCAGCGCCCGGGCCATCTTTGCTCCAATGGAGCCTCTGCTGCAGGAGGGGAAGAGAGAGACAGAGAGGAAGGAGAGGGGGAGGGGTGGAGAAGCAGATGGGTGCTTCTCCTGTGTGCCCTGGCCAGGAATCGAACCCAGGACTCCCACACGCCAGGCCAATGCTCTACCACTGAGCCAACTGGCCAGGTCCAAGCCTGTGACCTTTGACTTCAAGCCAGCAACCTCGGGCTCAAGACAGTGACCATGGGATCATCGAGATGATGATGATGATGACCCTGTGCTCAAGCCGGATGAGCCTGCACTTAAGCCAGTGACCTCAGGGTTTCAAACCTGGGACCTCAGCATCCCAGGTTGATGCTGTATTCACTTTGCTACCACCGATCAGGCTAGTCAACAGATATTTGATTGCTGTAGTTGTGCCTTTGCTATTTCTTTGCCTTAGTGCTATTGTGGAAGAGCTAGCTCTCACTGTAATTTGTCTGTCTGGTGGTACCATCTTCCTGAAGACTACAGATACTCTCCCTCAAGAGCATCTATACCAGCCTGAACCCCACATCACCTGCTGTGACGCCCTCTCTTTGACAGCCATACCTTAAGAGTCCTTCATTCCTGCCTTCACTCCCACCAAATCAAATGGATCCTCTTTCACCCAAATTCTACAAATAGGTGTGTCTATTTTTGCAGAAGTTTACCTCCTCTGGCATTTCCAGTCCCTTCACTTGAGTTACAAGTTCTCTCTTCTTTCTTCAGTAACTTTCCGTCTTTAGCTTCCTTCATTTCCCCATATCTTTAACCCTTCTCTTCTCCTGGATTATTCTGTCAGCCCGCAGCATGCTCTAACCTCTCTGTCCCACACAAGTTCTGCCAGGTGCCACATTGCCCCATTTCTCTGCCATACTTCATGGCCAGACTTCTCCAAAGGATTGACCACACGTGCTTTCTCAAATTCTCCACTCACACGTCAGCCCACTCAGGCTGGCCTGTGCTGCCACCACCCGGTGCACCACTACTTGGCATGGTACTCATAGTCGTCATCCTGTTAGTATGACTGTTGTCTGACCCCTCTTGTCCTCGAACTTCTTTGCTGGGTGCCCTCCCCTACTGTTTCTTGCCAGTGAAGGTACTCAGGCTTATTTCCTGCCCTCTCTCTTCTTGTCATCCTCTCCATGGGTCGTAGTAGTGACATCCCATCTCTAGCCCCCATCTCCTCTCGAACTGGGATGATGTGGCTGCCTCTTGGACATCTTTACTTAGGACTTCCACAGGCATCTTAACTCAAAGGGGCCAAAACTGAGCTTCCCATCTTGCCTCCAAAACCTTTACCTCCCCAGGTCTTTCTTACCCTGTACATGTACCGTCAGCCATTTGTTTACTGACGGCAAAACCTGGGGAGTTATGCCTGTTCCCTTGTTTAACCCCCACATCTAATTGTGGATATAATATCCTGAATCTGTGTGCTTCTATCCTGCTGTCACCCTAGGCTGGGCCACAGTTACCCTTGGCCTGGACCACAGCAACGGCCTTGGAATGAGTCCCTGCTACTACTCTTGAAGCCTCCCAAGCCATTCACCACCTACAGCTAAATGGGCTTTCTAAAAAGCCAGCCAGCCACGTGGGATCCTGGATAGCATCCTGTAACTGAAGTTAGACAAAAATTTGGTGAAATTTGAATAAAGCCTGTAGTCAAGTTAATAATACTGTGCTGGTGTGAATTTCCTATTCTTTATTATTTTTCTGTGCTTGACATAGTACATAACATTAGGACACATTGGGTGAGGAATATAAAAGAATTCCTTGCACAATATATGCTGCTTTTCTGTTTGTCTAAAATTAGTTCAAATTAAAAAGTTCTTAAAATGCAAAAAAAAAAAAAGAAAAGAAAAAGAAAATAGGATTGTGTGTGTTCCCACACTCAAAACTCTGCAGAGGCCTTGCACAAGCCTAGCACATGACTCAGAATGGTCTCGATGTCAAGTACCACGCCTATCCCTCACTTTGCTTCAGAAGCAGTGGCCTTCTTTATCCAGGTGAAGACATGATGATCTTTTCCACACACACCAGTCCCTCCATCCACTCCTCCTCAGGCCTACAACCACGATCAGCTCCTTTTCACCCCTGCGGTCTCCACTTCAACACCATTTCTACTTGGAGGCCTTTCCTGACTCCTGTATCCAAACTAGCCCCCAGTGACTACTGTTCTTTGTTGTGGAAACTTAGTTTTCTTTGTAGTCCTTATTCCTAGCTGGTGATTAGTGCAGTTCTTTATGCTAGTTTCATGGAGTCAGGGATGGTGAATATCAGGCTCATAGTTTTAGTGTCTAGCCCAGGGGTCCTCAAACTTTTTACACAGGGGGCCAGTTCACTGTCCCTCAGATCGTTGGAGGGCCGGACTATTAAAAAAAACTATGAACAAATCCCTACGTACACTGCACATATCTTATTTTAAAGTAAAAAAATAAAACGGGAACAAATACAATATTTAAAATAAAGAACAAGTAAATTTAAATCAACAAACTGACCAGTATTTCAATGGGAACTATGCTCCTCTCACTGACCACCAGTGAAAGAGGTGCCCCTTCCAGAAGTGCAGTGAGGGGCCGGATAAATGGCCTCAGGGGGCCGCATGTGGCCTGAGGGCCGTAGTTTGGGGACCCCTGGTCTAGCCTGTCATATACCTAGTGCTTAGATAGAATCAATGAAGAAATAACTCCTTGTTTCTTATTATATAAGGAAAGTTGACCATGTAATTCAGGCTCCAGAGAAGTTCCAGTACTTACACTGCTTCATCCTGCCCTTTCTTGATGTTCATGCTGTTTGCAAATGGACCACTGCTGCAGAGCTGTGATTTGGTTCTTGACATATTTGAGTGCCCTTTGTGTTAGGTCTTCATCTAGGTACAGTAGATATTAAGGTTAGTAAGACATAGTCAAATTATAAAGTATTATTAGCACTTATAATAGGCCTACCCTCCACTTGGCAGATTTCAGGAGCTCATTATCTGTTGAAAGAATGAATAGAGTAAGTTAAGAAATCTTTTTTTTTTTTTAACTGCTGCAGCTATATACACACATACTCATATATTATACATACAGTTACATCATAGCTACACACATACAGCACTGTGGAATCTTTAGTTTTTCAGATATCCTTGAAATTGTTTCTTTCTTGGGAGGGAAAAAAGGATGGGCAGGGGACTATGGGACTTCCTGCCGCTCTCAGAGTACAGGGCTCTCCGCTGCTGCCCCGCCTCTGCCAGGCCCCACTGGTGTATCCTAAGGCAGCTCGATGAAAGGCTACGCGAAGGATGTTTGGGAAATTGTTAGAGGTCTTTTTGATGTTCTCAGTGACTAAAGGTTATTTGTATATTGTCCATGAATTTAATTTTACTCAGGATTATAAAGAAGACGTTACAAATTAAGTATGTAATAAAAACATAATAAAATGGAGCCATTGGATCTGATTGGATGGAGAACCTGTGTTCCACCCTCTGGTTTCCAGAGATTTTATTATGGGTCCTCAGGGGATTTAAAGAAATTAAAAAGAAGAGCAGGAATGTCATGATTCATGATGATCCCTAGATCAGGCAGAGCTTGCAGCTGGGCCCTGCTACTTCTGCATGGCGGCACCATCATGCAGTGCCTTGCAGAAAGTTTGGGTGTTGGTGATAACAGGAATTTCTAGGATATGAGTCGGGGACCAGATGTTGTCACCAGTTTTATGTTAGGAAGGCACAATATGCAAATTAGTCAGCTGCGGGGGTGGGGGGGTGGGGGGGTGAATTCCTTGACCACCAGTAGCTCGTAGAGGCTGGGGGCAGAGTGTGGTTCCTGATTCTCTCAGCACATCTCGTTTGGCTTCACAGTGCACACAGGAAGTTGGCAGGAGAGAGGGGATCCTGGAAGCAGTGGGATCCTTGAGGGACAGGAGGAGAGAAGTTGGCTGAGGTGACTAGAGTGAATTTACCTGCTTCTTGAATTTCCCCATGGCTGAGGCCTCAGCAGAAGGGGCAATACAGCCTAACGGGTGGTGGGGCAGTGGATAGAATGTTGACCTGGAACGCTGAGGGCCCCGGCTTGGAACCTTGACATTGCTGGCTTGAGTGCTGGTATACCAGCTTGAGCCTGAAGTTACTGGCTCGCCTGGAGCTCCCCTTCCCCCCCTCAAGGCACGAATGAGAAGCGTTAATGAACAACTAAAGTGAAGCAACTATGAGTTGATGCTTCTCATCTCTCTCCTCCCTCTCTCTCTCCCTTCCTCTCACTCTCTCTCTCAAATCAATTTAGAAAGAAAAGAAGGGGCAGTACAGTAACACTGCTCCTAAAACACCTTCCTGCCCTGGCTTCATCAGTTTGTGCCAAGTCCTATTAGCATTGTGGCTGTGTGCCTAGTTAAACATTCAAGCTCCATGGAGTCAGAGAGAACCCCCCCACGAAATGGTAATTTGTTCAGTCGTGTGTGTTTAACTACATGTGTTGCTTTTAATGGGTGTAAAAGATCAGAGAGTTCAGTGTTCAGTTTATAAACTGCTTTTAGGTATCATGTAGTAAAAATTAACGGGCATTAAAAAATGGAAAATATGGCATATCTTATAAATATTCATGTTAAAAACCTTTTTAGGAATAATAAGTGTTAAGAAAGATTGAGCTTTGTACAGATAGGCTTGAATTAGATTATTGAACCAATATTTCAATCCATTTTAAGTATTTTAAAAAATATATTTAATTTGCCAAGCTCTCCTGTTTTCTTATTTTGAGATTATTCACCATGTTGTTGGGTAGAGTATCTATTTCTTTTTTGTATTTTTTACTTTTATTTTTAGTTATAGTTTACTTTCAATATTATTTTGTATTGATTTCAGGTGTACAGCATAGTGGTTAAGCAATCATATACTTTACCAAGTATTTACCTGATATTTTCAATACCTACCTGGCACCATACATAATTATTGCAATATTATTATATTCAATATTATTACTGAATATAACATATATTCCCTATGCTATACTTTACATCCCTGTGACTATTTTGTAACTACCAATTTCTTAATCCCTTTACCTTTTCACCCAGTCCCCTGTCCCCCATCCCCTCTGGTAATCATCAGTCCACCACTCTGTGTCTATGAATCTGTTTTAATTTTATTTTGTTCTTTATATTATTTTTTTAAACAATTTTATTTATCGATTTTATAGAGGAGAGCAAAAAATATCAACTTATAGTTGTTTCACTTTAGTTGTTCATTGTTAGCTTGTATGTGCCTTGACCAGGCAAGCCCAGTGTTTTAGACCTGTGACCTCAGCGTTCCAGGTCAATGCTCTATCCACTGTATCACCAGGGGCCAGGGTATTTGGTTCTTTAGATCCCGTATATAAGTTAAATCATTTGGCATTTGTCTTTCTCTGACTGACTTATGTCACCTGAGGCCATAGAGTTTCTGGGGCCATGGAGCCATGGTTCGATTGGAGCAAGTTGGCCCATGGCCTCCGCCTCAGGTGCTAAGAAGAGCTCAGTTGCTAAGCAAAGGAACAACCCCAAATGGGCAGAATACCGCCCCCTAGTGGGCTTGTTAGGTGGATTCCGGGCGAGCGCATGTGGGAGTATGTCTTTCTGCCTCCCCTCCTCTCACTGAATAAAAAAAAATATATATATATTTATGACATTCTTTGAATCAGTGGTTTTTTGTGTTAAGTATATCTTTACCCTATTTATATTATTTCTTTCTTATTTTTAATAAAACAGAGTTCATAGTTGGTATTAATTAACAATACTTTCAGTTTTTCTTTTTTGTTGTGGTATATAATTGTGGAAAACTTAATTGGTTTGAAAATAAGTGACCTAATATTACACATATGGATGAATATAGATTAATCTCAAACATATTGCTGGACAAAAAAAGCAACTTTCAGAAGAATACTTGTCAAGTGACATCATGTATGTAAATTTTAAAAAGCATATTAATGCAGTGTATTGTTTAGCATTAGCTAAAATATGTAGTGAAAACCTAAAGCAATGCATGGGGGAAGCACCGTGACAGTGGCATTGAGGATAGTTACCCACTCTGCGGGGGAGAAGGGTTTGCAGTGAGGGAAGGCCCACAGGGAACCCGAATGCTGCAGTGACATTTCTTAGATGGGAGCACAAGTCTTCAGTAATATTTTCTGTGTCTAAAATATTTTGTAATCAATTAAAAAGTTCATGCTTATTTTAAACATAAAGTAAACAAGAATATCTAATATAGAAAATGAAAATGAATGAGAAAAATTTCTAATATAAAAAGTGAATGTTTTTGGCTCTGGCAGGGTGGTTCAGTGGATAAAGTGTCATCCTGGTGTGCGAAGGTCATGGATTCGATCCCCGGTAAGGGCACATATGAGAGGCAACCAATGGGCGCACTGCTAAAAGTGGAACAACTAAGTGGAGTTGATGCCTCTCTCTCATTCTTACTCCCTCCTCATTTCCCCCTCAAATCAATGGAAAATTATTTAAAAGGTGGTTTTTCATAATCCTATTATCCTGTTAATATTTTAGTGTATTTCTTTCTTTTTAAGTTAATAGTATTTTTATTGGGAAAAAAGTAAAATAAAAAGACTAGCATTTAAAACTTAGGATGTATGTAAATTGTAATTTCTGAACAGCAATGGTGATGGTTGTGCTGAAGTACCGTGCCATAGCCTACCTCTCTGCGGCTCCAAGTCATGGTTCAGAAGGTTTTAAAAACAGAGTCCAAAGATTCTCCCTTGGTAAATCTTTTTTTAATTTGTGTGAATGATAACAGCCTGACACCCATTTCACTCTAGTTCAGTGCAGACAGCTCTAAAGCAACACATGTGGGCATGCCACACACATGTGGGTATGTTACACGGAAGGGGACATGGAAATACAAGAGAACCATCTTGCTAGTAGGGGTACATCTAGACAGTTTATCCTTCACCCATTTTCCTACACATGTTGAGATAAATCAATTCTAAATGTGTTTGCTTTCAGTAAACCAGCTATGACAATTTAAACTAACAAACTGAACTAGAATCTATTTGAATAGGTTTTGAATTTGTTTTTTCATTTTTCATTTTTAATACAAATGTCTGAATGTGCTCAATTGTCAAGCTGCATGCATTAAAAACTGGCCAGCTGTTAATCATTAGCAAGTGAAACTGCAAGGAGTCTACTACAAGCTTTCTTATCATTAAGATAATGTAAATATTTATATTGTAAAATCTTTAGGGGACAGGACCACCAACCAATACATGCAGATTGTATGTGTGGACAGAAGGTACATTTAAAAAAATTTTTTTCTTAAGTGAGAAGTGGGGTGGCAGAGAGACAGACTCCTGTATGCTCCCTGACTGGGATTCACCCAACAAACCCCCTATGTGGTGATGCTCTGCCCATCTGGGGCCATTACTCCATTGCTTGGCAACCAAGCTATTTTAGCGCCTGAGGCAAGGCCATGGAGCTATCCTCAGCTCCTGGTGCCAACTTGCTCCAACTGAGCCATGGCTATGGGAGGAGAAGAGAGAGACAGAGAAAAGGGAGAGGGGGAAGGATGGACAAGCAGACAGTTGCTTCTCCTGTGTGCCCTGACTGGGAATCAAACCCAGGACATCCACATGTTGGGCTGATGCTCTACCACTGAGCCAACTGGCCAGGGCCCAGAGGTACTTTTGATGTTCAGTATTGCTATATAGAAACAGAATGAATAAATTCCTTCCTTCCTTCCTTCCTTCCTTCCTTCCTTCCTTCCTTCCTTCCTTCCTTCCTTCCTTCCTTCCTTCCTTCCTTCCTTCCTTCCTTCCTTCCTTCCTCTTTCCTTCCTTTCCTTCTTTCTTTCTTTTTCTCTTTGTTTCTTTCCTCTTTCTTTGTTTTCTCCCTCCCTCCCTCCCTCCCTCTCTCCTTACCTCCCTTCCTTCCTTCCTTCCTTTTTTTTTTTTGTATTTTTTTCCCTGAATTTGGAAACGGGGAGGCAGTCAGACAGACTCCCGCATGCGCCCAACTGGGATCCACCCGGCACGCCCACCAGGGGGCGATGCTCTGCCCATCTGGGGCGTTGCTCTGTTGCAACCAGGGCCATTGTAGTGCATGAGGCAGAGGCCATGGAGCCATTCTCAGCGCCTGGGCCAACTTTGCTCCAGTGGAGCCCTGGCTGCAGGAGGGGAAGAGAGAAACAGAGAGGAAGGAGAGGGGGAGGGGTGGAGAAGCAGATGGGTGCCTCTCCCGTATGCCCTGGCTGGGAATCAAACCCGGGACTCCTGCATGCCAGGCCAATGCTCTACCACTGAGCCAACCGCCCAGGCCCCTTTCTTCCTTTTTTAAGAGGTAATTAAAATACTCAATTTGATACTTCTGGCAGGGAATGTTGAAAGTAGGTCTTCATCTGTAGTCATCATCTGTATGAATTCTTCATAGTTGATTTTTCCATCTCCATCAATATTTGCTTCTCTGATCATTTCATCTACTTCTTCATCTGTTAGTTTTTCTCTTAAATTTTTCATGGCATGATATAGTTCTGCTGCACTGATGTATCCATTGCCATCCTTGTCAATGACTTGGAATGCTTTGTGGATTTCTTCTTCACTGTCTACATCTTTCCTTTTTCTAGCCATCATAGTAAAAAATACTGGGAAGTCAGTGATGCCATTACCCTCAGCATCCACTTCATTGAACATATCCTGCAATTTAGCTTCTGTAGGGTTCTGACCTGGTGACCGCATGACAGTGCCAAGTTCCTTTGTTGTGATGCCAACACCAGCAAACCATCTTTGTAAAACGGAGAAGCTTCCTTGTATTCAGCAGTCTGTTATTCGGTCAACTAACCTGCCATGGTGCCAGTGAAGGGGGGAAGATCACAGAGACTGATGGTGGCTGTACCAGCGCAGGGGCTGTGGCTGTGGGGGTTCTGCCACGGCAGCTGCTGTTGCTGCAAAGGCGGGTGTGTGCTGAGCGCTGTGCCGCTGCCACCACTGCCTGCTTCGTGGTCTACTGTGAGTATGGCGCCACAGTCTGCAAGACTCCCAGCACAAATGCCCTGGTGTATTTCTGTATGTTTCTTTTTACATCATGACTTATACCTATACATTGTGAAAGGATTGCGTCTATTTAACACTTATGCAGAACACTTATCAAAAGAGAAAACTTTGATGTGAGTTGAAAACTGATTGACTTGAAAAGTGAGGGAATTCACATTCGTCACCTCACATCACATCTGTGTGAGAGAGAATATTTAAGCTCTATTCTCTTAGAAAATTTCAATTACATAATATAGTGTTATCAACTATAGTCATCATGTTTTACATTAGATACTCGTACCATGTATTTCTGTGTTCTTAGTGTAGTCTAGTGTTGTTCAGAATAACACTCTGTTTCTTTCCCATATGTTAGCTGCTGCTTGTGTCTTCTTTTCTCCAAGTACTCAACTGCTGTCTTTGGGGCCAGCACCTCTACTGAGCAGGGACCTGCTTGCTGGAGGGTTTGGAACCATTCTTCCTGAGGAGTCTGAATGCATGGGTCTTCTGTCCACTTCCACCTGTCTTTTAGGGCAGTGGTCCCCAGCCTTTTTTGGGCCATGGACCGGTTTAATGTCAGAAAATATTTTCACAGACCAGCCTTTAGGGTGGGATGGATAAATGTATCACGTGACCGAGACAAGCATCAAGAGTGAGTCTTAGACGGATGTAACAGAGGGAATCTGGTCATTTTTTAAAAATAAAACATCGTTCAGACTTAAACATAAATAAAACGGAAATAATGTAAGTTATTTATTCTTTCTCTGTGGACTGGTACCAAATGGCCCACGGACCGGTACCGGTCTGCGGCCCGGGGGTTGGGGACCACTGTTTTAGGGTATATAGCAGAGCCCCACTTTCCATTCTAAAGCAAGGAAGCTTCTGAAGATTTATCCCCCCCTTCATGTGAGAGGCTATTGACTGCAGCTCCAGGTCGTGTTTTCGTACAAGTCACACCCTGCGTGTGGATGTGCCCCAGGACCCCCCCCTCACTTGTCCTCTTCTTATATATGGGCACTCACTATTCACTGCCTTGGTTTTACTTTCAGTTTTGCTTATGTGAAGGTCTACAACATAGTTGTGATTTTCTTGAGGCATAAATTACACCACATGGGTCCTGGCCAGTTGGCTCAGTGGTGGAGCATTGGCCCGGCGTGTGGAAGTCTCTGGTTTGATTCCCGGTCAGGGCACACAGGAGAAGCACCCATCTGCTTCTCAGCCTTCCCCCTCTCCTCCTTCTTTATCTCTCTCTTCCCCTCCCACAGCCAAGGCTCCACTGAAGCAAGTTGGTCCAGGTGCTGAGAATGGCTCCATGGCCTCTGCCTCAGGTGCTAGAATGGCTCCGGCCGCAGCGGAGCAATGCCCTAGATGGGCAGAGCATCGCCCCCTGGTGGGCATGCTGGGGGATCCCGGTCAGGCACATATGCAAGTCTGTCTGACTGCCTCCCTGCTTCTAACTTCGAAAAAAAAAACAAGAACAAAAAAATAATAATAAATTACACCACATGCCATGTGGTGTGAAGCTAGCATAGGAGAGCTAATCACCCAGCCAGTGACCTCCAGAATGGCAGAGTAGCCCAGCCTTTGACTTCTCATCTAATGCCTAGCAACATTTTGAAGGTTATTAAAGCACACCACACAAACACACTTTGATTTTTTCTGAGGAAGGTCTAAAATGGACTATCTCCATTGCTGAAGTGAAATTAGAGAAATTGAAGATGTCTAAGATGTTTTTTTTCCTAATCAGAAAATAGAGGTTTTGGGTTCCTCAGTTACTTGGCTTGAGTAAGTCTGCCATGTGCTCTATGGGAACAAGAAAGTGCAGTTTGGGGAAACTGTTCCAGGCAGTGCTCCAGCCAGTGTGCAAAACATCAGAAGAGAGAATGCCTTCATTTCAGTTGACAATTGGTTGACTTGAAAAGTGAAGTTCACAGCAAGCATGTGACTGTTCTGGAAATGTGATTTGGGAGCAGGCCAGAAGCTGGGGTAAACATTTCCATGAAGTAACAGGTGGTGAAGATGCTAGGGTGGCTACTTCCAAGAAAAGCCAGTCAGGAATTCTGCGAACTATGTATTTTGCTTTGCATAATATGAAGTTTCCAGGTGAGGGAGGGTAAGGTTGACCTTTGCCTTTCTTTTTAGCTTGTAGTGCTCATAGAAAGTGTCAGTGTGGGTGGCACTGCCCTTGCGGCAGAAGAAGATGCCTTTGCAAATAAATGTCTGGGGGTGAAAAGGAGACAGTGGTGTTCAAGGCAGCCTGGGAAGCCTGAGCCCTCTGCTTTGTGGAGGTCAAGAGGCAGCACGATACTCAGGCAGCCTTGCTGTGCTGGGCGGTGAACATCTTGCCATCATGGGGAATGGGCTTGGTGATCTGAGACAGCTTGGGCGTTAGCCCAGCTCTTTTGGACTAGACTGCCACAGTGAGAGTTGCATGATTCTTGGAGATGCCTTGTGAAGGTCAAACTTTTGTTTTGTTTTGTTTAATTTTCCCCAGTCTTCTGAACCCTGGCCATGTTGGATTTTTAGTTCTTCACAGTTATTTAGCATTATTTCTTATGTATATATTTTTCTGTCCTAGCTCTACCACATTGTCTATTTCCAAGCCTTTATTTTTTATAATTTTCTTTTACCTGCCACTGCCCACTCCTTTACTTTGAACTCCCAAGGGTCATGTATTTCATATCAGTTTTATTTTATTTCTTCTATGAATCTGAGAACTATTGTTGCATCTTGTTGAAATTCACATAGCTTTATTTTTTCCCTTTTTTTAAAAAACAGCTTGATTGAGATATAATTCACATAAAAATGTAATTCATCCTTCTAAAGAATACAATTCAGTGGGTTTTAGTATATTCACAGAATTGTGCAACTATAACCACAGTCTCATTAGAACATTTTCATTATCCCAAAAAGAAACCCTGTACCCATGAATAGTTGCTCCCCGTTTCCCTACCTCCCAAACCTCTGGCAACTACTACTCTACTTTCCGTATGGATTTGCCTACTCTGGACATTTCCTATAAATGGAATCATATAGTAGTTTGTGGCTTTTTGTGACTGCTTCTTTTACTTAGCATCATATAGCTTTATTGCTGTTTTCAATGTATTCCCCCTTTTGGTTTTATTTTTCAATTACTTAGCTGCCACCTAGTCTCAGATTTTAAATTCTCTTTTACTGATCTTTTATTTCTAGAATCTATTTCCCATCATCTGTGTTCCATACTTAAATCTCCAACTCTTAAATTAAATATGGATTTTTAAACTATTAGCTTAATTATTAAAAATCTTAAAATTAACTATTATTTCTCAGTTCTCTAGGGAAAAGAATACAGTCTGTGATTCCTCTTGTACCTGCTTCAAATGTAACCTGACATACTCTCTTCTGTGTGATGTCATTCCATGTTCTCATTTAATGAATAACATTTTATTAGCTGTTAGTCTATTTTAGTTCCCAACACCTTTTCTTCTAGATCTCGTTTTAGATCCTCTTCTGACTATTTAAACTCTGTTATATTATAATATTCCAAGGTAGTTTTCATAGCCCTTCGTTTTTCTTTTGTTTTTATAAAACTAACTGTAAAAACCTTTTGTCACTTCTGAATATCCTGTTGGCAACATAGAGTTAAATTTGGAATTTGCTCTTTCTCTAGGTGTGTGTCATCACCTATTTATTGTCCTCACATTCACTGCCCTCTTCCACTCTCTTGCTTAATTTTTGCTCTTGTACATAGAAGAGCATTGCTTCATGCCCTTAAATTTTTTTTTTCATTGATTTGAGAGAGAAGCATCAACTTGTTGTGCCACTTAGTTCTATTTAGTTGTGCACTCATTGGTTGCTTTTTGTATGTGCCCTGACTGGGGATTGAACACACGATCTTTTTTTTTTTTTTTTTTTTTTTTACAGAGACAGAGTCAGAGAGAGGGATAGATAGGGACAGACAGACAAGAACGGGGAGAGATGAGAAGCATCAATTATTAGTTTTTTGTTGGGACATCTTAGTTGTTCATTGATTGCTTTCTCATATGTGCCTTGACTGCGGGCCTTCAGCAGACCAAGTAACCCCTTGCTCAAGCCAGTGACCTTGGGTCCAAGCTGGTGAGTTGTTGTTGTTTTTTCTTTTTGCTCAAGCCAGATGAGCCCGCGCTCCAGCTGGCGACCTTGGGGTCTCGAACCTGGGTCCTCCACATCCCAGTCCGACGCTCTATCCACTGTGCCACTGCCTGGTCAGGCTTTTTTTTTTTTTTTAAGATATTTATTTATTCATTTGAGAGAGGAGAGAGACAGAGGGGAGGAGCAGAAGCATCAACTCCCATATGTGCCTTGACCAGTTAAGCCCAGGGTTTTGAACCGGCGACCTCAGTGTTCCAGGTCGACGCTTTATCCACTGCGCCACCACAGGTCAGGCCCTTGAACCCATGATCTTGGTGGGCCAGGATGATGCTCTCTTCACTGAGCCACCCAGACAGGGCTACTTTATGCTCTTTCTCCACTTACTTTGAGTTAGTTCTGAGTATTCCTGAAGACTCTCTAAGGTAAAGCACTGTTTTTTCCTTTTGCATATTCCTTTTTATGTGCATCATCTCATGTATTCCTCATAATATTCCTTTAAGATAATATTATTGTTACTAGTATTTTCTTCCTTTTTAAAAAGTGTTTATTGCTATTTAGAGAGAAGACAGGAGAGAGAGAGAAAAAGAGAGACAGGAACATCAATCTGTTCCTGTATGTGCCCTGACCGGGGATTGAAACGGCAACCTCTGTGCTTCGGGACAATGCACTAACCAACTGAGCTATCTGGCCAGGGCAGTATTTCCATTTTATAGATGAAGGAACTGAAGCCGTGTGTTTAAGTCACAGTTTTCATCTGCACCCAGTTTCTGAAATTGAAGTGCTCTTTTTTCTTATCCATTTCTTTCAACACTTAGTCCAGGTCATAACCCTCAGTAAATGCTCAATAAATATTTAATTTGTTGGATAAGTGAATGAGTGGAATGAGCGAATGAATGAATAATATGCTACCTGGCAGGCTGTTCATGGGTATGCCAAATGTTATCTTTCAAAGATTTTGTTTCTGTAGTCTTTGTGAGGGCCCATAGTATCAAATCATAAATCAGGAGTTGTTTTAGAGGCAGGAGAAATGAGTATCTCAAGTTTGTTACCCCTGGACTCTCATGATGTTAATACTCAGTAACACAGCACTTAGCAGGGTAGCATTTATTAATGCCAAGTATAGAAGATAAGAAGAAGACAGTGCACAGGAACATGGCCACTAAGTGGTTGCCCAGCCACTCATATTTGGCCATGACAGCAGCATATTTACCCATTACTGGTAGAGTTAGGGAGCTGAGTGCAGAAAAATACCTATTTAAGTATCAGGGTGGAGAGAGAGGGAGAGAGAGCAAAAGAGAGAAGTGTGTCTTAAAGAGTTTGTTTTGTTCAGCTAAAGTTTGAGTCAAGATCAGGTTAAATACCCACCTTTGTTACTTTTACCTGCTTGGTTGGATCTGCCTCATATTTTATTGTGTGGGGCTTCATTTTTTAGAAAAAGGTTAAGTTTCACCACCAGCCATTTGCTGTAGGAACTTGTGACTTATTGTCAAGTGTTGGGACAACCAGGATGAATCAGTTCTTGTGATTAGTACTTTTATGTAGGAGTAGAAAGGACTTAGACCCATCCAGGGTGTTTTAATGTCAACAAGGTGAAAACAAACATTTTTTTAACCAAAACTTTTGGTCTTCTTAAGCCAGAGTAATAGATAATTATGAAATACTTTATCATATAATTTTGTAGGCCTTGGGTTATTTGGTAGATTAAGAGTCCTTTTAATCTTTATTTTTCTTATTGACTGACTAGCTTTTAGTTGAAATAATCCTCATGCTACTCAGCCATTACAGGTCTAGTTATGAGGAAGACTGCAATACAAAGTGAAGTAACTGTTTAGAATGTGTACAAACTAGCCCAGTCTGGTTGCCTCCCTTCTGTTTATTGTTCCAAATCACTGGTGCTGCAAGCTTCTGTGCGTTTGTTGTGTTCTGCTGCTGGTTCACAAGGTTGTGTCTCCAAATGCTCTTTTCTTCCTTATTGATCAGTTTCCTGACTGTCCATCAAATGCTCTTTCTGTTGCTTAACAGTCAGGTCCTTGCTTCTTGGTGATTGAGGATATCTCACTCCAAAACAAACATCTCACAGAAAAAGACCATGATATAGAAATGAGGCCACAGTAGTCTTTCTTTTCCAAACTAGACTGTAGCATTCACTCAAATTACACTCAGTTCATCAAGACTAAGCACCAGTTGTGTGTAAGGCACAGCGTCTGTCCTAAAAGAATTGATAATATACTTAAGAAAGTTTAAGAATGTTAAAGCACATCATTATCCTTGAAACAAGCAGCCAGAGACAAGGTCCTCCACCAGACAGGAGCCCAGTGGGAACTGTGTAATCCCATCCCTCAGCCTCTGTAAAGTTAAGCTAATAAAAGGCATAAATGCTGGTGAGGTTCAAAATCTATGACCAGGAAGGAATATAAGAAATCTCATTAATTGTTCCTGTTTGTTTACATTATAGTTAAAAAAATAAATCATTTAGCTGCCTTATTTTGACCTTCTGCTCCTAAAGAACCATTCTTATGAACTTGGACCCTGGATCCATGTGTGTGGTTACTCATTAAATTTGTATCTCGTATAAACTCTCTTGACTTAGACTTGATAAGGCTGGAACTTAGTCACTCAGACCTAATACATTTTCTGGGTATTTCACATTGGCAGCTAAGCTCTGCTTTACTTTATCATGATGATGTTCCTCTAGTTTTGGCAAAAGCTTTCATTTTAAATTTAGCTTTATATCAAAGCATAAATAAAAAGATACTTAATTTGTTCACCAGTTTTGCTTGCCATGGATACATGTGTACATTCAACCTTCGGAACACTAGCTGTATTGTGTTACCAGTACAAGTTGGTCATTGGGGACTTGCTAAAGAAAAATTCAAGTTAGAAACAAATTTGGAGCAATTTTTTTTTTTTTTAACAAAGACAGAGAGAGAATCAGAGTGAGGGATAGACAGGGACAGACAGACAGGAACGGAGAAATGAGAAGCATCAATCATTAGTTTTTTGTTGCACATTGCGACACCTTAGTTGTTCATTGATTGCTTTCTCATATGTGCCTTGACCGCGAGCCTTCAGCAGACCGAGTAACCCCTTGCTTGAGCCAGCAACCTTGGGTCCAAGCTGGTGAATTTTTGCTCAGACCAGATGAGCCCACGCTCAAGCTGGCGACCTCGGGGTCTCAAACCTGGGTCTTCCGCATCCCAGTCCGACGCTCTATTCACTGTGCCACCGCCTGGTCATTTCTTTCATTTCTTTCTTTTTTTTTGTTTTGTATTTTTCTGAAGTTGGAAATGGGAGGCAGTCAGACAGACTCCTGCATGCGGCCGACCGGTCTCCACCCGGCATGTCCACCAGGGGGCGATGCTCTGCCCATCTTGGGGGGTCGCTCTGCCACAATCAGAGCCATTCTAGTGCCTGAGGCAGAGGCCACAGAGCCATCCTCAGCGCCCGGGCAAACTTTGCTCCAATGGAGCCTTGGCTGCGGGAGGGGAAGAGAGAGACAGAGAGGAAGGAGAGGGGGAGGGGTGAAGAAGCAGATGGGCGCTTCTCCTGTGTGCCCTGGCCGGGAATCGAACCTGGGACTCCTGCACACCAGGCCGATGCTCTACCATTGAGCCAACCGGCCAGGGCTTGGAGCAATTATTGACTTAACCATTTTGCATATGCTTTTGTGCTAGAAGGAACATGAAAAAGATTCCGTTTTTCTGAAGCTGGAAACAGGGAGAGACAGTCAGACAGACTTCCGCATGCGCCCGACCGGGATCCACCCAGCACGCCCACCAGGGGCGACGCTCTGCCCACCAGGGGGCGATGCTCTGCCCATCCTGGGCGTCACCATGTTGCGACCAGAGCCACTCTAGCGCCTGGGGCAGAGGCCACAGAGCCATCCTCAGCGCCCGGGCCATCTTTGCTCCAATGGAGCCTTGGCTGCGGGAGGGGAAGAGAGAGATAGAGAGGGAAAGCGCGGCGGAGGGGTGGAGAAGCAAATGGGTGCTTCTCCTGTGTGCCCTGGCCGGGAATCGAACCCGGGTCCTCTGCACGCTAGGCCGACGCTCTACCGCTGAGCCAACCAGCCAGGGCTGAAAAAGATTCCAATGATAAGCAGATCAAGCATCCACATTGCTAGTAATAGCTAATGTTACTGAATTCTTGCTATGTGCCAGGCACTGTTGTAAAGTTTTCATGTGTGTTAATTATTTAATCCTCACATAAGCTGTGTGGGTTGAGTCCTGTTCTTAGCCTCACCTCACGATGAGGAAACCAAGATGCAGAGCACCTGGGGTAGCTCACTCCAGGTCATGCATGAGGTAGTAGAGCCTGAATCTGAGACTGCTTTGCAGAAGCCATTTGCCCTTACCTCTCTCTCCAGGACCTGGTGTAGAAGCATTGCTGTCACCACCACATTTGAGAGAATAGGTTCCTGTTTCCACCATTAACTTCTTGACTCCCATGTTCCCTACCTAACTCCTGCCCACCCACTGTGACTGACAGTTCTACAGCTCCTTGGTCTTTCCTAAGCCTTGTGCATGCTCACCACTCTTCCCACCCTCCCCATTGTCACTAGCATGAAGGCTCTGGGAGCTGGTCTACGTGGAACCTGCATAGCCGCAGGCCATCTCTGGCCATTCCCCACACACATTCTCTGTTCCAGCTACATTAAGCTTGCTTCTGTCCTTCAACTCTGCCAGCCGAAAGCTCCCTTTCTGCAGGGCCTGTTCACGTACTGTTAGAGTGGCACCCGTGGCCTGATGACAGTTGCCCCAGCCTCTGGCCCTGCTGGCTTTCATTGGGCTGACCTCTCTGTATTTCAGCTCCTAGTTTGGAGGGCACTTCATCCAGGAGGCCTTCCCTCCCCTTTATGATTTGCAAGGTGCTTCCCTCCTGTGCTTTCCAGAGCACCTCACTTCCTCATCCTGCCTGCTGTCTGGATCCCTCTTCAGGTGAGAGCCCATATAGGTAGAGGTCATGGCCAATGTGTTCTAGCTTGTTCTCCCAGCATTCATCACAGTATATGGTAAACAGGAGGCACTTAATAAGTGATGAATGAGCAACAACTTGTGGTCACAGTTCATAATAGTAACAACAAACCTGAAGGATATGCTTCCCAAGGCAGCATCAGAGCTTGCAGTTGCAGAGCTGGGCGCTGTTGCTGCCCCCTCCCTGGTGGTGGGCACGCTCCAGCTTTGACGTGCTGGCTTCACCATCATCCATGTCTCAGCGGGACTCAGGCTGCAGCTCCTCAGGTCTGCTGGCTCCGTCTTTTCTCCACTTTAGCTGTTACATCTCCAGGAAAGTCCTCCTTCACTGGCTCCTGCGGTCTGGAGCTGCACAGGGACAGGATAGGATATAGGCTGTTACCTGACCAGGAACGCTTCCCAGGCTTGAGAGCTGAGGGCAGGGCCTCTCTGGATTCCCTGGCTTCACGCTTCAAGACCGTCCTTACCCAAGAGAGCAGCAGTTTCGACTAGGGCAGCCCCAAGCCAGTGGCATCTCACAGGTCAGGACAGCTGCAGACAATGGAAGCCTCTCTTCAGCTTCTCACCCCCTGCACCCAAAAATGTCCTTCCACCTTCTGGTCTCTCAGTGGCCCTTTGCAGTGGCAGTGGGTGCTGCCTCAGGCATGCCTCCCCACTCTCTGCTGGGCCACATGCCTGCCATACTCGGCAGTCAGGGGAGAGACTATTAGAGCAGCTTCAGGGACCAGCCTTTTCGTACACTTCTCTGATGAACCAGGAATAAGCCTGCCAGGCCAGAGACTCTAAGGCCAGAAATGGGACTTTTTTCTGGTTAGCCCACAAAGGTTGTGTTTTTCAGCTCTCCCAATGTGAAGCAACAAAATCAGTTCAGTGTTGTTTGTTACAAGAGTGAGAAATTCATATGATGTCTCTTTTACACTTCAGTTATACTCTAGTTCATGTTTCCAATTTAAGATTATGCATGTAATTAGTTATAATGTGTTTGATCCTATACGTAAATTGGGTTGTGTATTTTTTTTTTTTTGGAGGAAAAAACGAAAGTTCAAGACCTTAGTTGAAAATGAGTATGTAACTATCTTCTTTGGAGTCAATTAGTATCTAAAATCATTTAACTGGTCTTGATTCCCACCTGGGATTTGGCTATTCTCAAGGACGTCTCTAGGTGTCTTAAGGACTCTTGCCAAATTCTCAGAAAGTTGACTTTAAAACATATACCATATAGTATTTTTGTGAGAGAGGAGATGAACAAAGATTGATGAAATGGTGGTATAATTATGAAATTGTTAAGGATTATTGATTAAGTAACCCCTAAATTATTTGATTAATTAATTTGGAAGCATTTATTAAATATGTACTGAGCATAAGAAACTGGTCAGATCAGTAGTGTAGACACATCACCTCTTGATCAAGTCTTTCCATGATGGGTTTGCATTACTACCTGATGATGGAGCTTTAACTCTCCAGGAAAGGCCCCTGTTTTGTTCTTGGTTTTATTCTCCACATATGTAGAACATACACCAGGCCTAAAATAAACTTATTGAATAAATTACATTCTCACCCCCTTCAAAACATATGTAGTCTGTTTAAATTCCAGTAAGGACTAAGAATGGATTTATTTAAATAAGATTTATTTCTTTTTCAGAAATTCATTGAGTTCGGTCTGGAAAAGTTCCTCCTCATTATTTCTCCAGCAGATAGTTCTTAATACCCAGAGCAGAGACCTACATGCCTGTTACAGCTGCTTAACAGTTTAGCATACATTAGTGTGTTATTTCAACCTTTAATGAAAATTGTATAGATGTAGGTTAATTGTTCATTTAAGCAACTGATTTTTTCCCCTTTTTTTCTTCTTTTCCAAGTGATAGAAGGGGAGACAGAGACAGACTCCTGCATGTGCCTTAACCGGGATCCACTGGCAACCTCTGTCTGGGGTCGATGCTCTACCCATCTGGGGCCATGTTTGCAACTGAGCTATTTTTAGTGCTTGAGAGGGAGGCTCCACAGAGTCATCCTCAGTGCTCAGAGCTGATATGCTCAAAAGAACCTAGCCATGGCTGTGAGAGAGGAAAAGAGAGAGAGAGAGGGAGAAAAGAGAGGGGTGGAGAAGCAGATGGTCACTTCCCTAACTGGGAATTGAACCCAGGACATCCACATGCTGGGCTGACACTCTACCATTGAGCTAACCAGCCAGGGCCACCAACTGTTTTATTTTTTAAAATTTTTTATTATTATTATTTTTTCTGAAGCTGGAAATGGGGAGAGACAGTCATCCCAGACAGGCACTCCTGCATGTGCCCGACTGGGATCCACCCGGCACGCCCACCAGGGGCGAGGCTCTGCCCACCAGGGGGCGATGCTCTGTCCCTCCGGGGTGTTGCTCTGCCGCGACCAGAGCCACTCCAGCGCCTAGGGCAGAGGCCAAGGAGCCATCCCCAGCGCCCAGGCCATCTTTGCTCCAATGGAGCCTTGGCTGCGGGAGGGGAAGAGAGAGACAGAGAGGAAGGAGGGGGGGTGGAGAAGCAAATGGGCGCCCCTCCCATGTGCCCTGGCCGGGAATCGAACCCGGGTCTCCCGCACGCCAGGCCGACGCTCTACTGCTGAGCCAACTGGCCAGGGCCTGTTTTTTTATTTTTTAAATTTAAATTAAATTAAAATTTATTATTATTATTATTATTATTTGTATTTTTTTCTAAGTTAGAAGCAGGGAGGCAGTCAGACTCCCGCATGTGCCCGACGAGGATTCACCCGCATGCCCACCAGGGGGCAATGCTCTGCCCATATGGAGTGTTGCTCCACTGTAATTGGAGCCATTCCAGCGCCTGAGGTGGAGGCCATGGAGCCATCCTCAGCACCTGGGTCAACTTTGCTCCAATGGAGCATTGGCTGCAGCGAGGAAGAGAGAGACAGAGGGGAAGGAAAGGGGGAAGGGTAGAAAAGCTGATGGGCACCTCTCCTGTATGTTCTGACCAGAAATTGAACCCAGGACTTCCACATGCCAGGCCGACGCTCTACCACTGAGCCAAGTGGCCAGGGCCCCAACTGTCTTTTTTTTTTAATCTTTCTGAAGCTGGAAACGGGGAGGCAGTCAGACTCCTGCATGCACCCGACCAAGATCCACCTGGCATGCCCACCAGGGGGCGATGCTCTGCCCATCTGGGGTGTTGCTCTGTTGTGACCAGAGCCACTCTAGCGCCTGAGGCAAAGGGCATGGAGCCATCCCCAGGCCAGCGCCCAGGCCAGCGCCCAGGCCATCTTTGCTCCAATGGAGCCTCGGCTGCGGGAGGGGAAGAGAGAGACAGAGAGGAAGGAGAGGGGGAGGGGTGGAGAAGCAGATGGGCATTTCTCCTGTGTGCCCTGGCTGGGAATTGAACCCGGGACTCCTGCACACCAGGCTGACGCTCTACCACTGAGCCAACCGGCCAGGGCCCCAACTGTCTTTTTTAAATGAGGATTTTGTGAAGGTAAAATTTACATAGACTGCAGCTGGACAAAGATTGAATATTCTTACTATGAATGTTTGGATCCAACAGAAAACATACACTTGATATATTTGCATCAGGGGAGGTTTTAATTACCCCTATTGGTGTATGTTATGGTCTCACTTTTCATGGTAGTTTTGCAACCCGTGACATAGGTAAAATGGTCCATACTCTAGATGACCCTTACAACTAGCCCTACCATTATATGTGTCAGCGACTGGTATTGAGAAATGAAAAGACACCCAAGAAATGTGGAGGGTTCATCAACATTCACCTCGGTTGCTGTCACAAAGAGGTCACGTGGCCCTTTCAAGGAGGAATTTTTAATGTTCGTTCTGGCACCAAAGGTAAAACGTGCAGCCATCATTTACAGAAAGCATAATGTGAGTAAATGGTGTCATCTTGGAGACAAATGTGCCCGAGGCTGCACATCTCTGAAAAGATGGAAGTTGGTAGTAAAATATGACATATTCACATTTTTACTTTACTTTCAACTTTTCAGGAGAAGGTCCTGCACAGAGAGCAAGATGGAGCTGCATTTCAATCGACAGTAGTTTCAACCTGTGCTGACTGTAATTTTTATCCATAGGTTTGAAGACATACCTGATAGCGGGTCAGAGAGCGAAGGAGTCTCATTGCAGCTGTTCAGAGGCCGTGCTTTCTGGCTTTGAGGCCATTGACGGCTCACGGGTGTCCTCGGGCCCTAGGGGACAGGGGACAGCATCGCCAGGGAGTGTCAGTGACTTGGCGCAGACTTTCAAAACCTTTGATAACCTTAAGGTTAGTTTTTTTTTTCCTACTTCTAAAACTTTATATTAATTCTACAGTAGAACATGTAAAATAATAAACAGCCTTCGAGTCTGTTGCAGATGACTTGGAATGCCCTTCAGTTTGGTTTTGTGATTTTTTTAATGTAGTATAAAAGAAGCAGTATTTTGCATTTTTAATACCTTTTCTTTTTTTGACATTCTGCACCTCCATTTTCTTTCTACACTACATAAAGATGCTCTCACTTGAGTTGTTATTTCCTTTGCAAACTGTGATTGTTTTGGGGGGGATTTCTAAAAGCTCATGATAAATGATAGTAAAGGTGATTCTCCTGGCGTCTTGCTGGAGAGCTAGTTGGTATCTTATTTCAGAGACCACTTTCTCAAGTATTTCTGTGTCTCCTAAAAACCAGTGTTTTGTAATTATTTTAAATTTTGTTGGTGTGGCTGAACCTTATAACATAGCTAACTGAAGGAGTACAGGCTTGCCAAGAACATTATAGTATTTTGTTATTGAAACAGAGATGGCCTGGCAGCTGTCAAGAAGTACCCATTTCTGTCATAATGAACTACTAAGGGATTAATGTGATAGACCTCGGGCCTTGAAGTCAGTCTAGTTTATGAACTGTTCCTCAGCTTTCACATTTGATTTAGTTCCCCTACTTGTACCTCTTGTTTATTTTTACAGTTTAAATATTTACCATTTCTATTTTTTTTAAAGAGACAGTTAAAGTACATATTCACTTCACTGTTTTATGCTCTCAATGCCTCAATAATATATTGGTCAGGATGATGGCCAGTGGTCATGGCTTTAATCCAGTAGGTTCCTTCTTATCCACATTCATTAACAGACTTGAAAACTAGCTATGTTGGTATTTAAGCTTAACAGGCATCATAATGTGGCAGTCAGGGGGGTATCCTGATTATTTCTCTGTGTCAGAATCCATAGGACCTATCACCAGTTTCTTTGTGTAATTATTGCATTCAGGGCTATTGACAGCACGCATATATCATTTTCATTGTGTGCTTTGTAAACTTAGTGCAGGGTTTCTCAGCCTCAACACTATCAAGATTTAAACATTAAATTTTGTTGGTGTGGCTAAACCTTATGACGTAGCTAACTGAAGGAGTGCAGGCTTGCCAAGAACATTATAGTATCTTGTTATTGGAACAGAGATTGGGGCCAGATAACTGTGGTAGGGGACTGTCCTGTTGCACCCGTGAGATGTTGAGCAGCATCCCTGGCTTCTGCCCACTAGGTCCCAGGAGCTCTTCTCCTCCCATTGTGACAACCAGGATTGTCTCCAGCCATTGCCCAGTGTCCCCTGAGCAGGTGGGGGGTAAAATCACCCCAGGTTTAGAACCAGTGGGGTAGGTACTAGATCTTGTCTTTCTAGTACTCTGGCTCATGTGTAACAGCTAGTGTATCTGAAACTTCCTTGATGCCTGTGCACGTTTGAGACATCCTGTTTGCTGGGCTGATGTTTTGTAGCAGTCCACAAGGGGCTCTGGGGCATTGACTGTCACTGAGCGTGGCAGGAAGAATCATGTTGGGGAGGATCACAAAAACATAACTTTCCAAGTACAGTTTCATTATCTGGAGAGAAACAGTTTCCTCCAGGCTTCAAACTGAGCAGTATTTAAGTAGAGAAATATAGCTCAAAGCCAGAAATAAATGATTTCTTGTGTTTGCTGCCATTTTTAGAGTTTGTATATGTAAGTATCTATCCATTAGGGAGTGCAGTTGGTGACTTCACTTAAAAAAAATCTGGATGGACAAAACTATTTAGTGTACTCTATTTCCTTGTATAAATTTTCCAAATAATCATTGAAAGTTTTCTGAAAATCTGGTGATCTATTAAGTTGACCATGTTTACCAAAGGAATTTGAGCAAAAAAGGATCTTTATGTCCCTCCCAGAAGGGTTAGATGAATTGGATCTTGAAGTATAGTTTCTGGGATATTTTGATGGTGTTAGGGTGGGGGATATCATAGGACATCCGAGATTAGGGCTGTCCCAGAAAGTTAGAATTACAGCTGGAGTGTAAGGAACAAGAAGAGCTAGAAGACCTGGTCTCTTCTCCAGGCTTTGCCACTTTGGGAAGTCCTCGCCACAGTCTTGCCTTCTCTGCTTCTGGTGCCCATGGTGAGGATCTGAGAGCACTTTATAAATTATAAGCACTGGGTAACTGAGTGACTTGTTATGAGCTAGCAGCCTAAACTGAGGTCTGCTTTATAGGTTATATAGATTGTAATTTGACATACAAGACCTTCCCTCAACTAACAGTTTTTGAACAACAGAAATGTAAAGTACTAGTTGCTTGCTCATACATTCTTTGTTTAGGGGGGTTTTCCTCTAAACTTTTCAGTGCCACATACATGTGTCATTGGCCTTATATTGTCTGTACTATGGTTAGCTCTTCTTATTAGCTGGAATCCAGGATCTGTTGACTCTTTCTGTCACCAGCCTTTAATCTTTGTTACTGTTGTCACCTCCTCCAGCCAGAGTTAGCTCCCAAGGAGAACTGTCATAGACCACACATTTTCCTCCTATCCTGGTATTATAAGGCAGTGTTTCCCCCACGTTCCCTTGAGCAGTATTTTCTTTGGGTGTAAGTAGGTGTCAAGTATAGAAAAAGGGTTCTGTGGTCAGGGTAAATTTGGGAAGTTCCAGGTTAAACTGCACTGAAAATGTTTTTTTGCTGCAGGACTTCTCAGAGCCTTTAGTATGCTAATATGAAGACTTAGGTCTCTGGAGAGGGATGGAGTATGCAGCATTATCAGCCCTTTTTGACCTTAGATTTCTTTTTTTCAAGCTGCACCTTTTGGGGGAATGCTTGTCTAGTAGAAGGAATTTCATGCAAGAACCAAGAAATTAGAGAAAAAGTGTTCAGTAAATATTCATCAAATGAGCACATGCATATCTCTGTCCTGTTGTTCCTCTTACCTGCAGTGCTCATCACTTCCCTTCTCCTAAAAACTCTTCTTTTTCTTTTACGGTTCATCTTCATTACAGTTTTCTTTTTTTTTTTTTTCTTTTCATTTTTCTGAAGCTGGAAACAGGGAGAGACAGTCAGGCAGACTCCCGCATGCACCCGACCGGGATCCACCCGGCACGCCCACCATGGGGCAACGCTCTGCCCACCAGGGGGCGATGCTCTGCCCATCCTGGGCGTCGCCATGTTGCAACCAGAGCCACTCTAGCGCCTGAGGCAGAGGCCACAGAGCCATCCCCAGCGCCTGGGCCATCTTTGCTCCAATGGAGCCTTGGCTGCGGGAGGGGAAGAGAGAGACAGAGAGGAAAGCGCGGCGGAGGGGTGGAGAAGCAAATGTGCGCTTCTCCTGTGTGCCCTGGCCGGGAATTGAACCCGGGTCCTCCGCACGCTAGGCCGACGCTCTACCGCTGAGCCAACCGGCCAGGGCACATCTTCATTACAGTTTTCTATGGCTTCTCTACCTAATAATGCTATAATATTATAGCTGTGATGTACATAATCTTCAGTATTTGCTGATGTCTCTTATGAGCCTTCTGTGAGCTCTTCAAATGCAGGCAGGGCCCATGTATTAAAAAAAATTTACATTTTCCTCAAGTGTCCAGCACAGTGTCTGGCATACAGTAGATAATTATAACTTTCTTTTGGCTTAAATTTTTAATTCTTTTTTTAAAAATTTATTTTATTTTTTTATACAGGGACAGAGAGAGAGTCAGAGAGAGGGATAGATAGGGACAGACAGACAGGAACAGAGAGATGAGAAGCATCAATCATCAGTTTTTTGTTTTGACACCTTAGTTGTTCATTGATTGCTTTCTCATATGTGCCTTGACCGCAGACCTTCAGCAGACCGAGTAACCCCTTGCTTGAGCTAGCGACCTTGGGTCCAAGCTGGTGAGCTTTTTTTTTTTTTTTTTTTGCTCAAGCCAGATGAGCCCACACTCAAGCTGGCGACCTTGGGGTCTGAACCTGGGTCGTAAGCATCCCAGTCCGACGCTCTATCCACTGCACCACCACCTGGTCAGGCTTTTTTTTTTTTTTAGTTTTTAATTGCTTTAATGTATTTTGGGGAAAAAACTTATTCTTACATATAGTTTGGTCACAGAAATCAAGTAACATTACAGTTTCTGTTCGGAAATTTATAATTCTTAAATGACACATGGGAAGATAGAACTCTACAGAGATAGCCTGAGAGGAACTGAACTGCAAAGCCTGAGCAGAACTAAGTAAAACCAAGGTAATGTCTAGGAAGCATTTGTTTTCCCTTGTAGCACATGTGTCCTGTGTGTTTGTAAGATTTCTCAGTTCATAGCTGGAGAGTTCTAACCTAATATTTCATAAAATAGTCTGAGTACTATGATGACCTACCAAAAAAATTTAGTCATGCCAACGGACAAGGGCTTTTGTTGTAAGGTTGTAGGTGAGTGAGAACCCAAGCATTGGCTTCTTGAGTGCCTATCAGTGAGGTTTTCATCAGGAAGCCGGCACTGCATAATGGGGTGCTGTGGAGGGCACTGCTAGTGCCATCGCACTCAGCTCTCTGAGCCAGGGCTTCCAAAGATAGCCCTGCGGTTTGCGGTGGGGGCAAGAATCAAGAACAGAGCTTAGGCCTGACTGGGCAGTGGCGCAGTGGATAGAGTGTCGGACTGGGATGCGGAAGACCCAGGTTTGAGACCCTGAGGTCACCAGTTTGAGCGCGGGCTTATCTGGTTTGAGCAAAAGCTCACCAGCTTGAGCCCAAGGTCGCTGGCTTAAGCAAGGGGTTACTTGGTCTGCTGAAGGCCAGCAGTCAAGGCACGTATGAGAAAGCAATCAATGAACAATTAAGATGTTGCAACGTGCAACAAAAAACTAATGATTGATGCTTCTCATCTCTCTGTTCCTGTCTGTCACTGTCTATCTGTCTCTGTAAAAAAAAAAAAAAAAGAAAAGAAAAGAACAGAGCTTAGGAAGGAGATAAGGGCTACATGTCACAGTCACAGAAGGTGGCTTTAGTTCCATGGGAAGGGCCAGAACTCAAAATCAAGGATTGTTCTCAGAGACTTGGCTTTGGGACTGCAAGCAAATCACTTAACTTCTCTAAGTCACAGTGAAATAGTGATGAGAAGGAAGTCTCTTAGGGTTGTTGTGAAGATTAACTGAAGTAATGTCCATGGATGCTAGGTTTGTAGTAGATGTAGTAGATGCAGTTAACACCAGGACTTGTATTCACTCACTCCATGGGCAGTGACCACAGTAGGTGTAAAGAAGCACAGGAGGAGACATAGATACTGTGTTAATTTGTCCACAATGAGTCATTGACTGTCTTGGAAAGGTCTTGCCCTCTCTGCTTGTCCTCACTTGAGGGAGGTTCTTCTGTTATTGCCCTTGGTCATTGCTGTGGAGCATGTAACCATGTCACAAATGTATAATTGGAGCATGGACACCTGGCCTGTTTAGTGCGACCTCAGCTCTGCAGTGGTGGTCTGCTGCTCATTTGTCATGAAGCTGCAGGCGATAGAGGAAACAACACATACCAGTAACAGTTGCTGTTCTGATGTTTCTGTGAGGAACCAAGAAATGAAAACCAAAGATATGGATGGCTTCTTTTCTCCCTTTCCCTCCCTCCCTCCCTCCCTCCCTCCCTTCCTCCCTCCCTTTCCTTCTTCCCTCCCTCCCTCCCTCCCTCCCTTTCCTTCCTTCCTCCCTCCCTCCCTCCCTCTCTTTCTTTTCTTATCTATTCTTTTCTTTTCATCACATTAGTCCTCATCAGTGAACCATGTGAGCCGTGACAGCATCTTAGTTCATCTCTGGAAGCCTTCGCTAGAAATGCACCAGCTTGGCTATCATTGTAAGTTTAATCTATTACACAGAACCCCAGGGCTGTGTTCTCACAGGCAGAAAGTTTCTGTGTGTTATGACTAGTCTCTAGTGAGGCAGATGGTATGAATTTGTCCACCTGGGACGATTCAGAGAGGACCTGTCCTGTTTCAAAAGGTACTTTTCCTTTGAGGCCACTAGCCCCAGGGACCATTCTTCTGTGACAGTCACTATGACTTTCTTAATGACTCTAAGTAAATGATCACTTCTTTTTATCTCCTTGTTATTTGTATTATTTGTATATAAAATCATTTGTGTGTAAAATGATGAATAGGCTCAGCCGGCTCAGTTTGAGGAAGTAGAAGACTTCTACTTTTAATTCATTAGAGAAATAGAAAAGGCAGTAGATCTCTTTCTCTCTGTCTCTCTCTCTCTCTCTCTTTCTTTCTCTCTCTACATGTGTGTATATATATATACACACATATGCATATATAGTTTAGAAATAAATACTTATTATAAATGATGGTCTGAATTGATAGTGGGTATGGTTGAACAATTCTGTGAATGTACTTAAAACCATTGAATTATTTACATTAATTGTATAATACATTAATTATATCTCAGTAAAGCTGTTATAGTAATAAATAGTAGTCTGACAGCTGGTTTTGAAATATAGATGTAAAGTAAGCTTTTTTAAAAAGGATTTTTCAAGTTTTATCTATAATTTAGTTGTGTATATGTGTTTCCTTTAATAAGGAGAAACTACATCACATAGACATTAACAGCTCTTCCTTACAGAAGAATTTTATCTAATAGATGTATAGGAATGAATGGAAGAAAATCCTCATTAGAACATTGCAGTAATAATTGCTGCTGGCAAGATCCATCAGTGAACTCTAAAATTAGTGTGTATAAGTTTAAGGAGAAACAGGAAATTTGTGTAGCCTCCAAGCATCTCCCCAGATATTTTTTATTATAAAGAGAAGATAGTAACATGCAGTGGAAACCTGGCAGGCCCCTACCACCAGATGCTGAGGGCATCATGGTTGATAATACTAGTGGTCTCTTGTGCCCCTGGGGTGGGGTGCTGAGAAGGGCACATCACCTCTGTGGAGTTCTCTCCCAACCCTAAACTCAGTCAACTTGTGTGAAAGCATCAGACAAATTCAAATTCAAGGGCAGTCTACAAAATACTTGACCAGGACACTTTAAAAGTGACAAGGTCATCGAAGGCAAAGAAAGACCGAGGACCTGCCACAGACTGGAGGAAACTAAGGAGAAAGAAGAACTAAATACAGTGTGGGATCCCAGGTCAGAAACAGGACCTTAGGGAAAAACTGAAACAGTGAATAAAGTCTGTAGTTATGGAACACTGGGAATGTAGATAACAAGTCCAGCATCATTTAGTGGATAGTATCAGGTAGTGAAGTATTGGACATAAATGAAATTTCTCAAACTATGAAATGCTTTCTTTTTTGACTTTTTGGTGGAATATTTCCACAACATGGTAACACTATTCTTGCCTTATCAGCCTCCATTATTAAATGCAGTAGCCATTTAGGACTCAGGAATCTGGGCAGGGTTCTGTGATTCTCTACTCCATGCCTTTAAGATCCTGTGCCTGATTTTCACAGGTTTTTGTTTTGTTTGTGGTTTTGCCTCCAGTATTCCCAGGCTGTTTGCTTCCCGTTCTTAGAGCCTTCCTTTTTCTGTAACAATTACAGCTTCTCTTTTCCTCTAATATTTTGCTTCTATTTCTCTGGTATATTGTTAGCAGAAATTGCCTAGGCTCTGGCCCACCAGTGGCATGTGCAGCCAGGCTGACTTCTGCTCAATTGCAGGTGTTTCCTAGTCTCTCGGAGGTGTCACATATGCATGGTGGGGTAGAGGATGCTGCTACTTATTTGACTTTGGGCAACCCCCTCTCTTCTCCGCCTCAGTTCTCTCCTGTATAAAATGGGGCTAATCATAGTGTCGGCCTTGTATGTGCTTAGTAATGACCAAATAAAGTGATATAGGCAAAGAGCCTAGGACTTGGAGTGGGCCTCAGTAAGCTCTAGTTGCTATTACTGTTGCATGTTCCTGTCTGCCATGTTCAGCCTCAGTTTTGAATTTGGGGAGCAAGGGGTCCTTCTGGTCACAGGACAGCTTGCCAAATAGTCATGTTCAGAAGACTAAACAGGCAAAGCCAGGGCTTTTTCTGATGTTTCCTCCTTGTTTCTCAGAAAAGAGGCTTCCCTGCTCCCTCCCTTGACAGTTATGAAAAAGGACAGCTGTTAGCTTAGAAATGATTATCTTGGAAATAGCCTTGGGGAAAACAAAACATTGTATAGCTTTGTGCCATATACTCTGAACAGAATGTAGGGTGCATGTACTGAAGTATGTTAAAAACAAACGCAAATGCACCTAAGAATGTTGGAAAAGTAGTTATAATCTTCCCTGTGAGCCGACGTCCATGTGGGGGAAGGAGCACAGATAACCTGGGGAAATGCCCAGCTTGCTCTTGGGGGTTCTCCAGAGTGGTCTCAGGTTTCCCAGGCACTAGCCAGCATACTCTTTGGCCCATGAAATACTCTGTATGGGGAACCTTAGCTGCTCATGATGAAGCTTCCCTTGGTGCCAGTTTGCCAGTAGTGCCACTTAAAGAACCAAGATGTAGTCCTAACTGCCTTGGACACTTCAGGGGATGAGGCAGAGAAGATCAGAGTGCCAGGATTATTCCTGAGTTCTTATGCCGGAAAGGAGGCCAGAGAGAGGCTGTATGGTGCTCAGAGGCCGAAGTGCTGCTGTCTGGGTCCCGCTGTTGATGAGCCTTTATGTCCTCAGAGTGATCACTTCTGCCTCTCAGTATTATGAGGATTAATTGAGATCAAGTACTTGAGACTGCAGACATCACCTGGATAAGGGCCTGATTATCATTCATTGGCGTGCCCTCTGCACATTGCGTTTCTAAATCATAGCAGCTGCCGTCCTTACAACAGCAATCTGTATCTAACATGCCTGCCACTGTTGCTTCCCTGTAAGTCAGCTGCTCAGACACGCTTCCCAAGGTGGCAGGATATCCCAGGTAGTGAGTTCCCTAAACTGTGAAGTGCTTCTTTATGAGGGCTTCTCAGGGCTGGAGTTACTGGTAGCGGCGCAGGGGGATAGACGGACTTTTAATGGGTTAGCAAACATTTCACAGAGGTGTCTCTGTCTTAACAAAAAGCACTTTGTGAGATGTTTTAACAATTAAAATAAAGCTCTGATATAGTTAAAGGAAATGGCTGTTGCTGGTGGAGAGGGGAAGCAAACCAACCTAACCATTGTGTGGTGGGCTCTCCTGGTGCAGAAGGGGGTCTCGCTCCAGATCAGGAGGGAATGTTCAGATATGATAATGTCTTCATCAGGGTAGATGAATTTCTTGAAGTTCTTTATTTTATTTGTTTTAATAAAAAAATTTCCACCCCCAAAAAGTAGCAGAAGAAGAAAGAATGACACAGAGCAGCATTTTCAAAGCAAGTGCAGAGCTGGTTCTCCCACCCAAGCCCATGTCCTGACTCTGTGGGCAGAGCTGCCATGGGGGTGCAGGGTGAGCAGTGAGCACTGTTCAGGCTGGTAGGATCCCAGGCATAGGTCTTACTCTATACTGCTTCACATGCGATCTTAAGAGGCCCCAGACTTCCCTGAATGCAGACTCCCAGACCATTTATGGACAGTTGGGTTCTGAAAGTTACATCTGTGCCTTTGTTCCCTGAAGGTCTTTTGTGGGCAGTTCTATGAGACTTTACCTCCGTATTAGAACATTTTATCACAGCAGGGGACAGGCTGCATAGCCTCTCTTTGTCAAACTTTGATTTGCCCATCTGTGGAGACTGCTACCCCAGGCCGGTCCCCATGGGCACTCCCAGCCTCCACTGACCTTCCAACCCCTTTGCAGCTGAGACCTTCACACAGAGGGTGCAGAATTGGAGTTGTGAGGCCTTGATTCCTATCCAGCAGATCCTTTGTGGAGGGTGTATACCCTCTGCTGTCCCAATAGGTTCGATAGTTACTGTTATATATTTTATGGCTCTAAATGCATACAGAATCTTATATACATAACACCAGTGTGTTATGGGAATTCCTAAGAAGCAGATGGCCTGTTTTAAAGTGCATCAGGTATACTTGAGGAGAAAAAATACTTAGAAACAAGTGATGCCAAGAGATACCTAAAAAAGAAATGGATGGTTGTGCTGTGTGTGTTCAGAACATTAAATTACCAGATAAAATGTCTTTATTACCAGAGAGAATAGTGAGCAGAAATTTTAATATTAAGTACCAACATTTTTGAAGACTCACTAACACTTGAGGCATTGTGCAGAGCCAAGCTGTGATAAATGCATGCTTGTCCAACCCTCACCCATGGCAGACCTCACCAATCACTCCAAGTTCTCCTGTTGGGCCAGGACATGGCCTCACTGTCCTCAGTTCACTATTCTAGGAAGTCAGTATCATTGGATTAGCATCGGTGCACAAAATGAAGCTGATTTAAAATACCTCTGACATGCTTTACTTGTATTAACTTGTCCTTGTAATAATTCTTCAAGGTAGAGACAATTCCTTTTTACCAAGGAGGAAAATGAGACGCAGAAAGAATCCCTATTAAGTGGTAGAACCAGGATTCGGTCCATGACAGTTTGATTCCAAAGCCAGTGACTTTAATCACTGTTACACTACTTCTCTAGTCTTGATATTTTATAAGTGGTTAGAAAAATAGCTGTTGACTCTTTTATCGTGTCTTTACAAGATTGGTGAAAGTCTCTGGACTGTAAGGGTTTGACTCAGAGTCTCTCAAACCATTCCCATGCCCCAAGCCGTATCCACTCCACCCACAGGCCACACTGCTTGGCCCCTGAAAAGGCCGGTGTTTCCTTGGAGAAGCAAGTCAGCCACCACTGCCACCACCAAAGTCATTTACTTCCATCCACACTAGGGGGCGCCCATAGGACCTTGCTGGGCGTGTCTTGGGCACATTTACTTTATTTCTCCCAGGCTGGCTGGGAGGGTCAC
This sequence comes from Saccopteryx bilineata, assembly GCF_036850765.1. Classification (NCBI taxonomy): domain Eukaryota; kingdom Metazoa; phylum Chordata; class Mammalia; order Chiroptera; family Emballonuridae; genus Saccopteryx; species Saccopteryx bilineata. The sequence continues at coordinate 286,184,791 of NC_089493.1, forward strand.
TCCGTGTGTGTGTGTGTGTGTGTGTGTGTGTGTGTGTGTGTGTGTGTGTGAGAGAGAGAGAGAGAGAGAGAGTGTTTTTGGTTTTTTGTTTTTTTTTTAAGAAAATCAGTGGCCCCTTTGGTAAAATGTTTTGAGGTTTAACTCATTTAATACTGAGAAGTGCTTTAAAATAATTTTATTGTATGTACTGCATTTCCCCGTGTGTAAGACTCTCCCATGTATAAATGCATCTTAATTTTGTGGCCCGAAATATGAAAAAAAATATATTACATAAAGTTATTGAACTCAAGTTTTATTCATCATAAAATTCATACAACTCATCACTGTCAATACTCCCATCCATTAGCTTGTCCTCATCTGTGTCTGATGAGGAATCACTGTCTTCAACAATGAGTGCAAAAACAAGCACAAAAAAGCAGGCAATGCAAGTAAAAAAATCTATAACTACTGTCTAAGATGCACCCAGATTTTAGACCCCAAATTTTTCGGAAAAAAAGTGGTGCGTCTGATACCTGGGGAAATACGGTATTGACAGTTAGAACATTTTACCCCTGTTACTAATGTCAATTATTAAATAGCTCTAAGCAGGTTTTACGTGGGTGCTGCTGTTTGCCCAGGTATGTGAGTCAGTGATTTGGCCAGCTCTTTTGTATATATTTTCATTTTTTGATGAATACGAATGGTCAAACAGCTTGTGCGTTACATCAGATTCCCAAATTACACACTTCTTTAGAGTCTTAATTTCTTTTATTTTATATAGTGTAGGCCTGAAATCTAACCGGGGATGTGATCCGGGTCACATCCTTATCTTTAGGCACTAAATGATATTTTTGAGTCCTAATAAATCTTTGCTACTACAATTTGTCTTCCCCACTGGAAGCAGTTAGTTGCTATCTCAATGACAATTCCTAGTTTAATGGATGGATTAATAATAACAGCAAATTTATTAAGAGAGCCAGGAACAATGCTAGGCTATCTATCTATCTTCTATATATAGATATAGATATAGATATAGATATAATTTATTTAATTAATTCTTACTACATATCTTCAAGAAAAGTGTCATCACTCTCTTTTTACAGATGAGAGAACGGAGGTGAGTGATTTGAACAGTGCCCTCTAAAACAAGGATTTGAGGTGGAATTTGAACCCTGGTTTAAGAGAAAGGAAAGCTTTGCTGCCGTATCTATTCTACCTGTCAGTGTTAAGTCTTAGCTTTTCTTTTCTAGGTCAGCTAATTTCTGAAAGCTTATAGGGATTCCTAGGTCTACAACAGGTCCCTCTGACTATTCAGCCTATTTAATAGGGTCAGCCCAGTATCACAGAGATTGCGTAGACCTCGGCTTGTGCAGGGCTCTCATGCAGGTTGTTTCATAGCAGCTTTATTGGGATATAATTCACATACCAAGAAACTTACCCTTGTAAATTATGCAGTTTGGTGGTTTTTGGCTTTTTTACAAAGACAAGAGAGAGAATCAGAGAGACAGATAGGGACAGACAGACAGGAACGGAGAGAGATGGGAAGCATCAATCATCAGTTTTTCATTGCGACACCTTAGTTGTTCATTGATTGCTTTCTCATATGTGCCTTGACCGTGGGGCTACAGCAGACCGAGTAACCCCTTGCTCGAGCCAGCAATCTTGGGTCCAAGCTGGTGAACTTTGCTCAAACCAGATGAGCCCGCGCTCAAGCTGGCGACCTCAGGGTCTCGAACCTGGGTCCTCCGCATCCCAGTCCGAGGCTCTATCCACTGCGCCACCGCCTGGTCAGGCGCAATTTGGTAGGTTTTAGTATATTTGCAAAGTTATGCAACCATCACCACAATAAAGTTTAGAACATTGCCATCACTCCCCCAAAAAGAAACCGCGTGTCTAATAGACCACTCCCCATTCCCTTACTGGCCGCACCCCGTTTTCTTCTATCTCTATGGATTTACCTTTTCTGGACAGTCTCTATGGATAGAATCATGGAATATGTGGCCTTTTGTGTCTGGCTTCTTTCCCTGAATATAATCATTTCAAGGTTCATCATGTTGTAGCCTGAATCAGTACTTCATTCCTGTTGATGGCTGAATAACATTGCATTGTATGGCTAGACCACATTTTATGGATCCATTCATTCATTAACAGACATTTGAGTTGTTTGTATTTTTTGAATGCTTTGGAACATTCACATAGAGGTCTTTGTGGGGTGTGTTTCCATTTTCACTTTGTCAGTTTGTCTTTAATTCATCCTTCCATGGTCCAGGAAGCCTCCCATTTGGTTATGACCATTCTAAGACAGCAAATTGCAACAATAGAGGATGTGTTTGAATTACATATTGTGGTTGTGTTTTCTGGGTAAGATCCCTATGGTCTGTATTTTTCTTATAGACCTGCCCTTCATGCAGAATCACGTTTGCTCCCAAATCGGAAGCTGGAGCAGAAGGAGGAGCAGTGCAAAACGGCTGTCAAGAGGAGCACAAAAACAACACCAAGGTAACAAGCTGCCGGTTGTCCTTCCTGTCAATCCCTCTCCAGGCGCATCCACCTGAGACGACACTCCTGTCTTGTCAACTTCTCATTCTGAGAATAACTCCTCTTAAGCAACACTGTTTCATGCCTTCTAGTCCTTTGGGTTTTGAACAGACCAAAACAGGCTGGAGAGTCAGAACTACTCCGTGAGCAGTGATCTCACCCTGAACTGGATGGGACCCTAACAGGCAATATGAGTATACAGACGTGTGGTTAGAGTAATGAGGGGAGGCATATGGGGCTGGAAGTTAGACTCAGTATTTGGTGGGATGTGGATTAGCAGAGAAGAAGGGACTTCGGGATAAGAGACACAGCATAAAGAGGGGCTTTGGGTTAGGGACAGCAGCAAGGAAACTGCCAGAGAAGTCTCACTTGGAACCAGAGCCAGGACTGAAGTGGAAAGCAGAATAAAGACCAAACCTGAGAGCCAGCCAAGCAGCTATGAAGGTCGACCCTCCCGAGGCCACATCTGTCATCCTCTACCCTCACTCATCTGCCCACAGACCTGTGCAACACTGGGTCAGTCTGTGTTGCAGACAGTCACCATTTCTTAGGCTATCGCTCACGTGGGCTTCTTTTCTCTGGGTCCACCCTTGCACTTCTCCCAAGGCCCCAAAACCTTCCCACAGACCTCTGGAACCCTGGTTCTGTGAGAGCCCCAGCCTCTCTGGTTGCCTGAATGTCTGAGGTGTGATCTGACAAACCAGGGGGATAGGGAGAAGCAGAGGGGTGGAGAGGCTGACAGTTTGGATTGGAACAGAGATTTGAAGGTGCAGCGTGCAGTCCAGTGGGATCCTAGCGGAGCAGAGGGTCGGGTGGGAAACACTGCTGCACACCCGTGGGTCACCTTTGTGTCTGCTTCCCCGTCTTGAGGCAGGCTTCTGGAGGACATAATCCCAAAACGCAAAACGGACTTCTGAGCCCTCCCCAAGAGGAGAAGCTCACCAACAGCCAGACCTCGCTGTGTGAGATCTTACAGGAGAAAGGAAGGTGGGCAGGCGTCAGCTTGGACCAGTCCGCTCTCCTTCCACTGAGATTCAAGAACATCCGGGAGAAGACAGATGCCCACTTTGTTGATGTTATCAAAGAAGACAGGTAAGAGCAGAACCATGGCATTGAAATAAAGCTTGCAGGTAGAAACCTATCTCTTTCTCTGAATTACCTTATCCCTCATGTGTTCTTAATACTTTACTTTGAAGTAATTTGAAACTTACAGAAATGTGGCATGAATAGTACAAAGAATTCCTTTTATACCCTTTGCCTGAGTTTTTAACATTTTATTCTCCTTTATGTCTCCTTCTTTGTCTATGAAATTTATTTTTTTCTGAACAATTTGACAATAAATTGAATATATCATTCTCTTTACTCCTTAATACTGTATTTTCTAAAATAAAAATGTTCTTTTACATGATCATAGTTATCAAATTCAGGAAATTTTGCACTGATGTGACATTTGATCTAATCTGCAGTCCATATTCCATTTTTGTCTGTTGGTCCAGCATGTCCTCGATAGCACTTTCTTTCCCTCTAGTGTAGGACCCCGTCCAGAATCACAGGTTGCGTTATGTAATGTCATGCCTCTAAGACAGTTCCTCTGCCATTCTGTGTCTTTCATGATGTTAACATTTTTTAAAAACACAGGCCTGGTTCTTTTATAAAATTTCTGAGGTTGATTTGTGTGATATTTCCTGGTGATTGCATTCTGCCTGGACAGATTCTATAGAAGGGCTGCGTCCTCCGGTATTATATCTAGATGCACCTGGTGCCCATTTGTCCTTCATGTGCATAGTAATTTTGATCAACTAGACAAGTATTGCAGACTTCTCCAGTCTATACTTATGATTTTCTTCTTGTGACTAATAAGCAGTTTGTGGGAAGATTATGTCAATATCACATTCCTCATCAAATTCCCCTAGATTTAATCTCCACTGATGGTTCTTGTCTGTAACAATCTTTATACTAAGACAGTGATTTTCCTGCTCCAGTACCAACTATACAGTTATCATTTGGTGCTCAGCATTCCACTGTAAAGAAAAGCCCCTCCCCATTTAGTTATTCTTTATCTGCCCCTATATTATCAACCTGGACTCATGGAGTCCTGTTCTACTTCACAGAATATAGTCCAGTGCTGTCCTTACTCTAGTTTGATGCTCTAATTGTACCAACTCTGGACACTGGGAAACCCCTTCAGGTTGGCTCCTGTGTCCTTTTGATACAACTTCATCATTTATTTTGAGCAATTTCTTACATTCTAGCACAGTGACTTTCAATCCATATGCCATGAGGATTTTTTTTTCTTTACAGAGATAGAGAGAGAGTCAGAGAGAGGGATAAATAAGGACAGACAGACAGGAACGGAGAGAGATGAGAAGCATCAATCATCAGTTTTTCATTGCGACACCTTAGTTGTTCATTGATTGCTTTCTCATATGTGCTTTGACTGTGGGCCTTCAGCAGACTGAGTAAGTGGCTTGGACTCAAGCCAGTGACCTTGGAGTCCAAGCTAGTGTGCTTTGCTCAAACCAGATGAGCCTGCGCTCAAGATGGCAACCTCGGGGTCTTGAACCCCTGGGTCCTCCACATCCCAGTCCAACGCTCTATCCACTATGCCACCACCTGGTCAGGCCGTATGCCATGAGAATTTTTAAAACATACAATACTTGACTATTTAGTCAAGGGCACAGACTTCTTTTTCCCTTAGATTGTCAAATAAAAAATGACAGCAACCAACACAACAATAGATATCCAGTGTGAATGAATCAAAATTATGCCCATTTTTATTTTTTATTTTTGTCAGATCATCAAAAGATACATTTTTTGGTGTGCTGCAGAATTTTAGTAATTAGTTTATGTGTGCCGTGAGATGAAAAAGGTTGACTATTGCTACTCTAGCACAACAGATGTTCCAGGCTCATTTTATATTTTCACTGACCTAGCTCAGGAATTAGACATTTCTCAAAAGAACCCTCACTCCTTTTAGTGGAAAATGGTATTTTTTTTTTAAGTGAGAGGAAGGGAGATAGTGAGACAGACTCCCACATATGATGCCCTGATTGGGATCTACCCAGCAACCCCTGTCTGGAGCCAATGTTCAAATCAACCGAGCTATTTTTAGTGCCTGAGGCTGGTGTGTTCTGACCAACAAAGCTATCCTCAAATTTCGAGGCCAATGCTCAAACCAGTTGAGCCACTGGCTGTGGGAGGGGAAGAGGGAGAGAAGGGGGAGAGATAGGGGGGAGAGAAGCAGATGATCACTTCTCTTGTGTGTCCTGACCATTGAGCTAGCCAGCCAGGGCCTGGAGAATGATATTTAGATATGTTAGTTATTAATGTCTAATTTTTTATTGATTGATTTTTAGAGAAAGAGAGAGAGAGAAACATCAATTTAATTTTCTACAGTGTGTCCTTAAAGTCATGGTGCACTTTTGACCGGTCACAGGAAAGCAACAAAAGACGATAGAAATGTGAAATCTGCACCAAATAAAAGGAAAACCCTCCCAGTTTCTGTAGGATGATGTGGCAGCATGTGCACATGTGCAGATGATGACGTAACACCGTGTATACAGCGGAGCAGCCCACGGCCATGCCAGTCGAGATGTGGACAGTACAGAGGAAAGTTCAGTGTATTCTGTGGCTCGCTAAATTCGAATCCGTGACCAAAGTGCAACGTGAATATTGACACGTTTATAACAAAGCGCCATCACATAGGAATAACATTACTAGGTGGGATAAGCAGTGGAAGGAAACCGGCAGTTTGGTGGAGAAACCCCGTTCTGGTAAGCCATCAGTCAGTGACGAGTCAGTAGAGGCTATACGGGATAGCTACCTAAGGAGCCCTAAAAAATCTGTGCGTGAGTCCACATCGAACTGTACTAATAAATAGGTATGAAACTGGGAGAGTTTTCCTTTTAACTGGTGCAGATTTCACATTTTTATCGTCTTTTGTTGCTTTCCTGTGACCAGTCAAAAGTGCACCATGACTTTACGGGCACACTGTATTTATTTATGCATACATTACTTGATTCTTGTATGTGCCCTCACTGGGGATCAAACCCTCAACATTGGTATATCAAGACAACACTCTAACCAACAAAGCTATCCAGCAAGGGTCAATTTCTAGCTTAATGTTATCATGGTCAAAGATGTACTCTATGTGATTTCAGTCCTTTTACATTTACTAACACTTTTTTTGGCCTCACATTGTCTTTTTGGTGAACGTACTCTTGCACTTGAAAAATATATTCAGCATTGACTGACAGTATGTTGTGATGGTTGGTCAACATTAGGGGATAGAATTTTCTCTCCTTTGAGTCTGAGATTGTAGTGAGGTATTGCACACTTAACACAAAAAGGGTTCATCTGCCCTGGCCAGTTGGTTCAGTGGATAGAGTGTCAGCCTGGTGTGCGGACGTCCCAGATTCAATCCCCAGTCAGGGCACACAGGAAAAGCGACAGTCTGCTTCCCCCCCCCCCAATCCCCCTTACCTTTTTCTCCTTCTTCCCCACCTGTAGCCAGTGGCTCAATTGGTTAGAGCGTTAGCCCTGAGTGCTGAGGATAGCTCAGTTGATTGGAGCATCGGCCCCATATGGGCATTACCGAGTGGATCCCGGTTGGGCCACATGTGGGATTATGTCTCTCTATCTCCCCTCTTCTCTCTTAAAAAAAAAAAAAAAAGAGTCCACTCTACTGCAAGGAAAGGAGGAAACACAGTGAACCCTACTGTGTGTCAGGCATATGCTAGGCACTTCATCTGATGTAATTCTAGTAGTTATTGTATGAGGGAGAGAGACTACACCCCACAGCTGTATTTGCCTTCTGAAACCATGTTAACTCTTCTGTAATAGAAAAAGGATATTGGCCCTGGCCGGTTGGCTCAGCAGTAGAGCGTCGGCCTGGCGTGTGGGGGACCCCTGTTCGATTCCTGGTCAGGGCACATAGGAGAAGCGCCCATTTGCTTCTCCACCCCCCCCTCCTTCCTCTCTGTCTCTCTCTTCCCCTCCCACAGCCAAGGCTCCATTGGAGCAAAGATGGCCTGGGCGCTGGGGATGGCTCCTTGGCCTCTGCCCCAGGCGCTAGAGTGGCTCTGGTCGCGGCAGAGCGATGCCCCGGAGGGGCAGAGCATCGCCCCCTGGTGGGCAGAGCGTAGCCCCTGGTGGGTGTGCCGGGTGGATCCCGGTCGGGCGCATGTGGGAGTCTGTCTGACTGCCTCCCCGTTTCCAGCTTCAGAAAAATACAAAAAAAAAAAAAAAAAAAAAGGATATTAATCCGTAAAAGACTGAGTCATATAAAGCAGGTTTGATTTCTCTCCTATTAAAGTCATTTAACATTATCAATTTTCAAGTTTCACGTGCAGTCTGCATTTGTGACATTAGCACCAAAATTGCACTAACTGTAAACACAATCGTTTGATAACAGTCTGTGAACTTCCTTTGAAGTGGTGATTACTGTCAGTACCCTGAGTGACAGGACAGCTGGCTGTGAATTATGTTTTCAATGGAAGCCTTCAGGTCTACACAAGTACTCTCAGTACAGGGATCTGCTGGTCCTTCAGAACGATGGTTTCATAGAACAAAACTGCTTTCTCTAACTTTGTTTAGCTGGGAGATGTTTTCAAAAGCAGAGTTCCTATATGTGCTGTAATTATGGTGAATGGTCATTCTTTAGTGAAGGGGAAACATAAAATGTGTTTATGTTTGGAAATACTTTCTAGAGATATGTTCTAAAAGGGATGTTCAAGCCATGTCTATAACATGGTGACTTTTAGATTCAGTTTTTCTGACATGCTTAATGAATGACATTTGGTAGCTACTTGCGATTGTCTGATAAAATAAATATGATTGTACTTCATGTCAATTGATTGCATTTTCATCTCTTCTAGCTTGATGAAAGATTATTTTTTTAAACCACCCATTAATCAGTTCAGCTTGAACTTCCTGGATCAGGAGCTAGAGCAAGCCTACAGGAGCAGCTATCAAGAAGAGGTGTGTGTGTTCTTATCATTTTTGCTATAGAAATGTGTCATTTTTACTGGAAAGCTCTCAGTTTTGTGCTTTGGATAGATTTTTTGTTTTCCTGACTGACAGGAAAACAAAGACTAAAATTGATTTCCCACAATCCATAAGCCCTAAATTGTAACTGTTTGTGAATTTATCTACACAAGGGAGAAAACTCCCAATCTTTCTGCACTCTTTAGCCTGACAACCTGGGCTCATCATTTTCTGGCCCCTTTCTCATGCAGCTGACGCATCCACCATGAGGCTGTACACTCCCCTAGGGCCCTGTTTCATGGCTCCCCCAGAACCCTAAGCAGAGCTGGACCCTGAGCGGGCTCCTGACTGAAGGCAGGAGCATCTCTTACTGGCAGCTGGCAGGCCTGTTTTCATCTTCTGCTGCTCCAGTCCCCACCTGCTCCTTCAGTCCTGAGTGCAGCTTTCACACACCCCCGAACCTGGGACTCAGCATTCAGCGGAAGCTTCCAGCACGTGGCTTTTGTGCTGCTGACTTTATAGACACAGAGTTGTTGACATTGCCCATCAGTAACTCACCTTTCAGGCTCAGGATGTAATGCACCTGTGAGAACTGAATGGTGTGCAGTCCTTAACTTCTCTGTGCCTCAGTTTCCTCACTGTTAAGTAGAGCAGTTATCACTCTATACCTGGTTGGGGGTGACAAGTGCTAAATACTTGTCTGGGTTTCTCACCTAAGCTACACTCACAGCGTCTCTTCATGGCCCCACCTTTCTCCTACCCCAAACAGGTTATGAAGAACTCTCCCGTGAAGACTTTCGCCAGTGCCACCTTCAGCTCCCTCCTGGATGTGTTTCTGTCAACCACGGTGTTTCTTATTCTCTCCATCACCTGCTTCCTGAAGTACGGGGCTGCCACCACACCTCCCCCGCCAGCTACCCTGGCAGTCTTCGGGGCAGCCCTGCTACTGGAGGTGCTGTCCCTCGTGGTCTCCGTCAGGTAAAGGCTCACCTGCAGGGCAGTTCTCCAGCTTTTAGCCTCTGGCTCCCTCTGCTGGCTCACCAGTTTATGACTGAACAGTCTGCGGCACGGCTGACCAGCGGTCTGAAGCGGGCTGTCTCTGCAAGTTCATCTCAGGTGACGGGTCCTCTTTCCTTCCCTCCCCCAGTCCTGCTTTACAGGTTTCTCCCTTGAAGACCCTGGCCCTCGGCACAGGTGGGCACCTTCTTTACCAGAGGGGTCAGAGTCCTCTGCAGCCCCGAGGCCGCCAGCTAGTCCCTGGATCTCCCAAACCAGACACTTTAAAAAAAGAAAAGGTGGGGAGTCCCTGGCCAGTTGGCTCAGTGGTAGAGCGTCGGCCTGGCGTGCAGGGGTCCCGGGTTCAATTCCCAGCCAGGGCACACAGGAGAAGTGCCCATTTGCTTCTCCACTCCTCCCCCTCTCCTTCCTCTCTGTCTCTCTCTTCTCCCGCAGCCAAAGCTCCACTGGAGCAAAGTTGGCCCGGGCACTGAGGATGGCTCTGTGGCCTCTGCCTCATGCGCTAGAATGGCTCTGGTTGCAACAGAGCGACACCCCAGATGGGCAGAGCATCGCTCCCTGGTGGGCATGCCAGGTGGATCCCGCGGTCAGGCGCATACGGGAGTCTGTCTGACTTGTCTCCCCATTTCCAACTTCAGAAAGAAAAAAAAAAAAAAATATATATATATAAAGAAAAGGTGGGGAGATAGGAAGTAAGAAAGGGAAGAGAAAAAGAAAAGAATTGTATGAGGTGCAGTTGACCAGGGGCTTCCAGCAGATGAGCAGGTGCCTCTCCTGAATGTAAGAGTGAAATGGTAAAGCCCTTAGTAGAAATTATAGGTATAAGTCTCTGGGAGCTTAGATCTAGCAGTGGTTTCTTAGAAACAACACAAAAAAGCACCAGCCACCAAAGAAAAAAGTAGATAGTTGGACTTCATCAAAATTCAAATTTTTTAACTTTAAAGAACACCATCAAAAAAGTTAAAGAGAGGCCCTGGTTGGCTGGCTCAGTGGCTAGAGCATCATTCCTGGCCCACTGAGGTTGCAGGTTCAATCCCTGGTCAGAGCACATATGAGAAGCAATCAATGAGTACAAAACTAAGGGTCTAATATCTAGAATGTAAGCTCAATAATAAAAAGATAACTTATTTTAAAATAGAGGGAGTGGGCCCTGGCCAGTTGGCTCAGTGGTAGAACATCGACCCAGAGTGTGAATGTTCCAGGTTTGATTTCCAGTCAGGGCACACAGGAGAAGTGACCATCTTCTTCTTCACCCCTCAACCTCCCCTTTCTCTCTCTCTCTCTCTCTCTCTCTCTCACACACACACACACACACACTCCCCTTCCCTCTTTCCCCCCTTACTCTCCCCTTCTGCCCCCACAGCCATGGCTCTATTGATTCGAGCACATCGGCCCTGGGCACTGAGGATGGCTCTGTAGAGCTTCCATCTCAGACACTAAAAAAATAGCTTGGTTGCGAGCATAGCCCCAGATGGGGGTTGCCAGGTGGAGATCCCTGTCGGGGCATATGCGGAGTCTGTATCTCTCTCTCTCCTTTCCTCACTTGGAAAAGAAGAAAAAGCAAAACAAACAAACAAGTAAATAAATAAATGGAATAGAACATTTGAAACCATGTCAACACAATAAATTAAAAATTAAAAATAAAATATCATAAAAAAGAGGGTCTGAATAGACAACGCTGCCCCTCAGGAAACTGGCCCCCAGCTTGATGTCGGGGTTCAGTCTAGGATTGAGGAAGCTCACAGCTACTCTGGACACAGTCTGCCTGCATCATCTGCCTCCTGGGCACTGTGACACTGGGCCCTTGCACTATAGCCACCTCTTCTGTCCAGCCCTGTCACTCCCAACAGGTCAGCCTGTCAGCCTGGTAGGGTTCCACTAGTAGTTGCCCCCAAGAGCTGGGGATAAAACAGAAATGGGGAGAAGGGCCTTGACCGTAAGTCTCTGCTCCTCTTCCCCAACATCCCAGGTTAGGGAGCAATAGCTTCAGGTCTGGCCCTGGGGCTGGGTGACTGCCCCACCCCCTTCATAATCATTGTCTCCCTGCTCCCCCCATGAGGAGGGAGCCCCTCACAGGGGGGCTCTTTGCTAGGGCTTCCAGAGGCCACACCCTCTTCTCCTGTTCCTGGTTCAGGTAACTGAGTACATCCTTGCTGTCTCCCAAATTCCCCTCCCGCTGGGTGGAGTTATATTCCTGCCTCTCTGTGTCCTTGCTCTGCACCCCTCGCTGAGCTGCCTGGGACCTACTCTCAGATCAGCGCTGCCTCTGGGGAACCCAGACAAAGTCATTCTCTGGCCCTTAGATGGTTTTTTCTTTTTAAGTTTGGTTTTGTGATAATCCCATGATAAATTGACATCTACAATTCGGTTATCTTTAATAAACTTATAGAGTTGTGCAAACATCCTCGTATAGTTTTAGAACATTTCTCTCACCCCGAAGAACACACAGTGCCCATCTGCAGTTACGCACTCACCTCCCTGCCCCAGCTGCAGGCTTCCATCTGGCACGGGGCCTACGGCTCAGGGCTCTTCACCTCTCCAAGGCTACCGTTGTCTCCAATCAGTTTTTAAAAACCTGTTATACCATTGTTCACTGTTCCTTTGGACCCAGTTCTACAGAATCTGGGCTCACCCATGCTCAGAGACTGCAGACTTGGCTATGCCTGGATGCCGAGGTGCTAGGCCAGGCGAATGAAGTAGCCACTGTGCTCCTGAAAGACCTCTGGTGTGGCTTTAAAAGTTCACATGGTTGGGGATTGGCAAAGCCTGGGAGAGGCTGAGACCCTGAAGGATTTCCTCTCTTCCTGCTGAGGACATATATATTAGGAATTCCAAACTGACAAGACTGACAAGAATTTACACCGAGGAATATTTAGGTGCTCCAGGGAGGCCGGTGCTGCGGCTACTTCAGTGGCCAGCTCTGGGGTTGGCTGCCCAGTCACAGCTTGGGCTCTTGTCCTTCCACTGCAGCCATCTGTGCTGTGCCCTAAACACGTATGAGAACAGGGGTCTTGCCCTCAGAAACCTGCAGTCCTAGGGATAGGGACCTTTGTGGAGGGCCTTGCAGGCCTGCCTTCTCATGGCTGGGGCTCAGCTCCCTCTGTCTCCTTGTAGGGCTTATGTATTCTGCCTTTAAGCATATTTGTGATGATTCTTGGAAATATTCCAAAGACTCCATTACCCTCTAAGTATAAGGAGGCCAGAATAGTCCAGGACTTAAAAGGGTCAGATGGGACCTGGCTTCACGTGGAGGCCAGAATAGTCCAGGACTTAAAAGGGTCAGATGGGACCTGGCTTCACGTGGGACATGGTTGAAATTTGGGGTTTCCTGGTGGAGGCTGAACTCAACCAGAGTGGTCGCTGTTCAGGCCTGAAGGTGCAGGTGTCTGTGTCTGTGTGCAAGGCCCTGATGAGGCTTAGTGTGCTCGGGGCTCAGCAGTGGCTCCTAGCCCCTGCAGAAGTGAGGACAGTGGTCTTGCCCCTTTCCGCCCTCCTCAGGGACAGACTCCAGAGGGGGTCTGTGTGCATGGCCTCCCTCCTGAGGCAGACCCCCACGGTCTTCTCTTCCGTCTCCCACTGCTGGAGTCCAGGCTTCCCCATGGCTCTAGGATCTTGAACTTAGGCAAGGCTGTTCTTCCTTCAGGACCATAATTCTCCATCCTACACACTCAGCTCCTTTCTTTATGAAAAACATTTTATGATGTTCACGTCACTGTCCTGAAATATAGCCCGCCTATACACACAACTTCTAAAAGAATCAATGAAATGTTGTCACTCCATAGGAGGGAGAAGCAACAAGAAAGCCATTTAAAATAAAATATGCTGTGCTTCACCTGGAATATGCTGGGGCACCACCACCTGGAGTTGTAACAGAGACATCAGCTGTCTGCTCTCATGCGCATGATCACTGCGAAAGTGACATCTCTGGATGCGCCATGGGCTGGGTGCAGCCTGTGACTTCTGAAATGCCAGACATCTCTTGGTGATGTCCCAAACAAAACAAGGGGTAATCTTGCTTGGTCTCCACAGTAGTTTATTCCTGGAAAAGTGTATGTTGAAAAAACACAGAAACCACTTTCTGTTTGTAAATGAAACACAACTAGGCTGTAGGCTGAGGTCATTGTCAGCAGGTTTTTCACCTCCGTGTGTGTCCAGGGAGCATGTGGCAGTCGTGTGGAATGCAGGGCAGAACTCCCCTGTACATTGCAGAATGCCTCTCTAGATGTCAGTAGCACCCCTTAATCACTGGGGCAACCAGAAAGGCCCCACAAAACTCCTGAACCACCCACTCAAGGCCTCCTGCCCCAGAAGCCAATGGTACTAAAAGGGGCCACCTTTCACAGGGCCTGTTAATATCTGCATGCCCAGTTCTTACCAGCTCCGTTTGCACCTACAGAGGCTTATGCTTGGCTTTTTACAATCACAGCTCACTAGAATGCAACAAATGAATTTAAGGGACAATGAGCTGAGCAAGTCCAGTGTACTTGCCATCCACCAAGAGTGAGGAGTGTGGGGGACTCCACCTGTTGTTCCCACCAGTGGCAGCAGCATGGATAAGAGCAGGGAGCAGTGCTGGCAGTGGCCCCTCTATCCCCCTTCCCTGGCAGGCTGACCCACCCACAGACACCCTGGTTCTCCTTTCCCTCCCTGTTACAGGATGGTGTTTTTCCTGGAGGACGTGATGGCTTGTACCAAGCGCCTGCTGGAGTGGATAGCGGGCTGGCTCCCACGCCATTTCATTGGGGCTATCCTGGTGTCGCTTCCTGCTCTCGCAGTCTACTCACACGTCACTTCCGAATTTAAGACAAACATACACGTATGTAAAGCCTGGGTGATTTTATTTCTGTGCTCTCTGGATTCCTTCATCACTTAAAAAAATAATAAGTCTTATGACTTGGGACACCAATTTAGCATAAGCTCTTAAGTACAATCTCTGTCATTCTTGTGAGCTTCTCTTTTGAAAAGCCTTGCCTGTAATAGAGGAGCAGGCAGGGAGGTTAACACGAAGCCTGTCCAGATGCTCAAGCCTGTCATTGGCCACACTTATGAATGCTGGGTAAGATGCCACCCTGCCCTAGGGAGAGTCCCCAGCACATATGTACTGTCTTACCTCTCTTGGTGTCCATGAAGGTCCAAATCAGTTGTTTTCTTATGTGTTTTATAAGAAGAAGAAATGGTGTAAGCAATACAACATAATGTGCTGGTCTGCAGAACTGACCCAGGTGATTGACTCACACCTGAATCAGCTGCTGGTAATCAGGGAAGGAGCTTCTGAGTTAAACCCTATCGATGAATTAATGCTGTTGTGGAAGGTTTTATTTTGGGTGACAGTGACTGTAACACGAACTACCAGGGCAGCTGTGTTTGATAATTTAACACCAAATTACACTTCTGCTGACAGGCAGTAGGTACCTGATGGAAAGGCTTTTTGAAGGTAACTGGTTACACAATGTAGTTCTTGAATAGTGTAGCCTGCCTTCCCTTTCCTCCAAAATACAATTTCCACACATTTGGAGACTTTCAGAGCCTCTGTAAACTTGTACCCTGAAGTTCTCTGTAATTAACCTAGTGATTCATGATCTGTCCTTGAAACTGCTGGATATTTTTGATATCCATGATATTTTTATATGGCACAGAAGCAGAGAGAAATGATTGAATGGTTGGGCCCAGGGTGCTCCGGTGGCGGGTGGTGAGTGGGCCCCCGAGTGAGGGGCTGGGGTGGGTTTCTCATTGAGCGCCGGCCCCTCGTTGCAGTTCACCGTGTTTGTGAGCTCAGCCGTCCTCATCGCAGTGGTGCACTACTGTAACTTCTGCCAGCTCAGCTCCTGGATGCGGTCCTCCCTCGCCACTGTCGTCGGGGCCGGGCCCCTGCTTCTGCTCTACGTCTCCCTGTGCCCAGACAGGTACGCATGCCACCGCGGTCCAAATGTGCACCCTCCGTGGCAGGGACGCCTTTCCCAGCCCCACTCGGGTCTTTCTCAGCTCGTCTTCACAGCAGCTCAAATACCCTCTGCTCTAACAGATAGTCACTGTCACACATGAGATGGCTTTCAGCACACATAACATCAGCAACTTGGTAAAGTGCCCAAAAAGTAGTGTGCAAAAAAAAGAAAAAGAAAATAATTTTAATAACATAACATGTATTTACATTTAGACACTCTTGAGTGACTACCACTGAGGGACATAATGCAATAGTCCCTTGCTTAAACTTATTTATAATGAAGTTTGAATTTAGGAAGGTAGGACCAGATGCTGTTTCGTACAAGACAATGAAGAAAATGAAGGGATAGAGGTATAGGTGGACAAAAAAAATGAAAAGGGGAAGCAGGTTCTAACCTTATTTGAGGTAGGGTTAATGTACTAAGATAGATAACAGACTGTTGAAGCAGAAGAAATGAAGAGGTATCACATTCTTTCAAGTGACCTAGGCATTATTCATAAATATTGTGTCATACAGCTCCCCACATTATGACATGAGACATTAGAGTAATAACAAATCACTAGAAATATATTCTTATCTTGATATTCCTCCCTGTATCAAATGATACATTCAAAACCAAATGGCCTTCAAAACAATATTACTGACAGGGGCCAGGTGGCTCAGTAGATAAAAGCATCAACCCAGCATGCCAGAGGTTGCAGGCTCGACCCCTATATGTATGAGAAGCAATCAGTGAGTGCACAACTAAATGGAACAACCAGATGAAACAATGAGTTGATGCTTCTCTCTCTTGCCCTACTCTTCTCCCTCTCCCTTTCTCTCTAAAGGAAAAATTTAAAAAAAAAGAAAGAAAACCATATCACTGATAAGGGCTGAAGATAGACTGTTGAGATGGGAAAAGAACAGGAGCTGTGTGAGAGTCCCCGGGGACAGGGTTAGTTCTTACCACAGAACTGCAAGAATAAAAATATGTAGGATGGCGATCTATGTGCATATTTAAAATATCTTGTATTAATGAAATCGAGTAAGAACCCTTTCATGTGTTCTAATAATTGAATAATGTTTGGTTCTTAATTTGTTAAAATGAGTCTCAATTGCCTGTTGAAGTAATATTTGCATCTGTTTTTGTGGCTTTTAACTTTTTTCAATTAAATATGTAGTTGGAAATACAATGGTACTTTGGATAACAGGATGCACACAGTAAGGAATTTATTAAAAAATTCCATGCCTGACCAGGTGGTGGTGCAGTGACTAGAGTGTCAGACTGGGACGCAGAGGACCCAGGTTCGAAATCCTGAGGTCGCCAGCTTGAGCCTGGGCTCACCAGCTTGAGCACATGGTCGCTGGCTTGAGCAAGAGGTCACTTGCTCTACTGTAGCCCCCCTCCCATCAAGGCAGATGAGAAAGCAGTCCATGAACAACTAAGGTGCCGCAACAAAGAATTGAAACTTCTCACCTCTCTCCCTTTCTGTCTGTCTGTCCCTATCTGTCCCTCTCTCTGTCACACACACACAAAAAAATCATGATAAGGTCTTGAACCCATTAAGGTTTCTCCTAAATATAGGACTTTTTGTGTAACTACTTATAAAAAATATTTTACTATCAGCATTTTTGAAGAATCACTTATTTCTGATTACACTGAGTTTAGGCTAACCAGATATTTCAGTTACATGGAACATTTCTTTTTTTTTTTTTTTTAAGTGACACAGGTTTTTATTTTTATTTTTATTTTTTTTTTGTATTTTTCTGAAGCTGGAAACGGAGAGACAGTCAGACAGACTCCCGCATGCGCCCGACCGGGATCCACCCGGCACGCCCACCAGGGGCGACGCTCTGCCCACCAGGGGGCGATGCTCTGCCCCTCCGGGGCGTCGCTCTGCCACAACCAGAGCCACTCTAGCGCCTGGGGCAGAGGCCAAGGAGCCATCCCCAGCGCCCGGGCTATCTTTGCTCCAATGGAGCCTTGGCTGCAGGAGGGGAAGAGAGAGACAGAGAGGAAGGAGGGGGTAGGGGTGGAGAAGCAAATGGGTGCTTCTCCTATGTGCCCTGGCCGGGAATCGAACCCGGGTCCCCCGTGCGCCAGGCCGACGCTCTACCTCTGAGCCAACCGGCCAGGGCCCATGGAACATTTCTTCACTGTGATTTGTAGAGACCTGCAGTGTTTCCAAAATGGCCCCTAGGAATAGTATTACCATTGCTGACAACCATTGCTTTAGTAAACTCAAAAGAAGGAAATTCAGTTTGTGATACTATCAAGTGAAATTGCCATAGTCTATCTTTGGCTATAACTAAAGCAGTGGTTAGTAATGAACAGACTAATCCTTCCTTAATTTACTTAATAAAATAATGGCGATATGAAAGATATCTAGTTCTATGCAAATTAAGATCAAAAGGGGTATATAAAGTAGAGCTGTCATTCAGTATTTGAAAGAAAACTTTAATGAGTCATTAAATTACTTTAAGGAGCCTGATCGGGCGGTGGCGCAGTGGATAGAGCGTCGGATTGAGATGCAGAGGACCCAGGTTCAAAACCCCGAGGTCGCCAGCTTGAGTGCGGGCTCATCTGGTTTGAGCAAAGCTCACCAGCTTGGACCCAAGGTCGCTGGCTTGAGCAAGGGGTTACTTGGTCTGCTGTGACCCCCAGGCAAGGCACATATGAGAAAGCAATCAACGAACAACTAAGGTGCCACAATGAAGAATTGATGCTTCTCACCTCTCTCCCTTCTTGTCTGTCCCTCTCTCTGACTCTGTCACTAAATAAATAAATAAATAAATATTTTTTAAAAATTACTTTAAGGAAAACAAAGCCTACTTTTTCCTTTCCATCTGGAATTATGATCATTATAAAGCTCCTTCTCAAGAGTCTGAAATTCAGCAATCTGCCTGTTAACCTTTTAGATCCATCGCAAATGCCTCATCAGCTAGCTATTCAGTGTTATTCAGTCACTGGTGTGCGGCTTTCCCATTTGGGTCTAGAGAGCCATTGTAATGGGGGTCCCCTCATCACCTCTTTGCCCAGAGTTTAAATAGCAGATCTTGGGGTTGGGCTGGCAGTTGAATCTCCGCTTGACCCAGTACTCCTCCATGCACACAAGGTCCTTTGAGTCCATTTAGCCCATTATCACTGCTAAGTCTCGACAGGGTAGGGAATATATGGGGTGATGATCAAAAATATAAACTTGACTCCTATAAAGGAGAAGGGACTCTGAGAACCATGGCCAACTTTGCGGGTGCGCAGACACATGGATTACAGTGATGTCACAATTATATCTGGACAGAGTGAGACAAGGACGTGAAGTCTTATAATTTACGTTTTGTGATGTAGCTCTTGCTTTCTTCCCTTTTCTGTAAAGTCATTTAACACATGATGTGATTATAAAAGCCACTCTGATCCCTCCCCGGCCTTTGCTGCCAGGAAAGCTGCTCACAGATGTACCTCATCTGTCTTCGCAGTGAGCAACACTCCCTGGATGGGGAGTTTGAAGTTGATTGCAGGATGGGGTAGCTTCTGGGTGTAACACGGCTTCAAAAGAAGCTGCTAAGAATGTGGAGAGAATGCAGGCTGCGTGTGTGTCCCTTTCCTAACAAGAGAGTTAATTGTGTATGGTTTCAGTGCCCTAAAATTGGGATGTGATGGTTTTGGACACCACCAGTAGCAAAGTCTGGCTTTTCCAGTAAGATGTAATCTGCCAACACTTCTCGCAGTTTCTTTCAAAATTGACTGTCAGTTGGATTGCTGCTTTAACATGACTGAAGTTTCTATTCTATAGGACAGGGGGTCCCCAACCCCCGGGCCACGGACCGGTACCGGTCTACAGAGAAAGAATTAATAACTTACATTATTTTTGTTTTATTTATATTTAAGTCTGAACGATGTTTTATTTTTTTAAAATTACCAGATTCCCTCTGTTACATTTGTCTAAGACTCACTCTTGACGCTTGTCTCAGTCACGTGATAGATTTATCCATCCCACCCTAAAGGCTGGTCTGTGAAAATATTTTCTGACATTAAACCGGTCCATGGCCCAAAAAAGGTTGGGGACCACTGCTATAGGACACCATGATTAACATAAAATATATGCCTTAGAAAATTTTTCTGTTTTATTTTGTTCTTTGCTGACTATGCCTACTTTCCATAGCTGATATGAAGGCTTTTTAGCTATATCGTTTATGTACCTTGTGTTATTCTTAATCAACACACAGTATCAAATCATGATTTAAAAATTAACTGTTAGCCCTGACTTGTGGCACAATGGATAGATCATCTTCTGGGAGTGCCAAGGTTGCCTGCTTGATCTCAAGGGCACCGGCTGGACCCCAAGTCAGGGCTCTACCCTGAGGGTGCAGGTTCAATCCAAAGGGCAATGGCTCAACCCCCAAGGTCACCAGTTCGCGTCCTGGTCAGGGCACATATGAGAGGCATTCAGTGACACAACTAAGTGGAACAATAAGTTGATGCTTCTCTCTCTCTCTCTCTCTTTCTCTCTCCCTATTCCCCTAAAGAGAAAAGTTAACCGTGTAACCTGATCTCCACATACAAAAGGAAAGTTGTTTAAACTTGTGTTAGATTGTTTTATATAATGCTCCCTTTGCTTTTTGTAATAATGTATTTCTTTATTTTAATTTCAGTACCATAGAATCACATGTTGGTGCAATACAGAATTTCAGGTAAGGTTTTAACATTTTGCTTATGTCTGAATCAATGAGAGTAACTATTATTACTACTTATCTCTAAACTTCCTAAAAACAATTATATCTTAAATAAAAAGAACAATATGTACATTCTTAAAGGAAAAAATGGAAACTCTCCTTGTTAAAATGTCAGATCATAGTTATAATATCTTATTGGGAAGGTGAAATGATAGTTAAAACATATGTGAGATTTGATTTAGTTTTACATTTTAGGAGATCTCACCAAAGAGAAGTACTTACTTTATTCCCTAAAATATTTTTAAATAATTGATTAGAAATTTGAAATAATAAGTATTAGACCCTTGCTTTACTATAAACATCAAACTAAATTCTAAGTAAATTGAAGAGCCAGAAATAAAAATTATATAAAACTATATAAAAATCTAGGAAAAATTAAATTAGTTATCAAGCCTCTAAGACAGAGATAACTTTCCAATCTTACAAATAATAATAGAACCACATGCAAATAAAGTGACTTACTGACAGATTGATTGGGGGGATCAAGGAAGGCTGAGAAAAATTTCTGTGGAACTGTTATTAAAAAAAATAAAAGTTGCCTGACCTATGGTGGCGCAGTGGATAAAGCATTGACCTGGAACACTGAGGTCACTGGTTCAAAACCCTGCACTTGTCTAGTCAAGGCACATATGGGAGTTGATGCTTCCTGCTCCTCCCCCCTTTCTCTCTCTCTCTCTCTCTCTCTCTCTCTTACTCTCACTCTCCTCTCTAAAATGAATTAATAAAAAATTTTTTTAAAAATTAATTAAGACCTGTATAATTAAAAGACAGAAAAACTGAAAGATTCGCAAGAGGAAATGTAGGTAAATAGATTAAGATAAATATGTTACTACTGAAGTAATTGCACATTGAAATAAACTACAGAATTGCTTTTGGTCTTTTAAATTGGACGTTTAAGAAGTTATGACAAAAATGCCCAGTGCGGGCAAGGGTGCGGCACATTCATAAATTGCAGGCGGTATTTAATTTTGTGAAGCTACTAAGTACTTAACTAAGTTTATTTAATAACCTGATACATTAGATGACTGTCCTCATTTTCCAGATGAGGAAACTGAAGATCAGAGACGTTAAGAACCTTCCTGGGGTCACACTGCTGGTCACTGACAGTGTTTAAACCCTGGCCTCTCTCACAGCTAGGCTATGCTCTGTCTGCAATGTTTCATTACTCCCCAGAATGGTACAGTTGTTTTAGAGAGCAATTTGATAATCTATAAAAATGTTCATAACCTTTTAGTAAATAATTCTATTTTTTCTTATCTGCTGAGTAGATAATTCAGCGTATGGTAAAGGTTGCATACCCAACAATATCTATCACAATGATTGATAACATTGAAAAGTCATCAGCCACCTCAGTTGTCAATAAAAAAGCAATAAATTAATTATGATAAACGTACTCAAATTTTACAGCTATTAAAATGCAGGAACATGGGAAATGCCTATGATTTTTTTTTTTTATTTTGTGACATTACATATGCTCCGTAACAGTAGCTAGATAACTTATTGTATGTATACGAAAAATGTAAACTGTAATAATTACAACCTAGTAATGAGTGATGACACTTTTTTATTTCTGCAATTAAAATATTAAATATCTGGATATCTAGACCTTGGAAGGAGAATTAAAGTAACTATGGAACAAAGGCAGAATGCAAATGTATTTCTGTGTATGATTACAACTATAGTATTTGAAAGCAAAACACCCCATTAAATTTAATTCCAGAATAAAAAAGTTAAAATAAAAGAAACAACAAAAAGCAAAACACTTAGCAGATTTTGTAAGTTAACTTTTTATTGACATATAACATATACAAAGAAAATGATCCAGATTATAAGAATACAGCTCAATGAATTTTCACAAGTGAGCATACCCACTTAACTACCACTAAGACCCAAGAAAAAGAGAACATTACCAGGACCCCAGAAGCCTCTTCGTCTCCCCTCTTAGTGATCCTCCCACCCTGCACCCTAGATTTTATTTTTAGGTGAGAGGCGGGGAAGACAACCCCGTCTGGGACCAATGCTCACAACCGAGCTGTAGCGCTTGAGGGTGACGCACTTGGCCCAGCCGAGCTATCCTCAGTGCCTGGGCCGATGCTCGGACCACTGGCTGCAGGAGGGGAAGAGGGAGGGGGAGAGAAACAGATGGTCATTTCTCATGTGTGCCCTGACCAGGAATCAATCCCGGGATGTCCCCACGCCAGGCTGAAGCTCTATCCACTGAGCCATCGGCCAGGGCCTAGGCATAATAGACTTTTAAATAGCAGTGACATACACCCAAATGTTAACAAATCCCATGTTTAGCTGGTTAGAACACAAGTGACTTTTGTTTTCTATTTTTCTCTGTGTTTTAATCATTTTTCATTACATATTTTTCATGAATTATGCTATATTTTATTCCAACTTTCATTTATGATTTAATGTCCAACTATTAAGTCATAAATTGACTCTTGAACTTAGGAATAGGGTCATCACCTTTGCTGGTTCTGTAGTAGAACAAGAAATATGGGCTATAGATTGGAAGTGATTCTTCCACCTGTGTGTCATAGGTCCCTTTTGTCGCAGGGCAGCCCCTTGGGTACTCACTGTAAATCTGTATGTTAGGACTCTTCCTTTTAAGCAGAGGTAAAAGCAAAGCCTGCAGTCTGTTCCTCCCCTAAGAGTCCACATTGTGCTGCTTCCCTCCTCTGTCCAAAGGGAGCTGGCCTGTGCCTGTCACAGAGTTAGGGCACACTGCTGGCTTTGCCCACAGCACAGCATGAAAAGTGACAAAACCTGTGGGCCAATTGAGAAAACCTAGACACACCACCCATTTCTACCACAGGGGTGTACAGTGCCTGGTTGTGCTGTTAATAGGACATTAAGCCTTGGTGATGTCTACTCATTAAGGGGGCTGTTCCTTTGTGTCACCAACTTGAGAAACAGAAAGGTCCTAACCCTCACACACAGAGAAGGTTTACTTTCTCTTCTTCCTACTCTACAGCCAACCGGAGGTTCGAGGGGCTAGATATAATAAACATGTTTTAGTCATTTTAAATAAATAGTTATTTTGTTTAGTACTTGAGATTCATAATATACTGCTCACAAAAATTAGGGGATATTTTATTGCTTCATGTTTATTTTGAAATATCCCTTAATTTTTGTGAGCAGTATATATATTGCCATTTGTTTAAATGACAGTTAGCAAAATAAATGAGTGAAGTGTGGTGTGTCTTACCATAGAGCCTGTTTTGGTTCCTTGTTCACAGGCAGTGAGTCATAGAACCTGTATCAGGGATCCCCCAAACCATCCCAGGTTAGATAACTAGCTAGGGTGGCTCAGGATTCAGCACACAGCCGTACTCACGGCTGTGGTTTATTACAGCGAAAGGACACAAAGCAGAATCAGCAGAGAAAAGGCACATGAGGTGGAGTTCAGAGGAAACCAGGCGCCAGCTTTGAAGAGTCCGCTCCCAGTGGAGTTGTACAGGACACACTCAGTTCCTCCAGCAATGAACTGTGACAGTGCGTGTGATAGGTTGTCCACCAGGGAAGCCCTTTAGAGACTCAGTGCCCAGGGTTTCATTGGAGGCTGGTCACATAGGCACCCCTTCCTATCATGTACCAAAATTGTAGGCTTTCAGAAGGAGGGCCGGTACTCAGCAGACAGCGAGTTGTTTGTACAGTCTGGGCCTGGTGACCCCCTCTTATCAAGAAAGGTGGCCATTGGCCCTGGCCGTTTGGCTCAGCGGTAGAGCGTCGGCCTGGCGTGTGGGGGACTCAGGTTCGATTCCTGGCCAGGGCACATAGGAGAAGCACCCATTTGCTTCTCCACCCCCACCCCCTCCTTCCTCTCTGTCTCTCTCTTCCCCTCCCGCAGCCAGGGCTCCATTGGAGCAAAGATGGCCTGGGCGCTGGGGATGGCTCCTTGGCCTCTGCCCCAGGCGCTAGAGTGGCTCTGGTCGCAGCAGAGCGACGCCCCGGAGGGGCAGAGCATCGCCCCCTGGTGGACAGAGCATCGCCCCCTGGTGGGCAGAATGTTGCCCCTGGTGGGCGTGCCAGGTGGATCCCGGTCAGGCGCATGCGGGAGTTTGTCTGACTGTCTTTCCCCGTTTCCAGCTTCAGAAAAATACAAAAAAAAAAAAAAAGAAAAAAGAAAAAAAGAAAGGTGGCCACCTTACCATCCCCAAGTTCTCTGAAGCCAGCCTCAGGCACCTGTGCCAGAAGGCCATTGTACAGATAGCAGCCTCTGATCTCTGCATTCATTTCTTTCTGTAGAGGGTCTTAGGCAGTAGTGACCCAGCAATACCCTACCTAGCCTTTCTTCAGTTTACACATGAGGAGATCGAGACCGGGAAAGATGGTGTGACTTGCCCAAGGTTCTAAGACTCTGCAGTGGTCCAGCCAGGACACGGCCCAGGTGTCATCATTCTAAGCCCAGGGATTTTGTGACACGCTTCATAGAGGGCTGTGGTGGCCATTTTGTCAATTTCATTATTATTATTTTTCTTTAAGTTATAGGTAACAGTAAAACCCATTAAACACTTGGAGTAAAGAATTCAGTTTCTGTGCCATGGAGCTATCTAAACCGAGGACTCATCCGTTTTATATATGATTATATTTATATGATGACTCAGCCCATTGTTACATATAACCTGGTAGCCCACTTGGTACACTTTAGAAATAAATCAGAGTACAAACTTTATCTGAACAGAACAATCACAGTGTGTGAAGCAGATGGTCACTTCTCCTGTGTGTCCTGGCTGGGAATAGGACCAGGACATGCACATGCCAGGCTGATGCTCTACCACTGAGCAAACCAGCCAGGGCCCACATTTTATACTCTTTTAAAAATGTTGAAATTCCCTTACGTGACTTTGGCAAAATAGATCTTACTCAAGAGTGAGGGGAATGGTATTTTGCCCAACATTTATACAGGCAAAGAGTAGAGAACTTAGAAAAATTCTTTGTAAATTGGATTAGAAATCGAAAATGTGGCCCTGGCTGATTTGCTCAGTGGATAGAGCATCTGCCTGGCATATGGACATCTCGGGTTCAATTCCCGGTCAGGGCACACAGGAGAAGTGACCATCTGCTTCTTCACTGCCCCCCCTTCTCTCTCTCTTCTCCTCCTGCAGCCAGTGGCTCAATTAGTTTGAGTGTGACCCCAGGCACTAAGGATAGCTCTGTTGGAATGCATCAGCCTCAGGTGCTAAAAATAGCTCAGTACTCAAGCATTGGTCTGAGATGGGGTTGCCTAGTGGACCCTGGTTGGGGCACACGTAGGAGTCTGCCTCACTATGTACCCTCCTCTCACCTAAAAAAAAAGAAATCTAAAAAGTGAATATATCAATATATCAGAGAACGTTAAATTTCTTGAGTAAGATAATGGTATGGTTATATAGCAAGATGTCCTTTCTTATAGGAAATATGTACTGAAGTATTCAGGACTGAAGTGTTGTAATATCTGCAGCTTACTTTCAGAATGATCAGCAACAAGTGTGTGTGTGTGTGTGTGTGTGTGTGTGTGTGTGTGTGTGTGTTGGCAGAGGGAAAAAGCAAAGTGGCAAAATGTTAACTGTTGAATTCAGGAGATGGATGTGTGAGGGTTTGTTTTGCTAGTCTCTTAACTTTTCTGTAAGGTTGACATTTTTCAAAATAAAATGTTGGGGGAAAAGGAGAGATCTTTTAAACACCAAAGAGCTAAAACTTTTGAAAAACAAAGCAGTTTCAAAGCACTTATTAAACAGTTACGGAAGTCCGTCTTTGTCTCTCCATGTGTTTAGCCAGCCAACTAAATAGAAATGGGTGGCTTTGCAACTGCAGGTTGTCAAAGGTTTGAGCTTAACAAAATTTTATGCAGGATGCTGGTTAGCTGGGCTGTTTCAGAACATGGAAGTGCTGAGAGTGACCTTTTCTTTAAAGGAAGCATTTAAGAAGGGATGTCTTTCTCTCTTTCCTCTCCAGTTCCGAGAGGAATCCATGTAATAGTTCGTTGCTGCATCACAGCCGGACACCAGCCAGCCTGATTGGCCAGGAGGTGATTCTCGTCTTTTTTCTCCTGCTCTTGTTGGTCTGGTTCCTGAATCGAGAATTCGAAGTCAGCTACCGCCTTCACTACCACGGGGACGTAGAGGCAGACCTGCACCGCACCAAGATCCAGAGCATGAGGGACCAAGCTGACTGGCTGCTAAGGAACATCATCCCCTACCATGTGGCCGAGCAGCTGAAGGTTTCTCAGACCTACTCCAAGAACCATGACAATGGGGGAGTCATCTTTGCTAGCATTGTCAACTTCAGTGAGTTCTATGAGGAGAACTATGAGGGAGGCAAGGAGTGCTACCGGGTCCTCAATGAGCTGATTGGGGACTTCGACGAGCTGCTGAGCAAGCCAGACTACAGCAGCATTGAGAAGATTAAGACCATTGGGGCCACATACATGGCCGCATCGGGGCTGAATGCCACACAGTGCCAGGATGGCAGCCACCCGCAGGAGCACCTGCAGATCCTGTTTGAGTTTGCCAAGGAGATGATGCGGGTGGTGGATGACTTTAACAACAACATGCTGTGGTTCAACTTCAAGCTCAGAGTTGGCTTCAACCACGGACCCCTGACGGCAGGGGTCATTGGCACTACCAAGTTGCTGTACGACATCTGGGGAGACACCGTCAACATCGCCAGCAGGATGGACACCACGGGAGTGGAGTGCCGCATCCAGGTGAGTGAAGAAAGCTACCGTGTCCTCAGCAAGATGGGCTATGATTTTGACTACAGGGGCACGGTGAATGTCAAGGGCAAAGGTCAGATGAAGACATACCTTTACCCAAAGTGCACAGACAATGGGATTGTGCCACAGCACCAGCTGTCCATCTCCCCGGACATCCGAGTGCAGGTGGATGGCAGCATCGGACGGTCTCCCACAGACGAGATTGCCAACCTGGTGCCTTCTGTACAGAACTTGGACAAGATATCTCTGGGTTCTGAGAACAACACACAGGCCAAGGACACTTACTTGTCTTCTAAGAGACCTTGGAAAGAGCCTGTCAAAACCGAAGAAAGGTGTCGATTTGGCAAAGCCATAGAGAAAAGTGAATGTGAAGATGTGGGGATGGAAGAAGCCAATGAACTCACCAAGCTCAATGTCTCCAAGAGTGTGTGACGCAGCGCCTGAACGCTGCTCGCGGTGCTCTGTCCATCACAACACAATAATATTTGTATTTGGCTGTTGTGTGTTCCAAGCACCACAGGTTCCATCCCAGGTGTGGTGTCACGTGGTCATTGCAGCCCTAACCTCTGTGTGGATCACAGTTATTCAGGGTTCGTTTTCATCCATTTCTTTCCTTTTTCTGCCCCCGGAACCCTCTCCCTTTGGTGTAACCGTCCAGCAGCATGGAGAACAAGTGCCTTCAGGGGCCGGCTGTGGCCTTGGCGTCTAGGAAAAGAGGCCACAGGTGGAGGTCATGGCATTGAGTATTGTTGAACTCTTAAGACAAAAACCATGGTTAAGTAATCATTTTTATTGCTTTTTCTCATGAGATACCTTTATTTTGCTAATACAATGTTTTTGAGGTTTGTTTTTTTCTATATACATAATAGTGTTTTCCAGCAACCTGACCTTTTTATGTAAACACATACACGCACACGCACTTGATTTATGAATCTGAGATCAAGTGCCGGTAACTCACTGAGAGAGGGTATCAAGGGGTGCGTGGGCTGAGAGCAGCAGTCAGCCGGGACAGCCTGGCACCCCTCCCTCCCTGCACCTTCCAGAGCACCTGGACCCTTGTGGGCTGTGGGTGTCCTGCTCCCCACACCTCCACATGCAGGCCGGGATTCCAGATGCTAACCGGAAACAAAGCTTGTGAACCCAGCCCTCAGGTATTTAAAAGCCGTTTTTATTCTGTCCTTGTGCCAAGGAGTCTTCCAGCGGGGAGTGAAGGGATTTGTCTTGGAGGCTGACTTGTCTGAGAGGGAAATGAAAATAAATGTCTAAGGGTTGCATTTATTTATTTATTTATTTATCTATCAGGAAACGTGTTTTCAGGGAGGGGATGCCAAGTCGTTCTGGTGAAGGGCAAGAAATAGCCTCCGGGGATCTGCCAAAGGCACCAGCAGAGGATAAGGAGTTGTCTCTTAGTGCTTTAGCCACTTTGGGCCACCTCCGCCCCCCGGGGGCCAGAGATCAGAGAGGCTCTCCACCACTGTTCTTTGAACTGGCACCACGTCTGCCCTGTGTGGTGCTGCAGGGCTCAGATGAGAACAGGGCTGGGTGTGAAGCAGGAGATCTGGACGGAGGCTGGGGCGCAGGCAGTGCAGGCCTGTCTCGGCCTTCACACACGCAAGAGGTTTCTCCATCCTTCCCATGCTCGACCTGAACAGGACCTGGGGGTGGCAGGATTGGCCCTGGTGGGCAAATGCCAGCTTTCTCTAGACAGAGTTCTTGACCTGTATGTTGGGACAGAATCGTCTGGATGCACATGAGGTGTTAAACCGGGGCAATGTAGAAACCTAGGAAACTTACTTCTGTGCCCTTTGTTGCCAGTCCTCCTTGTAATTGTGTTTTGCCACGTGGAGTCTGAAGTTTATGTAGAACTGAACTCAGGCGATAGTTGCCTTGTCATGGTCACAGTTATTTTTAAGGTGACACTGGCAAAGAGCTCATGGGATAATTTGAGGACCAGCTCCTTCTCTGTTTAAGGTCTTCATGTTAAGGTCGACATGCCCTGTGCATTTGCTTTTCACTGGTAAATTTCTGTGTAACCTTCTCACCTGTGTTAATCCCCCTGTCACTCTTCCTCTCCAAATTCGTACAGAACCTGCCATTTCCAGCATCATGAAACATCGATTCTGATCAGCCATCTCCCCAAGGGGTATGCATGGGATGCACCTGGCTGTTTTGTAGCCAGGAGCTCGATGTCCTGAGGAACTGAGAGTATTCTCAGTAACTAAGATTTCCCTTCAGGTCTTACCTTCACTTTGTTCTTCCAATGCTGGAGAAAGGATGGTTGTGACAATACCTCTTCTAAAGAATGTATTCATATAAAATATTGCAGAATCTTTATTTTTATTTAAGAAAAACACTACCTGATGCTCTCCTTGTCTGTAGGGATTGTGAGTGTGTTTGGGCTTTCTTCCATCAGTATTACTGTGTGTTTCTCTCACTCCAGGCTCCGTAGCTTTGGTAACACCTTAGGGGCTGCGCGGTTGCCTGTGAGTTACCAGTGTCTCTGCTGTTCCGCTTGAAAAGTGCTCCACCAGGTTCATCTCTGCACACACTTCTTCCTTATCAAACTCCTTTTGTTCCTTCCCCTCCCACAAAGTGTTTATGATTCCCGACCCTGGGAACTCGGAGAGGTGGCAAAACCGCAGGG
The DNA here is from genome assembly GCF_036850765.1 of Saccopteryx bilineata. Classification (NCBI taxonomy): domain Eukaryota; kingdom Metazoa; phylum Chordata; class Mammalia; order Chiroptera; family Emballonuridae; genus Saccopteryx; species Saccopteryx bilineata. The sequence continues at coordinate 286,214,308 of NC_089493.1, forward strand.
AGGGAGACCATCTGGTGGTCTGGTTCAGCATTGTACAAACTGAATCCTTCAATGCTGGCTCACCCAGAGGTCAAAATTGTCTTTAAACAACACCCTGAGCCTTCCTAAATAACCAGTTCCCATGTTCTCACTGGTCCTTCCCTGTTGCCCGCTCTGAAGCATAGTCAACGCAGAACCGCAGATTCTCTGCAACGGAAATGCCGTGCATCTTGCCCACTTGGCATTGAACAGATAGTTGCTGAAGACAGATGGATTTCTAAGCAGCAGGTTCAAGCACTACTGACACGATGGATGTGTTCTCCAGAGTGGCAATACCTCTTTTGAACTTAGGGCAGGAAGCAATACTTCAGAATTGAATGTGTGTAAATAGTTGCTTTGAGTTGCAATTGCTATTTTTTCTTGGACCCAGGTAACATTAAATTATATATATATATATATGTGTATACACACACACACACACACACATATATATATATGTGTGTATATATATAAAGAAGCACATAATTTTATCCAATGCAAATAAATGTAGAGCATCAGTTATTAAACCCTTAAGTAGCTTGAAGAGTCACACAGATTATGCAACACCTGCACATGACTCCATTAACACTGACTTCACTCGTGGAGACACCTGCACATTTGCACATGACATTGAGAGCCAAAGGCCGCATGCTTCCCATTACGTGGGCTGTAATAATTTGTAGTTTCCAAAGATCTATCTGCGTTATCATTTCTAGATTTTTAAGGTAAACACTTTTTGGTTGGTTGTTTCAGAAAATCACATCATGCCTAGAATCTGAAATTAAATTAGCCAGTCCAACTTTTTGCTTTTTCCATCTTTCCTTTGTTCTACTCTTGGTAAATTGTTAATTCTAATAATTTCAAAATGCATCCATTGAAGAAATGGACATTAAAGTATTGTAAACTCTTAAGTATTTGATGCCTGGTATTTCCTCATTGTAAAGCTCACTGCCACTTCAGAGATTGGGCACCCCTGTTTCCTTCAGCTTGTGGCTGAAATAGAAAGGTTTGCTGTTCTTTTGCATCATGACTTTGAAAACAAGGCAACTAAAAAAAGTTCTGTGAGTCCTGTGGGTTTTTTATGGACATACTTGCTACAGTTAACTTTGGTTGAGAAGTGTTTATTTTTACATGGAACTTAAAAAAATAATGAAAAGCAGGTTGCAAGACTAGTGTTGCTTGTGATGACATCCCTATTTTATTAGGCCTTCTAAATAGTTTTTCCTGCATTATCTTAAGGAATTGGCTGAGAAAATCAAGTAGGATTTCTGAAAAGATGTGCCAATGTAGCCTCTCCCTTGCAGAGTTCCTGGGGATGCCCCTATCACGGGAGATCACGAACCCATCTCGGGATCTGAAGTCACTGAGCCTCTTCTCAGAAAAACACACGTGCTGTTTATACCATCTTAGGGGTTCGCAACACCTCCACATCTGGAGACAAACTGTAGATCTGCTGGAGTTTAGAACCTTTACCTATAAAGGGTTCATCCTGATGGGTCCAGTCTTTAAGAGCAATTAGCATGCACGACCCTTTTGTAGACTCAGTGAAGGGAGACAGAGATGTGGGCCCATCCATCCTTAGCAGCTTGCAGGAGTCAATCTTCTAGGTGATTCTCTGCTGGAACCTGGTCCAGTGAGGGCACTACTTGATGAGGGCATTTTTTCCTCCTGACGCTGTGCTACAGTCATTCCTACGAACCGTTCTAGAGGTTAGGGAATAATGGTCTTGGATGCATGCAAGGTCTTATGAGAGTGTGGGTCTCTCTAATAGAAACAGCACCCATAATTTCTCAAACAGTCCAGAAAAGGTAGCCTCTAATTTTTATAGCCTCAGAACTTATCATTTGTGGTTTCTCTTTCATCTAAAATCTCTTTCCTACGTGGTTGCTTTGTTCTGCTGTGGGAATCTGTCGTGGCCACCTGGAATGGGTCCCGAGTTCTAGGAAAAGGAAGCTAACTGGAGAAAGAGATAAATGAGAGGAAGTGATTTTTAAAAAGTAGACACTTGCATACCATATACATGTAAATTTAAAATCTCCCCAAGTGTCTATACAGTTCCTTTGTAAAAATTGTGTTTTTTTTTTAATAACATGACTCCAAAGAGTTGTTACTGTATATTAGAGTAATTTAAGTTTGGGGAATTCTCATATTCCTGCTGGGCCTGAAAGTCGGAAGGAGAAGTGAATTAAGCAATCATGTATTGAGCAATCTGAGTGTCTCCTGAAATCTGTCATCAACAGCATCTATTCTTAGCCTTTTTCTGACTCACAAAGCCTTTGATAATTTGATGAAACTTGTGGCTCCTTTCTCCAGGAAAAAAAAAATGCATATAATAATAAGCCCTCTTAGTGTTGCATACAATTTCAGGAGTTCCTTGATCCAAATAAAATACCCTGGATTTGCAATAACTAAAGGAATAATGATTTTTAATTATAACTTATCTGCAGATCCGGTTTCTAAGCATTTCAGGACTCTCTGTTGGGAACTTGATTAAAAGTGTTAATGATGCTTATTTACATATGTGTTTCCAATCAAAATTATATTTTAGCATTTTATGTCTGAGCTGCCTAGATATATTTGAAGAGCCATCCAAAGAGCTTTTCAATATATAAATATAAAGTTAGTCAAATTCTTTCCAGCAGATAAGTAACATTGAGCCAATATTTACTGACAACTATGTGCCAAATAATGCCAAAGCTCCCTTTATTTGGGTTGTTAAATTTGCTGCAATGCTTGAGAATATTTGAGGAGCAGCTATGATTAGAAACTGTGCTTTTAATGATGGTTCTACAGTTATGAATTCTACTAGTAAGCTGAAGGGAAAAGTTCAAGATACCTGGGGTCATATAGTGACATCCCTTTCCATATTGACATTTTAAAACAGTGGCTTCATAGTATCTTCTATAACCCATTAGAGATTAGTTTTGTGTTTATGGTCTTATGGATTGTTTAGTCTCTTACAAAAAAGCAACAGATGAGAAACGTTCAGAGGAAACAACTACCCCAATATTGTGTTGGACCCTCCGTGCGAGAGGAGCCACTTCACATGCACTCATTAGATCATACCTGTTATTTTTAAGACAGTCCTCCCCTAATGGCAGCTCAGGTGCCAGCGTGAGGGTCTCAGAGCTGGATGGAACAAGGCACTGACTTGGACTGATTTGGCTAATGGCAGCCTTTCAGGAATACCCACCCAGTAAAGGGTGTTCTTGCTCTCTGAGAAGTCTCTGCCAATCCCATCTCCACTCCATGCCCAGTTGTGAGGCGAGGCAGCCCAGCTTCTAGCGGTCTTCTGAAAGAGTTGCTCTTTCTCCGTCTTCCTGTGACCTATTTGATCTCAGAAAACAAAAGCCTTGCCTTCTAGGTTGAGAGGGTGAGGAACAGTATCAGAAAAGAGAAGGTATTTAGACACTTGTCCGTGTGATTCTCGAGAAGGAAACAAAATGGGAAAGGGGAGTGATGTAGACTTGTCTACTCTGCTTGGATTCCCTTGGGCATAGACATCCTACTATGCCCAAGACAAACCTCAGTGGTTCACCATGCTCTTCCTTCCTAGGACCACCATCTCTCATTCTCCCCAGCTTCCCAGTATCTGAGGTCTCCAGAAATGACCTCTGGATGTCTACTGACCTGAAGCCAGCCCTACCCGGCCCTGTCTCTGTGTCATGTATAGGTAGGCAGAAGTGAAACACCTTTTTCTGTACAACAGATTTGAAAGCTCATGTTCAGAGCCACTGAGTGGCTTGCCTAGGTTCAGCTCATTGTCCGTGATTTCCAGCTACACAGCCAGAAAACAGAGCATGCTGCAAATCCAAATGATCTAACTTCTTGGCCTCCCTCCTTTGCCAGGAAAGAGCAAAGAACCCAGGCAGTGGAACGGGACATTGTGTATTTAAATGGTGAGATGGTGAGAGTAGACAGTAGTCAGCAAGTGACTGACGAGGTAAAATACATCTTCCCTTTTCTCTCTCTCTTTCTGTAAGACTGGCTACTTGAATTATGGGTTGGATATTTAAGTTATTATCTAATGTATGTTTAGAATGGATAAGTTTTAAAATTATTTGAGTGTCCATGTGAACTTATGTCCATACGCTCACAAAGACCATCAGGGAAGAGAAGCAAAGTTGGCAGCATATTGGTGCCTTCAGAAAGATTACTGTAAAACAGATTATGTTGGTGTCCTGTACTACCTGCCAATTTAATAGCAATAGAGCATGTTCCTTTAACACAAAATTGTGGTTTTTTCTAATTATTTATTATACAATAAATTTTGTATTATGTATAATGTTAGGTCATTTAAAACCACCCTTATCATATATCTGTACATCTCCAGTGTTTCAGGGGCATATTAGAGGAAGGGGAAAAGAAAACTAAATATCACTTGATCATTTAACTTAAAATAGCATAGCACATAATTTGCCATTTCCACATCATTTGAGGGACCTTGGGTAAAAAACCCAACTGTTGACTATTTACAAAGGATAGAAAACACCAAGAGTTTACTTTTTAGAAGCAAGTTTTATGACATGGTGTGTTGGTGGGACTTTTCTTTGGTAATTTTGGTCTGCTAGAATTATGTCTCTTCTTCCTCAAGAATAAAGACGTCCGATGATACCACATTTGGAATAGTCATTTAGCACAGAAGAATATGACTGAATTGTGTCCTTGTTCTCTTATTTATATTAATTGCATGACAAACTGTATTTTCTAAGAATCTCTATCAAGGACTTGTGTAGACTCCTCAAGATCCTCATCTACCATGATACCAGGAGAATGCTCAGATTTGTTTGTATAGATTTTTTTAATATTGAAGAATGTTATTTATATGAACTTTCAGGAAATTAATACAATAAAGCTTAAGAAGATAAAGTAAAAACTATTTTTAAAAAGAGGTTTGAAGCAGTTACCCAGATAACTTAGGGTAAAAACACCCTTTTTCCTAAAATATTTCAAATGGGGCAAAATTTATTGAATGAATTTATTGCAAGAATCACATGAATAGTGATTCAAATTCTTCAATTCATTTTTCTGACATGGCCAACACAGTGGGCTGCTCTGATCCTTTCAGAATCTTATTTCCAAATTCCTCATCTTCTTCAACTGTCCATTTTGTTGACAGAATTACAGTAGGTCAGACCTGCATGCTTTGAGAGAAAACCTAGTATGATCTCGTGAACTAGCCATTCAACAGTCACCAGAACTCCAAGAGTCTATTCCCGACAGGTGGCTTCCATCACCACCGCAAACACAAGACCTCTGGCATCTGTGCCCATAGCAACAGCCCCATGGATGACTTGGAGCAGGAGCTCTGCCAGTGGCTGCGTGAGTGACCAGGGTGTCCTGAGACTGCTTGACAGTGCGGAGGAGACTGCTCTTCCTCCAGTCCCTCTGAAGGGCAAGAAAACAGCCTCTGAGCCCCAGTGTGGCACCAACCCTCCTGCTGCCTCTCCGGCTTGATGAACTGCAGTGACCTCGTTCTGCTTGTGACACTTTTCCTGCTCTGCGCCTCATGCGCTGGCCCAGCCTGAGCTGCTCCATGCCCCTCATCATAAACTGCCACCAGGTCCTGGGAAAGCCTGTGGCAGCCACCATCCTTCAGAAAATTGTCTGCGAGCCCCTTCTGAGTTCAGCCCCAAACACTGCCAGAGTGGTGAGCTGGGCATTCTGGGCCTGACTCAGGCTTAGAAAGAGGATCTCCATCCCTCCACCCTGGGCTGGCCCAGCCTCAGTGACCCCGACTCAGGCCAGCGCAGAACCCGGGGCCTCAGCCAATCCCACCAGTGGCCTGTGGTCTCCAAAGCTGTCTTTGGATGTGGGGGAGGGCAGGGGCAGAGCAGAGGACCAGCTGGGGATGCCCAGAAAAGTAGATGTCAAGGAAGTGCAGTTCACCGACATTCAGTGCAGCAAGGTTCGGCTCCCAAGCAGCTCCTAGCCACCTCTGCGCCCCTCAAGTGCCACAGCTGCAGGCGCACACAAGCCATCAGGTGGGGCATGCCAGCAAGGCCTCTGGGTGCACCCTCTTCAAGCTACAGCATTAAACCGAAGCACCAATACAACACATGAGCACCGAGTGAAAAACCCAAAGCCTTAACATCCTCTCAGAAATCCTGTGTCCGTTGCACAATTTGGAACAGACGGCATTCTAGGATTTAACTGTCCCTGAGATGATCCGGTTATTAAAAGCAACTTCCACTATCTCAAGCCATGCAGTTATCCTCATACCAAAACCGATTCTGTGATGCATGTGAGCGGCTGTGTAACATGACGCGGTCACATCACCCCATCCAGCTTTGTCCTCACAGATTTCCAGGGCAAGCTTTCATTGTTTATGGTGATGTATCACTGTGAAGGGGTAATGTGGTTTGTTCAAGCAGCTTTTTGACTTGTGAATGGTTGTATGTTCTGTCCTAAAACTGACATTCTTTCACACATGCGGACTGGGGCTTCCTTTGCATGGGCGTTGCACCCTGCTCATCGTGATATATGGAAAGAAATCACAGAACATTTTAATAATCTTTCCGTTCCAAAGCATGGATAGTCTTCTTTTTTTAATCATCATGTTTCCTAGACACTGCTTGTGGTTTTTTCTTTCTTCCCTCCGACCTTCTACTCATCTACACTTTTCCACCTTCTCCACCAAGAGAGGAACTCAAAGTTCCCTTTCAGTTAAAGGGCAGGAGCCTAATTGTAAGTAAAAAATAAGAAACTGCTTATGCTCTGTCAACAACCAAAACCAGGAAGAATTGTATCTGTGAAATATATCTCTCTATATAATATAGATAAAAGCACATTATCTTTCATTCATTACTACATGTAATCTATTGTATATTAAAATGTTGAACTGTATCAGAGAAAACTTTATGCTATAGACCAAGAAAAGTTGGGAAAATAATTCAAAATACAGTATAATGAACTCAAATGCTGTTGTTTATTTATTCTGGGCTTGGCACAACTTCAAGTAAAAATTGTGCCCAATATAAATTATTGACTAGAAAATTAATTTACCTGCAAGACTCTGAAACCTCTTTTTAACGCAGCACCAACTCATAGAGCCTATCGTGTCTGTGCCCTGGGGAGCCCAGAGGGGTTGCAAGCTGTTCGTTGCATTTTAATCCAGATGCAGGCATTTCATGGGGGAAGGTTGCTATAGCCCTCGATCTAGCCCTCCTTCCACTGGGCCTCCATCAGCTCCCCTTAGTTTGGGTAGAGGTGTCCAGAACACACAGTGTAGTTCAAGTTTTCAGGGCCTTGAAGGCCACTCTTGGTATTGGAAGGTTCAGTGGCCCCTTTCCTCGAGCAGGAACGTGTGCAGACAGGAAAATATAGAAAGAGAGCAAAGAAGCACTTCGCTGGGGGTCTCTCCCGGAGCAGAAAGGGAAAACTAAGCCTCTACATTGAGGAACGTGGATGGGATGCCCTACTGTGGACTGTGTCGGGTGCCAGCTTCCACTGTGGTTTCAGTGGCCTTTGTTCAACACTGAGCTCACAGACAGGCATGAACCAACACTTGTTTTCTTTGGACTGTTTCAAGCAAAAATAGAAGTAAAAGAGCTCATTTTCTTTCCAAAGATTTTTTTTTGGAGGGATCCAATAGTACAGATCCAAAGTATTTATTCGCTGGCCCAGTTTTCCAATCATTTAAGACAGGAGTGTGCCTGCCAGTTCCCTGGATGTGAAACGGCTGAAACTGAGCGACAAGCTAGGGTACCAGGAGTTAGAGAACACTCTCTCCATGTGTTCAGGTGAGATTTCCTGTATGGGCTGTTCCGGGGGTAGCTCTTCACTCCGGGTTTGACTGTTTTAGCTGGTGTTAGGAAAGCAGGTGTGTGAAGCTGGCTTGCAAACACAATACAAAGAGAAGCTCCACTCTTGGGAGGAGATTTGGCTTTTTTTTTTTTTCTTTTTAATTCAGCCCAACTATCTAGAAAGAAGACCATTTGCTATCCTTGCCACTGAGTGATATACAGGGATGGTAAGACGTGCATATGCATAAATGTGCTGATGGCCACATTTTCTTTGTCTGTGAAGAAAACATTGTTCACCTTTTCTTTTTCTTCCAGTTATCAAGCTCAGGTGAAAATAAGAAAGCATCTCTTTAACTAGAATTATGCACTGGGAGGGACCACTTTGCAGCCCGGTGCCTCTCCTGAGATTGAGCTAGTCATCCAGGTGGCCCCTAGGACCTGTCCTGTGTGGTTGCAGACAAGGCATTGCTTGTTCATTACCATCTACAGAAGCTTCCATGGGCACAGCCAGCTACCACGTTCTTCGGGAAAAGAGAGCATCGCATACAACAAACTCTTACAGCCAAAGGGATCTGTGAGCAAATGTTAAAACTCAGGAATATCATTCTGCATTTTTAAAAGGGAATTAGTTTTAGTTTTGAATTACCAATTGGTTTATTTGGAGGATTTTTTTTTCAGTTAGTCACTCTGGTACTATTGTGAGGCAGTCGTTCAGTTTCATGGTTTTCATAAGTTTACAGGAACATACAATTTGATGCCAATGAGATTCATTAGAATTCTCCATTATCTTGTAGCTTTAGTGCCCATCTGTCTTGCATATGTTCCAGTGGTGGCTTATGGTGGTCCTTGCCATATATTGGCCATATGCCTATTTGCTATGCACACAGTGGAAACACACATGCATCTAGACCAGCGATTTTCAACATTTTTCAAGTCATGGCACACAAACTAATTACTAAAATTGTGCAGTACACCAAAAAAAAATTTTTTTTGCCAATGTAACAAAAAGAGGTATAATTTTGATTCATTCACACTGGATGGATATTGTGTTAGCTGTTTATTATTATTATTATTATTATTATTATTGAGAGAGAGGGAGAGGAAGGGAGAGAGATGAGAAGCATCAACCTATAGTTGTGGCACTTCAGTTGTTCATTGATTGCATCTCATATGTGCCCTGAGTAGGGGGCTCAAGCCAGCAACCTTGGGCTTCAAGACAGCGACCATGGCCTGACCAGGTGGTGGTGCAGTGGATAGAGCGTTGGACTGGGATGCGGAAGGACCCAGGTTCGAGACCCCGCAGTCGCCAGCTTGAAAGTGGGCTCATCTGGTTTGAGCAAAGCTCACCAGCTTGGACTCAAAATCGCTAGCTCCAGCAAGGGGTTACTCGGTCTGCTGAAGGCCCGCGGTCAAGGCACATATGAGAAAGCAATCAATGAACAACTAAGGTGTTGCAACGAAAAACTGATGATTGATGCTTCTCATCTCTCTCCGTTCCTATCTGTCTGTCCCTATCTATCCCTCTGTCTGACTCTCTCTCTGTCCCTGTAAGAAAAAAAAAAAAAGACAGTGACCATGGGATCATGTCAATGACCCCATATTCAAGCCAGCAATCCTGCACTCAAGCCGGTGACCTCAGGGTTTTGAACCTGGGACCTTAGCATCCCAGGTCGACGCTCTATCCACTGTGCCACCACCGGTCAGGCTACTGTTATTTTTTTATTTGACCATCTAAGGGAAAAGTATCCCTGACTAAATAGTCCAATATTGCATGTTTTAAAAATTCTCGGGGCTCACCAGTAGAAAAGCGCTGATCTAGACCCAAGACTGGTGGTAAACCAAGGCTGTCTCTGACTTGGATTCTAACCGCCCAGGAAGGAGAATCCCCCAGAAGAGCTTACAAACATTGGTGTGCTCTTGAGAACAGATTTAGAAACAGTCTTTACAGCCCAGCAAATGTCATTTTGTTTCTGTCTGCCCACCCTTCCATTTGCAATAAACCTGACAAAAACTTCCAGAGTGAAAATGAGAATGTGCATATTTGAAGGAAACATTGGCAGGCAGCCACAGACTTAAAGGACACAAACTAATTTTGCTCTGGTTTTTCTGCCAATAACTCCCTGCCCCCCCTCCCCCCCCCACACACACATGCCAAAGCCCCAGGGGGAACTCTGATGGACAGATGCACACGGGCCGCTGAAACCCCTCCACCCATGGAGAAGGTGCTAGTCATAGCAAAGTGAACTTCTCTGCTCCGGAACACTGTTTAGCCCCATAGCCCCACCTCCCAGTCCTTAGAGATGAGTGGCCCCACCCTTTCAGGGCTGCCTACCTGCTCAGCTTGTCTGTTACGAGGAGAACGTGAACCTTATGCTTTGTGCCAATGCAATGAAATCCATTTAAATCTGGTGTACCTGACCTTCCTCTCCAGCTAGAGGAATCCTTTGCTTTGCCAAAGAAGGAAGGGAGGGAGGACGGATAAAGCAAGCAGGCAGGCAAAGCCTGTACTACTTTTTTTTTTTTTTTCATTTTTCTGAAGCTGGAAACAGGGAGAGACAGTCAGACAGACTCCCGCATGCGCCCGACCGGGATCCACCCGGCACGCCCACCATGGGGCGACGCTCTGCCCACCAGGGGGCGACGCTCTGCCCACCAGGGGGCGATGCTCTGCCCATCCTGGGCATCGCCATGTTGCGACCAGAGCCACTCTAGCACCTGAGGCAGAGGCCACAAAGCCATCCCCAGCGCCCGGGCCATCTTTGCTCCCATGGAGCCTCGGCTGCGGGAGGGGAAGAGAGAGAGAGCGCAGCGGAGGGGTGGAGAAGCAAATGGGCGCTTCTCCTATGTGCCCTGGCCGGGAATCAAACCCGGGTCCCCCGCACGCTAGGCCGACGCTCTACCGCTGAGCCAACCGGCCAGGGCTGCTTTTTAAGTGGACTTGATTTTTTAAATCCGTTTTAGGTCATGGTTTCAGAACATGTCTCCTGCCGCAAGTGCCCTTCCTCTGGTAAAACAGAAGAGCTGACGTTCTATACCTTGTCCCCAGGGTGTGGGCTTCCCCACAGAGCTTTCAGCTGAACCGTGGAAAGCACAGAGTATGGCACATGCCCTCCATGACTGGCAAGGTGGTTAGCAAACCACCCTTTCAATTTGGGGTGAGGGTGGGAGTGTCCTGGTTTTCTGAAATGAACAAGACTAACTTGGTGCCAAAGGGAACTTAGAGAAAAGATTCAAGGTTTCCCAAGGGTGCTGCCATCTGGCCCCACTGGAAGAGGGGGTGGGGGTGAGGGACGAGAGTCCCTCTTGCTGAACTGTCCTGGAGGGGGTTGGCGCCAGAACCAGAAGCTCCCATGGGAGGGGCAGGCAGAGGAGCGCCCGGTCTCTCAGACGCCTGCACCAGGCATAGGAGAAGCGTGATGGCGGAGTCTGACCGGCCTCTTGGGCTAAGAAGGCCAGGAGGTCCTGAGGAGGAGAGAACAGGGCTACCGTCACTCTTCCCAGGAAGGGACTGAACCCTCTTTGTGGGTGTTACTTCACCCAGGGAGGTGGTGTGACAGCTGAGTGCCCAAGACCCTGGGGCCTGTCCTGTGTCTGGTGAGAAATGAGCTCTCCCATCTCATCCAAAAGCCCTTCCGAGTTATGGTCACTTCAAAGAGAGTCCTGGAGATGAGGCTCGGCACCAGCTCTGCAGGGCAGGCCCCTTACCACGAAACACCTCGCCCAGCAGCAGGACCCGGAATGTTCTGGAGACATGAAAGCTTGGGGTGGGGGGGAGAGAAGGGCTCAGGAGCAGGGTCGATGGCAGGAGGAAGGGGCTGCTGAATGAGCCTCCTTTCACGCAGAGCCCCAAGGCTATAAATATCCAGGCAGCTGCTCAACAGCTGGTGCAGAGAACAGCCTGGGCAGGGGGCGGCGTCGGGGGAGAGCGCGTGAGAGAGCACCCAACTGGGTGCACCTCTGAGTGTGCAGAAGGAGCCCTGGGCGGCCTTGGTGGGAGCTGCAGGCCTCCCCTCCTGACAGCTGGAACCCACGGCTGGTGTAAGACTGGACAAGAGACACAGGGTCTGCCGTGTAACCCTCTGTAGCTATGGAGACTGCCTGCTGCCCTGGCCATGTTGTTAGCACATTAGTGTCTGCCTTTTTATTTATTTATTTTTAATTTTTTTATTATTATTTTTTTTTATTTTTCTGAAGCTGGAAACGGGGAGAGACAGTCAGACAGACTCCCGCATGCGCCCGACCGGGATCCACCCGGCACGCCCACCAGGGGGTGACGCTCTGCCCACCAGGGGGCGATGCTCTGCCCCTCCGGGGCGTTGCGTGTCTGCTTTTAAAACAAAAAAAAAACCCTTTTAGTTTTTATTGAGCCATAACTTACATCAGTGAAACACACATCACTCAATGAGCATTTACATATTTAGACACCTCTGTAACCATCACCCACATCAAGGTGTAGGGCGTTTTGAGAACCTCAGAGGACTATCTTGTGCTGGTGTAGTCAACATCCCCACCATTTAAGGCTAACCGCTGTTAGGATCTTGTCACCATAGATGTCTTCTCCATTTAAACGTCATAATTGATTCACCTCACTGGAATCCCACAGTAAGTCCTGTTTTGGCTTCTTTCACTCATGAACATGCCTGTGGGGTTGCTCCACATTGTGGGTAGCAGAACTGTGTTCTTTTTCATTGATCTGTGTAGTATTCCATTGTATGATGAGACCATGATTTACTTATCCATTCTCCTGTTGAGTATCACTGGGCTGTTTCTAGTTACTATGGAGCTATTATGACTAATGCTGCAATGAGCAGTCTGGTCAGTGTTGGCATATTTTAGAGTAGGTTTGGAAATAAATCCTGGCAGGCATCTAAACTGGTACACCCTCTGTGGAAGACAGTTTGGCAATAGCTGTCAAAGTTAGAAAAGTACATGCCCTTCTGAGAACTGATTCTACAAAGCTGCTCGAACATGTAAAATGCCTTCTGCACGGGGTTCTTCAGTGCAGCCTTTATCTGTAAAAGCCGTTGTTGAGTTGTCAGTGTTCTTTATATATTCTGAACACTAGACCCTGATCAGACATAGACTTTGTGAGTATTCCCTCCCATTCTTTAGGTTGTGTTTTCTCTTTCTAGACAATATCCTCTGATAACACAAGTTTTTCATTTTTAGGAAGTCCAGTTTATCTGTTGTCCTTTTATTGCGTGTGCTTTTAGTGTCATGTCTAAGATTCTGTTGCCAAAACCAAGGTCATGAAGATTTACTCTGTATTTCCTCTAAGAGTTAATGGAACATAATCCTCACTCCTTAAGTGTAGGCTGCACATCATGACTTCTCTCCAAAGAGTACAGTATGTATGGAAAAGAGAAAGAAAGGGATAGCATTACAGTGGAGAAACTGGACAAACACACCTCAGCCAGGTGATCAAGGTCAACATCAGTAGTGATAAGTTACGTTGATAACATAGACCCTTGATATGATGAGAATGGCATTCTTTTTTTATTACTAAGAGGGAGGCAGGGAGGCAGAGAGACAGATGCCCACGTGCGCCCCAACCAGGGTTCACCCAGCAAGCCCTCTATGGTATGCCCTGACTGGGAATCGAACCTGGGACTTCCATAAGCTGGGCCGATGCTCTACCACTGGGCAAACCGGCCGGTGCTGAGAATGGCACTTTTATGGGCTGAATTGTGCCCCCTCCAAATTGTATTGATATATGTTGGGTCCTAACTCCCAGCACCTCAGAATATGATTGTATTTGAGAATAGCATCTTTAAAGAGGAAACTGAGGTTAAATGAGATAACTGAAGTTGGCCCTAATTCAATATGACTGGTGTCCTAATGTAAGAGGAGAATAGGACACAGGCAGGCACAGGGAAAACCATGTGAGGACACAGGGACAAGACAGCCATCTGCAAAGCAAAGAAAGAGGCCTTGGAAGAAACCAAGCCTGCTAATGCCTTGATCTTAGACTTCCAGCCTCCAGATTGTTAGAGAACAGATGTTTGTTATTTAAGTGGTCTGGTCTGTGGTATTTGTCATGGCAGCCCCAAGCAGGCTAACACAGGCCTTTTACCTCGAAAGTCTTCCCCTTAAAAACCCAAAGTCTGGCCCTGGCCGGTTAGCTCAGTGGTAGAGCGTTGGCCTGGCATGCGGGAGTCCCAGGTTTGATTCCTGGCCAGGGCACACAGGAGAAGCGCCCATCTGCTTCTCCACCCCTCCCCCTCTCCTTCCTCTCTGTCTCTCTCTTCCCCTCCCACAGCCAAGGCTCCATTGGAGCAAAGTTTGCCCGGGAGCTGAGGATGGCTCTGTGGCCTCTGCCTCAGGTGCTAGAATGGCTCTGATTGCGGCAGAGCGATGCCCCAGATGGGCAGAGCATCGCCCCCTGGTGGGCGTGCCGGGTGGATCCCGGTCGGGCGCATGTGGGAGTCTGTCTGACTGCCTCCCCGTTTCCAACTTCAGAAAAATACAAAAAAAACAACCCAAAAAACAAAAAAAAAACCCAAAGTCCCATTCCAGGCATGAGAAAAACATTCAACAAATCCCAATTAAGGGACATTCTACAAAATACCTGTCCAGTACTCCTCAAAACTGCTAAAGTTTTCAAAGGCCAAGGTTAGAAAAAAAGAAAAAGTCAAAGAAACCATCACAGCCAAGAGGAATCTAAGCGAACATGACAGCTGACTGTAATGTGGCATCCCGGATGAGACTGGGTGGAATCCTGAAACACAAAGGGCGTGAGGTAAAAACTAAGGCAATCTGAACCAAGTGTGCACTCCGTCATGATAAATGTACCTCGTTCTTGCTAGAGGTTAATAAAGGGGAAACTAGGTGTGAGGGGTGTGGCCAGCCTGTATTCTCTTCACAATCTTTCTGTAAATTGAAAACGATAATAAAATTAAAAGTTTATTTTAAAAAATGAACAAAAGGACCTGACCAGGTGGTGGCGCAGTGGATAGAGCATCGGACTGGGATGCTGAGGACCCAGGTTCGAGACCTCGAGGTCGCCAGCTTGAGCGCATGCTCATCTGGCTTGAGCAAGGCTCACCAGCTTGGACCCAAGGTCGCTGGCTCGAGCAAGGGGTTACTCGGTCTGCTGAAGGCCCATGGTCAAGGCACATATGAGAAAGCAATCAATGAATAATAACTAAGGTGTTGCAACAAAAAACTAATGATTGATGCTTCTCATCTCTCTCTATTCTGTCTGTCTGTCCCTATCTTTCCCTCTCTCTGACTCTCTCTCTGTCTCTGTAAAAAAAACACAAAAGGTTTGAGTGGACATTTCAACAAAGATAAACAAATGGCCAATAAGCACACAAAAAGATGCTCAACATTATCATTCATTAGGGAAATGTAAATTGAAAGCACAATTAGATGCTATTTCATGCCAATTAGAATGGCTGTAATCAAAAAGAAAGAAGTGTTGGCAAGGATGTGGAGAAATTAGAATCCTTTTCCTGATAGAAATTTACAATGAAACAGCCACTCTGGGGGGAAACAATTGGCAGTTTCTTAATCTGTTAAACATAACCTTACCATAATATACAGTAATTTTACTCTAATATACCTATCAAAGTGACTTGAAAGTGAATATTCATCAATATGTTATTCATAATAGCCAAAAAGTGGAAATAACCCAAATGTGTCATCAACTAATAACAGATAAATAAAATTTGGTATATTCATACAGTGGAATAAAAAGGAATGAAGTTGTGGTACATGTTACCACATGGATGAACCTTGAAAACATGCTCAGTGAAAGAAGCTAGATGCAGAAGACGACATATTATTAATTTCCATTCATGTGAAACGTCCAGAGAAGGCGAATCAATAGCAACAGAAGATAAATGGTTGTGTAGAGCTAAGGGGTGAGAATGTGGATTGACTACAAATAGGCATGGGCACTATTTGGGGGATAGTAGAAATGTTAAAAAATTGGATTCTGATGATGGCTGCCCAATTCTAAACTCACTAAAAGTCTTTGAGTTATACATTTATAGTGGGTGAATTTTATGCTATGTAATCATACCTTAATAACACTGTAAATAAATAAATAAATAAATAAATAAATAAATAACCAAGATGGTGAGGCGTAAATGAAACAAGATTGGCAAAATGTTGGTAATTTTGTAAATTGGGTGACAGGCAGAGTGAATTCATTATACTATTCCTTTTACTTTTATTTATGTTTGAAAGTTTAAAACACTAATAAATCACTTCTGTATGCTTCTCCTGAACACACAGGTTTTTATAAAATCCCTGAGCAGAGCCTGACCTGTGGTGGCGCAGTGGATAAAGCGTCAACCTGGAAATGCTGAGGTTGCCGGTTCGAAACCTTGGGCTTGCTTGCTCAAGGCACATACGGGAGTTGATGCTCCCAGCTCCTCCCCCCTTATCTCTCTCTGTCTCGCCTCTCTCTGTCTCTCCCTCTCCTCTCTAAAATGAATAAATTAAAAATTAAAAAAAAAATCCCAGAGCAGAGTGTTGGTGTTATATACATGCCTTCTTAGAGGGCCAGCTTTGCTCCCATGGAGCCTTGGCTGTGGGAGGGGAAGAGAGAGAGAGAGAGAAAGGAGAGAGGGAAGGGTGGAGAAGCAGATGGGCGCTTCTCCTGTGTGTCTTGACCGGGAATCAAACCCTGGACTTCCACACGCTGGGCTGACACTACCACTGAGCCAACTGGCCAGGGCCTATACATGCCTTGTTTTCTCCCCAATAGATGGTGAATTTGCTAGGGATGGGGGAAGTGTATTATTATTATTATTATTATTATTATTATTATATGTCCAGAGTCTGACTTAGACTGGCAAATAAATGTTAGTTGACAAAATCTTTCAAATAAAATGTAGAGGGAGGAAAAGAAATAATTGGTAACAATGGGAAAGACCATTTTGCAAAAGCTAACTAAAATTCCTCAAAAGGAAATACTTAAGTACTCAGAACTGCAAAATGACACTAACTTCAAAATGTACTTGGCTCTTGGGTCTTCTGTGATGTGCTATGCATTAGGGAGGGTTAACATTAGTAACAAACCATCAGAGATGGGTCCCTAGTTCTAAAATTGTTATAAAATATTTAAAGCCCTCTATATGAAATAATGCTGAACAAAACTGGATACTTTTTTTTTTTTTTTTTTTTTTAGTGAGAGAGACAAATAAGGACAGACAGGAAGGGAGAGAGATGGGAAGCATCAGTTCTTTGTTGCAGCACTTTAGTTGTTCATTGATTGCTTTCTCATATGTGCCTTGACTGGGGGGCTCCAGCCAAGCCAGTGACCTTGGACTCAAGCCAGTGATTTTGGGCTTCAAGCCATCAACCTTTGGGCTCAAGCCAGTGACCCTGGGCTAAAGCCAGTGACCTCAGGGTTTCAAACCTGCATCCTCTGCTTCCCAGGCTGATGCTTTATCCACTGAGCCACACCCTGGTCAGGCAAATCTGGGTCCTTTCTATGTTGGGATTTTATAGTGACTCAGGGTCATCATTGTGACTTTCTTCATCCATCACATAGTGTAGAAAATATGTTATTTGACCCTATTCTGATAAATTTCTTTCTTTTTTCTTTTGAGAGAGAGAGAGAGAGGAAGGGAGAGAGATGAGAAACATCAACTCATAGTTGCGTCACTTTAGTTGTTTGTTGATTGCTTCTCATAAGTGCCTTGACTCTGGGCTCAAGCCAGCCACCATGGGATCACGTCTATGATCCCACACTCAAGTTGGTGAACCTATGCTCAAGCCAGGTGAGCCCGTGCTCAAACTGGCAACGCTGGGATTTGGAACCTGGGACCTCAGCATCCCAGGTTGATGCTCTATCTACTGTGCCACCACCAATCAGGCTAAATTTTCTATTTTTTTTTTTAAAAAAACATGATTTTCTTGCTAATCACTGCCCTCTGAGACGCACTCAGCAAGAAAACTTTGAAGAATCTTCCAGGCTTGCTCACAAAGAAGTACAACTCATCTGAAAAAACAAGCCCTACCTACTGAGAGAAGGCAAGCAGAAAGGTAAGTACCTTGGATTACATACTCTAGGGGGCGGGCAAGTGCTAGGTCTTGAGGACTTACTGCACTAACTCCTCCTGTGGAAGAGGTGAGGAAACGGGTCCATACAGGGGGCAATGCTCTGCTATCCTGAGCAGCAGGACCCTCAGGACCCCAGTGCCCCCCGCAGTCCCCAGGGCTGGGGGAGCGCAGCAGGTCCGGCTCTCGGGCGCCACCTAGCGTTCAGCGCACCCGGAGCCTGCCTCTCCCAGCGGGACTCGGCGGCACCGTCTGCAATCGGGAGCACAGGTGTCCCGGATCCCTGGATAAACTAAAGCAGGAGGAACACCTGGATTTCACAGCCAGCCCTGGTCTTCGCGTCCCCCGCGCGTAGTCCTGCAGGCACTGAGGCGCGCGCCCTGTGGGATTACCGGCGTCGCCGTGCCAGGGGTGGGAAGGGCTGGACTGGGAGCTGGGCAGGGAACAGTGGAACCTGAGCATATGGGGGACGAGGAGGGCCTTCCAACTCCGCAAGTCCGAGTTCAGGCGCACATTGCACTTGCAGACCCTAATCCATCCGTGGGAACCGTCTGGATGCTCAGCAGTCCCTTAACCTCAGTGGGCGATTAGAATCACAGGGGAACTTCTTCTTCTTAAAAAGAAGATTTTATTTATAGAGAGGAAAGGGAGAGAGAGAAAGTGGGGAGAAGCAGGAAGCATCAATTCCCATAGTGCCCATATGACCCGGCAAGCCCAGGGTTTCTAACCTCAGTGTTCCAGGTGGAAGCTTCATCCACTGCGCCACCGCGGGTCAGGCAGGAACTTTTTTTTTTTTTTTAAAGAGACAGAGAGAGTCAGAGAGAGAGGGACAGAGGGACAGACAGACACGGAGAGAGATGAGAAGCATCAATCATCAGTTTTTCGTTACGACACCTTAGTTGTTCATTGATTGCTTTCTCGTATGTGCCTTGACCGTGGGCCTTCATCAGACTGAGTAACCTCTCGCTCAAGCCAGCGACCTTGGGTCCAAGCTGGTGAGATTTGCTCAAACCAGATGAACCCATGCTCAAGCTGGCGACCTCGGGGTCTCGAACCTGGGTCCTCCGCATCCCAGTCCAACGCTCTGGCCACTGCGCCACCGCCTGGTCAGGCCAGGCAGGAACTTCTTAAAGGCAAGTATCTGGGGCCCACCCCAGACCAACTGAAGGTGGGTGGGGTCGGGGGTGGGCATTAGTGTTTTCCACTTTTGCGGGATGACTCTATATGTAGTACAGCACGACCATGGGTTAAGAGCCCAGTCCTCCACTTGGGAGTAAGCCCCAGTTCCCTTATGCACCCGCATTTCTCTCAGTTGCTTCTTGTGCCACACCCATTTACTGCCTTCCCCCAAAATGTCACCTCTTTGAACTAACTTACCCTGAAAAGCATAGACTTGCTGTCCAGCTGTGGTGGTGTCTCCTCCTGGGTGTTCCTGTCCCCTTGGACAGCGGCAGTGCAAAGGTAGGTCTGAGAAGCAGTAACCCGCCTTGCACGGACTGAACGCCGGGCAGACTAAGGACTCCCGGGAGAAGGGCAGAGAACAGCAGGGGTCGCGCGGCAGGGGTCGCAGGGCACAGCGAGTAGGGCACTGGCTGTAGAGAACCAGTTTCAGAGAGGCAGAGAGGTGGAGAGAGGTGTCATCACAGGTGTTCTGAGCCTCGGAGCCAGTACATGTCACTGTCCCATTATTTACAAAACATGGATTCGAAGAGAAAATTATGAAGAATTTCAACCTGTTGACAGCAGAGCTTTGACCGCAAGCTCTGCTTCTATGTGGCTACAGAGGCCCCAGGCCCCTGGTGCTGGCCCTGCCCCGGAGCCTGGCTGGACGAGGATTCCTGGGTCCTCCCCAGACTCGGGGATCAGAAGCTTCAGGTAAAATATTCAGAAATCTCTACATTTAAAGAGTTCCCTGGGAGGTTTTTAACAGATAGTTGGAAACAGTGTTTCTAGGTTTACAAACCTAATTCGATTTCTGGTCCCCGTTCCTGTAGACTCAAATAGAACATTCCTAAATGCTGCTCTTCTCCTTCCCCCATCCTATGGAACTCTACTAGGTTTTTGGAACCACTCTGGGTTCAAATCCCACCTCCACCATCCATTAGCTGTGTGATTATGAGTAAGTTTCTTAACCTCTTTGTGACTCACTTTTCTCATCTGTAAAATGGGGTGGTTGCAAGGATTCAGTGAATTAATATACCCAAGGTGCTTAGTATAGTGCAGGGGTCCCCAAACTTTTTACACAGGGGGCCAGTTCACTGTCCCTCAGACCGTTGGAGGGCCAGACTATAAAAAAAACTATGAACAAATCCCTATGCACACTGCACATATCTTATTTTAAAGTAAAAAAACAAAATGAGAACAAATACAATATTTAAAATAAAGAACAAGTAAATTTAAATCAACAAACTGACCAGTATTTCAATGGGAACTATGCTCCTCTCACCGACCACCAGTGAAAGAGGTGCCCCTTCCGGAAGTGCGATGGGGGCCGGATAAATGGCCTCAGGGGGCCGCATGCGGCCCGCGGGCCGTAGTTTGGGGATCCCTGGTATAGTGCCTGCTACAGTAAGGACAAAATAATAGCCCTTTTTCTCATTAGTTGTTCTTAGCTCTGGACTAAGAATGAGATTTACAGATGAGAAAAACCTTTGTTTATTTTTAGTTTGTTTTTAAATACCAGTGCCTAGGTCTCTGTCTAGAATAATTCAGTGAGAATCCACAATGATTCTGAGCACACAGATACTGTACTGGAATTTGCTTTGCTAATTCAGTTATGTATCATGGAGGTTTTCATCTTTTCTTAAGTGAGAGGAGGGGAGATAGTGAGACAGACTCCCACATGTGCCCTGACCAGGATCCACCCGGCTACCCCCACCTGGGGCCGATGCTCGAACTAACTGAGCCACTGGCTGCGAGAGAGGAAGAGAGAGAAAGGGGAGAGAGAGGGGGAGAGAAGCAGATGGTCACTACCCATGTGTGCCCTGACCTTGGATCGAACTCAGGACATCTGCATACTAAGCCGATGCTCTATCCACTGAGCAAACTGGCCACAGCCGAGCTTTTTTTCTTCTCTTTTAAAATTTTACTTATTGATTTTAGAGAGAAGAAAGGAGACAGAGAGAGGGAGAAATACTGATTTGTTGTTCCTCTTATTTATGCATTCATTGGTTGATTCTTTTTTTTTTTTATATTTTTCTGAAGCTGGAAACGGGGAGGCAGTCAGACAGACTCCTGCATGTGCCCGACCGGGATCCACCCGGCACGCCCACCAGGGGGCAAAGCTCTGCCCATCTGGGGTGTCGCTCTGTTGAGATCAGAGCCAGTCCAGCACCTAAGGCAGAGGCCACGGAGCCATCCCCAGTGCCTGGGCCATCTTTGCTCCAATGGAGCCTTGGCTGCAGGAGGGGAAGAGAGAGACAGAGAGGAAGGAGAGGGGGAGGGGTGGAGAAGCAGATGGGCGCTTCTCCTGTGTGCCCTGGCCGAGAATCGAACCCGGGACTCCTGCACGCCAGTCCGACGCTCCACCACTGAGCCAACCGGCCAAGGCCCATTGGTTGATTCTTGTATGTGCCCTGACTGGTGATTGAATCCACAAACTTGGCTTATCTGGACAACACTCTAACCAACTGAGCTACGCAGTCAGGGCCTCATGGAGCATTTTTATACGCAGCTATACTGGTCTACTATATTTGGTAGTAGATACACAGGTCTACTATCGTTCTTTTAAACTTTCTATTTTGAGATAATTATTCTATCATTTCAATAGCTGTGTTGTTCCACAGCACAGATAAGAGCCCAATCTAGTTAATCCTGTGTTAACAGTGTCCATCCATGAGCTCTTCCCAATAACCCTATGAGATAAGACTGTATCCCCTCTTAATGTGGTCAGGTCAAGAGCTAAGTGCCACATCCAAGGTCCTGCAGTTATAAAATGGCAAAACACACAACTGATCTGATTTTTCTATCGATTGTTCTGAGCTGCCTCTCTACTTACTAGTCAAGGAAACAGGCCCTGTTCTTAGACATTCCTATCCAAGATGGATCAAATCTGGATTCATCCTGTTATGGGCTGAACTGTGGTCCCCTCTCTTCCCGCCCCAAATTCATATGTTGAAATCCAAACCCCCAGGATCTTGGAATGTGGCTGCATTTAAAGGTAGGGTCTTTAAACACAGTGTGTCCGTAAAGTCATGGTGCACTTTTGACCGGTCACAGGAAAGCAACAAAAGACGATAGAAATGTGAAATCTGCACCAAATAAAAGGAAAGTCCTCCCAGTTTCCGTAGGATGATGTGGCAGCATGTGCGCATGCGCAGATGATGATGTAACACCGTGTATACAGCAGAGCAGCCCACAGCCATGCCTGTTGAGATGAGGACGGTACAGAGGAAAGTTCAGTGTGTTCTGTGGCTCACTAAATTCGAATCCGTGACCAAAGTGCAACGTGAATATTGGCGCGTTTATAACGAAGCGCCACCACATAGGAATAACATTAGTCGGTGGGATAAGCCGTTGAAGGAAACCGGCAGTTTGGTGGAGAAACCCCGTTCTGGTAGGCCATCAGTCAGTGACGAGTCTGTAGAGGCTATACGGGATAGCTACCTAAGGAGCCCTAAAAAATCTGTGCGTGAGCCCACATCGAACTGCACTGAATAGGTATGAAACTGGGAGAGTTTTCTTTTTATTTGGTACAGATTTCACATTTCTATCATCTTTTGTTGCTTTCCTGTGACCGGTCAAAAGTGCACCATGACTTTAGGGACACACTGTAGGTGATTAACTTAAAATGAGGCCCTAATCCAATCTGACTGCAGCCTTTAGAAGAGGAGGACCCTATGAGGACACAGCTAGAAAGAACCATCTCCCAGCCAAGGGAAGACGCCTTGGGAAAAACCAAACCCGACAGCACCTTCCTCTTGAAATCCCAGCCCCCAGAACTGTGAGAGGATCAATTGCCGCTGTTGGAACCCAGTCTGCAGTGTTTTAGCAGCCCCGGCAAACTACCTCTCCCAGCCACCCCCACCCCTGGCGCTCAGGGGTACAGAGAAGGAGCCCAGGGGCCCACTGTGCGTATCTTTATTTCCCGTCTGGTCAGTTGCCCTTCCGAGTGCTCAGCACAGCACGTGGCACGTAGCCAGCACAGAGCCACTCTTAGCACACATCCGCAACACCTGAACACAGCAGGAGTCTCCCCCTCTCAATTCTGAGTGGCGTCCCCATTCTTCAATTGAGGAGACTGAAGTTTAGAAACAACATGTAACTTGTCCCAAGTCACACAGCATTTAAAGGGTAGAGCCAGGAAGAAAGACTCAACCTCAGGTAGATGGTTTCCAG
Source organism: Saccopteryx bilineata (assembly GCF_036850765.1). Taxonomy (NCBI): domain Eukaryota; kingdom Metazoa; phylum Chordata; class Mammalia; order Chiroptera; family Emballonuridae; genus Saccopteryx; species Saccopteryx bilineata. The sequence continues at coordinate 286,237,422 of NC_089493.1, forward strand.
AGCTCATGCTCGTTTAAGTTTGTTTAATCAAGTTTGCTGAGGTATCATAGACATATATTAAAATGCATAGATTTTAAGTCTCCAATCATATGAGTTTTTTTAAATAAGGCACCATTTTGATAGCTCTCTAAACTTTTGTTTTGTTTATTGATTTTAGATAGAGAAGAAGGTTGAGAGTGAGCGAGAGAGGGAAAGACAGGAACATTGATCTGTTCCTGAATGTGCCCTGGCCGGGGATGGAACCGGCAACCTCTGTGCATTCTTATGAGTTTTGACAAATGTGTGCCCCCACAGAACCATCATTACAATCAAGACATAGAGCATCATCTCTTCAGAAAGTTCCTTTATCTCCTGTATAGTCAGTTCCCCAACCCCTATCCCTGCCCTAAGCAACTACTTACCTGATTTCTATGGCCTGTTCTAGAACTTTGTAGAACTGGAGTCATTCTTTGTGTCCCCTTTTGGATCTGGCTCCTTTCATTCAACATAATGTCTCTTAGAGCCAATCACGGGTTTTTTTTTGGGGGGGGAGGTATATTCTTCTGAAGTTGGAAACAAGGAGGCAGTCAGATAGACTCCCACATGCACCCGACCGGGATCCACCCGGCACGCCCACCAGGGGGCAATGCTCTGCCCACCAGGGGGCGATGCTCTGCCCCTCCGGGGTGTCACTCTGTTGTAACCAGAGCCATTCTAGCACCTGAGGCAGAGGCCATAGAGCCATCCTCAGTGCGTGGGCCAACTTTGCTCCAATGGAGCCTTGGCTGCGGGAGGGGAAGAGAGAGACAGAGAAGAAGGAGAGGGGGAGGGTTGGAGAAGCAGATGGGTGCCTCTCCTGTGTGCCCTGGCCGGGAATTGAACCCAGGACTCCTGCATGCCAGGCCAACGCTATACCACTGAGCCAACCGGCCAGGGCCCCATTCACGTTTTTGTGTACCAGTGTCCTTTCCTTTTTACTGCTCAGTAGAGTTGTGTTGTATGGATATATCCCAATTTATTTATCCATTCTTCAGCTGATGGACTTTGGGGCTGTTTCTACTTTCTGGCTATTATGAATAATGCTGTTGTGAACATTTGTGTACAAATCTCTTTGTAGAACATATTTTCATTTCTTTTGGGCAAATACCTAGTAGAGGAATTGCTGACCAGGGATAGATATGTTTAATAGCAGAAAACACTGCCAAACTGTTGAAGTGGTTGTACCATTTTACGTTCCTACTGGCAGAGCCGGGAGCTCCAGTTGTTCCACACATTCTGATATCCAGTGGATCCAGCACTATGTGTTGAAAAGACACATAAATTGCTCTATTGAATTGTCTTGATACGTTGTCAGAAATCAGTTTACAAGCATTACACCGATGTCAGTTTCCTCATTTTTATGTGCAATGTAAGATGTTACCACTGAGGGAAACAAAGTAAAAGATATACAGGGCCTCTTTGTATTAGCTTTGCAACTTCATTGTCAAATTGAATGCATTTTATTTCTTTTCCATACCTATTGTAGTGGCTAGGACTTCTAGTGCACATCCTTTGTCCTGATCCCAACTGTAGGAAGAAAACATTCAGTCTTTCACCATTAAATTTGATGTCCATTGTAAGTTTATCATTTTGAGGAAGTTTCTTTCTATGCTTAGTTTGTTGAGAATTTTTCTCATGAATGGACATTGAATTTTGTCAAATACTTTCTCTGCATTTACAGTATTGAGATGATCATATGATTTTTCTCTTTAATTCTATTGTAATGAATTACATTAATTGTTTTTCCAATGTTGAACTAGCCTTATATTCCTGGGATAAATCACCTATGGTCATGGTTCTTTCAATATATTTCTAGATTTTATTTGCTATCATTCTCTTGAGAATTTTTGTGTCTGTGTTCATGAGTTTTCTTTTCTATAATGTCTTCATTCCAGAGCCCTACTTCCTCCTTAAACAAAATGTAAGATTTAAGGAAGTCCTCCCCACCAAGATTATTTCCAAGTCTAAAATTCTCCCCAACTAGGGTTCTGTTCCCAGGTATGCCCTTTGTAATAACCAACCAGTATTGATGAGATGAGATGAGATGAGATGAGATGAGATGAGATGAGATGAGATGAGATGAGATGAGAGAAGCTGCCCTAACAGCTCCACCTGAGTCTCTTAGTAAGTATATTTGATGCATAAAGCTGAGACTAAGGTCTGAGATCCTGCTACACGGGCTCAAGAACTCAGTTTGATCAGATCACCCCAAGGTGCTCGTTTCCTAGAGAGTTGTATCAAGCCTGTAGAGACTAAACAATTAGACAAGGGTGTCATTTTATTAATATAAGACGGGAGTATACCTTTCCTGAAATCTGAACGTTCATGCCTTTTATTCAAGGAGTTCACTCCCTGTCTTGATCTCTAAATATTTAAGAAATCAAATTAGTCATGTGCAGGCTTCTCAGCGTGCCCAGAGGCAGGCACAGGCAGTTCGGTAATGCTCTGTTTGTTCTGTACAGGCTGAGGTGGAACAAGGAGTCATCCTGATGATTCTCCAGCCACCGTGTCCCTCAGCCATTGCTAGTGCTACATAAACAACGACAAACTCTTAGCCTTTGGCGATCTTTTTCCTAGGCTCAGTCCAGGCCACTACCTTCCCTATGGCCTTTGTCACATTACAGTTCATTAAACAACTGCTTATTTTTACATTCTCTTTCATTTTGTCTCTCTAATGAAGACTTAAGACACCCTGATTTTAAGTGTGGAAAACAAATATTCTATATCTCTGAAAAATCATTGTGAAATGTGACACCCACACAGAAAAGTGCACAAAACAAAAAGTAGTACTCAATAGTTCATCATAAAGCAAATACTGTACAACCAGTACCCGAGTCAAGAGACATAGCACTGCTCGCATCCCAGGACCCACCATATGCCCTTCCTGTCGCAAATTTTCTTCACTCCCATCCAACGTTTTAATCCCTTCCTGTGTTCACCTATAATTTCTCACCAAAACATGCATTTCTAAATCCTATAGTTGTGTGTGTGTGTGCACATGTGTGTATCACTCATGGGTGTGAGATCAGCCTGCTTTGTGTCTCCACCCCTTCTACCAGTCTTGATGTGACTTGATGTGTGTGTGTGTGTGTATGTGTGTGTGTATTTTTCTGAAGTTGGAAACGGGGAGGCAGTCAGACAGACTCCCGCATGCGCCTGACCGGGATCCACCGGCATGCCCACCAGGGGGCGATGCTCTGCCCATCTGGGGCGTTGCTCTGTCACAACCAGAGCCATTCTAGCACCTGAGGCAGAGGCCATGAAGCCATCCTCAGAGCCCGGGCCAACTTTGCTCCAATGGAGCCTTGGCTGCGGGAGGGGAAGAGAGAGACAGAGAGGAAGGAGAGGGGGAGAGGTGGAAAAGCAGATGGGCGCCTCTCCTGTGTGCCTTGGCCGGGAATCAAACCCAGGACTCCTGCACGCCAGGCCGACGCTGTACCACTGAGCCAACTTGCCAGGGCCTGTGACTTCTTATTTATATCCTTAGTTATAGAACGTTAGTTCAGATTTCAGGCAGTTCTTTTTTTTTTTTTAATCAAGAGGCGGAGAGACAGAGAGACAGACTCCCTCATGCACCCCAAGCGGGATCCACCCAGCAATCCCCTAAGGGGCAATGCTCTGCCCATCTGAGGCCATTGCTCCATTGCTTGGCAACCAGGCTATTTTAGTGCCTGAAGCAGACACCATGCAGCCATCCTCAGTGCCCAGGGCCAAGTTTGCTTGAATCAGTAGAGCCATGGCTGCAGGAAAGGAAGAGAGAGAGAGAGAGAGAGAGAGAGAGAGAGAGAGAGAGAGAAGGGGGATGGGTGGAGAAGCAGATGGTCACTTCTCCTGTGTGCCCTGACCAGAAATTAAACCCAGCCAGGATTTCCACATACTAAGCTAATGTTCTACCACTGAGCAAACCAGCTAGAGCATCAGGCAGTTCTGAAAGATGATTGTGCTATAGCTCAGTTGTAATTTTGATGTGGTTGTGGGAGGTTCTGAGTATTGCATTTATCTATGCTGCCATCTTGACCAGAAGCATGACCATGCGTTATTTAAAAGTGCGTTTGGAACATATTATTCAGAATTGTCGTTTTCAAAGATATAGGGATAGTCCAATTATATTTTTGTTATTGATTCTTAGCCTATTTATGATGTGGTTAGAGAACATTATCTGTTTTATATTAATCCTTTGGAAATTTGTTGAAAATGGTATTTTGGCCCAGCATAGAGTCAAATTTTATTTGGGTTTTTGTTTTTTATTTTTTTACAGAGACAGAGAGAGAGTCAGAGAGAGGGATAGATAGGGACAGACAGACAGGAACAGAGAGAAATGAGAAGCATTAATCATTAGTTTTTCATTGCGACACCTTAGTTGTTCATTGATTGCTTTCTCATATGTGCCTTCACCGCGGGCCTTCAGCAGACTGAGTAACCCCTTGCTCAAGCCAGTGACCTTGGGTCCAAGCTGGTGAGCTTTGCTCAAACCAAATGAGCCTGCGCTCAGGCTGGCGACCTCAGGGTCTCGAACCTGGGTCCTCCGCATCCCAGTCCAACGCTCTATCCACTGCGCCACTGCCTGGTCAGGCTTATATAGTAAAATTTTAAAATGGATTGTATCTTCTTGAAAATAATGTATCCTGTAGTTGTTGGGTGCACTGTTCTACATACAGCCATAACTTTGTTAATTATATTGTTCCAAATCTTCTGCAGTGTTACTGATGTCTTGTCTACTTATGCCACTAATTACTGAAAAAAGTGCACCATAATATTCCACTTCTAAGACGGACTTGTCCATTTCTCCGTATAATTTTGTATGCATAATGCTGTATATATCATGTTATTAGGTTCATATAAATTTAGAATAATCATTTATTATTGAGATTGACCCTCATTCTTCTAGTGATGCTTTTTATTTTAAAATATTCTTGTTTGATACTAGGATTGCTACGCCAATATTATAATGGTATATAATTTTTCATTATTTTTCTTTCAGTCTTTGTTTATCCCTATGTTTTAGATGTGACTATTATCCTTAGCATATATCAGATTTAGTTTCTATCCAGGGTGATAACCTTTGTCTTACAGCTGGAGCGGTTGACCTTCCTACCTCTAAGGTATTAATCCTCCTAGCTTATCGTGATGGGCTTTCTGTTCATCTCCCCATTCTTTGTTCTTTTATATCTTTGTTGCCTCCGTTTAGTTTGGTTGAGTTTCTTTCTTTTTTTCCTCAGTAAACAACAAATGTTTATTAAGCACCTATTATGTGGCAGGCACTGTTCTAGAACACCCCCACAAGAAAAAAAAAGAGGCAAAAGATACAAATTCTGAGGAGAGAAAGGGGGAAGTTGAGGACGAAAGCCGAGGGAACTGAGTGCCAGGGCATGGCCTTGCCTCCTCTTCAGCCTCCTCACCAAAACCCTTCGTTCCATTTGGGCTTCCTGGCCCCCCAGCACCCGGAGCCAGGTCATCCGTGCTGCTCTGTCAGCGAGCTCCATCCAGGCCAGGCCCTGGCCCGTGCCCCAGTGGAGGACGGCCTTCCAGCGAAACATGGCAGCACACTGCTCTGAGATGCACTTGAACAGCTCCTGGATGGCCATGCTGCTGTCCTCAAGGAAGGTGGCCGCCATTTTCAGGCCATGGGGCTAGTCCTGTTTTGCACTTTAAGTATCTGCTCGTCCACCTCCATGGACATCTGCCCACAGAAGACAGCAGCTTGGTGAGGTACCAGCATGGCAGGGGTCCCAGACAGCCATCATGTTTTTGGCGGTAAGTACCCCCCAGGTGAGTTCGAGTCCAGTGAAAGGCTGGTACTGCTGGCTTCCACGGCTGGTTAGAGGGGCAAAGCCAGGCGGGAAGAAGTGGAGGCGTGGGAAGGACACCATGTTGACCGCCAGCTTGTGGCCAGCATCTAGCTGGCCAGGGAAGTGGGGGCAAGTGGTGGCACTGCTCATGGAGCCTGAGACAAGGTCAAGGTCCCCCTAGATCAGCACGGTCAGCTTGAGGGTGCAGAAGCAGATGTTGTAAAGGGCTGTTATCAATGTAGTCGGTCTTGCCAGTACTTTCTACCAACTGGCCAACAGAGAGCGTGGCAGTGTAGGCTCCACCACAGTGTCAGACACTTCGGGTAGGGGTACCACACTGAGGTGTTCATGATGCAGTCGGAGTGCTCATGCTGACGAACAGGGTGCCCCGCCCAGTGAGCGGGTCAGCGGGAAGGCCTGCGGGCAGCCACAGCCCTCAGACCCCCTCCGCACCACCTCCAGGACTGAGCCAACCGGGTCGGCCTCCTCTGCATAGTGGCCCTTGGCCCAGTTGTTGCCTGACCCAGACTGACTAAAAACAAAGTTGTGTGGTCTGTAGATCTGGCCAAAAGGACTGGAGCAAACAGAGTGTGTGGTCCTGGGTTCTAGATCCACCAAGATAGCACGAGGAACATACTTTCCATCGGTGGTTTCCTTGAAGCAACCAGAGATGTGACCCCAGCAGCAGGGCGCTGTCCCCATGGTGGGTGCAGGCCACGTTCATCATGTATCGCCTCCCAATACTTGGCACCCGATCTGGTTGCCACACTGGCCAATCATTTCCTTCATGGTTCAAATTAAATTTTTTTCCTTATCTCAAATTGTATACAGGGCAAGAAAATCTGCACTTTATTTTTCTCTACTGTTGCTCACAGGCTGGCAGAATGGGACATGCCTGTAATGGTAGAACAACGAGGTCCAAACCTGGAGGTGGAAAGGTTCAAAGTTGAGTTTGTTATATTTCATTTTGGTCTTCTGTTGTTTGATGGTTATTCAGGCTTTTACCATTGTTTTTAGTGACTATATTCTAGAAATTACAACATGCAACCTTGAGTTATCACTATCAAGTAAGAATTATTATTACCTTTACTACTCTCCATGAAATATCAAGGAATTTAGAATATTTGCATTTCTCCCATATTAGGTGGTTTTATTGTTTTGACTTTTCTTTCTCTATATAGCATAAGCCCAACAAGATATGATTTTATCAAGTCAATGTTCATTTCTTTTACCCATGCATTTGACATTTCATTTCTTTGTCTAGCCCCAATCTCCTCTCTGGGACAATTTTTCTTCTCTTTGAAGAACATCCTAACATACTTTTTAATGCAGGGTTTTTTAGTCTGAATTGGCAAGTTCACTATTGTGTTGTTTTGTTTTTTCTTCTAGCACATCAAAGATACAATTCTGCTATTTCTGGCTTCCATTGTTGGAGCTGAAAAGTCAGCAGACCTTGCATTTTTTAAAGTCATCTTTTGTTTTTCTGAAGATACTTTTATAATTCTTTGCTGGCTAGCTCCATTGGTTAGAGCAGGGGTCGGGAACCTTTTTGGCTGAAAGAGCCATGAACGCCACATATGTATTTTAAAATGTAATTCCGTGAGAGCCATACAACGAACCATGTACGTTAAGCACTACCCAATAAAAATTTGGTGTTGTCCCGGAGGACAGCTGTGATTGGCTCCAGCCTCCCGCAACCATGAACATGAGCGGTAGGAAATGAATGGGTTGTAATACATGAGAATGTTTTATATTTTTAACGTTATTATTTTTATTAAAGATTTGTCTGCAAGCCAGATGCAGCTATCAAAAGAGCCACATCTGGCTCGCAAGCCATAGGTTCCCGACCCCTGGGTTAGAGCGTTGTCCCGAAGGGCAGAGGCTGACGATTTCTTCCCAAATCAGAGTACATGGAGGAGCAGATTGATGTTCCTGTCTCTCTCCCTTCCTCTTTTCTGCTGAAATCAATCAATCAATAAACAGAAAGTCTTTGTTTGGGGGGTTTCTATAATCACTATGGATTTCTTTTTATTTATCGTGCTTGAGGTTTATTTGGCTCCTTCAATTTGTAGATTGCAGTGTTTCATCAAGTTTGGAGAATTCCCAGCTTGTTTATTCAAATATTGCTTCTGCCTCATTCTTTCTCTCCTGTCTTCCTGAAACTCCAATTAAACATATGTTATATATTCTTCCCAAATAATTTATCTTAGCTATTCTACTACATTTTCTGTTCTTTTGTCTCTTTACACTTCATTCCTATTTTTAGTAAGCAATTTTTACATTATTTTAATTAGGTTTTCAGCCTCTTTTGTCTTTGGAGGCTTTTAAAAAGAAAAACGAATTAGGTTCACTGTGATGTCCACTGATTTCTTTTTATGAAATTTGTATGATGCTGGCAGGTCCTACCTCAGCTTTGCGATGATGTCCATCTTGATTTTCCATTCTGCAGCTTTCTTTTAAATATGTTCTCTCGTTGAGGGTTTGAGTAAAGATTATACTACTGTTCTTGCCATTTCCAAAGCAGTCTTCAGAAATGCCGTATCTGTCCCTTTATTATTATTGTTTGTTTATTTTATTGATTTTAGAAAAAGAGAGAGAGTTACAAGAACATTGATCTGTTCCTGTATGTGCCCTGACCAGGGATCAAATCGGCAACCTCTGCGCTTCAGGACAATGCTCTAATCCAGGGGTCCCCAAACTTTTTACACAGGGGGCCAGTTCACTGTCCCTCAGACTGTTGGAGGGCCAGACTATAAAAAAAAACTATGAACAAATCCCTATGCACACTGCACATATCTTATTTTAAAGTAAAAAAACAAAATGGGAACAAATACAATATTTAAAATAAAGAATAAGTAAATTTAAATCAACAAACTGACCAGTATTTCAATGTGAACTATGGGCCTTCTTTTGGCTAATGAGATGGTCAATGTCCGGTTCCATATTTGTCACTGCTAGCCGTAACAAGTGATATGACGCGCTTCCGGAGCCGTGACGCGTGCATCCCGCGTCACCGAAAGTAGTACTGTACGTGAGCAACGCAGTACTTTGTGGCACTGCCACATACGGTACTCTCACTGACCACCAATGAAAGAGATGTCCCTTCCGGAAGTGCAGCGGGGGCCGGATAAATGGCGTCAGGGGGGGCCGCAGTTTGGGGACCCCTGCTCTAGTCTAACCAATCGAGCTAGCCAGCCAGGGCTGTCCCTTTATTATTTTTTATCCCAAAGGGAGGATTCATGATTACTGTATCAAATGACTTGGACGTTCTGTTAGATAATAGACACATCACATCGAACTGTTTCAACATTTGTTAACTCAAACTCTTCCACATTCCTGTTAAGTATTTCCAATGCATCTTCACCTACATCAAATCCATCATACAGCCTGCAATGTGTGGCCTGGTGGGATACTGTTCTAGAAGAAGTTTGGGCTTTTCAAATCCACCCATTTGTTGCAGGCTACTCTCTAGGTCCTTAAGCCTCAATTTCTTCATCTTTCAGAAAGTGTGGGCTCTCAGAGTTTAACAGCACTGGATCTGCAGAGAAACCTGTTTAACCTGAATTTCCTGTACCCCCAAACCCCCGCCCATTTTTTAACGCCAGTGGCCAAGGGGCCAGGCAGGGGACAAAGGATGCGAAGGACCTATATGTACTTCACTCTTGATTGTTTTATTCTGAGTAGTAACTCAAGATTAACCATAAAACTTAAGCTCTGCTTATCAAAAGTTACACAATACTGAGGGGAAGTTACTGATCACACACACACAACTTCACACCTTCACCTAAGACGGGAACAAGTCAGAGGGGAGGGTGGGGGGGGGTAAAAGGCAGGCATACTCGATCTTATCAGAATCATTTAGTGTTTCTTCAGCCATTACTGACTCTCAACTGGTGCATCAGTGGCCTCTGCTAACAATACTTTCTTCCTCTAGCCGTGAGGTTAGAGTATCCTCATGATCTGTGTGTTCTGGACTCCAGAATACCCAGTTCAGTAGCCTCCAGAGAGATGCTGGGAAGTGCTTGCTTAGAATAAGTTGGGGTTTTTTTTGTTTTTTTTTTTTGTTTTTTTTTTTTTACAGAGACAGAGAGAGTCAGAAAGAGGGATAGGTATGGACAGACAGACAGGAACGGAGAGAGATGAGAAGCATCAATCATCAGTTTTTCGTTGCGACACCTTAGTTGTTCATTGATTGCTTTCTCATATGTGCCTTGACCACGGGCCTTCATCAGACTGAGTAACCTCTCGCTCAAGCCAGCGACCTTGGGTCCAAGCTGGTGAGCTCTTTGTTCAAGCCAGATGAGCCCACGCTCAAGCTGGTGACCTTGGGGTCTTGAACCTGGGTCCTCTGCATCCCAGTTCGATGCTCCATCCACTGCACCACCGCCTGGTTAGGCAGAATAGGTTGTTTTTGTTTTGGTTCTTTCTTTTGTATTTTTTCTTCTTTGGCTTCATCTCGAAAGCAAACCAGTTTTTTTTACATTGTTAAAAAGTTTTCTCAAGACCATCATATTGGAAAACAAGTTTTAGATAAACATGTTTATGATCTTTTGTAAGAAAAAGGTGTTTACAACTTAAAGCCAGATGAAAACACACTATCAAAAGAAGTTTACTTTGGGGGGGAATAAGACATTGGTCACAAATTTTTATACCACACATAACACACGGAACTTCCATTTTACTAATTCTCTCTTTAGCTGTGTTTAATTTCCTTTTAGACCCTTCTATTGAGTTTTTAATTTTGATCGTGATATATTATTTTAGTTTAAAATTTCTTAATTCTTTTTCAAAACTTTTTATAACTTTTTAAAATATTTCACTTTCCTGTCAAAATTTCCAAGCTTGGTTTTTATCTTCTTGAATGTAGCAAGCAGAATTATTTTTATAGTCTGTGTCTGATTCTAATATCTGGGAACCCTGTGGAGGTATTTTTGTGGTGTTTTCCTGTTAGTTCTTGTTGCTATCAAGTTACCTCATGGGCCTGATTATCTCTGTGCTGGTCATTGTATTTGAAAAATTATTTATAAGAGAATCGGGGCCTGGGCTGATTCTATTTTATGCTAGAGAAGATTATTTTTTCTTTTGTCAGGTGCCTGGGGATATTATCAATGTGGGACCTACTTAATCCTGTCTCAGGACTGGGTATTAACTGGGCTACTTGATGACTTGTAGCTGGGCTACCACCATGCAGCAACTTTTTTTTTAATAGCTCTATGAAGTTGGAAAACATGCAGCTCAGCTTCTTGGCTCTCTCTTCATCAGCAGACAGACCTGATGCTGTTGGACTAAGAGTCCACAGTGTGAACTCACCTCTGGAGTTCTGTTCTGCTTGGATGTTGGCCAGTAGATCCATGAGGCTGCTCATTCTTTGCTGTTTTGTTTGTTTATTTATTTTCTTTTACAGAAACAGAGAGTGACTCAGAGAGAGGGATAGACAGGGACAGACAGACAGGAATGGAGAGAGATGAGAAGCATCAATCATTGTGCGTTGCAACACCTTAGTTGTTCATTGATTTCTTTCTCATATGTGCCTTGACTGTGGGTCTTCAGCAGACCGAGTAACCCTTTGCTGGAGCCAGCGACCTTGGATTCAAGCTGGTGGGCTTTTGCTCAAACCAGATGAACCCACACTCAAGCTGGCGACCTCGGGGTCTCGAACCTGGGTCCTCTGCATCCCAGTCCGACGCTCTATCCACTGCGCCACTGCCTGGTCAGGTTCTTTGCTGTTTTTATATTTTCTCCAACTTTTTTAGTTGTTCCATTGGCCAGGTTGGTACCAATTATCTATACCATCTTTACTGGAAGTAGAAGTACCCACCTCACTTTTTTTTTAAAGCAAATATTATTGTGTGTGCCTACTGTATCTAAGTTAAGATTTTAGAGGCATCACATATTCAAAGAGAAATAAACAAGAGATCTCTGCCCTTAAGGAGCTTATAGCCTCATTGGGAAGATACCCAGCATTCAGCTTACCCACAAGCCAGAGACTGGGACATACACTGATGCTGTAATGCAGGGAACGTGGGAACCTGGAGGGCTCATGGGAAGGTACAGTGCCCTGGATAAAGTCTTGCAGAGCAAGCCTGCACTCTTACATTGCTGCAGATCGCTGCACTCATTCATTATGTGTTGGTTCTTGTTAGTTCTGAATTTTCAGGGTGCCATTTTCTTATTCTTACATTCTATGGGTGGCTCAGGGGGGGGACTCTATATCCCTTATTTATGCACTTATTATAATAAGGAAGACCTTTATTGTTTTCCCTGTCTGGCTCAGGCCAGTTATTTCACAGACCCAGTGTTGGCTGAAGGGATTACAGATACCCCAACCCTGGGCTGAGAAGATACTCACTTCCTTTCCCTTTAAATGGCTTTATTGAGATGTTATTCACACACCATACAATTCACTCACATTTATAGTGTACAGTTCAGTGGCTTTTAGTATACTCACAAAGTGGTACATCCATTACCACAATCAACATTAAGACATTTTTATCACTGAAAAAGGAACATCAGACCCCTTCATCATAATTTCTCTAATCCTCCCATTCCACAATCCTGACTCTAGGCAACTACTAATCAACTTTCTGTCTCTATGAATTTGCCAGTTCTGGACATTTCATATTAATAGAATAATATAATATTTGTCTTTTTGTTCTGGCTTCTTTCACTGAGCACCATGTTTTCAAGTTTCATCCATGCTGTAGCATGTGTCAATACTTCATTCCTTTTTATGACTGAGTGATATGCCCTTGTATGGGTAGACCACATTTTGTTTATCTATTCACCAGCCTATGGATATTTGAGTTGTCTCCCCCCCCCTTTTTTTTTTCAAGAGAGAGGGAGACAGACAGGGTCAGACAGACAGGAGAGGAGAGAGATGAGAAGCATCAACTCATAGTTGCGGCACCTTAGTTGTTCATTGATTGCTTTCTCATATGCGCCTTCACCAGGGGACTCCAGCCGAGCCAGTGACCCCTTGCTCAAGCCAGCAACCATGGTGTCATGTTTATGATCCCATGCTCAAATCCACAACCCCATGCTCAGACTGGTGAGCCTGTGCTCAGGATGATGACCTTGGGGTTTCAAACCTGGGTCCTCAGTGTCCCAGGCTGATGCTCTATCTACTGCGCCACTGCCTGGTCAGCCATTTTTTTTTATGTTAGTCTTTTTTTTTTAAGACAGACAGACAGGAAGGGAGAGAGATGAGAAGTATCAACTTGTAGTTGTGACACTTTAGTTGTTCATTGATTGCTTTCTCATATGTGCCTTGACCAGGGGCTCCAGCCAAGCCAGTGACCCCTTCCTTACTCAAGCCAGCAACCTTTGGGCTCAAGTCAGCGATGATGAGGTCATATGTATGATTCCATGCTCAAGCTGGTGACACTGCACTCAAGCTGGTGAGTCTACGCTCAAGCCAGTGACCTCGTGGTTTTGAACCTGGGTCCTCAACATTCCAGATCAACACTCTATCCACTGTGCCACCACCTGGTCGAGTTGTTTCCACTTCAGACTATGACAAATAATGCTGCTATGAACATTTGTGTACAAGTTTTTGTGTGGATACAAGTTTTTATTTCTCTTTCCCCAGGAGTGGAGTTGCTGGGTTATATAACTCTATGTTTATTTTTTATTTTATTTTATTTTATTTTTTTTCATTTTTCCGAAGCTGGAAACGGGAGGCAGTCAGACAGACTCCCGCATGCACCCGACCGGGATCCACCCGGCATGCCCACCAAGGGGCGATGCTTTGCCCCTCTGGGGCATCATTCTGTTGCGTCCAGAGCCATTCTAGCGCCAGAGGCAGAGGCCACAGAGCCATCCCCAGCGCCCGGGCCATCTTTGCTCCAATAGAGCCTTAGCTGCAGGAGGGGAAGAGAGAGAGAGAGAGGGAGGAGGGAGGGGGTGTGGAGAAGCAAATGGACGCCTCTCCTGTGTGCCCTGACCGGGAGTCAAACCTGGGACTCCTGCACGCCAGGCCGATGCTCTACCGCTGAGCCAACCGGCCAGGGCAATAACTCTATGTTTAACCTTTTGAGAAACCACCACATTATTTCTCAAAGCCACTGCACCATTTTACATTCCCACTAGCAGTGTTTTAGGGTTCCAGTTCCTCCATATCCTCATCAACACTTGCTATTCCTGTTTTTTATTATTATTATTATTATTATTATTATTATGGCCATCCCACTAGGTGTGAAGTGCTAGGTCAGTGTGGCTTTGATTTGCCACACGATGGCAACGAGTAAAGCCACCATACCTTGACCTGCCTGAAAGAGCAGTGCTGCCTCTTGTTTTTACTTCTGGTTCTGCTTTCAGCTTCTCTGCTTCACCTTCATCCCCCAGACGGAGGGCAGCCCACTGAGCTCCTTCTACAGGAAGAAAGACATTCCCAAATCTTTGTCAGGAAGATTAGCAAACGCTAATTCCATCTTTCTTAGAATTTTCCCTGTACTTCAGCTTTCCCATCAGGGGCAGTTTCCACAACTTGTTCTTTAACTCTGGGAGTCACTCACCTCATCTCTTCCCCCATTAAACAAGGGCATCTAAACTCCAGGACCTCAGAAGGTTCTGGCTTCTTCACATCACCCTTGCTCCACCCCTGCCCTTCTGGTGAGTGAAGAGGAGATTTGCGTGCGGGGCCCTCCGGTCCTCAGACCTCTGCTCTCCACAGAGGGACAGATGTCCAAGCAAATTCCACATGAAAACCCAGCCAAGGGGAAATCATCAGCGTGTCCCAGTTCACATGTTACCTGGAACCAAATCAGAGAAAGACTTCCTCTCCTTAGAAAACGGGTGTTTCAAAATCCCTAACAAGAACATTCCTGGATTAAAATGATTATAATGGAGGTATGACTCATAGTTAGAAAGTTTGAAGGTGATTTATTTCCTTTATAGAAGGATTTGCCAGTGTATTCCCTGTGAAAAAAAAGCTGTCTCTAAAGCTTTAAAAAGGAATTTGGTTGATATTCAAAAAGCCATTTGGCTGACAATCATTCATTTGAGTGTCTCTTGGGTGCGAGGCACCATTCTAGCCCCCAGAGTAAGCATGACAAAGCTCTGCTCTTCAGGAGGGCCCTTGATAGCCTAGGCTTCAGTCAACAGACGAGTCAATGAGTTATTTTAGCTGGTGATAAAAAGCATAAAATAAGCTAATGTGGTGGGAGGACTTGGAGTGGAGCATGGGTCCAAGGAGGTGACACTGAGTCAAGCTCAAAATAGTGGGAAGGAGGCAGCCTCAGGAAGGGCTACAGGGAGATATTCTGCATGAAAAAAAACAAACAAAAAAACCGGGCAGAGGTTTTGCGTGTTTGAGGGGCAGGAGGAAGACAGGAACTTGGAGCACAGTAAATGGTTATACAGTGGGGGTAGAGCATATCATGAGTCTTATAGTCATGGGAACAGGCTGGGGTTTCGACTGAGGGTACAGGGAAGCTGCTGGAGGGTTTTAGGTCAGGAGTGGGGTGTACTCACTCACAGTTTGGGCATCCTAACTGTGTTCCTGGGCAGAGATGAATCTGGGGAGAAACCTTCGTATGTAATATTGCCACATGATTTGGATTCAGCTGGATGCCAACTAGTTTCTTTAATCCTTTGTATAAAAGAAACAGCAGGCCTCCCCCAGCGTGACAGTGTCTCTGGTGGGCAAAGCCAGGAGGCATGCTGGGGGAAAGAGGAAGCAAGCTGGGGAACCTGGCAGGGGGGCTGCCACAGGCCAGACCTTAGTCCACTGAGGAGGGGCCGGCTGAGACCTCAGAACGGAAAGAGGCTAACCGGACTGAGTGTCCATCGGGCTTTTGGCCCTTCGTGTATATTATTCCAGTGGATCCTGATAGATATCTTAAGATGAGTATATCAGTAATCTATTCCTGTATAACAAATTAAACCTCCCAAATGTGCTGACTTAAACAACAAACATTTATTATCTCACAATTTCCATTGGTCAGGAATTCAGGAGCAAGTTAATTAAGTGGTTCTTCTTCAGGGTCTCCCATGAGCTGCAGTTGAGATGTCTGCTGGAGCTGCCATCATCCGAAGGCTTGACTGGGGATGGAGGAGCCACTTCCAAGATGGCGCCCTCACATGGCTGTCAGCTAGAGGTCTTAGTTCTTCACCAGTGGGCCTCTCTTCATAGCATGCAGCCAGCTTTCCCCAGAGTGAGTGCTCCAAGGGCAAGAGAGGAGCAGGCAGGAAGCCAAGATACCTTTCAGAACCAGGTCTCCAAGGTTTCACACCATCACTTCTGTTTTATTCTATTAGAAGCAATTCACTAAGTTTGGCCTACACTCAAGGGAAGGGGAAGTAGTCTCCACCTTGTGAAGGGATGGGTATCAAAGAATCTGTAGACATATTTCTAAAAAACTACAATAGGCAGCATCATTCCCATTCCAGGTTGAGGGTCTTTAATTAAGTTGCACCAGGTCACACGAAAGGCAAGTGGTAGGAGTGGGATTAGAACCCAGGTCTCCAGAGCCTGATCCCAGACTGCTGAAGGAAGCAGTCACAGCCCAGGCAGCTGCTGCACTAGTAGAGTCCACAGGCCTTACCTTAACCCCCAAGGAAATATCTGTGTCTATGAGTGTGCTCAAATAACTTGGTTGCCACTGCTTTGCCAGGCTTGTCTGCTCTCTCAGGGTATGCCGGCTGCTCTAACCAGCAGAGCAGTGCCTTTGCCCTGTTTTATAGGGTCAACAAGCCCCATTTGTTTGTATTTACAGCAGACATCCCCCTCTCTCTCCCCCAGTTCTATGTGTACCCCACACAAGTGCTGGGTGCCGGGCCATTTGACAAAGCCATCCACAGGGTCAGTTTGCTGGGCCTGCCTCCTCCCTTCCTCAGGTGACTTATTTTATAGACCCACCAGCTCGACTTGCATTTCCAGAAATGTCAGAGTCCAACCATGAGTCCAGCCTAACGCCAAATCAAGGCCCCAAACTAGGATTTCCCTACTAGAAAACCAAGACAATGCAGTAGGGGGTAGGGGCGTGTGTGCCCAGGGTACCCACTGGGCTCAGACACAAACTCAAGTCCGGGTGCTGCATATAGTATGCGGCCTGAAGGGGCCAACCTACCAGGTGGACCTCAGGGCTCTCAGTGGAGCGGGCCAGCAGATGGGACCAGAGGCCTCCTTTCTCTGCCCTTGGTCCATCACTGGGAGGCACTTTGGAGCCTCGCAAGAGCCGAAGGGGATGTGGTGATGGTATGTGATAGAACTTGTTTGATCGCTTCCAGCTATGCAATTAAGTACAAACTGATGCTCGAATGGTGTTGGGAAAATTGGACAGATACATGAAATGAAACTAGACCACTGTCTTAAACCAAACACAAGGATAAACTCAAAATGAATTAAAGACTTAAATGTTAGACTCAAAACTATAAAAAAAAAAAAAAAACTATAAAAATCCTAGAAGAAAGCATAGAAAAATCTCAGACATTTCTCATATCAATACTTTTTCTGCTATATCTCCTCAGGCAAGGGAAACAAAAGAAAAAATAAACAAATGGGACTACATCAAACTGATAAGTTTTTGCATAGCAAAAGAAATCATCAACAAAATGAAAAGACAACCCACTGAATGGGAGAACATATTCACCAATGATACATATGTTAAAAGATTAATATCAAAAAAAATTATAAAGAACACATACAACTCAACACCAAGAAAACGAACAATCCAATTAAAAAATGGGCAAAGGACCTGAATAGCCACTTCTCCAAAGAAGACATACAGACGGTCAATAGACATATGAAAAGATGTTCAATGTCACTAATCGTCAGAGAATTGCAAGTTAAAACCACAATGAGATATCACCTCATATCTGTCAGATTGGCTAGCTTCAGTAAATCAACAAACAAGTGTTGGCAAGGAGGTAGAGAAAAGGGAACCCTCACACTGCTGGTGGGAATGCAGACTGGTGCAGCCACTGGGGAAAACAGTACGGAGATTCCTCAAGAAATTAAAAATGCAACTACATATGACCCAGTGGTTCCACTTCTGGGAATTTATCCAAGGAAATCTGAAAGCCTAATTTGAAAGAATCTATGCACCCCTATGTTCATGTTCATTACAGTGATATTTACAGTGGACAAGGGCCCAACAGTAGATGAGTGGATAAAAAAAGCTGTGATACATTTACACAATGGACTACTGCATAGTTGGCCATGAAAAAGGAGGAAATCTTACCTTTTGTGACAGCATGCACAGACCTGAAGAGTATTGTGCTAAGTGAAATAAGCTAATCAGAGAAAGACAAATGCCATATGATTTCATTTATATGTGAAATCTAATAAACAAAATAAACTAACAAACAAAATGGAAGCAGACTCATAGATACAGAGAACAGACTGACAGTTGTCAGAGGAGGACTGAGTGAAAAAGGTGAAGGGATTAAGCAAAAACAAACCAACAAAAAAACCCCAAAAACCTCATGGAGAAGATAACGTATGGTGATTACCAGAGGGACAGGGCTGTGGGAGGAGGAGGCAGGAGAGAGTGAAAAGGGGCCTGGGGGCGGTGAGCACAATATGATATACAGATGATGTAGTATAGAAGTGTACCCCTGAAACCTCTATAATTTTATTAATCAATGTCATCTCAATTAAGCCAATTAAAAAATAAAATTTAAGAAAAGAACGGATTGATGCTATGGGAATCCATGGCGGCTGCCTCTCTCCCAGACAGGAACAAGTGCTCTGACTGCTGAGCTTTGGACGGTCTGTTTGTAAAACAGGTACGTTAAGAACAGCATCACGCCCTGGCCGGTTGGCTCAGTGGTAGAGCGTCGGCCTGGCGTGCAGAAGTCCCGGGTTCGATTCCCGGCCAGGGCACACAGGAGAAGCGCCCATCTGCTTCTCCACCCCTCCCCCTCTCCTTCCTCTCTGTCTCTCTCTTCCCCTCCCGCAGCCGAGGCTCCATTGGAGCAAAGATGGCCCGGGCGCTGGGGATGGCTCCATGGCCTCTGCCCCAGGCGCTAGAGTGGCTCTGGTCGCAACAGAGCGATGCCCCGGAGGGGCAGAACATCGCCCCCTGGTGGGCAGAGTGTCACCCCCTGGTGGGCGTGCTGGGTGGATCCCGGTTGGGCGCATGCGGGAGTCTGTCTGACTGTCTCTCCTCGTTTCCAGCTTCAGAAAAATTAAAAAAAAAAAAAGAACAGCATCACTTCCCAGGGCTGCTGAGAGGATTGAACAAGATAATGTGTGGAAGGCTCCGAAGACACCAGCTGTCTGAGTTCACTGTCACCGTGCAGCGGGGTGGCCCAGTTTCATATACTTGGGTGGGCGCTGGCCTAGGAACGCTTTTATGGGGCTGGCCTGCTCTCCGTTAGCACGGTGCCCATCAAGACAGGTGGTGATCCCATCAATACCAACTCTTACTCTAATTGCCTTCAGCTCGCCCTCTGCGTGGCAGATTCCGAGGGGTCTGGATGTGGAGGGAAGGAGGGGTGCAAGGCTCTTGCAGGAGGCGGAACAAGAAGCTCCTCAGGTGAGGAAAGAGTGGGGCCCACCTGCATCAGCCCTAACAACCTCCCCATGGCCAATCACACGTATGTGCCCAGGAAATGTTTCTACACTCCGAGATGTGTCGCATTATGAAAGCAGGTAATGTGACTGTGGGAGATCATATTCAGTGGTTTTCAATGGCCGGTAGCATCTATAATCTTTATACATCAGGGCAGTTAACTTTTTTGTGGGCTGGCATGACATTTCTGGTGAACTGGTCTGCAGACGGGTGGCTGAAGAACACACACATGTGCCACACACTACCTGTGGGCTGGTTGAAAGTGCCGGGTAGTGAAAGAAGGACAAAAGCACCCTCGAAGTTCATGGCTGGTCATATGCTGGCACACGCGGACGGACAGAGAGAAGTGGGAACAGAAGTTTGTCAAGGGAGAGAAGGGGCCACCAGTTAGCAGGACAGCGTGAGCAAGGAAGCGGAAATTCTGGACCCTGGTCCTGTCTCCAGCTCCTATGAAGAAGTCCAGCCCTGGCCGGTTGGCTCAGCGGTAGAGCGTCGGCCTAGCGTGCAGAGGACCCGGGTTCGAATCCCGGCCAGGGCACATAGGAGAAGCGCCCATTTGCTTCTCCACCCCTCCGCCGCGCCTTCCTCTCTGTCTCTCTCTTCCCCTCCCGCAGCCAAGGCTCCATTGGAGCAAAGATGGCCCGGGCGCTGGGGATGGCTCTGTGGCCTCTGCCCCAGGCGCTAGAGTGGCTCTGGTCGCAACATGGCGACACCCAGGAGGGTCGCAACATGGCGACGCCCAGGATGGGCAGAGCATCGCCCCCTGGTGGGAAGAGCGTCGCCCCCTGGTGGGCGTGCCGGGTGGATCCCGGTCGGGCACATGCGGGAGTCTGTCTGACTGTCTCTCCCTGTTTCCAGCTTCAGGAAAAAAAAAAAAAAAAGAAGTCCAGCAACCCCCAGCAGCCGGAACTGTCAGCACCTTTCTCCAAGGCAGTGCTGCCTTCCCTGCCCTCCTGGGCAGACCAGGCTGCTGAGAAAGACCTGAGCATTCCTGTTCACCTGCTACAGTATTTGCCACTATTTACCTTTACTCTTAGCCTTTATTATTTACCTCCGAGATGGAACAGACAGTCCATGTACCTGTGCAGGGATACAGGAATGCACACAGCCTTATATGCGGCATCTATATTTCATGAGTCATCTAGACCAAACAGGATTCCCTCCCTCATTTAGAGCCCTACAGTAGATAGGACACCACGGTTTTCTCTGGGGCAAGTCATTAAACATCTGTGTGCCTCAAAGTGAGTAAAAATCTTAAATATACAGTGAGATGATGATCAAGGTATCCCAGTTTGCTCTTAGTATTGCCTTATAAATGACAACCTGGGCTGTTGCGGTGGGTTCAGTTGGAGCCCCCAAAAGATGTGTCCACCTGGAATCTCAAATGTGACCTTATTTGGAATAAGGATTTCTGCAGGTATCATTAAGTTAGGGATCTCAAGATGAGATCGTCCTGGATTACCTCTGGGTAGATCCAATAACAGGTGTCCTTATGGGAAAAAAGAGGGAGATTGTAGACACAGAGGGAGGTGGCCATGTGAAGGCCTGAAGACAGAGGCAGGGGTTGGAGTGTGATGCGGCCACAAGCCAAGGAAGGGATGCCAGGAGCCCCCAGATTCTGTAAGAGACAAGAAGGATCCCCTCCAACAGCCTCTCCAGGGAGCACGGCCCTGCGACACCGTGATTTCAGACTTCTGGCCTCCAGAATTGTAAGACAGTAAATTTTTGTTGTGTTAAGTCCAAAATTTTGCCTGACCAGGCAGTGGCGCAGTGGCTAGAGCGTCGGACTGGGCTGCTGAGGACCCAGGTTCGAGACCCTGAGGTCACCAGCTTGAGCGCGGGCTCATCTGGTTTGAGCAAAGCTCACCAGCTTGGACCCAAGGTCGCTGGCTCCAGCAAGGGGTTACTCGGTCTGCTGAAGGCCCGCGGTCAAGGCACATATGAGAAAGCAATCAGTGAACAACTAAGGTGTCGCAACACGCAACAAAAAACTGATGATTGATGCTTCTCATCTCTCTGTTCCTGTCTGTCTGTCCCTGTCGACCCCTCTCTCTGACTCTCTCTCTGTCTCTGTAAAAAAAAAAAAAAAAAAAAAAAAAGTCCAAAATTTCTGTTGTTTTACCCAGTTTGTGGTGAATTGTCATGGCAGCCCCAGGAAACTAACACAAATGCGGTTGTTGAAGTCTGGGCTCTCGGGAAGGCAGGCTCTGAGACGGAGATGAGCTTAGGGTGCTCTCTGGGGGAGAGTAAGGGAGCAGGAGCGCGCAGAGGGAGAAGTCAGGCTGGACGTCAGGATGGCCTTTCAGATTGGGGTTGGGGTGAAAGGCTAAGCCTTCTGCACCTGCATCTATCACTTAGGACACAGACCTTTGGGAAAGGGCCATGACCTTGGTGAAGCAAGTCTCCTCAGTCAAGGACAATGCCCAGAGCGGCCCCACAGTTGGGGAACTAGATCCTCCAGGCCTGAAGAGGATGAAAAGCGGGGAGTCACTGAAGTGCTGACTGACTGAAGTGCATGCAGCCCTGACTGCTTTCAGCCCACGATGAGCAAAGGGCTCTCCCATTTCAGGAGGCAGAAGGCTGCCCAGCCTGGTCCAGCACTACCTGGAACAGCATTCACTCTGTGCCAGTTCCAGCCCAGCGGGGACTGGCCCAACTGTTAGCACGAGGCTCCAGGGTTACCTGGCTCATGGTCATTTAGGGGGACCTGCCTGAATCACAGTGACTTATAATCACAGGGACGTAAGCAGGTCCTTGACACATATTCCTGTTCCCCTGGCCTGATCCCTGCCCATGGTTGACCGTGGAAACTCCTGGTCAACCTGGCAGCGATATTATATACTTTCCATGGATGCCGGTGATGCGTTACCCAGCCAGGACTATGCAGAGCACCCAGGACATGTCCGGAGGATCTTGTTAACAGCTCAACTCCCCTGCACACTTGGTCTCTGTCATGTGTTGTATGATTCGCTGTCCTTTTTTTTGTTGTTGTTGTTAATTTATTAACAACAATGGGTTCACATGGTTCACCAAACCATACAGGTTTCAAGTGACAATTCGATGTAACACCATCTACACACTGCATCATGCCCTGCCTCCCAAGCAAAGTCTCTTTCTGCCCTTCCCCACCTGGGTCCTCCTCCTCTAACTCCACCCGGCCTTTTCCTCTGGCTATGGACATTCTGTTGTCTGTATCTGTGTTTTATATGCATATTTTTTTGGCTAATCCTTTCACTTTCTTTGATCCTGTCCCCTCTTCCCCCTTCCCTCTGACAGGTGTCCATCTATTTCCTGTATCCACACCTCTGTTTCTATTGATATTTTGTTCCTCAGTTTATAGTGTTCATTAGATTCCACATACTATATAAGTGAGATAATATGTATTTATCTTTCTCTGCCTGGCTTATTTCACTTAGCATAATAATCTCCAGGTCCACCCATCCTGTCACAAAAGGTAAGATTTCCCTTTTTTATGGCTGTGTAGTATTCCGTTGTGTAAATATACAACAGCTTTTTTATCCACTCATCCACTGATGGACACTTGGGTTTTGCTCTTGTAAATAACGCTGCAGTGAACATGGGGGAGCATATCTTCTTTTGAATGAGTAGGTCCTCTGTTCTTTGTTTTCCTTTTTTTGAGATTTTGTTTTCTGACTTTAGAGAGAGGAGAAAGAGAGACAGAGGGGAAGGAGTGGGCAGCATCAACTCCCAGCTGCTTCTCCTATGTGCTTTGATCTTCAGGCCGCCCAGGGGGCAGGGTTTTGAACCAGTGACCTCAGCATTCCGAATCAACACTTTATCCACTGCAGCACCGCAGGTCAGGTGCTCCTCTGTTTTTAACATTGGATGAGATTCCAGCTGATGGCTCCACGGGACCTGGTGGAGTCCCAGTAGTGGTTGAACAGAGCTCAGCCCCACCCTGCCATCTTTCCTCAACCTCCTGCAGGTCTTGCCTGCACAGAGGTCATTTGCAGGTGTTCAGGTGACTCCTTTGGCCTTTCCTTAAAGCTGATGGTGTTTGTCAGTGGGTTGTTTTTATTTATTTATTATTTTTTTTTTTAACTTTTTAAAATTTTTCTGAAGCTGGAAATGGGGAGGCAGTCAGACAAACTCCCACATGCGCCCGACCGGGATCCACCTGGCATGCCCACCAGGGGGCGATGATCTGCCCATCTGGGGCGTTGCTCTGTTGCGACCAGAGCCACTCTAGCACCTAAGGCAGAGGCCATGGAGCCATCCCCAGCGCCAGGGCCATCTTTGCTCCAATGGAGCCTTGGCTGCAGGAGGGGAAGAGAGAGACAGAGAGGAAGGAGAGAGGGAGGGGTAGAGAAGCAGATGGGCGCTTCTCCTGTGTGCCCTGGCCGGGAATCAAACCCAGGACTCCTGCATGCCAGGCCAACGCTCTACCACTGAGCCAACCGGCCAGGGCCTGTTTTTGTTTTTTACAGAGACAGAGAAAGGGATAGATAGGGACAGACAGGAACAGAGAGAGATGAGAAGCATCAATCATCTGTTTTTTCATTGCAACATCTTAGTTGTTCATTGATTGCTTTCTCATATGGGCCTTGAATGTGGGCCTTCAGCAGACCAAGTAACCAGCGACCTTGGGTCCAAGCTGGTGAGCTTTTGCTCAAACCAGATGAGCCCGCGCTCAAGCTGGTGAGCTCAGGGTCTCGAACCTGTCAGTAGGTTTTATTTTTAACTGACAATGGTGCCTCTGGTCTTTGAATTTTTCTCATGAGTTTTTAAAACTTAATTTTCTAAAATTATTCAAGCAATATATGATGTTGGTCAAATAAGTTTACAAATATGATATATATGTTTGCTCGCTTATAGTTTGCATTGGATGTGGGAGACAGTCTGTAAGCAGGAAGGGTCATTATAGCCTAAGGCAGGGGTCCCCAGTTCACTGTCCCTCAGACCGTTGGAGGGCCAGACTATAAAGAAAACTATGAACAAATTCCTATGCATACTGCACATATCTTATTTTAAAGTAAAAAAAACAGAACGGGAACAAATACAATATTTTAAATAAAGAACAAGTAAATTTAAATCAACAAACTGACCAGTATTTCAATGGGAACTATGCTCCTCTCACTGACCACCAATGAAAGAGGTGCCCCTTCCGGAAGTGCGGTGGGGGCCGGATAAATGGCCTCAGGGGGCTGCATGCAGCCCGCGGGCCATAGTTTGGGGACTCCTGGCCTAAGGCTTAGTTTTAAAACTAAGCCTTTCCTACCCTTTTTTTTTTTTTTTTTTTTTTTTTCATTTTTCTGAAGCTGGAAACGGGGAGAGACAGTCAGACAGACTCCCGCATGCGCCCGACCGGGATCCACCCGGCACGCCCACCAGGGGCGACGCTCTGCCCACCAGGGGGCGATGCTCTGCCCATCCTGGGCGTCGCCATATTGCGACCAGAGCCACTCTAGCGCCTGAGGCAGAGGCCACAGAGCCATCCCCAGCGCCCAGGCCATCTCTGCTCCAATGGAGCCTTGGCTGCGGGAGGGGAAGAGAGAGACAGAGAGGAAAGCGCGGCGGAGGGGTGGAGAAGCAAATGGGCGCTTCTCCTGTGTGCCCTGGCCGGGAATCGAACCCGGGTCCTCCGCACGCTAGGCCGACGCTCTACCGCTGAGCCAACCGGCCAGGGCTCCTACCCTTTTAATACTAAGATCTTCTCAAAACTAAGCTTTTCCCCACACCCTTGACTATTGCATGATGTGGGGTGGTGCATTCTCATGAGGAATCCCATTATGCCTCAGATAAGTGACTTTGTATCAGAGACTTCCTTGTTTGTATATTGGATTAAAGGTTTTGATTTCTACACTATAAAATGGGGCAGAGGAGCCCATGCTGGAGGAGAGCAGAGAAAGGCCACGTGGAGGAGAGGAAAGGCAGCCAAGATGGTGGAGTGCTGAAGGAGAAGCCAGTTAGTGCAGAGTTTGTGCAGAGAGAAGGAGATGAGGAACAGAGGTGAATAAGACTGGTGAGGTAGAAACCTTTGATTCTAGGAAACTTGGATAAATCAGTGGCTTTGGGAGCCCTGAATGGAAAGGGAAGTGTTTTTCCACTGTGTGTATTTCTTGCCCGCCAGGCCCACCAGTTCTTGGCTCCGTTGTTTCATTACCGTCTGTCTGAATCCAATGCGAACCTGCACGGGCCAGGCGGCTGTGATGGTGGCCACGGCTACTGGCTTTATATATGAATTTGTGTTTAGTCTTTTCCCCCCTATAGTTTTTGACCCAGGCACCAAGGATTAAGTGACTCATACTGCTTGGTTCTTGGTTCCATCTTAGCACTGTCTGTGCAAGGCCTCACTTCAATTTTGTAAAGATGACCTGACCCATGGTGGCGCAATGGGTAAAGCATCCACTGGAATGCTGAGGTCGCCCGTTGGAAGCCCCTGGGCTTGCCTGGTCAGGGCAACAAATGAGAAGCAACTACTGTGAGTTGATGCTTCCCAGTTCTCCCCTCCCTTTCTCTCTCTATCTTCTCTCTTTAAAATCAATAAATAAAATCTTTAAAACAATTTTTTTGTAAAGATGTAGCTAGCAAGCGGCCTGTGGCCGGAGAGCAGTGCCTTCCGCCTCTGATGTTACGGTTTCCGCTTTCCCCATGGCAGAGACTTGGCTGTGGGCAGTGGTCAAGATGGTGGCACTGAGAGAGCCAGCAGCCTTGACACTGAGCTTCTGGGGCAGGAGGGGCCTAGCATGGAGGCCTGTTGCTAGGAAACAGAAATTCCTAGGTCACCTTTCACATGCAGAGACTCTGACTTGACAAATCTCTGGCTTCAATTACTCTAGCCTGTGGGAGAGGCAGGAAGAAAGTAGATAGAACACCAAGCTGGACTAAAAGTCCCAAATCTGGCCATTCCCAATCAGACAAAAGTGGATGATTACTCATATTCTGCGCTCTCTCCCATGCCAATGAGAAGGGTCCTGTTGAGGAATTGCAGCTGCCAGAAGGGATATTCTCACCAAGAGCTAACTCAGATGTTTCTACAACAGATCACACACCAGGGTCTGAGAGAAGGAGGGCTCTGGGAAGTCCGTGCAGAGAGCAGAACCGGGGTGGGGAGTGACGTCAGAACGTAAATAGGATGTCCCCTCTCCGAGTGAGAGTTATTTGGGGTGGTTTTACTGACCTCTTTCTAGAATACCCAGTTCATGTGCTAGGATTGGGTGAACCCATCACTCGGCAATAGGTGGCCAGGTCCGAGGACTTGCAGCCCAGACCTAGCAGAAAGGACAGCAAATCACCCAGAGATCACACAGAGTGGGATACTGTGACTGGATAAAACTTCAAGGTGTCTGCCCTCGGGGAGAGAATAAACACATTTCATGTATACAAATGCTTCTTTGTAGGTGTAAGGAAGGAGGGTGTGTAAGGAGAGAAGGCGCATGGCTACTGGGCATTCTGAAAGGGGGAAGGAGAGCTGTGCTCTAAGACTTGATCCCTTTGCTCATTCTGGTCACTGGTCCCCGATTTTCCTTGGCAGACCCACCCCGCCTCCATTCTCAGCTCCGATGAGGCTAAGTGAATCAGGATGAAACCCACCTGGGTATCACACCCTCCCGACGGGATTTCGGGAAAACACGAGGCCCAGGAAAAAGGAGGCTTTTGTGGGGAATTCTGGGAAAGAGCCTTCGGCTGCTAGTGTTGGAACTACTACCTCTGTCCTGCCACCATGTGAGACCGGAGACGGAAGCCAGCACAAGCAGGGCCAGAGAGAAGCCAAGTGCTGATTGTATCATTTGAAATCCTGACACCAGGGGCATCCGAAGCCAGACCTACTTACAGACTCGGGCCTGGTTATATCGTTTGCAGGGTCTGATGCAAAATAAAAATATGGACCCCTTGTTCCAAAAGCAGGAGCAAAGTGCCATTAAAGGAACGAAAATATAACGCTTTTTTTCTCTCTTCTGGGGTCTCTCTCTTTCAACTTCTTGTGGTATTTTTAAAAATTTGCTATTTATTGAATGTCTTTCTAAGTTAAAAGAAATTAAAATTGTAAATTATTAGCGTGAATTTTCTCATATCTTGACATAGTGGCAGTGCCGGTTTTAAATGCAGATATGAGCATTTAACTCAGGTGTGGAATTACCAAAATGATACAATTTGTATCACACAGCACAGCACATGTATATGTTGTGTTCTTTTTTTTTTAATATATATATATGTTGTGTTCTTAATAGAAATACTGCTGAAAAACTAACTCAACTGTTTCATTTCACTTCTTTTTTTTTTGTATTTTTCTGAAACTGGAAACGGGGAGGCAGTCAGACAGACTCCTGCATGTGCCCGACCGGGATCCACCCGGCATGCCCACCAGGGGGCAATGCTCTGTCCATCTGGGGCGTTGCTCTGTTGCAACCAGAGCCATTCTAGCGCCTGAGGCAGAGGCCACAGAGCCATCCTCAGCGCCCGGGCCAACTTTGCTCCAATGGAGCCTTGGCTGCGGGAGGGGAAGAGAGAGACAGAGAGGAAGGAAAGGGGGAGGGGTGGAGAAGCAGATGGGCGCTTCTCCTGTGTGCCCTGGCTGGGAATCGAACCCGGAACTCCTGCACGCCAGGCTGACGCTCTACCACTGAGCCAATCGGCCAGGGCCTCATTTCACTTCTTGATAGAACTTTCTATGGACACTCTCAGCCTCCAGCTTTCTGATTCATAGGAAGCATGGAAAGGAGAAGAAACCACTGCTGCTCTGTCTGTTCTCTTCCTTCTCCATCTTCGTCTTCAGTGCAATAGGCTGGCAGATACAAGGATATGACACGGCTCCTTGATTGTTCTGTTTCTTACAACACCATTGCCTTTTTCTGCACTTGAAGTAAGTTCTGGTTCAAATGAAAGGTGTGGTCTCTTGAGGGTGTCAGTACCACCTAATTACTCAGACATAAAATACTTACCTCTGCTCACTTTGACTCTTGCTGAAAGTCCATACCTTGTGGGTTCCCCAAATTCTGTGCTCATGGGGCATTTCCACATGGGAATGAGCATCAAGAAACAATGGATATATGTGTTCCACATATTTCCTCCAACCACAGTCATGCTCTGTTGTCCCACTGGACTTCACTTACAAATCATAAGTTCAAAGACATTACTAAGAATTGCCAGCCCTGGCCGGTTGGCTCAGCGGTAGAGCATCGGCCCGGCATGTAGAAGTCCTGTGTTCGATTCTCAGCCTAGGCACACAGGAGAAGCGCCCATCTGCTTCTCCACCCCTCCCCCTCTCCTTCCTCTCCATCTCTCTCTTCCCCTCAGCAGCCAAGGCTCCATTGGAGCAAAGTTGGCCCCGGGCGCTGAGGATGGCTCCATGGCCTCTGCCTCAGGCGCCAGAATGGCTCTGGCCTTAACAGAACGACACCCCAGATGGGCAGAGCATTGCCCCTGGCGGGCATGTTGGGTGGATCCCGGTTGGGCACATGTGGGAGTCTGACTGCCTCCCTGCTTCTAACTCCGAAAAAGTACCCCCCCAAAAATTACCAGTAACAGCAGACCATTGTCTCAAGCAGGGGGGGGACCCTCTGAGTGCAAGCGGCAGGACCCTGATACCTGCCAGCCCAGACTTTACAGCTCATGTGAGCCCCTAACTTCCCTTTGGTTAAGGCAGCTTGGCTGTGTTTTCATTTGCTTACAACTAAAAGAATCCTGAGACGGCCTGACCAGGCGGTGGCGCAGTGGATGGAGCGTTGGACTGGGATGCGGAAGGACCCAGGTTCGAGACCCCGAGGTCGCCAGCTTGAGTGCGGGCTCATCTTCTTGAGCAAAAAGCTCGCTGGCTTGGACCCAAGGTCACTGGCTCCAGCAAGGAGTTACTCGGTCTGCTGTAGGCCCCCAGTCAAGGCCCATATGAGAAAGCAATCAGTGAACAACTAAGGTGTCGCAACGAAAGACTGATGATTGATGCTTCTCATCTCTCTCCATTCCTGTCTGTCTGTCCATAACTATCCCTCTCTCTGATTCTCTCTCTGTCCCTGTAAAAAAAAAAAAAGAATCCTGAGACGTAGCTTCTGTTTAACGTTCATTCATTCAGCAAGCACTTTCTAACTGTCGGGCTTCACAGTGAGGGCCGTCAGCGCTATGGCTGCAGTGAACTTGGGCAGGGGACTCAAGGTGGGATCCAGAGGCTTGGCTGCATGGCTCTCCCAGCAGGACTTGCCTCACAGGGGAGCAGATGCCGCCTTAAACCTTCTTCAACCTTGGGTGGGGGTGGGGAGGCATTTGTTTGGCAGGTGGGAGGGGGGAAGGCAGTGCAGCCGATGAAACTGGAGGAGGGAAGCTGTGGTTTGGGGAGACTGCAAATGGGACTGTAGCAATTTGGTACAAGTGACACACAGCATACACATTAGGGCAATGATTGTCAAGAACATCCAAAGACAGGTAGACAGGGCCTTGTGTTCTGTACTTCAGATTTGAGATGTTATCCTGCAGGCAACTAGAGGAGCTGGCAGGACTTTTAAACCTTTGTTTGTTTGTTTGTAGAATCTTTCTGGAAGTAGTACATAGGATGAATTGGAGCAAATAAGAAATAAGATGAATCCCTGGCTGGTTGGCTCAGTGGTCGAGCATCAGCCCGGCTTGTGAAAGTCCCGGGTTTGATTCCCAACCAGAGCACACAGGAGAAGTGCCCATCTGCTTCTCCACCCCTCCTTCCTCTCCATCTCTCTCTTCCCCTCCCGCAGCCAAGGCTCCATTGGAGCAAAGTTGACCCAGGCACTGAGAATGGCTCCATGGCCTCCGCCTCAGGTGCTAGAATGGCTTCAATTGCAGCAAAGGCCCAGAGGGGCCAACCATCGCCCCTTGGTGGGCTTGCCAGGTGGATCCCGGTCAGGCACATGCGAGAATCTGTCTCTCTGCCTACCCACTTCTCACTTCGGAAAAATACAGGAAAAAAAAAAAAAGATGAAGATACTATTGTGAGTCCAGATTAGATATGAGATCCTCGAGAATGGCAATAGGGCTAGAGATAAAATTGATTTGTTGTGAGGTGAAAGGGCAGAGGGTGTCTAGGACCCTCCTGTGTCTCTGGCTTGACTACCTGGACAAATGCACTGAGGCAAGAAATACAGGTACAGGTCTGGGGTTAGGTAGGAAACCAGGGAAAATGGACAGGTTGGACAGGCTGAGTTAAAGGTGTTGTGGGTCAGCCAGGTGGAAAGGTCCAGTAAGCATCTGGTTGCACAGGAATAGACCTTGGGAGAAAGGTGAGAATTTGGGAGTGTCCAGGAAAGAGGCAGGAGTTGAAGCGTGGGCGGTTAAGATTGTCTGGGTAACAAGTGGAGAGGAAAGCTGAGTTCAGAGGCTTGGGGGTGTCAGTTTGCTAAAAGTTTCCCTCTTTAAATTAAATTTTTATTTAAGATATACATAAACATAAAGAGTAAAGGAATTCTACAAGATTCATTACAAAAAAGATCGTTCCCTGCCACACATCTCACTTGTAACTCTTTTAACTGATTTCCCTCCCGTTGTTTCCCTCCCTATCACTAAACATAATATACTTATATTTCTTCTTCTTAGCTTGTAAATTAGAGACCCTTTCTATTGTGGAAGTTGAGCATTTTACTTTCACCAACCACTTCCAGCACACACTTCCTCTGCCCTTATCCTCCAAAATTAGATTATATGGGCTTTTCTTTTTTGTTTTGTTTTGTTTTGCTTGTATTTTTCTGAAGCTGGAAATGGGGAGGCAGTCAGACTCCCGCATGCGTCCGACCAGGATCCACCCGGCATGCCCACCAGGGGGCGATGCTCTGCCCATCTGGGGCATTGCTCTGCTACAACCAGAGCCATTCCAGTGCCTGAGGCAGAGGCCATAGAGCCATCCCCAGTGCCTGGGCCAACTTTGCTCCAATGGAACCTTGGCTGCGGGAGGGGAAGAGAGAGACAGAGAGGAAAGAGAGGGGGAGGGGTGGAGAAGCAGATGGGCGCTTCTCCTGTGTGCCCTGGCCGGGAATTGAACCCGGGACTCCTGCATGCCAGGCCGACGCTCTACCACTGAGCCAACCAGCCAGGGCCTGGGCTTTTCTTTTTGTTAGATCAGTGTTTGATTTTTACATTATAATGACTACGCAGCACACAATTGAGATGTCTGAGCCACACAGATGCTGTGATTCCTTTCCTGAGCAACATTTTGTTTTCAAGGAAATTATTGTTGCTTTTTCTTTTCTTTTTTTTGAGAGAGAGAGAGACAGGGAGAGAGATACAGGAACATTGAGCTTCTCCTGTGTGTGCCCTGACCGGTGAATCTATCTGGCGCCCTCCACACTCTGCGGTGACGCTCCAACCAACCAAGCTCTCTGGCCAGGGCTTAATTTTTTTTAATTGATTAATATTTAGAGAGACAAAGAGAGGAAAAAGGAGAGAGGGGAGGGGGGAGGGAAGCATCCATTTGTTGTTTCACTGAGTCATGCATTTATTGGTTGCTTCCCATGTGTGCCCTGACCGGGGATCAAACCTGCAACCTTGTCTTTTTGGGAGGATGCTCTTAACTGATTGAGTTTACCAGCCAGGGCCTATTGTTATGTTTTTTATTATTTGTTTTGGTTAGGTATTGACTTGTTTTCTTTGGTTTATCAGTAAGAAAAGCACAAAATTTCTTCCAGGTAGGAAAAAAATCTCCCCTCAAAATGTTCAAACACATTTATTTATTTATTTAATTTTTTAATTTTTTTTGTATTTTTCTGAAGTTGGAAACAGGGAGGCAGTCAAACTCCCGCATATGCCCGACTGGTATCCACCCGGCATGCCCACCAGGGGGCGATGCTCTGCCCATCTGGGGCATTGCTCTGTTGCAACCAGAGCCATTCTAGCGCCTGAGGCAGAGGCCATGGAGCCATCCTCAGCACCCGGGTCAACTTTGCTCCAATGGAGCCTTGACTGCGGGAGGGGAAGAGAGAGACAGAGAGGAAGGAGAGGGGAGAGGGGTGGAGAAGCAGATGGGCGCTTTTCCTGTGTGCCCTGGCCGGGAATCGAACCCGGGACTCCTGCATGCCAGGCCCACGCTCTACCACTAAGCCAACCGGCCAGGGCCCACATTTATTTATTTATTTATTTATTTATTTATTTATTTACAGAGACAGAGAGTGAGAGAGAGGAATAGATAGGGACAGACAGGAAGAGAGAGAGAGATGAGAAGCATCAATCATAAGTTTTTTGTTGTGACACCTTAGTTGTTCACTGATTGCTTTCTCATATGTGCCTTGACCGTGGGGCTACAGCAGACCGAGTAACCCCTTGCTCAAGCCAGTGACCTTGTGGCCAAGCTGGTGAGCTTTGCTCAAACCAGATGAGCCCATGCTTAAGCTGGTGACCTCAGGGTCTCGAACCTGGGTCCTCTGCATCCCAGTCCGACGCTCTATCCATTGCGCCACCGCCCGGTCAGGCAT
Organism: Saccopteryx bilineata; assembly: GCF_036850765.1. Classification (NCBI taxonomy): domain Eukaryota; kingdom Metazoa; phylum Chordata; class Mammalia; order Chiroptera; family Emballonuridae; genus Saccopteryx; species Saccopteryx bilineata. Next base: position 286,270,128 of record NC_089493.1, read on the forward strand.
CAAACACATTTGAAAAGTCAATTTTGTCTTGAAGAAATCTCCCTAGGTCCACTGGCTTCTTCAGCCAAATGGGCTGCCCTCCAGGCCTGCTGTACAGCAGCCACCCTGGGACCCCCTTTTACCTTCATTGAGGCAGCAAAATTCTAAGAATGACCCAATGAACCAGGCCCTAAGCTCCTTCCCTTGAGTCTGGACAGAACCTGTGACGACGATGAGATGTCACTTCTGTGATTATGTTACATTACACAGCAAAAAATGTTACAGGTGTGACTAAGGTGCATAATAGGGAAGATTTTTCCAGGTGGGCCTGACCTAATCATTTAGCTCTTTATAAGCAAAGAGCTTTCCTTTGGACTGTGGTAGAAGAGGAAGTCAGAGCGATTCTGAGAGGGATTCAATGGGATAGACTGTGACATTGTGATATAATAAGAATTATACATTTGGTCTTTCTCCTGGTTTCCAGTACTGAGCTCCTAAAACTCTTATAATTTCCTGAGTGATAGAGGTAAGAGGATCATCTGTTGGTATTTGTAATAAGCCTCTTTCAGCCATACCTGAGTGTATGCTCATAAGGTGACTCTGGTTGGCCTCCTAGATAGTTTCAGGATGGGGGTTGCTTGAGGAACCTAACTTGTGGTTGGACAGTTGGAACTTTAAGTCCCACCCCCACAACCTCTAGGGAGGGAGTAGGGCAGGGGTCCCCAAACTACGGCCCACGGGCCACATGTGGCCCCCTGAGGCCATTTATCCGGCCCCTGCCGCACTTCTGGAAGGGGCACCTCTTTCATTGGTGGTCAGTGAGAGGAGCATAGTTCCCATTGAAATACTGGTCAGTTTGTTGATTTAAATTTACTTGTTCTTTATTTTAAATATTGTATTTGTTCCCATTTTGTTTTGTTTTTTTACTTTAAAATAAGATGTGCAGTGTGCATAGGGATTTGTTCATAGTTTTTTTTATAGTCCGGCCCTCCAATGGTCTGAGGGACAGTGAACTGGCCCCCTGTGTAAAAAGTTTGGGGATCCCTGGAGTAGGGGCTGGGGATGGAGTTAATCACTAATTGCCAATGATTTAATCAATCATGACTATGTAATGGAACCTCTATAAAAACCCTAAAAGAAGGGGTTTGGAGAGTTTCTGCATTGGTAACACATCATGTATTTTTACAATTGGCTGTTTTATTTGTATCTTTTATAATAAACTGGTAATAGTAATGTGTTTCCTGAATTCTATGAGCCATTATAGCAAATTATCCAACCCAAAAAGGAGGTCATGGAAACCCCTGATTTGTAGCCAATCAGATGCAAGTGTGGGTGACCTGGAGACCCAAGACTTGAGACTGACATCTGAGGAGGGCGCAGTCTTCTGAGACCGAGACTTGATGTGTGATATCTATGATAACTCTGGGTAGTGTTAGAACTAAATCATAGGATACCCAGTCGGTGTCCATAGAGAAGTGAAGAACTGCTCAGTGTGGAAACACACACATTTGGTGTCAGAAGTGTTGTGAGTGGAGACAGTTTCCCTTTTGGGATGTTATCTGTTGCTGAGATGGAGAGAGCAAGGACCTAACAGTGGTCCCCTAGGAACTGACAGAAGCCAGCAAAACAACGGAGCCTGCAGTTCTACAACCACAAGGGATCATATCCTGCCAATAACCAATTGATCTTGGGAGTGGATTCCTCCCAGATCCTCCAGGTAAGAATGCAGCTCAGTTAACACCCTGAATTCAGCCTTGAAAGGTCCCAGACAGAGAACCCAGCCAAACCCTCCCCTTGTCTCCTGACTTATGAAAATGGAAGATCAGTGTGCATTGTTTGAAGCTGCTAAGTTTGTAGTAATTGTCACATTACAACAGAGAACAAATATACCCATTGGTGTGGGGGGGGGGCTTACTTCTCTCCTGAAAGCCTCTTATTTTACTGTATCCTCTGTCTTACTTATGGTTTACTCCTGGTTTAAGTTTGGCACAGCCACCAGCAGCTTCCAAAGAAAGATACATGGTAAGCCAATCTGTATGCCTAAATTGCCTTTATTCTATACTTACACTAAGTTGAAAGTTGGGCTGGGTATAGATTTCTAGGTTCGAAACCATTTTCCTCCAGAATTTTGAAAGTATTGCTTCCTGTCTTCTTGCTTCTAGTGTTGTGTTGCTGTTGAGAAGTCCATTGTCATTCTGATAGTTGGCTCTCTCTCCCTAAGTTTTTTGTTGTTGTTGTTGTTTTTTGTTGCTGTTGTTGTTTTTGTATTTTTCTGAAGCTGGAAACGGGGAGAGACAGTCAGACAGACTCCCTCATGCGCCCGACCGGGATCCACCCAGCACGCCCACCAGGGGCGACACTCTGCCCACCAGGGGGCGATGCTCTGCCCACCAGGGGGCGATGCTCTGCCCCTCTGGGGCATCGCTCTGCCGTGACCAGAGCCACTCTAGCGCCTGGGGCAGGGGCCAAGGAGCCATCCCCAGCGCCTGGGCCATCTTTGCTCCAATGGAGCCTTGGCTGCGGGAGGGGAAGAGAGAGACAGAGAGGAAGGAGGGGGGTGAAGAAGCAAATGGGCGCTTCTCCTGTGTGCCCTGGCTGGGAATCGAACCCGGGTCCCCCGCACGCCAGGCCGACACTCAGGGCCTCTCTCCCTAAGTTTTTAGAATCTTATATCTGTCTCAGTTTTTTGAAATTACACAATGATGTCTCTTTTAAAAATTTTTTTATTTATTTATTCATTTATTTATTTTTTACAGAGACAGAAAGAGAGTCAGAGAGAGGGATAGACAGGGACAGACAGACAGGAACGGAGAGAGATGAGAAGCATCAATCATTAGTTTTTAGTTGTGCGTTGTGACACCTTAGTTGTTCATTGATTGCTTTCTCATATGTGCCTTGACTGCGGGCCTTCAGCAGACCAAGTGACCCCTTGCTGGAGCCAGCGACCTTGGGTTCAAGCTGGTGGGCTTTTGCTCAAACCAGATGAGCCCGCGCTCAAGTTGGCGACCTCGGAGTCTCGAACCTGGGTACTTGGCATCCCAGTCCGACACTCTATCCACTGCGCCACTGCCTGGTCAGGCACAATGATGTCTCTTTTGTGTTTCTTTTCATCCCTTAGGCTGGGAAGAGACACCCTGAGACGTGGGTAAGAGTGTTCTCTGTCCCGGGGTCCTCTTTGGCTATGCTCCAGCCATGCTTCTTTCAATAGCACAGAAAGTCCACTGGGCAACTTGGAGACCACACTCTCTCAGAAACGTAGGTACATACCTGGAAACCTGGAAGTCCTTGCCCAAATAGCCCAAAGTCCATTTCCAGGACTCAGTTGGTCTTTTTCTCTAGATCTGTCCTGAGAATAGGTCATACTACTATTGTTTGCTTGTGCTCTGGAGTAGCCAAGAAACAGCACTTTGTGGGAGTTAGGGATGGAGCTTAGAGTGTCCACATCTGTGCCCATGAGGCCCTTCATGGCGTGGGATAGATCCAGGAGTTGAAAGGAAAAGGGAGCCGGTGAAGGGATGTCAGCAGGGTCCAGAAACCCCCACCCTTCCATCTCCTGGAGCAGAACTCCAAAGAGCCTGAACATTCTATATTAGAACCTGGCCTTTCAGGTAGTTTTGAAGGTATATTTGTCAAGACAGGAAGATAGAATATATTTTACTTATTAGCTTGTTAGCTTCATATATAACTTTAAAATATTTAGATATAGAGCATATTGGCCTTCATTAATACTCCTGGCCCAGACCAACTGTTGGGAGTGGGGTTGGCACGGACACTGGTGGATATCCGTTCATCTAGAAATTTGTGTCTATCCATTCTCAGCAATTATTTCTAGAGTTATTTCTTAAGTGTTTTTCTCTCTACCACTTTCTCTATTCTGTCCTTCTGGAGCTCTGATTACTTGTGTGTTGGGCTTTCTATGTAAGTTTTCTAATTTTCTTAGCTTTTCTTTCTTATTTTCTTTTTTTTTCTGTTTGTTTCCATCCTTCTCCTTTCCTTCTTTATTTTTTCCTCCTCCAACCTTTCCATTTAAAATTGTTTATTGCTACAATATATTTTTAGTTTCCAAAGCTTTTAAAAGTTTTTTGAATGTTCCTTTTAAAAATGCAATTGCGCCTGATCAGGCAGTGGTGCAGTGGATAGAGCGTCAGACTGGGATGCGGAGGACCCAGGTTCGAGACCCCGAGGTTGCCAGCTTGAGCGTGGGCTCATCTGGTTTGAGCAGAGCTCACCAGCTTGGACCCAAGGTCGCTGACTCGAGCAAGGGGTTACTCGGTCTGCTGTAGCCCCACAGTCAAGGCACATACGAGAAAGCGATCAATGAACAAATAAGGTGTTGCTACAAAAAACTAATGATTGATGCTTCTCATCTCTCTCTGTTCCTGTCTGTCTGTCCCTATCTATCCTTCTATCTGACTCTCTCTCTGTCTCTGTAAAAAAAAATATGCAATTGCTTCTTTTTATTTAATATGCTTTTTTAATTTTCTCCCTGCATGGTCTCTATTCCCCCCAGGTTGTCCTTTTTTTACTATTATTTTTTGTTTGTTTCCTTGCTTGCTTTTTATTTTTATTTTTTAGATTTTATTTATTTATGTTCAGAGTAAGAAGAGAGAGAGAGAAGAGAGAAGGGAGCAGGAAGCATCAACTCCAGTATGTGCCTTGACCAGGCAAGCCTGGAGTTTCGAACCAGCGACCTCAAGTGTTCCTGGTCGACGCTTTATCCACTGCGCCACCACAGGTCAGGCCTTGCTTGCTTTTCTTTTGAAGGTGGTGAAATTGTAAGATGTGTTTCTCAAATGTCTGACTATCCTTGACCACCCTTTCTTATTTGAGAGTGAGCCACTGAAAGGCAGATTGGAAGCTCTGTGGATACGGGAGGGCCTCGTCACACTCACTGCTCTCTATCTGGCTGGAATTATTGCAAGGAGAGGCCTAGCTGTGAACGTCTTTAGATCTGTTATCTTGGTCTGGTCAGAATCCTCAGAGAAGACCTCCCATCTCCTTACTGGAGAGTCTGGGCCTGAATGCCACTGTCATGGGATCTGAGTCAAGGGAGAGCTGCTGGGAGTCTCTGTGTTTCTTTGTAAAATTGCATTTAATCTTTCTTTTTTAAGTATCTGACTTTTGTCCTTATAGCATCTGCTGTTCCTGGGTCCAGAGATCCTCTCTTTGGCCTTATCCAGCATCTGGCTTCTTTAACTTAATCATGACATTTTAAAATTCCATTCACATCATAGCATATATCAATACTCTATTCCCCTTTATCGCTGAATAGTATTCCATTGCATAGAAATATGCAATGGAAATACCCCATTTTGTCCATTCCTTTAAACTATTTCCAATTTAGGGCTGGCTATTTTGTACAATGCTGCTAGGCATTTGTCTGCAAGTTTGTATGTTTTCATCTCCACTGTTCATCGCCCCACCCTGAAATCTGTCCCCGTTAATAACTCCCCACTTCCCCCTCTGTACAGGCCCTAGTAAGCACTAGTCTACCTTCTGTCTCTATGAACTTGATTCTCTAGCTACCTCGTATCAATGGACTCATGCAGGATTTGTCCTTTTGCATTCAGCTGATCTCATTTGGCATAATGTCTTCAAGGTTCATTCATGTTGTAGCATGGGTCAAAATTTTCTTCTTTTGTAAAACTGAATAATATTCCACCAAATATATATATATACACTATATTTTCTATATATATGTGTGTGTGTGTGTGAGAGAGAGAGAGAGAGAGAGTGTGTGTGTGTGTGTGTGTATCACATTTTCAAATGTCTAGTCACTCTGTTAGTACACCTGAAAGAAACCAGGAGTTCCCAAACTACGGCCCGCTGGGCCGCCTACGCATCCTATGCTCCTGGAGTACTGTATGTGGCGGCGCCGCAAAGCGTGGCCTCGCTCACGTACAGTACTACTTCCGGTGATGCCGGACGCATGCGTCACGGCTCCGGAAGCGTGTCATATCACTTGTTAAACCGGACATTGACCATCTCATTAGCCAAAAGCAGGCCCTTAGTTCCCATTGAAATACTGGTCAGTTTGTTGATTTAAATTTACTTGTTCTTTATTTTAAATATTGTATTTGTTCCAGTTTTGTTTTTATACTTTAAAATAAGATATGTGCAGTGTGCATAGGGATTTGTTCGTAGTTTTTTTTATAGTCCAGCCCTCCAACGGTCTGAGGGACAGTGAACTGGCCCCCTATGTAAAAAGTTTGGGGACCCCTGCCTGAAACTAATATTGTACATCAATTTTAATTGAAAAATAAATTTAAAAAATAATTTACACTACAATTTGTTTTTCCATTCATCAGTTGATGGACTCCTCGGTTTCCACATTTTGGCTATTATGAGTAATGGGTGAACAAACATCTGTTTGAATTTCTACTTTGACTTCTTTTTCTTCTTCTTTTTTTTTTTTTTTTTTTTTTTTTTGTATTTTTCTGAAGCTGGAAACGGGGAGAGACAGTCAGACAGACTCCCGCATGCGCCTGACCGGGATCCACCCGGCACGCCCACCAGGGGCGACGCTCTGCCCACCAGGGGGCGATGCTCTGCCATGACCAGAGCCACTCTAGCGCCTGGGGCAGAGGCCAAGGAGCCATCCCCAGCGCCCGGGCCATCTTTGCTCCAATGGAGCCTTGGCTGCGGGAGGGGAAGAGAGAGACAGAGAGGAAGGAGGGGGGGGGGTGGAGAAGCAAATGGGTGCTTCTCCTATGTGCCCTGGCTGGGAATCGAACCCGGGTCCCCCGCACGCCAGGCTGACGCTCTACCACTGAGCCAACCGGCCAGGGCTACTTTGACTTCTTTTGGGTATATACACAGCAGTGGAATTGCTGGATCATATGATAATTTTATGTTTAATTTTTTGAGAAAACACCATATTGTTTTCCACAACAGCTGCACTACTACATTCACACAGCAAGTTGCATAAGTGTTCCAATTTCTCCACATCCTCACCAACACTTGTTATTTTCTGTTTTTGTTTTGCTTTGTCTTTTGAATATATATATGCCATCCTAATGAGTGTGAACTGATGTCTCACTATGGTTTTTCCTTATTCTTGGTGATGTTGAGCATCTTTTCATGTGTTTATTGGCTATTTGTATATCTTTGGAAAAAATGTCTATTTGAGTCCTTTGTCCATTTCTTAATTGAGTCATTTGTTTTCATGTTGTCAAGTCTCAGGATTTCTTTGTATATTAATCACTTACAGATAAATGATTTGTAAATATTTTCTCCCATTCTTTGGTTGCCTTTTACTTTATTGCTCTTTATGCATAAACATTTCAGTTTTTATGAAGATCAATTTATCTACTTTTTACTTTTGTCACTTGTTCTTATGGTGTCATATCTAAGAATATGTTTAACTTTTTATGAAGTTTCCAAACTGTTTTGCCAAAGTGACTGCACCATTTTATAGTTTACTAGCAATGCATGAGCCCTGTTTTTCTATATCCTTGCCAATACTTGTTATTGTCAAGTTTTGGGGCTTTTTTTGTTTTTGTTTTTGTTTTTGTATTTTTCTGAAGTTGGAAACCGGGAGGCAGTCAGACAGACTCCCAGCATGCGCCCAACTGGGATCCACCTGGCATGCCCACCAGAGGGCAATGCTCTGCCCATCTGGGGCATTGCTCTGTTGCAACCAGGGCCATTCTAGTGCCTGAGGCAGAGGCCATGGAGCCATTCTCAGCGCCCGGGCCAACTTTGCTCCATTGGAGCCTCGGCTGTGGGAGGGGAAGAGAGAGACAGAAAGGAAGGAGAGGGGGAGGGGTGGAGAAGCAGATAGGCACTTCTCCTGTGTGCCCTGGCTGGAAATCGAACCCGGGACTTCTGCATGCCAGGCCGACGCTCTACCACTGAGCCAACAGGCCAAAGCCAAGTTTTTTTTCTTTTTGTTTATTATAGCCATTCCGGTGGGTATGAATTATTTCTTGTGGCTTTAATTTGCATTTCCCTAATGATTAATGATTTTGAGTATGCACTCTTTTTTTTTTCTGAAGCTAGAAATGGGGAGAGACAGTCAGACAGACTCCCGCATGCGCCCTACCAGGATCCACCCAGCACGCCCACCAGGGGGTGACGCTCTGCCCACCAGGGGGTGATGCTCTACCCCTCCAGGGCATCGCTCTGCCGCAACCAGAGCCACTCTAGCACCTGGGGCAGAGGTCAAGGAGCCATCCCCAGTGCCCGGGCCATCTTTGCTCCAATGGAGCCTTGGCTGCGGGAGGGGAAGAGAGAGACAGAGAGGAAGGAGAGGGGGAGGGGTGGAGAAGCAGATGGGCGCTTCTCCTGTGTGCCCTGGCCGAGAATTGAACCCGGGACTTCTGCACGCCAGGCCGACGCTCTACCACTGAGCCAACCGTCCAGGGTCGAGTATGTACTCATTTGCTATTTATATATAAATATTTTCTTTGGTGAAGATCGAATCAAATTTTTTTTCCATTTTTGTTTTTAAGTGAGAGGAGTAGAGATAGTGGGACAAACTCCTGCAAGTGCCCAGACCAGGGTCCACCTAGCAACCCCAACTGGGACTGATGCTCGAATTAACCAAGCTATTTTTAACACCTGAACCTGACATGCTAGGATGGACCAAGCTATCCTCAGAACCCAGGGAGACACTCAAACCAATCAAGCTACTGGCTGTGGGAGGGGAAGAGAGAGAGAAGGGGGAGAGGGAGGAGGAGAGAAGCAGATGGTCACTTCTCTTGTGTTCCCTGGCTGGAATTGAACCTGGGACATCCATACACCAATTCCAAGCTCCATTCACTGACCCAAGTGGCCAGGCTTTCCCCCCATTTTTTGATTGGATTATTGATTTTCTTATTTAATTGTAAAATTTCTTTATATATTCTGGATACAAGTTCTTTTTTTTTCTTTCTTTTTTTTTTTTTAAGAGAGAGAGACAGGAAGGGAGGGAAAGAGGGGAAGGAGAGAAATAGGAAGCATCAACTCGTAGTTGTTTTACTTTAGTTGTTTAGTAGTTGCTTCACTTTAGTTGTTTAATTGCTTCTCATATGTGTCTTGACCAGAGGGCTCAAGCTGTGCAAGTGACCCCTTGCTCAAGCCAGCGACCTCACGGTTTCAAATAAGGGCCTAATGCTCAATCCACTAATCCCAGGCTAATGCTCAATCCACTGAGCCATCACCAGTCAGGCTAGATACACATCCTTTAACAGATATTCGTGGCTGGTTGCTCAGTGGATACAGCATTGACCTGGCATGTGGACGTCCTGGGTTCTATTCCTGGTCAGGACACACAGGAGAAATGAACAACTGCTTCTCCTCACTTCCCTCTCCTTTCCCTCCCACAGCCAGTGGCTCGATTGGTTTGAGTGTTGGCCCAGGTGCTGAGGATAGCTTGGTTGGTCTGAGTACATCAGCCTCAGGTGCTAAAAATAGCTCGGTACTCAAGTATCAACTGGAACATCAGCCCCAGATGGGGTTGCAGGGGTAGATCATGGTAGGTTGCATGTGGGAGTCTGTCTCACTATCTCCTCTCATCTCACCTAAAAAAAAAAAAAAAGATGTGTTTTGGAAAGATTCTTTCCAGTGTGTTACTTGCTTTTCTTTCTTTCTTTCTTTCTTTTCTTTCTTTTCTTTTCTTTTTTTTTTTTTTTAGTGAAAGGAGGGGAGGCAGAGACAGACTCTCGTATGATATATGTCCCAACCAGGATCCACCTGGCAAGCTATGAGGGGGCGATTTTCTGCCCATCTGGGGCATTGCTTCATTGCAACTGGAGTCATTTTTTAGAGCCTGATGTGGAGGACATGGAGCCATCCTCAGTGTCCAGGGCCAACTTGCTATAATCAAGCCATGGCTGCAGAAGAGGAGGAGAAGAGAGAGAGAGAAAAGCGAGAGTGGGAAGGATGAAGAAGCAGATGCACACTTCTCCTGTGTGCTCTGACCAGGAATCGAACCCAGGACATCCACACGCCATGCTGATGCTCTAACATTGAGCCAACTGGCCAGGGCTGCTTTTCTGTTTTCTTAATGGTATCATTTGAAGAACAAAAGATTTACATTTTGATGAGTTCTAATTGTTCAATATATTTCTTTTATGTATTATGCTTTTGTTGTCATATATAAGAACTTTTTGACTAATAGACAAAGGTCACAGATTTTTATCCCATTTTTCTTCTGAAAGTTTTATTGAATATATTTCTTATTAAATTAAAAAAAATTTATTGGGCCCTGGCCAGTTGGCTCAATGGTAGAGCATTGGCCTGGCATGTGGAAGTCCCAGGTTAGATTCCTAGTCAGGGCACACAGGAGAAGCGACCATCTGCTTCTCTACCCCTCCCTGTCTCCCTTCTCTCTCTCTATTTCTCTCTTCTTCTCCTGCAGCCATGGCTCAGTTGGAGCAAGTTGGCCCTGGGCACTGAAGAAGGCTCCCTGGCCTTGCCTCAGGAGCTAAAATAGCTCAGTTGCCAAGCAACGGAGCAATGGCCCCAGATGGGCAGAGCACTGGCCAAAAGGGGGCTTTCTGGGTGAATCCCAGTCGGGGCGCATGTGGGAGTCTGTCTCTTAGCCTCCCTGCCTCTCACTTAAGAAGAAAAGAAATTTTTTTAATTAAATTTATTTAAAGATACTTCAGGGAAGGAAGAAGAACATGGCATGGTGTGAATAAGTGTTAAATCTAGGTAACAGGTGAATGGGAATTCATTATACTGTTTATAGGTTTGGAATTTTTTATAATAAATATATCTTTTTAGTATCATTTTATTAGGGTATTTTGAGGGAGTAGAACTAAATGCTTATATTTGCCACCTTCAAGTAGAGGTCTTATATGGATATGCACATATTTGATTGTTATGCCTTTCTAATGAGTTGAACCTTTAATTATTACAAAATGTTACTCTTTTTTTCTGGTGATAATTTGTGTCTTGAAATCTACATATTTTATCTGACATTAATATAACTACTGCAGCCTATATCTACTGCTTGTATGATATGTCTTTTCCCATCCATTTACTTTTAACCTGTGTCTTTGTATTTTTTTATTTTTTTATTTTTATTTTTTGTATTTTTCTGAAGTTGGAATCAGGGAGGCAGTCAGACAGACTCCCGCATGCGCCCGACCGGATTCCACCTGGCATGCCCACCAGGTGGCGATGCTCTCCCCATCTGAGGCGTTGCTCTTTTGCAACCAGAGCCATTCTAGCACCTGAGGCAGAGGCCATAGAGCCATCCTCAGCACCCAGGCCAACCCAACTTTGCTCCAATGGAGCCTTGGCTGCAGGAGGGGAAGAGAGAGACAGAGAGGAAGGAGAGGGGAAGGGGTTGAGAAGCGGATGGGCGCTTCTCCTGTGTGCCCTGGCCGGGAATCGAACCTGGGACTCCTGCATGCCAGGCTGATGCTCTACCACTGAGCCAACCGGCCAGGGCCTTGTATCTTTGTATTTAAAGTCAGTCATTCATAGACAGCAGTGGGTTTTGCTATAAAAAATTTATTTTAATAATTTTTTCCTTTTAATCAGAGTGTTGAGCTCATTGACATATAATTATTTCTGTGGTTGGATTTAGGTTTACCATCTCACCATCTGGTTGCTGTTTGACCTATTTTTGTTCCAGTGTTCCTTTTTCCCTGCCTTAGTTTGCATTATTTGAATATATTTAACAATACTTCTGTGCAGTATTTCTTTAGTAATTGCTCTAGAGATTGCAATGTACATTCTTAATTTTTCCAAGTCTACTTAACGCTAATATACTACTGCACCAAAAACATAGAAACCTTATAACTCTACAGATCCGTTTACTCCCTACACCATCCTTTATGCTATCATTGTCATATATATTACATATATCTACATCTATTGTCATGTATATTATATCTACATCTGTTGTATGAATCAGTTTACTCTTTTTTGTGTGTATGACAGAGAGAGAGAGAAAGAGATAGAGAGAGGGAGAAATAGAGACAGACAGCCAGGAAGGGAGAGAGATGAGAAGCATAAATGCTTTGTTGCAGCACCTTAGTTGTTCATTGATTGCTTTCTCGTATGTGCCTCCATGAAGGGGTGGGGGGGCTCCAGCAGAGCGAATGACCCCTTGCTCAAGTCAGTGACCTTGGGCTCAAGCCAGTAACCTTGGGCTTCAATCCAGCGACCTTTGGCCTTACATCAGCGACAACGATGTCATGTCTATGATCCCACATTCAAGCCAACAACCCCACATTCAAGCCAGCGAGCCTACGCTCAAGCCAGTGACCTTAGGGTTTTGAACCTGGATCCTCTGCATCCCAGTCAGGCACACTATCCACTGCGCCACTGCCTGGTCAGGCATCAATTTACTCTTTATCACATCTTTTATGCTATAGTTGTCATATATATTATATCTGTGTCCACTGTAGACTTTACAATCCAGTTCTTTAACTTTTGCTTTAAACAGTTATATGTATTTTAACAAAATTAACAAGGAAAATATTATTTTTTAATTTTTTTTTTATTTTTAAGACTTTATTCAATTTTTAGAGAGGAGAGAGAGAGAGAGAGAGAGAGAGGGAGAAGAGGGGGAGGAGCAGGAAGCATCAACTCCCATATGTGCCTTGACCAGGCAGGCCCAGGGTTTCGAAACTGGCAACCTCAGTGTTCCAGGTTGACGCTTTATCCCACTGCGCCACCACAGGTCAGGCCAAAAATATTATTTTACATTTACCCTCATATCTATATTTACCATTTCCAATGTTGGTTGTTTCTTTCGTGAAAATTTAATATCCAGGTAGTATACAGGTATTGATCAATTTATGACCTATGCAACTTAACGATCATTCGACTTTACGCCCACAATCGCTAGCCATGACTGCTCCGTGTCTGGCAGCGCAAGCATTGCCCAGCTGAGCATCCGACAGTGTGGACCAGCTTCTGGCAGCACTACCATCTCTGCGTGCACCATTTCAACTGTTATCCCAGACTCGGTACAATAATGAAAGAAAATTATAATAAAATGTGACTTAAAGATTTTTATAACATCATTTCACAGTACTGTACATATAGCCTACTCAACTTATGACCTACAACCAGTCTGTCAGAACCAATTGTGGTCGTAAGTCGAGCACTAGCTATAATTTCTCTTCAGTCTTTATAAAAAGAACTTCCTTTTGCATTTCTATGGCAAAGGTTTGTGGCAATAGAGTCTCTTAATTTTATCTGAAAATGTCTTTTTACCTTAAATATTGAGGGAGATTTCTCACTGGACACAAATTTTGGGTTAGTAGATTTTATTTCCTCTTAAAATTGTAAAGGTATTGTTTCATTGTGCTCTGGCCTTCATTGTTTCTTTTTTCTTTTCTTGTTTATGTTTAATTAATTTTTTATTTTCAATTAGTTAAAATACAATATTATATTACTTTTATGTGTACAACTTAGAGATTAGACATTGTATAACTTACTAAGTGATCATCCTGATGAGTCTCGTGCCCATCTGACACCACACATAATCTTTAGGATGTTGTTGACCATATTTTCTATGCTGTACTTGACATCCCCATGACTGTTCTGTAACCAACTTGTACTTCTTAATCCCTTCACCTTTTTTACCCATTCCCCCAACCCTCCTCTCATTGGGCAACTGTCAAAATGTCCTCTGTATCTATGAGTCTGTTTCTGTTCTGCTTGTTTATTTTGATTTTTAGATGCAATTGTTGATACATATGCATTTATTGCCATTTTATTGTTTATATTTATGAACTTCGTTTCTTCCTCTGCTTCTTTTTTTATAATCAATTTTTAATTTGACATAACTTTTACAGATACTTAAAATATTTTTATGTGCCCAACCAGCTCTTTATAGATATGAAAAGATTTTTTTTTTTACAAATAAATTTTTATTTTAATTTTTTTTTTTTTTTTCCTTTTCTGAAGCTGGAAACAGGGAGAGACAGTCAGACAGACTCCCGCATGCGCCCGACCGGGATCCACCCGGCACGCCCACCAGGGGCGACGCTCTGCCCACCAGGGGGCGATGCTCTGCCCCTCCGGGGCGTCGCTCTGCCGCGACCAGAGCCACTCTAGCACCTGGGGCAGAGGCCAAGGAGCCATCCCCAGTGCCCGGGCCATCTTTGCTCCAATGGGGCCTTGGCTGCGGGAGGGGAAGAGAGAGACAGAGAGGGGTGGGGGTGGAGAAGCAAATGGGCGCTTCTCCTATGTGCCCTGGCCAGGAATCGAACCTGGGTCCCCCGCACGCCAGGCCGACGCTCTACCGCTGAGCCAATCGGCCAGGGCCTTAAATTTTTATTTTAATGGGGTGACATAAACAAATCAGTGTACATATATTCAAAGAAAACATGTCCAGGTTATCTTGTCATTCAATTCTGTTGCACACCCATCACCCAAAGTCAGATTGTCCTCCGTCATCTTCTATCTAATTTTCTTTGTGCCCCTCCCCCTCCCCCTCTCCCTCCTTCCCTCCCCCCGCCCCCCGTAACCACCATACTCTTGTCCATGTCTCTTAGTCTCGTTTTTATGTCCCATCAATGTATGGAATCCTGCAGTTCTTGTTTTTTTCTGATTTACTTATTTCACTTCGTATAATGTTATCAAGATCCCACCATTTTGTTGTTAAGTGATCCGATGTCATCATTTCTTATGGCTGAATAGTATACCATGGTCTATATGTGCCATATATTTTTTATCTAGTCTTCTATTTTTTTTACAGTGATTAAAGCCTTTAAGCAAACTCTTGGCCAATACAGCAAGAATCCATAAAAGAGTACTGTCCTTAACATGTTCACCAAGCCCAAAGTTGGCCCCAACACCATGCCAAATCCCTGAAAAGTGCAACCCAACCCCAGTTCAGTCCATTAGGAGCTGTCACAGGGAGCAGGAGTCCAGGAAAAGTCCACATCCAGGAAAAGTCCGCATAGCACTGGAATTGTTGTCACAATTCTATACTTTGCAGCTCACGTCCAAGTCCCAATGATCGCTGCTTCTAGCTGGTAATGATTCAGGTAGACTGGAAAAGCCATCTGCAGCATGTGTGGATATGGAGCTTCTGTTCTCCTCTGCCTGGAGAGATGAGACCAGGTTGCTTTTCCCTGGAGCTCTGCAACTGTGGCATGGTAAAGAGAACCTTGGGATACACTAAGCAGTCTCGGTGTGGCTTATTCAGTGTTCCTTGGTTGAAGAGTCCTCTTAGTTTAGTCCAAAGTTGGTTTTTCCAGATGATAGTTCTTAAAATTAGTTTGTAATCCACTTTGGTTCTCGGAGGTGGGTGTTGGTACGTCTGCCTACTCCAGCGCCATCTTGTCTTCTCTCCCTCTGCTTCTTCTTAAAGAAGATCCTTTATCATTTTATGTAACACTGGTTTGGAGGTGATGAACTCCTTTAGCTTTTTCTTGTTTGGGAAACTCTATATATGGCCTTAAATTCTAAATGATAGCTTTGCTCGGTAGAGTAATTTTGGTTGTAGGTCCTTGCTTTTCATCACTTTGCATATTGCTTGACACTCCCTTCTGGACTGAAAAGTTTCTTTTGAGAAATCATCTAATAGTCTTACAGGAGCTCTCTTCTAGGTAACTGACTTCTTTTCTCTTGCTGATTTTAAGATTTTCTCTCTGTCTTTAACCTTTTGTATTTTAATTATGGTGTGTCTTGGTGTGGGTCTCTTTGGGTTCATCTTGTATGGGACTCTCTGTGCTTCCTGGGCTTGTATGTCTCTTTCCTTCACCAGGTTAGAAAAGTTTTCTGTCATCATTTTTTCAAATAGGTTTTCAATTTCTTGCCTTCTCTCTTATCCTTCCAGCACGCCCATAATATGAATGTTGCTACACTTGAAATTGTCCCATAGATTCCTTACACTATCTTCATTATTTTGGATTCTGATTTTTTTTTTTGCTCCTATAAATATATATTACAAATTATTGATTTGATTCTTAGCTTCATCTACCCTACTGTTGATTTTTTGTAAATTATTCTTCATTTCAGTTATTGTATCCTTCATTTCTGACTGGTGCTTTTATATGGTTTCTATGTCCTTTGTTGTTAAAGTTCTCCCTAAATTCCTTGAGCATCCTTGTAACTTTTTTTTTTTTTTAATTCTGTATCCAGTCATTTGTTTGCTTTCATTCTGTTTAGTTCTTTTTCTGGAGATTCCTCTTGTTCTTTCATTTAGAATATGTTTCTTTGTCTCTGCATTTTGGCTGCTTCCCTATGTTTGTTTCCATGTATTAGGTAGAGCTGCTACATCTCTCAGACTTGGTAGAGAGGCCTTTGTGTAGTAGGTGTCTTAAATGAGCAGCGGTTGAAATGTCAGGTCAGTTCTTTTAGCCTTGGCACGGTGCCATGTGCATGCATTGTTCGTGGGCCAACAAGAGATCTAAGCAAAATTTATACACAGAATTTGAAGCACTCCTTTTCTGTTTCTGTTCTGTCCAGGTTTTCCCTACTTCCTTTCCAGCAACTATACTTGTGTTACAAATTGTCCTCTGGTTCTTCAAACCAATAAAACTATGAGATTTCTACTGGAGTTTTAGCCATCTGGAGCGGCAGTTACCGCAGCTTTCCCTCAGGCTAGAAACCATGCTAAACTGGAAACATCTAAAGCAGTTTCATTCTTTCAAGTGTTAATGCCCATCCAGAATTGATTTTGGTTGCTCTGCAGGGCCTTTTGGTAGTTATTTTTTTAATGTTTGGTCCAGAATTTGTAGTTGTAATCTGTAGAAGTGTTGATCCAATAGAAGCTCCTTCCGGTGCCTGAATAGAAGTCACTGGAATCAAGTCAAGTGTTTCTACTTTCACTTCTACTGCCTTGGTCTAAACCACCATAGCAGCAACAAAACTAAAGCAGTAACTTCTGAATCAGTTTTTCCCTAATACTCTATCCCCATCCAGCTCATTCAACATGTGCTTAGAACGCTTCAGTGGGTTGACCTTCAAGCCCCTGTTCTTACTCTACACACGGCCTGGGATATTTCATCCACTTCTGTTTTCTGTTGCCATATCTGATAACTCCAAAATGTACATCTCCAGTCCAGAGCAACTCCTATAAATACAGCTGCCTGCTGGACATGTCCTTTAGCTTATGTCAAAGCACCTTTTAACATGTCATGTCCTAAACTAATATTAGGATAACCTCTCAAAACTAGTTTTCTTGTGTACCCTGTCACAATGAATACCTCCAACTATCCACCCAGTTTTCCATATTAGAAATCTGGAAATCATTCTCCTCCCCCACCAAGTGAGAAGTGGGGGTGAGGGGCAGTCAGACAGACTCTCTCATGGGCCTGACAAGAATCCACCCGACATGACCACCAGGGGGCAATGTTCAGCCCATCTAGGGCGTTGCTCCACTGCAGCCGGAGGCATTCTAGCACCTGAAGCGGAGGACATAGAGCCGTCTTCAGCACCCAAGCCAACTTAGCTCCGATGGAGCCTTGGCTGCAGTGGGGGAAGAGAAAGACAGAGAGAAAGGAGAGGGGAAAGGGTGGAGAAGCAGATGGGCACTTCTCCTATGTGCCCTGGCTGGGAATCAAATCCAGAACTTCCATACACCGGGCCGATGCTCTACCACTGAATCAACTGGACAGAGCCCTGAGAATCATTCTTGATCCTACCACTTCAACACTTAATCTCCAATACCTCCTGGTCTTAATCTCTCTCAGAACTACCCATTTTTCTCCATCTTCATGGCCACTGTTGCCATAATCACTAGCCTGGGATATCAAGCAGTAAACTGACCTTTCTACTTCTGGTTTTGTCCCTTTAATCCCTTCTACAGTAGCCAGATTGACCTTTTGGTGCCTCTAGGTCCCTGACTTTTCCATATATGTACTTTTTTTTTTTTATTACAGAGACAGAGAGAGACTCAGATAGGGACAGACAGACAGGAATAGAGAGAGATGAGAAGCATCAATCATCAGTTTTTCATTGCGACACCCTAGTTGTTCATTGATTGCTTTCTCATATGTGCCTTGATCATGGACCTTCAGCAGACCGAGCAACCCCTTGCTCGAGCCAGCGACCTTGTGTCCAAGCTGGTGAGCTTTGCTCAAGCCAGATGAGCCCACGCTCAAGCTGGTGACCTCAGGGTCTTGAACCTGGGTCCTCCACATCCCAGACTGACACTCTATCCACTGCGCCACCACCTGGTCAGGCCATATATGTACATTTATTTTATTTTATTTTATTTTATTTTTTTATTTATTCATTTTAGAGAGGAGAGAGACAGAGAGAGAAGGGGGAAGGAGGAGCAGGAAGCATCAACTCCCATATGTGCCTTGACCAGGCAAGCCCAGGGTTTCGAACCGGCGACCTCAGCATTTCCAGGTCAACGCTTTATCCACTGCGCCACCACAGGTCAGGCATATGTACATTTTTTTAATCAGCTTGCAAGTGTTTTTTTTTTTAAAGGCCTGATGGGGTTTTGATTGAGGTTGCATTGAATCCACAGGTCAACTTGAGGGAAATTGACATGTTAATATTGAGTTTTCCAATTCTCAAATATGTATCTGGCTTAGTTTATTCAGGCTGCTATAAAATAAAATAAAATAGCACAAACTGAGGGACTTACAAGCAACAGCCCTTTATTTCTCAGTTTTGGAGCCTGGAAGTTGAACATCAGTGTGCCGACATGGTCAGGCAAGGGCCCTCTTCCAGGGCATCTGCTTCCACTGTACCCCACACAGAGGAAGGGGTCTTCCATTTTTCAGAAATATTTTCCCATTTATAGGGTACAGATCTTGCTCATCCTTTGTTAAATTTATAACTAAATATTTCACATTTCATGTTATTTTAGATGTTATTGTTCATTAATGTAAGTTTCCAATTTGTTATTATTAGTATATGGAAATGTTATTGATTTTTATAGTATATAGGCCTTGTATCCTGTAACCTTGATAACCTCACATATTATTTCTAGAATTTTTTTCTAGATTCTTTAGGATTTTGCACAGAGGCAATTACGTCACCTGTGAATAAAGATACTTGTACTCTTTCCTTTACTATCTGTACACACTTTATTCCTGTATGTTTTGTTGTACTAGAAGAGACCTCCGTTACAATGTTAAACAGGAATTGTGAAACTGGATAGCTTTGCCTCGTTTCTAATCTTAGCGGAAAATAATTGACTCTTTCTCCATTAAATGTGCTATAAGCTTTAGGTTTGTGTAGATGTCTCATCTGGGTTAGAATGTGCCCTTCTATTTCTATTCCATTTGCTGAGAGTTGTGTTTTTTTTCTTTTTAAAAAAAGCATTAGTAGGTTTTGCATTTTGTGAAATTTGGAGGGGATTGCATCAAAATCATGATCACATATTTCAAAATGAATATGAAGTGATAAAAAAAGAAGCATCTGATTTTTTTTTATGAAACAGGAACATCAGAAAAGCAAATGACAAGTCTAAGAAAGTTGTTCAGTTATGCAAATGAGATGCAAAACCAACTTTTATTTCATTGGTGAAAATGCACTGTACAAAAGGCTGAGAGTACTGGAGTATCTGCATGTTCCCTGGTCCCCTAATTTTTGTGAGCAGTGTAGTTGCCTAGAATGTCATATCTTGTTGTTATAAATATCATTTAAAAATAAAAGTGTTACTTCATTAAAAAAAATGATCACAGTTTTTTAGAATTTTTAAACAATTAATTAATTAGTTAATCAATTTTAAGAGAAGTAGGGAGAGAGAGACAGGAATATTGAGCTGCTCCTGTATGTGAACTGGCCAGGAATCGAACCGGCAACCTTTACACAGGGACAATGTGCCAACCATCCTAGCTATCCGACCAGGGTTTTACTTATTGATTGACTTCTAGAGAAACAGAGAGAGGGGAGGGGAAAGGAAGCATTCATTTGTTGTTCCACTCAGTCGTGCATTCATTGTTTGCTTCCCGTGTGTGCCCTGACCTGGGATCAAACCCGCACCTTCGTTGTTTTGGAAGGACACTCTGAACTGACTTAGCCATTTGGCTAGGGCTATGATCATTTTTTTTTAAATCAGTGTATTAGTGTCCTGGGACTACCATAACAAATTAGCACAAACTGGGTGACTTAAAACAATAGAAATTTGTTGTCTTATAGTTCTGGAGGCCAGAAGTCTGAAACCAAGGTATTGTGGTAGCTTGTGTCAGGAAATTCATCCATTTCATTGAAGTGTTTGGATTTGTTGGCATAAAGTCATTCGTTATATTCTTTTATTATCCCTCCCACCAGGGTAGGTATGGTTTCTCTCTTTGATTTCTAATATTGGAAATTTTAATGTTTTTCTAAAATTTATCAATTTCATTGATATTTTTTAAAGAACCAGCTTTTGTGGTCATTGATTTTCTCTGTTGATTTTCTGTTTTCTTTCACTGATTTCCACTCTTGTATTTTTATTTCCTTCTTTATTTTATTTCCTTCTTTCTGTTTATTTTTGTATTAATTTGTTCTTTTGTTTCTAATTATTAAACATGTAAACTTAGAAGATCATTGATCTGAGACCATTTTTTTAAATATAAACACTTATTGTTAAAAAATCTTCTAATCTAAGCACTATTTTAGGTACACCTCACACATTTTGATTTTCACTCAATGCAAAATATTTTTCAATATCCCTGTTATTTCTTCTTTAAACTATTGGTTGTTTGGAACCATGTTATTTCATTTCCAAGCATTTTGTTATTGTCTAGATAGTTTTCTTTCTTTCTTTCTTTCTTTCTTTCTTTCTTTCTTTCTTTCTTTCTTTCTTTCTTTTTTCTTTCTCCCTCCCTATCTCCCTCCCTCCCTCTTTCTTTCTCTCTCTCTCCTTTCTCTCTTTCTTTTCTCTTTCTTTCTTTCTTTCTTTCTTTCTTTCTTTCTTTCTTTCTTTCTTTCTTTCTTTCCTTCCTTCTTTCCTTCCTTCCTTCCTTCCTTCCTTCCTTCCTTCCTTCCTTCCTTCCTTCCTTCCTTCAAGTGAGAGGAGGGGAAATAGTGAGACAGACTCTCACATTCATCCCGACCAGGATCCACCTGGCAACCCCATTTGGGGCCAATGCTTGAATCAACCAAGCTGCTAACCTCAGTGCCTGGGATTGAGGCTTGAACCAGTGGAGCCACTGGCTGAGAGAGAGGGGGGTGGGAAGAGAGAGAGAGAGAGACAGAGAGAGAGAAGGGGAGTATGAGGGGGAGAGAAACAGAATGGTTGTTTCTCCTGTGTGCCCTGACCAGGGATTGAACCTGGGACCTTCATACGCCAGGCCACTGAACCAACTGGGCAGGACTGCTTGCCTTTCTTTTTCTTTCTTTCTTTCTTTCTTCCTTCCTTCCTTCCTTTCTTCCTTCCTTCCTTCCTTCCTTCCTTCCTTCCTTCCTTCCTTCCTTCTTTCTTTCCTTTTTGTATTTTTCTGAAGTGAGAAAAGTAGGGAGGCAGAGAGACAGATTTCCATATGTGCCTGACCAGAATCCACCCAGCAAACCCACTAGGGTGCCATGCTCTGCCCATCTGGGGCATTGTTCCATTGTAACTGGAGCCATTCTAGTGCCTGAGGAGGAGGAGGCCATGGAGCCATCCTCAGTGCCCAGGCCAACTTTGCTTCAATAAAGCCCTGGCTGAGGGAGGGGAAGAGAGAGATAGAGAGAAAGGAGAGGGGAAGGGTAGAGAAGCAGATGGGCACCTATCCTATGTGCTTTGGCTGGGAATTGAACCCGGGACTTCTATATGCTGAACCAACGCTCTACCACTGAGCCAACCAGCCGGGGCTTTTTTATTTTTCAGATTCCATTACGGTTAGGAGACATTTTATATTATTTAAATCCTCTGATACTTATTCAAACTTGTTTTGTAACCCTGAGTATGGCCTGTCTTGGTAAGTGTTTCATGGGTGTTTTAAAACAATGCATATTCTATAGTTGTTAGGTCTAAGGCTCTATAAATGTCAATTTAGTCAAATTGGTTGACCATGCTATTCAAGTCCATATCTATATTGAGGCTCTGCTGTTCTGTCAATTACTAAGAAAGAAATGTTGAAATCTCCAAGTCTACCTGTGGACTTTTCTTTTCTTTTTCAGTTCTATTAGTTTTTGCTTCATATGTTTTGAAGCTCAGCTATTTGGTATATATATTTTTAGTTTATAATGTACTTTTAATTACTTGACCTTTTAATATCAGTCTAGTATGTTCCCCTTTATCTCTTACTATTCCTGCTTCTGAAACCTACTTTATTTGGTATTGATACAGTCACTCTAGCTTCATTTGATTAGTGTTTGCATAATCTTTTTTTATTTTTAATAATCTGTGTCTTTATAACTAATGTATAATTAGAAATTAAAATTTCTTGTAGAAAGCATATAATTGTATCATGCTTTTTCATTCAACATCTCAATTTCTTCTTTTTAATCGGAGTGTTCAGACTATTTACATTGGTATAGTTATTAATATAGAACAGGAATTAATGAAATAGAAAACAAAGAGCCAATAAAGTGGATCAACAGAAACAAAAGTTAGTATTAAAGAAAGAAAAATTAAGTAGACAAAACTCTGATGAGACTAATAGACACAAAAAAATAGAGTAAATACAAACACAAAGATAGGCTGCAGATATAGTGATGTTTTAAAAATAAGAGATCTGTGAACAATCTTTTACCAATACTTTTAAAAACAAATAAAATAAGAATTTTGAAAAGTGACTTAATATATGTATTAACATATAACCATAAAATTTAATTCAGTAGTTAAAATTCTACCAATGAGAGAAAAAAATACAATCACACAGTTTGTCTTATAGATGAGTTCTACTGGAGATTCAAGGAATGAACAGTTATATCCACTTCCAAACCAACTATTCCAGAAAAGAAAAGAAAAACAGAAGGAAAGCAGTTTACCTAATTCTGAGAAAAGAACCATTTGAATAAGTATATTACAAGCCAATCTCATTTATGAAACTAGATACAAAAATATTAATAAATACAAATCAACCAAATTCAGCAACACAATAAAAATGATAACAATATGGCCCTGGCCGGTTGGCTCAGTGGTAGAGCGTCAGCCTGGCATGCAGAGGTCCTGGGTTCGATTCCCGGCCAGGGCACACAGGAGAGGCACCCATCTGCTTCTCCACCCCTCCCCCTCTCCTTCCTCTCTGTCTCTCTCTTCCCCTCCCGCAGCCGAGGCTCTATTGGAGCAAAGATGGCCCGGGCGCTGGGGATGGCTCCTTGGCCTCTGCCCCAGGCGTTAGAGTGGCTCTGGTCGCGACAGAGCGATGCCCTGGAGGGGCAGAGCATCGCCCCCTGGTGGGCAAAGCGTCGCCCCTGGTGGGCGTGCCGGGTGGATCCCGGTCGGGCGCATGTCTGTCTGTCTCTCCCCATTTCCAGCTTCAGAGAAATACAAAAAAACCCAAACAAACAAACAAACAAAATGATAACAATAGGAAAACAAACAAACTCATAATCAAATTATGATCATATAAGATTTATTCCATGAATAGAATGGAGGTTGAATATTAGAAAATCTACTAACATTATTTTATAGCACTAACAGATTAAAAGAAAAAATATACAGATTCATCTTAAATGCTGAAAACTCTTTGATAAACTTCAACACTCATTTGTTAACTCTCAATAAACAAAGACAAGAAGGGTGATTTGACCTTTTTAAACCATCTCCACTGTTAGCACTAGTCCAAGCTACTACCACCTAGCTTAATGTGTTAATCTCCTTTCAGGAATTCTTACTTCTAATTCTGTCCACTTCTGCTTCAACCTTGCCTCATAATTACTTTCAGTGAAGCATAAAAAAAATCCCCCACTTTTTTTGTGACAGAGAGAGAGTCAGAGAGAGGGACAGATAGGGACAGACCAGAAAGGAGAGAGATGAGAAGCATCAACTTGTAGTTACAGCACCTTAGTTGTTCATTGATTGCTTTCTCATATGTGCCTTGACTCAGGGGCTACAGCAAACTGATTGACCCCTTGCTCAAGCCAGCAACGTTGGGCTCAAGCCAGAAACCTTGGGCTCAAGCTGGTGATCCTTGCTCAAATCAGATGAACTCGCGCTCAAGCTGGCAACTTCGAGGTTTCGAACCTGGGTCCTCCGTGTCCCTGTCCGACGCTCTATCCACTGCACCACTGCCTGGTCAGCCCCCTACACACACACACATTTTTTTAAACATCTCTGTTGAGATATAATTCCTGTATAATACAATTCACCCATTTAAATCATACAATTCAATAGCCTTTAAGCAGGCGTCCCCAAACTACAGCCCGTGGGCCACAATGCGGCCCCCTGAGGCCATTTATCCAGCCCCCACTGCACTTTTGGAAGGGGCACCTCTTTCATTGGTGGTCAGTGAGAGGACCACTGTATTTGGCAGCCCTCCAATGGTCTGAGGGACAGTGAACTGGCCCCCTGTGTAAAAAGTTTGGAGACCCCTGCTAAAGTATTAACAGAGCTGTGCCTCTATTATTGCTATCAATTTTAGAACATTTTCATTACCCAAAAAGAAATCACATACCCTTAAGTCAATAACTACCACTTCCCCATCCCCCACAACCCTAGGCAATACATTTTCTGTCTCTATAGATTTGCCTACTCCAGACGTCTCATATAAACAAAATCATACAATATGTGGTCTTATGTGACTGGCTTCTTTCACTTTGTACGGTGTTTTCAAGGTTGGTCCATGTTGTAGCATGTATCTGTGCTCAGTCTTCTTATTGCTGAATACTATAACATTGTATGAATATACTATGTTTTCTTCATTCATTTGTCAGTTTCTGGACACTTTTGGCTATTATTTGGAATAATGCGACTATAGACATTCATGTACAGGTGGTTGTGTGGATGAATGTTTTAATTTCTCTTGGGGATATACTTAGAAGTGAAATTGGTGGGTCAAATGCTAACTCTATGTTTAACCTTTTGTAGAACTGCCAGACTGTCCCATAGTGGCTGCATGGTTTTACATTTCGAATTTCTGCACATCTTGCCAACACTTGTGTGTTCTGTCTTTTTTATTATAGCCGTCCCAGTGGGTGTGGAGTGGTATTTCACTGTAGTTTGATTTGTATTTCCCTGATGGCTAGTGAGCATCTTTTCATGTGCTTATTGACCATTTGTATATGTTCTTTGAAGAACTGTCTATTTAAATTCTTCACCCATTTTTAAATTGGGTTATTTATCTTTTAATATGGAGTTATAGTTGTTCTTTATAAATTCCAGATACAAGTCACTTCTCTAATATATGATTTGTAACTAAGGGCATCTTTTAAAACTTAATTCAGATTACATCATTCCTCAGCTTTGGAATTTTCCAATGACTGCCATCTTACTCAGAGTAAAAGCCGAAGTCTTTAAAATGCCCTGTAAGACACTACAAGGCCACCGTCATGTCTCCAACCTTATCTCCCACTCTCACTCCTCACTCATTCCTTCCTAGCCATTGGTCTCCTTGCTGTTTCTAGAACATGTCTGGTCTGCTGTTGCTTTTGACCTTTGTTCATCTGCTTCCTCGGCCTGGAGGTCCATTCTTCCAGGAGCCCTCACAGCTGACTTCCTCCTCATCCCTGCTCAAATATCACTTTCTCAATGACAATCTTGTATAAAAATTTCCCTTGCCTCACGTTCCCTATTTTGTTTTTACCATGTTCTATATCTTTTCTTAGTAGTCATTTATCCTTTTCTAATACACTATAGAATTATTTATGTTTATTATTTATTAGCTGTCTCCCTACACTAGACTCTTTATAAGGATAGGAATTTTTTACCTTCTTTTTTTTTTAAGTGAAAGGAGGGGAGGTGAAGAGACAGGCTCCCACATGCACCGCAACTAGGATCCGCTGGCAACCCCATCTGGGCCAATGCTCAAATCAACTGAGCTATCCTCAGCACCTGGGGCCTATGCTTGAACCAATCAAGCCACTGGCTATGAGAGGGGAAAAGAGAGAGAAGGGGGAGAAGGAAGGGAAGAAAAGCAAATGATTGCTTCTCATGTATGCCTGGACTGGCGATTGAACCCAGGACATCCTCATGCTGGGCCCATGCCCTATCCACTCAGCCAACCAACCAGGGCCATTTTTTACTCTTTTGTTTATTGATGAATTACAAGTTCCTAGAACAGCACTTGATCCATCAAAGGCTCACAATAAATATTTTATTTTTTAAATTAAAAAAAAAATTTTAGTGAGAGAGGCAGACAGCCAGGAAAGGAGAAAGAAAGAAGCATCAACTCATAGTTGCAACACCTTAGTTGTTCATTGATTGCTTTTTCATGTGTGCCTTGACTAGGCGGCTCCAACCAAGCCAATGACCCCTTGCTCAAGCCAGCGACCTTGTGCTCAAACCAGAGACCTTGATCTTTAAGCCAGTGACCTTTGGGTTCAAACCAGTGACCATGAGGTCATGTTTATGATCCCATGTTCAAGATGGCAACCTTGGGGCTTTGAACCTGAGTCTTCAGCATCCCAGGCCAATGCTCTATCCAGTGCACCACTGCCTGGTCAGGCCTCACAATAAATATTTTTAAAATGAATGAATGACTATAAAAATGGGAGAGCCATGAATAGTTTCAATAGAGGAGTGTCTTGATCTGATTTATATTTTCAAAAAGTCATTATAAACATTGTGTTGATTATAAACTGTAGAAGGGCAAGGAAGAAGCAAGAAGACCTGGTAGGAGAGTATTGCAATCATTTAGGCAAGAGATAGTGGTGACTTGAATTATTTAGATACTAGCAAAGTGATGGGGTTGAATTTTGGTTGTTTTTGAGGTAGAGCCTAGAGGATTTTTTTAAAATGAGTTAGATAGGGTAGGAAAAATAGAAGTATCAAGAATGACTCCACATTTGTTTTTACCTAAGTACCTGGAAAAACTGAGTTGCAATCAATCAAGAGGAAGAGACACTGGGTGAAACAGGTGTTGTGGAGGGAATACCAGGAAGTCGGTTTTGGAATTTGTTAATTTTGAGATATCTATTTTATCTCTATCTGAAGTTCAGGAGAGAGGTCTGAGATAGAGATATCAATCATGGGCATTTAATTGTTATTTATTTATTTTTTAAATTTATTCATTTTTTTTTTAGAGAGGAGAGAGAGACACAGAGAAAGAGAGAGGAGAGAGAGAGAGAGAAGGGGGGAGGAGGTGGAAGCATCAACTCCCATATGTGCCTTGACCAGGCAAGCCCAGGGTTTCGAACCGGCGACCTCAGCATTTCCAGGTTGATGCTTTATCCACTGCGCCACCACAGGTCTAATTGTTATTTAAAGCCATGAGACCAGCTACAACTACCAAGAATAAGTGAAGATAGAGATGAATTCCAAGGGAGAGGACTGAGCCCTGTGGCATTCCATCAAGACCTCAGAAGAGGCAGAGCCAGCAGAGGAGACTGAGCAGGAGAGACCAGCAAAGCTAGGAGGAAAGCTAAGAGACCATGCTGTTCCGAGGGCTAAGTGAAGAAAGTACATCAAGAAAGAGGGTATCGCCCTGGCCGGTTGGCTCAGCGGTAGAGCGTCGGCCTAGCGTGCGGAGGACCCGGGTTCGATTCCCGGCCAGGGCACACAGGAGAAGCGCCCATTTGCTTCTCCACCCCTCCGCCGCGCTTTCCTCTCTGTCTCTCTCGTCCCCTCCCACAGCCAAGGCTCCATTGGAGCAAAGATGGCCCGGGCGCTGGGGATGGCTCTGTGGCCTCTGCCCCAGGCGCTGGAGTGGCTCTGTTCGCAACATGGCGACGCCCAGGATGGGCAGAGCATCGCCCCCTGGTGGGCAGAGCTTCGCCCCTGGTGGGCGTGCCGGGTGGATCCCGGTCGGGCGCATGCGGGAGTCTGTCTGACTGTCTCTCCCTGTTTCCAGCTTCAGAAAAATGAAAAGAAAAAAAAAAAAAAAAAAAAAAAAAGAAAGAGGGTATCATTAGCTGTATGTGATGGTGTTAGTAGGACAAGAAAGATGGGAACTGAGGATTAACTATTGCATTTGGCAACTTTGAAGTCATTGACAAATGCAGTTTTCAGTGGAATCGTGGGTGTAAAAGCCTATCTAGAACAGGTTTAAGAAAAAATGTGGAACTTCTGCTTCCTGCCATGATGAAATAAATGTTTACTGGACTAGCCCTGCAAACATACTGACTATAAACCTGGAGAAATAGATGCAACAACTGTTTTTCAGGTGTTGTACATCAGACAGTGCAATACTATGATTCCTAAGAGAAGAGAAGTTCATGGGTGAGCCCTGTGATTGCCCAGCTCTCTGCCTCAGGACCATCTCTCCAACCAGCCAAAGAACTGGATTCTGAAAAAAGCATCGTGGCCAAACTAATATGAGGAAACAGAAATTAGGCCTCAACAGATCTAAAGTAGCTGCAGTCTGCGGCCTGAGGCATTGGAGAGGAGAAAGCTCTGGAGAGAGAAGCCTCATAGGTCTTGGGGGGCTTCCTAATGAGTCTATGATGGAGGCTGTGCGGGACATGTGCAGGGTGAGACTACCCCAGGCTTCCTAGAGGGTGGCTGTTCCAAACAGGAGGGTCAAAGAGTGCTGGAGGAAGAACAGTGCTGGCAGTATCGGAGTTCTGGTCCTGCTAGAGTAGAGAGAGCACATTAACATCTCATCAAGACTCCTGGCCATCTGGCTAAGACATAGGCCCCAGCAGTAAAAACCAGGCCCCAGAGCAGGTATCAGCAAACTTCTTCTGAGAAGAGGCAGATATGAAATATTTTAAGCTTTGTGGGCTATCTGATCTTGGCCACAGCCCCTCAACTCTGCTGTTGTAGTAGGAAAGCAGCCACAGACATTGCCTAATGAGTGGCTAGAGATGTGTTCCAGTAAAAGTTAATTTACAAAAAAACAGACGAAGATGGGAAAATTCGACCCACAGGTTATAGTTCGCCAAACTCTGACCTAGAATAAAATGGTATTGTGGACTCATTCTAACAAAGCCCGTCACCAAACCACAAAAAGATCCACAGCATAGGCAGAGTTTGAAGGTTGAGTCTTGCCAAGTCAGAGAGGCCAGAGAAAATCCCGAGTTTCTACCAATCTACATTAACAAGTGTGAAAATAAGCCTACAGAAATTCAAAGTGATTAACCAGTAGTAAAACTGTCTGGTAGAATAAGAATCAATACTTTTCAGAGGAAAATAACAGAATCTATCATCTCTAAAATGCCTTAACGACAATATGTATTCTTCAATCAAAAATCACTAGACACACACACACACATGAAAACATGATCCAAAGTAAAAAAAAAAAAAAAAAGCAGTCAATAAAAACTGTACAAAAGATGGCTCAGATATTGGACTTAGCAGACAGATATTTTTTTTTTAACAGAGACAGAGTGAGAGTCAGAGAGAGGGATAGATAGGGACAGACAGGAATAGAGAGAGATGAGAAGCATCAATCATTAGTTTTTCCTTGTGACACTTTAGTTGTTCATTGATTGCTTTCTCATAGGTGCCTTGACCACGGGCCTTCAGCAGACCAAGTAACCCCTTGCTCGAGCCAGCGACCTTGAGTCCAAGCTAGTGAGCTTTGCTCAAACCAGATGAGCCCGCGCTCAAGCTGGCGACCTCGGGGTCTCGAACCTGGGTCCTCTGCTTCCACTGTGCCACCACCTGGTCAGGCAGCAGACAAATATTTTAAAGAAACTATTATGCATACATTTTAAAAGAAAATTGCATTCAATTAATTAAAAGGAAATATGGGCTTTGAGTGAACTGATAGGGAATTTTAGCGATAAATTGAGAATATAAAATGAACTAAATGGAAGTTTTAGAACTGAAAATAAAATAACTGAAGTGAAAAAAAAATTCACTGGATGGCATTAAGAGTAAATAGGATAGGGCAGAAAAGTCAGTAAACCTGAAGACACAACATAGAAATTATTTACTCTGAAGAACAGAGAGAAAAAGATTGAAGAAAAAGGAACAAAGCTTCAGGAACAATATCAGCAAATGGACATCCATTTAATTGGCATTCCAGAAAAAAAACAGAATCACATGGAGGTAGAAAAAAAATTAAGAAAATAAATGGTGGAATATTTCCCAGGTTTGATGACAAATATCAGTTTACAAGAATAAACTTACATTTATCCCAAGCAGGAATAATGGAAGGAAAACTACACCTAGTGCATTATAGTCACACTGCTGAGCACTGAAGATAAATTTTAAATCTTTAAAATATCAAGAGAACAAAGATACATTAAAGCCCTGGCTAGTTGGCTCAGTGGTAGAGCGTCAGCCTGGCGTGTGGAAGTCCTGGGTTTGATTCTCAGTAAGGGCACACAGGAGAAGCGCCCATCTACTTCTCCACCCCTTCCCCTCTCCTTCCTCTCTGTCTTTCTCTTTCCTTCCCACAGCCGAGGCTCCATTGGAGCAAAGTTGGCCCGGGCGCTGAGGATGGCTCTGTGGCCTCTGCCTCAGACGCTAGAATGGCCCTGATTGCAACAGAGCAATGCCCCAGATGGGCAGAGCATCGCCCCCTGGTGGGCATGCCAGGTGGATCCCGGTCGGGCGCATGCGGGAGTCTGTCTGGCTGCCTCCCTGCTTCTCACTTAGGAAAAACACACACACACACACACACACACACACACACACACACACACACACAAAAGATACATTACATATTTGGAAACAGCACTCTGAATGCCTGCTTAATGACTTATTAGCAATAACAGAGGCCAGAATACTATGCAAGAATATGCAAAGAAATCTTTGAAGTTTGGTAAGGAAAAGAAACAATGGTTCATCTGCCTTAAATTGTATATTCATAAACATGCCCTTCAGAACAAGAAGGTGTAAAATAAATTCATTTTCAGATCAAGAAAAGCTGAGAGGCTTTGTTGCCAGTGGACCTGCAATGTCGAGAAGTGCTAAAGGGTAGCCTTCCAGGTTAGAGAGAATGATTCTCAGCCGGAACCCAGATCTACAGGGAGAAACGGATTGCACTGCAGACAGTAAATAAGAAGGTAAATCAATAATCCTGTTTCTTCTTATAATTCATTATAAAAACAATTGATTAAATAATAATGACATTTTAGATGAGGTCTATTAATGGATATTGAAGTAAAAGACACGACAACCACATAGGAAGGGGGATGGGGAAATGGAATTTTAAATAAAGAAAATTGGGGAAAAGAAAAAGGAGACTGTTCAGCTATTTCTTAGTTTATTTCTTTTTTTTTTTAATTTTTAACTTATTTATTCATTTTAGAGAGGAGAGAGAGAGAGAAGGGGGAAGGAGCAGGAAGCATCAACTCTCATGTGTGCCTTTACCAGGCAAGTGCAGGGTTTCGAACCAGTGACCTCGGTGTTCCAGATCTTAATTTATTCCTTTATTTGTTGATTTTTAGAGAAAGGAGAAGAGAGAGAGAGAGAGAAAGAGAGAGAGAGAAAGAGAGAGAGAGAGAGAGAAGCAGAAAACATCAACCCATAGTAGTTGCTACTTGTATGTGCCTTGACCAGGCAAACCCAGGATTTTGAACTGGTGACCTCAGCGTTTCAGGTTGCTTTATTCACTGCGTCACCACAGGTCAGGCTCAGGTATTTCCTAAAAGGAGTTTTGCAGCAAAATGGAGCTGAGACCTGGGTGGTAACTGATGGGAAATGGGACAAAGGGAGGTTTTTTTCTTTCTTTTTTGAAATGGAAGAAATAAGAGCATATTTATATGCAGAAGAGAATGATCTAGTAGAGGGGGGAAGGTGATGACGTAAGTCAGAGAGAGTCCTCGGAGATATGAGCTTAAGCAGGCAAAAAGGAAGATGAATCCCGAGAGTTCAGGTGTGGAGGGATTGATGTTAGGTATCAGCACCAGCAAGAAGGCTGATGGGTACACAGGCACCAATGCAAGTTTGTGGGTGAATGTGGCTTGGGGAGTTGTGGAGGTTCTCTTGTGATGGGTTAAATTATCTCAGCAAAGTAGTAAGCAGTTATCAGCTGAAAGTGAGGATGGGGAAGGAGGTGTTGGAGTGCTGAGGGGAGGAAAGCGGAAGAGTGAATGACTATGGAATAATAGTATGATTGCCCAGTGGCAGTAAGCACCTATTCAAGATTGTGATCATTAGTTAAAGCGAGACCACTTCATGTGGTCACATGCTTTTTTCCAGCTAAGTGCAACTCTCGGGTACAAATGAAGAGTGGGCAGGAAGCTGGAGTTACCCCTGGTGGTGGTTTTGCCAAGTACAATAACGTGTGCAAAGAAAAGGGAGCTTGTGGGCAGGGCAATGTTTGTGACAGCTGACCATGGAGTTGAAGCTGTGTAAGAAAGGAAAAGGGGAGTCTAGGGGCTGAGGAACAATGGAAAGGGACAGTATTTATGGACTAAAGGTCCCCAGAGGGTCTAAATATTGTTGGAGTCAGGATGCTATAGAGAATGGGATTATTTTTAAATAAAACTTAAAAATAGGAGGAGATCCAAGAATGGAGTCAACACCTCCACCATCAACTCCCACCCTCGTCCATTTCCTCTGTAATCTCACCTCCTCCCTCAGCCTGCCCAGCAACTCCAGCCTCGCTTGCCTTCTTTCTTGTCTGCAAACAGCCAGGGACATTAGTGCTGTAGGGCCCTAAGCTGACTGAGCCTTGCACCTGGATGGCTCTTCCCCCAAAATTCACACATTCCTTTCCACCTTCAAGTCTTTGCTTTGGAATAATTTTTCCAGCGAGGCTTAACTGACTCTATCACCTTATTTTATATCGTATTTATCTCCAGACTGATACTCTAAATCCTTTTAAACCTATTATATTTCTTTTTTGCATAGTATTTAATCACCTTTTCACATATACCATAGACTTACTCAACGATGATGTTCATCTCTCTGCCTACTAGAATGTAAGGTTGTGAGGGCAGGGGCCTTTGTTTTGTTCACTGTTGGATCCTAAGTGCCTAGTACAGTGCCTGGCATGTCATAGGTGCTCAAGGAATATTTGTAGAATGAATGAATAAACCTACAAAAACTGTCATTCTCACTCTAGTCAGTAACAAGATGTAGATGCATCCATCACTCTGTGTATTCAACAATTCTGGAGGTCCCAACCGGCAGTGTATAACAAACCAAAGAAATGGAAATTATGGGTCTTGAACAGGAGAAACAAAATTTTCATTCTTTTATTTTTTAACACATGATCCGATGGCCTACATAGAAAATCCAAGAGATTCTAGAGAAAAATTATTAGTATTGTTAGAACTAATAAGAGAGTTTTAGCAAATTTGTTGGATCAAAGATGTACAGGACCTTATGGAAAAAATTATAAAACTTTATTACAAGACAAAAGAATATTTACATAAATAAACAGCTATATCGTGTTTGTGGATGGCAAGACTCAATTATTTCTATATATATTTTATTTATTTATTTATTTATTTTTTTCATTTTTCTGAAGCTGGAAACAGGGAGAGACAGTCAGACAGACTCTCGCATGTGCCCGACCGGGATCCACCCGGCACGCCCACCAGGGGCAAAGCTCTGCCCACCAGGGGGCGATGCTCTGCCCATCCTGGGCGTCACCATGTTGCGACCAGAGCCACTCTAGCGCCTAAGGCAGAGGCCACAGAGCCATCCCCAGCGCCCGGGCCATCTTTGCTCCAATGGAGCCTCGGCTGCGGGAGGGGAAGAGAGAGACAGAGAGGGAAAGCGCGGCGGAGGGGTGGAGAAGCAAATGGGCGCTTCTCCTGTGTGCCCTGGCCGGGAATCGAACCCGAGTCCTCTGCACGCTAGGCCGACGCTCTACCATTGAGCCAACCGGCCAGGGCTCTATATATATTTTAGAAACTTTTATTATGGGAAATTTAAAAATACACACAGTATGCCAAATCATGTAATGAATCCTTGTATGCCCATCAGTCAGCTCCCGTAACTATCGATCCTCGCCAGTCTTGTCCCATCCGTGTCCCGTCTACTTCTCCCAGGCATCATATTATCCCATCTGCAAATACCTCAGCCTATGCCTCTAAAATATATATAAGGACTATTTAAAAACATATAATGACAATATCATTATCACACCTAATCAAATTAACAATAATTTCTTAGTGTTATTCCATACGCGTCAATGTTCCAATTTTTAATTGTCTCATTATTTTAATTTGTTGGAACCAGGGTCCATACAATACCCACATGCAATGGTTGCTATGTTAGATGGGATCTAAAACAGTCAAGTATTAGCAGTTTCACATGGTTTGACCTAACAAAAATCCACATTTTGTATGGTAATGATAAACACTAACTTCAGGAAAGTGGCGACTTTGGGGGTGGGAGGCAGGAACTGGGGGTTGCGTGGCTTCGGCTCTATCGCTGACATGTTATTTCTTTTGTGTGTGTGTGTGTGTGTGTGTGTGTGTGTATGTGTATTTTTCTGAAGTTGGAAACGGGGAAGCAGTCAGACAGACTCCCGCATGCGCCCGACCGGGATCCACCTGGCATGCCCACCAGGGGGCGATGCTCTGCCCATCTGGGGCGTTGCTCTGTTGCAACCAGAGCAATTCTAGCACCTGAGGCAGAGGCCACAGAGCCATCCTCAGCGCACGGACCAACTTTGCTCCAGTGGAGCCTTGGCTGCAGGATGGGAAGAGAGAGACAGAGAGGAAGGAGAGGGGGAGGGGTGGAGAAGCAGATGGGCGCCTCTCCTGTGTGCCCTGGCCAGGAATCAAACCCGGGACTCCTGCACGCCAGGCCAATGCTCTACCACTGAGCCAACCGGCCAGGGCCAATGTTATTTCTTAAGTAAGTAAAATAAAGATCTGAAGCTGACCTGGCAACATGTTAACATTGCTTACCTTAATAATGTAGGCATAAGTGCTTATGTGTTATTTTCTACAATGAGTTTGGAATATTCATGAGTGGAAAAAAAACCATGAATGGGAGAAGAAGAAAGTGAGTTGAGTCAGTGTAGATAGCGTGGTCAAGAACCTTGGCTGGGAATGGAAAGATGGTGCATTGTCATGGTTAACTGCAGAGACCGTGTTTATTGAGGAGAAGTCACTGGGGGACGGGTGTAAAAGATTAAGGGTTCAGGAGAGGGTGGTGGAAAGCTAGGGCACAGAGAGAGAAGCGGGTATGTGTTGGGTGGGGAACAACTGAGGAGGAGGAGGAGCTGGTGGGGAAAGGGTGGTGGCCTCTGTTTGGGGCCCACTAAGTATGAAGTATCCACTGGGGTCCCAGGCAGTAGGCAGCTGGTTATGCAACTGGTGCTTTCAGGGAAGGTCTCTCCCTTCTCAATTTTCTCTTTTTCCAGTTCAGCCTAGGAGTCTCAGTCTATTTCTGCCTGCCAGTTCATCCCTCAGCCCCCAGTGGGGAAATCCCAATCACATCAGCTCCACTCCTCCTGGACCCTTCCTCTTTGCACCACCAAGCAGATCCCTGTGTTGTGTTCTCCCAGCTAGACTCCTGACTTGTTTCCTTCTGCTGGGAGGCAGGGGCTCCCTCCATCATTCCTAGTCTCTCTTCCTTTTTTCTAAATCAAAGTGTTAAAATACAAGCTTATTGAGATATGATTCACATACTATACAATTCGTCCATTCAAAGTATACATTTCGGTGGTTTTTAGTATGTTCAGAGGTGTGCAACCATCATCACCATTATAAGATTTCATCACCCCAAGCAGAAACCCCATACCCTTTAACTACTATCCCCTATCTCCTCCCTCTCTAGCCCCCCACTACCACTACCCTACGTCCTGTCTCTGTGGATCTGCCTATTTTGGACACTCCATATAAATGGAGTCATACAATACATGGTCTTTGGTGATTGGCTTCTTCCACCGAGCATAGTATTTTCAAGGTTCATCCATGTTGTAGCATGCATTAGTACTCCGGTCCTTGTATGGCTGGAGTATTTCATTGTGTGGATACAGCACATTCTGTTTATCCATTTATCAGCTGATCGGTTCAAATGAACTTTTCTCAGGAAATCTTTCCTGATTTATTTCCTCTTGTTCCTCTCAACCTCATTCCCTTGGCCCCTAAGCATTTTTGCAAGTGGGGATTCCTTGGTCCTACAGCCTCTGAGACTTGAGAGGGTAAAGTCTGGGGAAAGAACAAGCAGCCTTAGGTTTGAAACCCAGATGAGCCCCTACTGAGTGACTTGCCCTCCTTTTCTCCTCATCTACAAAAATGAGGACAATGATATTTCCTTCCAGGATTGTGGGAAGTGCTGATTGGTCCACGTGCAGCACGTGGCAGAGAAGCCTGGCATACAGAAGGCATTCAACAGTGTTGGATACCCTTCATCTATCTCAATCTTGATCAGATAAGTGTACACAGGCAAGAATTGTCTTTCCTTCCTTGCTATTCCCCCATCAGTGTTTGAGCATAGTGTTCAGACCTAGGGGAGAAGAAATAGAAAGAGAAGAAAAAGGGTATATCAGGAAATACCAGCAAAATTGATCGAAATGATACAAACATGATAGAAAAAGGGACTGCAGAGCAGGTATATTTTAGTGTTAAGCACTGTTAGGCAAGAGGAGCATGGGGTTCGAGTTTGAAGACCTGTGTTTCTGGCCTGGGCCCGACATGTCCAGGTCTTTTACCTCTAAGTCACTAGGACTGGGTCACCTCAGTTTCCCTCCTCTGTAAAATGAGGCATGGCCCATGCCATCCATAGCTGCCCACTAATGGGGGGATGGTGGGAGCTCATGTGTACATGGCTGTGTAATCCACTTGTTAAGGGACCCCAAGGGCCAGATGGTGACCGTACTGAACTAAGGCAGGCCCCGGCTGAGGCTTCTCAGTGACTTGACATGTTGTCCCCTCTGTGGGACAGTAACCTGGAGCTGCCTTGGGCTGGAGTATACCCTTCTTAGGGGACTGGAAGACTCTAGGACTCAGGGGGGACCCAACAGTGTTTATTCATTCCTTCATTTATCAAATTTTACAAACCTACTTCTTGGAGAGTACTGTACTATAATTAAAACATGTCCCTTGCCCTCAAGGAGTGCACAGATTCATAGGGAAAGGGATTTTTCTTTCTTTCCTTCTTTCTTTTATTAATTTTTTCTTTTTTCGAGACAGAAAGAAGAGGGAAAGAGAAGAGAGAGAGAGAGAGAGGCCCTGGCTGGATGGCTCAGCGGTAGAGCACTGGCCCGGCATGTGAAAGTCCTGGGTTTAATTCCCAGCCAGGACACACAAGAGAAGTGCCCATCTGCTTCTCCACCCTTCCCCCTCTCCTTCTATCTCCCTCTTCCCCTCCCACAGTCAAGGATCCATTGGAGCAAAGTTGGCTTGGGCACTGAGGATGGCTCCATGGTCTCTGCCTAAGGCGCTAGAATGGCTCCAGCTCTAACGAAGCAACACCCCAGATGGGCAGAGCATCACCCCCTGGTGGGCATGCTGGGTGGATTGCAGTTGGGTACATGCAGGAGTCTGTCTGCCACCGCTCACTTCTCACTTGAAAAGATAATAAATAAATAAATAAATAAATAAATAAATAAATAAATGGGAGAGAGAGAGAAAGGCACTCACTTGTTCCATTTAGTTGTGTATTCACTGGTTGCTTCCCCTATGTGCCCTAACAAGGGATCAAACCTGCAACCTTAGTATTTTGGGACAACATTCTAACCGACTGAGCTAACTTGCCAGGCCTAGGGATTTCTTTATTCTTTGCCCAAAATATTACCAAAGTGGAAATGACCTCAAGAGATTCTCAAGGAATATTTGATGGATTAATAAAAACGATGGATAAAAAAAAGTAATGACACAGTGTGAGATGTACCCTCAGAAGGTATGCCCAGAGTGCTGTGGGCATCTTTAAGTGGGCCAGGAGGGCTTCCTGGAGTAGCTGACATTTGAACTGGGTCTTGGGGTTACAGTTTGTCAGGCATATGTATTCTCATAATAAGGACAGCATTTGCAAGAATATATAAAGGCCTGAATGATGAGAATTTCCTAGTGGCTCACTCAGTATGGGGAGGTGATGGTGGAATGAGAGATAGAAAGTGTAGGGATAGATGCAAAGAAGGGGTGGGGGCAGTACAAGATTTTGAGCAATATAAAGAGAAAAAAGTAGAAAGATCCACAGTTGTGGCACCTGAAGACAATCTCTCCTCTATATATACAGGGTGGGGCAAAAGTAGGTTTACAGTTGTTTGTATGGAAAATAATACAATAATAATATAAGAATAAACTCTGATTCACGTACTCACAACCGTAAACTTACTTTTGCCCCACCTTGTATTTTAAACAGGCTGTACATGTTTTGTTTTGTTTTTAAGGGGAATATATACGGTATGTACATATGCATATATATTACATGTGCAGGAGCTATCTGTTTTAAACAGTTCTCTTTTTCAGGAAGTTGTAACTGGTGCTCTGTAGGGAGAAATGTGGAGCACAAAAGACATCAAAGTGGTAAGCTGCCACTGTAGTCACCGGATGATGCTGGACGCCTCCGGAGCAGTGGGATGGGAAGGAAGAGCCACTTCCCCAGGTAAAGGTGAGGGAGACTGGATTCGTGGTGGGTGGAGAAAGAGGGAGGAGGCTGCCCTGGCTCAGGTTTCTGGTTGAAAAACCCAGTTGCTGGTGATACCTTTCAGATCAAGACTTCGGGATGAGGCGCTGGCAAGATTTGAGGAGCTGAGAAAACGGAGATGCGAACACTTTATTTTCGTGGAATTGTCCCGCGGGGAGTGGCCACAGGAGCCGGTTTCCCGGGAACATCACGTCTGTGCGGAGCACCTGCAGAGTTCCCCAGCGGTTCTCGGGGCCCTAAGCCCCGACGTCAAGGGCCTTCAGGACCCAGCGCAGGCTGGCCGTGCCCGCCCCGGGTGGGTCAGCATTCCCCACCTCCCCTACAGGGGAGGGTGTCGGCCCTGGGGACCCCGTCTCCTTGGGCTGGTGAACAGGTGCTCGGGAGTCTTGCGTCCCCCTCACTTCACTCTTGGGGTGGGGGCTGTTCGAATCATGGCACTGCCGCTTCCTGCCTCAGTTTCCCCATCTGCACAAGCTCGCAGGCACACCCGAGGGCGGTCTGTAACCTGCACAGAAAACAACACATCTCTGACATCCGGCGTGGGAAAGAGACTAGGTCTCCTTCGGGTCGTCCCGGACGTCGCGGGCAGAAAAGTGAGTTGCCAGGACCAGGCAGTCTCACCCCCACGAGAGGGACCGACGGGCCTGGCGGCGCCGACTCCACACCTGGGGGTCCGCTCCGCGGCCCGGAGGCCGTTCCCGGCCCTTCACGGGCCCCGCAGCCCAGTCGCAGTCGGAACAAAGGTGGATGCCGGGCCGGGGACCGAAGGTCCCGCAGGCCCAGCCGCCGCCCCGCAGCCTCGCTGCCTGGCCGCCTCACACCGCGGCAGCGCCTTCGGCCTTTCTGCCCGAGCACGCTCGGCTCTTTCCGCCGCGGACAGCGCAGGTGGAGGGGGCGGGTCGGGGGCCGTGCGTGGTGACGCTACGGGGGGGTGACGCACCGGCGTGCCCCGCCCCCTCCCCCTCCCCGTTCAGGCTCTGGAAAGAGAAGAAAAAAAACTTTCTTTTTTTTTTTAATTGAGGAATCAACAGCCGCCATCTTGTCGCGGACCCGACCGGGGCTTCGAGCGCGATCTACTCGGCCCCGCCGGTCCCGGGCCCCACAACCGCCCGCGCACCCCGCTCCGCCCGGCCGTCCCGCTCCGCCCGGCCCTCGGCGCCCGCTCCGGCGGCCCCGCTCCCCTCTCGGCTCGGCCTCCCGGAGCCGCGGCGGCGGCAGCGGCGGCGGCGGCGGCGGCGGCGGCGGAACGGGGGGTGGGGGGGGCGCGGCGGCGGCGGCTCCGCTTCGCTCATTGTTTTTTCTTACGGCGGCGGCGGCGGCGGGCCGCGGGCGGGGAGCGGAGCCCGGAGCCCCCCGGTCGTCGGGCTGCGAGCGAATTAATTAAGTGGGGCGCGGAGGGGGGGGGATAGCGAGGCGGCGGCGCGGCGGCGACACCATGTTCCCGGGGACTGCCTAAGCCGGCTGGCCGGGCACCGTCACTGCCAGCCGGGCCCGGGGGGGCGGCCGGGCCGCCGGGGCGCCCCCGCCGCGGAGTGTCGCGCTCGGGGGGCGGGCAGGGGATGAGGGGGCCGCGGCCGGCGGCGGCGGCGGCGGCGGACGGGGGCGGGCGGTGAGCGCTGCGGGGCGCTGTTGCTGTGGCTGAGATTTGGCCGCCGCCTCCCCCACCCGGCCCTGCGCCCTCCCTCTCCCTCGGCGCTCGCTCGCGGCTCGCCGCTCGCGCCCGCTCCTCTCCCCTCGCAGCCGGCCGGGGCCGGCGCCGACCCCCGCTCCGGAGCCCTCGCCGGCCCCGCGGTCCGCTCTCGGGGCTGGTTTCACGAGCAGGTGAAAATGGCTGAGAACTTGTTGGACGGACCGCCCAACCCCAAAAGAGCCAAACTCAGCTCGCCCGGCTTCTCGGCGAATGACAGCACAGGTGAGGAGAGGGCCGGGCGGGGGGCGCGGGCCTTGGGGGGCGCTGTCAGATCTCCCCGAAGGTTGAGTGCCCCCGGGAGGGCCGAACCCGGCGGCGGGCCTGCGGAGCACCCCCCCCCCCCCGAAGTGGAGGCCGGCGCAGCTCCTTCCCTGGGAGCCCCGCCGGAGAGGGGGAAGTTTGTGGGAGACTGTCGTGGGGCCTGAGTAGGGAACACATACCCAAGTGCACCCCGGTTTCCCGGAATTGGCGAGCTCCTCGCGTGGAAACCGAGTGGTACCTCCAGGGAGAAAAAGTAAAGTGGAGCGTGTTTATTTTGCGTGGTGATTCCATACGCCTTCCTCTGCCTCGTGTCAACACACGCGTGGCTATCTGAAGGGGTGACAGCGGAGGGCAAGTTTGATGGCTAGAGAAGGAAAAAGTGCAGCGGAAAGGGTACCCCGACTGTTTTCTGAATTGGTGACACATTCACAACGCAGCGGCCAGCCTGTGCGTTACAACTTAGAAGTTTCTTGGAGTATTTTGAAAACTCTTGTTGTTTGATCACCTGAATCATTCCATTTTTCAGAACCCCAAACTTTGTTAGCAAGATGTTCTAAAAGTTGCTGTGGTGTGTTTAATTTCTCAGAAGTATAACTTTAAAAGAAAGTGAAATAGATTCTTTTGGGCTGCAATCGCCATTTGAGCTCATGTTGCATTAACAGTGTAAATTACAAACATTATGTTAAGGAATACAGAAATTACGACTTTTCAAAAATTATTTTAGCAGGTTACTGAATAAATAACTTATTAAACAGCTTCCTTGAGAACTTTCTTAGGTAATCACATCAGTTGCCTAAGAGAAGTACTTTAGTTTTTTGTTCATGTAAAAGTTCTGGGTCCTTCTAGGCTGCTTCATGATAGCATTATGAACTAGTTGTATTTCCTCTTTTAGGACTCTTTGCAGTAAAAACTTGTCGCTGCTTGGGAACAGTTTTGTCTTCAGTGCAGCTTGCATTTCTCCAGTATGGTCTTGCAGTAGCAGCATCTGAAAATCAGTTTATAATGAATGGGTCTAAATTGAATTACATTGCTGCAGCAATCCCGTCAGATTTGCAATAGGCACAGCTGTTCAGCTTCTGCAAATATTTGTGACTGGCCACGAGCATATTTGTACTAGTGGTCTAAAAATCTATCTGTACTGTTGAAACAAAACTTTGTGACTTTGGTTTTAATACAATTTCTAGAATATTAGTTATATAGATGTGAGAAACAATTTTTAAAAATCTGTCATAAGGAGATTCTTGTCTGGTTAAAATGAAACTTAAACAGTGGAAAGGAGTGAATGAGTCTCATGGAATATAAAGAAAGGTCTTTAATAATACTCGGTTGAAACTGATACAGAGTTGAGTTTGATATTTTGTAAAATCAGCTTGTCTGAAGTAAGAAATGTGGAAACAGCTGTGATTTAAATGCCCTTTTACTACAGAACAGCTCTCCTCTGCTTCATTAATATTGCCATGTCTGAGTGAAAAGTCTTGAATTATATGAAATGTATATCATACCAGGGAAGTTTAGCTTTGAAGCTTGTTCTCTGAAACTGGTAACTTTTTGAGGAACTTTGTAGCTTTGCTATTGTTGAAGGAGGTTATTGCAGATTTTGTTTTATGCAGAGGAAGAAATTAATAACACTAGACTTAACAAAAAGGCTTGTCTTACTGTGTACATCCAGCTGTTTCTAAGATAGAGTCCAAAGGATGGTCTTTGGGGTAGTTTTGTTACTTGGATGGTCAGCTATGTGGTGTGCTGCTAATCACAAAGTTTATCAGAAGGGATTTTCCATTCTTGTCCACTTTTCCCCCACTTTTCTAATTTTGATCCTCACATGGTATGGGGGGGGCTGTTTTACATTTTCAAATGTATAACAAGGTCAGTTTTTAAAAGCTCTGATTTAAGTAATCCAAAGAATAAAATTTACACTTTTATCACATCATGTTATACATTGATTATATCATGTTATCGTGAAAAGGATGTGTTTGTGTGGGGGCCAGGGAATGAACGCATCATCAAGTATGTGAAACAAGATGCAACCTTGTCTCCTGTAACAACTAGTCTAAGATTTTGAGGATATAGACTAATTGAATTACATTACATACACTCAAAGGAGTGAAGGCATTTGGTTAGATAGGAAAGTGGGAAGAGACCTGGGAATAACCTTCTTGAGAGACTCAACCTTATTTAAGTGAGGAAATGTGTGTTTGAGGCTTCTAGGAGAAAATTGGGGCAAGTTGGAGCAAGGTGTGCTCCTGTGATAAAATTTGAGGGAGGGGTATTTTGTGCATGAGAAGAGCTGAGGGGTTAGGGGGATTGGGAGGAGGCCAGAGAAAAGAGAGAGCTGCTTGGTCTGCTGTGATGCAGTGCATGTCTATGGGGACCAGCCTGTGGAATCAATGGAGTCTGGTAGATGAGACTGGTGGTTGGCCAGGAGAAAGAACCCCTGCTGTTTGGGAGCATGCTAACCAAAGGGCTGCCCACCGGGCCCTTGCAGTCTAGTAGGGTAAGCATGGATGTGCATGAAACACGCCACAGTGAAGTAAGGCAGCGTCTCCCGGTGATAATGCCATTGCCACCAGTGACAGGCAAGAGAGGTCAGGAAAAGCTCTGGAGGAGAGCATGCAGAGGTGATGCAGAAATAGAGAATGTGCCCCAAAGGAAGGCAGCAAAAGGAAGAAGGAAAGACAGTACTTTTTGCCTGACCTGTGGTGGCACAGAGGATAAAGTGTCGACCTGGAACACTTAGGTCACCAGTTCGAAACCGTGGGCTTGCTCGATCAAGGCACATACGAGAATCAGCTATGAATTGATGCTTTCCCTTTGCCTTTCTCTCTCTTTCCTCTGTCTAAATACAAGAAATAATTTTTTTTAAAGGAAAAGAAAAACAGTGCTTTCCACTCCATCCAAACCTCAGCTCTGGAGTGGCACAGAATTTGATGATACCAAGATGTTGAGAGTGGCATTGTCTTCTTTTACATT
Organism: Saccopteryx bilineata; assembly: GCF_036850765.1. Classification (NCBI taxonomy): domain Eukaryota; kingdom Metazoa; phylum Chordata; class Mammalia; order Chiroptera; family Emballonuridae; genus Saccopteryx; species Saccopteryx bilineata. Next base: position 286,313,354 of record NC_089493.1, read on the forward strand.
GAAGACTTGTACTATAGTTTTGTCATAAGTGTAGTCTTCCTTTACTTGGCACCTTTTATAAAAAGTAGGACTTTGTGTTACTAGTATATAGTTAGTTATGTGTTTATTTAATAATAAATTTCTTTATTTAATATGTCCAAATTGTAACAGCATATTAGTCTTTCAACAGCAGGAGTTCATGATTTAATAGTGTAGAAGAAATATCCAGGCAAGCATTAGACTTTTTTTGTCAGCATAATTGAGGCCAAATTTACATACAACAAATAGGCTTTATTTAAAAAGTTTAATAAGGCTACCTTCTAAAAATTGAAGATAGGTATAATTTCATTTGTATAAGTGTCCCCAAGCATTTGTGATTACATTTCATAATGTGAATCTCTGTAAATGCAATAGAAAACTGTATTTAAAGAAAGCTTAAGGTAAATATGGCTATCAACCAAAAAAATCTTTTACAACAAAATGATCTTTTTTGTATGTGCAGTGCTTTATGTATCAGAGTACCTCTCTGACACCTCAGTTTGGTCCTCAAGGGATCCATGAGGTAGGAAGGGGAGATGTTATACTGCCCAAAGTAACATAGGTCAAAGCGAGAACCTAGCCTAGATCATTAAATAGATCTACACAGTCTGTTCATTTTATAAATCTACACATATAAACATGGAATTTGCTTAAATCACGGACCCAGGAGACTGCAGTACTTGGCAAATTTTAATAGCCTAACTCCAGCAAGTGAATTAAATCCCTGTGGGGAAAGTTTGTAACCACTCTGGGGGGAGCAGGGGTGTGTTCTTCCTGGCAGAGGCTCAGGGCAGGGACTCCCCCTTGCCTCTGGTTCTGGCGGCTACAGGGTATCATTCCAGGCTTACACTGTGGGATCTTATGCTTTGTGCCATTGCAGCAAATAATTGAGACCCAGTCAAATCATTTCATTTCCTAAATAAGTTCTAGTTAAATAGGAAATGTAAGTTTTGTAGAGATTTCTAGGGCTTGTCATGCCTTTGCTTTGCTTTTACTTGTTAGAAAAGTAGGGGCTTTTGGTTGGGGGGGGGTAAGAACAGTGGTTCCGTTTCAAGTCCCTCAGGGGTGGTGGTGGATGAGTATGAATGCCACCAAGGTGCCTTGGCAGTTGATCAAAAGGTTGGGAATAATTCCTGTTTGACATTTGGATTTGATTCTGTAATTCTTAAACATAATTGAAAATGAGTTATAAAGGGACTGAAGCTTAATCTTACAGTCGGAAGTTGATTCTTAGATTGTTAGCCAGTGTTTTTACAACTTCTGACTTGGGTCATTGTGGTTCTGTGACAAAGTATGTTATTACGTGGGGCTACATAAGTGCCAACTTTGTATTTTTATTTAGTGTGTTTGACAACAAAATAATTAAATGATTTTGCCAAAGTACGCCTTCCCTTATTAAGATAAAATGTAGCTATTGTGTAAAGCAAGGTTAGGAAAGCTTGCTTTAAGCCAGTTCAGTTCTTGGGGTAACAGTCAGGACACCACCTCTTTATCTTATTCATACCAGCACTTGGAATATAGTCCAAGAAACTAGAGGGCATGGAAGGAGGTGTTTCTCAAAGTTGAGACTAGCCAGGGAACTTAAGTGCACCCTTCCCGGAACCATCGTGTCCTGATGAGCTAGTATTTTCAGGGGCTGTAGCATCATTCCCAAACCTTTTGTGTGTGTGTGTGTGTGTGTGTGTGTGTGTGTGTGTGTGTGTGTATTTTTCTGAAGCTGGAAACGGGGAGAGACAGTCAGACAGACTCCTGCATACGCCCGACCGGCCACCAGGGGGCGATGCTCTGCCCCTCTGGGGCGTCGCTCTGTTGCAACCAGAGCCACTCTAGCGCCTGGGGCAGAGGCCAAGGAGCCATCCCCAGCACCCGGGCCATCTTTGCTCCAATGGAGCCTTGGCTGCGGGAGGGGAAGAGAGAGGCAGAGAGGAAGGAGGGGGGGTGGAGAAGCAAAATGGGCGCTTCTCCTATGTGCCCTGGCCAGGAATCGAACCCGGGTCCCCCGCACGCCAGGCTGACGCTCTACCGCTGAGCCAAACGGCCAGGGCTCCAAACCTTTTTAATGTAATACATGCGTGGGCAAACTTTGGTAAAGAGCCAGAGGACAGACAGTTCTGGCCAGTTAGCTCAGTTGGTTAGAACATGGTCCCAATACGTCAAGGCTGTGAGTTCCACCCCTAGTCAGGGCACATACAAGAATGTATAAATGGGTGAAACAACAAATCACTGTTTCTCTTTCCTTCCTTTCCTCACACCCTTCCCCTCTCTCTAAAATCAATAGAAAGAAGAAAAAAGTTGGAAAAAAAGAAGAGCCTAAGGACATAGTTTTGGCTCTGCGGGCCCTATGGTCTCTGTTACAGCTATGCAGCATTGCCATTTTAGCATGAAAGCTGCCCTGGACAGCACTGCAGAAATGAATATGGCTGTGTGCATCAAATCTACATTGTGGCCCTTGGGCCACAGTGTGGGGCCCTAATGAAATGTGGGACTATTGCTCTGAGGATCCATTGGGAACACTTGGCTGCCAGGGTTGCCCTAGTTCAGATGCCTCTGAAAACTTTGAGGATAGTATCAGTCGAACAGCAGCAGTTCAGGGTTTTTTTTGAGCGCCTACTATGTGCTGATCTGACTGCTGACCCTCAAGCTTGGGGAACAGGGGTGATAAGCCCTTGAGCCCAGTGAACCGCAGGAGGAGCTGTGCAGAGTCTGGGGCCACTTCCAAGCTCATAGGGAGCCCCTCTGTCTGCGTGTTTTGTTCCTCTGTAACACTTTTAGATACTGCTTAATTTAAAATCAGGTAAGTTTTAACAAAAACTGAGTTAACTTAAGATTTTGTTCCCTTGCTTGTCATTTTGCTTTTCATCGACTCCAGTGGCTCACACAGTATATCCTTCTTGGTCATCTTCTGCCTTCCAAGTCCTCACCTTCCAGTGAAACTTGGAGATGAGCAGCTCTCAAGAGCCTGTGAGAGCTTTTTACAGCCATGCTCCTATTGCTGGGAATGGTGCCTGGCACATGGTAGGCCTTCAGGAAATAGTTGTGGGAATGAGTGAGTGTGCAGTATTTATCTTTCAAAGTTCTCTTTTTTTTTTCTCAGAAGATTGTGCATTTAAGCTAATTGCCTCAAATCTTAGGATCTGTTTGTTCTAATTCTGATTTCTATTGAAATACAAGCGTGCACCTGTGCATTTTCACCTGTGGACCAGCCTAGTGGGCCGTAGGGGTGCTTGGGCCAGAGCCTGTTAGAGGTCTTCCAGGCTGCTTCGGTGGACCTCGGCGGTGGCGGCACAGGTCATGGTGTGGACTGAACAGCATGTGGTGTGCAAGCACTGGCTTTGGGGCCAGGCCAAATTGGTGCAGTTTCCCTTCCCCCCCTTGCTAGTATCATGACCCTGGTCAAGTAACAGCTCTCTGAGCCTCAGTGTCCTCATCTATAGAGATAATAACCATTCCTGTGTCAAAGGGTGGTTATGAGGCTAGAATGAGATGGAATGAGAAAAGCGTCTGGTCTAAAGGAAATGCTCAGTGCCTGGCGGCTGGTGTTGTCCACTAGGGAAGGTGGCTGTGCCCTGTTGTCCAGACTCACTGGGAATGCTCATCTGAGCATTCACTAGAGATTGGACTAGAGACCTGTTTGTCAATGGTCCTGGAACCAGCAGTAGCCTTGTACACATATCCATCCAGGCCCATGAGCAGGCAGATCTGTATCGTGTAGCCCACTCAGTGAGTATATAGCCAGGAATTATATAATCAATACTATTGATTTTTGCCTCCATTTTCAATTGTATTTTTTAAATAGGAACACAATGGCCGTGAAATTCTGAAACTGCAAGAACTTAAGTGGTGTGTTATGTTCTGAAAATTCTTACTAATTTTGAAGAATATTTCATGGACTATTTAAGTATCAAATGAATATGTGATTCCGTTTCTTTACTGGGTATATTGCAGTTCAGTCTGACGTACCTGTTAGGCAATAGCAGTGTACAATGGATTCTGATTGATGCCTTTGAGTAGCTTAGAATTGTGTTGACAAGATAAGACTTAAAGGCAAAACTTGAAAAAGAATATAAAATGCAAGTCAGTTGCCAAAATGCACGAGGGAGAAAGGCAACCCTAAGAGGGTTTCATTTATATACCAGATGTTCACTGAATGTCCCTGTGTGCAGAAGCCTAGGGCTGGGTGTCCGAGTGAGGGATACCACCTTAGGCAGACCTTGGGGAGGGCAAGGGCCCTTAGCTAAGAGAAGCACACAAGGGTAGCCTGGTGAGCCCTCTGTGTCCTGGGCCTCTTTCTGCGGGGCCAGAGCAAGGAGCCAGACAGTGGGGGAGCCTGCTAGTTTTCCTGTCACCTTATTTTTGGGAGAGATTCTGGCCACTCACAACAGTTTTGTCTCCGGGGGTGTGATCATCCCATGGCTTTCATCTACGTCCATCCTCTGTCCCAGACAGACAGTCTCTTGTAAGCTCTGATAAACTCCTGGCCCTGCCCTCTGGTTTTCCACACGTGTGCCTTGTGTTCTTTCAGTTCACGCTGAGGCCTTTTCCTACCAGTGTCTCCCTCCTCAGACTTCCTTTCCCCGGCTAACAGGCTCTTCAGGTCTGGCGTACTTGTCCATAGCCCCTGCGTTAACTGGGGGAGGGGATTCCACACTTTCACAGTTCAGTCTTAGGCTTAACTTTCAGGAACATGCTTACATTGCAGCAGGTCACTAGTGCCAAGGTGTAAACTTCTGCCAGCGCTTGTTGGGGGGCTTTGGCATACTCAGCTTTGCACGGGGGCTGTGATCCCTTGATAGGAGGGCGAAGACAGAGCCATGCACAGGGTCTAGTGCAGGAGTCGGGAACCTTTTTGGCTGAGAGCCATGAATGCCACATATTTTAAAATGTAATTCCGTGAGAGCCATACAATGACCCGTGTACTTTACGCATTATCCAATAAAAGTTTGGTGTTGTCTCAGAGGACAGCTGTGATTGGCTCCAGCCACCCACAACCATGAACATGAGCAATAGGAAATGAATGGATTGTAATACATGAGAATGTTTTATATTTTTAACATTTTTTTTTTATTAAAGATTTGTTTAGGAGCAGATGCAACCATCAAAAGAGCCACATCTGGCTCGCGAGCCATAGGTTCCCGACCCCTGGTCTAGTGGGAGCAGAACAGAGCTTTGATTAGAAGAGAAGTGACCCACTCAGATTTTGGTTGATAGGTCTTTGGACGTGGAAAAGCATGCAGGAAAGTCATGGAAGAAAGGAAAAGTGGGTTTTTTCCCCCAGGCTCTTAGATGATTTTGAGAATGACTGTTGCTGTCTTTGAAAAACTGCCTTTAGAGTGTTTTCTCATTCTAAATTTGGGAAGCTAGGCTATTTTAAAACTCTTTTTGAAAGCCGAAATATTTTCTTTTTAAACCTACCCTTAGAAAGACTTGGATGGCATCCCATGTGACATTTTCCCCCGTGTTTCATTTCCATTAATCAAAAGAATGTTTAGCTGAACCATATATAGCTAAGAATAGTAAAATCTAATGGTGACAAAAAATTTCACTTGATTAAATCTTTCTTATTTCTAGGTGTCCCGTCTGCTATTGTTTGAAAATCTCTTAATTTACCAGTCTTCTAATTACACTTGTGTCTTACGGTAGAGAGTAGTTTTTTCTTAACAATCGTAACTGTTTAATGGGGTTATACAATTCTGTTGTAAAGCAAATTCTTTTTTATAATTTAAAAACTTCTCCTTGCACTACACCCCCAAATATATTGGGTTTTTCTTATCAAAACTGTATTACATGTTTTAACTGTGTAGTTAGTGTATCCAGTGAAATAGCAAGAAAAATAAGTGACTGTTCTTTATAATAGCCTGTAGAGAGAAGCTTGTGCAGTATTTAAATAAAGTGGATTTGGTATTTGATTACAAACTGAATGATGACACTCAGGAACTATAGAAATCTATCAAATAATTGGAGTTTGCTTTGATAATTAATGGACCAGAAGAGCTTGACCCAGTTCCTTTGGATTAAAATATTTTGACTGTTTGTCACCTGATTAAAAGTTGAGCCTTCTAACCATGACTCAGAGTTGAAGGAAATGTCAGAGCTTTTTATATGGGATGTGGGCAGTGTGGTAGTAAGGAAGGAGCCCTGAGCCCTGGCTTCTGCTCAGAGTGGATGCTGAATCTTGCTTGGCTCCTAGAGCTCATCAGCTCTGTGACGTGGGGCCTGTGACTTTACATTTGAGCTTTGGCTGGTTGAGGGGAGGGTTGTCTCATCTATAAAGTGGTTTGTGTTTTTTTCTTTCTAGAGTTTTTCCTTTTTTTCTCTCTTTGATTAAGTTTGTATATTGGGACTGCTGTGGTTCCTGGCATATGGCAGGTTGTGACAACAATTATTACTGATTAACTGTGTGGGAAAATATAGATGTCGCCTACCTCTCTGGCTGATAGAGGTTGGGGTGATGTAGGCTAGGGGTCTGACCCACAAACAGATCCATGGAAGTTTCTTGCTGAGTGAGGGAGAAGATAACTTCCCTGCCTGCTTTGCTCCCAACACCGAGGGCTGGTGTAGTCTCAGTACCAGTTTGCAGAAGAAGGAATTAGAAGCTGAGATTCAGAAACCCTACAAAATTGGTAATAGTTTGATACCCTGTACTTTGTCTGTATTTGAAGTTAAATGCTGTTCTTTATTGGGAAATTGAGAAGTCTAAATGGAACTGTTTTTCTAGCACTTCAGAACAAGAACTTGATTTAGGTTAGAGTTTAAAAAAGAAAAGCGAGTATGGAGAAATTACAAAAATGGTTTTTAGTTTGTTTGTTTTTTTTTTTTTCATTTTTCTGAAGCTGGAAACAGGGAGAGACAGTCAGACAGACTCCCGCATGCGCCCGACCGGGATCCACCCGGCACGCCCACCAGGGGCGGTGCTCTGCCCACCAGGGGGCGATGCTCTGCCCATCCTGGGCGTCGCCATGTTGCGACCAGAGCCACTCTAGCGCCCGAGGCAGAGGCCACAGAGCCATCCCCAGCGCCCGGGCCATCTTTGCTCCAATGGAGCCTTGGCTGCGGGAGGGGAAGAGAGAGACAGAGAGGAAAGCGCGGCGGAGGGGTGGAGAAGCAAATGGGCGCTTCTCCTGTGTGCCCTGGCCGGGAATCGAACCCGGGTCCTCCGCACGCTAGGCCGACGCTCTACCGCTGAGCCAACCGGCCAGGGCCGGTTTTTAGTTTTTAGAGAACAGAGTTAGGGGAGAAAATGGCTTTGGGATCATTTTGCAGTTTAGTAAGGGTGATCGGTCGAAAGAAATGACAGTGAAATTTAATTTCCTCTGGTTCAGTTTCCACTGGTCTTGAAAGGAAGGGATTTAGCTTCTGCTGCATTGTGGGAATTTTCTTTTCTGAAAATAACAAAAGGGCAAAAAGTACTGATAGATTTTCTGTGTCATTTGGTTGTGCCTCTGCTACATTAGGATTGGTTTTTGTTTAAAGATCACAGCCTGCCCAGAGTTTAACCTCTCTTTAAAAAAAAAAATCTTCGAGGAAATAATTTGAATTATCGAGAGATAATTCAGTGCTTTAGCATGCACTGATAACTTTCTCAGTCTCTTAATTAAAAAGAAAATTGTTGATTGATATTAGAAAGGGGAGAAGTAGGAGAGAGAAGCACCGGTTTGTTTTCCTGCTTATTTATGCATTCATTGGTTGATTCTTGTGTGTGCTCGGATCAGAGATCAATCCTGCAACTGTGCATATTGGAATGACACTCTAACCAATTGAACTACCCAGCCAGGGCCTCGATCTTTTATTTTATTTATTTATTTTTAAAGATTTTATTTATTGTTTTTAGATAAAGGAGAGAAAGTAAGTGGGGAGGAGTGGGAAGCATCAACTCATAGTTGCTTCTTGTATGTGCCTTGACCAGGCAAACTCAGGGTTTTGAACTGGCAGTCTCAGCATTCCAGAGCGACGCTTTATCCACTGTGCTACCACAGGTCAGGCATTCTTTTAAAGTTTCAGGAAAAACTGATTTCTTTCCCAACAAGTGAGAGTGTGGATTTAGACAGTTTTTTTGTTTGAAATGCCAGTATTCTCATGATAATCTCTTAAGTTAGCGATCAGTGTCTAGTAGGACTTTCTGTGTGCCATACATCATCAGGGTGGTTGACTTGCAGACTGGCACTTGAAAGTGGCTGGTAGAAGCAGTCCAGCACGCCCACCAATGCCTGTCTAATTGCAAATGGAGATTAGAGTTGTGAGGAGAAGAAACTGATGCTTCAGGTGGGATGGTCAGCGAAACTTAGCGGAAAAGACACTGGAGCTCTTGCAGGATGTGAGGGGCATCAGGCTGGGCGCGTGAATGAAGACAGGGGAAGGTCGTGTGGAGAGCCTACAAGTGTCAGATCAAGGAGTCCAGGTCATTCTTTCAGGGCTTCACAAACAACACAAAATTTTAGAATTTTAATTGGAGAAGTCTTGATAAACTTTTCCAAGATGTGTGTTTTCATACAAGTTCTTATCTGCAAGGGAGTTGATAGCTGCCTCCCGCACCCCATTATGGAAGGAAAAGGCACCATGAAAAGCAATTGAAGAAAGTTGTTTAAACATTTTTTTTGAATGGATAACATATTCATAGGGTTCAAAATTCCAAAAAGAACAAAAGAATATTTAGTGAAAAGCCTCCCCCTCTCCTGCCTGTGTCTGGAGTCACCCATTTCTACTCCCCACAGGCTAAGAGTATATATTATTCAAGCAACATGCAGTTCATATATTGATATAAGCACATGCTCTCTCTACTTTCTCTTTATTTCCAAAATGGCACCTATGCATGTTGTTCCACTATAAGTGCATTTTGGACTAGTAAATTTCTTAAAGCTGTTGGAAATACTAATAGTTTTCAAAGAGCAGTCTTCATTCTAAAAATCACTTTTAAACGGTAAAATGTTTTGGTGCTGTACTTAAATAACAAAATGATTTCAGTGTTCTCACTATCCTATATAAATGGGAAGAATGAAGGATGTAAAAACAATTAATTCCATGTCATCTTGAAGCATATTCGAGGTTTTGTTACTGTCGTCATGTTGCATATCATGCAGCCGGTTCACACTAACATTCTCTATAGTGTCTCAGAACCTTCTTTAAGAATCTTTCTGGAAACAATTCTTAAAACCTATATAGTTTTTATTACCCATCTTAGTTGATATATGAATATCTTTAACTCCTACATCAAGCAGATAAAGTAGAAATCAGACTCTTGCTTGATAGGTCTTCTAAGAATATTCATATTAACTTCAGACCTTTTTGTTAATTTACTTAATTAATCTAGAGATTGCAAAACATTAAGGTGACCCAAAAGTCCTTCAGAAGAGGAGTAGTGGAGTCTTCTGCCATTGCAGATGTGGAGGAGGGAGACTGATGGATACTTAAGAGAGAAGATAAATTTGAGAATCATTATATAAAAGAGATGGAGAAAAAAATGATAATTAGATTCCTGTTAGGGGTAAAAAGATATTTACCAGTGTGTGCATAGATTTCTGGAAGGAAATCTCTAGAAATTGTTTTTCTTGTGGGTGAGGAAGTGGGGATGGTTTGGGAGGGCTATTTTCTACTTTATTCTTCTGAATGCTTAAAAAAAATAGAATTTTTGTCATTTAAAAACTAAATCGAATCCAAAGCAAAACATCTTTAATATTTGTAGTTACAAGAATCTGTTTAATCATGAAAGTGGAGTTTTGGTTAGTTCCTGTCGTAAAATCTTTAGACCTTTAGCAAGAATGATTTGAACAAAGAGATGCCATTCAAAGATTTTAAAATGTAATTGTGCTTTAGTGTGATGTCCACTGATCACTTCCTTTGCCACAAACTGTGGTTTTAACAATCCTTTTATTAGAGGTTTGTTCGTTGATGTGCTGGAAGCTACCAGACCTGACAGCGAACTAGTATTTCTTTGAATATTTTGAAATAATGTCAGCTTCCTTGACATGAGCAACATATATCTTACAATTACATTGGGAACAAAATGTAGATTGTTACATTTCTTTAGGAAAAAATAGTACTTTTGAAAAGTCCTTCTTTAAAATACTTTTGTATTTTCTTTCCTTTTGAGCTTATTTGAACACTAATTTTATGTTTTAGACCAGGGTTCCCCAAACTATGGCCCGCAGGTCGCATGTGGCCCCCCCTGAGGCCATTTATCCGGCCCCCGCCGCACTTCCGGAAGGGGCACCTCTTTCATTGGTGGTCAGTGAGAGGAGCATAGTTCCCATTGAAATACTGGTCAGTTTGTTGATTTAAATTTACTTGTTCTTTATTTTAAATATTGTATTTGTTCCTGTTTTGTTTTTTTTACTTTAAAATAAGATATGTGCAGTGTGCATAGGGATTTGTTCATAGTTATTTTATAGTCTGGCCCTCCAACGGTCTGAGGGACAGTGAACTGCCCCCTGTGTAAAAAGTTTGGGGACCTCTGTTTTAGACTAATGTTAAGGCCATTTCAGATTTTATCCTCAAATAGTGAACAGTCCAGCTAGAACCAGGAATACCTGAAAGCGTTCCAGGTGTTACACCTGGGCTGAAGATGGTCACCTGGACCTGAGCACTCCAGGGGCTGCCTTTTATTTTTCTTTAATTAACTGGGTAGTTTATTCACATGGTTCAAAAATCAGAAGACAGGCCTGACCTGTAGTGGTGCAGTGGATAAAGCGTCGACCTGGAAATGCTGAGGTCGCCGGTTCGAAACCCTGGGCTTGCCTGGTCAAGGCACATATGGGAGTTGATGCTTCCAGCTCCTCCCCCCTTCTCTCTCTCTGTCTCTCCTCTCTCTCTCTCTATTTCTCCCTCTCCTCTCTAAAATGAATAAAAAAAAAAAAATCAGAAGACACAAATTTGTAGAGAGCTAGCCTCCCTCCCTCTACGCCAGGCATCCCCAAACTACGCATGTGGCCCCCTGAGGCCATTTATCCGGCCCCCCGCCGCACTTCCAGAAGGGGCACCTCTTTCATTGGTGGTCAGTGAGAGGAGCACTGTATGTGGCGGCCCTCCAACCGTCTGAGGGACAGTGAACTGGCCCCTTGTGTAAAAAGTTTGGGGACCCTTGCCTATGCAGTCCCTCTTCCTCCCCCGTGAGTAGATTGTGCTCTTCCCCAGGGTTTGTCTCTTCAAGCAGGCACTGTCTGTTGTTAGCTACCTTGCCCCCTTTTTGCCTTTTTCTTCTTACCCAAGGCAGCAGCACACTGTCCACACTATGGCATGCTTGTACCTAGCAGCGCATAGAGTGTCTCATTATCCCTTTCTGTATTTGCTAGTGTTCCATTATATGAGACAGGCCATAATTGATTTTCATTTGCTCCCCATATACGGACATTTAGGTTATTTCCGATCTTATCCTCTCAAAACAGTGTTTCAATGAATGGCTTTGCACATTTATGTATATATATATGAAACAAATTCCTAAAAATGGAATTAATGTTTAAAAGGAATATGCATTTGTAATTTTGATCATATCAAATTATTCTCCAAAGAACTTGTATGTTGATGGATTCTTTTTTTTTTTTTTTTTTTTTTTTTTTTTTTTTTTTTTGTATTTTTCTGAAGCTGGAAACGGGGAGAGACAGTCAGACAGACTCCCGCATGCGCCCAACCGGGATCCACCTGGCACGCCCACCAGGGGCGACGCTCTGCTGCTACCAGAGCCACTCTAGCGCCTGGGGCAGAGGCCAAGGAGCCATCCCCAGCGCCCGGGCCATCCCTGCTCCAAAGGAGCCTCGGCTGCGGGAGGGAAAGAGAGAGACAGAGAGGAAGGGGGGGGGGGCGGTGGAGAAGCAAACGGGTGCCTCTCCTATGTGCCCTGGCTGGGAATTGAACCCGGATCCCCCGCACGCCAGGCCGAGGCTCTACCGCTGAGCCAGCCGGCCAGGGCCTGTTGATGGATTCTTAAAGCTGTAAAAGTGGCACACTTGTATCTAGCATAGACATCACTGGATATTTTGCATATATTTTCATTAATATACCATATTTCCCCATGTATAAAACACATCTTAATTTGGGGGCCCGAAATTTGGGGGAAAATGTATTACATAAAGTTATTGAACTCAAGTTTTATTCATCTATGACAATGAGCACGAAAAAGAGGGAAATGCAAGTTAAAAATATCTACAACCACTGTATAAGATGCACCCAGTTTTTAGACCCCAAATTTTTCAGGAAAAGTTGCGTCTTATACATGAGGAAATATGGTAGTCTAGTATTTGATATTATTATTCAGCTTGTGATCTCCATCGTTTTGTGTCTCTCAGTTGCTTCTGATTTATCTGTAATCTTAGAGTGTACTTTATTTTTCCTTTAAGACTTTTTTAGAGCAGTTTCAGGTTCATAGCAAATTGAGAAAGGTACAGAGATTTTCCACATGCTCCCTGCCCCCACATATACACAGCTTCCCCCAGTCTTAACAGCCCCCACCAGAGTGTTACATCTGTTACAACTGATAAACCTACATTGGCACACACAATCGCCTCAAATCCACAGTTTGTATTAGGGTTTACTCTTGTACATTCTGTGTGTTTGGAAAGGTGTTTAATGACATATAGCCATCATTATCATGTCATACAGAGGATTTTCACTGCTCCAGAATCCCCTGTGCTCTGCCTGGTCATCCCCCACAGTCCCCAACTCCTGGCAGTCACTAATCTTTTTACTGTCCAGAATATCATATAGTTGGAATAATATAGTGCATAGTCTTTTCAGATTGGCTTCTTTCATTTAGTGATGTGCATTTAAGGTTCCTCCATGTCTTTTCATGGCCTGATAGCTCATTTCTTTTTAGTGCTGAATAATATTCCGTTGTTTGGAATTTGGTGTACTTTTTGGACTTAATGCATTCATTTCCTCGTGTAGTACACCCGTTTCCATATGTTGTACATTGACTCCTCTAAGTCCAGAATATAATCTTCCCCTTCTGACTTGGTGTTGCGGCCTGCCAGCTCTGGATTCCAGAATTTAGGCCAGAGGACCTAGTTTCTGGATATCTGTTTGCTTATACTTACTTGAGGTGGCCCAGCACTTGTGGCGGCAGCTGTTTCTGCAAAGGTTGGATCCTAGCTCAGCCCCCACATTCCTCCTCCAGAACCTGTTGGGATTGCAGGGTAGATAGGCAGCTGATGACAGCATCTCACCTGGGCCCCTCTCAGCTGTGATGATGGAGAATAGTGAACCCCTTTCTGCCCTCTGCTCCAGAACATTTGGTTACCGTTTAGGGGCTGCTGGATGATTTATGGTCAGTCCGTTGGTGGTTAACTGCTGTGACAGCACCTCCTGTTCCACCTTTGTCCCATGAAGACTTTTTTCTACTTTTCAGGGTTGAAAGAGGCAGCACACAAACCACATTTAGGAAACATAGATTGTTCTTGTAGTCTGGGAACTTATAGGTGTACCAAATGAAGATAGGAGGCTGGTTGCAATTCCAGGACTCGTGACTTAGAGTCCAGTGTGACAAAGAACTTTAAATCAGGACTATCTTGGGTTCTTTAATTGGAAGGTAAACAGTAAATATTTAGTGAGCAAGGTTTTTTGATACCTGGTGCAGAGTAACCCTGAAGTGCATTTAGTCTCACTGGAGGAAGGCCTGGGAGGAGTCAGATTGCCCAGCCGAGCCTACTTTGACTCTTGAGCCAATAGTGATTCCAAGAAAGGGCAAGATTTTTTGTTCACTATAAACTCACTGTTCAGAATGAAGTAAAATTTCATTACTCTGTACTAATTAGGGGATGGTGTATCTGCATAAAAGAAGCCTGAATCACAGAAGATTCTAGAAAGAATTTGCTTTAATTATTTTCTGATAGTCATTGTAAAAAGAAAGAAAAGTTTGGTGTCTTTTGGGAATTTATTTAAATGCCACATAAAAATTGTAATGGCATAAATGTTCACAAAACAATGCTTTTTTTCCTTTTCGTTATTATATGTATTTTAAGTCTCCATTGTTGAAGAGTTGTCTATTTGTACAAACTCCCAGAATTTTCAAAGGTTTTAGTTCTATAATTGTGACAGATTATTAGGGCTTTACTATAAAGAAACGACAGTCATTGACCATGAACCTTGTACCAGGCATGAGTTGCCAGTTTCTTCGTGTGTAAACTTGGAAGATTGGGCTATGACAGTGATGATAATGCTTAATATTTATTGAGCCATCGTTGCATGCCAGGCTAAGTGTTATATATACATTGTATGATTTAATTCTTTCATCACTGATTCTAGAGGCAGGTACTCACAGTTCCATTTTAGATCTGAGGATGCACACATAGGTAGTAGTGGTGAGAGAGACAGAGCTAAATCAAGACCTGGCTGGATACTTTTCTCACTGCCCCAGGCGGTGCTTCCTGTATTGTCAGTGTCTGACTGGTAGGTACTGTATTAATGAATGCACTGTGGAGGGCCAGAGTGGTCTCCCAAGGTCTAAATAAGCCTGTGAAAAGTGTCTACCATTCAATAGATTCCTTATCTTTAGATGTGAGCCTTTCCAGGATGCATTGTCCTTGTGGGGTCTTTTTCTTTTTTTGTATTGAGTTTTGACTTAGGAATTAAAAATCCTTTTTGTAAAATTTTTCAGGGTGGGTGAATAAAATGCTTAGCTTTCGAAATCTAAGAGAGAAGCATTTGAGTAGAGTACAAGCAAGGCTGAAGAAAATCGAAAGAAATTATGAAAAATATTTCAAGAAAGCAGACTTTTTTAAAATACAGGAATAAGCTCTACAGAGAGAAATAAGGTGTCCATGGCAGGGGAGTTTTCATGCTTGGAAGTAGAGAAACATGAACACAAAACAGCATCTAAACTCTTATGTAGTTTATTTCTCACACTACCATTTCTCATTCTACATTATGCCATTTAAACTTTGCATCAACCATGAGATAGAGCAGGGGTAGTCAACCTTTTTATACCTTCCGTCCACTTTTGTATCTGTTAGTAGTAGAATTTTCTAACCGCCCACCGGTTCTACAGTAATGGTGATTTATAAAGTAGGGAAATTACTTTACTTTATAAAATTTATAAAGCAGAGTTAGAGCAAGTTAAAGCATATAAAAATAATTACTTATCAAGTACTTTATGTCGGATTTTCGCTAAGTTTGGCAGAATATTTATAAAACAACTTACTATAGTTAAAGCTATCTTTTTATTTGTACTTTGGTTGCTCCGCTACCTCCCTCCATGAAAGCTGAAATGCCCACTAGTGGGCGGTAGGGACCAGGTTGACTACCACTGGGATAGAGGGTCAGTGATGCTGAGGTGTAGCTGGAGAGTGAAATAGGCCTGATGGCCCCCTAGAAGATAAAGGGGTGTAAAAGAAAAGAGTAGAACAATGTAACATTTCAAGGTATTTATTATTGTAATTTGTGGTTTTTGTTTTTTTCTGTTTTAAGTAATAGTCATAAATGCTAATATCATCACTTCATGCTTTTGGCTAAACAAGTAATTGGTTACAATTGATGGTATGTATCCTCTGTAACTCTGGCATCCTTCTCTGTAATTTATCTACTCATTCAGCATGAAGATGTTTGTTGAGAGCCTAATAAATGCCAGGCATTTTATGCTAGGCACTGGGTAGTCAGCCTATCCTTGCTTTCATGGTGCTTACAGCCTTATGAGTTCTAACAAGAAATGGATGGTATGATTTGAATACTCATTATGTCTGTAGAGTATAGAAGACTCATACTTCTGGCTAACAGAAAGTCTGATAAACTGGTCTGTACGTGCTTTTGACAAAAAAATCAGTTTTGCCAATTCAGTGAATTTGGGGCTCCAAATGCAGTTCAAAGAAAAAAATATAAGGTATTATGACAGAAGAGACATTAGAAAACCTGAAGAATTATGTTTTGTGGATGATTTGTTTAGCTGACACATTTGAAAATTTTTTCAAACAAAACTTTTCAAATGTTATTTTAAAAAAGATGTATTTATAGATTTTACGGTGGGGGGTCAAGAAGTATCAATTCATAGTTGCTTTGCTTTAGTTGTTCATTGCTGGTTTGTTGCATGTGTCTTGACCAGGCAAGCCCAAGGTTTTGAAACCGTGACCTCAGCTTTCCAGGTCGACGCTTTATCCACTGTGCCACCACAGACCAGACTCAGATGTTATCGACTAGACAGATTGATTCAGCCACTTACCTGGTATTTGACTCTGTAAAATGAAAAGATTTTTCCAGGTGTAGTTCATTCCTTATTTAAAGTGAAGTATTCATGCTGCTGATGAATAGGAATGGATTTAGAATACGTGTGGAAAAGCATTTGTTTTTCAGTGTTCAGAAATGACAGTTACTTGGAACAAAAGTTTCTGGGTCCAGCCTAGAAGTGAAATGCCCCTTGTGATTGTGTATGATGAAGACCTTCTGTTTCCCAAGGTGGGTCATGTTTGGTTGTGATGACGTTCTCCTTCCTAAGCCACAGTTGTGGGCACCCTGGTCTTGTGTGAGTGGCATGGAGACTGGGAAGCTAATAGCTTCTTTTCTCTCATATCAGCTTAATAAAAGGGGCCCACCCTGAGGTTGGCAGCTGGGAAGTCTCAAAAGATAAAATTCCTGTCCCTAGCTATGGGCATGTGACAGACTATGTGACAGTCTCCTGGTAAGGGTGAACCCCTAGAAAGCAGAATATCCACAAATCGTGTTAAGGCTCAGCTTTGCTCTCTCCTGGTCTCCTGAGCCCCTGGTGACTTGGCAGGGACAAGGGAATTTACCTAGGATTGGAAATGGTAGTGCTCAATCTTGAATTGTAGGAATTTCCCATGATTCAGATTGCTATTGCCCATTGGGTGTTGGGACACTTTGTTTTGTAGAAAGCATAGCTGTGTTATGTTGCAACATCCTGGCTTTCCTTCTTTCTTTTCCTTTGTCAATTCTTTGAACTAGAGAATGGGGAAAAGTGGTAACAGCATAATGGTAAAAGAAGTGATGGTGTGGGTATGGATGGGCCTTCCATAAACCCTCCACAACCTGTCTTGTCTTTCTAAAAAGCCACACCTTGTATATTTGGTTTTATACATACTTCTTTTTGTATTTTTCTGAAGTTGGAAATGGGGAGGCAGTCAGACAGACTCCCACATGCACCCGACCGGGATCCACCCGGCATGCCCACCAGGGGGTGATGCTCCGTTGCAACCAGAGCCATTCTAGCGCCTGAGGCAGAGGCCATAAAGCCATCCTTAGCACCCGGGCCAACTTTGCTCCATTGGAGCCCTGGCTGTGGGAGGGGAAGAGAGAGACAGAGAGGAAGGAGAGGGGGAGGGGTGGAGAAGCAGATGGGCGCTTCTCCTGTATGCCCTGGCCGGGAATTGAACTTGGGACTCCCACACGCCAGGCCGACGCTCTACCACTGAGCCAACCTGCCAGGGCCTTTATACATATTCTTATGTGCTTAGACTCATAGATGAGGACATTAGTAGAATTAGTCAACTTTTCTCACACCCAAACAGTTGTGAGACGTATTTGAATTGAAATAGGATGATAAAAAGTTTCAGCCTGACAAGGCCGTAGTGCAGTGGATAGAGCATCAGACTGGTACGTGGAGGACCCAGGTTTGAAACCCCAAGGTCACCAGCTTGAGCGCAGGCTCATCTGGCTTAAAGGTGGAGTTGCTGACTTGAGCTGGGATCATAGGCATGACCCCAAGGTCGCTGGCTTGAGCAAGGGATCACTCACGCTGCTGTAGCCCCCTGGTGAAGGCACATATGAGAAAGCAATGAACAACTAAGGTCTCAACGAAGGATTGATGCTTCTTATCTCTCTCCCTTCCTGTCTGTCTGTTTATATCTATCCCTTTCTCTATGTCATATACACATACACACACGGTCATAGTGGACAAAAGATGGCAAACCAATAAAAAACCAAAACGAAAGCATGAACCCGAGACATAATACCTTGCTGCAACTGCAAAAGTTATATGTGCATTTGGACTAGAAGTAAACTACAAAAGAAAACTGGTAAATTTGAGACGGTGGGTGAATTTTTAAAGTTAAGAAAATTTAAAGCTTTTGTGCAAGATAGAATAAGCACACCCATGCCTGTGGCACAAAGCTTTCATCTTGTAATCCTGGGATACTGGTGTCCCTGTTTTGCAAAGGAGAGAATTAAGACTCAGAGATTTGAGGATTTGCCCAAGGACACTGAAGTAATAGACTCAGTCAGGATTTGAACTCGTGTTTCAATTCCAATGTTTGTTTTACAATTTCTACACTGGACTAGGGACCCTAATGCTGACACTGCCATGTTTATCTAACTATTCTTTTGAGTTTACCTGCTCTTGTCCTGGCCTGGGCACATTCTCCTAGGAAAAGTGCTTTGAGATGCTTGGCAGAGCCAGTAAGGGGAGCTTCAGGCACCAACTGTTCATCCTCTCCCCTGCAAATAGGAAGGAAACCCTAATGGCTCCTGCTTTCTGGTTTAGATGAAGTTTCATTTTCATGTTCTTAGATGAAAGAGCATTGCGTTAACAAAATACTCATTGATTTTTTTTTTTTTAAGCAACAAAGAGAGAGTGACAGAAAGAGGGACAGGCAGGAAGGGAGAGAGATGAGAAGCATCAATTCTTTGTTGTGGCACCTTAGTTGTTCATTGATTGCTTTCTCGTATGTGCCTCGACTGGGGGGTTACAGCAAAATGAGTGACCCCTTGTTCGAGCCAGCGACCTTGGGCTTCAAGCCAGCTAACATTGAGCTCAAGCCAGCGACCATGGGTCATGTCTATGATCCCCTGCTCAAGCCAGATGAGCCCATGCTCAAGCCAGTGACCTCTGGGTTTTGAACCTGGGTCCACTGCATCCCAGTCCAACGCTCTTATCTACTGCGCCACTGCCTGGTCAGGCCACATTGATATTTTTTAAAGAAAATGTATGTGCATGTAGACAAAACCTGGAAGGCAACAAACAAAAATGTTGGTTATGTTGGAGGCTTGTTTTTATTTATTTCATGGGCTTTTGTATCTGGAGACTTTTATGAATCTCCAGATTCAGGACAACACAATAGCTTAAAAGCTATGAAATAGAACCTACAAAACCATATTGAGACACAAAAGCTGGGTAGTTGCCAAAAACAAGGCCTAATCAGTGGTTCTTTCTCAGGAACTGCCTGCTGTGTCCAGGAGTCAACGCTTGTTATCTCTTTGTATACAACTCTTCTTGTCCTATAACTATGATGAAGCAACCCCAAATTGAGGGGCATTCTACAAAATGACTGGCCTGTATTCACAATGTCAGAGTTATAAAAGACAGAGTCTGAGAAAACTTTCTATATAATAGAAGGTAAAGACATGGTAACCAAGTGTGCTGGAATCCTGAATTGGGTCTTGGATCAGGAAAATAAATGTGATAAAGGGCATTATTGGGACAGCTGGCCAAATCTGAGGAAGGGCAATCAATACATTAAGTATGGAATCAGTGTTAAATTTCCTGAATTTGATAAATGTACTGTGCTTATGTGTAAAAGGGTGTTCTTAGACACAGAGTACAGTACTTAGGAGGAAAGGACCGTACTGCCTGCAGCTTACTCTCACGTGTTGTGCAAAAACCGTGTGTGTGTGTGTACACACACACCCTTCCGGGTCTAATTCCTTACAGCCTGGTAGGAAGAACTATGTGTGTGTCAGATGGTTTACTGGGTATGTATGTGCAGAGAACTTTGGAACTCAGAAGAGAAACTGGTCAGTGTCTTCATAGGAACTGTATTCTATCCTAGTGAGGGCTGGAGGTGCGGGTTTCTAGTGAAAGAGCACATCCAGAAGAAAGCGTGCTGATGCAGGGGATAGCTCAGTGTGTTGTGGCTGGAAGGTAGGATGCATCAGGAGGTACTGGAGAAAGGAAGGGCTGAGACGTGGGCAGAAGCCACATTCTGATGGCCATGTATACCATGCAGAAGATTTTTAACTGCGTCCATAGACATGGTGGAGATGATCAAGATTCTTTGGCTGCATAACATTAAACCAGCTACAATGGCTTAAATGACAGGAAATGTGTTTTCTTGTGTAACAAGAAGTCTGAAGATGGGGAGGCTCCAGGGTTGGATAATTCATCTCAGGCATGGCTTCATGAATGCAGGTGCTTGCATTTTTGCTGCGCTGTCCTTAATGTGTGAGTGGTGTCTCTTCTGGTTGAAGAAGGTTGCCACAGATCCAGGATGAAATCTAGTGAAAGGGGGCTCTTTCTTAGCATCCCTTGCTATTATTAGGAAGGATAACCTTTTCCAGAATTGCCTGGGCCAACTTGCCTTCAATTTTCCTTAGCTGCGATTGTGTCGCCTATAACGGGAAGATGATTGTGGTATTTGGCTTCTCCAGTTGCTCTTTCTCCTTTGGCCAGAAGGGTTTTGCCCTTCCTGAGAGGAACATCTGAGGCAACCAGCCAAGAGGGGTTGTTGTATAAATAGTCAAAAGGGTTTGACGCTGTAGAAAAAAAACTAATTTTCTAAAAGTAAGTGGTGGGGCCCTGGCTGAATAGCTCTGTTGCATAGTCCTGAAGTGCAGAGGTTGCCGGTCAATCCCTGGTCAGGGCACATACAGGAGCAGATCAGTGTTCCTCCCTCCCTCTCCCCCTTTCACCCTTTCTCTCTCTCCCACCTTTCTCCTTCTCTAGTTCCCTCTCTCCTTCTCTGTTTTCCTCTTTCCCCCTTCTCCTTTCCCCTCTCACCCTCTTCTCTCCCTTCACCCCCCTCACCCCCCCTCTCTCTTCTCTGTCCCTCTCTCTCCCTCTCTCCCTCTCTCTCCCCCTCTCCCCCTTTCCCCCCTCTCCCTCTTCCTCCCTCTCCTGTCCTCTTTCTCTAAAACCAATAAATAGAAATAAACAAATAAAGAATGTATTAAAAAAATAAGAGTGGTGGCAAGGGAAGTGGCTGCGTTCAAGTTTAAAAAAAAAGCGCCACATTCACTCATCTCCTTCACCGCTTTACCAGGCCACTCTGTTTGTCAGTGTTACTTTCCGGCCACTGCCCCTGTGCACTTGCTTTAGTTGTAATCTTACTCTAGGTGCCATTTTTGCATGCAGTTTCTGTTGGCATCTTTTTACACACCATATAAGCATTTTTTATATTTTACAGTCTTCATATTTATTTATTTATTTATTTTAGTGAGAGGGAGGGAGAGAAACAGAAAGGGAGAGAGATGAGAAGCATCAACTCTTAGTTGTATCACTTTAGTTGTTCATTGATTACTTCTCATACATGCCTTGACTGGGGCTCCAGCTGAACCAGTGACCCCTTGCTCAAGCCAGCCACCATGGGATCATGTTAATGATCCCACACTCAAGCAAGTGACCCTGAACTGAAGCCAGCAACTTTGGGGTTTTGAACCTGGGTCTTCAGCATCCCTGGTTGAAGCTTTATTCACTGAGCCACCATTGTTCAGGCATTCGTAATTATTTTAATAAGTGTATAATGTTTTATAGCAATTTATTAAACCTAATATTGGACAATAGTAATAATAAAGGCTAATACTTACTGAGCACTTACTACCCAACTGTTTCAGTGTTCTACATTTATTCATTTAGTCCTCGCAACAGTCCTGTGGGGTGTGGTAGCCATTGTCATCCCAGTTTCCAGATTAGAAAACTCAGGCACAGAAAGTCTAACTTACCCATGATTACACAACTAATTAGTGGGAGTTAGCAGCAGAGCTGGAGTTCAAATGCAAGCAGTCTGGGTCTAGAAACTATCTCTGATGTTGTTATCCCTTTTTTTTTTCTTTTTTTTTTTTGTATTTTTCTGAAGCCGGAAACAGGGAGAGACAGTCAGACTCCCGCATGCGCCCGACTGGGATCCACCTGGCACGCCCACCAGGGGGCGATGCTCTGCCCCTCCAGGGCGTCGCTCTGTTGCGACCAGAGCCACTCTAGCGCCTGGGGCAGAGGCCAAGGAGCCATCCCCAGCGCCCGGGCCATCTTTGCTCCAATGGATCCTTGCTGCGGGAGGGGAAGAGAGAGACAGAGAGGAAGGAGAGGGGGAGGGTTGGGGAAGCAGATGAGCGCTTCTCCTGTGTGCCCTGGCCGGGAATCGAACCCGGGACTTCTGCATGCCAGGCCGACGCTCTACCACTGAGCCAACCGGCCAGGGCCTGTTATCCCGTTTTTTGATGTTACAGATAAATACTGTGATGAACATATTTCTACATAGCTTGTCCTTACACATGAATGCACAGCCAGGTTGCTGTGGGTTGAACAAGGCATGGCTGCTGGTGGACTAGAGGTGACATAGATAGATCACGTGGTAGAGAAATGTTACTTTGAGAGGGACCAGCAAAAAGGAGTTGCTTTGATTTTTATGTTCAATTACCAGGAAGGATGATCTATTTTGTTTACTGTTTAATCTTCTGTTGTGATACTTACCTGCTATTGTTCTTTGTGCATTTATACTTGGAAGTCAGTGTGCTTCTCATTTATGTACGATTAACAGTAACCCCTTTTATAGGATACAAGTATTATTTAAGCTCCTATTTTTTTAACTATTTTTAGTTTATATATGTCTTTATTTTCTACAGCATCAACATTTTGAGAAATCTCATTTTCTGTTAAGGCTAGTTTTTTTTTTAAATAATTTATCTTTTAAATATGTAATTACTTAAGATTAGGCTTTAATTTTCCCAAATTGTTGTTCATCTAACCTGATGCCTAATTGCTTTTTACACAATTCATTCTTAAAAGCATTTTTACCTTGTAATTGTGTTTTTTTTAAATTCCCCATTGTTTTCCTCTAATTTTTATATCTGTGTTTGTCCCCATACAACACAATTTAATTGTCGTTTGAAAATATAGGATCAGCTGTCAGAGGTGAGGGGGGTTGGGGACTGGATGAAAGGAGGTGAAGGGATTAGTTTAAAAACATATACATAACATACTGTACACATAACAGTCGAGTGTGGTGACAGCCACTGGGAAGGGAGGCTGGGGGTAGGTACAGGTGGGTAAAGGGGGACAGAAATGAGGACGAAAATAGACTTTGCTTGGGGGTGATGGGCACAGAACGCAGTGTGCAGATGATATTTCATTGAGTTGTACACTTGAAATCTGTATGGTTTTGCAAACCAGTGTCCTCCAATGAATTCAGTTTTAAAAGTAAATAAATACATAAGGTTTTAACAAAAAGAAAATATATGATCAAATCTAATAGGGCTGGCCTTCCCTCTCATCTCTGTTTTAAGTTTTTCAGAATTTGAAAAATATTCTTCCTTGTTTTATTTTTCCAGATGAACTTTCAGGTCATTTTGACATTACTGTTAAGGCCTGGTAGTGTTCTGTGTTACATATGCCTCTTTAGGTTAAGCTCATACTAGCATAAGACAGTTGGAGAAGTATTATGGTTGCTTAGTTTCTCATTTCCATTTCTGTTTAATTTCTAGATTTTGGACCATTGTTTGACTTGGAAAATGATCTTCCTGATGAGCTGATCCCCAATGGAGAATTAGGCCTTTTAAACAGTGGGAACCTTGTTCCAGATGCTGCTTCCAAACATAAACAACTGTCGGAGCTTCTGCGCGGAGGCAGCGGCTCCAGTATCAACCCAGGAATAGGAAATGTGAGCGCCAGCAGTCCTGTACAGCAGGGCCTCAGTGGCCAAGCTCAAGGGCAGCCGAACAGTGCGAACATGGCCAGTCTGGGTGCCATGGGCAAGAGCCCTCTGAACCAGGGAGATTCTTCAGCCCCTAGCCTGCCCAAGCAGGCAGCCAGCACCTCTGGGGCCACTCCCCCTGCTTCCCAACCACTGAATCCGCAAGCACAAAAGCAAGTGGGGCTGGTCACCAGCAGCCCTGCCACATCACAGACAGGACCTGGGATCTGCATGAATGCTAACTTTAACCAGACCCACCCAGGCCTCCTCAATAGTAACTCTGGCCATAGTTTATTGAATCAGGCCCAGCAGGGGCAGGCGCAAGTCATGAATGGATCTCTGGGGGCAGCAGGCAGAGGAAGGGGAGCTGGAATACCATACCCTGCTCCCGCCATGCAGGGGGCCACAAGCAGCGTGCTGGCTGAGACGTTAACACAGGTTTCGCCGCAAATTCCCAGTCATGCGGGACTGAACACGGCACAGGCAGGAGGCATGACCAAGGTAAGTGAGCGTCAGTGCTTTGACTGTTTCCTACGAACTGGAAGCTTCTCTCCAGTAATGTGGTAAAATAGGGTGACGTGGTACCTTCCTGTTCTTCAGGCTTTCCTCTTGCTCTTACCACTCGGAAGAGACACATTTGATATCTGGAGCCCTTCTTTTCGGGATGAATATCTCTGCCCCTATGTTTTAAAAATGGGAATTCTTTTTTTTTTTTTTGCATTTTTCTGAAACTGGAAACAGGGAGAGACAGTCAGACAGACTCCCGCATGCGCCCGACCGGGATCCACCCGGCACGCCCACCAGGGGCGACGCTCTGCCCACCAGGGGGCGATGCTCTGCCCATCCTGGGCGTCGCCATGTTGCGACCCTCCTGGGTGTCGCCATGTTGCGACCAGAGCCACTCTAGCGCCTGGGGCAGAGGCCACAGAGCCATCCCCAGCGCCCGGGCCATCTTTGCTCCAATGGAGCCTTGGCTGCGGGAGGGGAAGAGAGAGACAGAGAGGAAGGCGCGGCGGAGGGGTGGGGAAGCAAATGGGCGCTTCTCCTATGTGCCCTGGCTGGGAATCGAACCTGGGTCCTCCGCACGCTAGGCCGTCGCTCTACCGCTGAGCCAACCGGCCAGGGCCAAAAATGGGAATTCTTAAGAGAAACCAAACGTAGAATAGCATGCACATCAGGCAGTTGAAAACATAGGGAATGTGTTTGAACTGATTGCCAGTTTTCAACCTCTGAGGAAAATGTGTGGAAATAAGACCACGTGGTTGAAAGAGGCAGCTTCTGCTGAGAATCAGCTTGTTGTGTCAGGGACCTGGTAAAGGCTGCGTGCCCCAGCTGGCTGAGTTCTTCCTCTTTGTACCCTTTCCTTTTCTACAGCCAGCCGGTAAAGTGTCTCTTGTCACAGTCTCCATTTTACCAACAAAAAAGTTGTGTTTCAAGCTGGTCAGCTACTTGCCCCAGTTAACAGGGAAGAGGTGCCAAAGCCAGGGGCAGCATGGGTCCTTGGGTGTCAGGGGAAATGCAGAGCACTGGTTCTCAGAGTGGGGTCCCCAACAGACTCACCTGGGAGCTAGTTAGAAGTGTAGAGCTGCTGACTCCGAAACTGAGGGTGGGCCCAGCACTCTGGGTTTTAAGAAGTGTCCAGGTGGTTGTGAGGCCTGGTGGGCAAGGTTGAGAGCTCTGCTTGTGGGCAAAGGCCTAGGCTGGGGTTTCTAGCCACCAGCCTTGCAACTGGTGTAGAGAGCATGAACCGAACTTGGAGAACAGGGACAGCAAATGCCCAGAAAGATAAGAGACAACTGGAGAAGAAGAGAGTTGACAAGGGAAGAAGAGTGCAGGCTGATTGGCACTGAAGGACCAAATCCAGCAGAAGCTCTGAGACAGAGTTCTAAACTCTAGCCACCAGACTCCTACTGCAGGCAATACTTGGTATAGCAAGTACAGAACAATACAGTAGTGGTTTGTGGGCTGTTCTTTGGATTTGATTAGTCCTGTGTAAGGAAAAGGGAGAAATGAGAATAGAACACACTTCTCCACAAGGTTGATTGCTAACATTAGGTGATGGATACAAAGTCCTGTGACTATCTTAAGTAAGGAGCAGATTTTTTAAACTTAAACCAAAGCGGCCCTGGTAAGTTAGCTTAGTCTGTTAGAGCATTGTCCCGAAACGACAAGGTTCGGATTTGATCTCCAGTCAGGGCACACACAAGAAGCAATCAATGAATCCACGACTGGTGGAACAACAAATGAATACTTCCCTTCCCTCTCCTCTCTCTCCCCCTTCTTCTCTCTGTCTCCTAAAAAAAATCAATAACGATTAAACCCTGGCCAGATAGCTCGGTTAGTTGGAGTGTCGCCACGGAGTGCAGGTTGCTGGTTCAGTTCCTGGTCAGGCACATGCAGGAGCAGCTCAGTGTTCCTATCTCTCTCTCACCCTGCCTTTCTGAAAAAAAAAGAAAAGTGAAGTAATTCCCACCATCAAAATTGCATTTATCGATTTTGAAACATCAGCAAAGGGGAATGCAAACTTAAATTTTAGTTGTTCCTGCCATTTGAATAGGGGCAGTAGTGGGATTCAAATAATTTAACAACCAGTTCTCTGCCCTAATGACTGTTTTAAGTATAAAAAAACGATATACCAAAAGGTAGTTTATTATTTCGTGCATTTAATACTTAAATAAGAACAATAAAAGAGGTACACAAAACTAGGTTATGTTATGAGTTTTAAAATATTAACAAAAAAATAATAATACCTGACAAAACACAGTAAAACTTATTTAATGTTTCCAATGACAGCTTGTTGCCCCCTGGTTGTTTTGCCCTTTTTCTCTTTGTTACATGTTTGCTTACTGAAGTAACAAATACGAGAGAATTAAAATGTAGTATTTCATCAAAGATATAAAGAATTTTACGAAATGAATGAATAAAAATTACATGCATAGTTCTGTCAAATTTTTTTCACCTATGGATGAAATGAACATTACTATGGGTGTTTAGAATATGCTGTTGTGCAGATGAACATTAAAAAAAGAGTAAGGAATGTAAATTTGTGATTTCCATATTAAGCCGCTGTCCAGGCACTCACCTTAGAGAGAACCTTGATTACAAGCACCATTTTAACAACTGGTTCACCAAACTCAAAAATTAGGAATCGGTTCTGCCTAATCGGTGCGAACCTTCTGAATCCCACCACTGGGTATGTGTATCTTAAAAATTATTAAGGGCCCGCCTGACCGGTGGCGCAGTGGATAGAGCATCGGACTGGGATGCGGAGGACCCAGGTTCGAGACCTCGAGGTCACCAGCTTGAGTGCGGGTTCATCTGGTTTGAGCAAGGGCTCACCAGCTTGAGCCCAAGGTTGCTGCCCCCGAGCAAGGGGTTACTCGGTCTGCTGAAGGCCCGTGGTCAAGGCACATATGAGAAAGCAATCAATGAACAACTAAGAAGTCGTAACGAAAAACTAATGATTGATGCTTCTCATCTTTCTGTTCCTGTCTGTCTGTCTGTCCCTGTCTATCCCTCTCTGACTCTCTCTCTGTAAAAAAAAAAAAAATTATTAAGGGCCCCAAGGGGAGATTTCTTTAAAATATAATATGAGTTGTATCTATCAATATTTACCACACTGGATACTAAGGCAGGGACTTATAAAATACAAGTACACATCTTCATTGCCTATAGGTATTCCAAAGAGGCCAACAGTGAAGAGTAGGGTGGAGACTGGCATTTTTGAAAGATTGTCATGGCCTTTGGGTAGGACAAAACAGTATTGGTGGGCAAATAATAAGAGCAAGAGACAAGATCATAAGCTATTCTTTATAACATAATGATAGCAGAGCCCCATAAGATTTTAAAATGCACACGGTGAAAAGAAACATTTTATTTTTTTATTTTTTGTCTTATTCCGAAGTTAGAAGCAGGGAGGCAGTCAGACAGACTCCCGCATGCGCCTGACCGGGATGCACTCGGTATGCCCACCAGGGGGTGATGCTCTGCCCATCTGGACCGTTGTAACTGAAGCCATTCTAGCACCTGAGGCGGAGGCCATGGAGCCATCCTCAGCGCCTTGGCCAACCTTGCTACAATAGAGCCCTGGCTGTGGGAGGGGAAGAGAGAGATAGAGAGAAAGGAGAAGGGAAAGGGTGGAGAAGCAGATGGCGCCTCTCCTGTGTGCCCTGGCTGATAATCGAACCCAGGACTTCCAGACGCTGGGCCATCACTCTACCGTTGAGCCAACCGGCCAGGGCCAAGAGAAACGTTTTTAAAACATAATTTTGTTTAAAAATTATCACACAGGAAATGCGTATTTTCTGTGAAGTAACTCAAATAGTAAAAAGAGTAGCCCCTCACGCCTTATAGATAACTACTTCTATACAGATATATAGATATTTATTAACACACACCCTTTTGAAATACCAAATGGAACCAGACTACTTAAGCACTTTGCTTTTTTACCTAACAGTATACATATAATGTATATACATAGAACAGTGTTTCAGTGCACACAGATTTTTATTTTTTTCCTACTGATAGCAAATTGTTTCATCATGTGATGCACCGTAATTTATCTACTTCATCTTCTATGATGAACGTTTGTACTGTTTCCAACTTCTCATCAGTACAGACAGTGCTGCAATGAATCCATCCTTGTTTAGACATAATCACCAATCATGGGGTAAATGCTGAAAAGCGAGGTTAACAAAAGACTTTGTTAAAAGTTTTGTTTTTAGAAAGTAATAATGCACATGGTTTAATAATACCCCCCCAACTGAAAAGTTAATTTCCCTTAATATTTTTATTTTTGAGAGGAAGGGGCAGAAAGAGAGAGAGAGAGAGAGAAAGAAAAGCATCAACTCATTGTTCCACTTTGTTGTGTCATTGATTGCTTCTCATATGTGCTCTGACTGGGGCTTGAGTTTGTGACTCCAGCCTTGAACTGACAACCTCGGTGCTCCAGGATGCCTCTCTGTCTACTGCGCCAATGGCCAGGGCTCCCTTAATTCTTCACCTTTGGTTCTCCCAAATTCTTTCACCAAGGACAATGAACTGTTTCTTACCTCTCCTGCAAGAGGTAGTCTGTGCATGTAGAGGTGTAGTGATGTGTGTGTGTAGATATCTGTTGTAAACATAAAGAGTAGTATATGTAACCAATGTGTGTGTATGTGAATACACGTGCATCTTCCCATCACTTAACAATGTAAGGTGAAAGTTAGTCTATGTTAGATAGAGCTCACAGTCCTTCTTACTAGATATGATGCAGTAGAAACTTAGGTAATAAGTTAGAAGACTAGTGCCCCATTGTTTCCAGTGTTGTGCTGCTTCAGCAGTTTTTATTTGTATTTTACATCTGTGTACATGAGTGACTCTGTCTGCTGGATAAATTCTTGGGAATAAAATCTGGATTGAAGGATATATAGACATTTTTAATAAGCCTAGATATTGCCAAACACTCTCCGGAAACACTCACCAGTAGCAAATGAGTCTATCCCCCCAGTTGTCACCAACACAGATATTACTCCTTACCGATTTGCTACTCTTAGGCAAATTAAGTAAATGTCTCTTAAGTTCTTGGACATTTATATTTTGCTATTAATCATATTCTTTGTTTTTCTGAGGCATTGTTCCTCCCCTTTTTTTGTTTATATTTCTAATATTCTTTGTATAGTAAAGGTTTAAGCCTTTTAATAAATGCATGTTATCTTCCTTTTTTCATTTGTTAAAGTCAGTTTTACTAGGAATATGGCCTAGTTTACATGGGATACTGTATAAACTGTACAAATGGGCCTGACAAGGCGGCGGTGCAGTGGATAGAGCACTGGCCTGAGGTGCAGAGGACCCAGGTTAGAAACCCAGAGGTTGTGGACTTGAGTGCAGGCTCACATGGCTTTAGAGAGGGCTCACCAGCTTGAGCACAGGGTTGCTGGCTTGAGCATAGGATCATAGACAGGAACCCATGGTCGCTGGCTTGAGCTCAAAGGTCACTGGCTTAGCTGGAGCCCCCTGTCAAGGCACATATGAGAAAGCAATCATTGAACAACTAAGGTGCTGCAACAAAGAATTGGTACTTCTCATCTCTTTCCCTTGTCTGTCTGTCCTCTCTCTCTCTCTCTCTCTCTCTCTCTCTCTTAAAAACACATACACCAAAAATAAACAAACAAAAAAAAACAACTTTACATATGGAATAGTTCTTGTGATGTTTTTATCAAATAGATGCTTTCAACTTGTACAGAAGTAATTTATCCATTTTTTTTCCTCTATAGCTTTTAAGTTTTATGTCATGTTTAAAAATGTTTTCTCTATTATAGAATCATGAACTACTCTTATGTATTTTTCCCCCTTATACCTTGACTGTTTAACTCAGAATTTTTTTTGGCTTAAGTGAGTAATAGAGATCTAGCTGTATAGTGTTTTTCCAAATTATAGTCATCCCAGTACCACTTATTTAGGTATTACTGATCCAGCTTTCCCCCACTACTGTGACATACCATTTCTGGTATCTTTTATTTAGTTTTCACACATGTAAGGTTTGGGTCTAATTCTGAACCTTTTCTTTTGTTTCATTGATCTTTGCTTATTCTGTGCTAGAAACTTATGCTACCTGTATAATGAGTTTAGTATATAATGGAGCTAGCTGCTCATTACTCTTTTTAATTTTTTTAATTTTTATTTATTCATTTTAGAGAGGAGAGGGAGAGACAGAGAAAGAGAGAGAGAGAGAGAGAGAGAGAGAAGGGGGGGAGGAGCTGGAAGCATCAACTCCCATATGTGCCTTGACCAGGCAAGCCCAGGGTTTCGAACCGGCAACCTCAGCATTTCCAGGTCGACGCTTTATCCACTGCGCCACCACAGGTCAGGCTCATTATTCTTTTTTAAGAATTCAATACTTTTCTTTGCCATTCCTCTAAGATACTCTTCCAAATGTATGGTTCTCAACCTTTTCTGCATATCAAAATTATGTGCACATCGAAATGTGATGCCTGAACCTATTGCAGACCAATTCAGTTAGAATCTTTGGGGTATGGCATGAACATTAATATAGTTTGTAGTTCCTCTTGATTATACAGTGTGTCCATAAAGTCATGGTGCACTTTTGACCGGTCACAGGAAAGCAACAAAAGATGATAGAAATGTGAAATCTGCACCAAATGAAAGAAAAATCCTACCAGTTTCTGTAGGATGATGTGGCAGCATGTGCGCATGCGCAGATGATGATGTAACATTGTGTTTACAGCGGAGCAGCCCACGGCCATGCCAGTCGAGATGTGGACGGTACAGAGGAAAGTTCAGTGTGTTCTGTGGCTCACTAAAGTCAAATCCGTGACGAAAGTGCAACATGAATATTGGCGCGTTTATAATGAAGCGCCACCACATAGGAATAACATTCCTCAGTGGGATAAGCAGTTGAAGGAAACCAGCAATTTGGTGGAGAAACCCCATTCTGGTAGGCCATCAGTCAGTGACGAGTCTGTAGAGGCTATACGGGATAGCTACCTAAGGAGCCCTAAAAAATCTGTGCGTGAGCCCACATGGAACTGCACTGAATAGGTATGAAACTGGGAGAGTTTTCCTTTTATTTGGTGCAGATTTTACATTTTTATCGTCTTTTGTTG
Source organism: Saccopteryx bilineata (assembly GCF_036850765.1). Classification (NCBI taxonomy): domain Eukaryota; kingdom Metazoa; phylum Chordata; class Mammalia; order Chiroptera; family Emballonuridae; genus Saccopteryx; species Saccopteryx bilineata. The sequence goes on from NC_089493.1 coordinate 286,344,522, forward strand.
CTTTCCTATGACCGGTCAAAAGTGCACCATGACTTTACGGACACACTGTAATTCATGGCAGCCACAGCTGAGAACTCCTCTTTCAGATAAAGTTTAGGACTGTTTTTTTAATCCTTAAAAACAAACAAATAAAATTAATAGGATTTGATTGGGATTGTATTGAACTTTATAAATCACCTTAAGGAGGAATTTGACATTTTAGCAATTTTGTGGCTTCATGAGTTGTTTTATTATGTATGTACAAATTGTCTTCTCATGGAGTCTTAAGTTGCTCAGAAGAATAGTGTAGTGTTCTTTATATAGGTAATATACCTTTCTTATTAAACTTAGTCCTGGATGTATTAATAAATTTGTTGTTGCTATTGGGAATGAGTTCTATTTCATCACCTAAGTGGCTGTTGTTTTAATATAGAGAAGATATTGATGTATATTTGTTATTTATATATATTTCACTTTGGTAATTTGGGCACTTTATTGAATTCTCTTTTCTGATGCTTTTTCAGGTGATTCTCTTGTGTTTTCTTAGTAGAGAGTCATCTTTGCATTGTTGGTAATTTTGTGTTCTCCTTGCCAGTATATCTGTCAGTGTTATTCTCCTGGCTACAGATGTTGAGAAATGCTCTGCACAGAGAAGGTGGCAGGCAAAGCCAGAGACTAGTAGGAAAAGGAAGATATGTGATGTAGCTGACCAGTGAGTCATGAATTCTTTCTAAGGTTGATAAAAATGTGTTTTTGCAACCTGAGTAATGCTTTTAGTCCTTTCTTACAAGTAACAAATCGGAAAGAGGACCAGAATAGTTTGTACAGTAAGCCTTCACAGAGGATTAGATTAGTGCTTATATTTTTATAAGGTTTTTGAAATATTCTTATATTAGAAAGTGGTCAGAAAACATAAAGGTTTGGTTTAAATCCAGACCCTCTGGAGCCAGTCCAGCATTTTGGTCAGATAGCATAAAGCTATCTGAGTGGTTCTTAGATTTGAGTATCCAGAAGAATCACTGTAGGCTTGTTAACTCAGGATCCTGGGCCTGCCCCCAGAGTTCCTGATTCAGCGGGTTTGGGATGGGGCCTGAAAATTTATGTTTCTCGCCAGTTTCTTGGTGACCCTAGCTCTGAAAACCTGTATGCTGAAGGAATGAATTAGTTAGGATGTAATCAGTAAAGAATTAGTAGGGCCAAGTCAGCTGTTAAAGAAATGCATGACGCATCTACTTTCTCTATTTTAAAATAATTGAACATTTTAAATATTTAATAGCAAAGAGAAATAATACTGCACATTTGTCTGATGCTTTTCTCATTTTTATGTAATGTCATCTTACTTGATCCTTAGTAAGGCAAAGAAAATAAGGGACTGTTATTTTAAGCAAATCTTAATTTGGCTTTTTTAAAAAAAGATAACAATGGAAATAAATGGTTCATCTATAGAATGAAAAGACTGAAAGCTTTGAGTTAATACAGTGCACTGTGAGATGTATCATACATGGATCCTATCGGCACAGGTTTTTGGTTAGAAATATTAGGCAGTTTTGTACCGGCTCATTACCATGACTTTAATGGAAGGTTTGTTCTTTAGAATATGTGATTCAGGGTGTGCCTAACTTCACATGATAATTACCTATGAATTTATTTCATTTTCAAATGTTTTACTTAGTGAGATTATGAGAGATATAGTGAGATATTATATAACTGGATATTGTTAGCAGCAGCAGCAGAGGAGACTGCCTTCCCCAGATGCAGTAGTGTAGCTGAATGCTTCAAAAAGAAAAACTTGGGCTCTGGAGTCAACTGCCTCAGTTCAAATCCAGGCTCCACTAATTGTTATCCCTGGCAAAATTACATAGTCATTCTGGGTCTTAGTTTTTTTTGTCTTTTTAATGAGGATGATAGTAGTGCCTGACTCTGAAAATTGTGTAGATTAAAAGGGGCTAATAATTTTATTTTTTTTAAGAGAGAGAGAGGGACAGACAGGAAGGGCGAGAGATTAGAAGCATCAGTTCTTCGTTGTGGCATCTTGATTGTTCATTGATTGCTTTCTCATATGTGCCTTGATGTGTGTGGGGGGGCTCCACCTGATCCAGTGACCCATTGCTCAAGCCAGCAACCTCAAGGTTTTGAACCTGGGTCCTCAGCATCCAGACCGATGATCTATCCATTGCGCCATCACCTGGTCAGGCTAAGAGGGGATAATAATATCTTTCTTACAGAATTTTGTTAATTAAATGAGATGGTGTATATAAAGTCCTTTTTAAAATAAATAAATAAATAAATAAATAAATAAATAAATAAATACTTTCATCAAGAAGTCTGGGACATAGCACCACAGAAATAAGACAGTCCCAAGACACCAGAGTGTGATATTGAAGCAGACAGGTCAGCACTCTTCACTCTCCTCCTCTCCTTTACTACTATCTACTCCAACTTCCTCATTATTCTTCTCAAGGGCATCTATGACCTCACAGGCCTCCGAGAACTCTTCTTCCTTGATGCCCTTACCCACATATCAGTGCACAAAGGCACTCTTGGCATATATCAGGTCAAACTTGTTCAGGCGAGCCCAGGTCTCAGCAACAGCTATGGTGTTGCAAAGAAGCATACACACAGCTCTCTGTACTTTAGCCAGATCTCCACCAGGTACCACAATAGGAGACTGGTAATTAATGCCAACTTTGAAGCCAGTGGGGCACCAGTCCACAAACTGGATGATACATTTGGTCTTGATGGTGGCAGTGGCAGCATTGACATCTTTGGGAATCACGTTGCCATGGTACAACCAGCAGCAAAGCCATGTATTTACCATGACGAGGGTCACATTCCGCCATCTTGTTGGCTGGCAGAAAACATGCATTGTGATCTCTGCTACAGTAGGCTATTCATGGTAGGCTTTCTCAGCAGAGAAGATGGGCATATTGTGGCCAGAGGGAAGTGGATGTGGGAATAGGACACCAGATTGGTTTGGAATTCAGTCAGATTAATATTCAGGGCTTTATCAAACCTGAGGGAAGGAGTGATGGAGGACACAATCTAGCTAATAAGGCGGTTAAGGTTAGTATATGTTGGGCACACAATATCATGGTTTATACAACAGATGTTGTAGATAGCCTCCTTGCCAACCAAGAAGGAACAATCAAGAGTGCTTTAAGGTAGTGTAGGTGGTGAAGATGGAGTTACAGGGCTCGGAGTGCTTCAGGATGGTATAGGTGGTGAGGATGGAGTTACAGGTACAGGGCTCAGTGCTTCAGGATGGTATAGGTGGTAAGGATAGAGTTGTTATAGGGCTGTGGAAACCTGGGGGGCTGGGTAGATGGAGAACCCTAGATTGAACTTCTTTCCACAGTCAACAGAGAGACATTCTGTTGGAAGGTAAACCCAGAACTAGTTCCCCCACCAAAGCTGTGGAAAACCAAGAAACTCTGAAGACCTGTGCACTGGTAGGCCAGTTGCCGAATTCAGTCACAATGAGGTCGGTGATATCCTTGCCAGTGGTGTAGTGTCTGCAGGTATAGTTATTGAAAGCATCTTCCTTGCCTGTGGTGAAATGCTTAGGGTGGAAGAGCTGGTAGTAAGTACCAGTGCTAAGTAACTTCATCAATGACTAAGGGTTTCTTTCAGGTCTATAAACAGTGCCCTGAGAATATGCTTGCCAGCCCTGTCTCATTGAAGAACGTGTTGAAGGAGTCATCTTCTTCCCTAGTGGTTTTGTCACTTGGCATCTATCTGGTCATCAGGTTGGAAGCTGTGTTCCAGGCATTGCCAGTCTGGACACCAAGCTGGCCAATGCGAATGGAGATATACTCACTCGTAACTGAGACTTGTAGGGCTCCGTGGGTCTAGAGGAAGCTGGGGGATGGCAAAAAGGACTTCCCACTGACAGACTACCATGGAGTCTGAGGAAGAAGTCATTAAAGTTCATAGCACAATGCTTGGGTTTAACTGAAAAACTTTTAGAGAGGATTGGTTAGTTAGCTGGCTAAGTGTTTTTCTTACATAAAGGATTTGAGATAACCACAAAATATTTGAAGTGACGATGAGAGTGCCTTTTTTTTTTTTTTTAATTTTATTGATTTTAGAGGAAGAGAGAGGGACAGGAACATCAATCTGTGCCCTGACTGGGGATTGAACTGGCAACCTCTGCACTTTGGGACAATGCTATAACCAACTGAGCTGTCCAGCAGGGCAAGAGATTGTTTTCCTAATGTTTTCAATGAATATTTTCTAATAAATATAGTTTATGCTTATTATACAAAATTTTCAAGTCTAGAGAACATATTGCTCATAATTCTATCATTCAGGTCATAGCATTAACTTTTGGGGTTTTTTTTTTTGTTTGTTTGTTTAAGATTTTATTCATTTTAGAGAGGAGAGAGAAGGGGGGAGGAGCAGGAAACATCAACTCCCATATGTGCCTTGACCAGGGAAGTCAGGGTTTCGAACTAGCGACCTTAGAGTTCCAGGTCGACGCTTCATCCACTGCGCCACCACAGTCAGGCAGCATTAACTTTTTGATGTTTTCTCTACCACTCTTATCTATAGTTATCTTTTTGTAAAATTAAAGTTAGAGTCATATTTCCTTTTTTTTTTCCGAGACAGAGAGAGTCAGAGAAAGGGATAGATAGGGACAGACAGACAGAAACGGAGAGAGATGAGAAGCATCAATCATCAGTTTTTCGTTGTGACACCTTAGTCCAGGGGTCGGGAACCTATGGCTCATGAGCCCGATGTGGCTCTTTTGATGGCTGCATCTGGCTTGCAGACAAATCTTTAATAAAAAAATAATAATAACGTTAAAAATATAAAACATTCTCATGTATTACAATCCATTCATTTCCTGCCGCTCATGTTCATGGTTGTGGGTGGCTAGAGCGAATCATAGCTGTCCTCTGGGACAACACCAAATTTTTATTGGATAATGCATAACGTACACGGGTTCGTGTATGGCTCTCACAGAATTACATTTTAAAATATGTGGCATTCCTGGCTCTCTCAGCCAAAAAGGTTCCCGACCCCTGCCTTAGTTGTTCATTGATTGCTTTCTCATATGTGCCTTGACTGTGGGCCTTCAGCAAACCGAGTAACCCCTTGCTCAAGCTAGCAACCTTGGGTCCAAGCTGGTGAGCTTTTTGCTCAAACCAGATGAACCCATGCTCAAGCTGGCGACCTTGAGGTCTTGAACCTGAGTCCTCCACGTCTCAGTCCGACGCTCTACCCACTGTGCCACCTTCTGGTCAGGCTGGAGTCATTTTTTTATTCTAGTTTTTTATAACATTTTTTGTAACATAAACTGAATGAAGGTTTTACATAATAGCAACATTGACTACTTTGATTTAATAAGTCTCCCTGGTGACTGCTTTGAAGAAAATTACTTGTAAACCAAACCAGTCAACCTGTTACTTTCCAACTAAATGTCAACAATTAGAATCTGGAGTTAAAGACCTACATGTATTGATTTAAAAAATATTTCATTGTTTTAATTTTATTATTGAAGGAATAATTTACATACAAATGCACAGATCTTAAATGTTACAGTTTGATGTATTTGTCACAACTCAAGCCTGTATAACCCACACCCCTATCAAGATATAGGGCATTTCATTACCCCAGAAATTTCCTTTATGTTTCTCATTTTTCCTGTCCACCCTACCCCTACCCCAATAATCATTACTGATTTCCTTTACTATTACTGATACCCATTCTCATACTGCATATAAATGGAATTATACAGTATGTAGTTTTTTTGCAAAGATACTTTTGCTTACAGCATGTTTTTGAGATTCATCCATGATGTTTTCTGAATCAGTCGTTCTTTTTATTGCTAAATAGTATTTCATTGTGTGAGTATACCATGATTTGTTTATATATGTAGTTTTCTATTCATGGACATTGTGGTGGTTTTCAGTTTGGAGCTGTTAAGAATAAAGCTTCTGTGAACATTTTTGTACAAGTCTTTGTATAGAAATATAAACTTTCATTTCTCTTGGGTAAGTAACTAGGAATAGAATTGACTGGATAAGGAGAGGTCTGTTTCTGGACTCTAGTCCAAGAATTGTCAAGCTACATAGCCCATGGGCCAGATCTGGCTTGTAAACTGTTCTTTATGGCCCACAGCCTAAGAATGGTTTTCATCATTTTAAAGGGTTGGTTAAAAATAAACAAATAAAAAAGTGAAGGATGGAAAACATAGGTTGCCTGCTAAGACTAAAATATTTACTAACTGGTCTTTTACAGAAAATAAGTCGATCACCCCTCTTCTAGTCTATTCCATTCATCTATCTGTCCATTTCTTTAGTTTTATATGGTAAGCATTAAAATCAAGTTGCTAAGATTTTTCTGAATGTTGAACCAACCTTACATCCCTGGGTTAAATTAACCTTGCTGGATTGTAATACATTACCCTTTTTATATATTACTGGGTTTGATTTATTAAAATATTGTTCATGATGTAGTCATCTGTATTTGTGACAGATTTGGGTCTATATTTTCTTTTCTTGCAATCTTTTTTTTTAATCAAGAATATACTGGCTTAATAACATTACTTGGGAATTATTCTCTCTTCCCTTCTTTTCTGAAAGGGTTTGTCTGAGGTTGGTATTATTTAGGCCTTTAATGTGTGATAAAATTCACCAGTGAAATCCCCTGGGTCTGCAATTTTCCTAATGGAAAATTTTAATTATGGTTCAATTTGTGTAGTAAGTATAGGCAATTTAAATATTTCATTTCTTATGTTAATTTTGGTAATTTGTGTTTTTCAGGGAATTAATTCATTTCTTCTAAGTTTTTGAATTTATCTGGCATAAAGATGTTCATAACACAATGGTCCCCAAATTTTTTCTAGTGCCTTTAGAATCTGTGATTGTATAGTACCCCCTCTTTCAGTTCAGTCTGATATTTATGATTTGTGTTTCTCTCTGTTGTTTTTTCCTGATCATCCTATGTAGGCTTTGTCAACTTTATTGATATTTTCTGAAAACTGTCTCTCTCTTTTTTTAATTTATTTATTTATTTATTTATTTATTACAGAGACAGTGAGTCAGAGAGATAGATAGACAGGGACAGACAGACAGGAACGGAGAGAGATGAGAAGCATCAATCATTAGTTTTTCATTGCGCGTTGCAACACCTTAGTTGTTCATTGATTGCTTTCTCATATGTACCTTGACCACGGGCCTTCAGCAGACCGAGCAACCCCTTGCTGGAGCCAGCGACCTTGGGTTCAAGCTGGTGAGCCTTTGCTCAAACGAGATGAGCCCGTGCTCAAACTGGCGACCTCGGGGTCTCGAACCTGGGTCCTCGGCATCCCAGTCCGACGCTCTATCCACTGTGCCACCGCCTGGTCAGGCAGAAAACTGTCTCTTGATTTGTAAATTTTCTCATGTTCTATATCATGGATTCTGCCTTTATTTTCTTTGTTCATTTACTTGGGGTTTTCTTGGCTTATTTCTACCGTCTTGGGGTAGATGCTTAGACCATTAATTTTAGACCAGCGGTTCTCAACCTGTGGGTCGCGACAATACATTTTTAAATAAAATATGTATTTCCGATGGCTTTAGGTGACCCCTGTGTTTTGGTCGTTTGACCCCCGCCAGGGTCGCGACCCACAGGTTGAGAACCGCTGTTTTAGACTTTCCTGATACTAACGTTTGAGCAATAGATTTCACTCTAAATATTGCTCTATACTGCATGTTTGTTTAGTTTTATTATTTGATATGTTTAGTTTTATTATTCAAAAATTTGATGTTTAGTTTTATTCAAAATGTTTTTGTATATTATGATTTCTTTGATTCACATTTTTATATAGAAATGTGTTGCTTAATTTTCAAATATTTAGGAATTTTGCAAATATTATTTTGTTACAGGTTTTGAATTCTATTATGGTCAGAAAACATACTCTGTATGATTTTTGTCCTTTGAAATTTATTGGAACTTGTTTTATGGCCAACACATGGTCTTTTTCTTTCTTTTCTTTAAGTTTTCCATTGATAGGAATGAGAGAGGAGAGAGAAAAGTATCAACTGTTGTTCCACTTAGTTGTTCCATTTAGCTATGCAATTATTGGTTGCTTCCTGTATGTGCCCTGACTGAGGATTGAACCCACGACCATGTTGCTCCAGGATGATGCTCTACCCATGGGGCCACTTAGCCAGGGCCCATGGTCCATCTTGATGAACCTTCTGCATATGCTCAAAAAGAAGTATATCCTATAGTTGTAGGGTATAGTTAGTTCATTGTGGTGTTTTTTAAAAATATTTAATTTAATTTAATTTTTTAAGTGAGAGGAGGGGAGACAGAGAGACAGACTCCCACATGTGCCCTGATGGGGATCCACCGATGACTCACATCTGGGGCCAATGCTCTGCCCATCTGAGGCCCATGCTCACAACCAAGCTGTTTTAAGCACCTAAGACGGAGGCTCCATGAAGCCATCTTCAGCACCCCCCAAAGCACTTAAATCAGTTGAGCTACTGTCTGAGGGAGAAGAGAGAGGGAGAGGAGGAGGAGGGGAGAAGAAACAGCTGGTTGCTTCTCCTATGTGCCTTGACCAGGAATTGAACCTGAGGTGTCCACACACCCAATTTACACTCTACCACTGAGCCAACTGGCCTGGGCCAGGTATCGTGTTCTGTAAGTGTCAGAGTAAGTTGGTTGGCTGTGTCCTTATCAGTTATGTTCTTACCTTTTTTGTCTCTTTTATCAGTTACAGAGAGGAGTGTTAAAATATCCAACTACAGCCTGACCTGTGGTGGCGCAGTGGATAAAGCTTCGACCTGGAACGCTGAGGTCGCTGGTTCAAAACCCTGAGCTTGCCTGGTCAAAGCACATATGGGAGTTGATGCTTTCTGCTCCTCCCTTCTCTCTATCTCTCTCTCTCTCTCTCCTCTCTAAAATGAATAAAGTTAAAAAAAATAAAATTATAAAAAAAAACCCAATAAAGTGTTATTTAAAAAAATCCAACTACAATGATAGATTTGTCCATTTTTTCCTTTAGTCGGAATGAAATTTGACTATTTCATGTTTTGAAGCCCTTTCATGAGGTAAATAATACACACTTTGAATTAAGTCTTCCTCATGATTTGAGTCTTTTTCATTTTAAGTGTTCCTTTATTTTTATCAATATTCTTTGTCTTGAAATCTACTTTGTCTCATTAACCTAGCCACTCCTATTTTCTTATTATTAATATTTGCAAATATACATATATATATTTTTTTTTACCCTCTTGTCAGTGTTTTTAAAGTAGATCTCTTGTAAAGAGCATATAGTTGGAACTTGTTTTAAATTCTGAAAGTCTTGGTCTTTTTAAAATTTTCTTTTTCAATCACCATTTATATTTAGTATTACTTTGTATTACTTTTAGGTGTACTGCATAGTGGTTAGACAGTCATGTCCTTTACAACAGTGTTTTCCACTGCTGGTCTGTGGACTGGTCCACCAGAGATTTTGTGCCAGTCCTTGGAAGGAGTGAACCGCCCTGATGTATAAAGAGTACAGACCCAGATCTTAGTTGAATTTGCTAATGCCCAGGTTGATTCTTGCCTTCAAGGTCCCCAAAATAATTCTCCTATTTTCACTGGTCCCCAAGTATAAAAAGGTTGAAAACCACTGCTTTGCAAAGGAATTTCACTGATACAGTCTAAGTCTTTTATTTACCTTGAATGTTGGATTTCGGTCTCCCATCTTGCTACTTGTTTTCTTTGTCTCTTCTGTGTTTTGTTTTTTTCCTGCCTTTCTTTTGAAGGCTAATTTTAACATCTCTGTCATCCCAGTCTTTTTACATTTGTGGCTGTTTGTTTTTTTGTTTTGTTTTTTTCTTTTTTCTTTTTTCTGAAGCTGGAAACAGGGAGAGACAGTCAGACTCCTGCATGTGCCCGACCGGGATCCACCCGGCACGCCCACCAGGGGCGACGCTCTGCCCACCAGGGGGCGATGCTCTGCCCATCCTGGGCGTCGCCATGTTGCGACCAGAGCCACTCTAGGGCCTGAGGCAGAGGCCACAGAGCCATCCCCAGCGCCTGGGCCATCTTTGCACCAATGGAGCCTTGGCTGCGGGAGGGGAAGAGAGAGACAGAGAGGAAAGCGCGGCGGAGGGGTGGAGAAGCAAATGGGCGCTTCTCCTGTGTGCCCTGGCCGGGAATTGAACCCGGGTCCTCCGCACGCTAGGCCGACGCTCTACCACTGAGCCAACCGGCCAGGGCTGTGGCTGTTTGTTTAAATACATAATTTCTGGTTCTGGGTCACATTTCTCTGCCTCTTGCGCATTCAGTGTGTTTTGGCTGTGTGGTGAATGTTGTGGATATGTTGTTGAATATGAATTTTGTTTGTCTTCTTTATAGAGTTTTGGATTTTATTCTGGCAGACATTTGACTCATGAATCAATCTGATCCTTTCAAGGCTTCTTTATAAACTTTCTTAAGATAGGTCTTGAGCCTTGCTTCTTAGACATGGTCTTTATTGGAGTCTTAGTTCAATTCCTGAGATGTTAAGGAAGGTCTTGAACCTTTGACTGGTCAGAACTTCTTTGTCTCTAGCACTGTGCCCCCTCTGAAATCTGCTCAGTGCACAGTTCCTTAGTAGTGGCTGACCACAGATTTTTTTCAAGCCTCTTCTCGAACTCTTTTTTTGGGCCTACTCTCTGTTGCCTGTGGATCTCTGCATTTTGTTATTTGTTGCCTGTGTTTCTTGGTTGGGAAATTTGCCTGATATGAACCAACAAATAGAATTTTTGGGTGGGGGAGCTCTGAAGCTGAGAACCTGAAACTCAGGTCAGCCCCACTATGGCACGCGGGAAAGCTTCAGAGATGGGCTGAAGAGCCAGGCTTCCCCTTGCATGGCAGGGAACAGCCCAGATAACAAGGACATTTCAAAACATCATTGTACCTAAGCTTTAAAGTCACCATGTAGGTGACTTTTCACTCAGTAGGTGCAAAGTTTGATGCTCAGAAATCAAATATTTTATGTAGGGTCACAGTTGGGGGAGATAACTGCCTGGTGTTTACAACTCAGGGTCTGTCTGAAGCCTCTGCTTCGTGTTCCTCTCGGGTGCTTTTCCATCTGAACAGACAGGGCAGGAACCATTCTGAAACCCAGCCATTTACCTGCCTCTCAGACTTGAGCATGGATTAGGGCAGTGCTTCCTAAACTTGAATAACTCAACTGGGAATCTTGTTAAGATGCGAATTATGGTTTGGGATTGTGGGTGGGGTGATGTGTACGCTTTTCTAACCAGTTCTCGGGGGAGCTGGTACTGTGGCTGTGCTCTCCAGGCTTGTGGAGATCTCTCGATCTTGATGGGGTGAGCTTATATTTGGGTATATAATGGTGCCCGGTGGTGATTGGATATGTCACACTTTAAAAGTTATCTCTGTTCCTGCCTTCATTGTTCAGTGTATAAAGTTGAGAAGTACCAAACCCAATATTCCTTATGTAAATGGTTCAAAGCATTATTTCAAGGATCAAGTTCCTCAAAATATTTCTGCAGCACTTGGAAAGATTTACATTTACTCTACGTAGTAATTTTGTATTCATCTGTCACCCATTTATTTTATTTTGGATTTTTATTTATTGATTTTTAGGGAGAGAGAGAAGCAGGAAACATCAACTAGTAGTAGTTGCTTCCTCTGTGTGCCTTGACTGGGCAAGCCCAGGGTTTTGAACCGGTGACCTCAGTGTTCCGGGTCGACGCTTTATCCACTGCACCACCCTGGGTCAAGCCATCTAACACCTATTTAAAACATTTAGAGTTTTTTATGTTGATTCCCATGTAATACTTTTAGCATCTTTTAGAATTTTATAATGACTATAATGTAATTTAGTATGGTCCTGTAATGTACAATAACAATTACTGTATTTTGTATCTTTTATATCTTCCTGAGTTGTAATAAAGGAAGAGCAGGCAAGAAGTGGTGATTCCCAGGTTTCCATTGTACTGGGCACTGTGCTAGGTGCTTTGCAACATGATCTCGCTTACTCGCTTATCTCATGTTCAGTAATCCTGAGAGGGAGGTGTCATACCTGTTTTACACGTGGAATAAAATTTCTGAACCACTTTCTTGCCTCCCAGGAAATTATTCAAGATGGCACCTGTTAGAACAGGGGTCGGGAACCTTTTTGGCTGAGAGAACCATGAACGTCATGTATTTTAAAATGTAGTTCTGAGCGAGCCATACAATGACTCATGTACGTTACACATTATCCAATAAAAAATTTGGTGTTGTCCCGGAGGACAGCTGTGATTGGCTCCAGCTACCCACAACCATGAACATGAGCGATAGGAAATGAATGGATTGTAATACATGAGAATGTTTTATATTTTTAACGTTATTATTTTTATTAAAGATTTGTCTGCGAGCCAGATGCAGCCATCGAAAGAACCACATGTGGCTTGCGAGCCATAGATTCCCGACCCGTGTTAGAAAGTGGCAGGCTCTTACAGCCATTTGCATCTGACTTCAAATCTGTATTTTTTTCTACTGCACCATTTTGTCTGTAATATAGCAGGATTCAAAATATGGTGGGGAAGTACGTAATACCTAATCTTCTGAGTAATGGATCAGGTTTTACCCCACCTACAGAATTTATAGAAAAGGTAACTTGGATAGTGAGTCTAATTTTCCAGGAGTGTATTTCATTATATGAAAGGATTTTCTGCATATACCTTTCTAGAAATACACCCATATATCATGTGAACCATTCCAGTGGTCTGATTGGGCTGTGGCTCTTAATTTGAAATAGTAATTCAGCCATGAAGTTTTGTAGGACCCATAAAGTAGTCTACTTTTCTGGCTAGTGAAAATATATGTTTACCTGACATGCAGGAAGCCAGCATAAATATATATATATATATATGTTTGTTTGTTTTTAGCAAGAGAGACAGGAAGGGAGAGAGATGAGAAGCATCAACTCGTAGTTGCAGCACTTTAGTTGTTCATTGATTGCTTTCTTATATGTGACTTCACTGGGGGGCTTCAGCAGAGCCAGTGACCCCTTGCTCAAACCAGTGACCATGGGGTCATTTCTATGTTCCCATGCTCAAGCCAGCGACCTCAGGGTCCTCAGCATCACAGGTCGATGCTCCATCCACTGTGCCACCACCTGATCAGGCTGTAATTCCTTTAAATGTGAGTTTTAAAAGTGATCTTGCCTCTTAAATACTATTTTTTTACAATACTATTGCTATAGCAAAGAAAGGTTTGATTTGTGACTTTCTGGGGGTGTTTATTTTCAAAACACACAGAACAAAAATACTATAATCACCATCTATGTTTTTATTAGTTAGAATTAACACTTGTTGATGTTTATCAGATTTTCTTACTATTTTTTTCCACTTTGTTTGTTTGTTTTTAGGTGAGAGGAGGGGAGATAGTGAGGCAGACTCATGTGCCTAGACCAGAATCTAGGCCCCAGAGGGGCTGATGATCAAGTACCAAGATGTTTTTAGCTGACCAACTGAGCTATCCTCAGCGCCCAGGGCCACACTCAAACCATTCGAGAGACTGGCTGCGGGAGGGGAAAAGGAAGAGAAGGGGGAAGGGGAGAGAAACAGATGGTTACTTCTCCTGTGTGCCCTGACTCGGAATTGAACCTGGGATATTCAAACGCCAGGCCGATGCTCTACCAGGTGTCCCCAAACTACGGCCCGTGGGCCGCATGTGGCCCCTGAGGCCATTTATCCGGCCCCCCACTGCACTTCTGGAAGGGGCACCTCTTTCATTGGTGTTCAGTGAGAGGAGCACTGAATGTGGCGGCCCTCCAATGGTCTGAGGGACAGTGAACTGGCCCCTTGTGTAAAAAGTTTGGGGACCTGGTCAGGGCTTTTTTTTCCATTTTAAAGTAAACTTTTTATGCCCTGGCCAGTTAGCTCAGCGGTAAAGCATCGGCCTAGGGTATGAAGTCCTGGGTTCGATTCCCAGTCAGGGCACACAGGAGAAGCACCCATCTGCTTCTCCACCCTTCCCTCTCCTTCTCTGTCTCTCTCTTCCCCTCCCGCAGCCAAGGCTCCATTGGAGCAGAGTTGGCTCGGGTGCTGAGGATGGCTCCATAGCCTCCGCCTCAGGTGCTAGAATGGCTTTGGTTGCAATGGAGCAATGTCCCAGATGGGCAGAGCATCACTCCCTCGTGGGCATTCCGGGTGGATCCCGGTCGGGTGCATGCTGGAGTCTGTCTGACTGCCTCCCTGCTTCTAACTTAGGAAAAAGAAAATAAATTTTTTTTTTTTTTTCATTTTTCTGAAGCTGGAAACGGGGAGAGACAGTCAGACAGACTCCCGCATGCGCCCGACCGGGATCCACCCGGCACGCCCACCAGGGGCAACGCTCTGCCCACCAGGGGGCGATGCTCTGCCCATCCTGGGCGTCGCCATATTGCGACCAGAGCCACTCTAGCGCCTGAGGCAGAGGCCACAGAGCCATCCCCAGCGCCCGGGCCATCTCTGCTCCAATGGAGCCTTGGCTGCGGGAGGGGAAGAGAGAGACAGAGAGGAAAGCGCGGCGGAGGGGTGGAGAAGCAAATGGGCGCTTCTCCTGTGTGCCCTGGCCGGGAATCGAACCCGGGTCCTCTGCACGCTAGGCCGACGCTCTACCGCTGAGCCAACCGGCCAGGGCAAATTTTTTATTTTTTAGAACTTGGAGTTACAGATAAATTGGAAGATATTACAGAGGATTCTCATATCTCCCACTGCTTCCACCGCTCCTCCGCCCCATCCACTCATAATTATCTCTTCTCTATATCTTACATTTGTCAAAATTAATAAACCAGTATTGATACATTATTAATTGAAATCCATATAGATTTCCTTAATTTTCTTCTAATGTCCTCTCTGTTTTGGAATCCCATCCAGGATACCACACTGTATTTCATTTGTTTGATTGTCGTGTTTCCTTAGGCCCATAATGGTGAACCTATGACACGCGTGTCAGCACTGACATGCGTAGCCATTTTCGATGACACGCAGCCACATGTGGCCGCATACCAGAGAAATATGGGGCTGCATGTCGAGAAGGACATTTCATCCTCGGCTCCTGCATGGCCAGGTGCAGTAGCCGAAGATAAAACATTTGCTGTAGTGTAGACACTCTGTGCTAGAGGTCTGTAGCCCAAAACATCAGAACTCCGGCACAGAGGTTCTAGTTCTGGGACTTCTGGTTAGGCCGTTAGGGGATCTTTGGCCTCACTTCCGGCCGGCAGAGCAGGGAGCAGCGGAATGCCGCGGGGGACGCATCTCTGGGGGCCCTGTGATCGCCATTAGCGGCAACCACATAACCACAGCAACCATCATCCAGTCTACTGTTCTGGGGTGTCGTGGATTTCTAATTGACCATCATTACTGAGATAAGTGAGGGGGAGGCTGGCAGAGGCGATGCCTGTGCTATGGGCACCATTTCCCGCCATTAGAAATAGCGGCAGCCATCTTAATTTACATAAGAGGCAACTTGCAGAATTTCAAGACAGCATCTGGGCTCAGGTGTTTGTCAACTTGAGGTCAAAACTTGATAATCTGGAAAGGTGCCGCTTGGAGAATCAAGAGAAGTGCTACTACGAACAGGAAATTTGGAGTGCCTGGAACCGATTACCAGACACTTTTAGCACCCTGAAAAATATAGCAATGGCTTTACTCACAATTTTTCCCTCTACGTACTTTTGTGAGACCTTATTCTCAGCGTTAAATAATATCAAAACCAACAAAAGAATCAGATTGACAGATGAAGTTAGTAGGACTTGCTTGGGCTTGAAGTGTACAAAATACCAACCTTCAATTAAAGATTTAGCCAATGAAATTCAGCAACAAAAAAGTCACTAATAGGCAGGTTAGTTAAAGAATTCCCTCCCCTCACTTATCTTAGTTCATGGCACCCCACACAAGTTAAATAATATCAAGACCAACAAAAGAAACCGACTGACAGATGAACAAAGAAGTCACTAAGCAGATACGTTAAATAATTAGTTTTTGGTTTATTAAATACAGTTATATATTACAATTATACATATTTGTTAAACTATAAATATCACGAAGTTATGGTTTTTTTTCTCGAAGTGACACACCACCCGAGTTATGCTCAGTTTTTTGGCGGATTTTGACACACCAAGCTCAAAAGATTGCCCATCACTGCCTTAGGCTCATCTTGGCCATGACATTTTCTCAGGCTTTCCTTGTTTTTAATGACCTTGACAGTTTTGAGTACTGATCAGGTATGATTAGGATGCTGCTCTTCTGTTGGGATCTAGCTGATATTTTTCTCATGATAAGACTAGGGCTTATGGAATTTTGGCAGGAAGATTATAAAGTGACATTTTTATCACATCATGGGTGCATGCTATCAGCATGACTTATCACTCTTGATGTTGCCTTTGATCACCTGGCTGAGATAGTGTCTGTCAGGTGTCTCCACCATAACATTCTTCCTTCTTCCATCCTGACTTCTCTGGAGGACACTGAGAGAATGGGGATTGTGCTTTATCTCCTAAGTGGATTGGCTATATAATTTATTTAGAATGCTTCTGTATGGGAGATTTATCTCTCTTCTTCATACTTTTTAAAAGTAAACCAAGTTTAGCAAATTAAAATCTTAAGTGTCTTATACGTCAGTAGTCCCCAACCCCCGGGCTGCGGACTGGTCCTGGTCTGTGGGCCATTTGGTACCAGTCCGCAGAGAAAGAATAAATAACTTACATTATTTCCGTTTTATTTATATTTAAGTCTGAACAATGTTTTATTTTTAAAAAATGACCAGATTCCTTCTGTTACATCGTCTAAGACTCACTCATGATGCTTGTCTCGGTCACGTGATACATTTATCCGTCCCACCCTAAAGGCTGGTCTGTGAAAATATTTTCTGACATTAAACCGGTCCATGGCCCAAAAAAGGTTGGGGACCACTGTTATACGTGGCATGTTCGTCTTGCTTTTTAAAAAAATGTGGCATTATTAAATACATATAGACAATTTATTTGTGATTTCTATTCATAAGACTTTTTAAATTCTTGTATTTTTCTATTACAATTTTTTTCTACCATTTGTATATATTCTTTTTTTTCTGACAGAGACAGGGAGACAGAGAGAGGGACAGACTGACAGGAAGGGAGAGAGACGAGAAGCACCAATTCTTTGTTGTGGCACCTTAGTTGTTCATTGATTGCTTTCTCATATGTGCCTCGACTGGGGGGGCTACAGCGGACCAAATATGATTCCTTGCTCAAACCAGAAGAGACTGCGCTCAAGCTGGCAACCTTGGGGTTTCAAACCTGGGTCCTCTGCGTCCCAGTCGGAGGCTCTATCCACTGCCTGGTCAAGGCTCATTTGTACATACTCTTAAAGGTACACATGAACTCTGAAAATTTTGTGTCTTACAGGAGGTTCAAATACTGGGTGTGGCTGAATCTCAGAAACGAGATCTTTGTCTTAGTAATTATTTTTTTTCATTGAGTGAGAGGCGGGAGGCACAGGCAGACTCCCGCATGTACCCTGACCGGGATCTACCCAGCAGGCCTCTACAAGGTGATGCTCTGCCCATTTGGGCTGCTGACAATGAGCTGTGCCTGCTTGGAGCTGTTCTCAGTGCCCGGGGCCAACTTTGCTCAAACCATCAAGCCATGGCTGCAGGAGGAGAGAGAGAGAAAGTTGAGGGGAGGGGAACAGATGATCTCCTGTGTGCCGTGACCAGGAATCAAACCTGGGACTTGTACACACCCAGCCAATGCTCCACTGCTGAGCCAACCACCCAGGGCTTGTCATAGTAATTTTTAAAATAAGGATATACTGTCTCACAAATGGAGGTTTTTCCAGGTGTCTTTGGTCATCTTTGATTTGCTTGGTAAGATACATTCTGCAGAAATTCCTTTTTTTATTGTTGTTGTCTGATGAAATGAGCATCTTCCCTGAATTTTCTAATGAGGAAATGTCCAGACTACTCTAGATAGTACCTTATCAGAGGTATGAATTGAACGTTGTCAACATCTTCTATTCAGGTGGTGCAGTGGATTGTGTAATTCAAGGCAATAGTTCTGAATATATTCATCTTTACATATTATATATTTTAGGATAAGAATGTGGCACTTTGGTTTGTGGCTTTTAAAAAATAGTGCATGCTCTGAAGTAACATTATTATAGTGGTTACTTTGTTGTTTACCAAGTGGAAACTTCATGCCCTCAATGAGCTATATTACTCATGTTTATCTGTCAAGAGTATGAAGAATGAACTGGAAAACAAGCCATCTTAAATCCTTTCCGGAACAAGGTAAGGGATAGATAATACTGGGAAATGCCAGCTTCAAATATTATCTTAGAATTGACTTTGTAAATTGTTACAATAAAGTTGCATGCCTGTCTTTTTTCAGTATTAGAGAAAATCTGTTCACTTTAGAGAATACTGTCTGATGGTGGAGGTTTCCTGTGCTCTTATTTTTGGAAAGAGATCTCAAAGCCACCTCAAGATTGCAAAGCTTTGTGGTTTTCAAAGTGTTTTCCTAAGTGCTATTCCATTTCAGTCAGAAACAGGAAGTCCAAGCAGCCCTGTGCACATGCTTTCAGGAGTCCATGGTCTAGTGGTGAGCAGCAGTACTGATAGGGCAGTGGGAGGTGGTGGGGAGCACTGTGGCATAGAGATAAGGAACAGATGAAGGGGAGGATACAGAGCATGTGTTCTCCCTTGAAAACCATACACATTTACTTGGAGATTTACTGTAGAATAGGAGGTGCTGACCTGCTAGGCAGTTGTACTTGCGTAGTTGTCTGGGTGTGGCTGCGTCTACGTATGCTGCTGCTGCTTGTGGGTTCATTGAAGGAGAGGTGTGCAGAGGTGGTAGCAGTCAGAAGACTGCAGGCTGTGACTCTCAGATCATGTCTGTCAGGATCTGATTGGAGCCATCTTAGCAGCTTTTCTTCCTGTTGATGTTGTGAATGATACTCTTCTGAGATAATACTTAGCTTTTATGAGTGATCAGCAGTATTAATGACCAGTTTACTCCTGCTCGTCATAGTCTCGTTGTTCATTTTAATTAATCCTGTAGAGCTGTCAACTCCCAGCCAAATGTCAGGCCATCAAGTCCTATTTATATTTGAGTAGAGATAGTCTTTAAAACTGCAAGATTAACTTTTCTAGGCATAGTGGATACCCAGGCCCTTTCCTGAGGTGTCTTTCCATGTTCTCATTCATGAAAAGGATGCGGAACAGCAACCACCATAGTGAATAGTACTGTTATTGTTTAGCCTGCCTCTCAGAGCCTAGCTGAAGTTTGACCTCTTGAGTCATCTGTCCTCTGGGCCAAGACCCCTGTTTCCATTTTCAGACTACGTTTAGCAGTCTGTATCAGTGCCACCTGCTGACAGAGCACATTTGGTTTCCTTGTAGCGTGAGTCTCTTACCTTGCACTTGGGAGGACGTGGTCCCTGTGTGCTATGAACCTCCACACCCCATACTGTCTCTCTCCTGGAAGATGCCTAGTAAACATCACCCTTGTAGTTAATAAGCATGCATATTTTCATAGCCTTTCAACTTCCACTGTCTCAAAGACGAGAGAAAGCTAGGAGGCAGGTAGGCTTTAGTGAGAATTGGGCAAATTGAGAATTGTTGGATTGTCTCCTTGCTAGGAAAGGTCTGTCCTATGCATATATTTTCCAATTATAAATACACCTCGTTATTTGGGAGCTAAACACATTTTGGTAAATCCCTCTTGGTCTTGCCTTTTGCTCTCCAAAGCTTAGATACTGGACAGGCTTGGATAAAATGGTATCCCTTGCTGCCTGAACTCGGAGCCAGAGTACAGAGAGTCTTTATTGTACCAAGAGTCAGTCATGCAATTTCTAAGTTGATAAACATAAGCTGTTAGAGAAACATATACCTTTTACATCCTGATTGGCGGTTGACTGTGTTTGTTTCTCTTTTCCCTCCTTCCAAGCCTTCTTTGTAAATAGTGTTGGCAGATAGGTCTGAGTGGCTAAGCCTCATTCAGGCTTTTTTTTCTTGTCACATCTATAATACATTAGCACAAAATGTGACAACTTATAGCCATGTTAAAACCAGGGTAAATTTGATTTAAATTACCATCCAGGAGTAGTCTCAGTCAGTCATAATCATTTTGATCTACCCAGTTTTATTCACTGGCAGCTTACATTAGTATTTTAAATACAGCTCTTCAGCCAGAACAGTGGATCATTTTGTCATTATAGGCAGTGGGAATGTTTGACTAGAGAATGACTTTAAAAAACAACTTTTCCTGGGCCCTGGCCAGTTGGCTCAGCGGTAGAGCGTCGGCCTAACGTGCGGAGGACCCGGGTTCGATTCCCTGCCAGGGCACACAGGAGAAGCGCCCACTTGCTTCTCCACCCCTCCGCCGCGCCTTCCTCTCTGTCTCTCTCTTCCCCTCCCGCAGCCAAGGCTCCATTGGAGCAAAGATGACCCGGGCGCTGGGGATGGCTCTGTGGCCTCTGCCTCAGGCGCTAGAGTGGCTCTGGTCGCAACATGGCGACGCCCAGGATGGGCAGAGCATCGCCCCCTGGTGGGCAGAGCATCGCCCCTGGTGGGCGTGCCGGGTGGATCCCGGTCGGGCGCATGCGGGAGTCTGACTGTCTCTCCCTGTTTCTAGCTTCAGAAAAATGCAAAAAATAAAAATAAAAAAACAACTTTTCCTCCTTGTGATAAAGTAATGCATTGTGTAGAGAATTTGAATAATATAGAAAATATTAAAAATCACCTCTAGAGTTAATCACTGTTAAATATTTTGGTGTTTGCTCTTCCTTGCTCTGTGTGTTTTACTTTTAATATCACTACCACTGCCTTACATCACTGTCATGCTTTGCTGTTACAGGTGCTTTCAACTTTATCTTTTGGAACCAGCTGCAGATTGTATAGTGTTAAGGTAGCTCTGGGCATCCTCAAAGTCTTGTCCATCCCTGCTCCATCTTCCTACCAATGGGCATGACCAATAGTACACCAAGTATATTTGTTAGGACTTGACCCAACTCAGTTTTTGTTTTTAAGTAGAGCCACATGTGTTCAAAACACTGATATGTCTTTGAGCATGTTATATGATTTGAGATTTATAGCATTTAATAAACTGGGTAGAATCTTACTTTATTCCCTTGGGTCCTTTTCTTGAAGCCCAGGAGGTTGGTTAGGAGGAGGCCACAGGGAGCCCTGAGTTTTGTATCCTTATACCCACCTTCTCGGCCTCATCTCTGTGTGTTGGTCCTCCTGCCCTGGCAGTGAAGTTGACAGCCTATCTGTTTCAAGAACTGGTTCAGTTATCCTGCTCCCCTGTAGAGGAGAAACAAAACTCTCTGAAACGTCAGCTTTATTTCTCTAAATTTTACTAGAAATAATCATAGACTCTATTCCCTAAAGCCTTTTTTGCATATTCAGTCCCATCTTTACCTCTCCTTCCCCTGAATGGATTACCTGTATGGATATTGCCTGTTTCATCACTTTTTAAAATGTTTTTATTTTATTGATTTTAGAGAGAGGAGAAGAGAGAGACAGGGATAAAAACATTGATCTGTTTAGGGATGTGCCCTGACCGAGGATTGAATCGGCAACCTCTGCACTTTGGAATGATGCTCTAACCAACTGAGCTATCCAGCCAGGGCTGTTTCATCACTTTTCTAGTGAATGGTAAATCCCTGAAGGAGGAACAAGAGAGCTCTCTCTGCAGTGAGTTTGGAGTAAAAGCTTATTAATTCATTGAGTGACTTATTTTTAAAACTCACATCTCTATTCCATTGTGCTGTCTCTGAGATGCAGTGTAAATTAAAATTTGTCTTTATAAAGCTTTTTCTTGTTTTTTTTCTTTCCCTCTTTATTTATTTATTTTTTGAGTGATAGAAAGACAGTTGCATCACTTGAGTTGTTCATTGATTGCCTTTCATACGTTCCTTGACCAAGGGGCTCAGGCTGAGCCAGTGACCCCTTGCTCAGGCCAGCGACCTTTGGTCTCAAGCCAACAACCTCAGGGTTTCTAATAATTAGTTGCTAAATAATTAGAGCTGGTGCATCTAATTATTGTGACTGCCGAAAGTATCCTCAATGTCCCAGGTTGATGCTCCAGACACTGTGCCACCACTGGTCAGGCTCCCTGTTCTATTCTTTTATCATCTTTCCTCTTGGCTCCATGGCTACTGTGGGCTGCCTTGGCTTTGCATCACTTGGAAGGAGTACTGAATCCTAAACAGCCTGCTTTTCTATCTAAAAATATATTACGACTTGGAAAAATTAGAAGTAGTAGCTTTTATCACCATCACCTTGGATTATTTTCCTTGGTTTAATGTTATCAGTAACATACGCTGTACCATTTCCCATGCCAGAGGCTGGCTCTTTTGGTTTGAGCTGAGTCTGAGTCCTTACTTGTTACTCACTGCAAAAAGCAGGACCTTCCAGGAGTATAGACCTTATGTGATTCAAGCGTTGTTTAAAATAAAAAAACTTTATCGAATTTTAGGATTAGAAGGAACTTTAAAGATTATCTATCACCAGTTCGAAACCCTGGGCTTGCCTGGTCAAGGCACATATGGGAGTTGATGCTTCCAGATCCTCCCCCTTCTCTCTCTCTTCTCTCTCCCTCTCTCCCTCTCTGTCTCTCCCTCTCTCTTCTCTCTAAAAATGAATAAATAAAAATAATTAATTAATTAATTAATTAATTAAAAAACCATTTAAAGATTATCTAGTACAATGGTTTTCAACCTTTTACACTTGGGGACTGGTGAAAATAGAATTATTCCGAGGGCTGCTAAAGCAGTAATCACCCTGATCATAAGTGAATTCTACTAAGGTCATTGGGTCTTTAATCTTCCTACAACATCAGCGTAGTTAACTTTTTCACAGACCGGCATGAAATTTCTGGTGGACCGGTCCACGGACTAGTGGTTGAAAAACACTGACCTAGCCTGACCTGTGGTGGCACAGTGGATAAAGCGTCCACCTGGAATGCTGAGGTGTTATGGTTGGAAACCCCGGGCTTGCCTGTTCAGGGCACATATGAGAAGCAGCTACTACGAGTTGATGCTTCCCATTCCTTCAACCAGTAAATAAAATCTTTAAAAAAAAACACTGACCTAAATGCTTCATGTTTTACAGCTGAGAACTAAAACTTAGAAGGGGCAAGAGATTTTGACCCAGCCACACATCTAATTAATGGCAGAAATCAGTATTACAAACATTTTCCCTACTGACCTTGGCCTTGTGCTTTTGCGTGTGGACTAATACAGACTGCACCCGAAGAGCTGGTGCATCTAATTATTGTGACTACAGAAAGTATACCAACAGTATTAGAGTATAAGTTTTGTTCCTGGAAGTTTCTAGAGTATTTGGGTAAATACAAATGAGGCCCAAGGCAGTAATCCCAGGTCTTGTCACCTTCCCTTTAGGAGTTCCCACCCTGTTTTCTGTCACATTCTAATCACATATCATCCAAGTGAAATACCTTGAGAGTTGCTAATTACTTTTACCAGTCTCCCAGTTGTGATTTATTGGTCTAAGGGAAATATTCAGACTTTGAGGCTGTGTATTTCCCTAAACTCTTTCCAAGTGGGCATCATTGTAAGAGTTGAGTCCAGTGAGAGGTGGGCTGCTCATGTGTTCAGGGTCTTCAGCCCAGTTCCCTTATTCCAGGTGACTCTGGATGGCCAGGCAAAGTCTTTGGCATTGCAATCTGTTGCATATTTCTACTTACTCTTTATTTGCCAAGTTGAGGTACTGGAAAGATTCCAAGAGCAAGCGGGTGATAGCAGACAACTGAATACAGCCATGTGTCTTTCCATGAAAACTGCTTTTCTTGGCTTTCTCCCAACAATGGTAGGTTGCCAAGAGAAAATGCTTTTGGCTTTATGAATGATATGACCATACTCTGGGTTAGTGCTGGTTCTTTATGTCATTGAAAAAAAGAAATACTCTTGGCTCTTTAATTATTGGCAGATTTTGCTCTTGGTGTACTAAATTGTGTTGTTTTTACACACCTTATATGAATTTGTGGTTTTGCATGTACACCAATGTGAAGAAAGATGCTAAAAACTTCAGGTTAATAAACTTGTCTAGTTAGGTTGAAGCCACATCTCAAATGAAGCATTTAAATTTCAACCCAGGAAGGTTAAGCTAGGATATTTTGTTGTTGTTGTTTTTGGTTTTTTTTGTTGTTGTTTGTTTGTTTTTTTACAGAGGCAGAGATAGACAGGGGCAGACAGACAGGAACGGAGAGAGATGAGAAGCATCAATCATCAGTTTCTCGTTGCGCGTTGCGACTTCTTAGTTGTTCATTGATTGCTTTCTCACATGTGCCTTGACCGTGGGCCCTCAGCAGACTGAGTAACCCCCTGCTGGAGTCAGCGACCTTGGGTCCAAGCTGGTGAGCTCTTTGCTTAAGCCAGATGAGCCTGTGCTCAAGCTGGCGACCTTGGGGTCTCGAACCAGGGTCCTTCCACATCCCAGTCCGACACTCTATCCACTGTGCCACCACCTGGTCAGGCTAAGCTAGGATATTTTGATATATATATAGTTATTGTGTATGGTATATTTTAAGTTTGAAATGAGCATTGTATTTTTAAAGCTGGAAAACAATCTAGAGTTAATACTTGGAAATATTTGTATCTAGTTAGACAACTTATAATTGTCTATGAAAAGTATTTTTACAACAAGTAAGTGCACAAGATTGTTTTTATTACAAATTCATTTCATGTTCCTCTGAATAGGTCTCATAATCCAGTGCCAGCAATTCCAGATGGCCTCTCTGATTTTACCTGAACCACACCCTACCATAACATGACCTTTAGAAAATATTCATTTATTTTATTATTACCCTAAGCATACTTTCTTTTTTTAAAGATTGTATTTATTGATTTTAGAGAGAGGATATAGAGAGAGTCAGGAGGAGGAGTGGGAAGCATGAATGCATAGTTGTTTCCTATATGTGCCTTGACTGGACAAGCCCAGGGTTTCAAACTCTGTGACCTCAGCATTCCAGGTCGATGCTTTATCCACTGCGCCTCCACAGGTCAGCCTACCCTAAGCATATCTTTGAAAGAACTTATATCTAGAGTAAAGTGGTGGTTCTTCCCAAAGCCAATAATAACATTCTAGCCAACCATTATTGCACTTTTGTATATGTCATTTATTCTTCTTGGTGCTTTACATAGGTGTTGTTTAATCTTCACACAACCCTCAGAGGAGGTGCTATTATCTCCACTTTACAGATGATAAAACCAAGGCATAGAGAGGTTTAAGTAAATTGCTCAAAGTTACACATATGGCTAGTGGCAGAGCCACTCTCAGACCAGGTGAGTATCCCTAGGGTCCACACACTTAACCACAGCACTTACTGCCTCTCTGAATGAGATCTTACTGTGTCCAGGTTCCTATAAAACACTTTGTTTTTTCAATAACAGGCATTAATGCTTGATCTTTGTGGACTGGGCCTATCTGTCCAGCAGTTTCAAGGGCCACACGTGTGCAGGGAATCACAGTTCTGTTTCACACGGTGATGATGACAAGCTTCATGGTAGGGGTCAAGGACACTGGACTTTGGACAGGAGGTCCTCAAGGCAAGTTCGCCAACTGATTTGCTATGTTCCTAAGCTTTTTGGACACCCTTTCCTCATCCACAGTGATACGTTTTAACCGGATACTCTTAGGGCCTTCCAGCTGAAAATTGCCCTTTCCAGTTGTCCCTCTAAGTTTATTACTGAGGATTGTATTTTTGCTTTCTGTATGTTTTCTGGCCAGCATTAATAGCCCCACCCCAAACACACACACACCCACTTCCTCTGATTGCTCTTCTTTCTGTGTGGTGTGGTTTTAAGTGTATATCAAGGTGTGAAGGAAAGTGAAGGATACAGCTTTTTAAAAAAATTGTGTTTAGTGGTCTCATAGAAACCACATCAGACTCAATATTTGTCTCTTAAAGCATTTCTAAAGGCCTGGCTAACTCTAACTAAAACTATGAAGTGAAGCGTGTTTCTGGCTGTCATTCTCTGGCCTTATACATCCTCTCTTTATCTCCTTTGATCACACAGTGTGTCCCCATCAGGCTTTTAGCTCATGAATGGTTATGATCTGATCCTTCCAGTGAATGTGTGTTTCAAGAGATGTTTGGAGATAATATTGGGGAGAGTTTGTTTGTGAGGATAGTTGTTTACGTGAGTGGTCGATGTCTTTGGATGGGAGACTGTCTACTGGAAAAGGTCTGCATGTGGCAGGTGTGTGTGTGATCTGGGGAGAGCTTGCCCTTCCCGGAGAGTTGTGAAAGGTGGGCAGGGGGAGTCCTTCACCAGGGGCAGGCATTCTTAATCTTTAGGGCATCTTAGGACCCCTTTTGAAAATGTAATAATGGACATTTTTTTTTCTCAGAAATGCACATCACACATAGTTTGGACAGGCATAACCACCTAACCAGCCCTTGTGCACATATACCATGGACTTCCCAGACAGTCTGTGGCCCACACCTCATCCCAGGGATGTTTGCACTGCTGATTATGGTAGAGGAGTTACAACCTATGATGGCCCTAATTGCGAAGAGAGCATTTCTCTGTCCCCTTTTCCGACAAAGGAGGAAGAAAATGGATATTTGGCTTGCTACTGTTGAAGAAACCTATTCTGGGGAGAAACTTCCATTTTGATGATCCATTCTATACCCTTTCAATTTGGTCTACACATTCCAGTATCAGTGTTATTTCTCCTTACGCCCTAGTTAGTTCTTTGGTTTTCAGTTTACTACCTTTTAAAATAACATTTTACTATATATTTTATTACAATCACACAGGTAAACTGTAAATGATTCGAACAACTTTTTTTTTTTTTGAGAGAGAGAGAGATGAGAAGCATCAACTCATAGTTAGTTGTGTGATTGCTTCTCATCTGTGCCCTGACTGGGGGGAGCTCCAGCTGAACTAGTAACCCCTTGCTCAAGCCAGTAATCTTGGGCTTAAGCCAGTGACCACGAGATCATGTCAATGATCCTGTGCTCAAGCTGGGCTAGCCTGCACTCAAGCCGCCAACCTTGGGGTTTTGAACCTGGGACCTGATCATCCAAGGTCAATGCTCTGTCCACTGCGCCTCCACTGGTCAGACTCAAGCAACATTTTATTCATGTTTTTGACAACCTAATTTTTTCTTAGATTTTTTTTTTTTAATTATTAAGCTGACTACCTTTTTCTTTTAAGTGAGAGAGAGAGACAGACAGGAAATGAGAGATGAGAAGCATCAACTCATAGTTGTAGCACTTTAGTTGTTCATTGATTGCTTTCTCTTACGTGCCTTGACTAGGGGCTCCAGTTGAGCCAGTAACCTCTTGATCAAGCCAGCAACCTTTGGGCTCAAGCCAGTGACCATGGGGTCGTGTCAGTGATCCCATGCTCAGCCAGTGACCCTGTGCTCAAGCTGGCAACCTTGAGATTTCAGACCTGGGTCCTTAGCATTCCAGGCCCACGCTCTATCTACAGTGCCACCACCTGGTCAGGCTCAAACTGACTATCTGATTTGATGAAATGAATTAGGTGACTAGTAGAGGTATTCTCTGGGTTAATGGAGAGAATCTTTCTGTTCATGGGGGAGTCCAGAGCTTTTTTTCTTGTTAATACAACAAAAGCTGTCATATCATGACACAAGCAGAAAATGAAAATATTTTTCCACACACTGAGGTCAGCAGAGGGGGCTATTTGCAGGCAGAGGTGACCACTGAGACTGATGGATTAGTATTTTAGGACACTAGTTGGGAAGCTCTGAGTTGGGGTTTGGCTGGGACCTTGTACCAAAGCCAAGGGTTTGCCAGCCCAGTGGATGTGACACAGAAGGCCTGTTTTATGGCCAGGCAGGGCTCCCATATATGCTGTGATGGGACACAAAGCTATCATCATCCTGTAAAACCAATTCCAAGGACATACTATGTTCTGCCTTTTAACATGGGCAGTCCACTTGCATTCCTATTTCATGCCTGTTGACTCCAACTGCTAGCTGAAATCCTTATGGCAGACGAGAAGATAGAAAAGAGACTATTACTCCTGCCGCTCCTAGTTCCCCCCTTCCAACTGGTGGTGACCCTCATTTGTGCATGGCTTAGGTGACTGGCCAGTCGTTCTTTTTTTCTTCTTTTCCAAGTTGAGAGGAGGGAAGATAGAGATACAGACTCCCGCATGTACCCTGACCAGGATCCACTTGGCAATCCCTGTCTGGGGCCAATGCTCTGCCCATCTGGGGCCATGCTCACAACCAAGCTATTTTTAGTGCCTGAGGTGGAGGCTCCATGGAGCCATCCTCCGCACCTGGGGTTAATGCACTCAAATCAATTGAGCCATGGCTGTGGGAGGGGAAGAAAGAAAGAGAAAGGGAGAGAATGCCTGACCTGTGGTGGCGCAGTGGATAAAGCGTTGACCTGGAAATGCTGAGTTCGCTGGTTTAAAACCTGGGGCTTGCCTGGTCAAGGCACATATGGGAGTTGATGCTTCCAGCTCCTCCCCACCTTCTCTCTCTATCTCTCTCTTCTCTCTCTCTCCCTCTCTGTCTCTCTCTCTCCCTTTCTCTCTCCTCTCTAAAATGAATAAATAAAGTTAAAAAAAAAAAGAGAGAAAGGGAGGGAAGGGGAAGGGGAGGGCTGGAGAAGCAGATGGTTGCTTCTCCTGTGTGCCCTGACTGGGAATTGAACCCAGGACATCAACACGCCGTGCTGGCACTCTACCACTGAGCCAACCGGCCAGGGCAGGCATTCTTTAATTTAGATTTCATTATACGAGAGCTTGCCTTTTTAGTACTTACTATATGTTTAACTTTTCCTGCTTTCTATGATTGAACTTGAATTAATGCTTAGAGGGGCTCTAGAAAAAAATAGGTTAAAAGGAAATTTTAACGTGCTGAATGAGGCAGAATGTAAATATTTCATAGGCTTTAATTTGTTCATATTTTATATAAATTTTATCATCAATTTAACAGTTGCTCATTTCTGCTCTTCTGCTTTTTTGAATTTTATTGAAAAGATTACATAGTTCTCAATAGGCTTAATCCAAATCCTGATAAACTTCAGTTGAAAATAAAGCCAAGTTTATTCACTAAATTGTTACTAAATAACTGTCAGGAAATAAAAAATATGTAGATTTTTACATCTTGATTTGACTATATTTTGTTACGAGTATTGATGCTAAAAATATGAAGGCTAGCCTGCAGTTGGGAGTGTTCAGTCTGATCAAAGGACAAAAGATGTAGAACAGCAATTCAGAAATCTAGAAGTTTCTAGAAGCTAATGGCTTTCACCCAGACTACAGGCTAGGATGAGAGAACAACCTTTCGGTTCTGCTAGGCTCTGCCAGGAGACAGTTTGGAGCCGGGGTGGAGGGGCTACTGAAGAGCTGGGCAGCAGTGGCCTTTTGGAGGACTGTCCTCTGGTCTCCTCCCTGTTAGCTCTAACTGGTTATGGAGAGGCTGGGATTGGCCCTGCATTGAGAGATCTGAGCCCTGCCTCTAGAGTCTGACCTCCTGCAGGTAGCCTAGACTTGATTTGGTTAATCTCTGGAATATGTTTGTTGTTCTACACTGAGGAGGGGAAATTTTCCATATTTTTTAAATGAATAGTCCTCTGTGAGCTGGGTGCTCTTGACTTGCCATCTGTGATCTTTGACTTTGATTTCACCTTGGTTCTTGCCTAATGAAGATTGAGACCATGTTGAGATGGTTCTCTTCATTGTATAGCCAAAAAGAAAAGGGGGAAAATATTCTTGTTGAAATCTATCAGAGTATTCCCAAACACCCTGAAACACTGGTTCAGGTAGATAGTGCTTTGCCCGGGAAGCTCACCAGACAGGTAGTACCCAAGGGACCATACAGACCACACGTCCACCCCATCTTCACCCTCGAAAGTTGATAGTATGAATGTTGGCAAAAATATATCCAGTGTTTCCGAAAGGAGTTGGATGAACTTTGAGACCCACAGGACCCCTTTGGGAGCTCTCTGTGTCTGGGTATTTCCCTCTGTGCACGGAAGGAGTGCCAACCTGGGATGGTGGATGTGACTGGAAAGACAAGTTATCTCTCCTCCACCCTCAGCTGCTGTCCACTTTGGTTTATTGATGCTAAAGACTTCCAAAGTGACCTGGGTTTTCTTGGTCAAATTGGTCATTGAGAGGAGTGAGCTCCATGACAAGTAAGAAAATTACTTTGCACAGAACGAGGCTTGGCTCATAGCAGGAGTTTGGTGAATACGGGTATTCCCTGCTTTTTGTTCCCATTATATGCCGCTTTGCTTTTATGAAAGACCTGCATGTGTACCTGTTTTCACTAACTGAAAGAAATTCGAAGAAGGTGAAAGTATCGTTCAGCTGTTGTGCAGCAAGCCAATGTGCACCCCGAGCAGCAGGGTGGCCCAGCGGAGCTCCTTCCCCACAAACCACACTCAGCATCAGGCCACTGTAGCTTTGAACTGTCTGTGAGCTTCTGGGCTTTCTCTCTGTTTATGTTGTTCATCTGTTAACAAGATGTGTCCTAAGGTATCAAAAGCCTAAAAGAGTTCATGCGGGTGGTGATTTTTTTTTTTTTTTTTTTGTATTTTTCTGAAGCTGGAAACAGGGAGAGACAGTCAGACAGACTCCCGCATGCGCCCGACCGGGATCCACCCGGCACGCCCACCAGGGGGCGACGCTCTGCCCACCAGGGGGCGATGCTCTGCCCCTCCGGGGCGTCGCTCTGTCGCGACCAGAGCCACTCTAGCGCCTGGGGCAGAGGCCAAGGAGCCATCCCCAGCGCCCGGGCCATCTTTGCTCCAATGGAGCCTCGGCTGCAGGAGAGGAAGAGAGAGACAGAGAGGAAGGAGAGGGGGAGGGGTGGAGAAGCAGATGGGCGCTTCTCCTGTGTGCCCTGGCCGGGAATCAAACCTGGGACTTCTGCACGCCAGGCCGACACTCTACCACTGAGCCAACCGGCCAGGGCAGGGGTGGTAAATTTAACATAAAACTGGACATAATTAAATATTTTGATTGTGTGAAGTAAACACGTGTGTACCTTGAACTTGCCTATGCCCACCATTTGTACTATTGAAATGCATGCAGAGAGCAAGAATCTTGAAAGTTGCCTAAATTACTACTGGTTCTGCTAGTAACAAAGTGGTCTCTTTTTTCTTTTTCTTTTTTTTTTTTTGTATTTTTCTGAAGCTGGAAAAGGGGAGGCAGTCAGACTCCCGCATGCGCCCGATCGGATCCACCCGGCACGCCCACCAGGGGGTGATGCTCTGCCCATCTGGGGCATCGCTCTGTCATGACCAGAGCTACTCTAGCACCTGGGGCAGAGGCCAAGGAGCCATCCCCAGAGCCTGGGCCATCTTTTGCTCCAATGGAGCCTCGGCTGTGGGAGGGGAAGAGAGAGACAGAGAGGAAGGAGAGGTGGAGGGGTGGAGAAGCAGATGGGCGCCTCTCCTGTATGCCCTGGCCAGGAATCGAAACCAGGACTTCCGCACGCCAGGCCGACGCTCTTACCACTGAGCCAACCGGCCAGGGCCGGTCTCTTTTTTCAACATCCAATATTGGATAAAATGGAAAGCCTGTTGCTTGAGTGGATTGACGGGCATGCAAAGTAGGGTGTGTGTTTATCATATTCTGCTTTTATTATATGTTAGTGTTATTTTAGGTTTTATGTGTTATTTGGTATGTTATTTTTTGGGTCTGGGAACACAATTTTTTTTTTTCTCTATACTTTAATGGTAATTTCTTCTTCACTTTACACCATTTTGGCTTACGAAAGGTTTCATAGGATCTCTGTGCTTTCAGATAGTGAGGAAACCTACACTGGCTTACTGCAAGGATCACTGCCAGGATGTATTCAAGAGGGTGAATGTGTGCGTGTGCCTTCTGCATATGCGGTTCTAGTAAAGATATTTTAAATGAAATTTAAGAAATGGACATTATAACTTTTTTAATTGTTGGGCCTCTAAGAAAAGTGTTTCAGCAGTTTAATTTTATGCAATAAAACAAATTCTGAGAGAAGTAAATGTTACATGGAGTTAATTTAGTTGTGTAATACTTTCTGAAATACAGATTCTTGCTTTAGATCTGAGTTTCAGATAACAACTGAAAGAACCTAAT
This sequence comes from Saccopteryx bilineata, assembly GCF_036850765.1. Lineage (NCBI taxonomy): Eukaryota > Metazoa > Chordata > Mammalia > Chiroptera > Emballonuridae > Saccopteryx > Saccopteryx bilineata. The sequence continues at coordinate 286,376,540 of NC_089493.1, forward strand.
TGAGAATCAAAAGTCTCCTTATAGTAAAAGTTTACTGAGCTACAATTTTGCCTTGATTAAGTCATCAGAACTCAGAGTTGAGCCTTATTTAGTGAGCTTTTTGAAAAATTTGTTTTTGTTTTATTCAAGTTGAATTTGAGTTTCAGTGGAATTTTAATTTGTTTGTTTACTCAAGTAAAGCAAATAAAGTGGCAGCTAGAATGTGTTCACTTTTAAAAAAGCGAGAAATGTCAGCTATAATGGCTACATGTGGAAATCACCTGTGCGTATGAAAATACAACAAGATCATTTTTGTTACACTAGTTTGCTTTTGTGTTTTTGCACAGACATTTCAGCAGAAAGGCATCAGTTGTGTGGAGCATTGCTTTGCTTGTAACCTAGAATTTTAGAGCTGAAAGAAATAACACAATTTGTCTTATTCTAGACATTCTTCTTACAGGTGAGGATTGAAGTTTATAGAACAGGAATGTTAGTTATTCGGCATGAATGGGCTAGAGCCTCACCATGTGGGACTGCTGGAAAGAACTGTAGAATGGGAACACCTTCCTCCTAGGAGGTCTCCCTTGGGGGGAACCCCTTGCTCCTGGTTTTCAAACATCAAACACACCAAAACCTCTGAAAAATCATGTGAGCAGTAAGCAGCAGGTGGAATGTCACAGCTTTGTGAAAGAGCAAAGGCAGGCGATCCACGAAGCCAGCCTCTTAATAATTAGTCTCTGTTCCTCCAGAGAAGGCAGGTGCGCACCAGGATACCGCTTTGGGGTTGCTCAGATTCAGTCCTGTGCAGGTTGTGGAGCCATGGTGTCCCTTCTTGACTAGAAGGGACTGCTGACTCTTGTTGGTGTTGCAGGCCCTAGGGCTAAGCTTAAGTGGGGGTTCTTTCTTCCTGTTCTTGCCTTTATCTACTATATGTTTTAATTTACTAATTAAAAAAATTATTATGGAAAATTTCAAACAATATTAAAGAAGATAATATAACAACCTCTCACATGCATACCCGTTGCCTGTTTGGGAGTTACCAACATATGGCCAGTGGTTTGTCATCTAGGCTTATTTCCTGTCAGTACCTCTGGCCTCACTAGGTTATTATAAAGCAAATCCTAGACATGATATTGTTTCTTTGTCAGTGTTTCTACTATGTGTTCTGAATTAATGGAAACTTAGTTTCAGTCTGATGAGGAAACCTGAAAGAAAACTATTTACTTAGAGGGTAATTAAGATTAAGCTGAAGGAGCTTTGTCAGTGATTCTGGAAGGTTTTGTTTTCCAAATGGTTTTCTGAATGTGTTGGTGCACTTGTTGGGGTGGGGGAATTGGGTAAGGAGTACAGCTGAGGGTCAGGATGGGAAATCGCTGCCTCTTGGGATGATGTTTAGGAGGAGGAGACAGGTGTTGCTGTTGAGAGCAGCTTTGTTAGTCTTCTGCCTTAGTGTGTAACCATTGGAGCAAGTTGCTCTGTTCATAATTCTGACCATGAACCCTCAAGAGTGAGCCTTTAATTTATAATTGATAAGACGCTTTCATAGGAAATAACAGTTTTTGTGTTCCTGGGTAAAAGTGAGCATTTCTGAGGCCCTTCTTTTAATATATGATTGTCCCAACTGCTGATGTTCCCTCTTTTTGTTTCAGATGGGAATGACTGGTAACACAAGTCCGTTTGGACAACCCTTTAGTCAAACTGGAGGTCAGCCAATGGGAGCCCCTGGAGTGAACCCCCAGTTATCCAGTAAACAGAATGTGGTTACTAGTTTGCCTCCCTTCCCTGCAGACATCAAGAATGCTTCAGTCACCAACGTGCCAAACATGGTAAGTTGCCCTTGACTCAGGGTTGTGGGTGCTTTTCTGTGTGGATTTTATCATGCTGACAGTAAAGGTCTGCAAGTAAAAGTGTGTTGTGGGTGATAGGAAAATAACCATCTGAGTAGCTCTTAGTGAGCTTAGGTTTGCTGTAATGAGCTGGCAGTCAGGAGCTAGCTAGGTAGGACTGTTCCGTCAGCCCTCCCAGCTCCCTCTATGGAGGGAGGGGGTTCCTGACTGCAAATCATTGTACCTTTCTCTTCAGAGTCACCCTAATGATTCATGGAGCCAAGAGAAGCTGTTAGGCAGGCTCTTCTCACACTTTTGTCTGTTAGTGGTTGGGGCTGTCAGTAGAAGCCCATCCATTTGTGTTACAGTCAAACAAAGGGCGTTCATCTTCCAAGGACTGTGTCTATGAAATGTGAGTGTTGTGTGTGACTTGACAGATGGTTTCACGTGTCTTCATTCTCCCTGAGATTTCCCACGTATAAAATGTAGATTATCCTCGTATCCTCTTGGCCTAAACAAGATATTATGGGGAAATAGCTCGTTTTGCACCATAAAATAGAATCTCTTTTATTTATTTACTTTTTTTTTTTTTAGATTTTATTCATTTTTATTAGAGAGAGAGGGGAGAGAGAGAGATAGAGAACAGGGGGAGGAGCAGGAAGCATCAACTCCCATATGTGCCTTGACCAGGCAAGCCCAGGGTTTTAAACCGGCGACCTCAGCATTCCAGGTCGACGCTGATAAAGCAGTAGATACACTGCGCCACCACAGGTCTAGAATCTCTTTTAATTCTAAACAGTAAGGGTGTGTGTATTTTTTTGTGTCAGACTTCACTGTACACACATAGCTCCTGACTATCTAGTGTGCTTTATATGGTCAGTTGAGGCTGGAAAGAGCCAATTCTCTTCTCCCCTGGGCCTGTTGCTGGGAACCTGCCCTTCCAGGATTGTCCAGTTTCAGCCATACACATCCAGGACCTAAATCAAAGCCCACTACTCCCCTCGCTCGCCCCTCCCAGCTCTGAAGGCAGCAGTCTGCATCTGGCACCCAAATTCTCCCACTCTCACCTGCCTTTCTTTTCCTGTCCCTCCCCGGGGGACAGCGGCACGGACTCGGGTGCAGAAGTCATTCCCTGAGCTTGCTCAGTGACCTGGAGTGCATTTTGGCTTCTGAGTGAGAGAGCATTTGCCTTTTCACAGCCATCCTGTATTTTATAGCCTGGGAAGCTCCCACCTATTGTCTTCCTCTTTTTCTCTTTTCAGATCTTCTCCAGCCCCACTTCCCCATCCTCTCTCCTTTACCCACAACCTGATGGCAGAATCCCTTCACTCCACAGTCCTCTGCCTCCCTGTGCGGATCCGGGCGGGGGACTGAGTTTCTGAAAGGGGCACCATTGTCAGGGTCAGTTTCAGACGACTGGAAGAGGCTTCTGATTCCCTTCACCTGTGCCAGGGCTAGTGGAGACGGCCCTTTGGTCTGGAGCAGGGCTTGCCTCTCCCTCGGCACTGCTGACATTTGGGGCTGGATCATTTTCTGTGGTGGGTGTCCTGTGTACTGTAGGATGTTCAGCAAAGTCCCTGGCCTCCACCCACTAGATGCCACTCGATGCTCATAGCACCCTCCCCCTCACCCCTTCCTTCCACCACAGTTACCCCAGATGAGAACCCCTGCTTTGGGGAGCGGTTGAGGAAGGCAGTAGCAACAGCAGCTCATCCTTCTGTTCATCTTTGTGACATCTAACAGGAAGGAAACCAGTTCTTTTCCTGCCGGTCTCTTTCTTTGTCTCTCCCTCTCCATTTCTCAGCCCGTTCCCCCTGGCATCTACATTGCTCTCCTAGCCACCACTTGCTCACCAGGGCATTTGTGGACTTTGTGAGAGACCCATAGCAGGTACCTTTGGAGAGCAGTCTTTGAGCTCCTCAGACGTTTACGGGGCTTGGAGGAGCTACCAGTGTGCATGTCTGTGAGGCAGAGCGACCCGGTCCTGCCTTCATGTTCTAGTGGCAGGAATGAGATTGGGTTGGGCAGAGAAGTGGGCCGGCCAGTGCATACAGTTCACCTGACCTCTTTCTAAGTACCGTCACGTCCTGTGTTTTACCTTATTCTTGCATGTCTCTTTGAAAGACATTGTTACATGTCCCATTTTACAGATGTAGAAGTTGAAGGTCTAAAAGGTTTTGGTTTGTTCAAAGCTCTGTAGCTTCCTGTCTGCAAAGCCCAGAGCTGTTTTTAATTATGTCTGCTTTCGTGTTTTAGCAGCTCCAAGTGGTCTTCCTTGAATTTTCTAAAATGTATCTTGGCCCCTTGGATTTACAGATTTTGGCACAGTGAGGGAAAGCAGTTACCAAAAAATCTAAGTCTCATTAATTAGGAAAAAAAGAAAGAAAATAAAAAGAAAGAAAAGTACAAAGCCTTGAGTGTATTTGTGTATTTTGTCGTAGATGGGGAGTAATCTTCTGAAGCCCAGCTGGATTCAGTGTACCAGACAGTTAGGGTCAGGGTCTGATGCCCTGTTTGAGTTCTTGGGGTTTTTTAGATTTTATTTACTGATTTTTAGAGCAGGGCGGGCGGGGGGGGGGGGGTAGACAGTGAGAAGCATCAACTCATAGTAGTTGCTTTGTGTATGTGCCATGATGGGGCAAGCCCAGGGTTTCGAATTGGCGACCTCAGCATTCTAGGTCGACACTATCCATTATACTACCACGGGTCAGGCTCCTGTTTGAGTTCTTGATGGAATGATTTCAGCTACTTGGTCTTTGGCCATAGAGCTCTTGGCTTTTCTCATTTCTAGAGGATGCCAGCATTAATGGGTGGTGTTAAGAAAGAGGGGATGTGGCCATTTCTTTAGTTTGCCACATTTGTTAAATGCCTCTCTGGGCCCAGGTATGCCTTGAATGCAGGTGTGTGTGACGTAGAGTTCACACCTTTTCATGAAGTTTGGGGGGGTAGTGGAGAAAAAAGAATTACAAAACACAAAGTCTCCCATCCAAGTACACAACACAAAGTGCCATAGATGACTGAGCAGTATGTGGTGGTTGAGGTTGACACAGGAACGTCCTTAGATGGAACCATGGGAGAAGGCTGCACCACGGATGGAGATTTGAAGGCACAATCAGAAGGATGAGCGGAAGCCACAAAGACCCCAGGACACTGGGAGAGCATTGGCTTGTTTAGAAACTGACAGAAGTCCAGTGGGAAAGATGACTCTTGAGTGGAGAGCAGAATGATTGGATGTTGGGGACCAAGCAGGAGCCGGTTTGGTGAGGGCCATGGGTGGCAGGGGCTGGTTGGGTGAGGGCCATGGGTGGCAGCGACCACTACAGTGCTCTGGGCCAGAGGAGACAACGACCTGGAAGTGGTTGATCACAGTAAGGACAGAAGGCTAGATGAGGTTTGCCACTGCAGCAGATGTGTGGGGTTACAATGTGAGATGACTTGGTAGGTGGTGGAGCTATTTACAGAACTGGGGGAGAAACGGACTCGGAGAGGGGTGATGAAAGGACAGACTTCAGTAAGTCCACTTTAGATGTGTTCCTTCTAAGATGCTTGTGAGATGTCTGGATGGGGATGTCAGGCAGACTGGTGGGCGTACAAGTAGAGCAGCCGCTTTGGTAACCATACTGCAGCAAGGAGTGCAGGGAGAGAGACAGAGAGAGAGCAAGTCAAGGAGGAGCAAAGGGGCAGCAGGGGAAGGATGTTTGAACAGGAGGAACTCGTGCAATGGAGGTGATTAAGATGAGGGCGGAAGAACATCAGTGGAGTGTGCAAGTAAATCATTGTTCCCTGAGAGTTCAGCGTAACCTGCAGTCATGGAGATGTGCAGATCATTGTATTCTTTTATAATTCCCGAGGATAGGCTGCAGGAGCTCTGGGAGGTTCAGAGTCCTGTTGTGTGTAGGGTCATTCATTGTTGAGGGTATACATATTCTTAGTATAATGTTCAAAAGCAAGTAGCCAATTTTCCTAAATTTTCAGATGTATCTTACTGTACGTCTGCCTTTGGCCATTTTATTTGTAATTTCTTACCTTTCTACAGATACTGGAAGTTTATTAGAAATTTCACCATACTATATTTCATGATTCTAGAATGTACATTTTATTTTCACATTGTAGCATATCTGAAACCAGGATGTTTTAGAAACAAGTTTTAGATCTTATAAAATACAATATATATGCTCTTTTACTTGTTCATAATTTGAATTAATGAGTGACACAACTATTAAACATACTCATTGTGCAGTTTTCTAGGACAGCCTACATGGATATAAAAATTTTAAAAGTATTTAAGTTTTACTGACAAAGGAAGAGGAGCAAGTTTGGGAGAGGTGGAGATTATGCTGTTGTCTTTCTTTTTTTTTTTTTTTTTTAATTTTTTTATTTATTCATTTTAGAGGAGAAAGAGAGAGAGAGAATGGGGGGAGGAGCAGGAAGCATCAACTCCCATATGTGCCTTGGCCGGGCAAGCCCAGGGTTTTGAACCGTCGACCTCAGCATTCCAGGTTGACGCTTTATCCACTGCACCACCACAGGTCAGGCCTATGCTGTTGTCTTTCTGCGGACAGGGGTTGAGGTATGGTGGGCTTTCTCAGAGGAGTGTGCAGCAGAATGTGGGAGAAGTAGTTGTTCCAGGGCAGTCCTCTGGAGGAGGTGGCCACGTGATTTCCTTGTGACACTGTCCTCCCTTTTCATCAGAAAAAGTCTTAACATAGGGAGCATTTGCAAGAAGAAGAGAAAGACAGATTCCAGGTGGGACTGGAGTTGTCAATTAGATCATTGCTGACCATCATGATAGTCCTGTTTGGGTTGTTCTTTAAGAGAGCATTGTCTGGGAGGGGGACACACCCTGGACTCATTGGGCTCTCCCAGGTAGTCTCCTGTTGGCCTATAAGGATTATTTCTCATAGGAAGGTATGTGTGACTTTTTTTTTTTTTTTTTGAGACTAAGAACTATATTGTGGAGATTTGATCATTCTTAAAATTATAACAGGAGATTTTTCAGGAGTGCTGTTTACTTAAAATTGCTAATGAGAGTGGCGCTGGGATTTTTTTCAGTCGTGTGTTAGAGAATTGACGGGGAAGATGAGTTCCAGGCCCCGGGCAGCTCCAGCTCCAGCTCCAGCTCCAGGTGTCTCAGTGGAAGGGAGTGTGGCTGGTGGAGGCCTGCTCTTGGGGCAGGGTGGGGGTAGAGTTGTCTGCTGTGTCCTGCCGGAATAATTTAGCTGGGACAGTGCTGCTGGCAGCATGTGGGTAGCAAGCCGTCACCCATGGCCTTTGCAGGGATAACTGCATTGCAGAGTTTGTTTTATCTGTGTTTCTCAAAGCATGTCTGTGGACCCACTGCATCAGAGTGACTGGTTCCTGAGCCCCTCCCAGTTTGCTCTTAGAATGGCGATTTTCAATCCTTTTCATTTCATGGCACTTATAAACTAATTACTGAAATTTTGTGGCACACCAAAATACTTTTTGTTGATCTGACCAAAAAAAATTCATTCACATCGGACAGCTATTATTGTGTTGGCTGTTGTCATTTTTTCATTTGACAATCTAAGGGAGAAGAGGTCAGTGCCCCTCACTGAATCGTTTCAGGTATTACATGTTTTAAATTTTTCCTGTGGCACACTGGTTGAAAATCATTGTCTTAGAGGAATCTGTGTTTTGTGGTCACTTGTATTTGTGGAACTTTTTCTTTCTCAGTTCCCTAATGTATTTCACTTGATTCCTTCTGAGGCAGTTCAGAATACTTGCCAAGCAGATGGGCTTGTTCTTTCTCTTAAACTGGAACCTGTAGTTTTAAACAAGCTCCTGCAGTGACTTTAATGTGGGACATCAATTTTCAACTTGTGTGCCACAGGAGTTTTTAAAATGTGCACTACCTGACTATGTTGTCAGGGGCACTGACCTCTCTGCCCTTGGACTGTCAAACAAAAAATTGACAACAGCCAACACAATAGCTATCTGGTATGAATGATTCAAAATTATACCTATTTTTCTTGTCAGATCGGCAAAAAATATATATATATATAAATATTTTTTGGTGTGCCACAGAATTTTAGTAATTAATTTATATGTGCCATGAGATGAAAAGGATTAAAAATTGCTGATGTAGAATACTGTTTATAGAGCCTCTTCCCACTGCCTTGTGAGTGACCTGACACCCAGCTGTCCCTCTGTGGAGTGGGCTTGCTTTGCTTGTGTTTGTGTCCACTTCAGTACTTCAGAAGGCTTCCTTACCCTGTTGTCCCCTCCACCCCTGGTTTGTCCTGTTCTTTTGTAATTTTTTGTTTTGCATATCCAGTCTTTGATCACTGACAAATCAAGACGTGAACTGACCAAAAAGGGTTAAGCCTAATGTACTGAAGGGCTTCCCTGCAAGTTGTTCATGTTCCCATAACATTACTAGCCCCTTGTCCTTCATAAGCAGGGATTTGAAATAACTGCTGGTTTGATCGTTCCCTCTGCTCTAGGACTAAGGAGAATACTTCTGTTCATTCTCATGGAAATGCTGAGTGAGTTGTCCTGTCAGCTCTTCACCAGGAGAGCAGTTTCTGTAGAAAATCACTCTGTGACTATGAATTGTGCCTCAATAATTGAATTGGAAAATATGGGGAAAGGTTGGGAAGTAAGCATTTGTCCATGATTATTACTAATTCAAATGTTTGTATAATATTAGAAATTTATTTCTGTTACTCTCATCCTATTTGCTTCCACCTGAGAAAATGTGTTCATGGGGCCTTTGAAGAATAACTTTTAATCTAAATTCTTATCAGTAGCTATATAAATCCTTTCTACTGCTTAAATTCATCCCTTTTTGTTTTGACAATATTTATCAGCTAGAAAACAACCTGAGCACAAAATAAGATATATCACAAATATCAGGAAACTCTGAATTGAGAAAATTTAATGAAGTCCTTTGATGTCAGGCACAACCATAGGTACTGCAAGTATTCAGTCAAGGTCATTTAACTTTATACGGATTTCCATTAATTAAAAATGTCTTTTCTAGAGTGTGATTAGTGCTGCCCTGTCTTCAGTGAAAAGTTCTAGGTGGAAGCATGAATTATCTAGAGACATTCAGCTCTTGCACTTCACATGGAGGCCCAGTAGAAAAGTTCCTGTTTCAAACAACTGTGCCAGTTACCTACAGGCAACTAGCATTGGAACTTGGGCCTATCTGTTTACAGCACATACTGGGAATATACCGTGCATTTCTGAGAAATGAAGTGGCTCTTAGAAGAACTTGGTAGTTAGCACATTTAATGAGTCTCCATGGGGACAGTCATAGCTACCAAAGATATAAATACAATACTTTTATTGTATCCAAAGAGTCATGAACTGTGGCAGTTTTTTCACGACCCTCATCACCCTAACTTCTTTGTACCTTTTCCATAATTACCTGAAACAGCCCTAAGGATCAAGTCACTAAAACCAATTGGGTAGTTAATTTACTAAGTTTTGAAACTGAACTAATACATTTATTTATTTATTTATTTTTTTATTTTTGTATTTTTCTGAAGCTGGAAACGGGGGAGAGACAGACAGACTCCCGCATGCGCCCTACCAGGATCCACCCGGCACGCCCACCAGGGGGCGACGCTCTGCCGCGACCAGAGCCACTCTAGCGCCTGGGGCAGAGGCCAAGGAGCCATCCCCAGCGCCCGGGCCATCTTTGCTCCGAGCCTTGGCTGCGGGAGGGGAAGAAAGAGACAGAGAGGAAGGAGGGGGGAGGGAGTGGAGAAGCAATGGGCGCTTCTCCTATGTGCCCTGGCCGGGAATCGAACCCGGGTACCCCGCATGCCATGCCGACGCTCTACCACTGAGCCAACCGGCCAGGGCCACATTTTTTTAAAAGATATTTTACTAATTGATTTTAGGGGGGGGCAGGAGGAGCAGGAAGCATCAACTCGTAATAGTTGCTTCTTGTATGTGCTGTGACCAGGAAAGCCCAGGGTTCTGAATTGATGACCCCATTATTCCAGGTCAACGCTCCATTCACTGCACCACCACAGGTCAGGCATAATAAGTATTTTTGAAGAATCTGTCTTTATATATGTTATTTAAGAAGAATATTCCTTAAAATTTTTTTAATAAATTGCTAATTTTTCTGAACTGGTCATTTTGGTCATTGGGCCTAATACCTTTTAAGACCCCTTAACTCTATTGAGACCTGCTGGTCTAGTCGGCCTGTAACCTTGGTCATTCGAATGGATCCTGCACCCTCTATCTTATAGGGTTTCTTTGTGCAGTAGCAGGTAACCACTCGCTTCGTCCTGGGCAGACCAGCTCTCCAGTTCAGGAGTGATTTGGGGGCTGAGTAGAGAGTTGGGGTGGGGGGTTGTTCACTTATCAGTTCCTGCCTTTGCCTTCCACCTCGCCCATTGATTTTCTTTCTTGACTTAACCATTTGTTTTCCACTGTAAGATCATAGTATTATGATTTAGAAGATTACTAAAAATTATTTTGTTCCAACTAAAAATAATTGTTATTTTCCTATTAAGTTTAAATCTTAAATTGTAATCTTGATTTTTTTAATCAATAAACACCAAGCAAAAAGAAAGAAACAAGGAACATTCCATCCATCTAAAACAGTTGTGTTTCTTACCAGTTGATCTATCATCTCAAAGGTGATTATCACTCCTTCTCAATTTGATAGCTGTGTGCGTTTAATGAGCATTTTCTTTATTTTATGACTCCAGAGCTTTGCTACCCAGCTGTTCTAGGGCCCTTCAGGGGAAATCAGAACAAGCAGTTAATTGCAAAGCAGTCCTTTGTCCCACCTTGTTTTCGGGTTGGTGTCATTTTCTGACTTTAACTGGAGGTTGGGGAGAAGTCAAGTTTCCAGTCAGTGACATGGAATTTGGGGCCAGGCTGATCTGAAGGGCTGTCTGTAGCATCACAGTCTGACATGGATTTGAGGAAGTGGTTTGTGTAGTGTGAAGAAGCACTTTTGTCCACCATTCTGTCTTGGTCAAGTTCTACTTCTTGGACACTAACTTATTCTTCTAGGAAGAATAACAGGATAAACTATTACATGTACTCCTGTGCGCATCTGTGGTTATATCCTTAGGATAGAATTTAGGGCATATAGAAAATGGGATTGGTGTTGATTACTCAAACCTATGGGTAGCAGTAGCTACACTAATGAAACTACTTATTAGATACCTTTAAAAAGTTAAGGAATACTGTGGTTGCTTCGACAGCACATATACTAAAAAATTAGGGAATACCACAGAAATAGAAAAGATTTGCCTTTCAAGATTGTTTGATGGATGTGGGTAAATGATGGTTGAGCTATGGTGACTCATAATACATGCAAAAGAGCATGTGGCCAAATCTAGCAAAGCCAGGATTAGGGTGAATGGGCTATATACCCTGTAGCTGCTGGGTCGGTGTGCTTTGTGTTTACCTGCCGTTACTCCTGGTTTATAATGCTAACATGTGGGGGGTCGTGGTTGAACCAGTGTGACTCCCACATCATGCAAGCCTTCGCTTCCATTATTAAGAATTACATGTGAACTGATTGGAGTTCCAGAAATACGTATTACATATATTTTAAGTCTTTTGATGGATACTGCTATATTGCTCTTCAACAGAGCCATGTACCAAATTACCAGTATTATTACATGGTACTCCCAAGGTGGAGGAGAGAGGTTATTACTCTGAGCTTTGATAACAGAAGATGATGTCTCATTATTCTGATTTGCAATGTTTTTTGATTACTGGTAAAAATTAAAGTGCTTATATTTAGAGACATATACATTTCTTTCTTATTTGAGTTGCTTAGTTCCAGTCCTTCACCGGTTTTTCTGTTAGAGCCTCTTAGAAAACAATAAAGCAAGGTGACCCAGGCCTCTGTCAGAATGGATGGCAGGTTATGGGTAGGGCTCTACTGCTGGATTGCCTGCTTCCATCACTGAGTGTACCGCCTGGGCAAGGTGCACACCTGTGGGCCTCAGTTACTTCTGAAGGTGGTGCTAGCCCTAAGTTCTTTTTTCCCTTGGGGGTAGGGTACTAAATGAGCACTGAACACAGAGTTCGGCACGAAGTGCTTGAGAAATAAACAGTGGTCAAGAGGGGCCCTGGTAGGGTAGTTCAGTTGGTTAGAGCATTGTTCTGATAGACCAAGGTTGTAGGTTCAATCCTAGTCAGGGCACATACAAGAATCAACCAGTGGCCTGACCAGGCGGTGGAGCAGTGGATAGAGCATCGAACTGGGATGTGGATGACCCAGGTTCGAGACCCTGAGGTCGCCAGCTTGAGCGCGGGCTCATCTGGTTTGAGCAAGGCTCACCAGCTTGGACCCAAGGTCGCTGGCTCAAGCAAGGGGTCACTCGCTCTGCTGTAGCCCCCCCGCCCCCGTCAAGGCACATATGAGAAAGCGATCAGTGAACAACTAAGATGCCACAACGAAGAATTGATGTTTCTCATCTGTCTCCCTTCCTGTCTGTCTGTCCCTATCTGGTCCTCTCTTTCTCTCTCTCTCTGTGTCTGCCACTAAAAATAAAAATCAACCAGTGAATGCATAAATAAGTGGAACAACAAATCAACGTTTTCTCTCTCTGCCTCCTTCTCCTCCATCCTCCTCCCTCCCTCCTTTTCTCCTTCCCTTTCTCCCTGCCTGCCTGCCTCCCTCCCTCCCTCCCTCCCTTCCTCTCTTCCTCCCCTCCTCTCCCTTTCTCTCCTTCTCCCTCTTCCTCTTTCTCCTTTAGAGGTTTTAGCACAAGTTAGAGACAGCTTTTCATGCAAATATAATGGTCTAATCAATTTTTATTGTTATTGTTTTATTATATCACAATTTTTTATAAGTCAAGAATTTGGGCAGGCCTCAGCGGGGTCATTCTTCTGCTTCACATGGCTCTGACTGGGGTCTCTTGAGGTCTGTTTTATTTTTCATGACTGTGTATTATTTCATTAGGTCTATTGACGTAATTTAATTAGTTCACCATTGAAAGGCTTTTAGGCATTTTAAAATTCTTAATAATTTAATCAAGGCGTGATGCATTTTAGTGCGCTACTTTACAGTTGCTTCCCTAATAATAAATTATAAGAAGTGAAACTACTGGATCAAAAGAAATGCACATTTTTCTTTTGACACATGTTGCTTTCCAAAGCCATATTGAATTGTCATTAATAAGTTACCCTGGGACCCTGGCCGATTGGCTCAGTGGTAGAGAATTGGCCTAGCATGTGGATGTCCCAGGTTCAATTTCCAGTCAGGGCACACAGGAGAATCACCCATCTGCTTCTCTACCCCTCTCCTTCCTTCTCTATCTCTCTCTCTTCCCCCCCCCCCAACTCCCCCACAGCCATGGCTCCATTGGTTTAAGCACATCAACTATGGTCACTGAAGATGGCTTCATGGAGCCTCCGCCTCAGGCACTAAAAAAATAGCTCAGTTGTGAGCATGGCCCCAGATGGGCAGAGCATCCACCCCAGATGGGAGTTGCTGGGTGGATCCCGGTCAGGGCACTTGTGGGGACTCTGTCTCTGTCTCTCCCCTCCTCTCAACTTGGAAAAGAAAAAAAAAATTTTTAAATAACAGTTACTTGGTGTTTTTTGTTGTTTCGGGTTTTTTTCCCGAAGTTAGAAGTGGGGAGGCAGTCAGACAGACTCCTGCATGCGCCCGACCAGGATCCACCCGGCATGCCCACCAGGGGGCAATGCTCTGCCCGTCTGGGGCTTTGCTCCATTGCAGTTGGAGCCATTCTAGCAACTGAGGTGCCATTCTAGTGCCTGAGGCAGAGGCCACGGAGCTGTCCTCAGCACCCAGGCCCACTATGCTCCAGTGGAGCGTTGGCTGCAGGAGAAGAGAGAGATAGAGAGGAAGGAGAGGGGAAAGGGTGGAGAAGCAGATGGGCGCTTCTCCTGTGTGCCCTGGCCGGGAATTGAACCCAGGACTTCACACGCCAGGCCAACGCTGTACTGCTGAACCAACCAGCCAGAGCCAACAGTTACTCTGTTTTTATCTTTGTCATATTGATCGGTAAAAAATGCCTTTTTTAAAAATTTCATTTCTTTGGTAATTAGAAAACAGCTTTTTTTTTAACAGCCTTTTTTTTTTTTTTTTGAGATATAGTCATACACAAAAGTCTCCCTCTGAAGTATACAGTTAAATGGTGTTTAGTATATTTTGCAGCCATCAAAACAGTCAATTTTAGAACATTTTTATTCCAGAAAGAAACCCTGTGCCATTAACAGTTACTCCCATTTCCCCTGATCCCTCAGCTCAAGGCAACCACTAACCTATTTTGTGCCCCTATGCATTTACCTACTCTGGACATTTTATAGAAATAGAATTATACAATATGTGTTTGTTTGTGACTGGCTCTTTTCATTTAGCACAGCGATTGAAAATTTTTCATTTCAAGGCACAAATAAATAATTACTTAAATTCTACGGCACACTAAGTAATATGTTTGTTGCTGATCTGACCAAAAGAAATAGGCAGAATTCTGATTTATTTCCACTAGATGGCCATTGTTGTGTTGGCTGTTGTCTTTTTTTAATCTGACAATCTAAGGGAAAAGAGGTCAATGCTCCTGACCTCAGTATTTCATGTTTTAAAAATTCTTGCGCATGCCTGTGGGCCTTCCGTGACACACCAATTGAAAATCGCTGACCTAGCATAACGTTAGTTTTCAAAGTTTAGGTTGTAGCATGTATCAGTTGATGGGCATTTGAGTTGTTTTCTGCCTTTTGGCTATTACCAATAATGCTGCTACAAACATTTGTGCATATATTTTTCTGTACACATATGTTTTTATTTCCTGGGTATATACTTATGAGAGTAATTTCTGGGTCATGTGATATCTCAAGGTGTAAACTCCCAAACCATTTTCCAAAGTGGCTGCTCCATTTGACATTCCAGTAGTGAGAGGTTCCAATTTTTTCACATGCTCATCAAAACTTATTACTGTCTTGTTGTTTTTTTCATTGTAACTCTCCTGGTGGGTGCAAAGTGGTTCTTATTGTGGTTCTGATTTGCATTTCTGCTAATGGTATGGAGTATTGTTTTATGTGCTTCTTGACCAGTTGTCTATCTTCTCTGAGAAAATGTCTATTTGAATCTTTTGTCTATTGGTAAATTAGGTTCTTTTTATTACTGAGTTGTTAAGTATTTTGTATGTTTAGATATATGTCCCTTATCACATTTATGATTAACATATATTTTCTCTAATTCTTTGGGTTGTCTTTCATTTTCTCCATCGAGTTCTTTGAAGCATAACAATTTTTAATTTTAATGAGGTTTGACTTATCTTTTTTGTTGTTTGTGCTTTGGTGACATCTCATAATTCAATGCCTAATTCAAGATGAAGATTTACTCCTGTGTTCTTTTTTGCTCTTACATTTAGGTCTTTTATTCATTTTGAGTTTGCTATGAAGAAGGGGTTCACCTTCAATTTTTCATATGTGGATATCCAATTTTCCTGTTCCGTTCATTACCATTAGCTAAGGAACTATTCTCTCCATTGAGATTTCTTGGCAGGGAGGTATAGAACATTTTATATAATAAGTGCTACAACCTTTTCTGGAAAACATTTTGGCAACATATAGGGTGGGGCAAAGTAGGTTTATAATTGTTTGTATGGAAAATAATACAATAAATAATAATACAAGAATTTGTGTATTCACAACTGTGCCCCACCCTGTAATTCAGGAGGTTTAAGAGTGGTCCTAACTTTTGACTCACTGTCCTCAGAAACAACCATTTTCACCTGACTGGTGGTAGTACAGTGGATGGAGCATCCACCCAGGATGCTGAGGTCCCTGGTTTGAAACTCTGAGGTTGCTGGCTTGAGCCAAGGGGTCATGGGCTTGGCTTGAGCCCACCATCACCCTCATCCCCGTCAAGGCACGTAGAAGCAATCAATGAACAACTAAAGTGAAGCAACTACAAGTTGTTGTTTCTTACCCCCCCCCCTCTCAAAAAAAAAATGAGTTTAACTTTATTAAAGAAACTACCATTTTCCCCAGTTTTTCACTTTTTAAACCTTAATCTTATATCTTTATGTGAAGATGTTTTTTATCCTCATTCTAAAATATTTTTTAATACCTTTATTTTAATCCGTGTTTATGTGTTCTCACTCATCTGGAATTTATTTATGTACATGTTTCTTTTATTTATTTTTTACCCGCTGTTGAGAGAGAGAGAGAGAGAGAGAGAGAGGGAGGGAGGGAGGAAGGGAGAGAGATGAGAAGCATCAACTTGTAGTCGCAACACCTTAGTTGTCCACTGATTGCTTTCTCATATGTGCCTTGACCAGAGGGCTCCAGCTGAGCCAGTGACTCCTTGCTCAAGCCAGTGACCACAGGGCTTTGAACCTAGGTCCCCAGAGTCCCAGGCTGAGGCTCTATCCCACTGTGCCATTACCTGTTGTTTTTTTTTTCTAGACTTCTGTAAAGAAATCTGTAGCTTTATAGTTCTGGTATCTGGCTAGAGAGATTTTGTCCTTTATTCCTACTGTTTTTCAAATAAAGTTGCATAAAATTTGTGCTGTACTTCTGGGGGCATATACAACTGCAGTTTTGTTCTGTGTTTTTAAAGAGAGGTTCTTATCTAAGCACTATTCTTCCATTTTCAATGCCTACCTGGGCAGTGGGGCTAAGCAGGGAAGTTTTATAGAGTCTGAGGATGCTTTTGACATAAATTTCAGGCCACTTACAGTTTCTACAACTCTTTCATCTCATTGAGCAAGGGTTTGAGAAAGGAGGAAGTTAAACACACCGTTTGTTTGTAAGCATTTTGCAAACTGAACTAGCGTTGTACAAGTGTATGCGTTTATATGGGGAGGGCCAGATACAAGGCCTCGAGACATGTCTTCTGTTCCATTTTGCTGTTCATCCTCCAGTTTGCTTTTGAGACACATGTAAACAATGTGTAGAGCTCATTAAGCATCTACGGAGAACAGACCACATTTTGAATGTGCTGGATGGTTTCCAATCACTCTATTTCTACATTTTAAAGTTTCAACATATGGTCAGGTCTAGTTCAAAAGATGCTATTAAGACATCCCAAATGAGAAATAATGTGTTAACTTCTGATAACTTAAAAACAAGATATTTATAATTTAATTGTAAGGTTAGGATTGGTGGGGGAAATATATACAGAATGTATACAGAATATACAACATTTCTGTATTTTAAGAACAGCAGGCTTGGTCTCTTTAAGTCAGTGGCATGAGAAAATGAAGGGGAAACAACACCCACCTGTAGGGTATGAGCCTTAATCGGGTCCTGATCTGTGCAGACCAGGGGTAAAGTCAGTTTTTTGGACAACTAGAGAAATCTGTGTATGGTCTTAAGTGTTAGCAAATATTAAAGAATTAGCAGTCATTTTGTTAGTTATTTTTTACTCTCCACTTTTTTATGTTTGAAATTTTTGTAAATGCAAAAGTGACCTAAATAAGAATCATCTCGGATTTCTCACATTCTGTATGTCTATACCTTTTCATTTCTGGTTGAACATTTTTTTCATAGGAATAAGCTGATCAGAAGGAGACTTTTAACATTGATACTGAATGCTGGTGGAAGCATAGTCAAAAGCTTATTGTTTATTTTAAATTGCAAGAAAAGGGGGAAGGAGGTTACAGTTTATACCCAGCAGTGGGATTGGATAAGTGAATGCATACATTCATTACAAATTATGCTGTAATACTGTATGAAACAACCTGGAGTAAATAACAAGGCAAATATAAATGTTTAGTATATATATGGTAGAGAACTATTGATTATGGATCATATATATGCATGCACATAGAAAGAAAGACTGAAAGAAGAAACCCCTATCAGCACGTTAGTGGCCTCCTGGATATTCGGATTTCAGGTGTTAATTATTACCTTAGTAGTTCTGTTACTTTCCGGACTGTCTACTGCATCTATATATTACTTTTATAATCAGGAAAAAGTAAACATAAGGAAAAGAGGCTATTTTGTTATAGGTGTTAAATACCAATCAGGAAGCTCTTCTTCTCAACCAGGACTTTGCTTCAGACTTCTCACTTTGGCTCCCAGGAGCTGTGCTCCTGATTAAAGTCATGTAGCTTTTCTATATGTTTATTTTCTGAGTTCTCATAAAGATAGAATCAAAATAAGCAAATCCTAAAACTTTTTTAAAATGAGCTTTTTTTAAAAGAATATAATCTGTATAGTTTCGGTGTTTTTTCACTCGTAAGTGTATGGTTTTGATTCTTAATTTGAAAAGTCAGAGTGTTGGTGTACTTCAGGCGAAGCAGTGAGTGTTGTGAAATCACAGCAGGGAGTGTTAGTGTCAGAATATTAGAGTTTTTCTGAAGGATGTTGGTAGTTAAGAATAAGAAGATTCTAGGCCCTGGCCGGTTGGCTCAGCGGTAGAGCGTCGGCCTGGCGTGCGGGGGACCCAGGTTCGATTCCCGGCCAGGGCACATAGGAGAAGCGCCCATTTACTTCTCCACACCCCCCCTCCTTCCTCTCTGTCTCTCTCTTCCCCTCCCGCAGCAGCCAAGGCTCCATTGGAGCAAAGATGGCCCAGGCGCTGGGGATGGCTCCTTGGCCGCTGCCCCAGGCACTAGAGTGGCTCTGGTCGTGCCAGAGCGACCCCTGGAGGGGCAGAGCATCGCCCCCTGGTGGGCAGAGCATCGCCCCTGGTGGGCGTGCCAGGTGGATCCTGGTCTGGCGCATGCGGGAGTCTGTCTGACTGTCTCTCCCCGTTTCCAGCTTCAGAAAAAAAAATACAAAAAAAAAAAAGAATAAGAAGATTCTATAGGTCACCTTTCCTTTTCCATTTTCTTTGCATTTCAAAGGTGTAGTTGGTTTGGCTTATTACTTTTAAAGGATTAAAGCAACTAAACTCTATTTCTGTATCTTTAGCAAAGATCATCAAATACTTTTTGAAAATATTGTTAGATGTCTGAGCAGAAATTTTAATGGAAGGAAAAGCATTTCATAAGCTTTAACAGTTGTACTCAGTGGTTGTATTAAGGATAAGTGTTGTAATATTTTTTTAGGACAGGTAATGAATACTGCAACTATTCTTTTGGTTACAAGGTAATGAAATCCAGAGGGTGACTGATTTTTCTGCTGCATCAGGTATTTTTCAGTTAGGTTGAACCATATAAAATTGCCAATGTTTGGCCCTACAAAAACAATAGTTTCATATGGTTTAACCTAATATAATATACAGTTTTTCCCACTCTTGCATATATTGTAGGGTGAGTTGGGTTTTGGTTACTACAGTCAAGAATAAGCATGGTTTTCTTGGTCTGAGACAATAATACACAAGTGAACTTGAATCAGCCTTGCTTCGTTCTCAGTTGGTATATTTCTTTGCTTCTTTATCTTCCTTAAAGTCTCTGATGAATTAAAGGGAACCATAACAGCTGCCTTCTCTCTGCGGCTGGTATTATCCATCAGCTTTAGAACTAGCTTGAAAAATAATTAATGAACATGAATTGGAGCTCTAAAAGCTTATTAAAATGTTTATTAATTTGTTTTATTTTAGTCTCAGATGCAAACATCAGTGGGAATTGTACCCACACAAGCAATTGCAACGGGCCCCACTGCAGATCCTGAAAAACGCAAACTGATACAGCAGCAGCTGGTTCTACTGCTTCACGCTCATAAATGTCAGCGACGAGAACAAGCAAACGGAGAGGTTCGGGCCTGCTCCCTCCCACACTGTCGAACCATGAAAAATGTTTTGAATCACATGACACATTGTCAGGCTGGGAAAGCCTGTCAAGGTAAGTGCCATTTTCTAAAATCCTATTGGCAAAGCTTAGGATGAAAATTTGTCCTTGTTATTCTTAGGCTGCTCTCTTGTTAAAAGGTTCTTGCAATATATGTCTGCACACATCACCCAGTCAGATGCCACTGGGACATTTAACTGCTGGGGAGAAAGGTGATTTGGTTTTAGAATAATATTCTGTGACCCTCTTCTACTGGATGAGTCTGTACCCTGCATTTATTCTTTTCCTCCTTCCTCTGGCACAGAAGACATTCGTCACTTCCAAAGCACAGTCTTCATTGTAAATGTCTCCATCACGGTTTTCTTTGGCCAATGGAGCACATGCACACACGCACCCTTCCTCCAGTCAGATCATCTCTCTTGCAGCTGTGTCGTGTTCAGATGGCCAGGGCCCACTGCCTTGTCCTCCACACTTGCGTCTTGAGCCTAGTCAGGATACCAGGGAAGTTCTCCTGGGTGACTGTCCGTGACCTAGGTAACTGTGCTCACGGTATCATCTGCCGTTTCCTCCCTCCCCTGAAGGAGGTGGTGACTCAGGCACATCGTGTGCCCCCCCTCCCCCCTCGTTTATGGCAGACCCCTCGATTCTACCGAAGAAAGTGTTTCTTATTAATTCCTACACTTTAATCCTCTTGCCTTCTTTTCTTTCTCATGCTTCTAAACCTTGGGATGAATCTCTCCTTGATTTCCCTCTCTCTCTTTGTAACATTTGTGAGTCCCCAGCATAACGCTTATCATGATGGAGAAGCCAAAGAAGGTTGTGCCAGACCTTTAGAAAGAAATCGCAAAGCCATAGTATGGAAATGAAGGTCAAGACTGAGAGTAACCGGGTTCATTACTCTCTCAAGTACTTTGGAAAGAGCCAGGGGCATCCCCTTTGGAATCTTCTCATTTGCTTCTCTATCCGTATTTCTTCAACTATAGTGTTTAGATGGTTTCATCCTTAAACATAATATAAAATTTTAATTTTAAATAGTGACATTACAGAATTAATTATTCTACCTTTCATTCCAGTTGTTCAGTACTTCAGGTCACAAATAGCTTTTGTTTTGTTTTTGTTTTGTGACCCGAACCTTAATCACCATCATTCATAACATTGCTTCTGTGGGAAGTTTTGGTTTGGAATTCATAACAGTCGACTTACAAACTTTTTGGGAAACTGCTTGTTTGTAAGTTAAGGACCGCCTATACTGTGTTATGGTTACACTTGTTACCATTTTCTTATGGAACCTGGCATTATAATTTAGGTGTAATTGAACGTGTGACGATTTGGATAGAAAAATAACATCTCGTTGTTTTTCTGGTCATAGTTGCCCATTGTGCATCTTCACGACAAATCATCTCTCATTGGAAGAACTGCACACGACATGACTGTCCTGTTTGCCTCCCTTTGAAAAATGCCAGTGACAAGCGAAACCAACAAAGTAAGTGAGCATTGGGGGTAGAGAAGCTTGAAGATGAGAAAATAAGCTATTTCTGAAGAGACTTGCAGAAGCAGAAGTAGGAAGCAGGGCAGAAATTCCAACCATAAAGTATAGTAGCAAGTAGAGACATACAGTGACAAAGGATGGAGCAGAGCTTAGGGAACAGACAGATTCTTAGTGGGTGTGGTCGCTTTGAACTTAATTCCCTGCCCCCTCTACCTCCTGCACTAGAATTGGCAGCAGAGGGGCAATGGAAGAGAGGGTTATCACTGATGTGACCGCTTTGCCTGTTTCTTGACAGATACTCAGTATCTGAAAATTTGAATGTCACATCACTATAATTGCAGTGACTTAGGGGGTGGGGCAGGGGAAATAGGGGACACATCTTTTGGAATTGGAAACCTCTTATCCTAAAGTAGTTTTGGCCTTTGTGTCATAGACAAGTCAGTCAGGCTGGTCAGTATAGAATCCCATGGAGACATTTCAGAGGTTTCCATTCTCCACGGCGCTGCAGTTTCCAGTCCTGTTTGCATAACGGGCAGTTCAGCACAGATTGAGAGTCTGTCCCAGACTGGCCACATTGTGATCATTCTCATTGTTTCATTGTCTTTGGAGTCATCAGTGTAGCCTTTAGCCATTCGATCAATTAAGCAGTGATCCCTGCTCAGGAGGCTTCGTGTGGCTCCCAGGGGTTCCCTGGAGCCATCAGAGCAGTGGAAAGAGGAGCATGTCTTCCCAATTTCAAGTCATTTCCTGTCATTTTAGAGGTAAAACTAGTCTTTGGGCGTGTCCCCCAGTTTGGATAGATAGACCCTGCTCTTCGATGTCATGACTGCTCTGGGCGGAGCTGTTCCCTGTGACTTTGAGCACGGCAATCTTTCTCATCTTCCTCCATCTTGTCTACCATCTTGCTACCCTACCTGTTTGTGGTTACATGTTCATTACTCTCATTCTTCTTGGTCATCTTCCTCAAGACCTCACTGCTACCTGGAGAATGTGTACTGCATTTCTTTCTGGTTATTTCCAAGTGACAGAGGGCAAGATGGAAAAGCACATTGTTCCTGAGTGTCAGTGAGTGGAGCACTGGTGATAACCCACGTGCTTCTCCTTTAAATCCAGCTCACCTCCCTCCCGAGAGGATGCTCAGTGAGTTGACTGCTCAGCAGTAGCCGTGTCATGTAGGAGAAACATCCAGGGTCCTGGGCCTGATATTCTCTCTCCTTCTCTACAGAGTGATACTTAGTTTCCTTTCAAAGTCACTTTCCAAAATAAGTTAATTTTTTGATTGACCAGAATTTGAATTAATGCAATTTTCTAGGACATCTCTTATATAAAGTGAAAGTCTGGAAATCTGGGTCTTATAGAACAAGATATTTGGGACAGGAATTCTAGTAGAATACAGTCTATTTTCTTCCAAGTTGGTATAAAACTGTTTTTTAACTAGTATACTGTGATGGTTAAAACTTGTGTTTTAGGACACATTTCAGTAACAGGCTTTTTAAGTGCTAAAGTACTCTTTGTTGAGTTTGTAGTTGTACAGTATTAATTTTATGAATAATGAGTTAGAACTTTATTCTGAGCTTTTAATTTGGGGGTATGGCTTTTCTGGGATCCTTTTGTTTTTAGTGTGTATCACCATGACAACTGTAAACTTTTTTTTATTTCTCTTTTTAAGAAACACTTATGTGGTTTTTGTTTAAAAAGAAAAGAAACATATGTGGCTTTTTTTTTTTAACATCCTTATAACTGCCTGGTTGTTGTGACAATTAATCTGGTGGGTGCTCTCTGAAGTGGTAAACCACATTGTTTCTACTAGTCATAATGTAAGGTGTTACCAGAGCAATTTTATCATATAAAGTCATGGGGAATATTTTGATAGACTTTGCAAAGTTTTGGTAATTTTTCATGAAAGAAATGAAAGCTCTTATTTAAAAAAAAAAAAGTGTGTGTGTGTTTCTGAAGTGAGAAGCAGGGAGGCAGAGAGACAGACTCCTGCATGCACCCAAGTGGGATCCACCCGGCATGCCCACCAGTGGGTGATGCTCTGCCCATCTGGGGCGTTGCTCCATTACAACCGGAGCCATTCTAACACCTGAGGCAGAGGCCACGGAGCCATCCTTAGTGCCCGGGCCAACTTTACTCCAGTGGAGTCTTGGCTTCAGGAGGGGAAGAGAGAGATAGAGAGAAAGGAGAGGGGGAAGGGTACAGAAGCAGATGGGCACTTCTGTGTGCCCTTACTGGGAATCAAACCTGGGACCTTCACATGCTAGGCTGATAAAAATTTTTTGAATGTTTTTCAAAATAGGTTTCAACTTTGAGTGTATTACTGTGTTTTATTTATTTATTTTAAAGTTTTTATTTATTGATTTTAGAGAAGAGAAAGGGAGGCAAAGCAGGAAGCACCAACTTAGTAGTTGCTTCTCATTTTTGTCTTCACCATGCAAACCCAGGGTTTAGAACTGGTGACCTCAGCATTCGCGGTCAATGCTTTATCCACTGCGCCACCACAGGTCAAGTATAAATGTATTCTTTAAAAAAAATTTTTAATTTTTAGAAACAGAGAAGAAGAGAGAGAGAGACATTGATTTGTTGTTTCACTTACTTATACATTCATTGGTTGATTCTTGTATATGCCCTGACTGGGGATTAAACCCTCAACCTTGGCATGTCAGGTCAACACTCTAACCAAGTGAGCTACCGAAGCAGGCTCTTGAGTTTATGCTTTTGGCTCTAACAGTAGTGTTTTTTGCTTATTTGTATTTTGGTTTTGTTTTGTTTTTAAGTGAGAGGAGAGGAGGTAGAGAGACAGACTCCTGCATGCGCCCCTACCAAGACCCACCTGGCAAGCTTCCTAAGGGCAATGCTTTGCCCATTTGGGCAGTTGCTCAGCAACCGTAGTGCCTGAGGTGGAGGCCATAGAGCCATCTTTACTTACCAGAACCAAGTCGCTTGAACCTCTCGCAGCTTTTGGCTCTGTTGGCTTGAGCATCACTCTGGGTGCCGAGGACAGCTCAGTTGGTCCGAGTGTTGGCTCAGGCACTGATGATAGCTCCATTGGTAGGAGTGCATCAGCCTCAGGCACTAAAAACAGCTCAATTGATTTAAGCATCAGCCCCAGACAGGGGTTGCTGGGTGGATCATGGCTGGGGCACATGTGGGAGTCTATCTCCCCTCCTCTCACTTAAAACCAAAAAACAAAACAAAACAATGCAATGAATGAGAAAGGTTCAGCAGTATTTTTTCTGTGTTTGTTGGTGTTTTTCAACTCTTCTAAAGCAAATTTTGCTTACTATGTGTGAACACTGGGTTTAGGCAGTAGATAAGAAATGTGGATTTGACCTTTTAGTACCTTAAAGTCAGGTTTCAGAGTCAGAATATCTACATTAAAAGTGACATATGGCAATGGTTTCACTCAAAGGAACAAGGTAGAGACATGTCACTAGTATTGGCAGCCCTTGAGGAGAGAACCAGAGTTTGCTGGAGGGTGTGGCTTGATAGAGCCCATTTTCAATAAAGTAACAATAGAAGAACATTCTAGACAGCACAAAGAGTTGTCAGCTCAGCTGACATACCTGTAAGGGCAGGGTCTGCCAGGACTCAGAGGCTCCTGGCAAGTGAGGTAATTCAGGGAGAGAGCGACTGTTTGTATCCAGGTGGTGAGGCCCTGGGCATTGTCTCCCAGCTGGGCCTGCTCTGGAACATGCACCCCGGCCGCCATGGCTGTGTGCTAGCTAGGCAGGGTTTTTAGATATCTTTTATTTATTCATTTTTATTAGAAAGAGAGGGGAGAGAGACAGAGAGAGAACAGGGGGAGGAGCTGGAAGCATCAACTCCCATATGTGCCTTGACCAGGCAAGCCCAGGGTTTCGAACTGGTGACCTCAGCATTTCCAGGTCAACGCTTTATCCACTGCGCCACCACAGGTCAGGCGCTAGGCAGGGTTTTTCACAGATGCGCACTGCACCAGGTGGCTCCATTCCACTCTGGGACTTCTCTCTCATTTATGTCTCTGTTGAGGGAACCTGCTGGAATCACCTGTGGAGCTAACCTGAGGTTCTCTGAAATAAAACCCAGAGCATTGCTTACCTTTTTGGCTTATGTTACCTAAATTTTGTTAATTTTTCTGTTTCCTAGAGCTTCTGTAATCACTGATCTCAAGCTGATCTATCACTTATAAAAGTAATTAGATTTTATTGAATAATTAGGACTTTTTTTCTTTTTAGAGACAGACAGGAAGGGAAAGATGAAAAGCATCAGCTTGTAGTTGTGTCACTTTAGTTGTTCCATTGATTGTTTCTCGTATGTGCTATGACTGCGGGGCTCGAGTCAGAGACCTTGGGCTTCAAGCCAGCGACCTTTGGGCTCGAGCCATTGACCTTGGGATCATGCAGATGAAGCCACTCTCAAGCCGACAACCTTGGGGTTTCTAACCTGGGACCTGAGTATCTCAGGTCGATGCTCTATACACTGCACCACCACCAGTCAGGCTTGAATAATTAGGACTTCTCAAAGATTATATCTAATGTCAATCCTAGCACCTGACTCCCAGTAAATTCCAATTCACAGGGTGGCATAGAGGACTGGAGCTATGTGGACACATGACCAAATTACCTTTTAGAACTCTTGTTGATAGAGTTCTGAAAGACCTCATCAGTGAGGTTTTTTCTACTCCAAGTATAGCCTTCAGACCAGCAAGCTACACAGGCACTCCAAGTAGCCTGTTAGAAATGCAGGCATTGGGGCCCCATCTAAGACTCACATCTACACTAGAATTGGCATTTTAACAAATTCCAGGTGATCGGTATGTTCGTGAACAGCTGGGATGCCCTTTCTTGAATGCTTTAAGGAGTCAGGTGTCTGTCCTGTAGCTGTTGAGAAGATTAGAGTCATTTTCTGGGAGGAACTGGGTCTCCCAACTCAGAAGCACACAAGGACTGTTAAATGGACCCACAGGGTCAGCCCCAGAGCTGAACTGAACCCATTTACTCCTGCACAGAAGCCCGTTGACAGTGCCAGTCAGCAGTCCTCCAGGCTCCACTGGCTCACTACCTGGCGTGGCACTGTGTTCTAATTTTAGGCACCTCTGATTGTTTTAAACATGTTTTAAACACCTTTCTGCATGATACTGAGTCCAATGCTACCTCCTTAAAACTTCCACTCATAAACAGTAGCCTCTTAGGTGCTCAAAAAGTGTTTGTTGAACAAACTCTTGTTCTGCCTGAGAGCTCTTTAGAGATTCTCAGACGCCTCTTTTGACAGACTGTGGTTGAGGTGGAGAGCAGAGGAGTCAATAGAACCTAAATGGCTGTAGGAACAGAGAGGTGGGCTTGTTTGTCCCTGATTTAAGTATCAGACAGTCATTGGTATTGTTCCTGCTCATCTGGATAGCGGTGTTGCCCCCACCCCCACCTCGAATCATTTGGCTTCTAAAGAAAACCTGTTGGCGGTTTTCTCCCTCAGGGGTGGCTTGATAGAGGCCTGGCACTGGGGCTGGGTGGTCCCAGTCGTCTTGTCCTGCACCGTGCATAGGAGATGCCGGAAAGGAAGAAGGCCCGGCACACACGGCCCCTGCAAGGCATCCTGCCGGAGCAGCTCCGCAGAGATGTGTCAGGCTGAGGGGCTCTCAGTGTGGCTCTTGCCATAGACATCTCGTGGTGACTGGAGAGGAGGTGCTTTGCCTGCTTTGTGCTATGTCTCCCACCACAATGACAAAAGCTTTGGAATTCAGTGTGTCAATGTTTATTGGATTTCCAGTGAGTTCAGTTTTACTGAGAATGATTGGGGACTAAAGTTTCTGGTGAACTGAATGTCGCAAGTTAGCAGGATATAGTGTGCATGGAACCTACAGTAGAACAATCTTTGTGCTCACTGGGGAGAGACTGCTTGTTCCTACATGAAAGGTGACAGTGAGTCCTGGAAACAACCCACTACAAAACATAGCCTTTTACTTCCTAGGTCATGGGCTCCAGACGGAGCTGAAGCAGAAGGGGAGTGGTGGGACAGTGGAAGTGGTGGGCAGTGATGTGAAGATGTGCTATCAGGAATGGCAACTAATACAACACAGTGTGACGTGACAATGGATTGTGTATGCAACTGCGTAGCATTAGGTCTGAGAAAGGAAAAAAGATGTAGAAAGAACAAGAGGTTTTGACATTTAAGGAGGTAAATGTCAATAATGTATAAAGTTGATTAATGTGGACAGCCGCATTCTCAGTGATGCCAGATAGATGAAGCATGCTGTTCTTAGCACTTCTTTCATTTTTGTGCAGCCTGAAGAATTCAGTGCTACAGGGCGGGTTGGGGATGGGCTATCTAAGGAAGGCCAGTCACTGCTAGACTGCTACAGCTCACTTGAACTCTGTAGGGACTTCACAAGGCCCTGTGCTAAGTACCTGCACATACAGAGTTAAGATGAGTCGTAGCCTGACCAGGTGGTGGCGCAGTGGATGGAGCGTCGGACTGGGATGCGGAAGGACCCAGGTTCGAGACCCCGAGGTCGCCAGCTTGAGCGTGGGCTCATCTGGCTTGAGCAAAGAGCTCACCAGCTTGGACCCAAGGTCGCTGGCTCCAGCAGGGGGTTACTCAGTCTGCTGAAGGCCCGCGGTCAAGGCACATGTGAGAAAGCAATCAATGAACAACTAAGAAGTCGCAACACGCAACGAGAAACTGATGATTGATGCTTCTCATCTCTCTCCGTTCCTGTCTGTCTGTCCCTGTCTATCTCTGCCTCTGTAAAAAAAAAAAAAAAAAAAAAAAAGATGAGTCAAACATTGGTCCCACCTTCAAGGGAATGTATAAGGAAGATGAGATCCCTGATACAGGGTCCAGAGCTGCTGGTCCATTCATATTTGTTAGGTGATTTAGGCTGTTGTCTCCCAGCAGACTCTAAGCTCCATGAGTGCAGGCTCTGTGCTCATGCCTTTCTCCAGAGCCAGCAGAGCACTGGCATGCAGTCTGGACTCAATTAAGT
This sequence comes from Saccopteryx bilineata, assembly GCF_036850765.1. Lineage (NCBI taxonomy): Eukaryota > Metazoa > Chordata > Mammalia > Chiroptera > Emballonuridae > Saccopteryx > Saccopteryx bilineata. The sequence continues at coordinate 286,404,458 of NC_089493.1, forward strand.
GGAGGAGTGAACAAGTGAATATGTGAAACGTAAATGCCCAAAAGAAGCGGAATCCCAGTGAGTAATGTCAGAATTCAGGAAAATAACTACTGCCTGAGAGAGAGATCAGGCAAACATTCATAGAGGGGTGGTAGCATTTGAGCTCCCAAAACAGTTTATGGTTGCTATTACCCGATAACTGCCCTGTCGGCCACCCATCGCCCCCTTAGTAAATGTCTGTGTTCTCTTACCCTGAAGTGTAGTATGTCATTGATTAGCAGTGTTTAGACTCAAATTGGGCCATGCTTAAATGTCAATTTTTGTTTGTACTTTGTTTTCCTTGCCTCTGACTGTTAGAACTGTCAAGTTCCTAATGCTTACTTGTGTTCTGATAGGTATATGTGTTTTAAAAATGCTTATTACAGTATTTAGTAATGCTTTATTACATTTAAGAAATAAATGCTTTATAACACAAAATGCAGTGACCATGTCAGCAGCTTCTGTGGGAGGCTCTGGCTGCCCTGGGAGTGATCTTAGACTTGGGAATGGCATTCAACCTAAGGTGAGGCAATTTGGCCAAAAGGATGGCATTTGGAGAAATGTGGCTGAAAGTGGAATAGGAGAACTTGTCACTAAAACATAGCTATTGCATCTTCACCCAGAAATGGAAGGCCATATAAATACCTTGTGGATAGGAATTTACTATCCACAATTGATCATTATGTAAATCAGATGTTTTCTGGGTCTCTTTATACCACAAAGTAATATAAATATAAATCATCCTACCATTACTTTCCTTTTTATATCACAGTACTTTTAAAAATTTTAGCGTAATGGTTTTAGGAGTACGATAGGACATGTTTGAAGTTTTGGGGTATATTAACTGTTAGAAAAAATATATTGTATATGATTTATTTTAGATACACACTTATCATAAAGTACACTTTGGGAATTGCTTTTCACTTACAATATTGTAATAAGGTGCGTGGTGTGTGTAATTGTGACTAATGAGCATTAATGAGTTTGAGATCTCAACATCCTTATTAGTAAAGTTAATAATATGGAATGTGGTTTTGTGTTTTGTTTTTCTTTCTTACACACTTCAGTTTAATGAAGTTACTCTGAGTAGTGTTTGAATTGTTCAGTTGCACTGATGGTTGAATGTGAGAATATAGCTTTTAAACATAATGATCTGATTTTGAAAGACGGTCTTAGTATTTAATGTACTAAAGATCATATTGTTGTGTCAATTTTATCAGCTGTTATTTATAATATGACTAAAGTTTAGAGAAGTGGGACAGAAAGGAACTGTTAAAAATAAGAATAAATAGTATGCCATGAAACTTATATGGTAAGTGCTAACCTAATAAGGACATTTAAATTGATGGGCGGACAGATTGATGAATTGAATTTGAAATGACCAAGGATTTGCAAGTTTGGGGTCAACTTTGGAGCTCTTGGGAATGGGATTCTTTATGTTGCCACAGATTTTCCTGTAGAGAAATTAAAGGTGGTTGCAGGAGACAGAGCCAGTTCCTGAATATCAGTGACGCTGAGGCAACACCTGAGTAAATCAAAATCCTTGCAAAATTCCCAAGCCTCTTTCCATCTATTAATTTCAATTAAATCAGTCAATCAATCAAGCACACTTTTTTGTTTTACCAGCTTTACATTGTCAGAGAGCTCAGTACGGTGCCCACGTGCATAGGAAACTTGGCAGAAAGAATTTATAGTGTTAATACGGTCATTGCACACATAAATTTCAAGGAATTATGATTTTGTTTAGGAGATCACATCATATATTTATTAATAATTGATTGACTATCACCTCTGCTCCTTTTATTAATCCTTCTGTACCTGTACAGGTAGGCAGCAAAGGACCCAGGGAGAATGGCAGCAGTATGAACATTTAGTTCATCTCAGTGATGGCTGATGACCCCCAGAGAAAACACTTTCTGCTACCACTTTTGCCACTCCCCCAGAACTGATTTCTTATGAGTCTCTAGACTTTGATACACAGTAATTTTTAGTAGGTGATACCCGTATGATGATCTGTTACTTTCTAAGGGAGAAGCTTGGATTTTCTTCAGCTTTTTGCTCTTTTACTGCTGTGCAGAATAGATGTATAGAATAAAATCCTTTTCTCTGCATACCTCCTTACTTGGTAGCCTTGTTCTAATGCTTCATGACATACATAGATAGTTTTCTGATAAAGTTTTACTTGCTTCTCAGTAATTTTTAAATAATTTATGGGCTTCTCCCTTGTACTTACCTTTTTGTTTGTCTCTCTGTTTGTTATAGCCATCCTGGGATCTCCAGCTAGTGGAATTCAGAACACAATTGGTTCTGTTGGTACAGGCCAGCAGAATGCTACTTCTTTAAGTAACCCAAATCCCATAGACCCCAGCTCCATGCAGCGAGCTTATGCTGCTCTTGGACTCCCCTACCTGAACCAGCCCCAGACGCAGCTGCAGCCTCAGGTTCCTGGCCAGCAACCAGCACAGCCTCAAAGTCACCAGCAGATGAGGACTCTCAACCCCCTGGGTAGGTGAAAGAACTCTTGAAAACTCCTTTCTCTAAATGCAGCAATGAGAATGACATGTCTTCCTGGAACCCAAGGCTCTTTTCAGTTATTGTTTTTACTTTAAATTCAAATTAACATGTATTAAAACTGCTCACAAAAATTAGGGGATATTTTATCGCTTCATATTCATTTTGAAATATCCTGTAATTTTTGTGAGCAGTATATTATGGTGCGACTACAAGTTGATGTTTCTCATCTCTCTCCCTTCCTGTCTGTCTCTGCCTCTTTCTTGCTAAAAAATAACAAAAAACTATGCAGTAAAAGGCTAACATCTTCAATGCAAGAGATGTGTTACAGACTTTCAAAAAGAATAGCATTTGCAAGTGAAGCAAATATTTTTGTTGCTTGCTTGTGCTACTTCTGTCTGGACAGTTTTCATAAAGGAGATTTCATACGGCTTAGAATGCCAAAGTCTCAGAAGTTAGAATTATGGTTGAATTATGGTTATACTACTTGGATTAACTCTCAGTACACCATTTATTTGACAGAGAATTTGTAGATGGTGTACAACTTCTAACACATCCTGGTTATAATTGGTTATCCTACAGCTGGAATTGACCAGCCCGGACATGGACATGTTAACAAGAGTCTCAGAAAATCTCTCCTGTCTCAGCCTTCTGTATATACTAGTGTAGCCTAGTGTCATCTCACCCTATTATTTGCCAGTATTTGTTTGGTCTTTTGTACTGAGATCAGCTCGGCAACGGGTGTGCATGAAAGGAAGGCACTGCAGGACTTAAGAAAAAACACACAAGACACAACATAAAGAAAAGATGGGTACAGGGAACTCCAGCCTCTAGGATTGAGAGCCCAGATCTCTGCAGGCTCGTTGTATTTATTCGTTTCTTTACTCATCAAACGAATTAGCAGAGCCTGGGTTAAATTAGCAGAGCATAGGTTGAGGTGCAGAGAAGGATGATTAACTCATACCTTTCAGGTATGCAGAAAATGGCTATAGGGATCAGCTGCCTCCTTTAAACAATCTTATCAGTGCTTGCTGGGACAGCGTTCTGCCTCTGCAGGACTTGGCCTTCCAAAGTCCGCACCAAAGACTTGTTTCAGGGCAGCAATCTAATCTCTAGCCGTTTTCCTTCATGTAGGCTTACACTTCTCTACAATTTTTGCCACCTCTGCATGTTGTTTCCTTAATATTTTCCTTTAAATTGACATAGTCCTTTTAAACATAGGCTTTAGCCAAGCACCATGTCAGTCAAGTTAAATCAAGGTTATTGTGGCCTGACCTGTGGTGGCGCAGTGGATAAAGCGTCGACCTGGAAATGCTGAGGTCACCAGTTCGAAACCCTGGGCTTGCCTGGTCAAGGCACATATGGAGTTGAAGCTTCCAGCTCCTCCCTCTCTCTCTCTCTCTCTCTCTCTCTCTCTCTCTGTCTCTCTCTCTCTCTCCCTCTTTCTCTTTCTCTCCTCTCTAAAATGAATAAATAAAATTTAAAAAAAATTTTAATTTAAAAAATTTTAAAAAAAGGTTGTTGTGCTAGTTTTGTTCTTAGTAGAATATTTTACCTTAAAAATGATCCTTAAAAGTAGCCAATTAAAAACATTTGTTTCTTTTTGGAAAACAACTGCCCTAAGGCATATCTTAACTTCTACTGACCAGGATATTGAGTTAGAGTCCTAAGACCTGAGATCTAATCTAACTCCACTCCTCTCGATGGTATAATTTGGAATAAGACTGTTAACTTTTATACTTTAAAGTGAATGCTGTAGAAAAATTGAACTTTAATGCTTTGTACCTACACTTAATATTGATGGTTTTGTTTTCTGATATGGAAAAAAAATAAATAACACATAATATGTGACAAGTCAGTTTAGTTGTTTAGGGCATGATTTGATTAAAGCCAGAAACAAAATCTGAAGGCAAAATGGATCATTTCTAGGTTTTTCCACAACCATAGAGTACACTTGTGATACCATCTAGCCTCCATAAAAATGTCTTCTTTTATTCACAAAGTGTAGTGGGAAGGAGTCTTAACTGAATTTGTAAAAGTCAGTCAGCATTATTGAAAATATAACTCCTAGCCATAGCAGGTTGGCTCAGCAGTAGAGCTTCGGCCCGGCATGTGGAAATCCCAGGTTCAATTCCCAGCCAAGGCACACAGGAGAAGTGCCCATCTGCTTTTCCACCCTTCCCCCTCTCTTTTCTCTTTGTCTCTCTCTTCACCTCCCGCAGCCAAGGCTCCATTGGAGCAAAGTTGGCCCGGACGCTGAGGACGGCTCTGTGGCCTCCACCTTAGGCACTAGAATGGTTCCAGTTGTAACAGAGCAATGCCCCAGATGGGCAGAGCATTGCCCCCTGGTGGGCATGCTGGGTGGATCCCAGTTGGGTGCATGAGGGAGTCTCACTGCCTCCCCGCTTCTCACTTCAGAAAAATACAAAAAAATATATATATATATGTATATGTATATGTATATGTATATGTATGGTCTACTGGAAAGTTCTGTTGGTTTCTATCACAACAAGTTTCGACATGTAAGCACATGTTTATTTGGCGCATGTGTGCCTATTTTTATCACTTAAAGTATACATACTGACATAGCAAATTAACTAAAACAAAGTTGATTCACATTAGTCTTATGTGTGAAGCAAAAGTGTACCCATGGGCCCTGGCCGGTTGGCTCAGTGGTAGAGCGTCGGCCTGGCGTGCAAAAGTCCCGGGTTCGATTCCCAGCCAGAGCACACAGGAGAAGTGTCCATCTGCTTCTTCACCCATCCCCCCCTCCTTCCTCTCTGTCTCTCTCTTCCCCTCCCGCAGCCAAGGCTCCATTGGAGCAAAGATGGCCCGGGTGCTGGGGATGGCTCCGTGGCCGCTGCCTCAGGTGCTAGAATGGCTCTGGTCACGACAGAGCGATGCCCTGGATGGGCAGAGCATCGCCCCCTGGTGGGCATGCCGGGTGGATCCCGGTCGGGTGTCTGTCTGACTGTCTCCCCGTTTCCAGCTTCAGAAAAGTACAAAAAAATTAAAATAAAATAAAATAAAATAAAATAAAAAAGAAAGAAAGTGTACCCATGGCTACTGATAAAGTTCATTTACGCCACTGTAATTTTTACGAATTTCAACAAGGAAGAAATGCTACAGAAGCATATCTGTCGCATCCACCATATTCCCCAGACTTAGCACCCTCCGACTATCACTTGTTTTTTTGTGGGTTTTTTTGCATTTTTCTGAAGCTGGAAACAGGGAGAGACAGTCAGACAGACTCCCGCATGCGCCCGACCGGGATCCACACGGCACGCCCACCATGGGGCAACGCTCTGCCCACCAGGGGGCGATGCTCTGCCCATCCTGGGCGTCGCCATGTTGCAACCAGAGCCACTCTAGCGCCTGAGGCAGAGGCCACAGAGCCAACCCATGAGAAATGCCTTGCGGGAGGGGAAGAGAGAGACAGAGAGGAAGGTGCGGCGGAGGGGTGGAGAAGCAAATGGGCGCTTCTCCTGTGTGCCCTGGCCGGGAATCGAACCCGGGTCCTTCGCACGCTAGGCCGACGCTCTACCGCTGAGCCAACCGGCCAGGGCGACTATCACTTGTTTTTGTCCTTACAAAACTTTTTGAAGGGCAAAAAATTCAAAAATGAAGAAGATATCAAACAAGCACTGGTTCAGTTTTTCACATCAAAAGATAAAACATTTTTCAAAAATGGGATATACAAATTGCCCTCATGCTGACAAGAAATCATTAATAATAATGGCAATTATATTATTTAATAAAGTTTATTGATGGTAAGAAAAATTTGTATTTTGTTTTATTCCAAAAACGGACAGAACTTTCCGGTAGACCATATATATATATATATAAATAAAACTCCCAGAGTTCCTGCCATAGTGTTTATTATCACAGCTCAAGACTCAGTTATCTCAGTTATTCATATGGTGACTTGTTTATCTGTTATCAGACTCTTGTATGTTATAGTTTAGGAGTTGATTTCTTTTCTTTCTGTCTTTAAAGGAAATAACCCAATGAACATTCCAGGAGGAGGAATGACAACAGATCAGCAACCACCAAACTTGATTTCAGAATCAGCTCTTCCAACTTCCCTTGGGGCTACAAAGTGAGACCCATGTTTCAGTCGGCTCCTGAGTGACAGTCACACATGAAAATGGGCTGGGAATCCCACTATTTCTGATTATTTCTAAATGTGCAGCAGAGAAGATAGTTTGAGTGGGGACATGCTCTTTTTCTTGTAATTATAAATGTAGAACAGATCATAGAACATGGCTTCAATTTTGTTGTATAAATATCACTTGGCTCTCCTGATTTAAACGTTTTGAAAGTCTTGTCTGGTTGAAGATCTTACTTAAATGAAGCACATTTGAGTTACTTCAATAGATGGATGAGGTATTCTTCTTCTTCCCTCAGTCCACTGATGAATGACGGCTCTAACTCTGGGAGCATTGGCACCCTCAGCACTATCCCGACAGCAGCTCCTCCTTCCAGCACTGGTGTCCGGAAAGGCTGGCACGAACACGTCACTCAGGACCTGCGGAGCCACCTAGTACATAAACTGTACGTTCCCACCTCACCCAGTATTCACATGTGATGGAAATATTTTGTGGCAGATGGCATTATGACAGTTTTGCATTTTCATCGATACATGATTTAATACCTTAGTGATCCCATGTGATAATATTCTAGTAGCTGACTGGGGTCATGTCCTTGTTTAGGGAACCACAGCCACTGCTGGCAGGCCAGAGAATCTGAGACCTTGTATCCTCATTGTGGGGCATCAGAGTATTCATAGCTTTGCCCAGTAGCATGAACTGTGACCCATGTCATATAGGCTAGTGCTCCCAGTGCAGCCAGACGTGTCCTCTGAGCTCTGGGATGCATGAAGGGACTAGGATTAGCTCAGAAGCTTTGCCTGAATTTATGGCTTCAGTTTATACATATGGAGAGCCCTGAGAACAGGAGAATTTGGGCCTAGTGAATACAGATGGCATGGTAGCACCATCGTACAATCAGTGAACATATAGGAAGTTAATAGTTAACTTTCTTGAGCTAGTTAAATTGAAGGTGAAGTTAACCAACTTGATTCCCTTGAAGTATGTTTTCTTCATTATTTTAATCAAAATATTTGTAATAAATACAGAGGTGGGCAAAAGTAGGTTTATAGTTTGTATGGGAAAAGATATGCAGGTTATGATTATTACAATAGCTTTGTTAACTCAAATGAATATCACAATTCCAACTGTAAAGCTACTTTTGCCCACCTCTGTGGTTTAAAAATAGGAATTCACAATCTCATTATTCTTGAGATGACCTAGCATTTATTGTCAATAGCAAAATACTGTGTTGGACTTTGAGATAAATCACAAGTTGTTAGTATGTCTCCAGAAAATGACTTCATTTGTGTACTCATATTCTAGGCCAGAGAGGTTTAGAATTTCTTTCAGAAGTGTGTCTCCTTCATAGGTAGATGAGCTTCTCTTTCCATGTCACATATAAAATGGCAAGATGCTGCTGTTGTATTGAAAGTGAGTTGATAGAGCATGACCAGGCGGTGATACAGTCGATAGAGCGTCAGACTGGGACGTGAGGACCCAGGTTTGAAGCCCCAAGGTTGTCGGCTTGAGTGCAGGCTCACCAGCTTCAGCACGGGGTCACTAGCTTGAGCCCAAGGGCTCTGGCTTGAGTAAGGGGTCATTCACTTTGCTGTAGCCCCCCAGTCAAGGCACATATGAGAAAGCAATCAATGAACAACTAAGGTGCCACAACGAAGAATTGATGCTTCTCATCTCTCTCCCTTTCTCTCTGTCCCTATTTGTCCCTCTCTCTGATTCTGTCTCTGTCTCTGTCAAAAAATTAAAAAACAGTGAGTTGACAGTATTTTATCTTTTTAGCGTCCAAGCCATCTTCCCAACACCAGACCCCGCAGCCCTGAAGGACCGCCGCATGGAGAACCTGGTGGCCTACGCGAAAAAAGTGGAAGGGGACATGTATGAGTCAGCCAACAGCCGGGTAAGCCGCCATGTTCCAGCCTGCACAACACCATATTTACAGTGGATATAACTGCATCTGTCTGGCTCACTTGTCTGGAAACGGGGAATATGTTAGTTGGGTAGACCCAACACTGTGAGGCTGTAAGAGCAGAGTCTTAGTAGGTAAGACATGAGGTCCCCTCACAACTCTCTTAGTTTACTACAGTATCATCACTACAGTGGTAAAGGAGGTATGTAGGAAATTATATTTTATCCATGGATGTCATGCCCATGCCCATGTGTTTATAATGCTTGTACTATGTTGTTGGCCAGCACCAGTGACTATTCAAAAAGAGGTTCAACTATGGAGTGAAATATAATGTTCATTTAGTATCTACTGTCTATTAAGTCCTGTAATATAACTAGGAGTTCTACAAGAATTTGGGCCTTTGGTTTATTAGAAGCGTTGAGTACTTATCTTTGCCAATGTGCTTAAGAAAAAGTTCATTAGTTTGTTAGAATGTACAAACCAGATAATTTGTTTTTTACAGTTTTGACTGCCTAATATTAAATGGTATTGCTTTTTAGGATGAATACTATCACTTATTAGCAGAGAAAATCTACAAGATACAAAAGGAATTAGAAGAAAAACGGAGGTCACGTTTACATAAACAAGGCATCTTGGGTAACCAACCAGCCTTACCAGCCCCTGGGGCGCAGCCCCCTGGGATTCCACAGTCACAACCTGTGAGACCTCCAAGTAAGGACTCCCATTTGCTTCTACCAGCCTTTAATCTATTTGCTAGTTTTTCCTTCTGTGTTTGGGGTATGTTTCGGAATTATGTTCTCAGGAAGCCCACATTTTGGAGACTGATAGTGGTCATGACCTTGTGCATTGGCCTATATTTGGACGATGAGTCTCTTGTGAAGAGGCCCTTTTAAAGGTTTGCTGGTGGCAGAATGCACAGTGCTTGGGGATCTATTGACTGGTTTTCCCTATAAATTTGAAGTACTCAAGATAAAATTCCTGCCTGACCTGTGGTAGCACAGTGGATAAAGCGTCCACCTGGAACGCTGAGTTTGCCAGTTCAAAACCCCGCGCTAGCCTGGTCAAGGCACCTATGGGAGTTGATGCTTCCTGCTCCTCCCCCCTTCTTATTCTATATCTCTATCTTCTCTCTCTCTAAAAATAAATAAATACAATCTAAATAAATAAATTTTAAAAAAGATTAAATTCCTTATTTCTAAATCCAGGATTATTTTAAGTAACTTTATTTTCCTGCCATTATAGATGGGCCGATGCCCCTTCCAGTGAATCGTATGCAAGTTTCTCAAGGTATTCAACTATTGCTGTGAATCATGTTTTTATTTACCTTTCAACAGCCACAAAGTGTATTTTTTCCCCGTTTATCTCTTTTTTTTTATAGCTGTAGCTCCTCCTTTTCCTTCTATTCTTCTTTGCCAGTGAGCAGAATTAATATCCAGAGGCAGTATGAATATTGGTTGTATTTGGAAGTTAGGAGATCAGGAGTGGGATTTAGCTATTTAGTTTTTGTCTTATTTTTTAATGGATAGGCAAAGTCATTAGGAAGAGGCTCACAGAAAAGCACTGTAAGTAGGGGAAGGAAACATTTCTGAATGTGTGAAAGGAGAACATCAGGCCAGTCCTGGGGCAGCAAGCAGCAACTGGGAGTGCAGCAGGAAAAGTGTGACAGCAGCTCTGGGTCCTGTGAGTGCTGGTGGCCGAGTCCAACCAAGAGGGTTCATGCTCAGAAACTGCTTCAAGCTGGGGGACTGGCAAATGGTCTGAACAACTTTCTAAGATTCTTTTCAGGTTGAAATTCTGTGGTTTTGCTTGGTTGAAGCATCATTTCAATTTGGGAGTTTGGGGATAAGGGGCATATCAAACCTTTTACAGTTTTGTGTCAAATTGAGACTTGAACAGTAGGATGTTTTTGTAGGTTGTGAAATAGGTGGTGACATTATCCAGATGATTCTAAAGCAAGGCTTTGATCTGCTGTGTGAACAGTAGTTTGTGAGGGGGAAAAAGATCATTTTTAAAGTTACAGTAATCTTATTGCATACTGAAAAAGACATGGTAGATAAACTGATATTATAGAAGAAACCGTTTACAGAGGATTGTGGGAAATTACAAAGAATGAGAGGTCATGGTCTAGAGACACTTAGAAACTAGTGAGGTGTCTTTCATGGTGTGACGTTCTTGCAGACTGTGGGCAGTCCCGGGACAGCAAAGGTACCGTGAAAATGAGATTTTTCTAGTTTGTAGAGAGAAGGCTGAGGTTGAGAACTGGCCACCCTTCGATGCTTTCTAAACACTTAAGTTGCTTGCAAAATTAAAACCATATTTTGAGTCTTATCCCAGATCGTAACAATAAATATAAACCCAGCTGGAGAGCTAGGAGGCCCTGGTAGTGATGGGGGATGAGAACAGGCTTCCTGAGGAGAGAAGGTGGAAACCAGATGCTCCAGAAGGCCTTAGTGAGAGGTTGGCTCAGATGGTGCCCTGACTTTAGTTAGTTAACACCTCTTCCATAGTTGGTGGGAGCACCTTCCCAACGTAGCCTCGCTTTGACTCTTCGTGCAGGCTGCCACCATCCTGATCACTGCTTCCTCAGCCTTGTTTATGTGGTTTGCTTGACTTACTGTCCTCATCTCCTCATTCTGCTCTGTCCCCTCTCAACCTCAAGTGCCATATTTCCTGGATGTGGAAATTCTGTTGTCTTATCTGATTAGCTTGATTTCCTTTGGTTGTATGTGTTGTGTATGTGTTTCATCTTACTTTGCTTAGAGTTTATTGGGCGAGTTGTAATTCTGTTTTCCTATGGATGCTTTTCCTAATGAACCATTGTGGGCACGTTTACAGGGATGAATTCATTTAACCCGATGTCCTTGGGGAATGTACAGTTGCCACAAGCTCCCATGGGACCGCGTGCAGCATCCCCCATGAACCACTCTGTCCCAATGAACAGCATGGGCTCTGTTCCAGGGGTAAGTCCCGCTTGCCTTAGATGTGCTGAGGAGGCCTTGCCCAAAAAGGAAAATCTCTAAGCAGTGAAATTGTAGATCGTCTAGAATCCTGTGGTACTTGTTCCTTTAGATTTGGGTTATGTTTTATTTCCCCCGTCTTTATCACTATAGTCAAAATTATTTGACCATTTATTTGTATTTTTATTGGAATGCCAAATTCATGGGACCCTATGTCTCTGTGCGAAGATGGGAGTTCTGTGAAGGGAGTAGGCAGCCTCACATATCTGGCTGAGAGGGACTTGTCAGTGTTTGTTGACTCCTAGAGCCTACTCTCCTGGGGCTGCTTTCTAAGTGCTTCACAGAACTCATAAAGGCATCCTTTGAACTCTAAATTATAGCATGCTATTGAGTTCAGTCCAGAGGACAATATGAAGCCTACTCATTAGAGACTTTGTATGAGAAAGCAGGCAAAGCCTGAGAGCTGTGTTTTAGTGGGGGGTATTTCTCTTCCCAAGAGGGAGAGAGGATTTGAAGATTTCTGTCTCTTCTAGTTTATCTCGAATACCTTGGCCCTCGTCCTCTGAACTCTCATTGATGGCTTGTTGTTTTTTAGATGGCCATTTCTCCTTCCCGAATGCCTCAGCCTCCGAACATGATGGGTGCACATGCCAACAACATGATGGCCCAGGCGCCTGCACAGAACCAGTTCCTGTCACAAAACCAGTTCCCTTCATCTAGTGGGACAATAAGTGTGAACAGTGTAGGCATGGGACAGCCAGCGTCCCAGACAGGCGTGTCGCAGGTACTGTTTGCCTTTGGGCCACCTACATTGACATAGCCCCAGCTTACTACCAACCTGAACGTATCTTATTTCATGGAAATTGGAATTCTAGACTACGCATTTCACATTTCATTTTCATTTTTTAGCATCTCTTGATTTTCTTCATTTTGTCTTACCATTTCACTTTGTTTAGAATGACTTACCATCTTGGGGTAACCTTCATGTAAAAAGTTATGGTATTTTGGTTTGTGTGCTTTCGTGATTTGATTTGTGGGGTTTTCATTGTCATTTTATTAAGTTTTTATTTGTCTTTTAAATTCTAAGTTTCATCTTATGCAACCCTGAGAAACGTTGAATTTTAGAGTGAATAAAAAAAAGTTCTTTGAGTTCACTGCTAATATTTTGGTTTGTCTATCCTGTTACCTGTCAGTGAACTACCCAGGTGAATCAGGCTAACTGGATCAGTTGAGTAGTTGTTATTAAATGTGTTTTTACTTAGTCCAAAACTGAAGAGAACTATTTTCATTCATTTTACTGCCTTTTATTCCCTTTTATTAATCGTTATAGTGTATGAGTGCTGCTATATATATGTACACATTTAAAATAGGCCAAATCTTCCCCGAAAAGATGAAGTTCATGTTTTATTTTTTGAACATGAAGTAATATTGAATAAAAGTAATTAACTCAATTTACTTGCTACATGCCTATTTATTCTTAATTTCTATATCTTGTCATTGCTCTAAAACAGGTAGCAAATTTGTCCTATAAATATTTTTTACTTTATGGGCCATCCATAAATTCTTTGTCTTACCTACTCAGCTCCACTATTGTGGGGCAAAAGCAGCCCTTTTGGCCGTGTTCATTCCTACGTAAATGAATGGGCGTTCTATGTGCCAGTGTAACTTTAGTATAGAAAAAGGCAGCTAGCTGGTTTTGACCATGGGTGGTGGTTTTCAGACCCTCATTGTAGACCAGTGATTTGGAACCACTTTTCCAAAGGTCTACAGGTATTCTGAAGTGTGTCCCTAGTTAAGACCACTGCACTGAAACATTTCAGTATTTCAACAACTCACTTTTTTAAAAAAGATCTGTGCCACTGTGGGTGTATGTAAAGGAGCATGAAGCTAGCGAGCTGAGTGGATATGTGTGTTTAAACCAGAGGGTTCGACAGTTATATAAATCAAAGTATAGGAAACATTCATAGCATTAACTTTATTGGAAAGTGCACATTATTGTAAGTGTACAACTGGATAAATTTTTGCAAGTGGAACATGCCCATCAAACCAGCACACCTTTTCAAGAAAGCAGGATTAGATTTTCATACACTTAATTCTTCACATGTGTTTGCTACATCTTAAATGGGGAAAGTAATTGTAACATCCTGTTTCCTTTGTTAGGGGCAGGTGCCTGGTGCTTCTCTTCCCAACCCTCTGAACATGCTTGGGTCCCAGCTGCCTTGCCCACCAGTGACACAGTCAACATTGCACCAGACTCCACCTCCTGCTTCCACAGCGGCTGGCATGCCGTCTCTCCAGCATCCAGCAGCACCTGGCATGACTCCACCCCAGCCAGCAGCTCCAACCCAGCCATCAACTCCTGTGTCGTCTTCCGGGCAGACTCCCACCCCAACTCCAGGCTCAGTGCCCAGTGCCAGCCAAGCCCAGAGCACCCCTACGGTCCAGACAGCAGCCCAGGTGACCCCACAGCCTCAGACCCCAGTTCAGCCTCCTTCTGTGGCCACCCCTCAGTCATCGCAGCAGCAGCCAACACCTGTGCATGCCCAGCCTCCTGGCACACCGGTGAGCCTCTCTGTTGTCTTTGATCTAAGACTCTTAGATGAGAACTTTCACATAAAAAGTTCTGTCATGAAGTTCCTGCAGCATCTTGATACATCCTCAAAAAGGAACTGCACTCAAATAGAACCATAATGAGCCGTGTTTTGTTTCCAACATTGGCTCTGAAGGCTGTTTGGCAGAGCATGATTTATGTTACCTTCCCTAATTAAATGTGTTTGCAAAATCAACCATTATAAAGAAATAATACATGGGTCTTCTGTAGAATTTTAAAACTACATCTGTATAGGAGTAGTATGTTTCCCATTATCTGTCCTAGATTGATGTCTTCTGAGTTGGGGAATTTTCCCTCCTAATATTGTAAGGATGTAGTCACATTTCTGATTTATGTGCTTTGACCTGCCTATTAGCCTTGTTTTCAGACTAGAAGCCTTTTCTTTTTTATGACAAAATGGTAGACCCAGGTTAGTACACCCTATGGCTTAGATCTGCCCAGTCCTCTGCAGACCTGTGGCTGCCCACTGTCGCCTCCACCTTCCTCTCCCGGTTATGAAAATCTTAGTATTTGTTTTACCAGTCTAACTTAGAAACCCCTGTCCCCCTGAAATACATTAACTGTATTCTTGGGGACTTAAGGTATTTATATATAAAGTATCAAAATTAATCCCCAAAATAATCCCAAGATAACATATCTATTTGTATTTCTCCAAAGCCTTTCTAATTTTACCTTATCTTTTGTTGGTATACTTTAAACTTCATTGGATAAGACTTTGAAAATATGGAATTCTTTTAGTGGCCCCTTTTCTTAATGTTTGGTTATTCCTCCGCTATCAATACCACCACGGTTCAAGCAGTTAACCAGCTAATTATATTCTTGTTTCATATAGGCACCTTTTTCATATATTTATAATTCAGCCTTTAACTGTAAATAATAATGGTCTTACTGGAAGGAATTAATTTTAAAATAGTGAGGGTCTGTGGCTTAGGTAGAAAGCTTGCAGAAAATAATTTTATATTCATATGTAGAAAGCTTTGCTCTTCCATCTCTGTATTCTTGACAAAAAAAGTCAGTTGTGTTTTTTTCTGATGCTGTCTTCTCCAGAACTCCTAACTCCTGTTTGAACTTTTGTTCTTCATTTCTTTCAAATAGGGATGCTTACTAGGTTAGCATTGAGAAATATTAATACAAAACTGTATATTGGGTGAGCAGCAGAGTTTAAGATCATTTATATTGTGTCTTTATTAGAGAAACGGTTTTGGTTTCCCTACAGCTTTCCCAGGCAGCAGCCAGCATTGAGAACAGGGTGCCCACTCCATCCTCAGTGGCAAGTGCTGAAACCAACTCCCAGCAGCCAGGACCCGACATTCCAATGCTAGAAATGAAGACTGAGGTCAAGACCGAGGACACGGAGCCTGATGCCAGTGAACCTAAGGGAGAGCCTGGCTCTGCGGTAGGTGCCGGGCCTGGCGTGGATGGGTCCCTGCTGCTTATTTTAATGTCCCATTTAGTTTGTCTGCTACTCGAACCTGAAACAGAATCGAAACAGGTTCTTTCTTTAGATTAGGTGTGGGTTCATTTATTTATATATTTTCTTTCAGAAATGAAGAGCACTGGCTTATATTTCAATTTAGTTTTTTAAATGCAAAGCTTGAGAGACCAGTGTTTTAGAAACTGATATTTTTCAAACTGAAATTGTAATGATAATCTTTTAAAGGTTTTCTTTTAAAGTTATCTGTGTATTTTCTCCCCTCCCCCACCCTCATTCTCCCTTTGGCAACTATCAGCTTGTTCTCTGTATCTTTGGGTCTGTTTCTGTTTTATTTTTTCATTCATTTTGTGTTTTGTTTTTTTAGGTTCACGTATAAGTGAGATCATATAGTATTTGTCTTTGACTTACTTCCCTTAGCATAATGCCCTCTAGGTCCATCTATGTGTTAAAAAATGACAAGATACTGGCCCTGGCCGGTTTGGCTCCGTGGTAGAGCGTTGGCCTGGCGTGCAGAAGTCCCGGGTTCGATTCCCAGCCAGGGCACACAGGAGAAGCATCCATCTGCTTCTTCACCCATCCCCCCTCCTTCCTCTCTGTCTCTCTCTTCCCCTCCCGCAGCCAAGGCTCCATTGGAGCAGAGATGGCCAGGGCGCTGGAGATGGCTCCTTGGCCTCTGCCGCAGGCACTGGAGTGGTTCTGGTCGCAACAGAGCAACGCCCGGGAGGGGCAGAGCATTGCCCCCTGGTGGGCAGAGCGTCGCCCCCTGGTGGGCGTGCTGGGTGGATCCGGTCGGGCGCATGCGGGAGTCTGTCTGACTGTCTCTCCCCGTTTCCAGCTTCAGAAAAATACAAAAAAAATAATAATAATAATGACAAGATACCATTCTTTTTATAGCTGAATGATAGTCCATTGGATATGTATATGTATGTGTATCTGTTGATGGAGCTCTAGGTTACTTCCATGTCTTTAGTTATTGTAAGTAATTCTGCAGTGAACATAGGGATGCATATGTCTTTTTAAATTAGTGTTTTTGTTTTCTTCAGATAAATTCACAGAAGTGGAATTGCTGGGTCATATGGCTGCTCTATTTTTAATTTTTTGAGGAATTGCCGTACTGTTATCTATAGTGACTGCACTAATTTACATTCCCACCAACAGTGTACAAGGATTCTTTCCTCCACATGCTCACCAGCACTTGTTACTTGTTAATTTATTTGATAGCCACCTTAACAGGTGTGTGGTGATATCTCATTGTGGTTTCTGTTTGCATTTCACTGGTGATAGTGATGTTGAGCATCTTTTCATGTCATTTTACCATCTGTATGTCTGGGAAGAAATGTCTATTCAGGACCTCTACCTATTTTTGATTGGATTATTTAAGGTTTGTTGGTGTTAAGTTTTATGAGTTATTTATGTATTTTAGATATTAACCCTTTATTGGATGTATCTTTTGCAAATATCTTGTCCTGTTCAGTAGGTTGTTTTTTTGTTTTGTTGATGGTTTTCTTCACTGTGCAAAAACTTTATTTGTTGCAATGACATTCTTTAATTTTTTCTTCTTGTGCTCACTTAGGCAGCACCTATACTAAAATTTTTTCTTTTGTTTTCCTTGCTTGAGAAGATAAATCCAAAAAAATATTGCTGAGAGCAATGACAAAAAGTGTTTTCTTCTCAGAGTTTTATGGTTTCAGGTCTAACATTTAACTTTTTAATCCATTTTGAGTTTATTTTGTACGTGATATAAGAAAGTGGTCCAGTTTTGTATTTTGCATTTATCTGTACAGTTTTGCCAATACCACTTATTGGAGAGCCTGGTTTTTCTTTTCTTAGAGAGACAGGAAGGGAGAGGGAGGTGGAGAGTAATGAGAAGCATCAACTTATAGTTGCTTCACTTTAGTTGTTTATTGATTGCTTCTCATAGGTTCCTATGATGGAGATGTAGAGCTCAAGCTGAGCCAGTGAAGCCTTAGTCAAGCCAGCAACCTTGAGCTTCTAGCCTGTGTGACTTTTAGGCTTCTAGCCAGTGACCTTTGGGCTCTAGCCAGCGACCTTGGGATCATGGTGATGATCCCGCGCTCGAGCCAGTGAGCCCATGCTTTAGCCAGAGATCTTAGGGTTTTGAACTGGGGCCCTCAGCATCTCAAGCCACTGTTCAGTCCATTGCACCACCACACTGGTCAGGCTGACGAAACTGTTTTTACCCCATTAGCAAGGATTTGTTTCTGGATTTTCTGTTCTATTTGATGAATATATATGTATCTTTTTTTTTTTTTTTTTTTTTGTATTTTTTTTTCTGAAGCTGGAAACGGGGAGAGACAGTCAGACAGACTCACGCATGCGCCCGACCGGGATCCACCCGGCATGCCCACCAGGGACGACAGCTCTGCCCACCAGGGGGCGATGCTCTGCCCCTCCGGGGCGTCGCTCTGCCGCGACCAGAGCCATTCTAGCACCTGGGGCAGAGGCCAAGGAGCCATCTCCAGTGCCCGGGCCATCTTTGCTCCAATGGAGCCTTGGCTGCGGGAGGGAAGAGAGAGACAGAGAGGAAGGAGGGGAGGGGTGGAGAAGCGAATGGGCACTTCTCCTATGTGCCCTGGCCGGGAATCAACCCCGGGTCCCCTGCTCGCCAGGCCGACGCTCTACCGCTGAGCCAACCGGCCAGGGCCTATATGTATCTTTTTTATGCCAGTACCCTACTGTTTTTGACTGTTGTAGCTTTGTAGTATAGTTTGATATTAGGGAATATAATACTACTTTGTTCTTTCTCAAGATTTCTTTGGCTATTTCTTTTGTGGTTCCATATAAATTTTAGGATTAGTTCTAATCCTAAGAAGAATGTCATTGGTATTTTCATAATGATTGCATTGAATCTATATATTAGTTTAGGTAGTAATTTTTTTTTTTTTTTTTTTTAATTTTTATTTTTTATTTATTCATTTTAGAAAGGAGAGGGAGAGACAGAGAGAGAAAGAGAGAGAGAGAGAGGAGAGACAGAGAGAGAGAAGGGGGGGAGGAGCTGGAAGCATCAACTCCCATATGTGCCTTAACCAGGCAAGCCCAGAGTTTCGAACCGGCGACCTCAGCATTTCCAGGTCAATGCTTTATCCACTGCGCCACCACAGGTCAGGCTAGGTAGTAATTTTAACAATATTAATCCTTCCAATCTATGAGCGAGGTATATATAGCCTTTCATATTTTTGTATCTTGTTTAATTTCTTTCCTCAGTGTCTTATAGTTTTCAGAGTACAGATCTTTCACTTCTTTGGTTAAATTTAGTACTACATGTTTTATACTTTTTGAGACAATTGTAAATCTTCTCATCTATTTGTTATTAGTATATAGAAACAACAGATTACTATATATTGATTCTGTATCCTACAAGTTTACTGAAGTCATTTATTCTAATAATAGAGTTTTGCTTTTTCCTTTTCAGTTTGGATGCTTTTTATTTCTTTATATTGTCTGATTGTTGTGGCTAGGACTTCCAGTATTAATGTGGAATAGTAGTAATAGTAGATATCTTTGTCTTGTTCCCAATTGTAGATAAAATAAAAGTCCAGGACCAAATGGTATCTACCAGTCAAAGAAGAATTAGTACCTGTCCTTCTTAAAATATATTTTTTAAATTGAAGAGGAAAGAATGCTTTCAAACTCATGGTTTTTTTAAGATTTTATTTATTGATTTTATAGAGAGAAGAGAGACAGAGAGAAAGGCAGGGGGAGGAGCAGGAAGCATCAACTCATAGTTGCTTTTCGCATGTGCCTTGACCAGGCAAGTCCAGGGTTTTGAACTGGTGACTTCAGCATTCCAGGCCAATGCTTTATCCCCTGTGCCACCACAGGTCAGGCCCAAACTCATTTTATGAGACCAGCATTACCCTGACACCAAAACCAGATAATGACATTACTGAAAGTACCCTGGCCAATGGTGCAGTGAATAGAGCGTCGTCTTGGATTGCTAGGGTTGGCAGCTTGATCCTAAGGAGGCCAACTCAGTCCTGAGGTTGCCAGTTCAAGCCTCAGTCAGGGCATTTATGAGGAATGGGTACATAACTAAATAGAACAATGAGTTGATGGCTTCTCTCTCCCCCTCCCTTCACTTCTTGTTTCCCCTCCCTCTGCCTTCCCCTCTTCCCCTGTCTCAAAAAAGAAAAAAGAAAAATGACCTTACTAATAAAAGGAAATTACAGGCTAATATCCTTTAATATAGGTGCTAAAATTCTCAACAAAATATTAGCAAGCCAGATTTGATGATACATTAAAAGGATTATATACCGTGAACAAGTGGGATTTATCTCAGGAATAGAAGAATGCTTCAACATCCATAAATCAATTAATGTGATTCGTTAACAAATAAAGGATAAAAACCACATGATCATCTCAATAGATGCAGAAAAGGCATTTGATAAAATTCAATCTCCTTTTATGGTAACTCTCAGCAAAGTAGACCTAGAAGGGATATATCTCAACATAATAAAGTCCATATATGACAAACCCACAGCTAATATACTCAGTGGTGAAAAGGCTTGTATTGTAAAAGTTTGAGTCATTCATCAGTTTTTTCATTGCCATTCTTTATTCGTTAATAGTTCTACAGAGTTAGACTGCACAAGGGGTGTATCCGTGTACTAACTAACCTGGGGCAAAAGTTGAAAACTGGTAGACTTTGTGCTGAATCCAGCCTACAAGTGTGTTCTCTTTAGCTCACAATATTTTTTAAAATGCAAATATATAAGTTAAACTCTAGATCTTTGGATTTTTCTTGAAAAATTAGAAGCTCTGTCAGTATTGTCTTGCAGTCCTCTGTAACAGCAGTCCAGATGGGAGCACCGGCATGTCCTCTAGGTGGGGCACCGGCTCTCCAGTTCACCAGAGCCTCCACTGCTCCCTGCTCTCACACCTCACCTCCTGCTGCATTCATTTACTTCACTGGCAGGCCCTCTGAGCAATTTAGGGTTTGATCCCTACCCCAATTTTGCAGCAGATTTTTGTTCCAAACTAGAAATATGTATGTGTAAAACTACTGAACAAGTGATGATAGGTTTGTATATACACAATATTTTTAAGCACTACAGCATATAAAAACTTTAAATTAGGATTATAGTTGTACTGGTGCTATATTAAAGTGACTCAACTGACACCAAATGCTCTGTTCCTTCTTGTGGGAGAGAATTGAAATAAATGCAGCTGTCACTAGGGTAAGGTTTTAACAAGCCTAAAAGTTTTTGATATCCATGTCTCATTATCTGTAATTTTGTTTGTTTCTCCCAAGATGATGGAGGAGGATCTACAAGGATCTTCTCAAGTTAAAGAAGAATCCGACACAACAGATCAGAAATCAGAACCAATGGAAGTGGATGAAAAGAAGCCAGAAGTAAAAGTAGAAGCTAAAGAGGAAGAAGAGAGCACTGCTAATGGTGCTGCCTCCCAGTCAGCATCTCCTTCGCAGCCACGCAAAAAAAGTAGGTTGTGTTTTCTTGAACTTACTGAACCGAGCTGCTTTGCCATTATGTTGTAATTTTACGCTGGGGATTAAAAGCTAAAGCAGAAAAAAAACTTTCGTCTCCCCTTTTATCTTTTTTGCCTGCCATTCCCTAAGTTAAGAAATGGTGACACTGAGCTGGACCCACAGTGTCCAGGCAGGAATGAGAAATAAACCTTGGCTCTAGGGGGCAGCCCAGGGGCACAGCTGTCTTCTGAGATGTCCTGGCTGTGGCACTGGAGTTGAAATTGCATTTGAATCCCAGAGCAGGCCAAGGATCTTTGGCTTTACTCAGCAACGCATGAACAACCACTGACAGACTTGAACAGGAAGATGACCATGGTGTTAGGGAAATTATCACCATGGCAACACATGTGTAGGAGCTTGTAGATTTTGTCAACAGATAGGGAGCTATGTGGCCAAAGTAGCAGGGTGGTAGAATGGGTCCCAGTGATCTAGTTCAACACGAGAAGGTGGGAACGGGTACGTGAAGTTGGGTTCCAGGCTGTGTGGGTGAGCCAGCCTTGATGGGTGTGATTTTAAAAACTCACATCTGAGAATTGTCTAAGTGTAAGGAGATAGGGTGTCAGAAAATTGTTCGGTGACCCTTGGAAATGTAAGAAGGGGGCTCAGGAAGTACAGGACTGCAGATGCTACTTTGGAAAAGGATGGCAGTGAAATGTTAGGCTAATCTGTTGTGTAATTTTGGCACTGGAAGACACCCTAGAGATTATGGCATACAGCAGTTCTCAAATTTGTGGTCTCAGGCCCTGTATATACTCAAAAATGAGGACCCCAGGGAGTTGTTGTTTATGTGGATTATCTGTCGCTATCTACTCTATTAGAAATTAATGCTGTTGGCTTGATCAGAAATTTTCTTAATATTTAATTCACTTTAATATAGCATTATATAATGATAAATAACACATTTTAATGAAAAACAACTTTTCCAATCATTAGTGAGTGTAGTGGCATTATTTTTGTTTGTTTGTTTTATAATTTTGTGGCTCAGAGAGATAAGTGAGCACAGCTGGCTTCTCATATCTGCCCTTGCCTTCACTGTATTGTGTTACATCGTTCTGTTGAAGCGAAGCACATGACAAGAATGCAGTCCCACTCCAGATAGGAAGTGGATAAAGGGAAGAAGTAACAGCCTTTTCAGATAATTGTCAATGTTTTGGGGTTTTTTGTTTGCTTGTTTGTTTGTTTGTTTGATACATCAAAACTCAACAAGTAGAAGTTTCTTAAAGATTAGTTACAACCTGACCAGGCGGTGGTATAGTGAATAGAGTGTCAGGTTGGAATACAGAGAACCCAGGTTCAAAACCCAGAGGTCGCTGGCTTAAGCAAGGGATCACTCAGTCTGTAGCACGCCCCCCGTCAAGGCACATATGAGAAAGCGATCAATGAACAACTAAGGTGCCACAATGAAGAATTGATGCTTCTCATCTCTCTCCCTTCCTGTCTATCTGTCCCTGTCTGTCCCTTTCTCTGTCTGTCTCTCTCTCTCACACACACACACACACATACACACACACACACGATTAGTTGCAGTGTGAAATCTGAAGCCTTACTTTAGCACTGAATTTTTCATACTTAGACATTAGAGTCCAGTTGTCTGTCTTGTATTTTGACTGGATCCTTTGCCCTTGCAGGATTTTCTTTATAACATGATCCTTTGGTCATCTGGAAATTTGGCTCACTGAATTATGCAGATCTTCCAAATTTTGACATACTTCACTATTTTTTTTAGTCACACTCATTAATATCACTATATCACTGTGAATTGCCTCAAAAATATTTTGTGAATTTTGAGACAATGTGAAGCTTATATGGAGTTCTTCCAAATTTCAAATTTTGATGAGAGTCCAGACTATCTTTAGCAACAAACACTGTCAGTTTTCCTTGAAGTAACTGGCCCACTTCTTTCATTTATGAGAAAATATCTGCCACATACTCAGATCTGAATATCTATAGCTTATCAGTCATTCTTTCAAGTTTTATTTAAAAAAAAAAAAAAAAAGCCCTGGCCGGGTAGCTCAGTTGGTTAGGGCATTGTCCCAAAGCATGGAAGTTGCTGGTTCAATCCCCAGTCAGGGCACATACGGGCACAGATTGCTCCCCCCCCCTCCCTCCCTCCCTCAGTCCCTCTCTCCCTTCTTCTCGCTAAAATCAATAAAATAAATATTTTAAAAAAGAAAGACAACAACTTCAGCTCCTAACTCGCACAAGCACTTTTCTCTCAAGACAAGCAGTACCTGTAGCCAGAGTGCTTTACACAACTCCCCACTTTGTCATACAGGAGACAGACATGTAGCCAAGGGTTGAGATGGAACAGAAGTCGTTTTACTACTCCACCAGGGATATATCCTTAGTGTGCCCGGCATTTTCCTGTGTGTGCCCAGGAGCAGTGAAGACCCCGGTGACTAAGTGAGGGTTGGTGAGGTTGCTGCCGCGCTAAGAATTTGACTCCCCCTGCTTGTGCCCCCTCTGCAAAAGTGAACACAGCACAAAAAGCAAAGAATGACTTCGTGTTATTGTGAGAGTCGTTTTATATTATGGAAATAAATTTAATTTCACAGACCTCTAGAAAGGACCTGGAACAGTACTGGAACTTTCTATGCTCACTATTATGACATTTAGCAGCCACATGCAGTTCCTGAGTACTTAAAATGTGATAAGTGTGATTAAGGAAGTGAGTTTTTAATTTTATTTAATATTAATTCAGTTAGCTTTAAGGAGCCATATATGGTGGTGGCTACCATATTAGCACAGGGCTCTCCATAGCACCATGGACCAAGCCTCGAGGATTGCTGGCGTGGTGCACCATGCTGATTATATGGAAAAAGCACACCATACTCATCAACAGGAGAGAACTGGTTTGAGATGCAGCTCTGACTTCCTTCACTCATTTGGTGTCTTATAACATCAGTGTGGTAAAGACAGGAATTTGAAAATGCTTTTCCTCTGCATAAGTGTTAAATACAAACGTGCGATGAAGAAATGAATGATCTACCCAAGTCAGCTGCATGTGAGACCATGTCACTTTGATACCTTTAGGGAGATGATGAGGTCTAGAGTGGGGTTAGCAAACTGTTCCTGTAAAGAGCCAGACTGTAAATATTTTTGGCACTGTGTATCATAAGGTCTCTGTTGCAGCTGCTCAGTTCTGAATTGTAGTATGAAAACTGCCACAGACTACATCTCAGCAAATGGAACACAGTTGTGGTCCAATTAAACTTTATTTTTGGAGACTAAAATTTGGTGTCCTATAACTTTTACGTTTCAGGGAATAAAAGGATTTTCGTGTGTGTGTGTGTGTGTGTGTGTGTGTGTATGAGTGAGTGACAGAGACAGAGAGAGGGACAGATAGAGACAGACAGACAGGAATGGAGAGAGGTGAGAAGCATCAATTCTTTGTTGCGGCTCCTTAGTTGTTCATTGATTGCTTTCTCATATATGCCTTGACCGGGGGGCTGCAGCAGAGCGAGTGACCCCTTGCTCAAGCCAGCGACCTTGGGCTCAAGCTGATAAGCCTTGCTCAAACCAGATGAGCTCGCGCTCAAGCTGGCAACCTTGGGGTTTCGAACCTGGTCCTCCACGTCCCAGTTTGATGCTCTATCCACTGCGCCACCGCCTGGTCAGGCGTATCAGGGAATAGTATATTCTTTATTTCCAAACTATTAAACATAAAAATTATTATTAGTTCACAGGCCTTACAAAGGTGGGTGGTTGGCCAGATTTGGCCTATGGGTCAGAGTTTGCTGACCTCTAGTCTAGAAGAATGAAAAACCTAGTGATTAACCTTAAGGGTTGTTTTCTTGAATTATTCAAAGAAAATGGAATGCTACTTTATCTCTATACAACAGGAAGGAAAGGAGTTAGCTAAAAGCACGATGCATGCTTTCCAAGGAGAATGTCTACCGGGGACTGCTGCACGGGATAATGTACGTGCTCGCTGGTCTCCAGCAGCCATCCCGGGTCTGAAGCAGCCCGGTTTCATTTTCACAGGAGGTTAGACAGGGCACGTGTGGTCCCTGGCTCTGAAAGTGGTAAGCCTCAGGAAACTTCTCAGGGCCACAGTTTTCATTCCTCAGCATACTCGATGCATGGCACTTCCCAGTTCGAACTTTAAATGTTTATGTATTTTAATGTGATTTTAAATTACAGTTTCCCACATACCTGTTGTAGAAAGTCTTTTCAAAATATAAAACAACACAGAGGAAATCTATCACTTATAATCCAAATCATCAGAACTCCTCTGCCAAATTTGCCTCTTATTGGTCAGTTTTCCATGCACAGGATGTATATGAGCAAGGTGGGATCGGCACACGCTCCCTGCTGGTTGATCTGCCTCTTGCCTTCTGAGGCTGTTTTGCACATTTTCCCATGTTACTCTTAACTCATTTGAATTCTGTATGAATATACCATCTTGGTATATTTGATAGCCATTGTTTATCCTGGGATTGGTGATAACAGAAAATGTAGTAGGAAATGGGATAGCTGAGAGTTGGAAACATTGGTAAATGTGGGAGGAACTGTATAGAACTTTTGGGAACAGTACTTGTTTTTATAGCTCTGTTACTTTGTACATTTGTGAGGTTGTAGTACAAAACCATTTGTCTCAGGTGGTCTGAGTTTGCTTCAGCCAAAAACAGTTCTATCAGAGGAGGAAAGAAAGGTCCCTTCCAGTGGCACGACTTTATTACCAGCATTTGATCGATGAAGTAGATCTGTGAATGAGATTCGTTTTCTGTTCCAACACAATTTAATGTTAGAATCCCTCTCACTGAACAAACAAACAATGTGGTACTTTGCCTTATGACATGGATGCAGTTTTAGAAACCCCAACATTACTGTGTTTTCAGAAACCCTGAATTTGTAGCTTTAGAATATTTGTGGACTCTGCTGAATGAGAACCTTTGGAAGCTCTGAGGCTGGGAAGGAGGTGATTCACCCTCTCTCAGATAGGGCCCAGGCTTGCATCTAAGCATCACGGAGAAGGGAGGGGTCTGGATGCCTTGTAAACAGTGTTGTTTTCTCATGCTTTTCCAACTGCAGTCTTTAAACCGGAGGAATTACGCCAGGCTCTTATGCCAACCCTAGAAGCGCTGTATCGACAGGATCCTGAGTCCTTACCTTTTCGCCAGCCTGTTGATCCCCAGCTCCTTGGAATTCCAGTAAGTTCATATAGTAAAAATGTATTATAACTTGACCAGTGAAACTCAAGTGTTACCCATGTTTTAGTTCTTACAATTGGGTAAAATCTTGTTTTGAAGATTATTCTACTGATATAAAGAGGTTGCTGTCAAAAACAGTAATACACCTTCGTCTTATTGAAATGTGTGTTTCCCAGTTTCCCACCTGTTTGTGCAGCTCCAGGGTCCATGGAAGGGTTGGGTACGAGACAGGGAAACCTGCTGCCCTGGTCGCACCCTACTTTGGCACACAGCCTCTGGCAACTCGCTTTATATTGGGGGGTTTATGTAAGACCTTGTCTTAAAAAATGGGTTTAAAGATTGGTGAACATCAATTAGAAAACACTTGGGCTTCTCACTTTGATATCCCTGGGTAGTCCTGCAAAGGCCATAGTGACCTAACAATCTATTAAGCAGTGTTACTGTTTGTTTCTGTTTTTCTGTTTATCTTGGAATTTCATTTTACTTGTTAGGACTAAGATTGAATTTCTAGAAAAACATATTGTCAATAAATTTGGTCAGCATTATAATTCAGTGCATGAAAATTCTTATATTTAAAAGCATCGTGGCCCTGGCTGGTTGGCTCAGCGGTAGAGCGTCGGCCTGGCATGCGGGGGACCCGGGTTCAGTTCCCGGCCAGGGCACATAGGAGAAGCGCCCATTTGCTTCTCCACCCCCCCCCCCCTCCTTCCTCTCTGTCTCTCTCTTCCCCTACCGCAGCCAAGGCTCCATTGGAGCAAAGATGGCCCGGGCGCTGGGGATGGCTCCTTGGCCTCTGCCCCAGGCGCGCTAGAGTGGCTCTGGTTGCAGCAGAGCGACGCCCCGGAGGGGCAGAGCATCGCCCCCTGGTGGGCAGAGCATCGCCCCTGGTAGGCGTGCCGGGTGGATCCCGTCGGGCGCATGCGGGAGTCTGTCTGACTGTCTCTCCCCGTTTCCAGTTTCAGAAAAATACAAAAAAAAAAGGGGGGGGAAAAAAGGCATCATTTATTAAAAAGCTCTTTCAATTTTTTTCTTTAACTTTTCCTTTGGAGGAATTTGATCACATTTAAAATACTGTAATTTTAGATAGTAAAATCAGAGGAAGATCGGAGGTTATTTTGTTTTCAATTCTCATTTCTTACTGTTGGAAACAGTTCTGGTACTTTCTATTTTATGTTAAGGTAAGGGTGGCATTTGGAATTTGGGGTATCCACTAGGTTGAGACTGTTTTGTCTTTAAGGATTACTTTGACATTGTGAAGAACCCGATGGACCTTTCTACCATCAAGCGGAAGTTGGACACAGGGCAGTACCAAGAACCCTGGCAGTACGTGGATGATGTCTGGCTGATGTTCAACAATGCCTGGCTCTATAATCGCAAGACGTCACGAGTCTATAAGTTCTGCAGTAAATTGGCTGAGGTCTTTGAGCAAGAAATTGACCCTGTGATGCAGTCGCTTGGATATTGCTGTGGACGCAAGGTACAGTTGTTTCTGGAAAATGACCTGTTTTGTTGATCCAGCGGTATGATGATATGAGAGACGACTTTTTGGCCACGTGTGTACTGGGAAGTGCCCAGGTGGAGACTGGTCTTTTGAAAAACTATTGCTTGACATAATGTAATGAATGATCAAAACTAAAGGTGCTTATTAGGGAAGGCCTTGGGTTAAGCATTTCTCACTGTGTACATTCACTATTAGTAATATATGTCTCATAGACACTAATTCTCTTGCATTGTATCCAAAAATGTCTTTAAATGGCTATGAAAATTGTTAGAAAACTATCCAGTGTACTAACAATTTACTAGCTGAATCTAACTCTCCGTAGGGGATTAGAACGTTACATGAGAATAAATGGGATATAGTTTTAGTGTTTTCTCCTTTGTTTTTGCAGTATGAGTTTTCCCCACAGACTCTGTGCTGCTACGGGAAGCAGCTGTGTACAATTCCTCGAGATGCAGCCTACTACAGCTATCAGAATAGGTAAGCATTGCACAGTTAGCTTCCTGAATTACAGAACTAAAGGAAGGTCTTAGGGTAAGGCCTGTTTGTCTGCTTATAGCCCAGGTGCATTATTTCTTTCCTGAAGTTCCAATGAAAGAGGCCACAATTTCAGTGTGTCTTAGTCACTAGGTAGGTTCATAGTGTCTTAATTTGAAGGAATGCCTTTACAGTATAAAAATTGAAGCTCATATCTACTTGCTGCTAATCCACTACTTGGATCAGGTTCGTTCTTTCTTTTCTTTTCTTTTCTTTTCTTTTCTTTTCTTTCCTTCTTTCTTTCTTTCTTTCTTTCTTTCTTTCTTTCTTTCTTTCTTTCTTTCTTTCTTTCTTTCATTTTTGCTATTTTTTTGAAGTTGAGAAGTAGGGAGGCAGACAGACTCCCGCATGCACCTGACCGGGATCCACCTGGCAAGCCCTCCAGGGGGCGATACTCTGCCCATCTGGGGCATAGCTCTATTGCAACCAGAGCCATTCTAGCATCTGAGGCAGAGGCCGTGGAGCCATCCTCAGTGCCTGGGCCAACTTTGCTCCAGTGGAGCCTTGGCTGCTGGAGGGGAAGAGAGAGAGAGTAGGAGAGGGAGGGGAAGAGAGAGAGAGAAGGAGAGGGGGAAGGGTGGAGAAGCAGATGGGCGCTTCGCCTGTGTGCTCTGGCCGGATATCGAACCTGCAACCTCCGTATGCCGGGCCAATGCTGTACCACTGAGCCAGCTGTCCAGGACCACATTCTTAAGTTCTAGTATAGATTCTAAAATGTAACTGTGAAAGAAAGAGTCTGGAGTACCTTTTCCAAGATATTAATAAAGTTGAAACATTGTATTTTACTATTCCCAGTGTAAATGTTTGCCTAGATAATTTGACCTGAACAATCTGATGGAAAGACTTGAATTCGTGCTAATTCATTTAAAATAATAAAACCATAGACTTTTTGTTTCTAATTAGCACAATAATCACTTCTCAGCCTTTTGACTAAGATCAAATGTAGTATCTGTTCTTACAGTTTAATTAGTAGCACAATATAGAATAAGATCCAGTATTATTACTGAGTTCAAGAAAAACTGCCCGATTATATAAGAGGGCTGTTTCAGGGTTTTGTGAGTGCCATTCTTTTCAAATGTTGATGACTTATAAAGAATAAATCTATTTTAAGCAGAGGGAAAATGAAAAAATTTTTTTCTTGTTGCCTCCCCACATAACTATGATTTTCATGTTTGGGGGTTGTTTAGAAAATTATGCTATCTACATCCATTTTTTTTTAATTGGCCACATGTTACCATAGCAAGACGACATTATGCCTTGAAGCACAGGTCCTAAATCTTGATCAAGTTTAGTCGCATTACCTACATTTTGTGACTCTGCAGCTAGATTCTTTATGTGACCAAGAAGAATCTGCATACCTACTCTTTGTCTTTAGGATCATATATTAAATGTCAACATTAAGGTTTAATGTTTTGATTACTTTGATCTTGTTTACTTAGTAATTACATATGTTGTAACATTTTGAAGAAGATAAATAGCTTTTTGTTATTTGTTCAGAGGTACATGCACAGGCTTGAATAATTTGGAATTTCAAAATTATTTTTCTTCCAATTATGTTTTTATTTTTATTTAATTTATTTATTTGTTTTTTTAAGTGAGAGGAAGAGAGATAGAGAGACAGACTCCCACATGCACCCCAACCAGGATCCACCTGGCAACACCCATCTGGGGCTGGTGCTTGGATCATCCAAGCCATCCTCAACACCTGAGGCCAACGCTCAAACCAACCGAGCTATCCTCAGCGCGCCAGTTGACCTCAAACCAGTTGAGCCACTGGCTGCAAGAGGGGAAAAGAGAGAGAAAAGGGAAGAAAGGGGGAGAGATAAGAAGTATCAACTCATAGTTTTGTCACTTTAGTTGTTCATTGATTGCTTCTCATATGTGCCTTGTTTGCGGGGGGAGGGTTCCAGCCAAACCAGTGACCCCTTGCTCAAGCCAATGACCTTGGGCTTTAAGTCAGCAACTTTTAGACTCAAGCTGGCAACCCTACACTCACTCTGGGTGAGCCCACACTTAAGCTGTGAAGCTGTGTACCTCAGCGTTTCAGGTTGATGCCTCTGTCCACTGCGCCACCATTGGTCAGGCTCCAATTATGTTTTTAAATTGTTTTAATTTTAAAAATATATAACCAAATTTATTATTAATAACTTTTATCAAAATTATATTTACAAAAACAGTTCTTGACCTAAAAATGTTTCAAGAAAAGGTTTCTAAGCCTTAACCAGCTCACTTATCCTAGTACTATTCCATGTAGTTAAATGTTGGTGTGGGTGAAAAGATGGGTGTCCCTAGAAAATAACATCTATTGTAGTGCAGCTTGTACAGCTGTCTTGCTGCAAATATTTGAGCATTTAGAATTTAGTTTTTGTCTTAGTTTCCCTTTCTGTCAATAGAAGCCTTTTAAGACAAAGGTTGATAGGATAGCATAGCCCCTTTTTAATAAATCTCTCCCAGAGTGAAAAGTGTTCTGGAAGTTCTGGCCCATCCATTACAGTTTTAGCATCGTAGCCTTCAGCATATCCCATAATGTATCAAGCTTACCCTCCCTGTACATGATACGGGCACAGTAACACCTATCCTGACAGTCTCAGTTGTCAGTCTTCAATGAAATAATGAATAGGAATTCACTTTGGAAACTGTTACTTGCCAAGCAAAATATAGTTATGAAATTTTAAGAGAATAGGTTAAAATTATACAGTGGTACCTTGAGATACAAATTTAATTCATTCTGTAACTGCTTGTACGTCAGTCAACTCGTATATCAAATTGCCGATACTGGACCAGTGTGCCAACGCGCCAACTAGGGCAGCTTCCCGAATCACGACTCATATCTCAGAATTTCACTCAGATCTCAAACAAAAATACGGACCAAGTCGCAGTTCATATCTTTAAAAAAAACAACAACAAAAAATAACATTCATATGTTGGTCTGTTTGTATTTCAAGGTACCACTGTACTCTGAAAAATGTCCCTGCTACTGGGTACCAAACACAGTTTGGGAATAGAAGGAAGAACAGTCAGCAGATTGCTTGCCACCATCTCTAAGGTTTTGGGGTCTTTTCATTGTTGGTTTCATTGTACCTGAGTCCTTTGGGACCCTCCCTTTGCTGATTTGCACAGATTTTAGCCATATTTAAGTTGAAAACAAAGTTCAATAGAATTGATAGCATCAGGATCACTGTTTACCTCTTGGAAGAGACCATTGATGGAGTGCAAACAATTGTTTTGAAAGTCCTGAAATGTCCAATTTTATTTCTTTAAAGAACTTCCTTTTTACTGAATGAAAGTAATGTATTTTTCTTAAGAGTAGAGGTATAAATAAGAGTAATATTTTATAAATAATACCTTTTATATAAGTGTAGGCATGCTACTTCTCAGCTTAATCTCACAAGATGTGCTTTCTAGAATACTCACCTTGAAGAAATTAGTGTAATTCTAAGAAAGCAATGGCCTAATTAATTCTGTGTTGGACATTTTAACTTCTTACATTTTAATTCTCAACTTGGCCTATTAACACTGTGCTGCTCTTTATGAATCATTGTTTTGGCACAGATAGTCCTTAAACTGTTTAGGCACTTAAAACAATAGGAAATCCTAGAGACCATTTAAACAAGTGAAACTACACATAAACTAGAGTATGGTTACAGTTTCACTTGTCTCTATACTTTACAAATTTGAAAGAAATTCATGTTGTGAAAACTGTTCCATAGATTTTCCAGTTGCTAGCTATAAATATCCCACTTATTTGTATATACTGATATGGTACTTAAAACAATCTGCATTTGAAAATTTACTCCATACATTAAATGACCCTTACAGAGAAACCATGCAGTTACATTGTGTTATCTTTAGGTACCCAGGATGTACATCATCATCAGATTATGTGAAGTATTTCTTCTTTATAATTTCATGTTCATCAAACTGCTTCCTTCACACAAGGCAGAATGTCAACTAGCCTCTTACAGTGAAAAGTGAATTTCTGAATCGTTTTTGTATTTCCAGGGTGAATCAAGTTTGGACTAGGTCAGTGGTCGGCAAGCTCATTAGTCAACAGAGCCAAATATCAACAGTACATCGATTGAAATTTCTTTTAAAAGCCAAATTTTTTAAACTATATAGGTAGGTACATTGTTATTAACTTAATTAGGATACTCCTAAGCTGTCCAAAGAGCCGCATGTGGCTTGCAAGCCATGGTTTGCCGACCACTGGACTAGGTAATAAGATAGGGTAAATCTGTTGTTAACATCTTGTCACCCACTGATAGCCAGTATGGTTGCAGCTGATGTGACTAGACAGGTGACCATGCTTCCTTCCGTGGCTGTGCTCATTTCTCAGAAGGGTATTAGAGTGAGTCCCTGGGCCCCCTCCTTTTTCCTTTATGAAACCTCAACAGGTTCAACTTTTCGAGGTCTCTGGCATTGCTTTGAGATAGACCACTAGTGTGTGTTAATCTCTGTTCCTCCCAGTTACTGATCCTGAGGTTTTTCAGGGATGGGAGTTAGTTACACACAGAGCATAGGTTTCTGTGGCCACTCCATGGGCAGCCATTACAGCCATCACTGATTTGTCCTAGGCCAGTTCCCTCCATTGGAAATATGGGTTTATGATTCTAGTTTCCTGGATATCGCAGGACTTAATGTCCTGCTTGAATAAAAGCTAAGAATTTGTCCAGAATTTTAAAACCATTTAAGCTCACATGTGATTATCATGGCAGTCTTATTTGAGATGTGTTCATGGATATTCTTCTGGCTGGTTCACAGTGACTTTTTTTTTTTTTTTTTTAATTTTCCTGAAGTGAGAAGCAGGGAGGCAGAGAGACAGACCCCCACATGCGCCCAACCGGGGGACGATGCTCTGCCCATCTGGGGCATTGCTCCTTTTCAACTGGAGCCATTCTAGCACCTGAGACGGAGGCCATGGAGCCATCCTCAGCACCCGGGCCAGTAGAGCTCCAGTGGAGCCTCGGCTGCAGGAGGGGAAAAGAGAGAGACAGAGAAAGGAGAGGGGGAAGGGTAGAAAAGCAGACGGGTGCTTCTCCTGTGTGCCTTGACCAGGAATTGAACCCGGTCTTCCACACACTTGGCTGATGCTCTACCACTGAGCCAACTGGCCAGGGCCCACAATGACTTTATAATCATAAAGTGAGTTGGAACACTCAATTTCTAGTATTATTTTTAAAAGAGAAATATTTGGCATAGAGGGAAATATCTCTTTTGTTTATTCTGGTTGCCACTGAATTGACTTATAGTTTCTGTATTTTCACTCTTTCTTGCTAGTGATGATCATGTCCTCCTGCACATGGAAATTCTTGACACTGCATGATTTCAAAGTTCCATAGGAATAGTTACAAAATAGTGAATAGCCAGAATATTGTTATACATTAAAAAAAGAGAGAAAGAATATACAGGGGTGGGCAAAAGTAGGTTAAGCTACCAGTCATCATTACCTAAAAGATAAATCATAAGAGAATACAAAGTAATAACAATAAGAAGACACGTAGTACAAATACACAATACAATAATTAATAATACAAGAAGAAACTTTTTTGTGTATTCATAACCATAGACCTACTTTATCTACCCCTGTATATATCTGTTTTAAAATAGCAGAATTAATCTGTTTCTGCTCAGAGTTTCTAATCTTAGCAGAATTTGTTGGTTGACTTAATCCTAAATAAACAGGTCCCAGAAAGAAACTTTCAGTAATTCAGTTGTTACCCACAGGGAATCTGTCATGTTCCTCATCAACAAACTGAAAAAATTGTATAATCTTGGTGTGTGTACATGCTCTGAAGTTTTATGCCTTTGTTTTATTTACTATATGTATTTAGCCAGTGAAACATAGCAGACAAAATGCTCGACGTGTTTAATAAGATTAGAATTAGGACTTGTGGGGGACATGTTACTGTACTGCAGACAAACTGGCCCGGTGCCGCTGGGCCCAGTTGTTTGTAGCCGTGTGTGTGCCCGTGTGAGTGAGGCTGCGCTGCCGCGTCTCCTTCTGTGCTCGTGGTTCAGTGTGGCGCCCCAAGTCTTGTCATAGTGTCCTTAACACTAATCCTTTTGGCATCTTGTAGACATGGTTTTGAGTACTAAAACTGCATTCTGTTGTGCTGCCGTCGCTACCTTATACTCATCCTTCTTACTTGTATGAGTCACTGCCGTTCAGCTTGTTTATTTTTACAGTTTTCCTGTGTGCCCATCTTGTTTGATGCAGCACCAGCCTGCGTTTCTGTTGATTTCTCATTTGTGTCCTTTCCAAACATTTAATCGTTTTTATTTTAGTTCTTATTTGTTAGCTTGAGCTGAAGCTCTGGATTATTTTACAAGAAATTGGGGTTATGGATAATTTCTCAAATGCAGATTGTGCTTTAAAGATTAACTCTCTAAATTTGCTTAACTTGGATTGTCACCAAGTCAGCAATCACTGAGTATCTGAGATTGATAAATGATTGGTCCCAGTACCAAAAAGATTAAATCAAAGCTTAGAATTGAATTTTAAAAGTCTTTAACATTGTTCGTGGATTTACATATATTGTATTGTTTATACAATATATTACAGTTTTTTCTCTGTATATTCTTATTGATTAATGGCTGGAAAGTCTTTGACCCCGATTGCATTTCTGTTAAATGTTTGTCTAGAATATGGATTTGGTTTCATTTGTATTGTAACCCAATTAAGTGATGAACATGAGAAAAAAGACAGGAAAAAAATTAAAACCAGTTTTGTGTGCTGAACATTTTTATATCTTTAAAAATCTGGCTTACATACCAGAAATAAAATCTCTGAATTGCTCAAGCATAAATTTTCCATTTTGAAAAAATAAGCTATTTCAGTTTAAATTGCTTTTTTAAGGCCTTTTGTCAGACTGTTTTGTTCAAAGTAAAATTTTTCCATCTCAAACCCTGAAATTATATTTGATTTTTGCCAAGTAATAACAAAATTTAAACTCCTAAATTTAAGCTCCTTATGATTCTAGTATTAACAACTCCTTGCAAACATTTGCATCTTGGCTGGAGCTGAACTGAGCCCAGTCGTTGTTAGTGATGATGGCCTGTTATGTGTGCAATGAGACCGAATGCTAATCAATGCTTTGCCTTGGCTTTCTGCTCTGTGTTGTCTTGGTGTTTGCGTCTTACCTTTATGTCTGTGCTATTTGTTCCCTTCCCTGTTCTCTAATCCTGCCCTTCCCCACCTGCCCCTGTTCCTCTCATTGTTCTCACTGACCCATCAATCAACCAACAACGCCCCCCCTTCGTCGTGGTGATCTGCCCTGCTCTGATTGGTGGCTTCGTTGCTTGGGTGGCTGTGTGTTATGATGGACCAGTTCACCCAAGTATGGCCTTCTTGCTGACAGGTATCATTTCTGTGAGAAGTGTTTCACAGAGATCCAGGGGGAGAATGTTACCCTGGGTGACGACCCTTCACAACCCCAGACGTAAGTATTATCCTGTCATTTTTCTCAGGGGCCACCCTTAATTTTTTTTTTCCTGTCCATGGGTAAAAGGGAAGTACCACTGCTGTTTTGACTTGTGTGTAGTGTATTTTTTCATTAACTGTGCTCACATTCCTACTTTAACATGCAGTTTTGGCTGAATACCAGTGCCACTTTCCCGTCTTCCCTCCATTCAGACTGATACTCTAGTCCCCATCATGCAGTTCACTGGTTTCTTTTGACCTAGCTTTGACCCTTTTTTTTTTTTTTTTTTTTTTTTTGGTATTTTTCTGAAGCTGGAAACGGGGAGGCAGGCAGACAGACTCCCGTGTGCGCCCGACTGGGATCTACCCGGCATGCCCACCAGGGGGCGATGCTCTGCCCATCTAGGGCGTCGGTCTGTTGAAACCAGAGCCATTCTAGCACCTGAGGCAGCAGAGGCCACAGAGCCATCCTCAGCGCCTGGGCCAACTTTGCTCCAGTGGAGCCTTGGCTGCGGGAGGGGAAGAGAGAGACAGAGAGGAAGGTGCGGCGGAGGGGTGGAGAAGCAGATGGGCGCTTCTCCTGTGTGCCCTGGCCGGGAATCGAGCCCAGGACTCCTGCACGCCAGGCCAACGCTCTACCACTGAGCCAACCGGCCAGGGCCCTTTCACCCTTTTTAAAAAACACTTAGCTTCTACTAGTGGCTGTCACCCTCCATTTTTGGTAATTATAAATCTTCAGTTACACCTAAGAAACCAGGTAACATTATTCATAGAACTTGCAGTAGCAAAAAATGAGTGGTACATACCTTCCTCCATCCCTTAGGGTGTGAGGCTAATAGAACATGGACAGTGAGCTCCCAGAGTGTGTATGTGTCCTTCCTTGCCGGAGGCTTGACTCTTGCTCACTAGGTCCAATGCAGACCGGCCTGAGTTGGCTCCTTCATTCCTTCACTGAGTACACTTTTCCTCCTGGTGCCTGTCCTCTGATGGAGTTGTCGTTGAGTGGTCAGATGTCCAGAATGTGGCAAGGAAAAGCAAATCCACAAATTGGGTGGTCAGCTTATTTATATGCTTGAGATGCCTTCCTAGCCACCATGTCTGCCCAGGACCACCAGTGTTCTGCAGTTCCATTTTCTCCAGATTCTGCCTTGATTCCTACTGCATTGGGTAATCTGCTGGTGATGTCCTCCCACAGGCTACAGGGCTTCCCACTGAGGCAGTTTTCATCAGTGTAGGACACTGATTCTGCAACTCAAGGTTCCTTTATTCAAATGCAAAACAAACCATAGCCACTTATAAGACATGTAGACCAAAATGACAGATATTGTACCTGTTCGATTTATTTTTATATCCCTTGTCATCTTAGTCTTCTGGTTCTATTCCACGATTAATAATTGGATTGTATAATTCTGTGAATCAGAAGTAATTTACATATACACTGATCATAACAAAAGGACCATAAAAACCAAATACCCAGCTCTTTAAGAGTAAAATATCCCCAAGTAGATGCTGACTTTGTGTCATTGAGTAAATAATATAATTAAAAGAATTGGTTATGGCCATCTGAAACCTATATAATTATATTAACCAGTATCACTCCAAAATATCAATTAAAAATAAAAGAACTGGTTACACCAATATTAATTAAATTCAGTAGCCACTCGCCAGATAGATGTGATTGAAAATTAATATGCTTGAACTTCAGCAGAACTTTGTCATCGTATTTTGACTAGTCAAATCTTGTAATCAGTGCTGATGATAGTTGGGAGGAGATGTTCTTTAAAAAGATAGAGAAAAATAAATGGTAGTACTTTTTGTCAAATTTTATATGTCCATTCCATCATTGCATCTACTTGAGATTTTAGCTGATGATTTACTTCTCATATAAAGAATTAGTTACAAAATAATATCCCAGAGACTATGAGTTATATTCAACAGATAAACTCAACAGTTAACTTTTTTTTCTTTTTTTCCTAACAAGGACAATTTCAAAGGATCAGTTTGAAAAGAAGAAAAATGATACCTTAGATCCTGAACCGTGAGTATCTAGCTGTTTGTTTCTTTCTGACTTTTAGACCAGTTACTGAATTTTAACCATGATAAGATTAGGTGGATATTTGGTTCTATTAGAACTTCTCCAATAACTTGGTCATTGGTATTTTTAAGAATTCATTTAGTGTAAATCTTTGGAAACCAAAGTAAGACTATTTGGTGGAGTAGTGCTAGTATCATTTAAAGGGAAATTTCAAAAAGAAAACCTCTTAGAAACCACTTTCTAAAAGTAAATAATGGGGGGCTAGGGTATGTTCTTGCCACTGTCTTTGGTATGGTATATTTTCAAAGGCCATTGTCAAATATTTGCCTTTTCTCTAGTGCTTGGTGAGAATGCTGTGTTGGCAAAGTTTGCTTTGTGTTGGGGACCTAAAGAGACTTCAGATGTCCTTCAGTGTAACCCTTTCAGGCCCCTGGAGCCTAGTCTTGAGAGCACCCAGTGTTCTGTCACTCTGGTGAATGCCCTTTCCGAGCTGCATGGTGAGCACAGGCTCCAGCGTATTCATGTTAGGAAACGTGGCTATGGCACATCTAGAGCTGAGAAACAGGTCCTCCCCTCTCTTGGCCTTAACCCGCTAGCTCTAGGGAGGCCGACTCCTGCAGTGGAAGACACACTTTCCACCCAGCCCTCAGCTAGAAACCAACTTGACTGTTGGGAGCTTGCTTAGTCTCTCCTCCTAGCGGTGCTCAGGCTGCGTACATGCTGACTGCAGGAGCTCCAGCCTGGGCAGAGTGCCTGGTGCCTGAGGATGTGCCTCCTCAGATCTGGAAAGACCAGTGAATTATTTGTCCTGATTGGCCATTTCCCTGTTCACATTATGTCCTCCCCTGCCATTTTTCAATTTCACTACGTTATACATATTCATTTTTTTTATTTCAAAATATATACATTACATTGGGATACTCGGTGCTAAGCATTGGGCAACACACGGATGAATCAAAGTTGAGGGGGTCCTCTGTCCTTTAGTACAAGAGGGAGCTGGGTCATAGCACAGACAGCCAGAGGCAGTAAGATGGTTCAGAGGTGAGGAGCCCTGTCCGAGGGCATGGTGGCATCCCGGAGAAGGTGACGGTCATCTAGAAACAGGTGTTGGGGAAGAATATTCCAGACACAGGTGTTTAACAGACACTCCTGGTAAGATCAAGTGGTTGGTAGGTAGGGGTGTAGATGGAGCTCTGTGAGATGCAGAGACGAGGTGTGAGGTGCAGGCCCCCTTACACTGCTCTTTGACATGTAGATTTCCTCCTTGATGTTCTGGGGAGGTTTGGAGGGACACCATTGACTTCTGTCAATGCGAGGTGGCTTCACTGTAGAGGAGGACTTTGCTCCCTAATGGGGAAACTAATAAGGAGACTCAGGAGCAGCTCAGGCAGGACGTGGAAGGCTGACCTGAACAACAGCCTTCTTCCAGCCTTCTGATGGAAGAGACCACACTGGGGTGAGGAGGAGAGGGCTGGTCTAGGT
The DNA here is from genome assembly GCF_036850765.1 of Saccopteryx bilineata. Taxonomy (NCBI): domain Eukaryota; kingdom Metazoa; phylum Chordata; class Mammalia; order Chiroptera; family Emballonuridae; genus Saccopteryx; species Saccopteryx bilineata. The sequence goes on from NC_089493.1 coordinate 286,443,639, forward strand.
AGTGGCTTAGGCAGCTGCATGAACAAAAACGGAGGAAGGGGGGGAGCCAACCAATTGGTCAACAGTAGTTAGAAGGGGAGAGAGTTTGAAATTCAAATTGATAGAATGGGTTCTAAAACATATATCCTATTTTTTGACATTCCTTTTCAAACGGGGGAACGGGTGAGAATGGGGTGCCCTTGAGCAGGCACAGAAACTGTGAGGGAGTTATTGCCAACTGACCTTTTAAATTCTTAACCCAGGGATGAGTTCACCTGCTGAAACTTCGGCTAAGGAGCTGGTTGGGGGTGACGGAGCACTTGAGGAGGGAGGGAAGGTTCGGAACAGTCACCTCAAGAACGGGAAGGGGGTGAGCACAGTGCAGGATTGCCAGAGAAGACTCAGGACAGCCGGTTACTAGTGCTGCTGTTTGGCAGTTTTGTATGTGTGTCCTTTTTCCTCCAGTAGAACAGGCACAGAGAAGCTGGGTTAGGCTTGCTCTGTGGTTGAAGCCTTGCTGAGCAAGGACCGTGGAAAGATCAAGGGCTCGATAGACAGTAGCAAGACCCCGTGTGTCAGGATACAGGGCTCAGCATCCAGGCTCATTGGAAGAGCCTGAGCCTAAGAAAGTTTGGAGAAAATGTGGTGCTTCTTGCCCATTAAGCCAGCTAAACGTAAGTTGTGGTGATGTTAAGGGAGGAGCTGAAAAAATAGGTTTTAACCTTCAGGTACGTTGGTGACTGAGATTTCCAGGTGAGTGTGGGTAGGGGCTACAGTTGAGGGCAAGCAGCTCAGTGTGCGTCCCCTTGCTCTCCAGTGTCCACTTGCCACAGGGACTGTCATTTACCAGTAAGCTTGGGCCTTCCCCCATTGTGACTGACTCTAAGAGGATACTTCCTGTGCCTAGACCTAGGTATAAGTGTTTATAACACTGAGCGTGTTATCTATTTAAGTCAGTTTAGGTATGTGTAGTTACCTAGAGCAGTGGTCCCGAACCCCCAGGCTGCACACCAGTACCGGTCCGTGGGCCATTTGGTACTGGTCCGCAGAGAAAGAATAAATAATTTACATTATTTTCATCTTATTTATATAAGTCTGAACAATGTTTTATTTTTTTTTAATGACCAGATTCGCTCTGTTACATTCGTCTAAGACTCACTCTTGATGCTTGTCTCGGTCACGTGATACATTTATCCATCCCACCCTAAAGGCCGATCCGTGAAAATATTTTCTGACATTAAACCAGTCCGTGGCCCAAAAAAGGTTGGGGACCACTGACCTAGAGCAAGTATTGGTCTTAAAGTTGTGTAGTAATGTCAGAAATACTGGGCCATAAAATGTGCCTTTATCATTAGCACTTTTTAAAGGCACAGTTGCATTCCTGGTCACAAAGGAGATTAGGAAGAAAGAGATGTTGTGAACACAGTACACAGGCTCCTGCAGACCACTGACTCCGTTGTGTGGTTCTGTGTGCATTCCATTGTGCTTTTTTTTTGTCTTGTAGTTTTGTTGATTGCAAGGAGTGTGGCCGGAAGATGCATCAGATTTGTGTTTTACACTATGATATCATTTGGCCGTCAGGGTGAGTAATTTCCTGTGACCCTGGGAAAGGGAGAGCAGTTGTGCACGGAGCGGAGGGAACGGTGCCTGCTGCTGCTGCTGCTGCTGCTGCACTTCCTTCATTGCTGTCAGCAAGAAGTCAGCAATTAAGATAGATGGCAGTTCTAAATGTTAAGTTCTAAGTGTTTGCCTGCTTTAGGAAATGTAGAATCAAAGCAGTCTGCCTCTTCACTTTTGTGTAATGATGCGATTTAAACTGCTAACAAAGTATTTTAATGCTGCATTTCACTGCTTTGGCAGCGTACACTGTTTTATAGAATCTGATCACACCCATTATGTTTTTCAGTTTTGTATGTGACAACTGCTTGAAAAAAACTGGCAGAACTCGAAAAGAAAACAAATTCAGTGCTAAGAGTAAGTAGTCGAAGGATTTCTGGTTCCTGGTCTGTATACTGTAGAAACTTGTATAATTATCCCAGTTTTTCTTTGGTTTCTCTCAACATGTCACTTTGGAACTCACTTGTCCACTGTTTTTATCTGATTGTGTTTTTCTAATATTTTGTATTTTTCTTGTTTTCCCCATAAAGAGAATCATTTAACCTGATCATTATATAAAAGCCAGCTTTATGATCAATCCATGCTTTAGATGAAAGTTGAGAAAGCTTAGCTATATAGTAAACTTTATAAATTATGAAAGGAAATTTGTCAACAGATCCTTCTCAAGTAGCTTATTAGAATTAAGAGCTCTCCAAAAACACGCACCACTGCTGATGTTTGGTTTGTCTGAGCAACACACTCAGCCCTGAGCTCATGTGTGGGCAGCCACCTGCCCATCACTAGGTGTGGACTCTGCTGTTGTGAGGACTGACTCTCTCAGGTTCCACGGGATAGGTCACAATCCACCCAGGATTGGTAGGATCCTGATCTGCACAAAGACTTGAGAATGTCATCGCTGCATGTAGAGTGGCTGCTGGTATCTCTTTTCAATAGCAATCTGTTGTTACTAAAAGTAACTTTCCATAGGCAGTCCTAATATTTTATAGATATCTTCTCTTTTCTAGAGTGAGAGATAGGACAGACAGGAAGGGAGAGAGATGAGAAGCATCAACTTGTTGTTGCAGCACTTTAGGTGTTCATTGATTGCTTTCTCATATGTGCCTTGACCAGGATATTCCAGCTGAGCCAATAACCCCATGCTCAAGCCAGATGAGCCCGTGCTCAAGCTGGCAACCTTAGGTTTTGAACCTGGGTTCTTAACGTCCCAGGTCAATGCTCTATTCACTGCGCCACCACCTGGTCAGGCGGTGTCATTCTTTTCAAAGTGTATGAGATGTAACCTCTATCACTTGGCTCTCAAGTAATGGGGGCTGCCTTCCACAGCAAGGTGTCTGCCCACTGTCCTTTTGCTGAGTTAACAGCAAACCTAAGTAGGAAAGGCACCTGCAGCAGTACCTTAAAGTACACTTGTTCAATGTTCCCTACAGTTGTCACCTTTCTCCAGCAGGGCCGGTGATTAGCACACTGCTTAGGGTGTCCACAAGAAGAGCCAGGCCATCTGAGGTGTTGGAAGTAGAAGAAAGATGGGATGGAGGGAGAGGTCACACGCTGGGGGAAGGAGCATAGGTGAAGCAGGGAAGGAGGAGGCCACTCTAGGCTTCCAAGTCAGTGTCAATTCAAGTTCCAACTCTGTAGTGTCTAAAATTCACAGTTATCCTATAACTTAAGCTCTCATGTAAAACATTTTGAAATTGATGATTTTACTTTACTGTAATATTTCTCTTTAAACATTTTTTTTATTTTTATTTATTTATTTTTTACAGAGACAGAGAGTGAGTCAGAGAGGGATAGACAGGGACAGACAGGAACGGAGAGAGATGAGAAGCATCAATCATTAGTTTTCATTGCGCCTTGCAACACCTTAGTTGTTCATTGATTGCTTTCTCATGTCCCATGTCTTGACCACGGGCCTTCAGCAGACCAAGTGACCCCTTGCTTGAGCCAGCGACCTTGGGTTAAAGCTGGTGAGCTTTTGCTCAAACCAGATGAGCCCGCGCTCAAGCTGGCGACCTCGGGGTCTCGAACCCGGGTCCTCTGCATCCCAGTCCGATGCTTTATCCACTGCGCCACCGCCTGGTCAGGCATAATATTTCTCTTTAGATTAGAGTTTCTCAGCTGAGCCACTATTGACATTCATGAACAGATCATTCTTTGTTATGGTGACTCTCCTGTGGTTTGTAGAATTTTAGCATCCCTGGCCACAGCTCACTAAATATCAATAGCACTACTCCCACCCTCACTATCATGCGTGCTGATCAGAAATGTCTCCAGCCTGACCAGGCGGTGGCGCAGTGGATAGAGCATTGGACTGGGATGCAGAAGACCCAGGTTCGAGACCCCGAGGTTGCCAGATTGAGCACGGGCTCATCTGGTTTGAGCAAAAAAGCCCACCAGCTTGAACCCAGGGTTGCTGGTTCCAGCAGGGGGTTACTCAGTCTGCTGAAGGCCCGCGGTCAAGGCACATATGAGAAAGCAATCAATGAACAACTAAGGTGTTGCATCGCGCAATGAAAAACTAATGACTGATGCTTCTCATCTCTCTCCGTTCCTGTCTGTCTGTCCCTGTCTATCCCTCTCTCTCTCTCTGAAAAAAAAAAAAAGAAATGTCTCCAGACCTTGCCAGATGTGTCCTGTGGGGCACAGTTGCCCCTAGGTGAGAACCCCTACTTGATAGAGTTCGTTCTCAGTGAGATCACTAAAGCAGTCAGCAACTTAGAAACACTTGCTAGGTCAGAGCTTTGATGATTATACTAAATTGCCAGGAAAGGTAGGCCTCATGAGAAGAGCAGTTTCAGCTAGAAGGCATAAGAGTGGGGTTGGGGCCTGACCAGGCGGTGGCGCAGTGGATAGAGTGTTGGACTGGGATGCGGAAGGACCCAGGTTCGAGACCCCAAGGTCACCAGCTTGAGCGCGGGCTCATCTGGTTTGAGCAAAAAGCTCACCAGCTTGGACCCAAGGTCGCTGGCTTGAGCAAGGGGTTACTTGGTCTGCTGAAGGCCTGCGGTCAAGGCACATAATGAGAAAGCAATCAATTAACAACTAAGAAGTCACAACAAAAAACTAATGATTGATGCTTCTCATCTCTCTCCGTTTCTTTCTGTCTGTCCCTATCTATCTCTGCCTCTGTAAAAAAAAAAAAAAAAGCCTGGCCTGTGGTGGCGCAGTGGACAAAGCGTCGACCTGGAAATGCTGAGGTCGCCGGTTCGAAACCCTGGGCTTGCCTGGTCAAGGCACATATGGGAGTTGATGATTCCAGCTCCTCCCTCTCTCCTTTCTCTCTTTCTCTCTCTCTTTCTCTTCCTCTCCTCTCTAAAATGAATAATAAATAAATAAATTTTAAAAAAATAAATAAAATAAAAGAGTGGGGTTGGGGTCACAGAAGAGCTCAAGAGCTGGCCTGGCTCCCACTCTAACCCAGTTTCAGAGAATAGTGGAGAAAGATACATGGACCTTTGGTACATGGTATTTAGGCTTTAAGATCTAGAACATTTGCTTACAGAAAAAGACCTTAGAAGTCTAGTGTCACCCCTTCTTTGTTGGTTTAAATCAGTGGTTCTCAACCTTTCTAATACCGTGACCCCGCAGTACAGTTCCTCATATTGCGGTGACCCCAAACCAAAAAATAATTTTGGTGGCTACTTCATAACTGTAATTTTGCTACAGTTATGATTCGGAATGTAAATACCTCATATGCATTATGTATTTTCTGATGGCTTTAGGCGACCCCACCGGGGTCGCGACCCACAGGTTGAGAACTGCTGGTTTAAATAGTCCTTGTAAATGACTACAGATCACAACAGAAAGGTGTTCCTCATATTTTACTGAGTATTGGAAATGTCTTCCAGCTTCTAGTCAGTGAATATGGTTACAACTGACCAGCCCTGTCTTACAACACACACACAGCTCATCTTCAGATGGTTAAAGAGAGAAAGAAAACAATGCAGGTTCAGTCACGGTCACAGAGTATTTCTGTGTTGGCTTATAAAGAGCAGTGTTTTTTTGTTTGTTTTTAAGAGAGAGAGGCAGAAAGATTGGCAGAAAGGGAGAAGGAGGGAGTGAGAAAGAGGAGAGAAGCATCAATTTGTAGTTGCATCACCTTGGTTGTTCATTGATTGCTTCTCATATGTGCCTTGCCTGGCAGACTCAAGCTGATTCAGTCACTCTTTGCTCAAGCCAGCAATCTTTTGGCTCAAACCAGCAGCCCCAGGGTTATGTCAATGGTCCCACACTCAAGCCGGCAAGCCTGTGTTCAAACCAGCGACCTTGGGTTTTTGAACCTGGGACCTCAGCGTTCTAAGTCACACTCTATCCACTGTGTCACGGCTTGTCAGATTAAAAAATGCATATCTAAAAAAAATAATAAAGCTCTGGCCGGTTAGCTCGTGGATAGAGCGTCAGCCCAGCATATAGACATCCTGGGTTCAATCCCCAGACAGGACACATGAGAAGCAACCATCTCTCCCTCTCTCTTCCCCTCCTGCAGACAGTGGCTTGAGTGGTTCAAGTGTCGGCCCTGGGCACTAAACCGTTCAGCTTGGCTAGTCTGAGTGAGTCAGCCTCAGGCACTCAAAATAGATTGGTTGATTTGAGCATTTGGTTCCAGACGGGGTTGCTAGGTGGATCTGTGAGAATCTGTCTCACTATATCCTCTCACTTAAAAAAGAAAAAAGAAAAAGAACCCAGAGTGAGGAATGGGCTAAAGGAAAAGAACCCAGAGTGAGGAATGGGCTAAAGGATTTGATCACATACAGAGAAATACCCCCCCCCCATCTCACATTGAGGACAGAAATGTACATTGACTGCCCAGGGTGCAAGGTATAATTTTAAATGTTCATTTTAGACTGGGCAGTTTCATTGTTCCTGTTGCTTACAAAGATATTAGCACATATAGGCAGTACAGGACACCATTTAGTGTAGCATGGTGAAGGGTGGTGGAAAGTGAAAACAAGTAGCTAAATCAAAGGATGTGGCCACTGTGCCAAAAATTGGGAAGCAGTTTAAGAATGAGGCAGAAGGCTGACCTGTAGTGGCGCAGTGGGATAAAGCGTCAACCTGGAACACTGAGGTTGCCAGTTCGAAACCCTGGGCTTGCCTGGTCAAGGCACATATGGGAGTTGATGCTTCCTGCTCCTCCCCCTTCTCTCTCTCTCTCTTTCTCTTTTTCCCTCTCTCCCTCTCTCTCTCTTCTCTCTGAAAAAACAAATTGAATAAAGTCTTTTAAAAACTTGTTTAAAAAAAAAGGAATGAAGCAGCAGAAGAGTGTACACTGACTGCAACGATGCATAAACATAGAGACCTGAAATACACCTCCCCGTGTGTATCACCCAGATGAGAATAGCCCTGCTTTCCCCCAGGAGAAACTGCCTCCGCACTGTTTGCATCTCTGAGCTCTGCTCTCCACATGTTCACTGCACCTTCCTGTGTTAGTACCTGTGCTCTTCTCGTGGGGAGTAGCTCTTTGCCCTCTTTTATGTTTTTACAGTGCTCAGCTTGGTGCTTATAACAAGATTATCATAAATTGTCTCATTTAAATACCTTTTTTTTTTAGTGCAGGTAACTCAGGTGATTTGAAGAAAAAAAATAAAGACCTAATTTTAAAGGCCCTTGCTTTACTATTTGAAGGTCATAGTGTATGGAGTCATATTTTCACAAGGAAAGGGGGATTCCCGCACTATAGTTAGTGGCCCTTCTTTGTCCTCCCTTCTGGGTTGGAAGCCACCTCTTGAGGAAACAAAGGGTACTCAGCAGCAGCATGGAGGGGTAATGGGGCAACACAGACAAGAACATGAAACTTGTCCTCAGAGGCTGCACAGAGAAGAGAGGAGGTGGCCTGCAAGTCCCTTGCAACTAATGCTGCCTTTCTCAGGATAGCTATCTCAGCCATGGGGCACAAGGAATATAAGGGGTCTCGGGCGTGACCACACAGCTGTGCACAGGGTACATCTTTCATCAGCATGTGGAACAGATCACCAATCCAGTCCCCCTCACTCGATAGCTTTCAAGTTTTTATTTACCTGTCGGATTTTTATTTCCTTGCCATTGTGGGGGGTTTTTTTTTTAAACCTCTTTTCTTGAGGTATAACTTATCTGTCAAAAGAACACCATTGCTGTTAAAATGACAGAAAAATGGAATTAAGAAAGTTAGTCTAGGCCCTGGCTGGTTGGCACAGTGGTAGAGCATCAGCCTGGTGTGCGGAAGTCCCGGGTTCGATTCCCAGCCAGGGCACACAGGAGAAGCGCCCATCTGCTTCTCTACCCCTCCCCCTCCCTTCTCCTTCCTCTCTGTCTCTCTCTTCCCCTCCCGCAGCCAAGGCTCCATTGGAGCAAAGATGGCCCGGGCACTGGGGATGGCTCCATGGCCTCTGCCTCAGGCGCTAGAATGGCTCTGGTCACAACAGAGCGTTGCCCTGGATAGGCAGAGCATCGCCTCCTGGTGGGCATGCCGGGTGGATCCCGGTCGGGCGCATGCGGAAGTCTGACTGCCTCCCCGTTTCCAGCTTCAGAAAAATACAAAAAAAAAAAGAAAGTCTAAATTTTCCACGTAATTTTTTTTTTTTTAACTGGGCCTCTCTTTGCTATCTTAGTGGATAGAGCATCAGCCTGGCGTATGGATGCCCCGGTTCGACCATCTGCTTCTCTCCCCAACCTCTTCCCTTTCTCTCTCTCTTCCCCTCCAGTAGCCAGTGACTCGATTGGTTCAAGAATTGGCCCTAGCCTGACCTGTAGTGGCGCAGTGGATAAAGCGTCTACCTGGAAATGCTAAAGTCGCTGGTTTGAAACCCTGGGCTTGCCTGGTCAAGGCACATATGGGAGTTGATGCTTCCTGCTCCTCCCCCCTTCTCTCTCTCTCTTCTGTCTCTCCCTCTCCTCTCTAAAATGAATAAATAAAAAAAAATAAAAAATAAAAAAAGAATTGGCCCTGGGCGCTGAGGATAGCTCAGTTACTCTGAACACATCAACCTCAGGCACTAAAAGTAGCTTGGTACTCAAGCATTGACCCAATATGGGGTTGCCAGGTAGATCCTGGCCAGGGTGCATGTGGGAGTCTGACTCACTATTTCCCCTCCTCTCACTTAAAAAAATAAAATAAAATAAAAAATGATGGGGTAGCAGGTAAACACACAGTGTGGTGTACAGAGATGTATCATAGAATTGGTAACCTGGAACCTGTATAATCATGTTAATCAATGTTCCCCAATAAAATCCTATTTAAAAACTTTTTAAATTAAGTAAATTTACAGATTTTTATTACTGATTTTAGAGAGGAAGGAAGGGAGGGAGAGAGAAACATTGATTTGTTGTTCCACTTACTTATGCATTCTTTGGTTGATTCTTGTGTGTGCCCTGATCAGGGATCAAACCGACAGCCTTGGCATGTTGGAATGACGCTCTAACCATCTGAGCTACCTGGCTAGGTCCCCGTGTATTTCTTGACCTCAGTAATGAATCTTCTAAAAATCCCAAAGAGCTTTTTAAAATATTTCTCATTAATGTTGTAAATATTTTTGAAGTTAATATAAAGAAGAAAACGTGCCCTGGCTGGATAGCTCAGTTGAGTCAGATTCAAGTCCACCTTTGTGACTGTTCTTGCCCCTTAATGGTTCAAAAAAGGTGGAAATATTTGGGCACTTGATGGCACTTTTCAGATGTGGGGTGCCTGAGGTTCCAAAGTACTGTTTTTTCTCATAAAACATTCACCTCATAGGACAGACTAGATAGATCCCTTCTGGACTTAGAGAACATTAATTCTTAAGATATATCAAACTCTCCTGAAAGAAGGTGGAGTTTGTGGCCTCAGTTGCCTCCTCCCTGGCCTTTCCGAGGCCCTCTCACTTGCTTGTTTTAAACTTTCCAGGACTACAGACCACTCGATTGGGAAACCATTTGGAAGACCGAGTCAACAAGTTTTTGCGGCGACAGAATCATCCTGAAGCTGGGGAGGTCTTTGTCCGAGTGGTGGCCAGTTCAGACAAGACTGTGGAGGTCAAGCCCGGGATGAAGTCACGGTTTGTGTGCATTCATTGTACCATTTCTAAAACAGAACTGTTCCAGTGCTTACCCACCTGGTTAATAAAAGCCCCGCTATCTGGCAAGATTTTTTACATAATTTAAATACTTTTCAGCATTTGGTATACAGCAAATTCTCACTATCTCAAATTCATTAGCAGAGGTAAAATTCTGGCCAAGCAAAATAGTGTCACAAAGAAAGGTGTCGCATCTCCAAGCTGCCCAGGCCAGTGGGAAGAGCTCTGGGCTAGTTTCAGAAGAGGCGACTGGCCATTATCTGCTCTGCCCTGAGCAGGCTTGAGCAGCAAATCTAGAATATAAAGCACCTATAAACAATGGTACGTGTGAACATCAGATTCTGACTTCTCTTTCAGGTTTGTGGATGCTGGGGAAATGTCTGAATCTTTCCCGTATCGAACCAAAGCTCTCTTTGCTTTTGAGGAAATTGACGGAGTGGATGTGTGCTTCTTTGGGATGCATGTCCAAGAGTATGGCTCTGACTGCCCCCCTCCAAACACAAGGTGCGTCCTCTGCCTGCTTTCAGAAGGTGTCATGCTGCTACAGTGGACTAAGGCTATGTGTCCTAGAAAACTTAGATGAGTTAGAGCTGGGTTTAAATTAAATAACCCGTGCCTGATTAACCAGACTAGTTATTTTAGGTTCTCTTTAAGCCGGTGGGAAGTGAAGGGTTTCTATGCCTGTTTCAAGCATGTTTTGTGTTTTGAGTACTCATGGCTCCTGGTTCTGGTCTTGCTGTTGTCCCTGTCTTACCTGTGGCAGGTAGACCCACAGAGAATGGGGTGGGGGCATGCCATGAGCCTGGACATTCTCTGATACACCAGGAAAAATGGAAGTACTTCTGAGAAGAGTTCTTTCATGTTCATTCTAGAATCTGGGTGAGCGGGAATTGAAAATGGCTTTTCTTTAGTTTGCCCTGATCTTTCAGTGGTTCTCCATGGTGATGATGCCACTGCTTCTCAGTTTGGTGATGGAATTGGATTCTCTTTTACTGATTGGCAGCAGCAGTTGCTGGTGGGAGCTTTCTTACGTCCTGTTTGTGGCCTATGTAAATGCTATCAAAACAATTTATTTCTGTACTTTTTTTTTTATGGTGTTTGCTTTCAAGTTTGGGGGATATCCTGAACTTTCAATTAATTTCTCTCCCCTGCCAGGCGTGTATACATATCTTATCTGGACAGTATTCATTTCTTCCGGCCCCGATGCCTTCGGACAGCTGTTTACCATGAGATCCTTATTGGCTATTTAGAATATGTGAAGAAATTGGGGTGAGTTTCATTCAGTGTATCCAGAACTAATAAAAATTCCATTTTTTGGCCCTGACCGGCTGGCTCAGTGGTAGAGTGTCAGCCTGGCGTGCAGGAGTCCTGGGTTTGATCCCCGACCAGGGCACACAGGAGAAGCGCCCATCTGCTTCTCCACCCCTCCCCCTCTCCTTCCTCTCTGTCTCTCTCTTCCCCTCCCGCAGCCAAGGCTCCATTGGAGCAAAGTTGGCCCGGGCGCTGAGGATGGCTCTATGGCCTCTGCCTCAGGCACTAGAATGGCTCTGGTTACAATAGAGCAATGCCCCAGATGGGCAGAGCATCGCCCCCTGGTGGGCGTGCCGGGTGGATTCCTATCGGGCACATGCGGGAGTCTGCCTGACTGCCTCCCCGTTTCCAACTTCAGAAAAATACAAAAAATAAACAAAAAACATTCTTTAAATTTTCACTGTGTATATATATATACAGTGAAATATATATATATATATATATATTTTAATTTATTGATTTGAGAGAGAAAAAGACATCAATTTGTTGTTCCACTTGGTTGTGCATTCATTAGTTGAATCTTGTATGTGCCTGATTGGGAATTGAACCCGCAACGTTGATGTGTTGGCACTATGCTCTAACCAACTGAGCTATCCAGCCAAGGCTCACTATATATTTATTTGGTGAAATAATGAGTGTTTACATTTTGTGTGTTTTTATTTTAACATCCTTAGCTGAATTCCAAAGTCTCCAGAGCTCTCCAGGTGCTTTCGGGGCTTCTCAGCTGAGTGCATGCGCTTTTCCTGCCTTTTGCGTTATTTTTATTATATTTTATTCTGGTCTCTTTTTAAAAAACAAGATGTATTGAAGCATATCATAAAATTCACCTGTTTCAGGTGTGCACTTCACTGACTTTTAGTAGCTTCACAGCGTGGTATAGCCATCATTAGAAATCAGTCTCTTCCCCCAGTGAGGTCTCTGTGCCTGTTTGCTGTTGTTCCCTGTTCCACCTCTGTCCCCAGTGACCACTAATCTACTTTCTGTCCCCAGTAATTTGCCTTTCCTGGATGTTTTGTATGAATGGAATCCTACATGATATGGTGTCTTGCATTGGATTTCTTTTTCCATCTCTATTTTGATGTTCTAGATCTTTAATATTCCTTTGCCAAATTTGAAAAAGTTAGAGGTATTTGACTGAAGTGTCTTAAGCAGAATGAATAAAATTTATTTTAACTTTAACCTTTGGAGGGAAATACCCAGCTGCCTTTCCTATGTGCAAAAGAAAGTAGGTAGCATGTTCAGTGCATCCCTGCTTAGAAATCATTTAAAAACTTGTTTTCCATTGATTTGAAGGGGGTGGGGGAAGAGAAAGAAAAGCATCAACTCGTTTCACTTAGTTCCATTTTAGTTGTGCACTCATTGGTTGCTTCTTATACGTACCCTGACTGGGGATTGAACCCACAACCTCAGTGCGCAGGGACCACACTCTACCCACTGAGACATCTGGCTGGGGCTATAGAAGCCATTGATAACACCTGATGAGTCACTGTCTTCCCAGGCTTTCTCCTGTGCTCGCAAGTTCTTTTGCAGCCTAAGCCCTGGCCCAAGCGTGCACACTTTTGAGAAGGAAACATCTTAGGGCTGACTTCTAGGCGTACATTTGCACACTTGAGATTTCTGCCTTACCCATGCATCCCTCACTCCCAGCGCACTGGTTTGGAAATACTGGAAGCGACTTATACATTCTGCCACAGCATTGTGGTTCTTTGCTTTCTCTTTTCTTTATAGTTATTTCTATCCTTGCGTTGGTCCCTGTTCCTCAGCTGTGGGCGCCCTGCCAGGGAGCCTCCCTAAAAAGCAGGGATAGTTTTGCTCAGCACACTTATCTGAATTGTGTGTGTGTCCTGCCAGGTATGTGACAGGACACATCTGGGCCTGTCCCCCAAGTGAGGGAGACGACTACATCTTCCATTGCCACCCGCCTGATCAAAAAATCCCCAAACCAAAGCGCCTGCAGGAGTGGTACAAGAAGATGCTGGACAAGGCTTTTGCAGAACGGATCATCCATGACTACAAGGTACCAGTGCTTGCCGATGGAGGGCAGGAGGTAGCTTTGTCACCGCTGAGCTTAACATCTTTATGTGCCTTCTCACACTCATGTATGTTAGAATTGAATTCACTTAGGATTAGAAAGCAAAAAATAAAGTGTAAAGTAAAATATTTTTAAAAATCGCCCTGGCCGGTTGGCTCAGTGGTAGAGCGTCAGCCTGGTGTGCAGAAGTCCCGGGTTCGATTCCCGGCCAGGGCACACAGGGGAAGCGCCCATCTGCTTCTCCACCCCTCCCCCTCTCCTTCCTCCCTGTCTCTCTCTTCCCCTCCCGCAGCCGAGGTTCCATTGGAGCAAAGATGGCCCAGGCGCTGAGGATGACTCCTTGGCCTCTGCCCCAGGCGCTAGAGTGGCTCTGGTCGCAGCAGAGCATCGCCCCCTGGTGGGTGTGCCGGGTGGATCCCGGTCGGGCGCATGCGGGAGTCTGTCTGACTGTCTCTCCCCGTTTCCAGCTTCAGAAAAATACAAAAAAAAAAGTTTTAAAAATCTGCAGTCTATCAAGATTTTTAGTTGGCAGTGTGAAAGCAGTATTGTCATGTTGCCTGTTTAACTTGGCCGATCTTGGCCATTGTGCGCCATGGAAATACTCTTCAGTGTCATGGCCCCACACTCCTCGGGAGCTTTGCTTGGGCTCCCTTGTCTTACTGCTGTGCTTTGTTCATTCTCCAGGATATTTTCAAACAGGCCACTGAAGACAGGCTCACCAGTGCCAAGGAACTGCCCTATTTTGAGGGTGACTTCTGGCCCAACGTGTTGGAGGAGAGCATAAAGGAGCTGGAACAAGAAGAGGAGGAGAGGAAGAAGGAGGAGAGCACTGCAGCCAGTGAGACCACAGAGGTAAAGCCCCCATGTCCCCACTTCATGCCCTCCTGGGCGCCTGGTGGCCTAGACGGGCGCACTGAAGGCCGAGTACTGGCAGTTTGTAGGGTGAACTTGGCTGTTGAGTTCACAGGATGTGGTCGTCTTTGTCTGTGGTAGTATTTTCAGGCATAACCTCACCATGTTACCACACACATCAGGTCGGGCCGGGAGCACAGCCCACAGTGGTTACTGGGCAAGCTGAGATGTGCACTGTAGACACGGCACCTGATGGAGGGAGATGGGAGGCACTTGCTCCAGCGTCTGGGGGCAGGCCAGACAGGGAGGGCTAAACACAGGGAGATGAGAGGTGGGCGCCCTGCCAGGCAGAGACGGGGGCATCACAGTCAGAAACCAACCAATCGATCTGAGAGTACATACTGAACACACACATCACAGCTCTTCCTGCAGTGTCTGCACTCCCCCCAGTCCTGCTGTGCGCAGGCACAGGCAGGAGCAGCGCAGTGATAACTAAGGAAAACGCCCTTTCTGCCCTAAGGGCTGCATGTCCTAGTGGGAAAACAAGAAGAACACACACCCAGCACACTGATAGTGGTGGAAGCTGTGAACAGGAAGCACAGAAGAGGAGGAATGCGGACGCCCATGGTGGGTGGCACCTGTCTGGGCCAGAGGCATCTGAGCAGAGACCTGGAGAGGATCGAGGACAGGAGTTTCCAGCAGGAGGAGGAGAAACATAGGCTTCCGAGTTGTGAGCGGGGTGCTGTGCTTCAGGGTGTCTAAGACATGGTGCTTTCAGTTTGGCTTGAAGCTATAGAGGCCATGAGAAATATTCTGTGTATTTTGAGAGTAGCAAGCCCAGAATTTGGGGTGGATCTTTGTGGCATGTGAAGAAAATCCTGGGGGTGCCTGGCCTATGGTGGCGCAGTGGATAAAGCGTCGACCTGGAACACTGAGGTCATCAGTTCAAAACCCTAGGCTTGCCTGGTCAAGGCACATATGGGAGTTGATGCTTCCTTCTCTTACCCCCCTTCTCTCTCTCTCTCTCTCTCTCTCTCTCTCTCTCTCCCTCCCCCTTCTCTCTAAAATAAATAAAACCTTAAAAAAAAGGGGGAGCCTGACCTGTGGTGGCGCAGTGGATAAAGCGTCGACCTGGAACACTGAGGTCGCCGGTTCAAAACCCTGGAATTACCTGGTCAAGGCACATATGGGAGTTGATGCTTCCTGCTCCTCCCCTCCTCTCTCTCTCTCTCCTCCTTCTATCCTCTCTAAAATGAATAAATAAAGTCTTTTTTTAAAAAAAAAGGGAAAGAAAATCCTGAGTCAAGGCTGCCTGCTGTCTTTTGCTGCCTCTACTTGAGGGAGAGGGAGGGAGAGCATACTTAGGGGAAGAAAAGAACTGGCTCCAGACGTGTTAATTTGAGAGTTCTGTTAATATCCAGGAGGAGCTGTGCAAGCCGGGCCCTCACAGGTGTGCGCGGAGCTGGCCCGCGGAGCCAGCGGTCTGGAGTCTCGCTGTGGCTGCCCTGTGCTGGGCGGAGTGGGCTTCACCGGAAGGTCTTGTACTCGGCCAGCCTTTGAAGGGTAGTCCAGACTTTAGCAGAAATTCAGAGTTCTGATGGGAGAGACTAGAGCTGACCTGTGAAGCCAGAGGTTCTTCTGTTTCTACCACTGCCAGACAGCTCTGGATGGGAGGGGACCTTGGTCAGAATGTACATCCCAGGTGGTGGAGGGCTGTGGGAGGGTTATGGCCTGGGACAAGAGCTTATGTCCTCGTGAGGGAGATCCCATAGGGAGGGACTCTGGGCAGACTTGAGGGGGGAGGTGACACAGGCCTCAGCCATGCATCCTGTCCAAGGACAGCATGTCCTGGTGGTGGTGGGGCTGATAGATAGAAGTAGACATGGGTTAATGCCTGTGCTGCCCATTGCTGACCCTGAACTTGCATGTGGAGAGAGCAGGATATGGAGGTGAAGGACAGAGGCACTGTTCTCTGTGTCCAGTTCACATAACTAAGCGTTGGGGTTTTTATGGACAAAACTTGTGATGGAATGCTGCTTTGCCATTAGTGGTCTTCAGTGGAAACTGGGAATATACTTGGCATAATGGGAATGCAACCTCAACTCCTGTGTATAATCTCAGCTCTGAAGAAAAAGAAATTAATATGCACAGGTGCTATTGCTTTGTGGCAAAATTTTATTTGGCTATTTTCTCTAAATCGGGCAGTGAATCTACTTATTTTAGAACTTTTAAAGTAGGCTTTATATTTTAAAATAAATGCTTACAAAAAACCTGTGCAGAGCCTGACCTGTGGTGGCTCAGTGGATAAGGCGTCAACCTGGAAACACTGAGGTTGCCGGTTCAAAACCCTGGGCTTGCCTGGTCAAGGCACATATGGGAGTTGATGCTTCCAGCTCCTCCTCCCTTCTCTCTCTCTCTCTCCCTCTCTCTCCTCTCTCTCCTCTCTAAAAATGAATAAATAAATAAAAAATTAAAAAAAAAAGTTAAAAAAAAAACCTGTGCAGATGGTACAGAAGTGTTTCTAGTCCAGTATAGTTTCTTGTCCTGACATCTGAAATTGGTGTGCTGCATTGATACATCATTGTTAACCAGAGTCTGAAGTTCATTCAGTGTCCTTAGTTTTTACCAGTGTCTTTTTCTGATCTGGATCTGCGTTACATGCAGTTGTCAGGACTCTTCGTGCGTCTCTTGGCTCGCTCTCAGACATGCCTCAGTGGTGATGGTGGAGGTGGAGATGCAAGAGTGGGCCTGAGGTTCCCCTAGCCCAGTGGTCAGCAAACTCATTAGTCAGCAGAGCCAAATATCAACAGTACAGTGATTGAAATTTCTTTTGAGAGCCAAATTCTTAAAACTTAAACTATATAGGTAGGTACATTCCTCATTGAGGTAGCGCCCGCACATGGTATTCTGTGAAGAGCCACATTCAAGGGGCCAAAGAGAAAGAGCCACATGTGGCTCGCGGGCCGCAGTTTGCTGACCAAGGCCCTAGTGCAGGGGTCGGGAACCTTTTTTGGCTGAGAGAGCCATGAACGCCATGCCACGTATTTTAAAATGTAATTCCGTGAGAGCCATACAACGACCTGTGTACGTTATGCATTATCCAATAAAAATATGTTATTGTTTTGGAGGACAGCTGTGATTGGCTCCAGCCACCCGCAACCATGAACGTGTGCGGTAGGAAATGAATAGATTGTAATACATGAGAATGTTTTATATTTTTAATGTTATTTTTTTATTAAAGATTTGTCTGCAAGCCAGATGTAGCCATCAAAAGAGCCACATGTGGGTCATAAGCCATAGGTTCCCAACCCCTGCCCTAGAGTGACTCCTTTCAGCACCGAGTTTGTGGTGTGTGTGTTTGTGTATGTGTGTATGCGTGTGTCTTTCCCTCTACACACACATCCCTTTTCTCCCCCTCTCCCTCCCTTTACCTGCCCCTCTCCCCTCTCTCTTGTTAGAACTGAAGTTCTTTGGACCAAACCAAGTTAGTGTTCCCATCTTGAAACCTAAATGACTCAAGAGCCTGCGTTCTTCCCAGAGTAGGAGCATTTTAACTGAGCAGCAGAAGAATCCCTTAGACTTAAGCCCCAATTGCAGCTCTAATGGTGGGTTTCAGGCCTGAGTGGGCCTGGAGAATGGGAGCAGGGTCAGAGAAATGCTTGCCTTTGTGCGGCCTTGCTTGGGACCTGGAGCCACTTTCCAGCCTCTGCACCTATCCGTGTATCAGCTTCCTCATGAACACCTTCCCCCTGTCTGTGACACGTGGGGATGTTTAGTGCCTTTTAGACGGCAAATAATAAGCTACTGAGCCTGTGGGATATGTTGTGGAGCTGCGGGTATCCAGTAGAATGATGTGTAACTGAAAAACTGCTTCCTCTCCCTCAATTGTTAAATTCCAAACTAGCATCCAGGGTGTGTTCTTCCCTCCAGAGGTGACGTGATCTGTGGCCTTTGTGACGCAGACCACCCTTGTTGTATTTATGTATCACCACTGGGGTTTTCGGCTGAGTCCACAGGCCCTACTTTGTCCTCGTCCCCTTTCCCCCAGCAGTCTTCTGAAGCAGCAGTGTGTTTACATCCCATGCAGGTAGAGGTCTTCCTAGTGGTCCCCTTAGGCCAGGCTTCCTGGAGTCCCCAGGGCCTGGAGCAGGAGGCTGGACTTGTCTGACAACTGTGCGTGTTGTTGCAGGGCAGCCAGGGTGACAGCAAGAATGCCAAGAAAAAGAACAACAAGAAAACCAACAAAAATAAAAGCAGCATCAGCCGGGCCAACAAGAAGAAGCCCAGTATGCCCAACGTGTCCAACGACTTATCCCAGAAGCTTTATGCCACCATGGAGAAGCACAAAGAGGTGAGAACAGGCCACAGTGCCTGGAATTTGTGCCCGTCTGGGCCGAGATAAATGAGGGGGGTTACTGAGAAGCCACAACCCTGTCCTTGGCCAAGAGGAGGGAGAAGGCATGGTAGCACTTGACCAGCCCCTAGAAGACAGAGCAAGCTGGTTGAATAACACCACTCAATGCATCACCAAGTCACTTCATCCCCAGGGAGTTGGGCCTTGGAAACAAACCTGGGACAGCACTTGTCAGGCTCAGCACAGTCTCAGTTCTGCAGGCTGGGTAGCCCCAGGCCCTCCAGGACCAGGCCCCCTCTCTGTGGACTGACCTGCTCCTACCGTTCTTCCTGCAGGTCTTCTTTGTGATCCATCTCCATGCCGGGCCTGTCATCAACACGCTGCCCCCTATTGTTGACCCTGACCCCCTGCTCAGCTGTGACCTCATGGATGGGCGTGATGCCTTTCTCACCCTCGCCAGGGACAAGCACTGGGAGTTCTCCTCCCTGAGGCGGTCCAAGTGGTCCACACTGTGCATGTTGGTGGAGTTGCACACCCAGGGCCAGGACCGCTTTGTCTACACCTGCAATGAGTGTAAGCACCACGTGGAGACACGCTGGCACTGCACCGTGTGCGAGGTAGGCCCGAACCTCCTTCTCTGTGTCTGTGCTCTGACAGGGCTTCTGGCAGAGCTGGCGTGGTCCACGGGTCTGGGGCCCCTGTGGCTGCTCCCCAGCCCTCTTCAGGCCTAGTGTTTGCATTTTAGATTGAACTGTTAAGACAGTTGCCATTTCCCAGGGTAGAACAAGTGACCACTGGTCCTCTCAGGGTGTTGCTGGTTGCAAGATTTTTATTTTTGAGTTCACAAATAAGAGGATCCAGCTCTTATTGGTTGGGTTTCTGCCACGTGCCTGCACTCAGCGCAACACCACATGTTCAGGGTAAGACAAAGTCCAGTCTCCCTTCCCAGAGCCTGATCTGCTCCTCACCAAACTGAGCATGATGCTGGCGCCGTTAACACGAGTCCAGGGCGCACACACCCCTTGGCAGGACAGGCTTCCTGGGAGTCCATGAGCACTGACTCGTCCAGGATGAGGAGATTTGTCATTTTATTTCCTGTTTCGTTAACCCTGCCTCTGTGTCGGCACACCCACAGGCCTTGTGGTGCCTGAGCAGGCGTATAAGGAGAGCAGGAGAGGTGCTGGTGGTGGTTTGGTTCTGCCAGATCTGCCAGGTTCCCCTTCCCTGTTGTCAGCCAAGGTCCCTGTGGTCAGGGCTCTGGTTCCCTTCTCCCTTGTCCTGGTTGGTACCCTATGGCCGTGCTACATTGGCTCTCACCCTACAGAGGTCTTGGCCCTTGCATGGAGGGGTGGGATCTGTCTCTTGCACAGACGGGTCCCTCACATGGGGTGAATCAGTCTTTGGTGGGCCCCCCACCTGCCTCCTGCAAATGGTCATTGACTCCTGCCCCATGCTCTCCTTGCCTGTCAGTGTTGGCATCCAGGATGGTTCCCACAGTCATGGGCCCACAGGAGTGGTTCTGGGACTTTTTTACTATGCATTTTAGAGATGTGGTGGGGAGAGAGAGAGAGAGAGAGAGAGAGAGAGAGAGAGAGAGAGAAGGGTGATGGGAGGAGCAAGAAGCATCAACTCCCATATGTGCCTTGACCAGGCAAGCCTGGGTTTCGAACCAGCAACCTCAGCATTCCAGGTCGATGCTTTTACCCACTGCACCACCACAGGTCAGGCCAAGCAGGGCCTTTGTAAAGTCCTCGTCTTTATTTCCTGCTTTCTCCAGCCTCCTTTTGTTTTCCCTCTCATTTCCTATTGCTGGGGTTTTTACATTCTTTCTAAGGAAAGTTTATCAGTCCTGGTCATAGGGCTCCATTCTCTGTTCTAGCACTTGTCTCAGTCGCAGTTGTAGGTGGCTTTTAGAAACCTCAGGAGGGGCATTCTGTCACTGGTCTGAGCGCAGGCTTTCCTCCTGATGAAGGCCTCTCGGCCCCTCTTCCACTGTGAGGATGTGCTGAGGGCACCCAGCAGCCCTGGAAAGAGGAGGGCCAGTCTCGAGGAACTTGGGTCTGTGGTACTGCAGGCGCTCGCATGCTGCCTGGGAGGAAATAGGCGCAGCGTCAGTCATTCCTTTGCTGTCAAGCTTCCCAGACCGCGCATGGGGGCAGGAGGGCTGGATGCCATTCCTAGGGTGCAAAGGAAGGAAGGATAGGGGGACCAGTATCCACCAACATACCCAAAAGCCTTGGATGGACATGAAGTCACATACCCTACACGTGGGGGAGCCCATTCACCTGCTCACACAGTGTGAGACACAGGTTGGGAAGGACCACGGGGCTTTGGGAGAGGGCAGGGTAAGGGCAGGATTCCGTGGTCAGTGGAGACGTCCATAGATTCCGTGGTCAGTGGAGACGTCCAGGTTGTGAGGGCGTTCCTAGGAGTGAAGGTTCCAGGGGGTGGCTGGGTGGTCCGGTCCTGCTGGGCCGTGTGCTGAGGCTGGCCTGACCCCTTTCCTTCTCTGCAGGACTACGACCTTTGTATCAACTGCTACAACACGAAGAGCCACACCCACAAGATGGTGAAGTGGGGGCTGGGCCTGGACGACGAGGGCGGCAGCCAGGGTGAGCCGCAGTCCAAGAGCCCCCAGGAGTCCCGGCGCCTGAGCATCCAGCGCTGCATCCAGTCCCTGGTGCACGCCTGCCAGTGCCGCAACGCCAACTGCTCGCTGCCGTCCTGCCAGAAGATGAAGCGGGTGGTGCAGCACACCAAGGGTTGCAAGCGCAAGACCAACGGAGGCTGCCCGGTGTGCAAGCAGCTCATCGCCCTCTGCTGCTACCATGCCAAACACTGCCAAGAAAACAAATGCCCCGTGCCCTTCTGCCTCAACATCAAACACAAGCTCCGCCAGCAGCAGATCCAGCACCGCCTGCAGCAGGCGCAGCTGATGCGCCGGCGGATGGCCACCATGAACACCCGCAACGTGCCTCAGCAGAGTCTGCCTTCCCCTACCTCAGCGCCGCCCGGGACCCCCACGCAGCAGCCCAGCACACCCCAGACACCACAGCCCCCCGCCCAGCCCCAGCCCTCACCTGTGAGCATGTCACCAGCCGGCTTCTCCAGTGTGGGCCGAACCCAGCCACCCACCACGGTGTCCGCCGGGAAGCCCAGCAACCAGGTGCCAGCCCCGCCGCCGCCCGCCCAGCCCCCGCCTGCGGCAGTGGAGGCAGCCCGGCAGATCGAACGGGAGGCCCAGCAGCAGCAGCATCTCTACCGGGTGAACATCAACAACGGCATGCCGCCGGGGCGCACGGGCATGGTGACCCCGGTGAGCCAGATGGCCCCTGTGGGCCTGAATGTGCCCCGACCCAACCAGGTCACCGGGCCCGTCATGCCCAACCTGCCCCCTGGGCAGTGGCAGCAGGCGCCCATCCCCCAGCAACAGCCAATGCCAGGCATGCCCAGGCCCGTGATGTCCATGCAGACCCAGCCGGCCGTGGCTGGACCGCGGATGCCCAATGTGCAGCCACCCCGGAGCATCTCGCCTGGCGCCCTGCAGGACCTGCTGCGGACCCTGAAGTCTCCCAGCTCCCCGCAGCAGCAGCAGCAGGTGCTCAACATCCTCAAGTCAAACCCTCAGCTGATGGCAGCTTTCATCAAACAGCGCACGGCCAAGTACGTGGCTAGTCAGCCCGGCCTGCAGCCCCAGCCCAGCCTCCAGGCTCAGCCCGGCCTGCAGCCCCAGCCTGGCCTACATCAGCAGCCCAGCCTGCAGAACCTGAACGCCATGCAAGCCGGCGGCCCGCGGCCTGGTGTGCCTCCGCAGCAGCAAGCAATGGGAGGCCTGAACCCCCAGGGCCAAGCCCTGAACATCATGAACCCGGGGCACAATCCCAGCATGGCGACTATGAACCCACAGTACAGAGAGATGCTGCGGAGGCAGTTGCTACAGCAGCAGCAGCAGCAGCAACAGCAGCAGCAGCAGCAACAGCAGGGCAGTGCTGGCATGGCTGCAGGTATGGCCAGTCACAGCCAGTTTCAGCAGCCTCAAGGACCTGGAGGCTACCCCCCAGCCATGCAGCAGCAGCGGATGCAGCAGCACCTGCCCCTGCAGGGCAGCTCTATGGGCCAGATGGCAGCTCAGATGGGACAGCTTGGCCAGATGGGGCAGCCCGGGCTAGGAGCAGACAGCACCCCTAACATCCAGCAAGCCCTGCAGCAGCGGATTCTGCAGCAGCAGCAGATGAAGCAGCAGATTGGGTCCCCAGGCCAGCCCAACCCCATGAGCCCCCAGCAGCACATGCTCTCAGGACAGCCACAGGCCTCGCACCTCCCTGGCCAGCAGATGGCCACATCCCTAAGTAGCCAGGTGCGGTCTCCGGCCCCTGTCCAGTCTCCGCGGCCCCAGTCCCAGCCTCCACATTCCAGCCCGTCACCACGGATACAGCCCCAGCCTTCACCACACCATGTCTCGCCCCAGACTGGTTCCCCCCACCCAGGACTCGCAGTCACCATGGCCAGCTCCATAGATCAGGGACACTTGGGGAACCCCGAACAGAGTGCAATGCTACCACAGCTGAATACCCCTAACAGGAGTGCGTTGTCCAGTGAGCTGTCCCTGGTCGGCGACACCACAGGAGACACCCTAGAAAAGTTTGTGGAGGGTTTGTAGCATTGTGAGAGCATCACTTTTTTTTCCTTTCATGTTCTTGGACCTTTTGTATGGAAATCCAGGCATCTAGGTTCTTTTTATTCCTAGATGGAACTGCTACTTCCAAGCCATGGAAGGGTAGATTGCTGTTTAAAGAAACAATACAAAGAATATATTTTTTTGTTAAAAACCAGTTGATTTAAATATCTGGTCTCTCTCTTTCTCTCTCTCTCTCTCTGTTTTTATTTTTTGTTTTTGTTTTTTGTTTTGGGGGAGGGGGGTTTGTTTGGATTTTTTTGTCATCGCTGGTGACTCATGCCTTTTTTTAACGGGAAAAACAAGTTCATTATATTCATATTTTTTATTTGTATTTTCAAGACTTTAAACATTTATGTTTAAAAGTGAGAAGAAAAATAATATTCAGAAACTGATTCCTGAAATAATGCAAGCTTATAATGTATCCCGACAACTTTCTGATGTTGCGGGAAGATTTTTTTCTATTGTGAACTCTGTGGGCGTTCTCCAAGTATTACCCCTGGACGATAGGAATTGGCTCCTGCGTGCACACGTACACACCCACACATCTATCTATACATACTGGCTTAAGCCAAACTCTTGTCTTGCAGATGTAGAAATTGTTGCTTTGTTTCTCTGATAAAACTGGTTTTAGACAAAAAATAGGGATGATCACTCTCTTAGACCATGCTAATGTAATAGAGAAGAGCATTCTTTTCTTTCTTCTATGTGAAACTTGAAATGAGGAAAAGCAATTCTAGTGTAAATCATGCAAGCTCTATAATTACTATAAATAAGAAGATTCAAGAAGATTCAATCACTGTATAGAACGGTAAAGTACCAACTCATTTTCTTATATCATATTGTTAAATAAACTGTGTGCAACAGACAAAAAGGGTGGTCCTTCTTGAATTCATGTATATGGTATTAACACTTAGTGTTCGGGGTTTTTTGTTATGAAAATGCTGTTTTCAACATTGTATTTGGACTATGCATGTGTTTTTTTCCCCATTGTATATAAAGTACTGCTTAAAATTGATATAAATTACCGAAGTTTTTAACATGTATTCTGTTCTTTAAGATCCCTGTAAGAATGTTTAAGGTTTTTATTTATTTATATATATTTTTGGAGTCTGTTCTTTGTAAGACATGGTTCTGGTTGTTTGCTCATAGAGGAGAGACGGGAGCTGAATCCTGGTGGTCATACTGGTGGCAGCCAGGCTCAGCCGAGACCTAGAAGGTTCTGTTTCCAGTACTGAGACGGTCAGCTCAGTGATGACTGCACACATTAGATGCTCATGGGGAGCTTCACCCACGGAGTTAGGGAAACAAATGGGTCAGAAAAAATACTTTGCCTCCTGTCCACCCCTCCTGTTTTACCCAGCCCAGCCCAGCAACCAGAGTGGGGAGGGTTCCTGCAGTTTTCAGTCCCCCCTTCTTCCTGTATATTGGTCCCAGAATGGTGCATAGGGGGCCCCAGGGGCAGGACCTGGTTCCTGGCCTCCCCCTGGAAGTCTTTGTTTAGTAGGGAAGAATGCCACCATGCAGTATGTCCTGCCATGACCTCCAACACGGCTGGACAGAGTTTTAGCCCTTCCTTCTCCATCCTCTAGAAACAGCAAGGTGGTGTCCTGGAGGCTGCTGAGGGCAACGACTATGGAGCCCTGGCCACCAGCCCCACTATGGTGAGAAGAGGCCTCCAGCTTCCAGGGACACCTGTGCTCTGGCACCTGCTCTCACCTCTCCCCTCTGCATCCAGTTCCAGGTGCTTGAACTAAGGGAGTGACACTTGAGTTCCTGAATGCTGTAAAATCACACCCAAGAGAAGGACGCTGCCAGGAGAGTTGAAGCTAGTCCTCTAGACTGCCCCATCCCAGGGCAGTGGTGAGCCGAGTTCTGTCTCATCCCTCATCCACCAACTGGAGAGAGGTCTAGATCAGGAGTTGTGGTGGTAAATTAAGAAATCAGGGCCCAAATAGCTTTTTTGGCCCTGTATTCACAGAAATATTTCAAAATACTTGATTCAGGAAACTAAATTTGGGGAAACTTTCTCTGAGAAATTTGTTTTAGCACAGAGCTTACTTAGAATCTTGGGTTTTACTTAGAATCTTGTAGATTAATTAAGTCAAATTTGAATAAGACTGTCTAGCACCACCATCTCCACCCTTTCCAAGAAGGAAAGCAAGGACATGGCCCTCCAGAGATTTGGCCATCCCCGCTCGGCCTCAGCCTGCCCACTTCTTGCACCCATGACCCTCTTTTTTCCCCAGTTGGAAAGCCCTGACCCCGTATTCAGATAAAAGGGGTGAGCTGTCGAGCCCTGGAGGAGCAGCTCCAGGCCCAAACTGGATGTGCAGCCCTTCAGCAATGGGAGGCATCTTTCTCGGTGATCCTGGAACCCAAAACTGTACTGACGTCATCTTGGAGTCGACGTCCCTGCAATCCAGATGCCAAAGGATGTGGCTGAGAGTGTGGTGTGTGGGTGCCCATCCTGCGCTTGGCGTAGGGAAATTTCTGTAAGAGCTTGAAAGCCCAGATGCTGTGTCTCAATGCTGTATACTTAGGAGGAGAAGAAAAAAAGTCCTATATTTGTGATCAAAAAGAGGCAACTTGAAATGTGCTGGTGTTTATAATAAAAACTGGTAAAACTGCTTGGATTCAAAGATGGCTCCAGTTGGCTAGTGACCCTTAGAACTAGCTTAGCAGCTAGTCAGCCTAAGACTGAAAGGGCCTGGTTGAGTTTGTCTAGTGTGTGTGTTGGATTATGTTTTTGAAAACTTGGCATGTTAAAAGCAGGAATTTAATGCAACCACTGGAAAACCTGAGATGGAGAGGCTTCTATTTCTAAGATCTCAGGCTGAAGACAATTCTCCTTTTGATAGCTATAAAATGAGACCAAAACTTTCATTTAGGAAAAGAGCATTTAGCACTGCATGGGAAAATGGGCTACTCTGACCAAGGAAAGTCCTTTGAGGAAGGAGCTGAGTGCCAGGAGGTAGCCATTGTGCCAACAGGAAGCTCTTCACCCAAGAACAGTGCTGGGAAGTAGACACTGCAGCCATGCCACCTTAGTAAGCGGATGTGCAGGAGCATGTAGGAATGGGGACAAAGCCCACTTAGGATCATAAAGCCTCACTGCACCTTCCCCAATGTCCCGTGTTCACTCCACTGCATGACTCGAGTACATTCATTGTGCCAAGTCAAGAGTGGGGAAAGGTCAGTTATACCAAATTGGAATAAATGTAGCACCCAGGCTAACGGACAAGACAGGAACTTTGGTTGAGTAGATAAGGCAAATGGCACCTTTCTAGATTTATACTAGGATCTATTAACCATGATGTCATTGGAATTACTTCACTAAACTGAAAAATTCAAAGGGTGCTGCCAGAACACCGTGGTTAAGGAAATGGTGCAAATATGTTTGAGGGGATTCAGAGGAGACTGGAGTAAGTGACCTGATCATAGGAAGCTGGGCCCGAGGCTTCTGTGACACGGGTTGGGAGTCAGTATGACTGTGATCAGAACTGGGTGCCAGGGCCTCAGCCTCAACCTCAAATGAGCTCCCTAAACTCTGCTTTCTTGTCTGAATGGAAGATAATTATATTGGGTAAATGCATTATCAGCTCCTTTGCCCTGACCATGAGGTAGGAGAATGGAGGCAGGAACTTGCCTGAGTTCATGAGCGGCAGGGGCAGAGGTGGCCTGAACCCTGTTCTGTTGCTGTGTCTGAAAGGAGCTTTTCCTTCCAGCCATGAAGCTGCCCCACATGCCTGCTTCCCCTCCTTATTCCGCAGACTCACCTTGAACCCACTTTGGGTGTACTTGGGGAAATGGGAACATTACAGTACATCATAACCCCTCAAAAATCAGTAAATGGGAACAAAGTTCTTACAAAGGACACTGTGGGACTCAGTCTGCCTGTGTCCAGCACCTCTTTCACTGGCATCTCAGAAAAAGTGTTGACAGTGTTGGTAAGTCCTAGTGTCCAGAGCTTTAAACTTCCACCTCCCATCTGGCACCAAGAGAGGGCTGGCCAATGGACGTTATCATCTGATCCGGGGACCCCAGGGCTGTGGCCAGCAACAAGGAAGTCTCTTATAAACAGATTTGTAAAAAAATATTACTGGATATAAGTGTATCAATGAAGTTCAAACTAAAGGATCCTCAAGGGAGGTAGTGATGTTTAGAGAATGTTCCAAAGGAGGGTGAGGACCTTGTATCCACAGGTCCTCCAGAAAATGTCCAGAGAGGACATTCTTGGAAAGGACAGTGAGGGGGCCCTAACTCCTGCACCTGGGCATGTTCCCCTCTTCTGCCAGAACGAGCAGGGCTGCCAGGCTCTGTGAGCTAGGACCCTCATCCTCTTCGACCCCACCCAGGACCCATTGTATCTAGACACCAGTTGGGGGCCCACAGAAGAGGAAAGGTGGTTTCATGTGCTAGTCCACAGAGAGTGGCAGGAGGCCTACTGATGAAGGGAGAGTCTTGGGGGCCAGATGCCAGCAACATGGCTATGCTCCCAAAGCTAGGAGGTGTAGAGAAAGGGAGAAGGAAGTGAAGGAGGTCAGGGTGGCGTACAGGAGGCGTTCAGAGTCAACTGAGTCAGCAGCCAGAATTGGTGTCACCGGCGAGACTAAGAACTCCAGAGGCAGAAGTATGGAGAAATCTCCAAGTTTTGTGGGAGGCCCATTTCACTTGTTACTGACCCTCTAGGCACTTGAGTTCGTGGAAGCACTGTGTGTTCCCTCAGAGAGCTTCTATTGAGATCCTAGGCTCAGCCTGACCTGTGGTGGCACAGTGGATAAAGTGTTGACCTGGAAACACTGAGGTCGCCGGTTCAAAACTCTGGGCTTGCCTGGTCAAGGCACATATGGGAGTTGATGCTTCCTGCTCCTCCTTTCTGTCAGTCTGTCTCTCTCTCCTCTCTAAAATGAATAACAAATATTTTTTAAAAAAAAGAGATCCTAGGCTCAGATATACAACCCTTGGAGAAAATCAATAGAAACTACTGGAGGATGGTTCTAGGTGGTGCTAGGGCTCAAAGCCAAGGCACGGAACCCAGTTTGTACTGGAAACGAGGCAGACATCTCTTCCTCAGGGCCAGTAATTGCGTGGTGCTCCATAGTTCAGGAAGCACACACATTCTTCTCCTTAGCACTGCCATACGTTCCTTAGGACAGTGCTTTTCTGGATCAAATGTGCATATGGATTATCTGGGATCTTACTAAAATCCTGATTCAGTAGGTATGGGGCTAGGGAGCAAGTTTCTAACATGCTCCCAGCTAAAGCTGCTGCTGCCTGCCCTCAGTCTACACTTGGAGGAGTGAGGCTGTAGAGCAGGGGTCCCCAAACTACGGCCCGCGGGCTGCATGCGGCCCCCGCCACACTTCCAGAAGGGGCACCTCTTTCATTGGTGGTCAGTGAGAGGAGCATAGTTCCCATTGAAATATTGGTCAGTTTATTGATTTAAATTTACCTGTTCTTTATTTTCAATATTGTATTCCCGTTTTGTTTTTTTTACTTTTTTTTTTTTTCTGTATTTTTCTGAAGCTGGAAACAGGGAGAGACAGTCAGACAGACTCCCGCATGCGCCCGACCGGGATCCACCCGGCACGCCCACCAGGGGCGATGCTCTGCCCCTCCGGGGGGTCGCTCTGCCGCGACCAGAGCCACTCTAGCGCCTGGGGCAGAGGCCAAGGAGCCATCCCCAGCTTCCGGGCCATCTTTGCTCCAATGGAGCCTTGGCTGCGGGAGGGGAAGAGAGAGACAGAGAGGAAGGAGGGGGAGGGGTGGAGAAGCAAATGGGCGCTTCTCCTATGTGCCCTGGCCAGGAATCGAACCCGGGTCCCCCGCACGCCAGGCCGACGCTCCACCGCTGAGCCAACCGGCCAGGGCCTGTTTTTTTTACTTTAAAATAAGATATGTGCAGTGTACATAGGGACTTGTTCATAGTTTTTTTTATAGTCCGGCCCTCCAACGGTCTGAGGGACAGTGAACTGGCCCCCTGTGTAAAAAGTTTGGGGACCCCTGCTGTAGAGGAACATGAAAAACAAATCCTGACTTGAGACTGCCTTAGTCTCAATGTTCACCATACATGTGGGTTTAAGGAGAAGCGTTTGGTCAAGTGGTCCCTCGGCCTCCTTCACAGCATTTGTCCTGAGCTGGAACCTCCTGTCCTTTTACTGTTTTCGTGGGTCTCCCACCTTCCTCAAATCCCTGAATAAGAATATGGCAGAGCCCCGGTCAGCCTGGATGGAACAGGAGTCGGGCAGAACCCAGGCTGTGGACAGCCCATGGTTAACTAAAACCCTGAGTTACCTGGAAGGAGTGTCCGGTGTTTTGTCTGCCCCAGAACAGAGGTGCAGGGAGCTGTCCTGACTGTGGACTGCCCAGGTTGTGAGAGAAAGAGAGCTGAGTGTCCTGCCTGGCTGCTTTTCCAAAGAAACAGGAGAGGAGCGTCACCCTGGCCAGTCTCCTGGGTGATGGGGCTCCATGGCACAGGTGTCAGGTCAGTCTCATCGTTCCTGTTTCCTGAACTGCAGGTGCAGAACCCACCACTCAGAAGAGACCTGATGCCAATGGACCATGGCAAATGTGGTGATAACCCGCCCACGCCCAGGGAGCATTGGCACCTTCAGGGAAAACAACAGCCTGCCTTTCCACCTTGTCCTCTAGTATCCCACTGGCCCAGAGAACTGTAACTGAGGGGACCCCATTTCAGCAAGGGGAACTCTGCAAACACCATCCACCTGCTGAGGCCTGATGCCAGGTGCTGCTCAGGATGCCACCTAGGTAGGGGCTGTGGCTGGAGTAGAGAGGCCCATGGTACCCAGGCAAAGGGTCGGTCCTTGAGGGAAGCAGGGCCTCGCAGGCCTAGACATTGAGAGAGGGACCTTGCAGCCAACAGAAAGCCATGTTGAGCATGGGCAGTCAGCAGGCCACGCCTTCACAGACAGCCTCTCTGCTCCCTCTGCTCCCCTCAAGTGTCTGGGTAAGAATGGTGCCTGTAGGAACTACAGGGCCATGGGCCTGGGTCAAACACCCATATGCACATGCATGGGAGCACTCAGCACGGAGTTGCTTTTTCACCCTGTAGAGTCTTTCAGACCAAACCAGTTCTCACTTGTCTGCTAGTAAGCAATAGAAGGTATAGGCTTGAGATGTAGTGGACACTTTCATCCAATGCCTCATCCACAGGCTGGGAAACACTGTGCTGTGAGCTCTTTGCCATCATGGCCAATTTGCTGAGCTTCCAGAAGAAGTTTCCAGGAATAAATTCAGGGTAGAAGTTGCTACCTCCTCTACCCGCCTTCCCCAGAGCCAGAGTGGCTCAGAAAATACCCCACCAGTGATATTTCATGGTTATCTGGACTCACCTCCGTTGTTCACTTATCATGCTGCACAGGGAGGCTGGGAGCCCACCAGGATGGCCCTGTGCGTCCCTCCTGCAGGAGGCACCGACAGTGTTCACAGTGGAAGGGCCTCGAGAGGAGAAGGCATTGCCAACAGTCACCTGGCTAGTGGGTGGCCAAGGGAGTCCCCTAGAGGGGCCTGGACTGACTGCCAATGCTGTACAGGATGCAAAGGAAGACGTCAGGTCCTGAACGTGTGGGGGGCCATGCAATCAACCTGTGACATTCCCGGTGTCCTTGATGGTGGAATTAAAAGTGGCCAATAACAGCCTGACCTGTGGTGGCACAGTGGACAGAGCGCCAGACTGAGATGCGGAGGACCCAGGTTCGAGACTCCGAGGTCGCCAGCTTGAGTGCGGGCTCATCTGGTTTGAGCAAAGCTCATCAGCTTGGCTCAAGCAAGGGGTTACTCGGTCTGCTGAAGGCCCGCGGTCAAGGCACATATGAGAAAGCAATCAATGAACAACTAAGGTGTTGCAATGCGCAACGAAAAAACTAATGATTGATGCTTCTCATATCTCCGTTCTTCTCTGTCCCTGTCTATCACTCTCTCTGACTCTCTCTCTGTCTCTGTAAAAAAAAAAAAAAAAGGAAAAAAAAACCCAAAAACAAAAAAACCCCGTCAACCTGGAACACTGAGGTTGCTGGTTGGAAACCCTGAACTTGCCCAGTCAGGGCACATATGGAAGTTGATGCTTCCTGCTCCTTCTCACTTCCCCTCTCCTCTCTCTCTCTCTCTCTCTCTCTCTCTCTCTCTCTCTCTCTAAAAATGAATAAATAAAATAAAATAAGTTGCCAATAACAAAACAGAACAAGCAGTTTGGAAATAAAGCTTCAAAGTGATCCAGTGAAATTAGAAATGTTCTAGGAAGTTCCAGGCCAGGTTCTGCTAAGTGGTTGCACCTGTCTCCACAAAGGGCCACAGGTCTTGCTTCTGGCTGAATCGCACTGTTAGCAAGTGTGCACGTAGGGGTCAGGGCTTGGGTTCCCACCACATGTAGCCATGCTGCTGCAGGAGGCATCTGAAGTGGGCAGGAGACAGACCTTCATTCCCACAACAAGATAGTTGTTAAATAAATCCACAAAATACTAGCTTTCTGATTTCCAAACCATGCTGAGTTTGCATCAAAGTCCTGCAGAGGATGAAAAGGACTGTAAAGAACATACAAAACCCTGCAGGTGCCACTTGGCCATAAACTGCTACTCTGAATTGGGAGGTCTTGATGCCTCAGAAATCTAGGGACAGTTACTACCGGTGAAACTGTGGCCAATGGCCTCCAAGCTCTTCTCCCAGACCAGGTCTGTGGCCAATGGCCTCCAAGCTCTTCTCCCAGACCAGGTCTGTGGCCAATGGCCTCCAAGCTCTTCTCCCAGACCAGGTCTGGACGGGTCTGTATCTGCTGGGGGAAACTCGCTCCTGAGGCCTGAGTACTAAGACAATTACAGAACAGCTGTCAGACTAGCATTGGAAATTCCCAGCATCTTCAGGACTGTCTGGGAATTTCTCTCCTTAACACCCCTACCTTTTAAAAATTTTTTAAATTTATTTAGTCAT
This sequence comes from Saccopteryx bilineata, assembly GCF_036850765.1. Classification (NCBI taxonomy): domain Eukaryota; kingdom Metazoa; phylum Chordata; class Mammalia; order Chiroptera; family Emballonuridae; genus Saccopteryx; species Saccopteryx bilineata. Next base: position 286,475,429 of record NC_089493.1, read on the forward strand.
TTTAGAGAGGAGAGGGAGAGACAGAGACAGAGAGAGAGAAGAGACAGAGAGAGAGAAGGGGAGGAGGAGCTGGAAGCATCAACTCCCATATGTGCCTTGATCAGGCAAGCCCAGGGTTTTGAACTGGTGACCTCAGCATTTCCAGGTCGATGCTTTATCCACTGCGCCACCACAGGTCAGGCAACACCCCTACCTTTTAGCATCAAAAAGCAACCTGCCTTAAAAGAGGGTCCATGAAATGGGCAGAAAGTTGAGGAATTGCCTCATTCCTTGGACCTTCCCAGGCCAAGAAGTACCACTTAGCTACAAGCCTTTCCTCCTCTAGGAACTCACAGGATACTACCTCCTGAGGGGAGAAGTTTGTCCACGAGTTGGAGCTGTGAGCAAATAACGGAAAAAGGGAGACAGATGGATTTGTTTTTTTCTTTACAGTGGGCATTTTTTAAAAGTTGTGTGGTAAAATAATACTTTTTTTTTTTTTTTTTTTACAGAGTCAGAGAGAGGGATAGACAGACAGGAACGGAGAGAGATGAGAAGCATCAATCATCAGTTTTTCATTGCGACACCTTAGTTGTTCATGGATTGCTTTCTCATACGTGCCTTGACCGCGGGCCTTCAGCAGACTGAGTAACCCCTTGCTCAAGCCAGCGACCTTGAGTCCAAGCTGGTGAGCTTTGCTCAAACCAGATGAGTCCGCGCTCAAGCTGGTAACCTCGGGGTCTCAAACCTGGGTCCTCCGCATCCCAGTCCGATGCTTTATCCACTGCGCCAGTGCCTAGTCAGGCTACATAACATAAAATTTACCATCTTATGCCTGGCCTGTGCTGGTGCAGTAGATAGAATGTCAACCTGAAACACTGAGGTTGCTTGTTCAAAACCCTGGGCTTATCCAGTCAAGGCACCTAAGACAAGCAAGCAATCAATGAATAGCTAACGTGAAGCAAATATGAGTTGATACTTCCTGCTCCCCGTCCCTCTCTCTTCTCTCTGTAAAATCAATCAATAAAATCCTTTAAAAATGTACCATCTTAATCATTTTTAAGTGTATACAGTCCAGTGGTATTAAATATTCCTATTGTTCTGCAACCATCACTAACATCCTCTCCAGAACTCTTCATCTTGCAAAACTGAAACTGTCACCATTAAGCACTAGATATCCTTTCCCCTCCCCCAGCCCTTGGCACCTACCCTCCTACTTTATGTCTTCATGAATTTGAATACTGCCTACTTCATATTAGTGGAATCATATAGTATTGTGTATTTGTGACTGGCTTATTTCACTGATCATAATATTCTCAAGGTTCATTCATGTTGAAGCATGTGTCAGAATTCCTTCTGAATAATATTCTATTATATGTACAGACCATGTTTTGTTTATCCATTCAACCAGTGATGGAAACCTGGTTTGCTTCTTCCTTCTGGCTATTGTGAATAATTCAGTGAGCATTTTTCGTGGCTCTCAGGTGACCCCAGGGGAAGGCAGTGACTTTCAGAGGATGGGTAGCTTTATAGTGGCCACAGTGGTGGTGAGTAGACCCACAGGGGCTTGCCCCTTCCCTCCCCTCTGCTCTTCTGCTTCTCTCTCTGTACTCCCTTAACCAGTCTCCATCAGTTCAGGTATCTCAGCATTGAATTTTTTTTTCTTCTTCTTCTATTTTCATTGTGTACATAGAGGCTAAAATCTGCCCATGACCCCATCAAGACTTGACTTGGATTCCTGGTCACCTTAAAAAGCTACAGATCCCGCCTGACCACACGGTGGTGCAGTGGATAGGGCATCGGACTGGGATGCAGAAGACCCAGGTTCAAGACCCTGAGGTCGCCAGCTTGAGCACTGGCTCATCTGGTTTGAGCAAGGCTCACCAGCTTGGACTCAAGGTCGCTGGCTCGAGCAAGAGGTTACTTGGTCTGCTGAAGGCTACGGTCAAGGCACATATGAGAAAGCAATCAATGAACAACTAAGGTGTCGCAGCGAAAAACTGATGATTGATGCTTCTCATCTCTCTCCGTTCCCGTCTGTCTCTCCCTATCTATTCCTCTCTCTGACTCTGTTAAAAAAACAAAAACAAAACTACAGTTCCCTGAACTACCAGAGGACACAGTATCACAAAGATCTGTGGCTGAGGGTATGTCTCTGAAGTCCACAGGCCAAGAGAGGACAGCAGGCCCCGTAGTAGGTGTGCCTGGAACCTGGCAGGTTTGCCCTCCACAGAGCCTGGGTCCTGCCTATCTCAGCAAAGTTTCCTCATCCTTAACCGAAGTCTGGGCTTCCCTCTTCCCTTTGCCAGGACTCCCCAACCTAGACTTATTGCCCCATAGACCAATGAGTCAGCTCTTACAAAAGATGATTTCACGAGTGTTCGAACAACAAATGAAACGTAAGGCAGAGACTCCTTAAATCCCGAGTAGCTGCAGTGACATCCTTCCTGGGAATGGCTCTGACTGGGACTGGCTTGGTACGTCCGCAGTATAGTGAGGGAGGGAGGGAGGCAGGGGGGAAAGGTTTTGCAGGGCCGGGAAGGGTTTGGAATTGACTATAACTGTGAAGGGAAACCACTGGAGGACCCTGACTAAGGAGCGTATGATCCTGCTAGGTTTAGAGAACGGAGGTGAGGGAGGCTAGAGAGGAGGCTGCTGGTCTTCCGGGTCAGAGACCTTCTTGGTCTTCCATTCAAATCTGTCCGCCTCTTATGCCTTCTCAGTTGCTCAGGCCTGGAACTTGGGGGTTGTTCTTGACTCCTTCCTCCTGGAAGTCTTCCCCCAGGGAAGACACTGTATTTTGCTATTTGTCACACTCTCTAGTAACCCCATTTTTGCACAGTTTGATTGTGGCAGTCTTTTTTTAAGGAGAAAGGCAATTTTACTCTCAAGAAAAAAAAGTACAGTTTTGGCAGTGAGTCTTGCCTGTGCCTCAGAATCATTTCGGGAGCCGCCTGGGTTCCACTTCAGGTGGTGCTGGAGGATCTGTATTTCACCTGGCTTGGAACTCTGTGAGAAAGGGATTTGATCTGAATCCCCAACTAGATCCTTACCTCCAGCAGGGTGCGTGAAATGGAATGAATAACCCAGTTTTGCTGGTGGGGGTTGGTTCCGGAGTTCACGTCTTGGTGTAGACAAGTCAAGCCTAAAATTCTCCCTTCCGCTCCTATTAGATATGTGGCCTGCGCTGGTTTGAAAAGACTTGACTTTATAAGTCGCTGGGCACTTACAAAGACTCCAGAAACCTTAACTGTTTCTGCCCGGGCGCCGTCTTTTCAAATCCTCCCGGGTGGATGCGAACATTTGCCCCATTTTAGGGATGCACAAACGAAAGCCCAGCTGACTGTGGAGTGCCAGGGTTGCTCTGCGTTCGGCCCGTCGCCCTTGACAACGCGACACAAGGTCACGGAGGTCCTGTCCCCAGGTCCAACTATCCCCACACGTTCCATGCAGGCCCCCGCTGACCCGCCGGCGCAGGCAGGGACAGGGCAGCCCGGCGCGCGCCGTGACGTCACCGCGCCGCACCCAAGGAAAGCCTCGTCCCGGCGCGCACCTGCGCGGGGCGCTCGAGAGGACGGCCATGGCGCGCGAGCTCAGGGCGCTTCTTCTGTGGGGGCGTCGGCTGCGTGCGTTCCCTCTGGCGGCCACTCCGGCAGGTGAGGGCAGCCGGACCAGTGGGCCCGGGTTGGGGTTCAAGGAGCACCCCGGGACTCCGATCCCGTTTCGTCCTCTGTCGGAGACGCGGGGACTGCAGCCCTCGCGTGGCGTGGGAGCCTGGGAGATTTATTCGTCTCACGCGCGGCGAGCGGCGGACGCCCAGCGCTCGGTGCGTTTTGGTTCCTCCTGGCTCAGCCTCGCATCATTCTGCGCGGCATCCCCAGGCCGTAACGCCTTTGAGTCCCGGCTCGTGTGACTACAGAAGGGGCTTTTTCCTGGGCCGGATGAGGTGGAGGGGCCTTGGGTTCCTGGCTCCTGGCTCGTGGAGCTGAAGGCAATTTCGAGGAGCGAATTCTGAGAGTGTGGACTGGGAACGGACTTCACCAGCCTGGTCACTTAAGTCCCTTAGTTGCGCTTTTCTTCCTTCCCGCTTTCAAGTTGTTTTATACATGAGTAATGCATTAGTCGCTTGCTCCCTCGTTCAGTTGACACAAACCCTAGTGCCCACTCCGCCCGGCAGGGCACACACGGCAGGGAACCAAACAGAGCCGGCACCGGCGGCCCTCCTGCAGCCCCTAGACCCGAGTTGGTGGCTGCCCGTCCTGAGGGCCTAGGATTGGTAGATGCTGAAATGAAGGATCGTAATCTGTGCTCCTCGCTGGGAAGTAACCATAGGTGAACATGTTCGCTTTCCTCCCAGGCTCTAACAGTTACACACATATTAATAGACTTGTCTATTCTTATGTATAAAGGTCTAAACCACATATGCATTGTTACAGAATTTTTGTTTCAAGGCTCCCAGCATGGCTTACACATATTTTTTTATTGGAACGGAAAGAAGTATCGATTTGTTGTTCCACTCATTTATGCATTGATTGGTTAATTCTTGCACGCAGGCTGACGGTGGTGGGGGGTGGGGAGACGTCCCAACCCGCAACCTTGGGTATCTGGACCATGCTCTAACCATCTGACCCAGCCAGGCAGGCTTGCACATACATACATTATATGTATTTTCGTCAGTATGCACAGGTCTGCGACTTTCCACTGGCTGCGTATATCCTGTATTATGGACAAATCCTCACTTACTTAAAATTGTCCTGTTAATGGACATAATTAAGAGTATTTCCAGTTGGCTTTTTTTGTTTTTGCTTTTGGTTGTTACAATGCTTTGTAGAATGGGCGCTATTTAAATCTTTGTGCACATCTATGGATTTGTTTAGAATTATAGAACTAAAGTTTTAGAATTGATGGTTCAGAGACCATGCAAATTTGAAATGTTAGCCAATATTGACAAATTGTTGTCCAAAAGGCTTTATCATTTTATATTACCATTAGCAGCAAATGAGAGTACCAATAGCAAGGTATCTTCTCCAACACAATATTAGATCTTTTCCAAGCCAATGGTTTATAGACTATTTCTTGTCTAATTTACATTTACATGGAGCAAGAATGTTTTCATTTGTTTAATGGTCATTTATATATCTTCTATGAATTTCTTTTTTATATCTTTTCACACTTTTTTTTTAAATACAACTTTTTTTTATTCATTTTAGAGAGGAGAGAGAGAGAGAGAGAGAGAGAGAGAGAGAGAGAGAGAGAGAGAGAGAGGAGAGACAGATAGAAGGGGGGAGGAGCTGGAAGCATCAACTCCCGTATGTGCCTTGACCAGGCAAGCCCAGGGTTTTGAACTGGCGACCTCAGCATTTCCAGGTCGACGCTTTATCCACTGCACCACCACAGGTCAGGCTCTTTTCACACTTTTTATTGTTACTCAAGTTTTTTTTTGTTTGTTTTTTCTTTTGTATTTTTCTGAAGCTGGAAACGGGGAGAGACAGTCAGACAGACTCCCGCATGCACCCGACCAGGATCCACCCCGCACGCCCACCAGGGGTGATGCTCTGCCCACCAGGGGGCGATGCTCTGCCCCTCCGGGGCGTCCCTCTGCTGCGACCAGAGCCACTCTAGCGCCTGGGGCAGAGGCCAAGGAGCCATCCCCAGCGCCTGGGCCATCTTTGCTCCAATGGAGCCTTGGCTGCGGGAGGGGAAGAGAGAGACAGAGAGGAAGGAGGGGGGGTGGAGAAGTAAATGGGCGCTTCTCCTATGTGCCCTGGCTGGGAATCGAACCCCGGTCCCCCGCACACCAGGCCGACGCTCTACCACTGAGCCAACCAGCCAGGGCTATTACTCAAGTTTTAAATTTTGCTGTACTCTCTAACCTTTTGTTTATGTGTGTGTGTGTGAGAGAGAGAGAAAGAGAGAGAGAGGTGAGAAGCAGCAACTTGTAGTTGCATCACTTTAGTTCATTGATTGTTTCTCATACGTGCATTGACTGGGGGGCTCAAGCAGAGCCAGGGACCCTGTGCTCAAGCCAGAGACCTTTGGCTTTTGGGATTATCATGTCAGTCCCACTCAAGCTGGCATTCTTGCGCTCAATCTGGTGAGCCCGTGCTCAAGCCAGTGTCCTGGGGGTTTTGAACCTGGAACGTCAGCCTCCTGGGTTAACACTCTATGCATTGTGCCACCACCGGTCAGGTTGGGTTTTTTTGTATTTTTCTGAAGTTGGAAACGGGGAGGCAGTCAGACAGACTCTCGCATGCATCCGACCGGGATCCACCCAGCATGTCCACCAGGGGGCGATGTTCTTTCCATCCAGGGCGCCGCTCTGTTGCAACCAGAGCCATTCTAGTGCCTGAGGCAGAGGCCATGGAGCCATCCTCAGCGCCCAGGCCAACTTTGCTCCAATGGAGCCTTGGCTGCGGGAGGGAAGAGAGACAGAGGAAGGAGAGGGGAAGGGGTGGAAAAGCAGATGGGCGCTTCTCCTGTGTGCCCTGGCTGGGAATCGAACCCGGGACTCCTGCACGCCAGGCCGACGCTCTACCACTGAGCCAACCGGCCAGGGCTCAGTCAGGTTTTTTTTCCTTATTCTTAAAACCCTTTAACACTTCTTGGGATACTGTTTTGGTGGTGATGAACTCCTTTAGCTTTTTATTGTCTGTGAAGCTCTTTATCTGTCCTTCAATTCTATTTATTTATTTATTTTTTTTACAGAGACAGTCAGAGAGAGGGATAGACAGGGACAGACAGACAGGAACGGAGAGAGATGAGAAGCATCAATCATTAGTTTTTTGTTATGCGTTGCGACACCTTAGTTGTTCATTGATTGCTTTCTCATATGTGCCTTGACCGCGGGCCTTCAGCAGACCGAGTAACCCCTTGCTGGAGCCAGTGACCTTGGGTTCAAACTGGTGGGCTTTTCCTCAAACCAGACGAGCCCTCACTCAAGCTGGCGACCTCGGGGTCTCGAACCCGGGTCCTCTGCATCCCAGTCTGATGCTCTGTCCACTGCGCCACCACCTGGTCAGGCTCTGTCCTTCAATTCTATTTATTTATTTATTTATTTTTATTTATTCATTTTAGGGGGGGAGAGAAACAGAAAGAGAGAAAGAGAGAAGGGGGAGGAGCAGGAAGCATCAACTCCCATATGTGCCTTGACCAGGCAAGCCAGGGTTTTGAACCTGCAACCTCAGTGTTTCCAGGTTGACGCTTTATCCACTGTGCCACCACAGGTCAGGCTCTGTCCTTCAATTCTAAATGACAGCTTTGCTGAGTAGAGCAATCTTGGTTGTTGGTCCTTGCTTTTCAGTACTTTGAATATTTTGTGCCAGTTTCTTCTGGTCTGCCCTCTCTCACTTAAAAAAGAAAGAAAGACAAAATGTGAAATAGTTCTTATTTATATCATACTTGGTAAAATGAGAGATGATCTGATTGCGATATTCAATTCCAGAAAAATAATCAGTGTATTTATCACAGCTTAAAATACTATGTGTCTATGTCTAAAGCACATAACTTAAGATGCAGTATGAAACAAAACCATAATAAGAATTTTGACTGATAAATGGAAAAGATGGGTGATTTTTTTCAAAAGGAAAAGAAACACCCATTGTGTTTTGACTAATTGGTCTTACCTGGCAGTTCCTTACTTGTATTTTTAATTGCTGCTTACTAGTCAAAAATGGCCTTGCAGGACCCTGGCCAGGTGGCTCATTAGGTTACTAGTGATTTTCAACCTTTGTTTCTCACGCACTCATAAACTAATTACTAAAGAAAAAGGGGCCCTGACCTCTTCTTTAGTAACTAATTTATTTGTGCCATGAGGTGAAAATGGTAGTATTTAGTCAGGGGCACTGACCTTAGTAATTAGTGTGTGTTTGTGCCATGAAAAAAAAGGTTGAAAATTGTCCTGATACACCAAGGTTGTTGGTTTGTTCCCTAACCTGGGCACATACAAGAATCAACCAGTGAATACATAAATAAAGTGAAATAACAAAAGGATGTTTCCCCGCCCCCCTCTCTCTTTCCCTTCCACTTTCTCTAAAATCAATCAATAAAAATTACATAAATGAAAATGACCTTGTAGGACCACTAACGCCATCTATCTCTAGGCTGCCTGAATGTTCTACTTGAGCATAGTGACGTTTATACTGACCAGGTAGTAGTGCAGTGGATAGAGCGTCAGACAGGATGTATAGGACCCAGGTTCAAAACTCCGAGGTCACTGGCTTGATCGTGAGATCATAGACATGACCCCATGGTCGCTGGTTTGAGGCCAAAGGTCACTGGCTTGAAGCCCAAGGTCTCTGGCTTGAGCAAGGGGTCACTCACTCTGCTGTAGCCCCCCAGTCAAGGCAATATGAGAAAGCAGTCAATGAATGACTAAGGTGCTGCAACAAAGAATTGATGCTTCTCATCTCTCTCCTTTCTGTCTCTCCCTATCTGTCCCTCTCTCTGTCTCTGTCCAAAAAAAAAAAGTTTCGTGATTATAAAAAGAGTTGCTTCTCCAGTAGATTTTTTGACATCTCAAGAAATGAGGGTGTTCTTGCTTTGAAAAAGTTTGATACTGAGAAATATATGCTTGTTAATTTAGTGACCTAATTTATACATCAACAAAAAGTTAATAGAAGCCTGACCAGGCAGTGGCGCAGTAGATAGAGCATCGGACTGGGATGCGGAAGGACCGAGGTTCGAGACCCCGAGGTCGCCAGTTTGAGCATGGGCTCATCTAGTTTGAGCAAAAGCTCACCAGCTTGGACTCAAGGTCGCTGGCTCGAGCATGGGTTACTCGGTCTGCTGAAGGCCCACAGTCAAGGCACATATGAGAAAGCAATCAATGAACAACTAAGGTGTCACACGAAAAACTGATGATTGATGCTTCTCATCTCTCTCCCTTCCTGTCGGTCTGTCCCTCTCTCTGACTCTCTCTCTGTCCCTGTAAAAAAAAAAAAAAAAAAGTTAATAGAAGAGCCTGACCGGAGCACAGTGGATAAAGCATCAACCTGGGACGCCGAGGTTCCCAGTTCAAAACCCCAAGGTTGCCAGCTGGTCCGCTTGAATGCGAGCTTGCTGGCTTGAGCAGGGGTCACTGGCTTGAGTGCAGGATCATTGACATGATCCCAACGTTGCTGGCTTGAGCAAGGAGTCACTGGCTTGGCTTGACACCTCCCCCCCAGTCAAGGGACGTTTGAGAAGCAGTCATTGAACAACTAAAATGAAGCAACTATACCTGACCTGTGGTGGTGCAGTGGATAAAGCATTCGACATGGAATGCTAAGGTCACCAATTTGAAACCTTGGGCTTGCCGGATATAGGCACATGCGAGAAGCAACTACGAACTGATGTTTCCCCGCTCCTCCTCCTGCCTTTCTCTCTTTCCTGTCTCTAAAATTTTTTTTTTTTGTATTTTTCTGAAGCTGGAAACGGGGAGAGACAGTCAGACAGACTCCCGCATGCGCCCGACCGGGATCCACCCGTCACGCCCACCAGGGGGCGATGCTCTGCCCCTCCGGGGCGTCGCTCTGCCGCGACCAGAGCCACTCTAGCGCCTGGGGCAGAGGCCAAGGAGGAGTCATCCCCAGCGCCCGGAACATCTCTGCTCCAATGGAGCCTTGGCTGCGGGAGGGGAAGAGAGAGACAGAGAGGAAGGAGGGGGGGGTGGAGAAGCAAATGGGCGCTTCTCCTATGTGCCCTGGCTGGGAATCGAACCTGGGTTCCCCGCATGCCAGGCCGACGCTCTACCGCTGAGCCAACCGGCCAGGGCCTCTAAAATCAATTTTAAAAATCTTAAATAATAAAGTGAAGCAACTACAAGTTGATTGATGCTTATCATCTCTCTGTCCTTCCACTCTCTCCGATCCTATCTCTATCTCAAAAATAACAAAAATAAAACCCAAAAATTTAATAGAAGAAATGCCACAGGATGAAGGTTATTGCAGATGTTTTAAATGAGCAGTATAGAGAGTGAGTGTTTGGAATTTTTAGTAGGGATAGACTGTTGTGACCTTGGGAGACAGGAGGCTTGATGGAAGAGAGGGCCTCAGCCTGGGTGTGGTTGCAGGTAGAAAGCAGCGCACTAGCAGGTGTGTGTGTGCACGTTTTAAGATTCAAATTATTGGTGCTTCCCATTTTGTGCAACCCCAAACCACCAAATAGATTAAATTGTGACATTGTAGCCTGACACTGAGGTTTGTGGTTTTCCCATAGGGTATAAAGGAAACATGAAGACAGATATTGTGCAGAGAGTGTGTCTTTATCTGGTTCAGGCATATTTATTATTGCGTTATTGGTTTGTTCTTAAAAGTCATTGTAAAAAAATTCAGCTAACATGAAATCAAGCCTGCTTTAAACAGTGCTCTTGACTAATATAAACTTGGAATTACGTTGGCAAGTCTTAAAGTCCTGGTTGGAAATGTTAGAAATGTTCATTTTCCCCTTTTCCAAACTATGAGGACTTATATTACTCCCATTATAAACAACATATTAAATTACTTCAAAAGTATTTTGAGTACTAAGTGGGGGGAAAAACAAAAGACATAGTAAAAATAAAACATGGAAAAATTATTTAATCTTGGAGTGACAAAGGCCTTTACAAAAAGACTAATTTCCTTGATATATAAAGAGCTCTTACCAATCAATAAGAAAATGATGGAAAATGTGGTAGAAAAATGATCAGAGGAAATCAACAGTTCATTAACAAAAAAGGAAATGGAAACTATTTTAAAATATGGATAGATACTCACTATTGCTTATAGTAAGAGAAACGTTAATGAAAAACTACAGTGTAGTTTTTATCTGACCAATAGAGTAAAAAGTTTTAGAACAACACTGTGTTGGTAGGAGTTAGGGGTTATATACACTTTCATATGTTGGTGGTGAGAATGTAAACTGATACAGCCTCTCTGGAGGGTGACTTGGCAGCATTGACTATACTTTTAACTGGACATAGCCTTGGACCTGGTGATTTCATTTCTAGATGTGTACTAGGATGTAAACTCATGCATAAATGAAATGACACATATACAAGAATATTCCTTAAAGCAGTCTTATTTTGAAACTTTTTTTTAATTTTTATTTATTTATTTTTTTGTATTTTTCTGAAGCTGGAAATGGGGAGAGACAGTCAGACAGACTCCCGCATGTGCCCGACCAGCGGGATCCACCTGGCATGCCCACCAGGGGGCGACGCTCTGCCCACCAGGGGGCGATGCTCTGCCCATCCGGGGTGTCGCTCTGTTGCGACCAGAGCCACTCTAGCGCCTGGGGCAGAGGCCAAGGAGCCATTCCCAGCGCCTGGGCCATCTTTGCTCCAATGGAGCCTCGCTGCGGGAGGGGAAGAGAGAGACAGAGAGGAAGGAGAGGGGGAGGGGTGGAGAAGCAGATGGGCACTTCTCCTGTGTGCCCTGGCTGGGAATCGAACCCGGGACTTCTGCACGCCAGGCCGACGCTCTACCACTGAGCCAACCGGCCAGGGCCTATTTTTATTTATTTTTTTGACAGAAAGAGGGACAGACAGGCAGGAAGGAAGAGAGATGAGAAACATCAATTCTTTGTTGCGGCTCCTTAGTTGCTCACCGATTGCTTTCTCATATGTGCCTTGGGGGGGGCTATAGCAGAGAGAATGACCCCTTGCTTGAGCCACCGACCTTGGGCTCAAGCCAGTGACCATGGAGGTCATGTCTATGATCCCATGCTCAAGTCAGCAACCTTGTGCTCAAGCCAGAGACCTCAGGGTTTCGAACTTGGGTCCTCTGCATCGCAGTCTAATGCTCTATCCAATGCACCACCACCTGGTCAGGCGAAACATTCTATTTTTATAACTCATACTTTACAGAGATATTACAAAAGTAATACTCAGGATTCCCTTTCCCTTCACCTAATTTCCCCTAACAATATCTTATATGACCATGGTACAACTATTGACAACTGAAATAACACTGACACAATACTACTAAGTTATCTGCTGACGTTATTTTAATTTAGCCATTATTCCCATTGATATCGTTTTTTAGGGTTCTGAATCCCACATTGCACTTAGTTATGTTCCTTCAGTCTCCTTGGGTCTGTGATGGTTCCTCAGATGGTGTTTGTCCTTCAGGACCTTGATTTCTTTAACCAGTTATTTTATAGGGGGTCCCTCACTTGGGTTTGTCTGATGTTTTCTTATGATTAGACTGAGCTGCATTTCTGGCAAGAAGAGGACAGAAGGGGGGCTGTGTCTTCTCACTGTACCAGGAGCTGCAGGATGTTGACTCATCTCATTCTTGATGATGGCGATTGTGGTAACTTAGGGGATATTTGCCACTTTCTCCATGATAAGCTACTATTTTTCTCTTTAAAATCAATAAGTATCTTGTTGGGGATACTTTGACATTATGCAAATATTCTATTTCTGGTGGACCTTCAACAATTTATACTTGTTACTACTATTACTGTGCTTGCCTAATGGTGATTGTCTATTCCACCATTCCTTATACATTAATTGCAATTCTACTGTAAGGAGGAGTTCCTTTCTTTCCCCCATTTATTTATTATTTAAGTATAGACTAATAGTTACTTGTTTTATTTGTCACTTTACAGCCCATTGCTTCCATTATGTTGTTGCTCAGATTGTCCTAGACTTTGCAGTTGGGAGCGCCTTCCTGTTGGAGCCTGTGTCCTCTTGACATGCCCCATCATTTCTGAGTCCTTCATCACTTTCTGGTACCGCAAGGTACTCCAGGCTTGTCGTGTGTATTTCCTAACGGTCCTGGTTTCTTTCAGTGGAGAATAGTATTTACAAACCAAGATCAGGTGCCAGAGAGGGTTGCTACCCACCCTGCTTTGCCCAGGTCAAAGGTACTCCCTGGGAGATGGGACTTTCAAGTGGGCAGTTCCAGGATGGTCGCTCTCCCCGGGGCCAGCTGTGCCGATTGCTACTGGGGTGTCATTGCCTCTAGGCCTGTCAGTGGAGAGAGCTAGGAAATACTGTACGTGTTCTCACGCACACATACACGCACCTCAGTCCTTGTTTCTGCATGGGATCTGTATGTGTCTGAGAACTCAGGAGTTCATACGGATGCTTCCCGTCCTGCTGTAGCGCCACAGGCTTCCTCCTGGCCTCCCTCTCCTTATTTGTAACTCCGTTCTCCTGACCCAGGAGCCACCATATACTTACTTGCTTGATCTTTGTATATACTAAAGCAGTGTCAGGTGGCTAACAGTTTTGGTACAGTAACCTTTTAGGTTACTTTACAGCAGGGGTCCCCAAACTTTTTACACAGGGGGCCAGTTCACTGTCCCTCAGACTGTTGGAGGGCCAGACTATAAAAAAAACTATGAACAAATCCCTATGCATACTGCACATATCTTAAAGTAAAAAAACAAAATGGGAACAAATACAATATTTAAAATAAAGAACAAGTAAATTTAAATCAACAAACTGACCAGTATTTCATTGGGAACTATGGGCCTGCTTTTGGCTAATGAGATGGTCAATGTGCTCCTCTCACTGACCACCAATGAAAGAGGTGCCCCTTCCGGAAGTGCGGCGGGGGCCAGATAAATGGCCTCAGGGGGCCGCATGCGGCCCGCAGGCCGTAGTTTGGGGACCCCTGCTTTAGAGTATACAGTCAGAATACCAGGTTCTGAAGTTCCTTAGGTTCAGTCTTCCAGTGTGGTTAGGTAGTTTGTGATATAGCTTTGAACATTTGTTACTGTTTGTGTTTCATTTGCTGTTCCTCACAAACCCTGCTTGCTCTTAATCCTTTACTTTTTGAGTATGTGGAATATTACCATGGTTCTGAGAGTCAGAGATCCTCAAAAAGGTACCCTCAGAAATGTCACATTCCCCTCAGCTCTGCTACCCTATTCCCAATCCCTTACTCTTTCCATTCTATTCCCACATACCTGTTGTGAGTTGTTATGCCCCCCCCAAGATCTTGAAATCATAATCCCCAGCACCTGTGAATGTAACTGTATTTGGAAATAGGGTCTTTGCATATGATCAAATTAAGATGAGGTCATTGGGGTGGACCTTAATCCAATGTGGCTGTGTCCCCATAAAAGGGAAATTTGGGCGTAGACACGGGAAACGATGTGAAGACACAGGGAGAATTCTACCCACACACCAAGGAGGACCTGAGGCTACAGAAGCAGGAAGAGTGGCCTGGAACAGATTCTCCCTCTCAGCCTTAGAAGGAACTGACACTTTGATTTTGGACTTCTAGCCTCCAGAACTGTGAGAGAAGTTTCTATTGTTTAAGCTGCCTAGTCTGTGGGGCTTTGGTGTGGCAGCCCTAGGAAACTAACACACACACCTTGTAGTCCAGTGCTTCCCACCTCCAGGCCGTGGACCGCTCAGCCAGAAATTCCATGCTGGTCCGCAAGAGTTAACCGCCCTATGTTGGATGAGGACTACAGACCCAATCATCTTAGTCAAATTCGCTTATGCTCAGGGTGATGTCTGCTTTAGCAGTCCCTGAAATAATTCTATTTTCACCAATCCTCAAGGGTAAAAAGCTTGAAAACCACTGTTGTAGTCAACCAATTTCTTTTTTTTTTTTTTTTAATTTTATTTAACTTTTCCATTGATTTGAGAGGGGAGGCATCACTAGTTGTCTCATTTAGTTGTGCACTTATTGGTTGCTTCTCATATATGCCCTGACCGGGGGACCAAATCTGCGACCTCGGCACCGTAGGATGATGCTCTGTTCACTGAGCGACCCGGCCGGGGCACCAATTTCTTATGATTTGAATTGTGTGCCCCCAGAAAAGTATGTCCAAGTCCTAACTCCCCATAACCTGTGGATTTGACTTTATTTGGAAATAGGGTCTTTGCAGATGTAGTAAGTGAAGATGATGTTACATTGTGCCCAAATCTAGTCTTAACTAGTGTCCTTACAAGAAGAGGTATCTTTGGACACAGGATGTGCGCACAGGGAAGAGAAGGTGTGTGATGACAGAGGCAGAGATTGGAGTGAGGCATCTACAAGCCAGTGAGCATCAGGGATTGCAGGCAACCCCGGAAGCTTGGTAACAGCCACGGACAAACTCCCTCGACCTCTAGAAGGAATCAGCCCTGCCAACACCTTTATTTTGGCTTTCTGCCCCCAAAACAGTGAGAGAATAAATTTCTATTGTTTTAATCCACCCATTTTGTGCAACTTGGTTACAGCATTCCTAGGAAATGAATACATGATCTCATTAGTTTGTAGTTTATTCTTCCTTTGTTTCTTTTGGAAATAGATTTCTCTGTATTGTCTCTTTCATGACGGACAGCATGCAGTGGATAACTCTTTAGCACTTTGGAGGATCATTTTAACAGCACAAAACTGGAAGCAGTTTAAACATGCATCAGTTGAGAACTAGTTGAATACTTACCCATTATAGTGGAATATTTTGTGTTTGTTATAAAGAATAAGCAACTTTCTGTACTGATTTGGAATGATCTCTAAGATGTGTTCTTGATTATGTACACATGCAAGACTGGAAATTTAAAAAAACTGCTAGCCATAAATCAAACAGCTACTCTCCCTCCTCCCCCACACCAATATGGGGGCAAGTTTAGAACAGGTAGTTTATGGAGGTCTCAAAATATTAAGAGCTGTTAGCCTCTGAATTTTTCAGTTTCCTATGATTTCTGTTTTCTGGGGGGTACAGATGGTTTTAGCTGAGAGGCAGTGGAGGAATGCAACCTGTTTTTTTCTGAAGACCAAAGGACAGATGGCAAGGAAAGGACTCTGTTAGCAGAGCAGTGTGGGACAGGAAAGAGAAATGATCAATTCAGTAAATTCTGCTTTTATGCAAATAGAATGGGTCAAGAATACTCCAAATAAAATTCACCAGTGAGGAAAACCAGCATCTATACTTGAGTGTGTGATGTTATCTAATGTTTTGGGGACATGTGAATAGGAACTTGTGAGGTGCTCCCTATATGCCAAGACTGAGCTTGATATAGGGAGAGAAGGGCAGAGACATGCCAGTGTTGGTGCCCCTACAGAAAGGGACACAAGGAGCAAGAAGGATGTCAGCAAAGCTGCTGGGCTGGGGCTTCCGGAAGGAGAGAGGGTTCCGTTGGTTTGTGGCTAGTTTGGTGGAGGGTTTGGAATACCAGCCTGAAGCATTCAGAGTTGGCAAGGTTGCATTCAGGAATAAATTCTCCAGAACTTGGGGAATCAGATGGAATTGGTGTCAGAAGCTGAGTGTGTAGAAGTTTAAAGGATGGATTGGAGAGAACACTGCTGCAGGAGACCGGGTCCAGACTATGTGGGGACAAGGGACCAGACGGGAGTCATGTGGCTGGAGGTGGGGCAGGGACCATGCTGGGGGCTACCTTCATATCACTACTAAAAGACTGAAAGCCTGCACCTCTCTCCTTCCCTGTGGTCAGCTAGAAGGGAGTGGTTGCCAGGTGCAATGTGGTAAAGGGAATATTAGATGAAAGAAGTTTGAAAATGCTTTCATTGTTTGCGGAGGCTGCTCACATGGAGACGTGGTCAAGAACCCCACCAACCTGTTGATTGCTGAGCTCTCTACTCTTCCTTTTCTGAAGGACCTCCTCATGTTAGTGGCTTTGATGCTTACACCCTTGTCAGTCACAGTGTGTCATTTAGAATTCAAATCCAGATCCCGTCCTAAGGTGGATTTAGGTCTAACCTTCCTCAAACCTCTCTACTTTATCCCACTCTGACTGGTTTCTTCCTTAGAGTCCAAGGTCCCCCACTTTTGGTGGGAAATCCGCTTGTGTCTCCAGATGTGTCCGTAAGTGTTGGCCCTGGTGGAAGGAGCTCACCCATGGTCTCTGTGCTCAGGCTGGGGGCCAGCTGGGCGCTCAGGGACTCCAGGCCAGCCCTGGTTTATTCAACCTTCTCACCAAATATCACTTAATTCCAGAAGGAAGAAATGCCCCAAGGTTTGGGTTGTTTTTATTTGTTTTAGCTGTATGGATAAATACTGCAATTAAGCACAGAAAATTAAATATTTAGACTGGAAATTGAGTAATTTTTGAGTTGGGATAGATATTTTTACAGTGTTATGCATACAGATAAAGGCTCAGGCCATGTTATTTATAAATCCAGGAATAAGCTTTAAAAAAGACAACCTTTTATACCTTGAAGGCATGTGGAAGTCAATATGTTGACTTTTAAAACTGTCGGGTTAGCCTGACCAGGGTGGCGCAGTGGATAAAGCATGGACCTGGAACGCTGAGGTCGCTGGTTCCAAACCTCTGGCTTGCCTGGTCAAAGCACATATGGGAGTTGATGCCTCCTGTTCTTCTCCCCTTCTCTCTCTCTCTTTCTGTCTCCTTCTCTCTTTTATCCCCCCTCTAAAATTAATAAATAAGAAAAAATTTTTAACCGTCAGGACAATATGAATCCCTCTGTGTCTTCCACATGTATAGTACATACCAGTCAGGCATAGTACAGTAAGGTCTAGAGCAGTGGTAGTCAACCTGGTCCCTACCGCCCACTAGTGGGTGTTCCAGCTTTCATGGTGGGCGGTAGCGGAGCAACCAAAGTATAAATAAAAAGATAGATTTAACTATAGTCAGTTGTTTTATAAAAATTTATTCTGCCAAACTTAGCGAAAATCTGACATAAAGTACTTGGTAAGTAATTATTATTACATGCTTTAACTTGCTCTAACTCTGCTTTATAAATTTTATAAAGTAAAGTTACTTCCCTACTTTATAAATCACCATTACTGTGGAATTGGTGTGCGGTTAGAAAATTTTACTACTAACAGAGAAAAAAGTGGGCGGTAGGTATAGAAAGGTTGACTACCTCTGGTCTAGACGTTCACATGGGGGGTCTTGCGTTTCTGGCCTGTGTCCTTGGAAGCATTGGCCATGAAGCACGTACATGGTGCCAGTCCCCAGGCTGGTGGTCCTGGAGTCGGTGCATGACACTGTCCTGAGGGGCTGCTAGTAAGTTTGGTTCCTGCTCAGTACAGTGGAGAATCTGCCTGTGTTTTAGCACCCGGAGGCAGAGGACTCATCTGTTAGCCAGGACGGAGATAGTCGTGTCAGATCACGGGTTTCCCATCTTCCCTCGTATGGTTTCTGGGTCCACTGTGCTCAGCGGGTTACAGAAAACAAATGCAAAAGGCCCTGTAACGCCCTTTCCTGGGTATAGGTGGAAGAGATCGTGCGCGGCTTTTCAGTTTGAATACAGTAATTTTAAAAAGTCTTGACACTTTTGGACAAGAAAAGGAAAGGAATCAACAAAGATTCTTTAAAAAAGACTTTTTCAAAATATTAACATTTAAATAGTTGGATCCCTCTTAGGGGACACATTTTCGCCATAATTGTAGTTACAATGTAAGGAAGGCTTACCTGTTGTTATTCAGCCCCCTGTGGGGGCTCTGAGCATTGAGCGATGAGGGACGTTCAAGTTGGGGGCGTTTATACAAGATCTCACTGGGGGCATATGTGGGAAAAGGGACCAGAAGGCCCCTGCCTGCCTTCAGAGCTCGCCCCTGAGTTCTGATACTTTTATTGTTATTTGACACGTGTGAAGATCTTTTACGAAATACGTTTATGAACACATTAGGGAATCTGTTTCTGAGTGCTTATTAACTCCTCCTTTGTGCACATTTGTTTTTTTATTTTTTATTTTTTTTATTTTATTTATTCATTTTAGAGAGGAGAGAGAAAGGGAGAGAGAGACAGAGACAGGGGGGAGGAGCTGGAAGCATCAACTCCCGTATGTGCCTTGACCAGGCAAGCCCAGGGTTTCAAACCGGCGACCTCAGCATTTTTAGGTCGACGCTTTATCCACTGCGCCACCACAGGTCAGGCTGTTTTTTTTTTTGTTTTTTAGGAAAACCAGTTCTATGTTCTTGGAGGGCGCCAGTCCAGTCCAGCCTTCCCAGGCGAAACCTGGCTTTGAGCTTCCACGTTGGACGTCCGTTCAGCTCGCAAGCTGCTGAGGACCGGAAGGAAGAGCCCCTCCACTCCATCATCAGCAGCACCGAGACTGTGCAGGGTACTCTGTTCCGCTGAGCTGGGGTCTGGGAAGGCTTAGCGCCTGGCTGGCTTGTGAAGGGAGGTTTTTGAGGTGGACGTACAGTAATAACTGATAGAGCCACCGCTCGCTTCAGATACAGGAAGGTCTTGGTTGGAGGTAGGGTTCCCCACACAGTGAGTGCATCCTCTGTAGGAGCTTCGCACTTTCATTCTGCTGTGTCTTGCCCCCTCTGGTGGTTACCCATGGGTTCGCGGCGGGGCGCCCTCTGAGTCGTGATTCCTGGCACATCTGCTAATAATCATGAAAGTGTGAAGGAAACTCAGTCTTGGCTCTGCTGATGCAGGACCACAAGCTGAAGTTGTCCTTCTGTTCCTAAGAAGTGTAGAGAAGCAGTCTCTAGAGCCAATCCCAAAGTGGGTCCATTTCTGGCTTTTAAATGAGACAACAGAATATTTGATGTTTAGGTTAAGAAGAGAGTGAGGTTTGCTTGCTATTTTGCTTTCTAAGTAATTAATTTGGAAACCACTGTTTGGAAGAATAGAACCCAGGATCTGGTGGTTGGAACCAGCCCAGTTTTCACGCGGGACACTTTGGGAAGTGCCAGCCTCTAGTCCCTCGTGGTAGCCCGGACCCCAGGTGTACAGGCCTTAGCGATGGGTGGTGGGCGAGAGCTGTACCCCCTTTGCCCCTTTCTTGGAAACAAAGGGGAACCATTGGGTTTGTTCTGCTCCTGAGATTTCCTACCTTAGAGCCACAGAGTTGGTTTCTTTTTATTTACTCTTTTGCAAAAACATTTAAAACTCATTATCTTAAACATTCTCTTGAATATTACATAGCATATTCTTCCACAGAAATATAAATGAAACTTTATTGGTTGTGTCTGTGACTTATTACTAGGTTCCATTTCCAAACATGAGTTCCAGGCTGAGACAAAGAAGCTTCTGGACATTGTTGCCCGTTCCTTGTACTCAGAAAAAGAGGTGCGGTACCTGTTCGTCACTCCCAGCACTAGCAAGCATGCTTTTGGCAAAACTATTTTTATACTCTTCCGGGAGAAATGCTAGATAGTATATTAACTATGAGAAGGTATTACATTTAGACAGGTCCTGATCTTAGCTACCAGTAAGAGTATTTTTTACCAAAATCTGTTTGAGTAAATGTATCCAGATGATTCTTTGGGCCAGATTAACTTTTGAAATGAATGAATTTTGCTGATAATTTAAAAGTCCCCCGTATATTAGAAAAGGGAGGCCCTGGCCGGTTGGCTCAGCGGTAGAGCGTCGGCCTAGCGTGCGGAGGACCCGGGTTCGATTCCCGGCCAGGGCACACAGGAGAAGCGCCCATTTGCTTCTCCACCCCTCCGCCGCGCTTTCCTCTCTGTCTCTCTCTTCCCCTCCCGCAGCCAAGGCTCCATTGGAGCAGAGATGGCCCGGGCGCTGGGGATGGCTCTGTGGCCTCTGCCTCAGGCGCTAGAGTGGCTCTGGTCGCAATATGGCGACGCCCAGGATGGGCAGAGCATCGCCCCCTGGTGGGCAGAGCATCACCCCTGGTGGGCGTGCCGGGTGGATCCCGGTCGGGCGCATGCGGGAGTCTGTCTGACTGTCTCTCCCTGTTTCCAGCTTCAGAAAAATGGGAAAAAAAAAAAAAAAAAAAAAAAAGAAAAGGGACCCTTCTCTCATCAACTGGTATACCACCCCTGGAGGAAGAAGATCCCTTGGACTTCTGTGGCTCTGTGGAATGTACCAGCAAGGAGATACTAAGGACCTTTTTTTTTTTTTTAAGCGAGAGGTGGACAGCAGTTCCAACAGGGACAGACAGAAAGGGACAGAGATGAGAAGCATCAACTCATAGTTGCGACACCTTAGTTGTTCATTGACTGCTTTCTCATATGTGTCTTGACTGGGGGGCTCCAGCTGAGCCAGTGACCCCTTGCTTAAGTCAGAGACCTTGGGCTTTAAGCCAGTGACCTTTGGGCTTCAAGCCAGCGACCATGAGATCATATCTATGATCCCACACTCAAGCTGGTGAGCCTGCGCTCAAGCCGGATGAGCCCTCATTCAAGCCAACAACTTTGGGGTTTTGAACCTGGGTGCTCCATGTCCCAGGTCGACATTCTATCCACTGCAGCACTGCCTGGTCAGGCCCAAGGACCTTTTTGAGGGATTAAAACTCGTCTAGGGATGACAGAACATGAAAAAATTAAAGAACAAATAGGCCATTATTGTTTCTGTGCTCATTACTAGAGTGCCAAGAAGAATTTTGAAGAAGGGTAAAGCACCAAATTCCAAAGTGAAAAGGGACTTTTCAAGAAATATTTCCAGGGCTTATGCTATGAAATATTGTATTTCCGTATCTTTGTGGTGTCCAGCTTGTTACCTTGGGGGTCAGATTAGCCCACTTCCTCCCCATCTTTGTGCTGCTCTCACTGTAAGTGGAGGGTCTGCTTGAGGTCAAGGTGCTTTTCAGATACTGGTAGGTGAGTGGGTCTGTGGCCCTTTTTTATCCTGAACATGGTCAATTTGGTTTTTGATGATCCCGTGTTAAATGAGAATCTTTCTTCAGTGAGTAGGAGAGAGATGTTTGGGAATTATTTTCTCATCCCTGGGCAAGAGATGGGGAAGAACTGGTTTCTCAGAGGGTTCTTCTTAAATTTTTAGTTAACAGATTGACACGTATTTTCAGGCTTGTTTTTCCGGAAGGAACAGTAGAGTTAGAGTTTACTGTAATATATAATATAAAGCTGTGTCAAAGAGAAGCAGTTGCCTTTAACTATTTTGTGACCTAACCTGAAGAAAACAGCCTTTGAGTAAAGTAGAAAGTTTTTATGGTTAATGGTTAAAAAACTGAATATTCCTTGGCAATTTTTCCCTGTTTTTTAGCAGTCATTGCAAAGGCTGCTAACCAAATAGATCCTGCCATGTTAGCGTCTTCTTTACCTTCCTAGGTGTTTATACGGGAGCTGGTCTCCAATGCTAGCGACGCCTTGGAAAAGCTGCGCCACAAGCTGGTGTCTGAGGGCCAGACACTGCCGGAAATGGAGATTCACTTGCAGACTGACACTGAGAAAGGCACAATCACAATCCAGGTACCTCCTCCTGGGTCCTACGGTGGCATACCCCCCGCCTCTTGTTTGATGCCAGCACTAGTCCCAGAGGTGCCTGGGCAGTGGCCTTCTTCACATATCAGTACAGAAGAGATTGGACCTACCTTTTATTTATTTTTTAAGATTTATTTATTGGTTTTAGGGAGAGAGAAAGGGTGGGAGAGGAGTGGGAAGAAGCAACTCATAGTTGCTTCCCATATGTTCCTTCACCGGGCAAGCCTGGGGTTTCGAATCTGTGACCCTAGCATTCCAGGTTGACGCTTTATCCACTGGACCACCACAGGTCAGGTGGGCCTCCCTTTTTACATCTCTAGGCCCCAAGTGTTGTGCTGACCATCTTTTTTTTTTTTTGACAGAAACAGAGAGAGGGGGACAGATAGAGACAGATAGACAGGAAGGGAGAGAGATGAGAAGCATCAGGTCTTCGTTGTGGCACCTTAGTTATTCATTGATTTCTTTTTCATATGTGCCTTGACCCAGGGGCTGCAGCAGAGCGAGTGACCCTTTGCTCAAGCCAGCGACTTTAGGCTCAAGCCAGCAACCTTGGGCTTCAAACCAGCGACCTTTTGGCTCAAGCTGATGAGCCTGCACTCAAGCCAGCAACCTCAGGCTTTCAAACCTGGGTCATCTGTGTCCCATTCTGACATTCTATCCACTGCGCCACCTTTAGTTATAATAATTCTTGTTTTAATATAAAATAAAAATAACACTCAATACAGAAAATTTAGAAAAAAACAATAAGAAAAGATGAAAAATTTAAATTACCACATTATTCCAAGATATCTACTGTCAACCTTTTAACACCTGTTGATTTAGGTTTTTGCTGTCTATGCATTTATTTACACATCTAAACATTTTTAAACTACATTATTAAAAAAAATTTTATTGAATTTATTGGGGTTACATTGGTTAATGAAATAATACAGGTTTCATTAAAAAAATATTTTTATTGAGTACTCTGTATTTTTAACTGTTCTTATCTGTTTTTAAGTCTATTTCCCCATGACTAAATATTCTTTAGCACTCTATATTTTTAGTCCTAGTTTGCCATTCAGAGTAGTAGTCTTGCTTTAAATGAAGCAGCTCTTTGGTTGCTGTTGTAACCTTTTGAAGGTTTTAAGGTAAAAGTGTGGGAAGGCAGCCTGGCCTGTGGCGGCGCAGTGGGACCACCGGCCTGGAGCGCTGAGGCCGCCAGCTCAAGCCCCTGGGCTCGCCCGGCCAAGGCACATAACAAGCAACCAACGAACAATTAAAGTGAAGCAACTATGGGTTGATACTTCTTGCTCCCCCTACCTCTGTAAAATCAATGAATAAAATCTTTAAAAAATATGTTTTTTAGAAAGGCAAAGGAAGTTCATCAGGCAGTGAACTTGAAGGGGACGTTATATCCTGAGGCAGCTGCTTCAGGGCCTGTTGTCCTAGAGTCACGGGTAGAATTGTGGGGTGTGTCTCTGCAGGGGTGGCAGGATGTGCCTCAGCGGAGCTGTAAGTGGGCATTTTAAATTGGCTTTCTGCTTCCACCAGGTGCTTAGGACTTTGCATATGGTGTCTCTTGTGCTCTCTTGTTCACTTATTCTCTCTGGTCTGTGTATGTTTGTGCCTTTCTTTATTGCTGTTTAAATAAGCTTTATTAAGGTATGAATGTTATACATACAGTAAAATTCAACAAGTTCAAGCCCTGGCTGGTTAGCTCAGTGGTAGAGTGTCGGCCCAGCATGTGGAAGTCCCGGGTTTGATTCCTGGCCAGGGCACACAGGAGAAGCGCCCATCTGCTTCTCCATCCCTCCCCCTCTCCGTCTCTCTCTTCCTCTCCCACAGCCAAGGCTCCATTGGAACAAAGTTGGCCTGGGCGCTGAGGATGGCTCTATGGCCTCTGCCTTAGGCGCTAGAACGGCTCTGGTTGCAACAGAGCAACGCCCAGATGGGGGGCAGAGCATCGCCCCCTAGTGGGTATGCCGGGTGAATCCCGGACAGGCGCATGTGGGAGTCTGTCTCTCTGCCTCCCCACTTCTCACTTCAGAAAAATACAAAAGAAAATATTCAATAAGTTCAAGTGTACAGTTCATTGATTTTTGACCTGTGTACACTTTTGTGTAACCACTCATACTAGCATGATGTTAATTGCCTCAATATTCTCTCCCTTTTCCCTGCCCCTAGCAACCACTGATATGTTTTCTGTCACTAATGTTTTGTATTTTCTAGATTTCATAGAGATAGTTACATGGTAGGTAGTCTTTGAGTCTGACTTATTTGATTTAGCATAGTGCTTTTGAGGCTTATCATGTATTTGCATGTATCAGTAGTTTTTTTACTTAATTTTTTTAATGTTTATTTTACTGATTTTCAAGAGAAAAGAAGGGAGAAAGACAGGAACTTTGACCTGTTCCTGGATGTACCCTGACTAGGGATGGAACTGGCAACCTCTGCGCTTTAGGATGATTGTCTAGCCAACCAATCTGTCCGGCCAGGGCATGTTATTGTCAGTCATTTAATGTTAGCCATTCTAGTGGTATCTCCTTGTCATTTTAAATTTGCATTTCCCTAGTGATTGATGCTTGTGAACATCTTTTCATGTGTTTTTTTTGTCATTTGTATATCTTTTTTTGTGAAATGTCTCTTCTGATTTTTTTGTTCATTATCAATCAGTTTGTCTATTGAGTTATAAGAGTTCTTTATATGTTCTTGATAAAAATTATATATGACATACATTTTGTAGATCTCTTATCCCAGTCTGTGGCTTGCCTTTTGATATTCTTAGTGGCTTTTGAAAAGCAAATGTTTTTAATTTTAATGAAGTTCAGTTTATGCTTTGTGCTTTTAGTGACCTAAGAAATCTCTGCCTATTCCAAAGTTATAACCACATTCTCCTGTATTTATTCTAAAAGTATTATAGTCCATGGTCCATTTTTGTGTGAAAGGTCAGGGTAAAGACTTATGTTTTGCATGTGGCTATCCAGTGCTTTAGCACTGTTTGTTTTTCATTTCTCAATCAGTTTTCAGTTTTTCAGATAACTGAAAAAAATTGTTTTTCAGTTATCTTCAATCATTTGTCAAAAATCAAGAGACACACTGTGCAGCCTTATTTTTGGATCAGTTTTATATGTCTATCCTCTAGTTAGGTTTTCTCAAGATTGTGGCTGATATGACCAGAACTTGTTGTTTCTGATGACCGCGTAGATTACTTCTCTGGGCCCTGCCTAGCAAGTGTAGTTGACACCACTGTGCCTCCAGGCTGTCCATACACCTCATCCCATCTCCCCAGGGGCCAGCACTTTGGCGCTCAGTGTATCTCTCTCCTTAGGACACTGGCATCGGGATGACACAAGAAGAGTTGGTGTCCAACCTGGGAACAATCGCTAGGTCGGGGTCAAAGGTAAGTTCCCCAGTGCCCGCCCCTTCCTCTCCTTGAAAGGTGGCTCCCACCAGAGGGCAGGTCCCAGCACACTCTGAACACCAGCTTTAGTAGGGCTGTTCTCTGGCATAAGCTCTGTGTCGGTGCTGTGGAAACACCATATGACGTGATTTCACTGTATTGGCAGGCCGAAATCTGAGGAAGTTGCTTTTATTTTATAGTAAAAAGGCTGGAATAAGTACTCCACACAAAGGTATAAACTGACCAGCCCTAGGTTCAAAGCCTGTTGGTATAAGTCTGGAATATGCCATTCTGCCTCCTGACACTTTTCTCCAAATCATTGCTCAGTGATTACTTGAGCTGCATAGGCTTGAGGCAAAGAGGGTAGGCAGAAATAAGTGCCTTACTCTCAGAGAGCACAGTTCACAAGAATAAATTTGGCCTGCAGGGTCTGGGAAGGATGGTTCGGATGATTCTTTAGAACCCTTGTGTGGGCACAGAATGCCCACTGTGGGTGGTCGGTTGCTGGTGTGACCCGAAGTCTGTAGGGGAGGCCAATGTTAGTGGTCAAGGTGTCCTTCCCAGCGGTTTTTGTGCCAACCCAAGACAAACTGGTGGCCCTCAGCTGCCTTCATCTATCTCCATGGTAACCAGATGCTTTTTGTTTTTGTGGGCCTCAGTGGCACCTGAAATGGTACTTCGCACCAAGTGCTTGGTCCACAGTGATTTACAGAAATTTCCACTTTTTAAAAATTTTAAATCTTTTATTCTTATTCTTTAAATTTTTATTTATTCATCCTAGCAAGAGAGGAAGGGGAGAGAAGAGAGAGGCAGGAACATTGATCTGTTCCTGTATGTGCCCTGACCAGGGGTTGAACACCTCTGCACTTTGGGTTGATGCTCTAACCATCTGGCCAGGGAAGAAGTTTCCTCTTTTAAAAAACTTCTTTATCTTGGCCCTGGCCGGTTGGCTCAGCGGTAGAGCGTCGGCCTAGCGTGCGGAGGACCCGGGTTCGATTCCCGGCCAGGGCACATAGGAGAAGCGCCCATTTGCTTCTCCACCCCTCCGCCGCGCCTTCCTCTCTGTCTCTCTCTTCCCCTCCCGCAGCCAAGGCTCCATTGGAGCAAAAGATGGCCCGGGCGCTGGGGATGGCTCTGTGGCCTCTGCCCCAGGCGCTAGAGTGGCTCTGGTCGCAATATGGCGACACCCAGGAGGGTCGCAACATGGCGACGCCCAGGATGGGCAGAGCATCGCCCCCTGGTGGGCAGAGCATCGCCCCCTGGTGGGCGTGCCGGGTGGATCCCGGTCGGGCGCATGCGGGAGTCTGTCTGACTGTCTCTCCCTGTTTCCAGCTTCAGAAAAATGAAAAAAAAAAACAAAACTTCTTTATCTTGGCGCAGTGGGTAAACCGTCGACCTGGAATGCTGAGGTCACCAGTTCGAAACTGGGCTTGCCTGGTCCAGGCACATATGGGAGTTGATGTTTCCTGCTCCTCCCTCTTTTTTTTTTTTATTTTTTATTTTTTTTATTTTTTTTTTATTTTTCTGAAGCTGGAAACGGGAGAGACAGTCAGACAGACTCTCGCATGCGCCCGACCAGGATCCACCCCACACACCCACCGGGGTGATGACCCATCGCTCTGTTGCGACCAGAGCCACTCTAGCGCCTGGGGCAGAGGCCAAGGAGCCATCCCCAGTGCCCGGGCCATCTTTGCTCCAATGGAGCCTCGGCTGCGGGAGGGGAAGAGAGAGACAGAGAGGAAGGAGAGGGGGAGGGGTGGAGAAGCAGATGGGCGCTTCTCCTGTGTGCCCTGGCCGGGAATCGAACCCGGGACTTCTGCACGCCAGGCCGACGCTCTACCACTGAGCCAACCGGCAGGGCCTCCTCCCTCTTTTTTTTTTTTTTTTTTAAATTTTTATTTATTTATTCATTTTAGAGAGGAGAGGGAGAGACAGAAGAGAGAAAGAGAGAGAGGAGAGACAGAGAGAGAGAGAAGGGGGGAGGAGCTGGAAGCATCAACTCCCATATGTGCCTTGACCAGGCAAGCCCAGGGTTTTGAACCGGCGACCTCAGCATTTCCAGGTCGACGCTTTATCCACTGCGCCACCACAGGTCAGGCTCCTCCCTCTTTTCTTTCTCTCTCTCTCTCTAAAATAAATAAACTAAAAAATAAAAAATGAAAAAATAAATAAAAAACTTCTTTATCATTACTCCCTGCCATTACATTTATTGTTGTATTTCTATCTAGGAAGGCCTGTGCTATCTCATACAGTAGCCACTAGCTACATGTGGTCATTTAAATTTAAATTAGTTAAATACAATTTAAATTCAGTTCCTCAGCGGCCCTGGCCGGTTGGCTCAGCAGTAGAGCGTAGGCCTGGCGTGTGGGGGACCCGGGTTCGATTCCCGGCCAGGGCACATAGGAGAAGCACCCATTTGCTTCTTCACCCCCCCCCTCCTTCCTCTCTGTCTCTCTCTTCCCCTCCCGCAGCCAAGGCTCCATTGGAGCAAAGATGGCCCGGGCGCTGGGGATGGCTCCTTGGCCTCTGCCCCAGACGCTAGAGTGGCTCTGGTCGCGGCAGAGCAACGCCCTGGAGGGGCAGAGCATCGCCCCCTGGTGGGCAGAGCGGGTCGCCCCTGGTGGGTGTGCTGGGTGGATCCTGGTCAGACGCATATGGGAGTCTGTCTGACTGTCTCTCCCCGTTTCCAGCTTCAGGAAAATACAAAAAAAATAAATAAATAAAATAAATTCAGTTCCTCAGCCCAGGCACTGCTCAAGTGCTCATTAGCCAAATGAGGTCAGCAGCTACCATATTGGACCATGTAGAACATTTATATCGTTGCAGAATGTTCTGTTGGACAGTGTTTATAGCAATCAATGTGGTCATTTTACTTGATTTTAATCTTAGGAAATTGAAAACATGAGTTATAACAGGTAAGTAAGTGCCTTTGGTGTCATACACAGCGCGCGCTTGGGGTGCCCTGCCCCCCACGGAGCTTAGCATCTAGGAGGCCGCAGGAAACCCAGCCAGGCGTGGGTGGCACAGCCCTGTGCCCCCTGCCCCTCAGCTGCCCCAGCAGGGAGGGCGCCGCTCTTCTCTTTCTGCGGGGAGACGTGTGCACTCAGGCACACGGTTGCGCCTGGGTGTGTGACCCGCGGGCCTACGGCCAACAGGCAGGGTTACAGGTCCTGTAACTCAAATATAGAACCGGTTGGTTCCTCTGCTGCCCAGCTTGGGGTCTTTGGGCAAGTCACTTTACTACTCTATGCTGCTGTTCTCTCCGTGTAAAATGGGTGAAAAAATATTCGGTGTGGTTGTCTTGAGGATTACCTGCGGTCTTAGCCCTTGTTAGAGGAACGTGCACAGGGCGTCACAAACATCAGTTCTTCCTAGGCAGGGGACTGCCTCCCTCTGACCAGCCTTTGCCACTGCAGGCCTTTCTGGATGCGCTGCAGAACCAGGCAGAGGCCAGCAGCAAGATCATTGGCCAGTTTGGAGTGGGTTTCTACTCGGCTTTCATGGTGGCCGACAGAGTTGAGGTCTATTCCCGCTCAGCCAACCCGGGCAGCCCTGGTTACCAGTGGCTTTCAGATGGGTGAGTATGTGACAGTAGGGCCCCAAGTCACACAGAGAGTGTCCCCTGTCCAGGAACCAACGCAACTATGTGTCATCTGATGTGCAGAGTGGGATTCAGCTGAAGCATTGCCACTTTGCTTGGAAAGTTAGACCCTCCTCAGAAAATGCCAGTGGGCCTTCCTGGGCCTTTTATGGGATGCCTGACCTAACACTTTTGGGGACCAGCTACTATCTAATCCCAGGGCCTAGGAGTTGGTTTGGGCTCCATGACTGTGCTCCGTAGTGTGGGACGTCCCAGGCGGGGCTCCTTGATCCATAATTAGGCCCTTCTCCTTCTCCAGGGGCCCTCTTGCTATGGGCGGCCCCATGGACTTGTCCTGCAGGTGCTCATTCCTGATTCCTCCGACCCTAGAGTTTCTGGGTCTGACCCACAGGCTCGGTCCACTTTCCTGCCCGCTCAGGCCTCGGCTTCCCCTCAAAGGGGCTGGTTTTCCTCTCCAGCAGGCTCTGGGGCTCTTTCTTAAAGTTGGCTAGGTGCATGTTCCCAGGCGATCTCGAGATTGAGGAGGATGATACCTTAGCCAGTGTACGCCTTTGTTTCAGCAGGCGCCACACTTGCTTCCTGCACCCGCTTTCCTGACGGAGTCTCCTGTCTGCCGCTGGGGTTCTAGTAGCACATCTGAGAGGAGAGCTGGCCAGAGCGCAGCTCATCTTTCTCAGTCAAAACTAAGATTTGTTTTCCATGAAAGCATTGCTTAGAGTAAACTTGGTAGTAATAAGGAATCGACTTATTTGGAGTTTGCCCCTCTTCTTTTTTTAATGAGAGGGGAAGCTGAGAGAGACTCCCGCATGCGCCCTCACAGGATTCACCCAGCACGCCCACCAGGGGGCGATGCTGTACCCATCTGGGGCATTGCTCTTTTGTAACCAGAGCCATTTTTTTAGCACTCGAGGCAGAGGCCACAGAGCCATCCTCAGCACCTGGGCCATTAGGCTTGGCTGCCGAAAGAGAAGAGAAAGATAGAAAGGAGAGGGGGAAGGGTGGAAAAGCATATGGGCGCTTCTCCTGTGTGCCCTGACTGGGAATCGAACCCGGGACTTCCATATGCTGGGCCGATGCTCTAGCACTGAGCCAGGGCTTCTCTTTTACTTCTGAAATAATTCCTCTGCTCTTAAGGAGACACCTGGCCTCTGCTAGTCCTAGAGGCTCAGAAATGCATGGAATTAACATGGGAGCCAGGGGCAGCCTGCAGGCCTCTACTTCCTTCCTCTGGGTGTCCTCTGCACAGCGCACAGGCCTGCTCAGGAGAATGAAGGCTTGAGAGGCTGCACTCCTAGGACAACGTCCCGAGGGAGCGGAGAGCCCTGCTCTCCACACTGCAGCAGCCACTGTTCCTGACAGAAATTGGTGGCCTAGGGGCTCGGCTGGGTCCAGAAAAGGTGGCACTCTTACTTCCTTTCTGTGTGTCACTTTGGGTTCCATCTGGGGAAACTAAGGGCCTGCTCTATAGGAATTGTCGGTGGTAACGTGTGGAACTGGCTTTGCCTCTCCTGTGTCTTAGCTCCGGGGCATTTGAAATCGCGGAAGCCTCAGGAGTGAGAGCTGGGACCAAAATCATCATCCACCTCAAGTCAGATTGCAGAGAGTTCGCCAGCGAGGAACGGGTTCGGGGTGAGTGGCAGCCGGGCCTCTGCAGACATGTGGGCAGTGGCACCAGGTCAGCGAGGCACCTCCTGCTGGCATGGTTTAGAACATTCTGCCCTGATGGGAGTCTGTAGGGGACACGGGCAGAGCCTGGGAGTGGGGGCTTCCCGGGGTTGGCTGCCTAGGCCCTCCGAGGACAGAATCAGGGCTGACTGTGGAACCAGGAGGCAAGGCTTAGCCTCTTGACTGTTGGCAAAGTCGGGTTCCATTCTCTCTCCCTCCCTTGGGGCCGCACTTTCTCCCTAGTCACTTGGGGGACTTGCACAGTTCTTTCCTCATCTGGTCTGTGGTGTCAGTTGTCGCTGGCCCACCCAGCCGGCCAGCCTGAGCCCAGGCTTCATGTGGACCAGAGCAAATGCTTCTAGTGGGTTTTGCTTTCTATGTCTTATTAAATACTTATCAGAAGTGCTAAGTGCTTTCTAGTCTTCACTGTTAGCTCATAAAACCATACTTAAGTCACCAAGATGGTGGCCTGGTCTTGTGGTAGCCTGGATCCAGAGACATCCAGCTCTGGTGTGAGTTCTGCTCGGTGTATACAGGCAGGATGTGTCCCTGCTGTGTCCTGGCTTCCTGCCTGTGACATGAGCATAGCGCTACTGAGCCCTTCCCAGTCTGCTGAGTTACCCCTGAAGCAACTTGCAGAGCTTCCATTTCTAGAAGCTTCTTATATTCATTGTTTTTCTTTTGTCTCTTCCAGATGTGGTGACAAAATACAGTAACTTCGTCAGCTTCCCCTTGTACCTTAATGGAAAGCGCATTAATACCTTGCAGGTGAGACCCTCAGCTGTACAAAGGGCTTGGGCGCAGGTAGCTGTAGAGGCCAGTGGGTGCGTTTCGGGGCTGGATGGGCAGAGATGGGACTGGGTGATGCTGTCAAAGTCCCAGAACAGGTGTTCTTTGCGGAGAGGTGGGATTGAGACTCGTGGTGCAGACAAGGTCCCTCCC
The DNA here is from genome assembly GCF_036850765.1 of Saccopteryx bilineata. Classification (NCBI taxonomy): domain Eukaryota; kingdom Metazoa; phylum Chordata; class Mammalia; order Chiroptera; family Emballonuridae; genus Saccopteryx; species Saccopteryx bilineata. The sequence goes on from NC_089493.1 coordinate 286,507,027, forward strand.
CCTGCACACCCATCCCTCTGCACCAACTGGAATGCACACACCGCACATTTTACCCTTTACTTAGTGTACTCAGTCATGCAACCATCACCATAGTCAGTTCTAGAACATTTTCATCACTCAAAAAAAACAAACCCCATAGCCTTCAGCAGTCACTCCCCAGACCTAGTCTCTGGCCACAGCAACTACAGTCTGTCTCTATGGATCGCCTTTCCTGGACATTTCTTATAAATGGAATCAAGCACGATGTGGCCTTTTGGGTCCGGCCTTTTATCATAATGTTTTCAAGGTTCATCCATGTTCTCCTTTTTGGGGGTTGAATAACATTCATCGTATGGCTAGACTGTTATTCACAATGTGTGGGCATGTCCAGATCCTGGCTCCTGGTTGGCCCTTCTGGACACACTATCCTGGGGAGGGGGTACTTGTTCTTAGCCTTCTATGTGTCTCTCTTTGTGGGCTCCCCAACCCATCCATTCTGGGACACCCCTTCCCCGACTGCTGGAGTGGGTGGGGCTAGAGGCAGAGGGAGGGACTTGTACCTGACGCGGCCACCCAGCCTGATCCAGGAGGCTGGTTCTCAGCTCATCCTGAGGGAGTGCTCACTAGTACCCAGGTGCCATGAGCTCCACCAGCTCAGCTCCATGTGGTTATGAGAATGTGTCTTGAACTAACATTACCTATTAATCTCCGTTTCCAGGCCATCTGGATGATGGACCCCAAGGACGTGGGCCAGTGGCAACATGAGGAATTCTACCGCTACATTGCGCAGGCCCATGACAAGCCCCGCTACACTCTGCACTACAAGACAGATGCCCCTCTCAATATCCGCAGCATCTTCTATGTGCCAGAAACGGTGAGCACAGGCCTGATCGGGCGCCCTCAGTATGCTGGGGCTGCAAACAGCTTGTCCACAGCCCCCTGAGCGGGGCATCACTCATGGCAACAATGTTTTCCATCACCAGTAGCATTTCCCCTGAAAGATGACAGTTCAGCACACATTTGTCACAAAAATTAATTTGGCAGCATCAAAGTAAACAAAAACAACAACAAAACTATGCCTGTGGGTGGGTGAGCACAGAGTTGAAAAGTGAGTGATTTACATGGTGTTTTTTGGTGGAACAGACTTTTGGCCGTGAGTGCCTGGGCTTTGTAAACAGGGTGTCAGCTCAGAGTGCCTCCAGGGAGGGCCCTTGTAACAGCCCACGGGCTTCCTCTGTCTCCAGGTAGCGTGTTCCTGAACTCCACAGTGGGGTGGGTTCTGCAGTGCTCAGATGAATTGTATGTTCTCCAGACTTCTGTCTTGCCCCTAAGACTTCCTGGTTCACAGTAGGACGGTGAAGACTCTGATGAAGCCTGCAACAGAGAAACCTGCTCAGGGGTTAGACCGAGTCTCCTGGCTTCACTTGACTGGAGCCCTCTTTTTTCCTTTTACTTTTTTTCTTTTTATTTTTTTAAGTGAGAGGAGGGGAGATAGTGAGACAGATTCCTGCATGTGCCCCAACCAGGATCGGATCCACCCAGCAACCCCCATCTGGGCTCAATTCTCAAATCAACCAAGCTCTCCTCAGCGCCTGGGGCTGATGTTTGAACCAGTTGAGCCACTGGCTGCAAGAGGAGAAGGGAGAGAGAAGGGGGAGAGGGAGGGGAAGAGAAATGGTCACTTCTCATGTGTGCCCTGACTGGGGATTGAACCCAGGATGTCCGCACACCAGGCAACGCTCTCTCCACTGTTGGCCAGGGCCTCTTTTATATTTTCAAAGTTTAGTTATTATATTTAGAGAGAGGAGGGAGAGGGAAAAATGGGGGAAGAACATGAAGCATCAGTTCATAGTTGCTTCTTGTATGTGCCGTAACTGGGCAAGCCTGGGATTTTGAACCGGCAACCTCAGCATTCTAGGTTGATGCCCTCTGCACTGAGCCACCATGGATCAGGCAGCTGGAGCCCTCTTAACGCCTCACATTTATTATCTGCCTTGGAAAGAGCTATTCTTAACCCTCATTACTGAGTGTCCTCTGTATACTGGCAGTCCCAGTGTCTCCTGGGACTTGTTAGTAATGCAGAATCTCAGGCCCCACCAGGACTCCAGAATCAGTCTCTACTTTAAAAAGGACCCAATGTGTGTACAAACTGTGGGTTTCGAAGCACTGGGTTAGAGCAGGGATTGGCAGACATTTCTGTGCGGGGCCAGAGAGTGACTGGTTTGGGCTTTGCAGGTTCTGTCCAACCATAGAGTTCTGCCATTAGCGTGAAAGCCCCACAGACTGCACCTAAATTAACAAGCAGAGTCATGGTCCCAGAAGCTAGAGACACCAGCATTTATATTTCATGTACTTTTTACATACCATGAAATAGTCTTCATTTGCTTTTTCTCAACCATTTAAGGATAAAAGGCCATTCTAGGCTAGCAGACAGGTGATGAGCCAGATTTGGTCTGTGGACTGTAGTTTGCCAATCCCTGACCCCCAGCAGGTCTGGTTCTGTTCATGGGGACATGCAAGTCTATTTTCTTTCTTTTCTTTTTTAACTCTTTTTTTTCTCCTTTTCCCTCTTACCTTACTAATTGTATTTTCATTTTATTCTTCAGTACATACCCAGGAGACTACATTGACTTTTTAAAAAGTAACATATTTTATATTTTAAATCTCATAAGACATTTTATTATTTATACATTTTAAATGTAGTTAAATTTATTCATATTACATGTTCATTGTTTTCATTGATCTTTATTCTTATCATCTAGTTCATTAATTTTCTCTTCAGCCTTATCTAATCTGTCATTGAGTTTCTTTTAAAAGTTCTTTTTTGATATTTTCATTATCTGGATCTCTTGTGGCTTTATTTCTTTTTTCTGTTTTCATGTTATTTTTCAGTCAAGTGGTCTGGTCTGTCCATATGTCTTTTTTTTGTGTGTGTGTGTATTCCAACATTGTACAGGAAAAATTCTAGAGATATTTGTAGGTCCTAGGTACTCTTTTCTTCTTCCGAAGAGAGGATTTCTGTGGTTTGGGTTTTGTTTTGGTTTCTTGCCACTGCTAGTTTTTTTTTCTGGGCTACTAATAACTCAAACTTTCCTTAATCTAGTCAGAATTTGAGATAATTTGAAACTGAAATTCAGTAATGTCGGCTGTCTGTGTTGGAGGGTTTCACATCCAGGGATTCAATTAACTGTAGAGTGAGAAAAATATTTAGGGGGGAATGTTACATTGTTACTGATGTGTACTGTGAAGTTAGGCCTACAATGGTTGTGGCTGTACTAAACATCTACAGAATTTTCTTGTAATTATTCCCTAAACAATACGGTATAACAATTGTTTACATACCATTTACATTGTATTAGGTGTTATAAATCTAGAGATGATTTCAAGTATACAGGAAGATATGCATAGGTTATATGCAAATATTGCACCATTTTACATAAAGGACTTGAGCATCCATGGGTTTTGGTATCTTCAGGGGGTCCTGGAACCAATCTCCTACAAATACCAGGGGTTAACTGTATCTGAAAAGGCAAGTCTGTGTATGGTTTACCTTTATTACTAGTGTGTATGTATCCTTTGATCCCAGTTTAAGGACTGGGAGTTTGGTGTTTATAAGAAACCCTCCTCCTTGCCCTAACCAGTTGGCTCAGTGGTAGAGCGTTGGCCCAGCATGGAAGTCCCGGGTTCAATTCCTGGCCAGGGCACACAGGAGAAGCACCCATCTGCTTCCTCCTCCTCCCCCCTCTCCTTTCTCTTTCTCTCTCTTCTCCTCTGGCATCCAAGGCTCCATTGGAGCAAAGTTGGCCCAGGCACTAAGGATGGCTCCATGGCCTCCGTCTCAGGCGCTAGAATGCCCTCAGTTGCAATGGAGCAACTCCCCAGATGGGCAGAATGTCGCCCCCTAGTGGGCATGCTGGGTGGATCCTGGTTGGATGCATTGGGGAGTCTGTCTCTCTGCCTTCTCGCTTCTCATTTCAGAAAAATATTAAAAAAAAAAAAAAAAAAGAATCCCTCCTCTCTGAACTACAGTGTTTGTTCTTTGGGCCCCACATTGCTTAAATAACAACAACAAAATACCCTGCTTAATTTCTTAGCCTCTCGACCAGAACTTTTGGAAAGGATCACCTTCAGGAGCAACATCAACCCAATGCTAGGATTTCCTCTTTAGGTTTCTTTTCTTTTCTGGACCTTGGCTCTTAATTTTTCAGTACCTCGGTAGCTTAACTCTCCAATTCCTTCAGACAAATGTTTTGTATATGTGGGGGGGTGGTGTTTTTTTTTGTATTTTTCTGAAGTTGGAAACGGGGAGGCAGTCAGACAGATTCCCGCATGCACCCGACCGGGATCCACCCAGCATGACCACCAGGGGGCGATGCTCTGCCCATCTGGGGTGTCACTCTGTTGCAACCAGAGCCATTCTAGCGCCTGAGACAGAGGCCACAGAGCCATCCTCAGTGCCCGGGGCCAACTTTGCTCCAATGGAACCTTGGCTGCGGGAGGGGAAGAGAAAGACAGAGAGGAAGGAGAGGGGGTGGGGTGGAGAAGCAGATGGGCGCTTCTTCTGTGTGCCCTGGCTGGGAATTGAACCCACTCCCACATGCCAGGCCGACGCTCTACCACTGAGACAACCTGCTAGGGCCTGTATATGTGTTTTTAATTTGGTCAGGAGTGCGAGTCGAGTACCTAGTCTGCAATAACAGAAAATGAACTCCTGTATTTATTTTGTTTTAGGTTCTTTTTAATCTTTCTGAATGACATATATGTGATGATAGTTTTTAGATTATTAGTAGGAAATAATCTATATATTGGTCCTTTTCCTAGGTGCTACCATATTGCAAGTCTATTTTTCATATCCTCCGGGGACAGGACTGGGGAGGGCTGCAGCTGCCCAGAGAAGGCCCCCTGAGAGCTGTTATGTGGTGGTCCCTGGGCACTAGAGTTCTGAACAGGCATGGGCGGTCTTCTGGCCTCTCTGCTTCTGGGTCACTGCGTGCCTGCCCCACAAGTCCCAGTCCAGGACTGGCAGTGGGAAGGATGGTTCAGAGTCATCAGGCTCCCCCTGACCTTGTAAGTTCTGCCCGTGTGTGTGGCTGACACTGCCCTTTCCTCACCCCCAGAAACCATCCATGTTTGATGTGAGCCGGGAGCTGGGCTCCAGCGTCTCTTTGTACAGCCGCAAAGTCCTCATCCAGACCAAGGCCACCGAAGTCCTGCCCAAGTGGCTGCGCTTCATTAGAGGTATGGGGCCGACACACCGGACGGGAGTGGCTTCCTGCGTGTAGCCCAGGCTGCTGACTGCGTTAGAAGGAGCTCATCTTGAATGAGGGTGGGCTCAGGGGAGCAAGCGAGCCAGGCATGATGCTCACAGAGCCCCCCAGGAAGCTGACCCCCTCCAGATCCTTGTCTCAGTTGATTTGGGGGAAGGGGACAGATGAACATGTTTAAATTGAGTTATTTTAGTGGTTAAAGATACTACATGAGGCCCTGGCCGGTTGGCTCAGCGGTAGAGCGTCGGCCTGGCGTGCGGGGGAACCGGGTTCGTTTCCCGACCAGGGCACATAGGAGAAGTGCCCATTTGCTTCTCCACTCCCTGCCCCCTCCTTCCTCTCTGTCTCTCTCTTCCCCTCCTGCAGCCAAGGCTCCATTGGAGCAAGGATGGCCCAGGCACTGGGGATGGCTCCTTGGCCTCTGCCCCAGGCGCTGGAATGGCTCTGGTCGCCGCGAAGCGATGCCCCGGAGGGGCAGAGCATCGCCCCTGGTGGGCGTGCTGGGTGGATCCCGGTCGGGCGCATGCGGGGTTCTGTCTGACTGTCTCTCCCCGTTTCCAGCTTCAGAAAGAAAGAAAAAAAAAAAAAGATACTACATGAGTTTTAGACTTAAACATGAATTACTTTGCATTTGAGTGAGATTATAGTTTAATAATAAAAAAACCTCTCTATGTAAACTTTTATATTCATCAAAGCACAAAACAGTGTAAAATACCATGACATATTTATGACTTTGAATGTAAGATCCAGGAAGTGTTTTTCAGAGTGTCACAGTGATGCTGAAATGTTAGAAATATCCCTGGCAACGGCCTACAGCCTTGCCTGCTTTTCCTCCTATCACATCACATCGCCCTGACCTAGGCTGTCTGCAGAAACACTAGAATGTCAGGACTTGGAGAGCCTGGGGTGGTGTTGCCCCGCTGAGTCTCCTTCCTTTGTTCTTCCTACCTCTGTCTTACCCTCACATGCCTGATGTCACATGGGCTTTGGAGGAGAAGGTAGAGGCCTGGTGGCAGGCTAGTGGCCCTTTGGGAGGGCGAGGTGGAGTCTCAGGCACTGCCAGGGTCCTCATGGGCTTGTGTCTCTAAGGTGTGGTGGACAGCGAGGACATCCCCCTGAACCTCAGCCGGGAGCTCCTCCAGGAGAGCGCCCTAATCAGGTAAGCCACCTGGGTCAGGCACCTGCTGAGACTAGGCCTTTCCTGGCTTGCCTTTGCCACCAGAGGGCCAGGGTAGCTGGAAGAAGCCAGGAGCAGAGTAAGGGGCTGCAGTGAGGCCACACCCAAGGGGCTGTGTGCCTGGAGAATGTGTGCAGATCACGTGTGCTTTGCCTGATGTTTTGCTTATCATTTTTATAAAAAGAGTTTGGGGCCCTGGCCAGTTTGCTCAGTGGTAGAGCGTCGGCCCAGCATGTGGAAGTCCTGGGTTTGACTACCAGTCAGGGCATATAGGAGATACTACTGTCTGCTTCTCCACCCCTCCCCCTCTCCCTTCTCTCTCTCTGTCTCGCTCTTCTCGTCCCACAGCCATGGCTCGGTTGGAGTAAGTTGGCCCTGGGAGCTGAGGATGGCTCCATGGCCTTGCCTTAGGCAGTAAAATGGCTTGATTGCCAAGCAACGGAGCAGTGGCCCCAGATGGGCAGAGCATCAGTCCATAGGGGGTTTGCAGGGTAGATCCTGGTCAGGGCTCATGCAGAGTCTGTCTCTTTGCCTCCCCACTTCTCACTTTAAAAAGGGGGAGGGGGTATAGGGACTAACCTGCTGAGGAAAATTATTGCTGTGCTTGGATATATTCCCTCCCTTAGCCAGCCTCCATTACCCAAACCCAGGGGTGGTCACAGCTGTGAGAGTCCAGTCAGGCTGTCTCTCTTTTTTTTAAATTTTCAAGTGAGAGGAGAGAAGATAGTGAGACAGACTCCCACATGCGCCCTGACCGGAATCCACCTAACAACCCCATCTTCAGCCAATGCTTGAATCAACCAAGTTAATTTTAGCACCTGAGACTGACGTGCTTGGACCAACTGAGCCATCCTCAGCATGCAGGGCTGACATTCAAACCAGTTGAGTCACTGGCTACAGGAGGAGGAAAGGGAGAGAAGCAGATGGTAATTTCTCTTGTGTGCTCTGACCAGGAATTGAACCTGGGATGTCCATACACCGGGTCGACACTCTATCCACTGAGCCAACCAGCCAGGACTAATTTTTTTAATTTTTAAATGTTCCTTTATTTCACTTTTTGCATTGAACATAATTGTTTATTGACATTTTAAAATTTTAACTTTATAGGAGGTATAACTGACATAAAATTATAAGATATTTAAACTGTACATATAGTGATTAGATATATGTATATGCTATGGAAGGATTCCACATATGTCATTCTGTATTGCTGCAGTTAACACCCTGATCCACAAAATCCCAATTTTGTAAAATTGTACTGTGCATATAGTATATCTAGTAGTAATCCAAATTATAGTATATATGTTACATATACAGTATTGATCCTAATTATGCAAAACTAATGTACAGAAAATAGTATAATTTTACATATGTACACAGTAATTTATTTGTATTGGGATTTTTCTGGCTTTTAAAAAAAATTTTTTTTTATTTTTCTGAAGCTGGAAATGGGGAGGCAGTCAGACAGACTCCCACATGCGCCCGACCGGGATCCACCCGGCACGCCCACCAGTGGGCGATGCTCTGCCCATCCGAGGCGTCACTCTGTCGCAACCAGAGCCACTCTAGCATCTGGGGCAGAGGCCAAGGAGCCATCCCCAGCGCCCGGGCCATCTTTTTGCTCCAATGGAGCCCCGGCTGCGGGAGGGGAAGAGAGAGACAGAGAGGAAGGGGGGGGTGGAGAAGCAGATGGGCGCTTCTCCTGTGTGCCCTGGCCGGGAATCAAACCCGGGACTTCTGCACGCCAGGCCGACGTTGGTTCTACCACTGAGCAAACTGGCCAGGGCCTTTTCTGGCTTTTAATACGGGTGCCATTTCATGTCATTAAAGGTCTGTAGATACTGTGACTTTTAGTGACTGCACTTTTTCTTTCATTTCAGCCTATTCTCTCCTGTTGAACACTTAGCTTGCTCGTAACTGTTTTTTCTTTTGTGTGCTACAATGCAGCCCCTGCCCCATAAGTCTTGGTGACTCGTTATGTTTCCCAGGTTGTAATCTCTGCAGTTGGAACCTTCCAGGCTGGGCTGTTCATTGCCCCCACCAAGGGCAGTGGGCCCACGATCCTGCCCCTAGGGAGCACTGTCTTCCTACCTATTGTTTGTTTTGGCCAGGATCGTATTTTGTTTTCATTCTTTGGTTATTAGTGGAGCAGAACGTTTTTTCATAGCCTCTGGCTGTTAGTATTTCATGAAAGTTGCTTATTTGTGATAAATTCATTTCTGTGCTGTAGGAAACTCCGGGACGTTCTACAACAGAGGCTAATAAAATTCCTCGTTGACCAGAGTAAAAAAGATGCTGAGAAATATGCCAAATTTTTTGAAGATTATGGCTTGTTCATGAGAGAGGGCATTGTGACTACTGCCGAACAGGAGGTCAAGGTAGGGTCTGGGTTTCTGTGGAGGAAGCTGGTGAGCCAGAAACCTGAGCTTCCCAGAATGCACGGTCAGGCACCCAGCTGCTGCCGCCCAGGGTCAGCACACGCAGCGTGTGGCCTCTGGGTGTCGGTGGGAGGCTGCAGCAGGCCCAGCGTCCTGTTCAGGAGCGTCCTCGCCCTTCATCCGCGGGGTGTCTCGTCGCCCCCCATCTCTGACCTGGGGCTGGGAGGAAGGAGGTGTGTGCTCTGTCTCCTTCACAAGGGTTCACGGGCTCAGGATCACAAAGGCAGGGCCCTGTGCTGGCCCGCCAGGGCAGAGAAAGGCTGCGACCGTGTGTGCGGCCAGCACGTTCGTGGTGTGATTGGTGGAGCTCCTTTAGTGGGGTGCTGCTGGGGCTCGAGTTCAGTTCGTCGTGCAGCCTCACTTAACATGCTTGTTCAGTCAACATGCTTTGGCCATTTCAAAATTGCGATATTACTCATAGAATATAAAATTCACTGTTAAAATGAATAATTCAGGGGCACTTGGTACATTCCCAAGGTTGTGTAAACATCACTGATGTATCATTCCAGAACATTTTCATCACTTTAAAAGCTACCCATCCTTACTAAACAGTCAGTTCCAGTGCGGGCGTTTCGCCTTTGTGCTTCAGAGAGCAGCAAGGAAGGCAGGGAGACCCAACACCTGGAGCTCCCAGGGGGTTGTTTTTCAGGCTGTGGGAGGGTGGGGCTGGAACACCACCGGGCATTCTGAGATTCCCCTCTGCTTCCTCCCTGCGCCCCCCTCACTCCTGGTGGCCAGCAGACTCGCAGCACCCCAGGCCTGGGCCTGTTGAAACTCTCCCCTCATTCTTGTCGTATTTTGGTTGACAGCAGCTAGGTGGTGTTCGCTGCATGCCAGCGGATTTTGTAAGGGCTGGATAAATATTAACTCAGTGTATTTGTGTTTGTTAATGGAGACCTACAGCGTGCTCATCTGAATTAGAGCATGACTCGCCAGGTGGGTTTCCGCAGCCTGGTTGTGACCTGTTTTTCCTTTCTGTCCGCCTTTCATCTCCGCCACATCACTTTGTCGTTTGGGCCCAGCCCTCTGCTTGCCCTCCCCAGCTCTTCCCTGTGTCCTCCACGCTTGTGTGGGATGTGCTTATTTTGTTTTTTGTGTGAGTGTGACAAGAGACCAACAGAGAGAGAGACAGATAGGGACAGACAGACAGGAAGGGAGAGAGATGGAAAACATCAATTCTTTGTTGCGGCGCCTTAGTTGTTCATTGACTGCTTTTTTATGTGTGCCTTGACCCGGGGGCTACAGCAGATCGAGTGACCCCTTGCTCAAGCCAGCGACCTTGGGCTCAAGCCAGCGACCATGGGTTATGTCTGATCCACACTCAAGCTGGTGACCCTGCGCTCAAGGCAAATGAGCCCACGCTCAAGCCAGCAACCTTAGGGTTTCGAACCTGAGTCCTCTATGTCCCAGTCTGATGCTCTATCCACTGTGCCACCACCTGGTCAGGCTGTGCTGTGCTTATTGATGAGTCAGTGGTGTAGAGAAGGCAGAATTTATGTCTCGGGTCATGTCCAGGCTGGTGGCATCAGGGATCCAAGTGCCCAGTTTGTTGCTGCTGCTCCTTGGTCCTTACCAGGCAGCTCCCACCAGGAGTTGAGCTGGCTCTAGCAATCACATTGCATTTTAGCTGACAGGAAGGAGAAGGACAGGCCCCTCCTTTAAGGGCCCATTCTACATGTCACACACCCACTTCCACTTGCACCCCATTGGCCGAGACTAGTCATGTAGTTGAAGGAAGGCTGGGAGATATGGGCTTTACACATGTCCTCATGTCCCATGTGACTAGGGATTGAGGGAGGACAGTGGGTCCAGGAGCAGTCTCTGCCACGGGGATGGTCTGGCCACTCCTAGAGTGCACACAGCTTGCCCAAAATCCCTTCTCCAGGAGGTCCTGGGCCCCCCTGGGGTGGAAGGTACTCTCTGAGATTCCCTGACTTTTAATGTGATCCCTGAACAGCTCCACCTAGAGTCCACCATAGCCCCTAGGGGTTGAGCCACTTTGGAGGCCATCCCTAGGCCAGGCTTCTGTGGGAGCTGCAGAACATGGTAGGCCCACCAGCCGGGGGTGAGGTCGCAGGCTCTCCCCGCTTTAGCTGTAGGCTTTCCAGGCGAGGACCTGGAATGAGCAGTGGCCTGCCCTCTGTCTGTTTCAGGAGGATATTGCGAAGCTATTGCGATACGAATCCTCGACACTGCCCCCCGGGCAGCTGACCAGTCTCATGGACTATGCCGGCCGCATGCAGGCCGGCACCCGCAACATCTACTACCTGTGCGCCCCCAGCCGGCACCTGGCTGAGCACTCACCCTACTATGAGGCCATGAAGCAGAAAAACATGGAGGTGGGTGAGCAACAGAGCAGGCTCAGCCCCTACAGGCTGTTGGGGCAGGTCAGAGGACAGGTGGTATGTGTGTGTGGGGTGTCTCTGTGCTTAATGGGAAATGGCTGAATGTGCCCAGGACCTGGGAAAGCCCAGCAGTATAATTTAGCGTGCAGGGCACAGAGGCCCAGGCCGAAGTCTGCCATCTAGTCTGTGTCTGTAGGAGGTGACACAGGGAGTGCTCTGTAAGCAGTCACTGTTTCTACTACTAAGACAGCCAGAGCCTCCCTTCCCACCCTCTGGCACCTGCCTTATCTGCAGAGGCCCAGGAAGGCCCAGAGCATCTCGGGCTCTCCCAGCCTCCCCCGTGGCCCTCTCGGTCCCGGGCCGAGTCTTCCCCAAGCCTGATGCAGATGTCCTTGGCCCCTCTCAGGTTCTCTTCTGCTATGAGCAGTTTGATGAGCTGACCTTGCTCCACCTTCGTGAGTTTGACAAGAAGAAACTGATCTCTGTGGAAACAGACATTGTTGTTGATCACTACAAGGAGGAGAAGTTTGAGGATGGGTCCCCAGGTTGGTTCTATTCCTTCTCTCTGGGCACAGGTGTGGGTGGTGGCCTGGGGGTGCAGGTGAGCCTGGGACGGCCCAGGGCCTGACATTTTGATGAGGGCCTCTTCTGTCCTGCAGCAGTTTATAGGGATTTTCTTTTCTCATTTCTATCCAGGGTCACTAACTACACATAAGCAGCTCTTTGGAAACACCTTAATCATTAAGGCTTAATGATTAACAGGAAGTGTAGATTCCAGGTCTCTAGTGCCACTTCCAACTTGGCTTCCTAAAAGAAACCAAAAGTGTCATTTTAAAGCTGTAACAAAATTGCCTGACTGGTGGTGGTACAGTGGATAGAGCATTGACCTGGGACACTGAGGACCCAGGTTTGAAAACCCAAGGTCACTGGCTTGAGTGCGGGGTTGCCGGCTTGAGCGTGGGATCACTGACATGACCCCATGGTCTCTGGCTTGAGCCCAAGGTCACTGGCAAGGGGTCACTGGCTCAGCTGGAGCCCCCGGGTCAAGGCATGTATGAGAAGCAATCAATGAACTGCTAAAGTGACACAACTATGAGTTGATGCTTCTCATCTCTCTCCCTTCCTGTCTCTCTCACAAAAAAACTATATGGATCTCAGGGTAATCACAAAGGCCCTTCTGAGGCTCAGTTTCATCTGCTGAATTTTAGACAAAAGGCATCTCTGGTGGCTTCCATCTTGGTGCCAGTAGCCAGAGCTGGGTGGGGGTGGGACAGTGGACACTTGCCATTGGGGCGTCAACATTTCAGGCCCCCAGTGGGAGTGAGGTAGGAGTTGTGAAGATGATCTCTGAGCTCAGGCACTTCTCCCCTCAAGCTGATGACCGCCTGTCAGAGAAGGAGATGGAGGACCTGATGGCCTGGATGAGAAATGCGCTGGGGTCCCGTGTCACCAACGTGAAGGTGAGGCCTCTGGAAACCAGCCACCACCTAGCCCCCGTGGCTAGCCTGCTGGCTCTGAGTTTCCAGCCTGCTGGGAGTTCTTCTCACTTATGAAAAAAAAGAAGCTGGTGCTTTTTTTTTTTTTTTTTTTTTGCATTTTTCTGAAGCTGGAAACGGGGAGATAGTCAGACAGACTCCCGCATGCACCAGACCGGGATCCACCTGGCATGCCCACCAGGAGGCGATGCTGTGCCCCTCTGAGGCATCGCTCTGTTGAGACCCGAGCCATTCTAGCACCTGGGGCAGAGGCCACAGAGCCATCTTCAGCGCCCGGGCCAACTTTGCTCCAGTGGAGCCTGGGCTGCGGGAGGGGAAGAGAGACAAAGAGGAAGGAGAGGGGGAGGGGTGGAGAAACAGATAGGTGCTTCTCCTGTGTGCCCTGGCCGGGAATCGAACCCAGGACTCCTGCACGCCAGGCCGATGCGCTGGTGCTTTTGGGTATGGAAGAGGGAGCCCCCAACAGGATGCTGTTCCGGGAACTCGGGGCAGGGCCGCAGTCAGGCTCCCTTCTCTGCTGGTGACCTGGAGGGAGGTCTGAGGCTCTCCCTGCAGACCTCTGTTCCACCTGCTGACGTAGGGCAGACGCTTGGTTAAGACTGCCAGCCCATGTTTCTTCACTCAGGGTCTCTCATCCCAGGGTCCCCCCATCCCAGGGTCCCCCTCAGCCCCGGGCCCCGGCCTTGTTTACAGGTGACTCTTCGACTGGACACCCACCCTGCCATGATCACCGTGCTGGAGATGGGGGCCGCCCGGCACTTCCTGCGCATGCAACAGCTGGCCAAGACACAGGAGGAGCGCGCGCAGCTCCTGCAGCCCACGCTGGAGGTCAACCCCAGGTAAGGTGCGAGCCCGGGGTCCTCAGTGCCCGGGAACAGCATGTTCGTGTCAGACCTGCGGGTATTCCTTTAAAATTGTGAGTGTTTGTATTCATGATACACAGGGGAAATGCATAAAGCTTATGGACAGTTTGGTGAATATTTATATAGTACCCATGGAATTAAACTACTCAATTTAAGCTACCCATGTAAAGTTGAAATAAAATGAACTTTGTTGGCACTCAGGTGCTCCCTGTTTTCTCACCATTAAAATTCTGTCCCTCAGGTAACCACAGTCCTGATTTTTGTGGTAGTCACTGCTTTGCTTTATGGTCTGTCTGTGCATTCTTAACAAGCTCAGTTTTGCCTGTTGATGGGAAGTCTTCCTTTCCCTCTCAGCATGTGAGAGCTCTGTCCCTGTGGAGGGTGGCCGTCTCTTGTTTTCATAGCTGAATAGTAACATGCAGGGTTTGAACCCACCTCCACACAATTATATATTCCTTTCTGACAGACCTTCGGGTGGTTTCTGTACATTCCTGTCCGTGTCTGACACACGTGCGGTGTGAGTCTCTCTGACTTGTGCTCCCGGGCGTGAAGCTGCCATGTGCGTAGTGGGGCGAGCTCATGGCTGGCTGCTTACATGTCCCGACTTTTACTTAAGACCTTGGCCTTCTCGTGACACATGTTACAAGGCTTTATTCTTTTTTCTGTTGGGGTCTTTTTATTTACTTACCCCCGCCCCCCATTTTTGTTAAGGTCAGGTTTTTTTAATTGATTTGTAGTTCTCTACTATATCAGTTGCAAATCTCTCCCACTTTATCTTTTCACTGTATTAAGACGTCTTTTGATGAGAAGTTCTTTACTTAATTATATTAATAGTAGGTGCTTTTTGCGTCTTAAGAAACCTGTCACCGGAATCATGAATTTATTCTGTCCCCTCCCCAGTGATCCAAGTTGCCTTCTCCGTCAGAGTATCAGGGGTCTGTGCGCATGCGTCTTCTCTGTTGGTCTGTCTGCAGCGGTACCGCTGTGTCTTAACCAATGAACTTTCCCCCAAGCCTTCGCATTCAGTGATTACTCCCCGTATTTTCCTTCAAGAATGTCTTGGCTACATCTAGGTCCTCTCTTGTATATAAATTAATTTCAAGAGTTAGTATCTTGCCTGACCAGGCGGTGGCACAGTGGATAGAGCGTCGGACTGGGATGCAGAGGACCCAGGTTCGAGGCTCCAAGGTCGCCGGCTTGAGCGCGGGCTCATCTGGTTTGAGCAAAACTCACCAGCTTGGACCCAGAGTCGCTGGCTTGAGCAAGGGGTTACTCAGTCTGCTGCAGCCCCACGGTCAAGGCACATGTGAGAGAGCAATCTATGAACAACTAAGGTGTCGCAAAAAAAAAAGAGTATCTTTATGATATCAACTCATTCCGTCCATGTTTATGATATATATTTACTAGGTCTTATTTCATGTCTTTGGGTAGCTTACATTTTCTGTGGAATTTCTTTATATTTTTTATAGTTATTCTATTGGATATTTTGAAATTTCATTTTCTAACTGAAGACAGGGTTTTGTGGGTTTTTTTGGAAATTGATTTTGTGTGCAACAATAAGTTTTAAAATAAAATTACATGAAGGGCCCTGGCCGGTTGGCTCAGCGGTAGAGCGTCGGCCTAGCGTGCGGAGGACCCGGGTTCGATTCCCGGCCAGGGCACACAGGAGAAGCGCCCATTTACTTCTCCACCCCTCCGCCGCGCCTTCCTCTCTGTCTCTCTCTTCCCCTCCCGCAGCCAAGGCTCCATTGGAGCAAAGATGGCCCGGGCACTGGGGATGGCTCTGTGGCCTCTGCCTCAGGCGCTAGAGTGGCTCTGGTCGCAACATGGCGACGCCCAGGATGGGCAGAGCATCGCCCCTGGTGGGCGTGCCGGGTGGATCCCGGTTGGTCGCATGCGGGAGTCTGTCTGACTGTCTCTCCCTGTTTCCAGCTTCAGAAAAATGCAAAAAAAAAAAAAAAATACATGAACAGTTCACCAAAAATTCTAAAGAAATTTAAAATTCATAGTCTTATCCCCCACAAGTCACTGTAACAAAATTGGTGTGTGTGTGTGTGTGTGTGTACACTTTTTTTTTTTAAGTGAGAGGCAGGGAGATAGTGAGATGGACTCCCTTATGTGCCTCAATCCAGGATCCACCCAGCAACCAATGCTAGGTACCAAGCTTATGTGCCCTGACCAGGAATTGCACCCAGGACATCCATAAGCCAGGCCGATCCTCTATCCATGGAGCCACTGGCCAGGGCCAAATTTGATTTATTTTCTTTTGGACTTTTATGTCATATTTTGTGGAGGGGGGGGTTATGTATAATAGATGTCTAATTTTTACATTACCACTTTATCATAAGTATTTTTCCATGTTGATATGTAACTATAGATTTTCTTTTTTATAAACTACTGGGGATCAAGGGGAAGTGCCTTTTACATTTTCTGAGCCTGATTATTTGACATGGACTTGCTGGGTAAAAGAGGTGAGGTTGACGTGTGACTACTCATGCAGCGTGTCGGCCCTTTCCGTGGGCTGACCAGTTAGCGTGATGTGTGTGCCTTCCTCCCCAGAAGGAGTGTGGCTCTAGCTGAGTCCCCGACAGAGGGATGCTCGTGCCAACTGGACACCCACTTGGTGTAACCAGTTCTGGCACAAAAGTAGTTTCATAAGAATTGTGTGGAAGTACTTGTTTCTATTGCAAAATTTTATTTTTTAAATGCTATTTACCTTTAACATTGGTAATACATTCACATGCCTGAGAATTCAAAAGAATCAAAAAAATTTTTAAAAAAAGAATTATTTTTTAAAATTTATTTATTCATTTTTTTTATTTTTTATTTTATTTTATTTTATTCATTTTTTTAGAGAGGAGAGAGAGAGACAGAGAGAGCAAGGAGAGAGAGACAGAGAGAGAGAAGGGGGGAGGAGCCTGAAGCATCAACTCTCATATGTGCCTTGACCAGGCAAGCCCAGGGAGAATCAAAATTTTAAATGAAATTTCCCTCTTATCATTGTCCCCATATAGCCACAGTAGGTTCTGCATGGCTCTCTCCAAAGATATGGTGTACCTACCTGTGCAGACATGCAGCTGTGGCTTCCCTGTTACACGGGCAGTCACTTGCTGCACAGAGGTCTTCTGGTCTGACCAGGTGGTGGCACAGTGGATAGAGCATTGGCCTGGGACACTGAGGACCCAGGTTCAAAACCCTAAGTTGTTGGCTTGAGTGCTGGATCACTGGCTTGAGTGTGGGATCATACACATGACCCTGTAGTCGCTGGCTTGAGCCCAAAGGTCGCTGGCTCAGCTGGAGCCCCCCCCAGTCAAGGCCCGTATAAGAAGCAATGAGTGAACAACTAAGGTGCACAACTATGAATTGATGCTTCTCCTCTCTCTCTCTTCCTGTCTTTCCCTCTTTCTGAGGGACAGAGGTGTTTCTGATTATAAATAGTGTTGCTGTGAAGGAAGGGAAATTGCTGTCTCAAGAGCACCGTCCATGTTTAATATTTGTAGACTCCAGTTGTCTATAGTAGTCAGACAGATTTATGATTCTCCAGTGCCTTCAGTTTTATCAATTTTTGCCATTCTCATAAATGAAAATTTATCTTAGAATTTTGATGTACTTTTTTTTTTTTTGACAGAGACAGAGTCAGAGAGAAGGACAGATAGGGACAGACAGACAGGAAGAGAGAGAGAGAGAGATGAGAAGCATCGATTCTTTGTTGTGGTTCCTTAGTTGTTCACTGATTGCTTTCTCATATGTGCCTTGACTTAGGGGCTACAGCAGAGCGAATGACCCCTTGCTCCAGCCAGTGACCCCACGCTCAAAGCAGTGAGTGTGCACTCAAGCCAGATGAGCCCATGCTCAAGTTGGTGACCTCGGGGTTTCGAACCTGGGTCCTCTGGGTCCTCTGCGTCCCAGTCCGACGCTCTATCCACTGTGCCACCACCTGGTCAGGCTGATATACATTTTTTATGAGTAAGGTCAAACACTATATATGTATTTACCTATGTTTTCCTGTGCAGAAAATAATTTCAATTTTTATGTTGTCAGATTTATATTTTCTTTTTGACTTCTGGGTTTGTATTTTGCTTGGAAAGGCTTTTCCCTCTGAGTTTATAAAACATTTCTTTCCTGGCCTGCCCGGTGGTTGCGCAGTGGCTATAGCATCAACCTGGGATGCTGAGGACCCAGGTTTGAAACCCCAAGGTTGCTGACTTGAGCACAGGTTCCTCCGGCTTGAGCACAGCCTCACCAGCATGAGTATGGGGTCATCGACATGATCCCATGGTCACTGGCTTGAGCAAGGAGTCTCTGGCTCAGCTGGAGCTCCCCGGTCAAGGCACATATGAGAAGCAACCAATGAACAAGTAAGTTGCCACAATTACAAGTTGATGCTTCTCATCTCTCTCCCTTCCTGCCTGTCTCTGTCTCTGGCAAAACAAACAAACATTTCTTCCCCGTTTTCTAAATTTTTATATTTAATATTTGATCCTTTTGGAATTTGCTTTGATCTAAAGAATCCATTTTTATTATTTTCTGGTTGGCTGGCCAGGTATTCTGTCTTTTCCACTCTTATGATGTGCTATCTCTAATCAAGTACAAATGAAGTTCCCTTATGTGTGTGTGGCTCTATACACTGCTGAATTCCTTGCACTTAGCTATTATCGCCTTTTTATTTTCCAGAACTAAACTGTTTAATTACTAGAGTGTTACAATATGTTTTAACATCTGGGACTTCCTCCTCCAGCTTCTCCTGTCTCTTTTCTCCCATATTTACTTCTATTTATGAATTTTATATTAGATTGTTTAGGTATAAAATTAAATTTTTAGTACAAAAGAATCAGATTAAATGTATGGATTAATTTAGGGGAGGTTTCACCTGTAATTATGGTCTGTTTATCCAAGCACCAACATATGCTTTTTTACATATATATTAAATTCTTTGCCTTCAGTGTTTAGTTTAGGTAACTTACTGCATTTTCTAATATCAAAACTCTTGAGTGTTTCTTTGGGAATATAATCAGTCATGTGATCTGTCAGTGATCATTTACATCTTTCTAATTTTTACGTGCCTGTGTTTTATTCGGGACTGTGCCCGTGAGCGGGGTGCACAGCCCTGAACTCGCTCCTGGGGCTCCTGCTGCAGGCACACTCTGATCAGGAAGCTCAGTCAGCTGAGAGAGAGCGAGCCAGACCTGGCCCAGCTGCTCGTCGATCAGGTGAGTCCCCTGGAGACTGGCGGACAGCTTGCAGCCAGCGGGCGGCCAGTCTGTGAGCCTGCACCTTCCCCTGAGCCAGACAGCTCAGGCTCCTAAAACGCTGTTATAAGGACAGCTCTCACCCTCTCTTCTCTCTGCGTTGAATTGCCCCTTAGTCGGAAGTAGGACAGCCCCCGCCCCAGCAACCAGGTCACCACCCTGCCTTTCAGATCTACGAGAACGCCATGATCGCAGCAGGGCTCGTGGATGACCCCCGACCCATGGTGGCTCGCCTGAACAACCTGCTCGTCAAGGCCCTGGAGCGACACTGATGGAGCAGGCTGGGCCCTGTGGCCCAGGGGTGCAGCACAGCAGCCAGAGGGGCCCCGGGTCGTCCCTGCCCCTAGGGCCCCAGGGGAGTGACAATGGAACTGTGTGTCTCTGCCATGGGAAGAGGAGGCGGGGTAGGAATGACTGGATACAACAATGAGAACATCCCTCTTTTGACCTTTATTAAATTAAAAGGTATTTCTTAATCTAAATGTTAGACTTTGTGTGCATACTGGTTGGGAAAGTTACTCTGGTGACACAACTCCATACTTATGATGGAAGCAGGTACAGTGAGGAAAAGCCCACTTCTGGTCCCCTTTCTCAAGCTGCGGTGCTGGTCAGGGGGACAGTAGGGAAGGGACAGAGGGCTGCTGGCCGCTGGCCGTGTGCATCGGGAACTCCGTCCCCAGAACCTGAGCAGGACAGGATCAGCCACCATCTTCAGGGTGCAGGTCTCCAGCCAGGGCCCCGGACCTGCTCTTGTCAGGCTCTCCTCAGAGTCACCTCCACTGGGTAGTGGTCACTGATGGCTTGGGCCTGTGGAGAAACAGGCAGTGAGCACGGGGATGCCCATGTGGCGGTTCTCATGAGGGCCAGGACTTGAGCCCAGACACTGCACGCTATCACATCTGCCTGGGAGGAGGCTCCCAGGGCTGTGGACAAGGGTTCTTTCAAGTCAATGAAATAAGCAGTAATTCTACAAGTGCTGCGAGTCTGGGTCTCACTCCCCCCGTGCCCAAGCCCCCAGTAGAGACAGCCTGTACAAGATGGTCACATACAGTCTGGTTGCTCAGTCCATATGCTGCTTGGAAGTCAAAGGGAGTGGCTGAGTCAGGAACAACAGCGTGTTGGAGCAGAGTGCCAGCAACCACGATCCTGCAGCACCAGACACAGGAAGGTCCCCTTCAGCCCACTGTCCAGCTCTGTGCACTTAACCCTCGGACCCCACCGTGTCCCCCCAGCGCATCCCGACAAGCTGAGCTGCAGGACCTGAGCACTTCACCCAGCCCAGGCGCCTGGCCTTCACCTGCCGTAGGTCCAACTGAGGAAGCTGCAGGAGCCAGCTCCCGTCTGGCCTGTGTGGCCCTTGGGTGTCCCTGCCCAGGGAAGGCCCCCAGGCCAGGACCAGCTTTGTACCTGGCCAGACCCAAACTGGGCACCACTGGCTGACCTGCACCCTGGAGACTGCTCAGAGGAGACGAGTAACATGGTCACCCCTACACTTGCTTTTCCTGACAAAGACTGCTGCTGTTCCACTTCTAAGTGGTCTGCAGCTCAGGAGGCCGAGTCTCCTCAAAGGTGTTGGGAACCGCGTCTGAAGATGGGCCTCAATAGAGGTCGCAGCTGCTTGGGGAGGTGTCCCCGTCCACACGCTGAGCCTGCAGAACTCACTGGGGACACACTGCTCACCTGTCATAAGCACAGTGCGTGGCCGTGACCGTGGTGTCAGCAGTGTCAGGAATCAGCCACTGGAAGATGGGGGTCGTGCGCAGGCGGATGGATGACCAGTGCGAAGGGGTCACATAGCTGCAGCCAGCATTGAAATCGCCCATCAACATGATGTCCTACCAGGAGACGCCAGCCGGTTGGCCCAGGGACAGAACAGGGTCCTTAGCAGCCCAATCCAATGTGTGGGGCCTCACCTCGATGTCCCACTTCTGCCGGACATCCAGGTAGACATCGTAGAGATAGTCGATCTCAGCCACTGCGTCCAGGGGGGCCGCGTGGAGGGGCACGATGGCAAACTCCTTGACCTCTGTGGGGAAGGCAGTCGTGCTCAGCGAGGGGGCAGGGTCGGGCGGTTCCATTCTGCTCTGCAGGGGTATCGGCCTGGCTCAGTCACGTGTTTAGGGCTGGGGTGAGGGACACATGAGACAGTCCTGGGGGTGGGGTAGGGGTGTATGTTTCCCTAAGTAACTTCAACACAAAACCAGAGCAGTGGGGTGAAGAGAGCAGCCAGCTCCCCGGAGGGGTGCACGGCAGGGGCATTATGTGATGTGGGTCTTCAAAGCGTCCCAGGAAGGGGCAGCGGCCTCTGGCAGCGGCACTCACGGGTAAATGGGGAGGAGAACTTAACGATGGCTGGCTCTCGGCTGAAGGTGTCATTCCCACAGGGCTCACAGCCATCGTCATACTGGTAGCTGTCCAGCAGGGACACCTGGTCAGGTCTGCAGAAGGCCAGGACAGAGGGTGCTTACTCAGGTTGGGGGCACTGCCTCATCTCGCTAAACCCACCTGTTGCTGCGGGCAGGGGCCCAAGCTAAGCTAGGACGTCACACAGACCCTCCAGCTGGAGCTCCTGCCCATCCATGGCCTCGCCTCACCATGTCGTGAGGCCTCGGGGCATAGCAGGCACCCGGGAGGGTGAGCAGCCCAGCTCTTACCCTGCCTTGGGGCCTCCATTCTTGCCCCCACTCCTGGAGAAGTGGCTCATGGGCTTTTTAGACACCCCCCCTTTTGTATCAGCGACTTCAGAGGAGATGGCCACATCTTGGCACCCGGCTTTACCTGAACAGGAAGAGGTAGCGCTCCTTATAGGTGCTGCGACCCAGGGGCTCGCTGACTATATAGTGATAGGTGTTAGGGTCATCCCTAGATTGAAGAAACAAATGTACCAGTCAGGGACCACAGGGGACATCCTACTGCCTACAGCAAGTCTCTTGCCCACATCCGCGTCCCTGGGGCCTGGCCGATAGCACTGAGCCCTGAAGGGACGGGCACTGTTCCCACTGCCTCCCCAGGCCCAGCCACCGTCACGCACTGATTCAGTCTGTCCAGCAGCTTCCCCACGGCTGTCAGGTGGCTGTCTCTGACCTCCTGGACCAGGGCGATGTCATAGCGACTGAGGATCTAGGGACAGGGCCACAGTGGTGCTGAGCAGGGCCTGGCTGGGTGGAAGCTGGGGCGTCTGGGCGGTACCCGCTTCATGTCCTTGCAGGGACCAAGCTGCTCTTTCCCGGGGTACTTTCACATTGTTTGCCCTGCCACCTGATGAGGTCAGCCACAGCAGTGACCGGAACCCTGTCCCCACAACTGACTGGGGGCAAAACAGACCTGAGAGTCTGTGATTGCCTTTAGGACTGACCACTGGCCCAGTGTCCCCAGGGCCTATTAGAGCACCCTTCCACCCCTGGGTTCCTTGGGGATAAGCTGGACCGGACCTACCTGCACAATGTAGTTGACGAGGGTGGCATTGGACATCTTGGTCTCCCCAAAAGTCTGGATGTTGAAGGCTGCTATTCTCAGAGGCAGGGCCACGTGTAGCACACCAGCAAGGGTGAGCAACACTCCCATCAGCCTGGCATCCATTCTGGAGAAGGGACATTCGTATGTGGGTCTGGTGAGAGACTGCGCCTTCTTCTCTGAGTCTGGCTGTGCAGAGCTGGTGGAGCCCAAGGCTGATAACTGTCTTCATGGGCAGTGCTGAGCGGCCCGGGTGAGCCGCAACCCTCTCACCCGTTCCCAGAGAGCCAGGCACCAGCACCAAGGAAAGGCCCTCAGGGTCTTCCCACCCCTCCACCCCCCAGAAGACAAGCCCCGGAGTGTCGCCAGCCTGAGGAGGTGCTCTAGTGGTGGGACCTGGCTCGCTGCCTTCCCTGCTGCAGGCCCCACCTCCCTAGATGGGCCAGGGCTCACAGCTTGGCCACAGTCGCCCAGAAGTCCTCCTCTATGCCTCTGGACTTGGTGCCCACCCTCCAACTGGCCACACACGTCACTCAGCTCTTGGACACTAACTAGACACACTCACCTGAAATGTGACTTCCACCAAAGATGATGAGAATTCTGCCAAGAACCAGGAATTGATACTTTTTCCTTTTGTTGCTTTAAGAAAAGAAAAATAATTTACAAAGGTAAGTCTATTAAGAAACACAGCTGAGAGGCCCGTGCAGAGCTGCTACAGCTCTGAGTCCCCACACAGGGAATGCCTGGGGTTTTAAAGGTTTAGGCGGCTGGGACCTTTCCAGGGGCATTACCTGAAGGACACAGAACAGTGGTGCTGCCTGTGTGGCTTTCCCACACAGCTGAGTGGCTGGCATGTGTTTGTTTTAACAGTCACAGGGTCTTCGTGCTGTAAAAAAGAACACCTGACGGTATTTGCACTTAGTTTTAAAAAGTCTAATAAGTGAGCCAGAGGCTCGTGGCCGTCACACATGCTGCTCTCCCAAGGGTGGGGAGCGGGTGTGCTCTGGAGGGCGGGGTCCTGGCTGCACTTCGGTTTGCAGGACTTGAGATAATGACCTTGGGACCAGTGGTCAAGGCCAGACTTCTCACATTGCTTGTTGCAGATGGAGCCCGTGGTGGCTGCTCTGTGGTTCAGGAGGTTGTTTGTTTGTTTGTTTGTTTGTTTTAGTGAGAGAGACAGGAATGGAGGAAGATGAGGAACATCAACTTGTAGCTGCGGCACTTTTAGTTGTTCATTGATTGCTTCTCATACATGTCTTAACTGGGGGTCTCCAGCTGAGCCAGTGACCCCTTATTCAAGCCAGCGACCTTGGGCTTCAAGCCAATGACCTTTTGGGCTCAAGCTGGTGAGCCTGCGATCAAGCCAGTGACTTCAAGGTTTTGAACTTGGGACCTCAGTGTCCCCCAGATCAACGCTCTATGCACTGCACCACCACCAGTCAGGCCCAGCCCCTCTTCTTAACCCACCAGCTGTGAGGGCTGCAGGCCTGGCTGGAAGACGACGCTCTTATGTGCTGTGCAGCCCTGGGAGCTGCAGGATCTGGTGCCAGGCAGGGGTGGGGACTGCAGGGCCCACCTCGGTTGGCAGCAAGGCCGTGGAGAGTCTTGAAGCAGGAAGAGCTCCTGTGCGCTCCAGGTGCAGATGACCCAAGTCACAGGACACTGTCAGGCAGCAACTCAGGGTTCCCGACAGGCCTTGGGTCCAGTCATTTCTTTTTTGGATCCTTGACTTTCCCACTTGTATTCTTTTCTTGTGACTGCTGTAATAAGTCACTTCAAACTTGGTGGCTTAAAACAGTAGGAGTTTATTCTCTTTTAGAGGGTAGAGTCCAAGCTCCACTTCACTGAGCTGCAGTCTCATTGTCGCAGGGTTGCGCTCACCCCGGAGGCTCTGGGGGAGGGTCCTTCCTGCCTCTTCCGCTTCCAGGGGCTCCTGGTGTACTTGGCTTGTGGCCATATCACTCTCATTTCTGCCTCCATCTTCACACTGCCTTCTGTGTGTCAGTTCTCCACCTGCCCCCTTTCATGGGGACTGACTGGATTTAAAGTCCTCCCAGATAATCCAGGGCCATCTCTGCATCTCAAGACCCTTTCTCACGTCCGCAGAGTCCTTCCTGCCACGTGCGTTTCAGATTCCAGGCTTCAGGTTCACGATCCCAGGTATTAGGACATGGATAACTTTGGGGGCGCCATTATGCAGCCCGCCACCCATCCAAGGGGACTCTGCCCCACGTGGGGAGGGCTGGGTCCCTCCTAGGATGGAAGGATCATTGTGTGAAGGTGAGTGCAGGTCTTTGTGGGGGTTAGAAGGCTGGGAGCGAGGGTGGCTTGAGGGCAGCAGGCAGTTGGGACCAAGGTCTAAGTCACAAAAGTGCCACAACCAGGCCAGGTGGTCAGGAAGCAGGGGAACACAGAGGGGATTTCAAACAGGTCATTAGGCAAATCCACGTCACAAGACCAGAACCCCCGAAAGTAATGAAAACATGCTGACGGATGGCTCTGGCTCTCAGCACGAATGCTAATCAGCTCACGTGTCTCTTGATCGAGTGACTGTAAAATAGAGTCAGGTGGCTTGGTACTCTAGCTTCTGGGAGCCCCGATGTAGACGTTTGCAAAGGTTTGATTATTGGGTCTCCCGTTGTCAGTCCCTGAGGCTGAGAGAGCCTTAAGCATGTCAAAGTTCAGATCCCAACCACCAAGCAAGACCATTGACCTAGATCCCTTTCTTCCACGACCTTCTCTCCTAGACACACGAGCCAGACCTTTTGAGGGGACTATGTGAGCAAACCTGGAGGGAGGCCCCTGGTTCAGCATTTGGTCGAACACAGAACACTGGCCGCAGATAGCATAGCCATGGCTCACACTGCAGGTACCCGGCCCCTTTGGGTCTCAGCACATGGGGCACAGCCACCTGTCTGTTCAGCACCCCTGCCCGCCCCTGAACCAAATGCTGTCCCTTCTGTTCTGGGGGACTCCCAGCCACAGTCCCTGCCCTCTCTCCAACACGCCAGAAGAAAGGTCCTGACCTTGGTCCCACTGGGACAAAATGCCAAGCTCTGTTGCCATGCTGGCTGCCCTCAGGGTTGGGCCCACATGAGAGGCAACACAGCCCGGTGAAGAGCCTGGCCCAGGAGTCAGGGATTTGGGCCCAGAACAGGCTCATTCACTGCACCTTCAACCACTTTGAGTCTCGATATCTACATGTATAAAAAGGGGATAAAACCATCACTGCTTTCCTCTTAGGTTTACCTTAAGGATCAATGGATACAACATTATTCCACAAAAGAAGCATTTAACATCTCAAAATATCCCTAAGAACAGTAACCCTATCCAATGGTGTCTTTTCATTACTCTTACCTTTCCCTCATGGACCTCTTTCCTTCCAGTCAGCTGTTGCTGTGTAACCAGCAACCCCAAAATTCAATGTATACAACAATATGCATTATTTCTTGCTCACAGGTCTACAGATCAGCTGGGAGGGCTCCGTTCCCTGGACTTCCTCTGGGGCCAGGCTGAAGGGGCTGCAGCTACCCAGGGCATGCTCATCTAACGTGGTGGGAGGTAGAAATTTCCAGAGGGGTAGAGAAGACATGATGCCTCAGCTTGGAATCTGCACACAGCCATTTCTCCCCCCATCCTCTCAGTCTCAGCCGGAGACAGGGCCAAGCCCAAGAGCAATGGCGGGAGCCGGGTAGCCTCCTCCTGTACCAGGTCCTCTCTGAAGACGCAGAAGGGATGCCAGGGAAGGAAGCCCGGTGCTTCTGGCATTTTCCAAAGTCACATCAGCAGGACCTTGGGCACTGACAGCAGGCCACTCTCTCTGGTCAGGGAGAGCTATTTGTACATGGACCCTGAGAGTCCGCCCCCCTCTTTGGTTCAATGTGGCCCAGGTACAGGTTGGGGGAGCGTCACAGCACAATGAAGTTGGAACCAGTCCTGGGCTCTGATGTGGCTGAAATTGAAGAATAAAAGAAAGAATCCTCTAAGCACCGAGGCTGGGAACAAATGGCTTCAAAGGAACCCTGACATGTGCAGGCTGTCGGGCTTTCAGCAATAATGAGTGCCGCAAGAACTTCTGACCTGTCGCGATGAGCTGTAGGTGACCCGCTGTACACCAGTGTGTGTGGCCCGGGGGAGGGGGACAGCCACAGATGCAGAAGGAGAAGGGAGGGCACAGAGCTCTGGTTCCCCAAGGTGTGCTGAAGCAGCCTCTGCCCCACCATGAGTTCTGGCACCCTGGGATGCCTTTTTTTTTTCTTTTCCTTTTCTTTTTTTACAGAGACAGAGAAAGGGATAGATAGGGACAGACAGACAGGAACGCAGAGAGATAAGAAGCATCAATCATCAGTTTTTTGTTGCGACACCTTAGTTGTTCATTGATTGCTTTTTTTTTTTTTTTTTTTTTTAAGTTTTTTTTTTAATAATTATCCCTTGTGAGAAGGTGTTTTTTTTAATTTTTTTTTATTTATTTATTCATTTTAGAGAGGAGAGGGAGAGACAGAGAGAGAGAGAGGAGAGACAGAGAGAGAGAAGGGGGAGGAGCTGGAAGCATCAACTCCCATATGTGCCTTGACCAGGTAAGCCCAGGGTTTTGAACCGGCGACCTCAGCATTTCCAGGTCGACGCTTTATCCACTGCGCCACCACAGGTCAGGCTTGATTGCTTTCTTATATGTGCCTTAACCACAGGCCTTCAGCAGGCCGAATAACCCCTTGCTCGAGCCAGTCCAAGCTGGTGAGCTTTTGCTCAAACCAGATGAGCCTGCGCTCTAGCTGGCAACCTCAGAGTCTCGAACCTGGGTCCTCCTGTCTGTCTGTCCCTACCTATCCCTCTCTCTGACTCTGTCTTTGTAAAAAAAAAAAAAAAAAAAGAGTGTGGGGAGGGACACAATTCACCTGACTCTAGAGAATGAAATCACTCAAAATGTTTAAATGGCCAGTTTGCATGTCAGAAAGAGCCTCTGGTCACTGAGGAGCAGGGCCGGGCTTGGGAGCAGGGAAAGCAAGCAGGGTGGCTTGGGTGAGGGACAGAGGCGCTCAGAGCAATAGGGATGGTGAGGCGGGCAGAGCTGCAACTTGGGGTCAGGAATTGTGGCACAATGGATGTGGAGAGTGAGAAGGGTTTCAAATTGTCAGAAATTGTGTTGATAGACAATGGTCAACTGTAAAGTCCTGAGGGTCAGTGGTTTCCCACCTACTGAGGATATTATACTCCTGACTCTCCTCTGAGGCGGGGCCTCACCCCTGAGCTGGGATCCCATAGCTGCAGCTGGGACATCTCCACTGAACTCCAATGGACTTCGAGTCCCCGGTTGCACCCCGCTGTGGCCTAGCCTCCAGCCAGATGCTCAGATGCCCGGTACCTGTCCGGGTCACACTTTCCCTCAGCACTGCCCCAGGTGCATCCCGAGTCTGCACTCCTCCAGGTTCTGCAGCCGCCACAATTGTCCTTCCCTGACTGCATGCAAAGCCTTCCAGTGGTCACCCAGCACATCTTGTGAGCATGTAATCTGATCATGTTATTCCCCTGCTTACGATCTGTCATCGGTGTTTCATTATCCTTAAGATAAAACCTGGTGCCTACCAAGACCTGAGTGACTCTAGCTCAGGGCCCCCATTCTGCCTGGATGGCCAGGGCCACCTTGTTATTCCCCCATTTCAGTTCAAAGGTCACTTCTTCAGGGAGGTGGTTCTCTCCCCATCCACATGCTCCCAAGGTCATTTTTCATAATCACTTATTTTCTCTTTTAATATGTTTGCTCTTACTTGTTTATACTCATTTAAGGCCCACAGGAGTGGAGGCCTCGTCCATCTTGTCCATGAAACTGCCCCATGCCTAAAACAGTGCCTGGAACACAGGAGGCACGCCCCAGACAAAAGCTGAAGGCAGCGGGGCTGTGCGCGTGCCTCCTGTTCCTTACCGCCCTGGGCAGCCCTCCTGCTACCTCCTGTCCTCATGGACCCTCTTGAGGGAGCACAGCAGCCTCCTGTCCTGAAGTCTGAGGGACACTGCAAAGCATCCAGGTGGCCTCTGGGTGCTCGGCTTGAGCTGACAAGCTCCCAGGAGCTGGTGGCTGTTGCGGCCCCACAAGCACCCCAACCTTCAGCGAGGCTCCCCAGGACTCGTTTGCTAACCCCATGGAAAGCATTTTAGAGCGCTGATGTCTTTGCCATGACATTACCTTACTCCATGTCAGTCAACCAGTGCGTGTCAGCAGTCATCTCTCCAATCAGCACACTGGTCCTGGTCCATGACCCAGCCACAAATCACCGCCCTCATGAATTTCATCATAAAAAAAAACCCATTAGGCCTGACCTGTGGTGGCACAGTGGATAAAGCGTCGACCTGGAATGCTGAGGACCCCGGTTCAAAACCCTGGGCTTGCCTGGTCAAGGCACATATGGGAGTTGAAGCTTTCTGCTCCTCTCTTCTCTCTGTGCGCTCTCTCTCTCTCTCTCTCTCTCTCTCTCTCTCTCTCTCTCCCCCTCTCTCCTCTCTAAAATGAATAAATAAAATCTTTAAAAAATAAAACCCCATTAACCCAGGATGGAAAATTTCCTAGAACAGACGTCTGGATTGCTACCATCCACAACCGCTTCAGTTCCGCTCAGCAGCAGCCCCGCCCCTCCTCCTCACCCATACTGGGCCTGGGCCCAGCATGGCAGCGGAACAGGTGGCACTCGGGTTCCACAGTACATGAGGCTGAAACAATGACATATACGTGTGCCCCCTTTGCAAACCACAGACAAGTCTCTATTGGCTCCCCAGTCACCCCACCCATCAATGCTACTTTCCTGCACTCTATATTCAGAAGAGAAGCAAAGACATTAAAAAAAAAGATTTTACTGATTGATTTGAGAGAGAGAGGGAGAGAGATGGGAAGGAGGGGTGGGAAGCATCAACTTGTAGTAGTTCCCTCTTCTATGTGCCTTGACTGAGCAAGCCCGGGGTTTCAAACCGGCCACTTCAGCACTCCAGGTTGATGCTTTTATTCACTGCGCCACCACAGGTCGGTGCAAAGACGTTTTCTAAGGGGTAAGTTGGAGAGGTCAGCACACATTTAGCGCATGAGTATAAGCACATTCGTGATTCAATAATAAACCCAAGGCCCTTAAACATTTCATTAGTTGCTGAACTCTACTGACTGGACTCCCAATGTGCTGGTAATATTTTCAACAAGGTAGCAATGAAAAATGTTCTAGAAAATTTCAATCCCTCAGTCTCTGCCAAGCACAAAAAACCTTCTCACTGGCACCTCCTCTCCACCCAAGGCTTAGGTTCTATAGAAGGGGTGAGCAGGGCCCTGAGGGGCCAGGACAAGGAAGCTCATGCGATAGCACCAGCTGGTTACACTGGTGTTTGCAGTAATAGTACTGATCTATCTTCCAGTTCACTAATCCCCTCTTCAGCTGCCTCCTAACTGCTGTTAAACCCATCTACTGAATTTTAGTTTACTATTGTTGTTTTTTTAAAGTAAGCATTGTATTTATTCAGCCAACACGATGAGCTTTGGTTTCTTTATCAGCAAAATGGAGATACCTATCTTCACTGAGTTATCGTGAAGATTTCATTATTGCCTGGCATGTGGTGGCACAGTGGATAAAGCATTGACTCAGAAGGCTGAGTTCGCTGGTTTGAAACTTCAAGGTTGCTGGCTCTGAGCACAGGCTCGTCAGCACAGGGTTGCGGCTTGAGCAGGGCATCGTCCACACAATCCCAAAGCTAGCCAGTTTAAGCCCAAAGGTCACTGGCATGAAAAGCCCAAGGTTGCTGTCTTGAGCAAGGGGCCACTGGCATAGCCCTGGTCAAGGCACATAGGAGAATCTCAATGTACAACTAAAGTGAAAGCAGCTATGAGTTAATGCTTCTCACTCTCTCTCACCTTCTTGCTCCCTTCCTGTTTCCCACTCTCTCTCTCTCTCTCTCTCTCAAAAAAAAAAAAAAAAAAAGATTTCATTATTAACAGTCCATAAATGACAACCCATGAACAAGTTCTGTGACAGCTAAGCACTGATTACACCCTGGAGGTATTAAGGATGTGAAAAGGTCCCTGCTCTCAAGAACCTTAGTCTCCAGGTCTACCTACCACCAAATAATTCCTGATATGGTTCCACTGCTGTTTCTCTGCTCACCCTCCTTTATCATAGAGGAGAGGCAAGTTCAAGAGAAAACACTGACATGTTTTACAGAAAACTACAATATTAATATATTCTAACATGTATCCAAGTTTCAAGCAGGTCACTTTGAACCTCAAATAAGGAATCACAATATTCAATATTAATTAAAAACTGAAAAAGGGTAGTTGGGGACTTTTGAGGTTTCAGTTCAAAGTGAAAATGCAGACATTTACTTTGGTGGATCTGTGTTGACATATTTCTCTTTGAGAAGTTTCAACTGTTCTTCCTTCTTCCTTGTGTTCATCTTCTGAAATGCCCTGTTGCCATTACAAAAGGTGACCAATCATCCTCCTTTAGGGAGGACAGTCCTTTTTTAAGTTCCATCCTCCCTCGAAAAGTGTCCTCCTTTTTGATATTGGAAGACTAATCTGTAAATGTCCATACTCAATCGATACAGAGTTGATCCATTGCATGTAATGTGACATATTTATATTTGACATGACGATTTGTCAAGGATCAGTACGGTGTGGAGAAATGCAATTACGAGACGCATGCGCTCCGCACAGGAGACCTTGAGAGAGTGTGCAATATACTGAGTGTACAAATGGCTTTGTACACTTCTTACTGAGACCTGACACGGCACATAAGACATTGTAGTCTCATGATTATTTCTTTCTCAGTGAATATTCAATCATAGACAGGAAAACACAATTCACATTTTATTAATTCATTACCTATTGAATAATTTCCAAATACGTATAATTTTACTTACAAGTATTTTCCTGAAATTTGAGTTTTAAAGTGGGAATCTAACCTCAAACCATACCTATTAATGACACATTTTGATTAGTTGCATAAAACAGACATTTTTTAATTAGAAAATGATAAATACACCCAAATATCACTCCAAATTAGTGGTTTTGTTTGATATTTAGTTTTACTAAATGAGTATTTTTTTCTTACAATTATCATTAAAAATTAATAGGCATGTAAACATAATTACAATATAAAATATTACAAATGTTTTTATTATGCATTTATCATAGTGTATTATTGTTGCAATGAATAAAATGTTTCTTTTATTTACGATATTGTTTTATTCAATTATTTTTGTCCTCCTTTTCATTGTAAAAAAGTTGGTCACCTTACCTTATAGTACAAAACCATGAGGTCTCTGTTACAAACATTGAATCTTGACGACAGGTGATCACACATATTCTTGGCATCAAAGATGTCTTCATAGACCACATAAACTGTGCCGTAGTTTCAGGTATGTTTCCCACTCTGATTTTATAAATAGGTCTGTATTTCCCAAATATATCATACATTTCTTTTTTTTTTTTAAAGTGACAGAGACAGAGAGAGGAACAGACAGACAGGAAGGGAGAGAGATGAGAAGCATCAATTCTTCGTTGCAGCTTCTTAGTTGTTCATTGATTGCTTTCTCATATGTGCCTTAACCAAGGAGCTACAGCAGACCGAGGTGACCCCTTGCTCAAGCCAGTGACCTTAAACTCAGGCTGGTGAACCTTGCTCAAACCAGATGAGCTCACACTAGCGACCTCAGGGTTTCAAACCTGGGTCCTCGGCGTCCCAGTCCGATGCTTTATCCACTGCACCACCGCCTAGTCAAGCTATCATACATTTCTTTTTTTTTTTTTTTTTTTACAGAGACAGAGAGAGAGTCAGAGAGAGGTATAGACAGGGACAGACAGTCAGACACGGAGAGATGAGAAGCATCAATCATTAGTTTTTCGTTGCGCATTGCAATACCTTAATTGTTCATTGATTGCTTTCTCACATGTGCCTTGACCGCGGGCCTTCAGCAGACTGAGTAACCCCTTGCTGGACCTTGGGCTGAAGCTGGTGAGCTTTTGCTCAAACCAGATGAGCCCATGCTCAAGCTGGCGACCTCAGGGTCTCGAACCTGGGTCTTCCGCATCCCAGTCCAACGCTCTATCCACTGCGCCACCTCCCGGTCAGGCTATCATACATTTCTTTAGCTGTGATTTTGTAAGGCAAATTTCTTAGATACAAAATCCAGTTTACTTAGGGTGGAAGTCGAATGTTTGCCACCTTGGCTACTTGCATCACCATCTTGGCAGGCTGATGAGCTTAATGCCATAAATACCGGAATTTCTCCTTAGTCCTCTGGAGCTGGCTCAGCTTTGAGCTCAACACCACATCAGACACAGGAAATCCCCACCTACTGAATTCTAAATTTCAGTATCATATTTTTCTGTTTCAGAACTAGTTTTTTATGAATCCCAATTCCCTGTGAAACTCCTCTTATTTACTTTATGTTAGTTATTTTGAAGTCCATGTCTGATAGCTCTAGTATCTTCATCACTGGTGGGTCTGTCACCTCCCCCTCCCCCCAGTTCTGCTTCTCAGTATGCCTAGTAACTTGACTGTCAGGCACTGTGCATGGCAGAGTGGTGGAGTCAGGATGGTGTCTCCCTCCAGGGTGGGAAGCAGAGGGGCAGGCCGCCACAGGCCAGTCGGGGATCAGCTGAAACTGAGCCTGTCTGCAGTCCTTTTGAAGTCCAACCAACCTACCAGCAGCTTGCCCCAACTCCCAGAGTACCACCTCCAAAGGTCTCAGCTGAGAGTTTGGCATATTTTTTAGGGTCATTCCTCCTTGACAGGCCCTGGAAAATTCCCTAGCACCATGAAACTGCCAAAAATCCTGCTCTGCTTTTCAGCCACTTTCTGCTTCTCTTGCCTAAGAAATGTCATCAGCAAATACCTCGAGAGAAAACTACTGTTGTCAACTTCACTTTGTGGCCGCCTTCCTCGCAAGAATCCTGGCCCTAAAGTCCTAATGCCTCAGCAGGCCCAAACTCCCAGCTTGGTCTTCCCAGCCCTGCAAAATTGTGCGGAGCTCCTCTAGCTTCTCTGCCTCTTAGCTGCTACCTGTGCCCAGCCCCGAAGGGAAAAGCCAATGCAGGGAACAGGGCTTACCTCCTTGAGCTTGCTACTGAGTCGTGGCTGCTGGAGTGACTCTGCACACCTTCAAGCTGCTGCCTTCTGAATGATGGCTGGTTCGTCGAGTCCTCAGCAAGCAGTGGTCTACTATAAGCTACTCCATGGCCAGAAGCAGTCTATTTTCATCACCTGGAATTAGTCACTAAAATGGAGAGTTGGAAAGGATATGGGCTGATATAAGTAGGCAAGCTGGTTCAACTGGCATAGGCCATGTGGACATCTCTGAGCTACAAATGTCCTGCGCAGAGTTATTCAGCCAATGAGAAAGCCAGAAGGGACACAGCCCATTCCCTCTGCCCAACCAAGAGTCTCCAGGACAGAAGACCTCTGCAGGCTCATTGGAACCTTGTGGTATTTGTTCTCATCAGCCAAGTCCTAAGAGTGAAGATGGCACAGTGCCAACACATGGCAGTTTTTTATGCTGGAAGCTCATCCTACAGCTCCTCAGAGAACAGGAGCATCTGTGCTCAGGTCTATTACCTCACTACTAGAGTAGAAGTATTGCGGACTGTCCGTACTAGGGGGGCATCCTTTCTGGGGTCTCTGTCCCCTCGGCCAAACGGACAATGATAATTTCAGATGGGTAATGCTCGTTTCTGACAAGAACTGGACCCTCTTCAGCTGCGCTGGCTGTCCCCATTTAAGTGTGAGCATCTCACACAAGGTGAGCTGACTTGGTCCTCTCTGATAAATGAGTGGAGGGCAGGCTTCCTGGGCCCGTCTCCTCAGCCTCCATGTCCAAATCCTGGTAGGATAGAGGCATGTAACCAAGGGAGATAAAGGAGCACCCAAATTACAGCTCCTAACTGGAGGGATGGGCTCTCCATGGACTCAGGAGCCATCAGAGCAACAGTTAAGTAAGGCCTGGCCAGAAAGCAGAGGTCAGAACCACTCTGCCCTGTCATGGAGGTCCCAGGCAAAAGGCTGAAGATTGCTAGAGAGCAGACTCCAGAGTGGAACTGGCATGGGCTCATCTCCATGGAGAGAACTGTTCATGCCCAAGTACAGCTGGACCCTCATGTGGGCAAATGCAGTGGTGGGATTCAAATAATTTAACAACCGGCTCTCTGCCCCAATGACCATTTTAAGCACACACACAAAAAACAATATACCAAAAGGTAGTTTATTATTTCATGGATTTAATACTTAAATGAGAATGATAAAAGAGGTACACAAAACTAAATTATGAGCTTTAAAATGAAAAATGTTAAAGAACACCTGACAAAAAATAAATAAGACTGTTAAGACATTCCCATATTGCTTCTTCTTTTTTTTTTTTTTTCCCCAAAGCTGGAAACGGGGAGAGACAGTCAGACAGACTCCCGCATGCGCCCGACCGGGATCCACCCGGCACGCCCACCAGGGGCCACGCTCTGCCCACCAGGGGGCGATGCTCTGCCCCTCTGGGGCGTTGCTCTGCAGCGACCAGAGCCACTCTAGCGCCTGGGGCAGAGGCCAAGGAGCCATCCCCAGCGCCCGGGCCATCCCTGCTCCAATGGAGCCCTGGCCCGGGCCATCCCTGCTCCAATGGAGCCCTGGCTGCGGGAGGGGAAGAGAGAGACAGAGAGAAAGGAGAGGGGGAGGGTGGAGAAGCAAATGGGCGCTTCTCCTATGTGCCCTGGCCGGGAATTGAAACCGGGTCCCCCGCATGCCAGGCCGAGGCTCTACCAGGGCCCCATATTGCTTCTTGATGGGCATCCTCTCTTGCAATGTTTTCCACCTATGGACGTAATGAACATGACCACAGGTGCTTAGAATATGCTGTTGTGCAGATGAACGTTCCGAGTGAGGAATGTAATTGGTGATTTCCACATTGGGCGGCTGCCCAGGCGCCCACCTTAGAGAGAACCCTGATTACAGGTGCCATTTTAACAACCGGTTCCGATGGGGCTGAATCCCACCACTGCTCCCCACCCACAGGATGTCTCTGGAGCTAACGTCTCCCGAACTGCAGGCGTCCACCTGCGCTACTGCCTTTCCGCAAAGGAAGCTCTCCCGCCCTGTCGGGGCGCGGTGCTTCTCCAAAGACCCCTCCCTCCGTGTCCTCTTCGGCTCTGCAGGCAGGCGCGCTGCGAGGGCCGCCATGAGCACTTCCTGTGGGAACCGTGGGCCCACACTTTCAACTGAAAACTGCGGCGGTGTCCTGCACTCACTCCCCCTGACTTTCGCTCGCCTCTTAATAGACTTTGCCAGGCGCCGCTGCACCAGCAGATACAGATACGTCCCAGCCCTCTCGCCGCCGGGTCCGCAGAGCCCCGTCACGCTCCCCGGAAACGCTCTTTCCCGGGGTGCCTCGACCGCGGAGGAGTCTGGGAAGCAAATCTTTCGGACTGATCTGCGCCTGCGCGGGCACAATTCTGCACAGAGCAGCCGGGCAGCGCATGCGCAGGCCTTCGGCTTTCGGTTGAGAAGGTGTCCCGGCGGCGCGGGAGGTAGGAGGGGCTGGGCTTTGGGGCTAGGAGTCTACACCCGGGAGGAGGAGGTACAACCATCTCGGCCCTTTCTCGCTCTCCCGAGGGAGAAGATCCTTTCTCCCCCCCTCCAGGGGCGATGTAGAGGCAGAAGCCGCTCGTGGGTGGGGGAAGCTGGGGCTGCCGGAAGGGAGGAGAGGTAGGGGGATCCGGATACCCACGGAGTCACTGTCGGGGGCTCAGTCTGGTGACTGGAATTCGCTGTCCGAGTCCTTGGCAGCCCTCCCCCAGGGTGCGCCCCCTACCCGTTTCCCGTGTGTTACCGGGTTGAGGGGAGTGGGAGGGTCCGCCCCCCACCTGCCCATTCATTCCGCGTCTGCTGTGAGCCTGGCGCCGCGGTAGGTACAATGCTGAGTAGGACGAACCGCGGGCCCTATAGAAATTTGCGGTCCTGTACGACCCGCTACTTCCTTCAGTAAATATTGATTGAGTTCGTATTGGAGATGGACTGTTTTAGCAACAGAGATGTGGAGACTGTAGTATTGAGGCCGGAATTTGCTTATGCCGCACACATCCAACAGGATAAGATTCAGTTTGGTTAGCTTGACGTCCCAAGCGTTAGGACACTGATCTCTGCTTCTTCCTGAAGCCTTCTCTCATGCACCCCCACTTTATCTTAGCTCGGAATGTACCAAAGTCTTAGCAGTTAACTAAATAATTGTCGAGCACTCTTTTTTTTTTTTTTTTTTTTTTTTAACAGAGACAGAGATAGAGTCAGAGACAGGGACAGACAGGAACGGAGAGATGAGAAGCATCAATCAGTTTTTCGTTGCACGTTGCAACACCTTAGTTGTTCATTGATTGCTTTCTTATATGTGCCTTGACCGCTGGCCTTCAGCAAACCGAGTAACCTCTTGCTCGAGCCAGCGACCTTGGGTTTAAGCTGGTGAGCTTTTGCTCAAACCAGATGAGCCCACGCTTAAGCTGGAGACCTCGGAGTCTCGAACCTGGGTCTTCCGCATCCCAGTCCGACGCTCTATCCACTGTGTCACCACCTGGTCAGGTTGTTGAGCACTCTGTATAAGTAAGGTGCCTAAGTAATACGAAGTAAAATGGATGAATCTGTACCTTCAAATTATTTTTAAAGATGTATTAATTTTAGAGCGAGGAGACAGAGAAGGGGGGGGGCAGGAAGCATCACCTCGTAGTCTCTCTGTGCCTTGTCCTGGCAAGCCCCGAATTTCAAACCCGTGACCTCAGCCTTTCAGGTGGATGCTTTATCCGCTGTGCCACCACAGGGCAGGATCCTCCTCAGTTTTGAGTGTAGTAGGGTATATAATTAAGTAAATGAGTGAAAATATAAGAGCTGATGCCCTGGAACCATACTGTTTGGATTTGATCCCAGCCCTGCCACTTCCAAAGCTGTGTGAACTTGAGCCATTTCCTCATTCATGTTGATTCCTTACTATAGAGAAAGGATGGTAATAGATTCTACTGAATAGGATGGTTATAGGGATTAAATGAATTAGACTTGTAAAGCGATTGACCTGGTGCCGAGCATACAGTAAGCTTTCAATAAATGTTACCTATTACATATGATTGTAACTTGGGATAAGCCCTGTTGTGAAAACTATGATGAAAGAAAATAATAAGGATGGAGAGAGTGTACTTAAAGGAGAAGGGGAAACTTCTCAAAGAAGGTGACATGGAAGATGTGAATGAGACAGCCATGCTAAATAGATTCTGGGTCTGTGTGTCTGCCCAGCTCTGGAAAACTAGATGATTAATCGAATTACTGGGCAGTGAAGATTGCATTATTGAATTTGAAGTGAACTTTCTGCCATTGAGTCATTCAGTTTGATTTTCGAACCTATCAGGCCCAACCTTTGCATTTGGTCATCATTCTAGTCACCTGAGTTTGGAGAGCCCTTGCTAGGGTAAAAGGATGGAGAAAGTGGCCTTTTTTTTTTTTTTTTTTTTTTTTTTTTAAGTGAGAAAAGGGAAGATAAAGAGACAGACTTCTGCATGCACCATGAGCGGGAGCCACCCAGCGCTCCCCGGGCTGGAGTATGCTCAAATCAACCAAGCTATCCTTAGTGCCTGAGGCCAATGCTTGGACCAAACCAAGCTATCCTCAGCGCCTGGGGCTGTTGCTTGAACCAGTCAAGCCACTGGCTGCGAGAAGGGAAGAGAGAAAGACAGGGGAGAGGGAGAAGAGAAGCAGATGGATGCTTCTCATATGTGCCCTGACCGGGAATTGAACCTGAGACATTCACACACCAGGCTGACCCTTTATCCACAAAGCCAACTGGCCAGGGACAAAGTGGTCTCTTTTTGACTTGGAAAAATAGATTTTATCAGTGAAGGATGAGCCTCCTGTGTTCTTATCTTTTCTTTGTTCCTGTATCCTGAGTGTCCAAGAGCAAATTCATTCACACTTTCTCTCTGTGTGTCTCTGTCTCTCTCATTACATTGACCGCTGATAGAGTCTCTGGTAGCTGGAGGCCTTGGACCAGCATAGACCTAAGAAATACTTTTTCTGGATTTGGGAGTCATCATGTTTTAGTGGTGACATCCCCTCATGGGATTAATTCCCTAGGCTTCAGCAAAAACAATACTCTTCCAAGATACCCAGATTTTTCTGCCTGTGAAAGACCATGCTTTGATGGGTTTCTAGACACCCCCAGCCCGCATTGTGTTGTGATGTCCTATAGGATGATGGGTCTGTATTAAATAGGCTTTACCTGAGTTTTGACAGAGGTATTGTTACTCCCATACTCTACATGATCTTATACCTTCCTGAAAGAAATGGCATAAAATGACAGTATCTGTCTAATTACACTTAAATGCTTTTGTTTTTCCACAGATGTGAAAGAACCAAATATACTTGATCACCATGGAGATCTTGGAGAATAACTTGAACACCAAGTTCATATGTATTCTATCTCAGAGGCATCTATTGGACAACAAAACCTCTCAGATGTGAACTTTAACAGAGGGAAGCTTTAAACATGCTGTTTAACACAGGCTCAATTTGAAGAAAAACATTTAAAATCATTATGGAGGGGGAAACAGTACTTTTTGCTCAATTTTGCATGCTCTCCAGGTATCTCAGTGAGAAGTAGAGAGGAGCCCTAATGAAGTTGTGGTTCTGAATGAGGCCCAGCTAGGCTCATTCTTGAGCCCCCAGACTGACCCTCACACCTCTGAAAACCAGCTTAAAAGCTTTCAAACTCACCAGATGATGGATGAGTCAGATGATGATTTTAAGGAACTATGTGCCAGTTTTTTCCAAAGGGTGAAAAAGAATGGCACTAAGGAAGCGTCAGGGGCAAGGAAGACACAGAAGGCTTCAAACAGCATTCAGATAACAAGCAAACTGGAAAGGACTAAACAAACTGCTACTAAGAGCAAAACCCTGCAACGCCCCAGGGAGAAGAAAACTCGATCTGGCAGCCAGGCCACGAGGACCAGAAAGCAAGGGGTACCCAAGTGGCAGGAGAGTGAACCAGCTCCCCCTGAGAATGGGGAGGGAAGGGGGACTGCTTCCGCTGGGCTCTGGGAGAGCAGATGGAGCACCCAGACAGGTGACCCAGCTGGAATCACTGCCAGGGCTTCCGGAGAAGAAACCAAAGGTGATTTGTACTGTTTTAAACTAAGAGTCGGACAATTTTCTGTAAAGGGCCAGGTAGTAAATTCTTTTGGCTCTGTAAGCCATACAGTCTCTGTCACAACTCCTCAGTCCCCTAGACAAGATGTAAGTGAACGAGCAGTGTTCCAACAAACCTTCATTTACAAGAACAGGCACCCAGCCTAAGGACCACAGTTTGCCAACTCCTGTTTTAAATAATAATCATAAAAAATATATAACCCCTGTTTGAATTTTCCACATGATTATGTTTGGAGCCCTCTTCTCTTTCTGTTTCCTATTATTGTTTACATTATATAGTGGACACGAGTTACGTGAACTTGAAAATAATGCTGCTTCCCCCATTTTCTCACATCTATTCTATAGTGGGTGCCATGTGGGTTTGAGTTCCAGGAGAATCTTTAATCCTTCCTTTCTCGTCCAGTTACCGTTTTTTTTTTTTTATTCATTTGTTTAAAGCAGCTTCCTTACTCTGCTGCCCTTGATGTGCTAAACCATATGCCTAGTGTACTTTCTTCATGCACAGCTGAAAACCAGCCTTGCATATATAATAATACAGCACAAGGTTTTTGGGCTCCTGAGTTCTGTTTCTAAATTTTTCTTACCTTCACTTCCTGATCTTAAATAATATTTTTTACCCAATGTGGTCAGCATAACTTCTCAGTGGAGTGGTTGGTGGTGAAGACTTAGCTCCCAGAGACTGTTGTGAGGCTTCAGTAGTGTAGTAGTGTTGAAATATTGTTTCAAGCTTCCCCTGAGAGTTGAGTGAAAGGTATACATGATTTCCCCCACACATATCTGCAAAATTGACATATGACTCCAAGGGCTTCATGGAACTCCACTAGAGGCCATCTGAGGACACCGAGTTAAAGGAAACTCTTGACATAGAAAGATATAAATGTTTTTCATTAATATTTATTTAATAACGGCTTTATAGAGATATTCATGTTCTGTAAAATTCACTCTTAAAGTATACAGTTCAATGGTTTTAGTATATTCTAAGTTGTGCAATCATCGCCACTACCTAATTTTAGAACATTTTCATCACCCCCAAAATAAACCCTGTGCTCATTAGCAGTCACTCTCCTGTCATAGATCTTTATAAAGGTACGTTTATATGAGCACAAACAGTGAGGTTACCAAAAACAATCAGTCCTATTCACACTTGAGAGTTAAATCTAAACTCTAAATTAGTTGGTGAAGGACCTCTTTGAAACTTGGGTCTAACCTGTATTTGGTGGAAAGTCTTGTTTCTCGAGCTGGAACAGACGCATGTGAATATTTTGCTCTGCAGAGGCTGCTCCTAACAGCGACTCCCAGCACTGTCCCGGTCTGACCGCCGTGGTGCCCAGTCCCTCCAAACCGCGTGCTGCGGAACTGGTCCTGCAGCGAATGCAGCAGTTCAAGAGAGCAGACCCCGAGCGTTTGCAGCATGCTTCAGAAGGGTGCTCCCGCCAGGCTGCGCTAGAAGGAAACGTTCTGAAGGACCCTGGCGATGCTACGATGGCAGGGAATGGTATGATGGGAGTTTTCTGTCTTCCCAACAGGAATAAGTTCTAACTGGAGGGAAGGAGCAGGAAGCAGCCAACCTTCATTGTGTTTCTGTGGAAGGTGGGCTCTCGCCGGCTTGGGCGTTCTGCCTTTGCCACTTCGTGTATCTGGCCACAGACTGAACGGTCCCTTGGGTCATTTCTGACTTACGTCTCTTTGACGATGTACCTCTTCCTCTTTTTTTTCTTTTGTTTTTTTGTTTTTCTCCTGTATTTTTCTGAAGCCGGAAACGGGGAGAGACAGTCAGACAGACTCCTGCATGCGCCCGACCGGGATCCACCCGGCATGCCCACCAGGGGGCGACGCTCTGCCCACCAGGGGGCGATGCTCTGCCCATCCGGGGCGTCGCTCTGTTGCGACCAGAGCCACTCTAGCGCCTGGGGCAGAGGCACAGGAGCCATCCCCAGCGCCTGTGCCATCTTTGCTCCAGTGGAGCCTCTGCTGCAGGAGGGGAAGAGAGAGACAGAGAGGAAGGAGAGGGGGAGGGGTGGAGAAGCAGATGGGCGCTTCTCCTGTGTGCCCTGGCTGGGAATCGAACCCCGGACTTCTGCACGCCAGGTCGACGCTCTACCGCTGAGCCAACCGGCCAGGGCCCCTCTTCCTCTTGTTTAAATTTTGACTTTTTATTTTGCATTTTTTCCATGCAGAAAAGTAAAATATATATGACAACAAATCCGCTGTATCCTCAGCCTGGGTTTAACGGTTGTTAACATTTGCCATCTATTTTTTTGTCTCTATAAATATACGTGTTTCTGTACTATATGAAAGTAAGTTATGTACATCATTATCCTTTACCTCTGGATTCTCTTCATAACCATTACCACAGTAATTCCATATTATTTCCTGGTGTCCAGTTCATATTCACATTTCCCCAGCTGTCTCAAGGGTAGCTTTTGTAGCTGGTTTCTGAGTATTTGTCAGAACCGTCAGTTTGCACACTGCATATGACTATAGCCAGTATAAGGTCTAAACTCAAGAACAGTCCCTGTGTCTTGTTTTGTTCTGTTTTTTTTTTAATGACTTTTTTTGAAGAGTCCAGGATAATTGTCTTTTAGCATTTGCCACTTTCTGGATTTGCTTGATTGTTTCTTCATGATGTCATTTAACCCCTTCCTGCAACCCCTGAGCTGCACTACACTGAGTAAACCAGAGGATTCATTGGCTCCAGGTTAAACAGTTTGGCAACAGCGCTTTGCAGGATTTACACCACCCTGAGAAGCGCGTCATGTCTGGTGGTTCTATTCTTCATCCCCTGAACAATAGGAATCCTCATCTTGGATGCAAATATAAAGAAGGGAAAGAAAGGAAGAAACTGTTGACAGACCTACAGCTAATGACCATGTAGTGTCTGGTATTGCATTTGCAGATCTCACCTCAGGAGCACTGACCATTCTCAGGCTACTCTGAAGGTCCACACAGGGAGCGAGGTGACATCTGCCCTGGCATCAGACCTTGAGCACCCAAAGGGTACAAAGGAGTTGCTCAGCCAGTGTGTGAGTCCAGCACCTCCCCTACATGTGACTCAGTTGCTCCCATATATCCTTTTTTAAAATTTATTGATTCTAGAGAGAAGAAGGGAGAGAGAAACATTGATTTGTTTTACTTATTTATGCTTTCATTGGTTGGTACTTGTATGTGTCCTAACAATCGAACCCACAACCTTGGCATATTGGGATAGTACTGTAGCCAACTGAGCTATCTGGTCAGGGCTGCTTCCATATATCTGCTCATCATACCCAGTAATACTCAACTGCTTTGCTTAAAAAGAAGAAGAAGAAAAGGAAAGAAAATAGGGAATTAAAATAAAGCAGGATGCTTTACTGGCTTTGGTAGAAAGAGTGATATAGGCCATTAAATATCCAAGAACTGAGGAGTCATGTTTTCAGAACGTATCCTTCGTGAACACCAAGGGTCTGCTCCAGCAGTATCAGACGTGACGGGGTAGCAGAGGTGGGCGTGGCTACCTGGGAGCCATCTCAAGCTATTTCACTCTGACCTGGTTCTTCTGCTCTGGGCAGTAAAGGTCATAGCAATAGGAAAGGTTGAACTTTGAAGAGAAAACTTAGATTTGTTGGGGTAGGAGTCTTATAAACCTGGCATGTCCAAGACAGCTGACTTTAGAAGAAATGGGAAAACTGAAAGGAAAGTTCTCCAGGACTTGATACTCAAAAGAGTGGTCCTGGACCACCAGTATCAATGAGCCTCACCTGGGTGTTGTTAGAAATGCAGGACCTGACCTGACCAGGTGGTGGTGCAGTGGATAGAGCATCTACTTGGGATACTGATGACCCAGGGTCACCGGCTTAAGCGTGGGATCACAGACATGACCCATGATCACTGGCCGGAAGCCCAATGTTGCTGGCTTAAGTCCAAGGTTGCTGGCTTGAGCAAGAGGTCACCGGCTCAGCTGGAGCCCCACTCCTACCCTGTCAAGGCACATATGAGAAATCAATCAATGAACAACTAAAGTGCTGCAACTACAAGTTGATGCTTCTCATCTCTCTCCCTTCCTGTCTGTCTCTCACTCGCTTAAAAAAAATGCAGGGTCTCAGGATCCACCTAGACCTCTATAACGTGAACCTTCATTTTAGGTAGGTCCCCAGGTGATTTTTACATACCTTAAAGTTTGAGACGTACTGTTCTAGGGGCCCTGTGTAGTGCCCCACTTTACTGGATGGTGCCCGGCATGAGGCAGGATAGCGCCCCTGCTCTGGGAGATCTGACACGTGCAGAGGTCTGAAGATGAGCTCATGCCCATGGCTCTGTGTGCCTCTCCACAGGGTCTGGGGCCTGGCTTCCTGCCACAGACAGCGACACTGCAGTGGCACTGGCCCTGCAGCAGGAGTTTGGTCAGGAACGAGCCTCCTCACATGAAGACGGCCTGGAGGAGAAGGGTCTGTTCTTCTGCCAGATCTGTCAGAAGAACCTCTCGGCTATGAACCCCACGCGGCGGGAGCAGCACGTGAATCGGTAGGAGCGGCTCCGCTGTCACTGTTCCTGTGGGTGTGACCTGAGCCAGGGAACCCTGTGGCTGTAATGGCAATCTTGAGATACCTTACTGTGACAGCACCTCAGTGTTGGTATCAAGCTGCTCTTGCTTTTTATTTATTTATTTTTTATTGTATTTTTCTGAAGCTGGAAACGGGGAGAGACAGACAGACTCCCGCATGCGCCTGACCGGGATCCACTCGGCACGCCCACCAGGGGGTGATGCTCTGCCCCTCCGGGGCATCGCTCTGCTGCGACCAGAGCCACTCCAGTGCCTGGGGCAGAGGCCAAGGAGCCATCCCCAGCGCCCGGGCCATCTTTGCTCCAATGGAGCCTTGGCTGCGGGAGGGGAAGAGAGAGACAGAGAGGAAGGAGGGGGGGT
Source organism: Saccopteryx bilineata (assembly GCF_036850765.1). Classification (NCBI taxonomy): domain Eukaryota; kingdom Metazoa; phylum Chordata; class Mammalia; order Chiroptera; family Emballonuridae; genus Saccopteryx; species Saccopteryx bilineata. The sequence continues at coordinate 286,551,380 of NC_089493.1, forward strand.
AGAGAAGCAAATGGGCGCTTCTCCTATGTGCCCTGGCCGGGAATCAAACCCGGGTCCCCCGCATGCCAGGCCGACGCTCTACCACTGAGCCAACTGGCCAGGGCCTGCTCTTGCTTTTTATTAACAGCTTTGTTGAGATATAATTCACACACCATACGGTTCACCCCTTTAGAGTAAACAATTCAATGGCTTCATTTAGTAATGTTCACAGTTATGCAACCATCACCCCAATCAGTTTTAGAATATTTTCATCACCCCGAAAAGGGAACTTGTGCCCATTAGCACTGGCTTACCATTCCTCCTCCCCCCAGCCCCTGGCAACTGCTAATCCGCTTTCTATCTCTCGATTTGCCTGTTCTGGATGTAAGTAGAATCAAACACTATGTGGCCTTCTGTGTCTGGCTTCTTCACTCGGCGTCGTATTTTCAGGGCTCACCCATGTTGTAGCATGTGTCAGTGCTTGAAGTGCTTTATGGCTGAATAATATTCCATCGTATGGATGGACTACATCTTGTTTATCTGCTCACCCACTGATGGACATTGTGTTGTTTCCACCGTTTGGAGAGTGTGAATAGAGCTTCTATGAACATGCATTTCATGAGTTTGCTTAAGTGTCTGTTTTCAGTTCTTTTGGGAATATACTCAGTAGTGGAACTTCTAGATCATACGGTGACTCCGTGCTTATGTTTAATCTGTCCTCGCTTTCTTCGGTCACCTTTGCTAACAGATACCTAAACTCCGTGTCTGGAGGCTGACTACAGGCTGTGTGGAGGAACAAGGTTTGGGGGAACAAGGTGTGGCCCCCAACATGTCCACGTAGCTGTGGATCCATGTTTGCTTCGATTCACATTACCAGGGAAGGTGGTTCTCCTGTGTTTACTGTCCTCCCTCAGGTGCTTGGATGAGGCTGAAAAGGCACTGAGACCCTCTGCACCTCAAATCCCTGAATGTCCAATTTGTGGCAAGCCATTTCTCACCCCAAAGAGCAGAATCAATCATTTGAAACAGTGTGCGGTGAAGATGGAGGTCGGCCCCCAGCTCCTGCTCCAGGCCGTGCGGCTGCAGGCGGCTCAGCCCGCGGGGGCCTGCGGCAGGCTGGCTCACGCGTCCAGGTGAGTCAAGTGAAACAGAGACAAGCAGAGAAGTACTCTGACTTGTTTAAACATAAAGCCATCTGTGGTGTCAGAGGACAATAGGCCCTCTTTGATTCTGGAAATGAAAGATACGAGGAGGAAATCAGTCATGGTCTCCACAGGGATTGAGGACGGCACTAATTCTGCATCCCGGAAGGCTTTGAAATGGCCCGCGTGAGCGTGGGTCTGTCTGTGGAAGTGACTGTTGGACTGCTTTCCGTGAGGTCCTTCCTCCGGAGAGCTTTTCACTCCGCATCCTGTGGGCCCTGCCTGTGGAGCAGCCGGGAATTCGGAAGTTCACTAGACCACATTTATTTTGTGTGAGGTGCAGCCTCACCATCTCCGTGTAGTCGGTTTTCATGCTGATAATACAGATTACTCAGCAGAGTTCAAAGAGTTGGTGAGACAGAACCACAGGCCTTTAAAAAAATATTTGCATGAATTAGATCTTAAGCGTTAAAATAGGCTGTGCTGATGACACAAGTCTTGAGCATGCAAACCACAGGCACAGAGGTGGCAGAGGGTGGCTTGGCGCCACATACCCCTGCATTATAGGGAACACAGGCGGCGTGGGCCCCGGACTGATGCAGGTTTGGGATTTCTTTCCTTGGACAGCTTTCAAGAACAAAGGGAAGCCCTGGCTGGGTAGCTTAGTTGGTTAGAACATCGTCCTGATACACCAAGGTTGCGGGTTTGATCCGCAGTTAGGACACATATAAGAGTCAACCAATACGTGCTTAAGTGAGTAGAACAACAAAATCGATGTCTCTTTCTATTGATCTCTCTTCCTTCTTCTCTGTCTCTAAAATCAATTAAAAATAAAAAAGCAAAGGGAATGCCATGGACGGTTTGTTTTCCTGGCCACTGCCTGGCACACGGGCCCTGGGCCTGTGAGCTGGGTCATTGCTGAGATGGGGGCAGAGGCTGAGTCTTCGCGGGTGAGCCGGTCTGCCTTCTAGCACGTCCGCACTACCCTCGTGGACTTGGAGGCCTTAAGGCTGAGAACGGACCTTACCGAAGCCATCGCTTGCCTTTTGGCAGGACCACGCTGAAACTACCTGCTCAGATAAAATGTACGTGCTTTTTAAATAACTCCCATGAAGTGAAACAAGGTGTGTGAAGGGCCTCCTAGAAGGTTGTTAGAGTAGAAAGCAAAAATGGACGCCTCACTGAGGGGTCCTCACTTAGGGCCTCCCTTGCCCTGAGGCCAAGCCTGGGGTGTTTGGAACTCAGGTAGGCAGGCCTCCCTGGCCAGGGCACTTGGGCTGCTCAGAGTACCCCACCTGTCCCTGAACCCCTCGCCTGCTTCCATCTGGACCCAGGCCTGCCAGAGGTCCAGCCTACACAGCGGCAGGGCCCCGCATGTTAGGGTGGCTCCTTTTCCTCTTGGAAGCTCTGGTTATCTATCGTGTAGGGTTCCCAGGAAGTTAGAACTGAATCAGGGCTTGCTTGGATCTTCCAAGACGATGCCTGGCCCAGTGGAGGGCATGAGCTTTTGTGAAGGTCAGAGGCGCTCAGAATGCCCTACAGCTGAGGGAGCGTGATCTGAAGGCTGCCCCAGCTCCGTTCCCACCGGTACCCTTCTACTTGCCCAGCCTCAGGAGTCAGCAGGCAGTCTAGGTTCTCTCGGCCAGAAAATCTTTCAGTCAATCTCCGAGCCAAATGAGTTGCTACATGATAGCCTCTTAGGCCACTGGCCACATTGGTGGCCCAAGCTGAGAGGCTTCCCTTCCGGCCTTGGGCAGAGGCACTGCCCTGCAGCCCCTGCAGGAGGGAAGGGTCCTTTCATGGCCGGCGTGTCCATGGTCGCCTAGGTGGCATCTGAAGAATCGATGGGCAGTTGGTGGAATCCAGGGTGCCGACTTGGAGCTGTTGAGTGTTGACGCCACTACATGGGTCTGGCCACATCTGGGGTGTGCAGGTACCAGTGGTGGCATTGTACAGCCACCAAGAACCCGGCTGGGCAGGATCACACAGAAGACCCCAGACCCTTCTGTGTCTCGATTGCGCCGGACTTTTGGCCTAGGTTCGTATGCGCTTACATGAGTCACAAAATGAGGATTGTGAATTCCCGGAGCACTCGAGGCCGCTGTCTGATAAGTCCACATTTACCCTTTCTCTTCCCCACAGAGGAGAAGGGGTCCAGCTCTCTGGTCTAGTGGGGACCGCCTCCGAACAGGAAGTGCTCGCACCTCTGGCGTCACTAACCTTTCTGTTTGGCTGCCCTTAAAGCTTCAGTAATCATGGTGGAGGTCTGAAGCGGAAGGGAGCCCCCAGAAAGAAGGAGCCACAGAAGCGGCAGAAGGTCAGTGAGCACGAGGTGCTGTCTGAGGACCTGCTGGTGGCCATGGCTCTGTCCAGGTCTGAGCTGGAACAGGAGGCTGTGTCTGCGGAGCTCACGCCGGGAACTGCTTTTTCTGAGAGGACCAGGCTGTCAGCAGGTATGTGTGACCACAGTGGTGGCTTCAGGGGCCTCACCGTGCTGCCTCTGGCTAAAGTTACCTCTGGCCCTCAGGCTGTGCGGGTGGCCCTGGTACTGACTCCCACTTCTGTTTCTCTCTAGAGAAGAAGAGTCGCAAAAAGAAAGCGCCCCCTCTCCCACCCCAGCTGTTAGTCCAGGACTCGGAGACCACGGGGAGACAGATCGAGGATCGTGTGGCCCAGCTCTTTGCACAGGAAGAAGCGGAGTTGCCCAGCACGCCACCACTTCCTGAAAGCAGGCTTTTAAAGGAAGAGCTGGGAAAGGCCAGCAGTTGTCTTCAGCCACCTGAAAGGAAGCAGAACTTTCTGTGGGAAGGCAGTGCCCTGACTGGAGCCTGCACTTTGGAATCCTTCTATACAGCAAGCCTGGTGCCTCCCATGGTGCCCCAGTCCACCAAGGTGCACCCCCTTCCGACACATGTGGGCGGGCGCTGGGGACGGGTTGGCAGCTCCAGGATTATAGCACTGGGAGTTAACAGCTGGGGGACAGAAAGTTCTAGAAAGAGCAGAGGGGAAGAGAGAAAGCCTAGGGGTGTCAGTTACAGGGTGTTTCTCTTTGCAATGTCTAGATGGCTCTCTTGGTAAGAATAGGGAGGACCAGCCCTGGCCAGGTTGCTCAGTGGATAAAGCATCGATTCAATGTACCAGGGGTCGGGGGTTCGACTCTGAGTCAGGGTACCTACGAGAAGCAGTCAATGAGTATACAACTAGATGGAACTAAGTGAAACAACTAGTTGATGCTTCTTTCTTGATCTCTCTCCCTTCTCTCCACTCTCAAATCATTAGAAAAAAAAAAGACAGGACCTGGAGAGTTTGTTTAAAATGCAGAGTTCCAGGCGCCACCCCCAGGCGTCTGACAGGATTTGCCTGTGATGGCCCAGGAGCCTGGCAAAGCCGATGCAGGTGGTCTGAGAGTTGGTACTCGCTTGAGGCCATTTAGATGACATTAGGAGAATGGGGCTCCCAGGGATCTTTCTGCAGGTGTGGATGCCACAGGCATGGCCTCTGCCATGATAGAGGCCGGCTGACATAGTGATGAAGAGAAGCTTCCCAGGGTCGCTCTGGGCTGTGGCTGGTACCTTCGGGGACTGCCTGGGTGGTGGCTGCTATGGCAGCCACAAGATCATTCTGGCTTCCGACTTCTTTCAGGGTCTCACACAGGAGCCCATGCTGCCACCAGTGTCACCTGATCGGCCACAGCCAGACGTGTGCATGCCACCTGCCCTCCATAGCACCTGTCCCAGGAACCAGTTGCCCTCTGCCAGCCAAAAGGAATACCAGGCCCTGCAGGACCTCATGGACCTGGCAAGAGAGGGGCTGAGTGTCAGCCCATTGCCCTGCCCTGGGGGGAATACAGGTGAGACACAGTACGGGGCACCTGGACCCTCGCCTCCCCGTGACCCAGACCACGGAGGCCGCTCAGATCTGCGGTTCCCTGGCTCATCCCCGTATGATGGGAGAAAGGCAGTCTCTGTAGGGGCTTTCTTTTTCTTCTCAAAAATAAATGTGACACAGGTAAGTTCATCACCATTTCCTAAACTTTAACCAAGGACAGAACAAGTGATCTGTGGGCTAATTCTGTTTATTTCAGTGCTGTGTCCCTCTCTGTTGGGAGGGGTAGTGGTAAGAGTGGTGTGTGGGCATCACTTTCACTAAAGAAGTCCCAGATAATAATCACTTCCTAGGCGCCTCTGGGGTCAGCTCAACCCCCAGTTCATGCCTTTTCCCTGGAGGCCGACGTTGCCAGGAGGTGATTTTTCTTTTTAACCAGTGAATCCTTCTTTCAGGGATGGATCTGTTGCCTGATGGCCTTCCCCTGACTGGGTTTGTCCTGCCTCCCGAGGAGCAGCACTTGGACACGGGCAGCCAGGCTTCGGTAAGGACCCCTCTGTGGGGCCTGGCCCTGCTCCGCTCTGCAGTGTTGGCTGCCGGGGCTTGTCGTACATTCAGTGGGGTCAGCTCACCGGCCTTCAGGCCCTTGCAGGAGTCCACTGGTCCCGCTGACAGTATTTGAGCTGAGCCAGGCAAAAGCCCACAGGAGCCTCCTGTCCTCTGTCAGGGCTCCACCATGAGGCTTTGTCTCTTTTGTCACTGAACATGGGGGGTAGCTCATTCTCCCAGCCCTGGGGCCTGCTCTGCCTGAAGCCCAGAGGAACCACCAGCACTCTGTGCGGTCACCTCATTCAGCTGACTGCTCTGTTTACTCGCTTCTCAGAGTTTCATTCATTCACTCTGGGCTCACTGTGTCCTCCACCGTGGGTCATGGGCTGGCCTCCCCCAACAGTTCATGTTCTGTGTTGGTGATGAATTGGGTGAAAAGGGGGTTTCCATTAGCGTGTACATCACCCCATTAGTATATCAGTGTCACTCCAAGTTTCCTGGTGACCATGGCACACAGAGAAAGGCCTTAGACCTCCTTTCAGCCCAGTGCCTGAATCGAGTAGACTGGGGTCCTCATCTGTTATTCCGGGATGGTAAGTTTCTTCACGGGGCCACCAACAGTGAGTGTGGAACACTTGGCCTGGCACACAGCGCTCAGCAGCTACCACTGCTGCAGCTCCATCTTTGTTAGAGCAGCCATGCCCCTCCACGTGCGGGCCCCTCCCACTTTAGGCCAGGAAACTCGGTGATGAGAATTGGAGAAAGTTAGTGTATGGCTTGCTGTTCCATGCCACTGCGTGACTTAAGGTGACTTACAGCTGCAACCCAATGGAGGTTCTCCGTTGAGAGGACTGAGAGGGTCCCACCTGGCCACCTCAGCACCATCCCAGTTGGGGAACTGGCACAGTTAGAGAGGTGAGTGACCGGTGGCAGTAACAGCTCTCCTGTTCCAGCTCGCCCTCAGTCTGCTGGCTGCCGACTTCAGTGCCATGGTCAATAACCCACAGCTGAGTGACGTCCAGTTTCAGACGGACAGCGGGGAGGTGCTGTATGCCCACAAGTTCGTGCTTTATGCCCGGTGCCCGCTTCTCATTCACTATGTAAGTGCACGGCGAGCGCGCTGTGCCCGAGCCCTCCATCCCCCTCAAGCCTGTCTCTCTCACCCCCGCCCTGCCTTCGTCCTTCTCTGCTTTCTCCTGTTCCTCACCGCTCTGCCCAGGCTCTCTCTCCGTCTCCCTGCCCCCTGCCCCCCCCAGCCGCCTCACTCCCCCCACTCTCACCCCTCTCCCCTTCTGCCCGCCTCCCACTGCTTTCAACGTTTTCCCCCAATTTGGTGCCATAATGGTTACATTTTTGTGGAGAAGACATGTTTGAGATTAGAAAGTGCTATGAGGAAATGAGTTCAGGATTGGGAAACATCAGCTTTCTTGTTCTGTTGAATAAAAATCCTTTTCCCTCCAGAATTGTTTCTTTTTTCTCTATTTGTGTAATTATGAAGACTAATCATCGATGTCTTTAAAGTTGAGCTGATGACAGATATCTCCGTGTTGACCTGTGTTTGACTTGAATACTGTGTTGTTGGAATCCAAGAAACTGCTGTAGTCACTCAGAAAGTTCTAGTGCCTTTGATATGTCTGTCAGGAGGGAATCAACTAGGTTCTTGAACATCTACTCCTGATTTGATTTTGAAAAGTTTTATGCAGAATTTATGGTCAACAAAATGGAGCGACACTGGCTAATGCTTGTGCCCATGCTGAGGCTGTTTGTAACTTAGAGACTGACAGGAGCCACCCAGCCCCCAGGCCATCTGCGTTGTCCCAAGTCATGACTGTCCAGGAGTAAACCTTCTATACTTTATTTCACCCTCAGGTGAACAGCGAAGGGTTCTTTGCTGCAGAAGATGGCGACCTAAGGACCCAGCGCGTCCTGCTGAGTGACGTGAGCACCGAGGCTGCCCGTGCGTTCCTGCGCTATCTCTACACTGCCAACCCCGGCCTGCCTCCCCAGCTGGTCCCAGACCTGAGCTCCCTGGCCTGCAGGTCAGCACTGTCCTTTCCATTTACTTCATGGCCTCGGACATGAACTGACAGGTTACTGGGGTACTGGCTCATGGGAGGATCAGGGCTGGGGCCTTTCTACACCTTCTAATCCCAGGGTTATGCCCAGTGGTGACTTTGAGCAAGGTGTATTGATAGGTGTCTGGCCAGAAATGGACTCTTGCAGGAGAACTGAGTGCTGTTTAAAGAGTCCTCTGTCAAGTCCTGTGGCTTTAGCTCCCTGGGCATGATGAGAGGGTGGCCCTCCGCCTCCGCCATCCCTAAACACCTGCTCCCCGATGGTCCCAGCACTGAGGCTGGACAACAGCAGGCCTCTCCCAGCCCCAGAAACAGAAAGTAGAGAGGAGGCATAGTCCAAGCCCCGTGAATCTGCACCAGCCAGCCTTATCCACACCCAATATCTCAGAAGAGGTGACAGGTAGCTCAAAAGAAGAAAAAAAAAAAAAGAAAGCATTTTACCTCCTGACAAGATGTGAGGGCTTCTGGGATTTTTTTAAAAAAGGAAACAAACCTTATTTATTCAAGGAAAGGATTGGCTCAGCCTCTAGAGCGGGGGTCCCCAAACTTTTACACAGGGGCCAGCTCACTGTCCCTCAGACCGGTGGAGGGCCCGACTATAAAAAAAACTATGAACAAATCCCTATGCACACTGCACATATCTTATTTTAAAGTAAAAAAACAAAACGGGAACAAATACAATATTTAAAATAAAGAACAAGTAAATTTAAATCAACAAACTGACCAGTATTTCAATGGGAACTATGCTCCTCTCACTGACCACCAATGAAAGAGGTGCCCCTTCCAGAAGTGCGGCGGGGACCGTATAAATGACCTCAGGGGGCCGCATGTGGTGTAGTTTGGGGACCCCTACTCTAGGGTTTTAAGTGTGCCGATTAGACCACAGAGCCTTCAGTCAGGTGGCAGGCTGGTGTACTCCTCGGCCTGGGTGACCTGCGACAGGGTTAGTCTGCTTTGGTGTGCATCAGTCACAACACTGGGTGAGTTTCAAGGCAGCACGTGCTCCCCGGTTCTGCAGCGCCGCCAGTTGTTGTCCTCGGCTCAGCCTGACAGTCACTATCACGTGTGCACAGTGGAGTTAGTGAGCCCTGCCTTCAAGTCCCACAAGTCTCTGTTTTGTTTTTTGTTTTTATTACTTATTTTTTGGTATTTTTCTGAAGTGAAAAGCGGGGAGGTAGAAAGACTCCCACATGTGCCTGACCAGGATCCACCTGGCATGCCCACCAGGGGGCGATGCTTTGCCCCTCTGGGCCGTTGCTCTGTTGCAACTGGAGCCATTCTAGCGCCTGAGGCAGAGGCCATGGAGCCATCCTCAGCACCTGAGGCAGAAGCCATGGAGCTATCCTCAGTGCCCGGGGCCAATTTTGCTCCAGTGGAACCTTGGCTGCGGGAGGGGAAGAGAGAGATAGAGAGGAAGGAGAGGGGGAGGGGTGGAGAAGCAGATGGGCGCTTCTCCTATGTACCCTGGCCGGGAATCGAACCCAGGACTTCCACACGCCAGGCTGACACTCTACTGCTGAGCCAACTGGCCAGGGCTACAAGTCTCTATTTTTAGAGCTGAGTGGCCGGGGCTGGTGCACATGAACCCTGGTTGCAGGTGGGCAGGGAGAAGACCGAGACTGAGCCGTGGTTGTTCCTCTGGGAGGACTTCTGCTCCAGACCTGGCCTGGCCGGGCGCCCAGTTCGCAGCCGCCATCAGGATGGTGATGAGACATGGCGTTTCCTGTTGCAGGTTTGGTGTGAGCAAGCTTGTTCACCTGTGTGAACAAGCGTCCGTCTTGATGGATTCAGAGGGCACACCGCAGAAGGAGAAGGAAGATGAGGATTGTGAAAGCAGAGCAGAGAATTTCCAAGAACTCTTGAGGTCAATGTGGGTAGATGAAGAGGAGGACGCAGAAGCCTTGCTAAAACCCGAGGCCCTCGGAGGAGATGGAGAAAAGGTCAATGAAGCAGAAATGGAAGAAATTTATGAATTCGCAGCTAGTCAGCGAAAGCTGCTCCAGGAGGAAAGTGCCCCAGAGGTTGAGGAAACCAAGCAGCTTGAGGACGGTCCGGGCTCCGGACAGATCCTAGCAGGGGTCCGGGGTAAAGAGCAGGCGGAAAGTGCGGAGCTAACGGCAGCCTCCAGGCAGGGAAGAGACGCTGCCCCAGCCGAAAGGAAGAACGTGAGCCAGTCCAGGTTCCTGCCACTTGGGGGCCAGTGTTCCGATGGAGAGGGGGAGGCAGGAGCCCCAGAGGAAGCCCTGGCTCACACTAGCTCCTCCAGCCCTTCTAAGGGCTGCTGGGCAGAGAGAAAGGAAGGGCCCTTGCTGTACTCAGTTGATGACGAGGACGATGAACAGCCCTTTTCATCAACTCCAGAAGGATACCCTCAGCCGTCCCAAATAATAAGTCATCACAAGAGAGGCAGTGGCACTAGCAGAGAAAGGGGGAGAAGGAGCTCCCGTCCGCCCACTCGCCGGCAGACACCTCCATCACAGCCTGCTCCGGGCAGGAGTCCTGGACAGCCGCACCCTCACTTCCATCGCACAGGTGACTCATCCCCACCCGCTCCCCAGTCGCAGGGCAGAGCTTCCAGGGTGGCCTCCCAGGACTCACCATCAAAGCAGAAGAGGGGCCGGAGCCTTCTCACGCTGCTTAACCATCCAGACTGCCAGAAGGGCAAAGAACGTGGTTCCATGATGGAATACAGAAATACAGGGCTCCTGATCTCACCAGAAAAGTCTCCATCCATTGACCTAACTCAGGCCAAACCGAGCCACCAGAGCTCCAGATCTCAGAATTCTCCATCCAGCATGAACAGAGAAGATGAAATTATTCTTTTATTGGATTCAGATGAAGAGCTGGAGCTAGAAAGAAACAAAATAAAGTCAGGTTTTAATGGTTCCTTGGAAGAAGGAAAAGTTCTAGAAGTTAGCCCCAAGTTCTCTGACCTGTTTTCCATCATCGACGTTGATGCAGAACAGGAACCTTCCCAAAGCCCACCAGAGAGAGAGGCCCCAGCGCAGCAGGACGAGGGGCAGCCGTCAAGGAACGAGGGCTGTGTGGGTGGCAGAGGGACCCCCCAGCTGTTCTGCAACCCCGAGACCAGTCCCAACGAGGACAGCACGACAGACACCTCGTGGCTGGTGCCCGCCACCCCACTTGCCAGCAGAAGCCACGACTACTCGTCGCAGACCCAAATCATGGGCCTCAGATCCAAGACTTCAGCAAGTGAAATAGCTCAGCTTCAGCCCAGGACCCCATTAGGGAACAGGGAAGGGCCCCAGGCCTCCAGTAAGTTTACAGTAATTGTGCCCCAGACGTCGTCGTCCTGCCCGGTGCCTGTCAATCCTAGAAGCCCCTCTAGTCCCCGTCCCAGACGCCACAAGCACTTTTCTCTGCTGGCTCCCTGTCCAACCTCAGGAGGCCTCACTGATTTCAGTGGGCAGTTCCGGAAGCATTCACTGCCTGGGCCGAGTCTGCCCAGTCAGGTCACAGCCAGTGAGGTGGTGGAGGTGGAGGACAGTGAAGATGAGCAGGAAGTGGCCTCCCACCCGGCCAGCAGCAGTCCGCTGCCGGACAGCGGCCCCCCCATTCCGACTGATGACTGTTACTGGCATGTGGAGCCCCTCTCGCCAATTCCTATCGACAACTTGAACCTTGAGCGGACTGGTCCCCTCAGCACCAGTAGTCCGGGCGGTAGAGTGGGGGAGGCCCCAGACAGTACTGACTGCCACTCCCCTGCACCCCCATCCTACTCCACTCCCCTGCACCCCACTCAGATGGGTACCACCCCCACCCGAGGGAGCTGCACCGGCCACAGGAAGCCTCAAGAGAAATCCCCTCCGGCCAGCTCCCCTGGCAGCAGCAGGCTCAGCTTCTTGACCTCCGCTCTGTGGGACGATTGGGATGGAGAAGAAGAGCAGAAGTCTCCAGAGGGTTTTCCTCTGGCCCAGACACCAAATGCCGATCGAGCTCAGAAATCGGATGACTTAGAGAAGCCGAGTGAGTAGTGGGAAGAGCTGTTTATCTTTTACATTCTTTTACACCAAGGGCCCAAGAGGAAACCAGTAATGACAGCATGGGGTGGCAATGCTGAAGGGCCTGCTGGCCTGTGACGAGCCCCTTCCTTGCCTTCCAGACCCCTCTCCAGAGTTGAGGGAGAACAGGCTTGCTATCAAACACAAAATTCTTAGCCGGTAAGTCAGGGCTTTCTCCACTGGCCTGGACTCTACAGCTCACCTGGGCACACTAAAAATCCCTGCCTGTGGACCCCACTTCAGAATTCTGAACCAGCACCCTGGGAGGCCAAAGTGCACACCTCAGGTGGGCCTTAGGACTGGGCGAGTGGAGTTCCTCAAACAGTTTAACATAGAATTGCCATTACAACCCAGCAATTTCACTCCTATGTATACATCCAAAAGAATTAAAATTGGGACTCAGACAGATCCTTGTACACAGATGTTTATAGCAGCTCCATTCACAATAGCTAAAAGGTAGAAACAACCCAAATGCCCCTCAACTGATTGAGTAGGTATATAAAATATGGTCTAATCCAAAAATAAAAGGAATATTATTCAGCTATTGAAAGGAATAAAAGCAATCATACCTGCTACAACACAGCTGAACCTTGAAAACATGTTAAGTGAAAGAAGCCAGTCACAAAAGATCACATATTGTAATTCCATTTATATGAAATAACCAGAACAGTCAGATCCATAGAAAGCAGATTAGTGTTGCCAGGACAGAGAGGAGTGGGGTGACTGCTTGCTGGCTACAGAATTTCCTCTGGAGGGATTCAAACATTTTGCGACTAGACAGAAGTGCTTGTTGTACAACACTGAATATACTAAGTGCCACTGACTTACTTTAAAAAAATGTTTTGAAGTGAGAGGAGGTGAGACAGAGAGATAGACTCCCACACATGCCCTGACCAGGATCTATCCGGCAACCCCATCTGGGGCTGATGCTTGAATCAACCGAGCTATCCTCAGCACCTGAGGCTGATGCTCGGACCATCCAAGCTATCCTCAGCACACAAGGCCTACACTTGAGCCAGTCGAGCCACTGGTTGCAAAAGGGGAAGAGAGAAAGAAGGGGGAGCAGGAGGGGAAGAGAAGCTGACGGTCGCTTCTCATGTGTGCCCTGACCAGAGATCAAACTCAGGACTTCTGCACGTGGGGCTGATGCTCTATCCACTGACCCAACCAGCCAGGGCTTAAATTTTTGTGTAAATTTCATGTCAATTTAAAACAACAGATGCGGCTGTGAGAGAGGCCTGTTGTGGGCCTCAGTCCATCCTTGGATGATGCCAATTCCCAGCTCATTTCAGTCATGGGGAAAACCAAAGCAGCCAGTGTGGGCCCCTGAAGGTGCTGCCTCTCCTCCAGCAGGGCAGACCAAGGGGAGCCACGAAGGGCAGGGTGGCACTGAGCAGTGACCAGGAATGGAAGCAGAGCTTAAGGAGATCGCATCTGCTTGCGACCTGGTGTTTCGTTTCCTCTTTAAGTCCTAACCAATTGGGCTTGACTGACCAGCACTTTCAGCCTTGGGTGGGCATCAGAATTGCCTGGAGAGCTTTTTAAAATGCATGTGGCCGGGCCCCACCCCAGAGTTTCTGCTTCAGGAGGTCTGGGGTGCAGCCAAGAATTTGCATTTCTGCCTGGTTCCCAGGTGATGCCGTGAGAACTGCTATAGGAGACTTGAGACCCACACGCCCAGACTAAGTCAGGGGCCTTCGTCTGAATCTGAGGCGGGCTTTAGGGGTGACAGACTCTGAAATTTTATAAAGGATTTTGTGCAGTTTTTAGGGGACAGCCTGTTCTCGCTGGCGTTTCCAAGTGCTCCATGCTCACAAAAGGGATGAGAAACAAAGTCCCTCTTTTCCTGACTACCCCGTTCACCTTTCATTTTCCCGTCGATTTGAGGGAGAGGGCGGGAGAAGCATCAGCTTGTTTCACTTAGTTGTTCCATTTTGTTGTGCACGCTCTGGTTGTTTCTTGTACATGCCCTGACGGCTTTGAACCCACAACCTCTGGCGCGCTGGGTCAACGCTTTGTCCATGGAACCACCAGCCCAGGGCCCCATTTATATTTAAAATACCTGTTTCTTTCTTCTTCTTTTTTTTTTTTTTTTTGTGGTAGAGACAGAGAGTCAGAGAGAGGGACACACAGACAGGAAGGGAGAGAGATGAGAAGCATCAATTCTTCATTGTGGCTCCTTAGTTGTTCATTGATTGCTTTCTCATATGTGCCTTGGCCCTGGGGCTACAGCAGACCGAGTAACCTCTTGCTCGAGCCAGCAACCTTGGGCTCAAGGTGATGAGCCTTGCTCAAACCAGATGAGCCCACGCTCAAGCTGGCGATCTCGGGGTCTCGAACCTGGGTCCTCTGCATCCCAGTCTGACGCTCTATCCACTGCGCCACTGCCTGGTCAGGCTACCTGTTTCTTTTTTTAAAATAACAGCTTTATCGGGACATTTTCACATACTATAACATTCACCCTTGAAATGTTCCATTCAGCGGGTTTTAGTGTGCTCACAGTTCTGCAGCCATTGCCACTATATCCAGAATGTTTTTATCACCCCAGAGATAAGTCCTGTCACTGCCATTGCACCATTACTCAAACCTATGTCAACCACTTAGCTGCTTCTCCATTCACAAAGCATCAGCATTGCACAAGGCCACCAGGGGCCTCTGTGTTCCGAGTGACACTTTCCAACAGGAAGTCAGGGTGGCAGAGTCAAACGGTGAAGGGGTGGACATCGTTGTTCTCATGGAACAGATGGGACTGGGCTTTCTCCACGTGCATCTTTCTCTTGGTTACACTAAGGATTGGAAAGGGGGAAACCCAGGTCCCTCTTTCTGAAACGTGTCTGTTTTGTTCTACCTGTAAGGTGCTAACCGGAGGAGGAACTTGCCCCCGAAAGTGCCCATAACGCCAATGCCACGGTATTCCATCATGGAGACCCCGGTACTAAAGAAGGAGCTGGATAGGTTTGTGGTGTGCTTGAACAATTGCCCATTTGTGGTACCTTCTCTCCCACGAGTGACCGGGCTTAGCAAGGCTGGGAGCTGAAGGCCCTGCCGCCAGATCTGCCCCGGGCTCTGGTGTGTGGGCTGTGGGGGGCGGGCCCTGTGCCTGCCAGCTTTCTGCGTGCTGTTCCCCAAACTCCCCAGGCCCCAGGAAGCTAAGAAATGAGACTCCCCCGCTTACCCATTAGATGACAGGTCTCCTTGTCATGTGGGTGGTGATGGGACCCTGGCCTTAACAATCTGAATAAGGAGACATCTCTTTTTTTGTTTTTGAGAGTGTGTGTATGGCCATGCAGATTGGCAGTGAATTCGGGCAGATGGTAAAAGAACTGTGGAGCCGGAGGATGGTGGGCCATTCTGATTTATTGGAGGCTCACAAAGACAGGCAAGCCAAAGGAAGAAAGAAAAAGAAAATATACAAAGGGAAAGGAAAACCTGCTTTTCGCAGTGGAGGGCAAGGGATCAGAAACCGACGGCACCTCTCAGTGGCGGGCGCAATCTAATCCCCTCGCCCGGGAAGCACTGTCTCCTTACACTAGTGCTGTCCTGTGCGCCTGCACCAACTGCACAAAGCGCTTGCAGCTAGTAAACCTGTGCGCAAGCTTAACAGCTGTTTTCCCCACAGAGAGTGAAGGGAAAGAAATGAGACGCTGAGAAGCATCAAGCTGCAGTCGCGGCACCTTAGTTGTTCACTGACTGCTTTCTCATATGTGCCTTGACCGGGGGGTTACAGCAGAGCCATAGACACCTTGCTCAAGCCAGCGTCCATGGGGTCATGTCGATGATCCCATGCTTGAGTTGGCGACCCTGCACTCAAGTTGGTGACCTCAGGGTTTCCAGCCTGGGACCTCAGCATCCCAGGTTGATACTCTTATCCACTGTGCCACCATCGGTTAACCTTAGAGACATCATTTTCTTTTAAGATTTTTATTTATTCATTATAGGGAGGGGAGAGAGAGAGAAAGGAGGAGAAGCAGGAAGGATCAACTCCCATATGTGCCTTGACCAGGCAAGCCCAGAGTTTTGAACCAGCAACCTCAATGTTTCCAGGTTGACGCTTTATCCACTGCGCCACCACAGATCAGGCAGAGACATCATTTTTTAAGAGAACATATATCCTAATGAATGCTGCTCTTCACATTGGGCCTAGAGAAATCATTGCCACCACTATTGCTCAGAACATGGGGAACAGCCCTTCTGGAATATTTTTTTCTTTTTCAAGTGAGAGGAGGGGAAGTAGATTCCCACATATACCCCAGCCGGGATCCACCTGGCACCCCCCATCTGGAGCCAATCTCTGCCCATCTGAGGCCATGCTCACAACTGAGCTATTTTTAATGCCTAAGGCGGAGGCTCCACGGAGCCATCTTCAGCACCCAGCATTCAGGGACAGTGTGCTCGAACCAGTTGAACCAAGGCTGCGGCAGAAGAGTGAGAGAGAAGGGGAGGGGGAGGGTTGGAGAAGCAGATGATTGTTTATCCTGTGTGCACTGACTAGGAATCAAACCTGGGACATCCACACACTGAGCCGATGTTCTACCATTGAGCAAACTGGCCAGGACTGGAATATTCTTCAGAGTAAGCTCAATCGGCATGCAGGATAGACACTAACCTCTGAATGAATACTCATAAAAGCCAAACATTTTAAGATTTCAGTTACACAAAACCAGTGATTTGTTGACAATTGTTTACTCTTTGCTGAAGTCAACCTGTTTCCCACTCAGATTTGGAGTACGCCCTCTGCCCAAACGCCAGATGGTCCTGAAACTGAAGGAGATATTCCAGTACACTCACCAGACCCTGGAGTCCGACTCTGAGGACGAGAGCCAGGCCTTACAGGTGCCCGCAGAGGCTCCTTGCAGCCAGACGCACACCACCAAGACCTCTAAGGCTTCAAAGGCAGCTGGCCGCACCAGGCTGGAGGCCACTTCTGACCCTAATCCCCACAGATCCAAGGGACTGGCTAAGGCCAAGGGCACCCAACGTCGAAAGCAGCAGCCTGGCAGACGCGTCCCCCCCATGTCACCAGCCAAAGAGGTGCCACTAGGCCCTGATGATGACGCCCAGCTCCCAGCCTCCCAGGAATCCACGGCTACCTCTGTGGACGGCAGTGACAGCTCCTTAAGCTCACAGAGGTAACCAGAGCAAAGGACAGGGCCGGTGGCTTCACAGGTCCTTTGACCAGGTCTGAGGGTTGGCATAAGCAAAGCCTCATGGCCAATGTAGGAAACCCCAGTTGCTTTCTGGTTTTAAACTCCAGGAAGTCCAGCTGGGGTTCCAGGGTAGCCCCCTGTGGGCCTCCTGAGCCGTCCTTTAAAGTTCCCACATCCGTGAGTGGGGCTGGCCCAGCATGCCTTCTTGGTGGGGGCCTGCTGCCACTGGCCAAGGACAGGAGCCTGACAGCTCAAGTGCCAGGAACACAGCCCTGGGGGGTCATCCATGCCTGAAACCCACTCCTTAAAGAGCCTCCTGGTCTTAGCGGGGCTGGAGGGAAGGGGTGTTGCGAAATACTAATATCTGGTTCTTTGCAGTTCTTCCTGTGAGTTTGGAGCAGCCTTTGAGTCCGCAGGGGACGAGGAGGGTGAGGAGGAGGCCAGCTCTTCGCAGGCGGCCATCCCGGCGGCGGCCACAGAGGAGGCAGTGCGGCGCTACATCCGCTCCACGCCAGCGCTCTACCGCAAGGTCCTGCTGTACCAGCCCTTCGAGCTGGCGGTGCTGCAGGCTGAGCTGAAGCAGCAGGGCATCCGCATGGCCGCGGGGAAGCTGCTGGACTTCCTGGACGCCCACTGTATCACCTTCACCACTGCCGCGGCCCGGAAGGAAAAGGGGAGGAAGAGGCGGCAGCCCAAGGGCCGGAAGAAGGCAGGCAGAACCGCCCGGCCTGCGCCCTGCTCCCCGTGCGTGGCCGTCGGCAGCCTGTGAGGGGCTGTGAGTCCAACTCTGGGCTCCTTGAGCGAAACAGGCTCCACGGGCGTTTCTGGGCCCTGCGGCCACTTCTACTGCCCCCGTGAAAGTGACGACCAGCTTCCTTCCTCTGTTCCCTGGAGTGGTGCTCAGAGCATGTCACCCACGGGCTTCGGGCCGGGCTGCCTCCTTTTAGCCCTGCTAGCCTCTATGTGTTTCAGAGGCCGGCCTCCCCCAGCGGCCAGGGCAGGCAGGGCCCGCTTGGCACACCTGTTCTCTACGTTTATCAACTGCAGTATGTCCATTCCGAGCTAGCTGTGCAGACAGTGTGCCCCGTCTGTCTTCCTTCTTAGCACTTGTGCCGTGACCCCAGGCCCCACCAGCAGACCAGGTGTCCACAGGCCTCCACACTGCCATGCCCCAGGTACTCACTGGTCCTGCCATCCTGCCCAGACACCGATCACTGTCACCAGCAGTCTCCAAACTGGACAGTGCAGAAGGGCCCCGCGCAGCTCTGAAGCCCCCGGAACAAGCATGTGTTTGTAAGCTGGTTTGGGGGTGTGTGGAAGGCTGCCTCCAGCTTCGGGGGCAGTGCAGACCACAGGTAAGGCCTGGAGGAGAAAACGAGTGGGCCTCTGTGTCTTTGTGAACATCCTGTCTGTTTTAAATACCGTGTAGTCCATTTTATATGATGTGCAATAAAAAAGACTGCTTTATGAAAACCTTCCGAATTCTCCCTCTAGGAAAATGAGGGAAAGCAACCGTGACCCTCACCCCCTGTCCCTAAAGTATGTCTGCAGAGGCCTTTGTGCCTGTTCTTTATCGTAAGGGGTCACCCAGGCCTGTTGGCCCCTCATTTCACTTTGGCTCTTAAATAATTTGGCTCTTAGATAATAGATGTTCATTCATCTACACATTTGTCTTTCCATGCCGCCATGTAAAGAGAGCCCTTATCACCTGACCAGGTCGTGGCGCAGTGGATAGTGTCGGACTGGGATGCAGAGGACCCAGGGTCAAGACCCCGAGGTCACCAGCTTGAGCATGGGCTCATCTGGTTTGAGCAAGGCTCACCAGCTTGGACCCAAGGTCGCTGGCTCGAGCAAGGGGTCATTCGGTCTGCTGTAGCCCCCGGTCAAGGCACATATGAAAAAGCAATCAACAACTAAGGAGCCGCAACAAAGAATTGATGTTTCTCATCTCTCTCCCTTCCTCTCTGTCCCTCTCTCTGTCTGTCTCTGCCACACACACACACACACACACACACACACAAAAGCCTTTATCAGGTGCTGCGCTCCAAGGGGACACAAAGCCAGTAGCCTCACCTGGACTTTGACACATTTGCAGGTTCAGGCCACCAGGCCCAGAGTCAGAATCTGCATTTTAACCGGACAAGTTTGTGAAGCCTGCTCTGGCCTTGTGGGAGCCTCAGTAAGGAGGGAAATAAGTTGACGCTTCCAGTCACTTAGTGGAAAAAACAGAGTCTGGCCTGGCCTGTGCTTGGTGTGAGGGTCAGTGCTCAGGTGGCCCGAAGGGACAGCTTCCTGGGGGGGGCTTTGTGAACTGGGCCTCAGGTATCCAGGGAGGTGAGATGGGTTTCCTCAGACACCTACTGCATCCTGGTTCATGACCACGTGGAGAGGACCTGGGCCTCCCAGCATACACTGGCGCCAGGGATGCCAGGGCTCAAATTATCCAGCTAAAGCAGCGGTTCTCAACCTGTGGGTCGCAACCGCGGCGGGGGTCGAATGACCAAAACACAGGGGTCGCCTAAAGCCATCGCAAAATACATATTTCCGATGGCTTTAGCCGCTGAGAAGCCGCACTACCGTCTGCAGCAGTGCTATTCAGCTTGAACGCAGGCCGTTATGGACGTGTGTTCCAAAATGAATACCTGCGGTCATGCGCAGACGTGATTGCATCATCCGTCCGGGGCCTAAGGGGCGGGGGAAGCGGAGGGAACGCTCCACAGTCCCTAGCAGCGCGGCTGCTCGTGCATAGCAGCGCATTACGTGTGTCCGACGCTTGCTGACGTCATCAGTGAGCGGGTGCAGCAAGCGCCGGAGGACAGAAGCCTAGGAGGTGGAGAGGCAATGAGAATACATAATGCATATCAGGTATTTATATTCCGAATAACTGTAGCAAAATTACAGTTATGAAGTAGCCACCAAAATTATTTTTTGGTTTGGGGTCACTGCACCATGAGGAACTGTATTGCCAGGGTCACGGCATTAGAAAGGTTGAGAGGCCCTGGCCGGTTGGCTCAGCGGTAGAGTGTCGGCCTGGCGTGCGGGGGACCCGGGTTCGATTCCCGGCCAGGGCACATAGGAGAAGTGCCCATTTGCTTCTCCACCCCCCCCCCCCTTCCTCTCTGTCTCTCTCTTCCCCTCCCGCAGCCAAGGTTCCATTGGAGCAATGACCTGGGCGCTGGGGATGGCTCCTTGGCCTCTGCCCCAGGCGCTAGAGTGGCTCTGGTCGCGGCAGAACAACGCCCCCTGGTGGGCAGAGCGTCGCCCCTGGTGGGCGTGCCGGGTGGATCCCGGTCGGGCGCATGCGGGAGTCTGTCTGACTGTCTCTCTCCGTTTTCAGCTTCAGAAAAATACAAAAAAAAAAAAAAAAAAGGTTGAGAACCACTGAGCTAAGGACAGATGCTGCTCTGATCAGACTAGTGGAGTCTGGCTGCCTGACCCGGGATGGCGCAGTGGATAGAGTCAACCTGGAACGTTGAGGTTGCCGGTTTGAAACCCCCCGGCTTGCCGGGTCGGGGCACATGTGAAAAGCAACTACTATGAGTTGACGCTTTCTGCTTCTCACCCACCCCTCTCCTCTCTCTAAAATCAATAAATAAAATCTTTAAACAAAAAAGGAAAAGATGGAGTCTGGCCTATTTTAGAAGGTACCATGTGTTTCTCACATGAAAGGCTTTATCTCCCTCCCCTAATATGGACTATTTTAGGGAAGTGAGATGGAGTTAGGAAAGTAGCAACGGGGTCCTTACCCAGCTTCACTGTTTCACAGAAATCATGGACCCAGGTGCAGTGGAAACCGGACCGGGATGTGGTGGAGACTGTGGACCTGGACATGCAGCTTGGGTCGTGGTTCCCTGGGAGAGGCCTGGAAGCCCTCACTCCTGGAAGGCATGGCAGACGCAGAACCTTACCAACTCCAGGTCGATAAGGAGCTGTTGGGGAGAGGTAAAAAGTGGTAAAAAGCCAAAGGCCGGGAAGGCCAGGCTTTGTGGCAGGTCGGGTTTGCATGGAGTGCCCCCCCCCCCAAGGAGCCAGCAGGGGCCAGCAGTGGACCTGGTCAGCAGTGGACCTGGCCAGGGCGCTAGCTGAGAGCTTGAACCTGTGTGCCAAGCAGGAAACTGGGTTAAAAACCAGCCACGGCCTGACCGGTCATGGAGCAGTGGAGTGTCGGCCCAGAATTCTGAGGTCCCCAGTTTGAAACCTCAAGATCCCAAACTTCAGTGCAGGATCATTGACACGATTCCCAAGGTCACTGACTTAAGCAAGGGGTCACTGGCTCAGCTTGAGCTCCTGATCAAGGCACATATGAGAAGCAATCAATCACTAAAGTGAAGCAACTGTAAGTTAATAGTTCTCATCTCTCTCAAAAAAACAAAAAACCCAGCTACCAGAAACCTCCACAATCAGAGACTCAGCGGTCTCCAGGGAAAGAACCTCGAGGCTTCTGAGTTAGCTCTGACTCAGGAACTGGGAAATTCGGGCCAGCTGATTGGTTGGAAAGGAAAACATGGCGGAAGCTGCCCTCTCCCAGACCAACAATGGGCCTCTTGGTGGACCGTAGGCGCAGAGGTTTCCTTCCAGAACCTCTGCCCTGCCAGGCAGGGGACATAGCGCAAGAAGAAAGTATCCTGGGCCTGAAGCAGTGGACCCTTCACTACTCAGCGCAGCTGCTACACCCACACTGCACTGGGACGTGACAGTCTCCTGGGTCTGCCCCACTTCCTGTGGCCCAGCCACGGCCTGGGCATCGTCACTCAAGGCAATTAAAAGAGAACCACAGGAGCATTTGAGAGCTGGTTTGTTCCTCAACATGTGTCATCAGTTTGATCCAAATAAACTTAAACTCTTATAAAAACTTCAAAAAAGGGGAGAGAGAGAGAACAGCAGCCTAGCCTTTGCAGGACCCAGGCAAGGTGGCCCCAAGGCCTGCACAACCCCAGCAGGCCCCACCCCTGCAGGCAAGAAGCCTCAGGCTGTCATCCAGTCGGGATGGGAAGGTTCCAGGCTACTGCTGGTCAGGATGACCGCAGCTCTGGGCGGACAGAACGCCCCAGAGTGAGAACAACCGGGACGACACTGCCCCAAACAGGCAAACATCCTCGGGAGAGGCAGGAGAAAGCCCCCTGCTTCTGGCAGGAGCCGGCAGAGGGAGCCCGTGGGCCAGCCCAGTCCGGTGGTGGGCCGTCCCTTGGGAGTGGGGAGGAACGGTGTGGGCAGGAAAGTGCCCACTCCGGGACGTTCCCCGAGATCCCCGTGGTGGAGGCTGTCCCCTCTTGTGCTCAGGATCCATCCACTCGGAGTTGTGAGAGGAGGAACAGAGAAGGTCTCTTGGCCTCTTTCAGGGTGACAGATAGCCCCGGGCCCCTGCGGTTTCCAACATCCTGTGGGCGGCCTGGTTTCAGCCGCCTTTGCTGCACCTCGAGGCTGCGCTGCAGGCGCCAGTCTGTGCTCTGCAGACCTGGAGCCTCAGAAGGCTTCCCCAGGGCAGCTGCCGGGTCTCCCAGCACCAGGGAAATCGTGGTGCTCAGAAAGCACTGATGGGGTGGGGAAGGCCATGGTAAGGAACAAACACTTCTAACCTGCCCCAGCATCTCCCCTGCCCCTCCCCTCTGTCACTCACACACAACTGTTGAGAAAAGACCAAGTAAGCACACACCTCCTCCCACGTCCCCTTATCCACAGATTGCTGCATGCATCCAAACCCGTTACTCTCCTGCCCTACAGCCATCTCTGGCTCCCACATGCTTGGTGAGGAAACCTGAGGTTCCTATCACTTGGCTCCCACCTTGTCACCTGCTTCTCTCAGTGGCTTGCTCCCTGTCCCTAGAGGATGTACTGTACTTTTCTGCTACTGAAACGTTTCTCGTGTTTTTCACTCTGTTCCTTGTCCTTCCCCCTCACATCTACCCATTGGTACAGCCCACGTGCTGAAGTCCAACTCTGGTGGCCTGAGTGAAGTGGCCCATTCTGCCGTTTCAGGGTGCAGGTAACCTGCCGAGACTCACAGGAAGACACTGTGGGGTACAGCTGGGTTGCAGGCGCCTCTCGGGTGCCAGAGAGAAGTAAAGCAAAGGGGGTTAGAGAGGGTGATGAGGGCCATAGCATACCAAGGCACGCAGGCCTGGCAGTGGGGACATAGGTCCTGCCCCGGAGAGGTGATTTCCCTCTGTGTGGCCTTGAGCGAGTCACTGACTGACCTCACCGCTCACCTGCTCCCCCCTCCCCCCCCCCCCAAGCAAAGGCCTGCTGGTGGCGAGCCTGCTTTTCTCCGTGGCCCCCACTGGACACCGTCTCCTATGCATCAGCTCTGCCGGACCGGGGTGGCGCCCCCTGCCCCTCTGACTTAGGGGGCGGTGATGACAGAGAACCAGCAAGGCAGCCAAGGCTCAGTGATTTGTCTGAGAAGCTGTTGGCTTTTGAAATCAGACAGGAAGGAGGGCTGAGGTGGAGCCGGCACAGGAAGAGGTAAGAAGCCCTCGCTGCTGTGACAGCCGGTGGGCTCCGAGACTGCAGAAGCAGGCGGACTGTGTCCCAGCTGCCCGGAGCACGGCCTCACCCCTGTCCTGGACAGACCCTGAGGGCCCAGGATCCCGCTGACCAGCCACAGAGAGACCCGGAACTTTCCCGCCACCACCTAGCTGTCTCTGTCCACAGGGGCAGGGCCAAGCCTGGAAGCCCTGGGATGGAGCGCGCCCCGGCCCCCTCGTTTTGGCAGCCCTGAGGCAACGAGGCCCAGGAGGTAAGTCAAG
Source organism: Saccopteryx bilineata (assembly GCF_036850765.1). Classification (NCBI taxonomy): domain Eukaryota; kingdom Metazoa; phylum Chordata; class Mammalia; order Chiroptera; family Emballonuridae; genus Saccopteryx; species Saccopteryx bilineata. Next base: position 286,574,865 of record NC_089493.1, read on the forward strand.
TCCAGGCTGCCTCAGTGCAGGACAGGGCAGGAAGAGGAGACGGTTGGCAGGCAGGACTGACTTTTTAGGAGTTGCCCTGGGGAGGGTGGCTGGGGTAAACTCCAGGAGGGTGTCTCCATGGGTGCCACGAGCTACTGAGCAGGACCAGTTCATGGTGTGGAATAAACAAAGTGCCCAAGGACGGCCAAGGGCGCAACACCCAGCTCCTGAGGTACCAGTGATGGGGCGGGAGGAGCAGAAAGTGGCCGAAAGTGCAGCAGATAGGCAAAGGGGACACAGCAGAGCAGCCCACTAGTGAAACTTGGTATCAGCAGACCTGAGCACCTTCCACTGTAAGGTGGAGGCTTCAGTAGCAGACCTGCCCCACGGGCCTGAGGGCGAAGGGAGGCAGTGCGGTGGGTGGGGCCAGCACCCCGTGCCTGCGCCATAAATGCTGCCCTCCTGTCGGGGAGCAGCCCCCGGGATCTCTCCCAGCCCCACCCTGGGATGGAGATGAAGTTCTATCATGCTGAGAGGAACAGTAACCGTGGAGGACTTCTCAGAAGAGGCACTGCTGAACTGGGCCAGGGGTGGCTGCTGGCCCTGGGGTCCTCCCCTGTGGCCAAACTCCTGGAGCCCTGGGGTTCCTTCCAGGCCCCTCAATGGAGACACATGCTTTCCTCAAGCCTGGGGTTCACTCTTGGCCATCACAGGTCATCCTGTGGCTGACTTCCAGGTAGGGTACAGATTGCGTGTCCCCTCCTTCATCCAAGGGGCACTGGGCTCACCTGTCCCTGTCTTCCCACTGGGACTCCAGGGGCCAGTGCAGGAGGAGCAGGAAGCATCAACTCCCGTATGTGCCTTGACCAGGCAACCCAGGGTTTTGAACCAGCAACCTCAGCGTTCCAGGTGGACGCTTTACCCACTGCGCCACCACAGGTCAGGCAGGAGGGCTATGTCTTGCAGCAAAGGAGCCACTCCCTCCCCTGGGAAAGGCCAGTTGGTCTCAGGTCGGGAGAGAGGAGCACCCAAGAAGCTGTGGCCTGTGATACCGACAGCCCAGGCAGGAGGCCAGCAGGGCGGGCCCGCACAGTCAGCCGTGCCGGTGGGCAAAGCCGAGGCTGCTGTTCATGCACAGGCCAAGCAGACAGCTAGGGCTGAGGCCCCTGGGAGGGAGGCTTAGGCCAAGATGAGACTCACTGGCAGAGTCTACGAGTAAATTGAGAACCCGAGTCTTCTCAGGGATGAGGCAGAAGTCCCGTTGTCCAGCCTGAGGGACGGGGTCTGAGCGGCCAACAATAGGGAGCACAGGTCCTTAGCTGCGCGGCCTGCCTCACAGATGAAACTGGGGATGTGTGGGAGCAGGACAGCCTGGCTCCACGGGAGTGGCAGTGGTCCCCAACTGCACGGCTTTGCCCTGCCCCTCCAGCTCAGACCCCTGCAGACAGAAGGCCTCCAGCCTTTGGGTCTCTAAAGGGGACCCGAGGCCCTCTTGCTTGCGGGGGGGGGGGGGGGCTGCGGCTCCCACTGGCTGTCGGCACTGGGCAGAGCCTACCGACGGACCGCCCCTGGTGGCATGTGCGGCCACCCGACCTCACCCCACTCAGAGGCCCGCCGTGGGTTCCACCCTGCCCGGGGTGACATCTGGGGCCAAGGAGCACCCCCTCAGGGAGACTCTCACCAGCTCTGATGCTGGCTCTGGGAGGTCACAGGGGTAGGCTACCTGGTTCCCCTGCTGGAGTCTCCTCCTCTGTCCTTACGGAAACCAGGTGTCTGAAGATAAAGCCAGGTTGGGGAAAGGGGAGTCCTATCTGATTGGGGTCTGAGGGGGAGGGGTGCCAGATAAAATACAGGACACCTGTTAAATTTGAATTTCAGATAAACAACAAGATTTTTAAAACAGTATAAGTTTGTCCCAAGTAGTAGATGGGATGTACTTATACTAAAAGAATTATTTGTTGTTTATCTGAAATTTAAATATCACTGGATGTTCTGTATCTTACTTTGCTAGATTTGGCAACCCAAAGCCCAAGGTCTGTGGAGCAAGAAAGACAGGTGTCTGCTAAGGAGGGCGAGTTGACCCCCACACTGAGAGTAGGGGACGCTTGCCCCTCCCACCTGCCCAGGCACAGTCCCTGCCTTTTCTTCCTGCCTGCTGTTGTCCCTCCTTTGCCCCTTCGCAAGCCTCTCTCTGGTCCAGTGATTCACAGTCCGGCTGCTCATTAGAATCACCAGGGCAGCTTTGAAATACATTCATGCTGGGGCCCTACCCCAGACCAACTAAATTTCTGGGTGGTTGGACTGAGCAGGGGCGTTTTATTTTTTTATTTTTTATTTTTCCAAAGCTGGAAATGGGAAGGCAGTCAAACAGACTCTCGCAGGCGCCCGACCGGGATCCACCCGGCATGCCCAACAGGGGGCAATGCTCTGCCCCTCTAGGGCATCGCTCTGTTGTGACCAGAGCCATTCTAGCGCCTGAGGCAGAGGCCATGGAGCCATCCTCAGCGCCTGGGCCAACTTTGCTCCAATGGAGCCTCGACTGCGGGAGGGGAAGACAGAGACAGAGAGGAAGGAGAGGGGGAGGGGTGGAGAAGCAGATGGGTGCCTCTCCTGTGTGCCCTGGCCGGGAATCAAACCCAGGACTCCCGCACGCCAGGCCGATGCTCTACCACTGAGCCAACCAGCCAGGGCCTGAGCAGGGGCGTTTTAAAAATAGCGTTCTATTAAAAAAAAAACTTGTATGACTCAGCAATTCCGCTTCTGGGTATATGTCCCCCAAAGAATTAAACACGGGGACTTAAACAGATATTTGTACACCTATGTTCCTAGGTGCATTATTCACAAGAATCAAAAAGTGGAAACAACCCAAGAGCCATTGACAGATGAATGAATACACAAAATGTGGTCTTCCCATCAAATGGAATATTATTTAGCCTTAAAAAGGAATGAAATTCTGATACCTGTTACAACACATGTGTGTGTTACAACACAAATGACCTGTAAAACATTCCACTCATTGAAAGAGGTCAGATGCAAAAGGACAAATACTGTATGATTTCAATTCTGTGAGGTCCCCCAGTCGGGCTCACGCAGAAAGAACGGTGGGCGCCGGGGCTGGGAAGGCGGGACGGGCGTTAGTGTTCAATGAGCACAGAGTTTCCATTTGGGAAGATGAGGAACTGCTAGAGGTACATGTTGGGGATAATGGTACAACACTGGAAATGTACCTAACGCCACTGAATTGTACACTTAAAAAAGGTTAAAGTGGTAAATTTTGTTATGCATATTTTACTACAATAAAAAATTTAATTAAAACTATAGTTCTCCAGCCTGACCAGTGGTTCAAAACCTCGCTGGCTTGAGCATGGGCTCACCAGCTTGAGCCACAGGGTTGCTGGCTTGAGTGTGGGATCATAAACATGACCCCATGGTCGCTGGCTTGAGTCCAAAGTTGCTGACTTGAACAAGGGGTCACTCGCTCTGCTGAAGCCCCCCAGTCAAGGCATGTATGAGAGAGAAATCAATGAACACTTAAGGTGCCACAACAAAGAACTGATGTTTCTCATCTCTCTCCCTTCCTGTCTGTCTATTCCTATCTGCCTGTCTGTCACTCTGTCTCTGTCTCTCTCTGTCTCTGTCTCTCTCTGTCTCTCTCTCTCTCTCTCTCTCTCTCACACACACACACACACACACACACACACACACACACACACACACACAGTTCTCCAGACTATGTACTGCCAAGACTGAGAAGCTCTAGGTCTGGCCCTTCTTTAAGGTGGTCTCCTCTTACTCCTGGCCCCCACCTCACCCCCAGCAGTATCACAGTTTGTCACCTGGTCATGGTCCACCTCTGGGCCCTCCCTGGTATCACCCAGTCCAAGAGCAGGACACAGACCCTGGGTACACTAAGAGGCTGCGATTGCATTTCTTCATTTTCATTTATATACATTTAAAATTTTAGATAACTGCTAGTCTAACTTTAAAAAAAAATTTTTTTTTAATTTATCTTATTTATTCATTTTAGAGAGGAGAGGGAGAGACAGAGAGAGAGGAGAGACGGAGAGAGAGAGAAGGGGGAAGAAACTGGAAGCATCAACTCCCATATGTGCCTTGACCAGGCAAGCCCAGGGTTTCGAACCAGCGACCTCAGCATTTCCAGGTCGACGCTTTATCCACTGTGCCACCACAGGTCAGGCCTAACTTTTTTTTTTTTTTTATGAGAGAGAGAGAGAGGGAGAGGGAGAGATACAGACAGACAGAAAGGGAAAGAGATGAGAAGCATCAACTCATAGTTGAAGCACCTTAGTTGTTCATTGATTGCTTCTTATATGTGCCTTAACCAGGGTGCTTCAGCCGAACCAGTGACCCCCTGCTCAAGCCAGAGACCCACGCTCAAGCTGGATGAGCCCATGCTTAAGCCAGCGACCTCAGGGCCTCAAACCTGAGTCCTCAGCATCCCAGGTCAATGCTCTGTCCACTGTGCCACTGCCTGGTCAGGCCAGTGAACCCTCCCCTCTTTTTTTCTTAGGTTAGAGGAGGGGAGGTAGTGAGACAGACTCCTGCATGCGCCCTGACCGGAATCCACCCAGCAACCTTGCCTTGGACTAATGCTCTAGTACCAAGCTATTTTTAGCACCTGAAGCTGACTCTCTTGAACCAACTGAACTATCCTCTGCATCGGGGCCATGCTTGAACCAACTGAGCCACTGGCTGCAGGAGAGGAAGAGGGAGAGAAGGGGTAGAGGGAAAAGCAGATGGTCACTTCTCATATGTGCCCTGACTGGGAATCAAACCAGTACATCCATATGCTGGGCTGGCGCTCTATCCACTGAGCCACTGGCCAGGGACACAAAACCTCTTTTTAAGTGCATAACACTGAGACCCAGAAAACACAGGGCTGGGAGCATGACTGGACCTGGTGCCATGAACTAGGTGTGATTTCTGCCCAGCTCTAAGTCCTGTTTTCTCTTCTAGACCCCTGGAGAAGGGAATGGCTGACCCCCAACCCCGGAGTTCCTAAGTCCCTGCTGGAGGAGCTGCTGTGAGTGGGCCATGGGCTGGACATCCTGCCCTCTGCAGGTGAAAAGGGGGTGGTAAGGCAGGCTTGGGGGTCCTCAAGTGTCTCCCTTAGCTGAGGGAAGGACATGGGGGGATACACAGGAGGGCGGCTGGCCTCGGCCACAGGGAGGGAAGGACATGTGAGCGGGTGGGACTGAGACTTGGCTCCGCCTCTGAGCGCCTCTGCATTCCCATCCCTGTGGAGAGCGGTGCTGCCTGTGGGTCAGGGGCCCTTGTTCTTCCAGGAGACGCCAGGAAACCAAGAAAATGAACTACGCTACTGCTCTGAGGACGAGCTTCCCTCTCTTTTGACTCTTCCATTCTTTTTGTTTGGTTCTTTTCTAACCACTGGACTTTAGTTATTAGAGCAGTTTTAGGTTTACAGAAAGATCGAGAGAAAAACTGAGCACAGAGATTTCCATCTGCCCCCCGCCCCTGTGTATACCCTCCCCCCCCCATTGGGCATCGCCGCCAGAGTGGCACATTGATTACGACAGAGGAGCCTGCACTGACACGCCATTAACAGCCAGAGTCCAAGCTTCCATTAGGGTTCACTCTTGGTGGTGTACATCCTACACACGTGTACAAATGTATGATGACATGCATCCACCACTGTAGTATATCACACAGAGTGTTTCGCTGCCCTGAAAACCCTCTGTGCTCCCTTGAGTCAACCTTCCCTCCTCACCCCAAACCCCTGGCAATCACTGATCTTTTTTTTTTTTTTTAATTTTTATTTATTGATTTTAATGAGTGAGGAAGGGAGGGAGAGAGAGGGACAGGAACATTGATCTGTTCCTGTATGTGCCCTGACTGGGGATCGAACTGGGAACCTCTACGCTTCGGGACAATGTTCTAACCAACTGAGCTATCCGGCCAGAGCAGCCCCTGATCTTTTTACTGTCTCTACAGTTTTACCTTTTCTGGAATTACATAGAGTTGAAATCAAACAGGATGTAGCCTTTCCAGATTGGCTCTTTTCAATCTTCCCTTCTTATAACCACATCGCCGCTTCCAGGTTACAAATGAGGACACCACGGCACAGAGAGCTCAGGCGGCCTACCCTGCGTCACACAACCGGTAAGTGGCAGCGCTCAGGTTCGAGTTTGGGCCTGGGTTCTTATCCACTTGGCCCCCTGCCTCTGAGCAATGCTCCTGACACCAGGGACTATCCTCAGCATCCGGGAACAAATAGTCCTTCCTACCCCTCCCTGGAAGCCAGACTGTGGGCCACTAGCTGGGGTAGCAGAGAGGGTGGGTCCCCAGAGGGTGGGTCCCCACACATCCCCGAAGCCCCTTACCTGTCCCAGGCCCCTGGGCAGGGCGGCAGCAGGCGGCAGGCCCAGGCCCTCTCTGCACAGCTCCCGGCAGCAACCCTGGACTCCATGAGGAAACAGGAGGTGCGCGTGGGTGGGGAGGCCGGCCAGGGCCACGGCCAGGGCGCCGGCTCCCCCGCCGAGCAGGTGAAAGCCCTCGTTGACCTGCTGGCCGGGAAGAGTGGTCAGGGCTTCCAGACCCCGCAGACCCCTGACAGGACACCCGACTCCCTGCAGGAGCCTCATGGCAATGGTAGGCAGACGGAGGGACATCCCCAGGCCTTCTCCCCTCTTCTCCTCTCGCCCCCCATTCTATCCCCTTCTTCTTCCTTGTCCCTCTCCTTGCTCTCACCCACCCTTCCCACCCTCTCCTCTGGCCTCCACCCCACAGACTCAAGGATCCAGAGACACTGGGAGGCCCTTCTGAGCAGGGCAGGAGGCGGCCTGGAGCTGGGGGGTCCCTCGCCCAGGCTGGCCAACCTCCTGCTGGTGGAGGGCCCGACGGACTTGCAGCTGAAGGAGCACGACTTCACCCAGGTGGAGGCCACACGGGGCAGCTGGCGCTCTGCCAAGACCATCGCCCTGAACCGGCTCTTCCTGCCTCTGTCGCGGGTGTCCATCCCACCCCGCAACTCCATCACCATCGGGGTGGCCGGTGTGGGCAAGACCACCCTGGTGAGGCACTTTGTCTGCCTCTGGGCCCGGGGGCAAGTCGGCCGGGACTTCTCACTGGTGCTGCCTTTGACGTTCCGGGATCTCAACACCCACGAAAAGCTGTCCGCAGACAGACTCCTCCGCTCCGTCTTTCCCCACATCGGGGAGTCTGGCCTGGACGTGGCAGCCCTGGCCAAAGTCCTCCTCATCCTGGACGGCCTGGATGAGTGTAAGACTCCTCTAGACTTCTCCAACACCGTGGCCTGCACCGACCCCAGGAAGGAGATGCCGGTGGACCACCTGATCACCAACATCATCCGGGGCAACCTCTTCCCCGAAGTTTCTGTCTGGGTTACCTCCCGTCCCGGCGCAGCTGGCCAGATCCCAGGGGGCCTGGTGGACAGGATGACCGAGATCCGGGGCTTTAATGCCGAGGAGATCAGAGTGTGTTTGGAGCAGATGTACCCTGAGGACCAGGCCCTCTTGGACTGGGTCCTGAGCCAGGTGCAGGCCGACAGGGCCCTGTACCTGATGTGCACTGTCCCCGCCTTCTGCCGGCTGGCAGGGTTAGCACTGGGCCACTTGGGCCGCCACCGGCGGGGGCCTCAGGACGCAGAGCTGCTGCCTCCAAGGACCCTATGTGAGCTCTACTGCTGGTACTTCCGGATGGCCCTGGGCGGGGAGGGGCAGGAGAAGGGCAAGGGGAGCCCGCGCATTGAGCAGCTGGCCCACAGCGGCCGCAAGCTGGTGGGGACGCTGGGCCGGCTGGCCTTCCACGGGCTGGTCAGGAAGAAGTACGTGTTCTATGAGCCGGACCTGAAGGCCTTCAGCGTGGACCTTGCTCTGCTGCAGAGCAGTCTGTGCGGCTGCTTCCTGCAGCGGGAGGAGACGCTGGCCTCCTCGGCCGCCTACGGCTTTAGCCACCTGTCCCTGCAGGAGTTCCTGGGGGCTGCATACTACTACAGCGCCTCCAAGAGGGCCGTCTTCGACCTCTTCACCGAGGGCAGCGTGTCCTGGCCGCGGCTGGGCTTCCTCACGCACTTCAGGAGCGCAGCCCAGCGGGCCATGCAGGCTGAGGACGGACGGCTGGACGTGTTCCTCCGCTTCCTCTCCGGCTTCTTGTCTCCCGGGGTCAATGCCCTGCTGGCTGGCTCCCTGCTGGCCCCGGGCGAGCACCAGGGCTCCCGGCTGCAGGCAGCCCAGCTCCTGCAGGGCTGCCTGCGCCCCGACACGGCGGTCTGTGCCCGCGCGGTCAATGTGCTGCACTGCCTGCGAGAGCTGGGGCACACCGAGCTGGCCTGCAGCGTGGAGGAGGCCCTGCGGAGCGGGGGCCTGGCCAGGCTGACCGGCCCCCCGCACCGAGCCGCCCTGGCCTACCTCCTGCAGGTGTCAGATGTCTGCACCCCGGAAGCCAATCTGTCCCTGGGCGTCAGCCAGAGCGTCCTCCAGAGCCTGCTGCCCCAGCTGCTCTACTGCCAGAGCCTGAGGTGGGCGCCGGGGTGGGGTGCGCAGGGGTGTCGGCAGAGAGGGTGGAGGACCTGGCAGGTGCTGCTCCTGCACCATGACCATCCATATCAGCATCCTGGGGCCGCTGTAACAGGCTGGACTGCACACTAGGTGGCTCAGAGCAACAGAAACATGTCCTCTCACAGATCTGGAGGCCAGAGTCCGCGTCAAAGGTGTCGGCGGGGCCGTGCTCCCTCTGGCACCTGCCCCTCTAGCTTGTGGTGGTGTTCATAGTCTTGGCCTCATAAATGCATCAGTCCAGTCTCTGCCTCTGTGGTCATGTGACCACCTTCCCTGCGTCTTTATGCAGAGCTTTCCTCGCCTGTGAGGGCACTTACCCCAGTATGACCTCACCTCACTTAATTATGTGCATGCGCAACAACCCTACTTCCAAGTCAGATCACACTTTTTTTATTTTTTATTTTTCTTTCTTTTTTTTTTTTTTGTATTTTTCAGAAGCTGGAAACGGGGAGAGACAGTCAGACAGACTCCCGCATGCGCCCGACCGGGATCCACCCGGCACGCCCACCAGGGGCAACGCTCTGCCCACCAGGGGGCAATGCTCTGCTCCTCCGGGGCGTCGCTCTGCGCGACCAGAGCCACTCTAGCGCCTGGGGCAGAGGCCAAGGAGCCATCCCCAGCGCCCGGGCCATCCTTGCTCCAATGGAGCCTTGGCTGCAGGAGGGGAAGAGAGAGACAGAGAGGAAGGGGGGGGGTGAAGAAGCAAATGGGCGCTTCTCCTATGTGCCCTGGCCGGGAATCGAACCCGGGTCCCCCGCACGCCAGGCCGACACTCTACCGCTGAGCCAACTGGCCAGGGCCTATTTTTTATTTTTCTGAAGTTAGAAGCGGGGAGGCAGAGAGACGGACTCCCACATGTGCCCAACTGGGATCCACCCGGCATGCCCACCAGGGGGCGATGCTCTGCCCATCTGAGGTGTTGCTCCATTGCAACAGAGCCATTCTAGCACCTGAGGTGGAGGCCATGGAGCCGTCCTCGGCACCCAGGCCAACTTTGCTCCAATGGAGCCTTGGCTGCGGGAGGGAAAGAGAAAGGAAGGAAAGGGGGAGGGTTGGAGAAGCAGATGGGCGCCTCTCCTGTGTGCCCTGGCTGGGAATCGAACCCAGGACTTCCACACACCAGGCCAAAGCTCTACCACTGAACCAACTGACCAGGGCCCAGATCACACTCTTGAGGCACTGGAAGGTTAGAATGCCAATGTGTCTTTTTTGCAAGGGACACAATTCAATCCATAACACCCTGTGAACCATCCCAGTGCTGACAGAAGCCACACCCACTCACTCCACCCTCAGCCTATCCTCTGTCCACTGCTCTGGACCTAAGTAAGGGGTCAGGGTGGGGAGAAGACACAAGGGCCAGGACCTTTCAGAACCTGAGTGAGTTCCCATGTCCTCAGAAGGGGGAGAGCTAGCAGCAAGTGTCCCACGGATGCACGTGGTGTGTGGGGCTGCTGGGAGACACCCCTCTGAACAGGAGCCCCAGGGCCTCGCAGAGATTGGAGTTCTGCATTCCTAAGACTTTGTAGGAAAACCCTGTGGGCATGGGGGGTGCTGTCCTAGACCTCTGGGCTGTGGAGTGGGGGCTCCATTGGAATGGAGAGAAGGGGAAGGGAGGGTCCCAGCCTGGGTGTCTGAGCTTAGCGCCCCCTCTTGCTGCCCCGATGCCAGCCAGGGACCTCATCTAACCTGCTGTGGGCCGTGGTGCCACTCACTATTGCTGTCCCCCTGACCAGGCTGGACACCAACCAGTTCCAGGACCCCGTGATGGAGCTGCTGGGCAGTGTGCTGAGTGGAAAGGACTGTCGCATTCAGAGGATCAGGTAAGGCTGACCCAGAGACTCCGCCCAGGGTGCTCACGTGTCTCTCGGGGTCTGGGAGTCCTTTCTCATCCTCTCTGCTCCACTGGCAAGGAGGGTGCCTTTGAAGCATATGTCTCAGGCTGCAGGCTGCTCGTTTCTGCCCGTTCCAAAAAGTGCTGGAGGCTCAGGCACTCATTTATAAGAAAAGAGAAAGGATAAGGTGAGAATCAGAGGCTGTCGCGGACATGGAAGCCTTTCTCCAAACACTGTAGGAGCTGATTTGGTCCCAGACCCAATTTTCTCAAAGTTAGCCCTCAAATAGTGTTCTGGGCACAGGATTCTATCTTTAAATAAAATTTTCTTTAAATTTTTTAATTAAAAAATTTAAAATGGAAACTGCATCTTTAATGTAATTAGATTAAAGGTTCTACGCTGCCCGCAGAACAGACCTATGTGCGTATGAAATCTCTTCTGTAATAAGTTCCAAGTTGGAGTAAGACCCCTGTTCATAGTTGAAATGATACCATGACCTGAGGGTGGCCTTCAGAGAGTTAGGGAGGTGATTTTGGGGAACAGGACCAAAAACTGATTTGTTCTTCACACAAGGTTTTGGGTTCTGAAAATAATCTTTAACTGAAAAAAACAAGAATGTGTAATGGGTCAGGAGTAAGACCTTCATTGAGGATAGTGGTTAGAGTGATAGGCTCCATGTGACCTTGTACGGACTCCTCTGTGTCTAAGAAGGAACAAAATGAGATTGCAACTGTATCTACGTGTGAGTCCCGGGGCTCCCGTTACCACCCTGAGGTTCAGTGTTGCTAGAAGGACTCACAGGACCCAGGAAATCTGTCATCTCCACGCTTACAGTTCATTACACAGAAAGGATACAGATTAAAATCTGTAGAGGGAAACAGTGAATGGGGCAGGTCACAGAGAGACCAGGCACGAGCCTCCAGCTATCCCCTCCCAGTGGAGTCCCAGCGATGACATAGGACAACACACACACAGAGCATTCCAACCAGGGAAGCCCACCCACGCCTAGATGTCCAGAGTCTTTATTGGGGGTCGGTCACGAAGACATACCCAACCTCGCGCATGCTGACCATATTCTCTAGCTCCTCCAGAGGTCAAGCTGACACTGCATGGCACAAGGTCCCCAACATATTGTAAATTGTGAGATAAACTATTCAGCAAAACCTAAGTCCTCCAAGTAAGCAGAGATATTCTTATCAGGCAGGGCATTCCAAGAGTTTAGAGGTCACCTCTTAAGAACCAGGGGCAAAATTAATCCTTTGCCAGATATCGCCTCCTAAAGTTGTTGTGAAGTTTCAATGAGTTAATTCAAGGAAAGTGCTTAGGACAAGGCCAGACACTGTATAAGGACCAGCTATTATTAGCAGAACTATCTTTGTCTTGTTATCCATAGATATAACTATAATCCCTTTAAAAGAAACATGATAATGATAATTTCTCATTATTAATGTTTTGTTTTTGTTCTTGTTTTCTTCCTGCATGGGAGCCATCAGCAAAATAGTCAACTTTCAGGTCCTGGCCGGTTTGCTCAGTGGTAGAGCATCGGCCTGGCGTGCAGGAGTCCCGGGTTCGATTCCCGGCCAGGGCACACAGGAGAAGCACCCATCTGCTTCTCCACCCCTCCCCCTCTCCTTCCTCTCTGTCTCTCTCTTCCCCTCCCTCAGCCAAGGCTCCATTGACGCAAAGTTGGCCCAGGTGCTGAGTATAGCTCCATGGCCTCCACCTCAGGTGCTAGAATGGCTCTGGTTATAATGGAGCAACGCCCCAGATGGGCAGAGCATCGCCCCCTGGTGGGCATGCCAGGTAGATCCCAGTTGGGCACATGCGGGAATCTGTCTCTCTGACTCCCTGCTCTCACTTCAGGAAAAAAAAAAAGTCAACTTTCAGTGTTTGGCTTAAAGGAGTCTAGTCTAGATAGTGCTCAGAAATTTTTCTGAATAAAGCCAAATACTTTTTCTTAGGGCCACACCCTCTTTCTCACCTCTCTATAGTTGGAGTACCACATCTCTGTTTGAAATACTCAAGGAATCCTTTACAAAGCCCACATGGCTCATGAAATATTACTTACAAAATATTATAAAAATCTTGGGGTGAGGGGTTTGGACAGAGACTCCCTAGAACCTGAAGTCCTCAAATGTTTTTTAAAGCAGTAGAACCCCTTTCTAAAAAGTGGTATATCCAGCCGAATCCCAGTAAGTCAAACAGACAAAAGGGAAAGCTGCTAAGACTGAGGAAGAGGGGCTGGAGTCCACGCGTCTGGCCCTCTCTGAGACTCCTGGGGGCTCCTGAGCTTTCCTGTAGAACCCAGAGGCCCTTGAAACACAGCTTGAAAAGCACTGGGGAATCTAAGTGTATCCACGGGGCATCCCCACAGTTTTAAATATCTGAGAAACATTAAACCTTATCAGCTACCGTTTCTGAAATTGGGTACAGGAAGCAACATTAGGTTGATCCACCGACATATTTCTGGACTCACCCTTTCGGCAGATATAGATATACTTTTTTTACTTTAAAGTTAGTATGTAATATCTACCATTTTTCTTTCTTGCATTGGAAAAAGGGCTGGAACCAGGAATAAGCTGGAACCGAGTTAATGAGAGCTGATTGATAAATTTTCAGGAATTTTTTTGCAAGCTGTGAGTGCTTGAAATTGGCCACGGTGGGAGTATTTACACCATGAAAATTGGCCAAGGCTACAAATCAGTGTTTTTATACTTTGTTTTTTCCTGGGAGCCAGTTTTCTAGCATACCCTGGCTGGGGTCTATGTGCTAGTCTTCCGTTCCTGCCTGCCCTTTGTCCTGTGTGGTGTAGCAGCTGTTGTGCTGGATTCTGGCCAGACTTTCCTGGGACCCTTTGCCAGCGTGCCCACTCTGGTCCTACCTTGCCCAGCTTAGAGGCTTTTCTGGGCCTGGCATTCCGTTCCAGTACTCACATGATCTCTGCTGGCGTCCGAGCCCTGACGGCACTGGTGAGGGGGAGGGGTTTGGATCATGAGCCTGGAGCGGAGGAAGAGATGATGAGATTTATAGATTTGCAATAACCACTCCTCTCCCTCTCTTTGGGCAGCTTGGCTGAGAACCAGATCAGTAACAAAGGGGCCAAAGCTCTGGCCAGATCCCTCCTTGTAAACAGAAGTCTGACTACTCTAGAGTAAGTACAACACCGAAGGCCAGTCTTTCACCGTTCAGACAGGGGGCGCTTGCGAGTCGTCTTGTGAAGTCACTTTGACCACACTCTCCCCTGGGTGGGCTGGAAGAACAGCTGAGAAAACAGTTATGGTTCCTGCTCAGCCATTCAGACTCACCCAGGAAGCACCAGCATTTTGGCCCTGACCTGGTGCTATCCTTCTCCTCTCCATTCTTGGCCCAAGCCCACTCGTCCATCAGATCCTGTTTTCTTCTCCTCATCACATAGGGCTGCCTTAGGAAATTCCTTGTTTGCCTACATAAAAATCTCTGTCCTGCTTCCACCCAACATGAAATCCTAAGCTCATACATTCTGTTCAGGATGCAGAGTTAAAGATCAGTGTAACTTCTGTTCCTCCTTCCTTCCCCGGGACCTGGATGGAAGGTCACGGTTCCTCTCTCCTCCTTCCACCAGCCTCCGCGGTAACTCCATCGGACCTCAGGGGGCCAAGGCGCTGGCAGATGCTCTGAAGATCAACCGTACTCTGGCCTCCCTGAGGTATATGTCACCTGCTTCCCCCTGCAGAGGGACCAAAAAACCTTGTCAGGTGCCACCCATGGAGTGGGAGGTGATTCAAAATGCAGCCATGAGATAGCAGCTCCCGCCATGGATTCCACAGGATCTTGTATCCTGAGCAAGTTTCCAGGTTTCAGCTCCTCCCTGGTTATCGTGCTTGTTTATGGCCTGAGCAGGGGGTAGAGGTATGTAGAGGGGGAGGGGCAAAATGATCTATGAGGAAAACCTCTTGTCCTCCGTGAGTGAGAAATCCCCGAGACCATGGCGTCAGAATGTTTCCCTGAGGTGTTTTCCAAGACCTCGAAGCCCGACCTCCGGAAGGGTCTCGTGGTAGGCTGTGGTTTGCTGGGCTCCATTTCGGGCCCTTGGTTGTATCCGTCCTTAGTTGAATGTGCACCACCATTTTGTTTTGTTTTGTTTCCATTTGTTTATATAGAAGTGAAATTCACACAAAACTCACTATTTTGAGGCGTGCAGTTCAGTGGCACAAAATACACCCACAACTGAGCAGCTATCACCTCCAGCAACCACCAATTTGCTTTCTGCTCAATGGTGTAGCCTATTCTGGATATTTCACATAAATGGAAGCATGCAGTAGGACCTTTAGTGCCTGTCTTCTGTCACATAACTTGTGTTCCAACTTTATCCACCTATCTACCTTTGAGCATTTATCAGTTCATTCCATTTTAAGGCTGACTAATATTAACGGGCACGTAGGTTGTTTGCACTGTTTGGCAGCGTGAATGATGTTGCCGCACACATTTGTGTACAGCATTTGAGTACGTGTTTTTAATTCTTTCAGGGAGATGCCCAGTAGTGGAGTTTGCGGGTCACATGGTAACTCTGTGTTTAAACTTTTGAGGAACTGCCAGTCTGTTTTCTACAGTGGCCACACCATTTTACATTCCCACCAACAGTGGACGAGAGTTCCAATTTCTCTACCTCCATGACAACACGTGGGTGCTGTGACTTGTACCTGTAATTAGGATTTTGGATGACGTAGCTAGATCACCATGGGCATGTTGGCCCCAGTCAGCAGGCAGGTGCTCAGAGACCCAGAGGGGAGCCTGAGGCTAGAGCAGCAGAGGAAAGGACCAATGGTTCCCTAGTTCCTGTGTGGTGGGCACTGAGGGCACGCAGTGGTCACAACTCCTTCTCTTGCCTGACCAGGCTGTGGCACAGTGGATAGAGCATCAGCCTGGGATGCTGAGGACCCAGGTTCAAAACCTGGAGGTTGCCGGCTTGAGTGTGGGGCTGCCAGCTTGCATGTGGGATCATAGACATGACCCCATGGTCGCTGGCTTGAGCCCAAAGGTCACTGACTTGAAGCTCAACGTTGCTGGCTTGAGTAAAAGGGTCACTCGCTCTGCTGGAGCCCCCCAGTCAAGGCACATATTAGAAGCAATCAATGAACAACTAAGGTGCCGCAATGAAGAATTGATGCTTCTCATCTCTCTCCCTTCCTGTCTGTCTGTCCCTGTCTGTCTGTCTGTCTCTCTCTAGCTAAAAGAAGATAAAAACAAAACAAAACTGCCCCCCCGCTTGGGCACTGGTGACACTGTGGTGATGGTTCCGACCACCACTGGGTGCCCTCGTGTGCTCCATCAGTGACGCAGCTCTTTCTTGCCTCCACAGCCTGCAGAGCAACAGAATCAGTGACGATGGCGCCAGGTCCATGGCCGAGGCTGTGGCAGCCAACCGGACCCTCTCTGTGGTTCAGTGAGTGGACGTGCTGGCCTCCCCTCCGCGTTCTCTCATCTCCTCCTCCAGGGGCCTCTCTACCTGTTTTCTGCAAGGAGGGCTGGGTGGGGCAAGGTCCTGAGGCTTTCTGGCCTGTATTATTATTATTTTTTTAGAGAGAGGAAGAGGGAGAAATTGAGGGAGAGAGAAAGAGAAAAAGAGAGATAGGAAGGGAGAGAGATGAGACGCATCAACTCATAGTTGCAGCACTTTAGTTGTTCATTAATTCAGTGGTCCCCAATCTTTTTTGGGCCACGGACTGGTTTAATGTCAGAAAATATTTTCACAGACCGGCCTTTAGGGTGGGACGGATAAATGTATCACGTGACCGAGACAAGCGTAAAGAGTGAGTCTTAGACGGATGTAAGAGGGAATCTGGTCTTTTTATTTATTTATTTTTTTATTTTATTTTATTTTTTTTACAGAGACAGCAAGAGAGTCAGAGAGAGGGATAGATAGGAACAGACAGACAGGAACAGAGAGAGATGAGAAGCATCAATTATTAGTTTTTCGTTGCGCATTGCGACACCTTAGTTGTTCATTGATTGCTTTCTCATATGTGCCTTGACCATGGGCCTTCAGCAGACCGAGTAACCCCTTGCTCAAGCCAGCGACCTTGGGTCCAAACTGGTGAGTTTTTTGCTCAAACCAGATGAGTCCTCACTCAAGCTGGGGACCTCGCGGTCTCGAACCTGGGTCCTCTGCATCCCAGTCCGATGCTCTATCCACTGCGCCACCACCTGGTCAGGCGAATCTGGTCATTTTTTAAAAATAAAACATCGTTCAGACTTAAATAGAAATAAAATGGAAATAATGTAAGTTATTTATTCTTTCTCTGCGGACCGGTACCAAATGGCCCACGGACCGGTACCAAATGGCTCATGGACCAAATGGTCCATGGCCTGGGGGTTGGGGACCACTGCATTAATTGCTTCCAATTTTTGCCTTGATGGGGGGGCTCCAGCTGAGTCAGTGACCCCTTGCTCAAGCCAGGGATCTTGGGATCATATCTATGATCCTGCACTTAAGCCTACAAGTCCATGCTTCAGATGGCAACTTTCGGGTTTCCAACTGGGTCCTCCGCGTCCTGGGTTGACGCTCCAACCACTGCGCCACCAGATGGTCAAGGTACTTTCTGCCCTGTCTTAATGGCCCCTAGAAAACTTTATGTCCATTGCTTTTCCAGAGAACAGGTGTTGGGCAAAATATTAAAAATGAAGCTTCTTGCCAATCCATAAAATCCTCTCCACAAACATGAGAAAGAAAAAACCAGCTTATTATATGGTAAGCATTCAACTAGACTGTAATGTGGATCATAGGTAACCCACTGATGAGATTGCCAAGACAGAAAGAATTCACACCTCTTTCCACAGCCAACAGCTAGAACCCATTACATACGTGCTTTCTCTCATCCAAGTACTAACCAGGCCCGACCCTGCTTAGTTTCCGAGACATGTTTTTAAGATAAACAACAACTTGGTGGCACGGTGGATAAAGCATTGACCTGGCATGCTGAGGTCACCAGTTGGAAACCCCAGGCTTGCCCAGTCAGGGCACCTATGAGAAGCGACTACTACGAGTTGATGCTTCCCGTCCCTTCCCCTCTTTCTCTCTCTGAAATCAATGAATAAAACTTTAAACAACAACAACAACAAAAATCTTGTCCTCGATTAAGAGGACTGGAGAGCACTGTTTGTCACATGCAGTTCATTCTAAATTAGCCTGGCAGTTGGGGAAGCCATCTGTGTCTGCTAATTGCTTTCAGCCAAAGGAAAGTTAAAACCTCTTATCTTAGGACAGGAAGGCACTTACAATTAGGAGGTTGCTGGATATCATCAGTATCTACTGGTCACTGCTTTCCAGTTTCTGACAAGAGAGGGCCCTTGCCTCTTACTCTCCACGTAATGTCAGTCTCTGGGCCTCACTTTGGCGACAATCGGCAGCCCGTTCCAGGTGCCCCTCCTCCCATGCTGTCATTCATGAGGCCAGCACATGGCACTCAGTAGTCTCTGACCTCTCACCACGAGTCAGAGTATCTTCGGCTTGGGAACGGCTGTGACCAGCTTGGCTGCAGGACCCTCTCTTCTCCCACAGGCTGCAGAAGAACACCATCGGCCCCGCGGGAGCCCAGCGGATGGCAGAGGCCCTGAAACAAAACAGGAGTCTGAAGGAGCTCATGTGAGAAATGCAGAAGGGGCAAATTGGCATCCTCAGTGATTAAAACCCTTTGAGTAGTGAGTTTTTTTTCATGCTCGCTGACCCCCGGGAGTGAGTTTTTCAAAAGATGAAATTAGTTCTAGTTACAGTTTTATTCACTTAAAATCATGCTCGTTTGATAACCAATTTATGGAAACAACAAGGACATACATTTGCCTTTTTTTAATGTTGCCTTACACATGTCTGATCGTTCTCTGGGTGGTCAGGAGGCACGAGGAGGTACAGGAACAATCATACTACTCTCAGGGTTAATACAATGCCCAGCACATCACAAATATTTATGAGCATGGGGATGGGTGGATGGATAGATGGATGGGTGGATGGGTGAATGGATGGGTGAATGGATGGGTGGATGGGTGAATGGATGGGTGGATGGGTGAATGGATGGGTGGATGGGTGAATGGATGGGTGGATGGGTGGATGGGTGAATGGATGGGTGGATGGATGGGTGGATAGGTGGATGGGTGGATGGGTGGATGGATGGGTGGGTGGATGGATGGGTGGATGGGTAGATGGATGGGTGGATGGGTAGATGGATGGGTAGGTGGGTGGGTGGGTGGATGGATGGGTGAATGGATGGACAGATGGATGAATATATGGGTGCAGGATAGCTGGCTTTGGACTCCAAAGCACTGGACCAGGAGAATGGAGACCCAGATTCCCAGGACTGAGTGAGCCATGACTGTCTCAGGCTCACATTTACTGCCTTCTCAGCTGGCAGAAGAAAACATTTCCTAGCCACCTTCACATAAAGAATCACAAACAATTGTCACTACAGAATTGGTCCTGCCCCCTGGCCTTTACCCCCTGCCAGGGAGCCAAGAAAGACTTTGCTACCTTGATCTCTTACAGGAAGCAGGAGGTCACTAATAGACTCAAGCAGGAGAAACCATGTCCTGGCACCTTTGAGACAACAGACAGCCCTCCCCTAGGCCCTTCCCTGCCCAGCTGCTGCCGGAGGCCGGCTCACCCATGCCCCATCTCTTGCAGGTTCTCCAGTAACAGCATTGGTGATGGAGGTGCCACGGCCCTAGCCGGGGCTCTGAAGGTGAACCAGGGCCTGGAGAGCCTGGAGTGAGTCAGCTTGATCACCCTCCAGGGGTGGCTGTGGGCAGGGGTTGGCTTCCCCCAACTCCTCTCTGGTTCCCCGTTCAAAGGGTGGGGGGGGTCTGGAGGAAGGCTCTCAGTCAGGGCCACTTTCCTGCCGGAACCCAACCCACCACCAGCCCTGGGCACACTAGGATCTCGGTGTCTCTCACTTCATGCCCACCCCACTTGACCCACCCTACTATACCAGCTCCACTTCCCTGGACAATTGGGTTTGGTATTGGTTCTGGAGTTTTCAGAGCGACAACAACTACTGAGAGCCCTTTAGAAGTTGGCGCAGGTAACTAAAGAGGGAGTCAGCTGCAGGGGCCGTGGTGTGGGGTCGGGGAGCTCGGCGCTGCCCCCTTACTGGGGACAGCTGTGCCCCTTTCTCCGGGGGCTGCAGACACAGCACATGCCCCTCTCAGAGGCTGTTCGGAACCATCCAGACCCAGGCAGAGTCTGAACTTGGGGGCTGGTTGTACTGGCCCCGCCTGCCCTGCCCTAGCAGGGGCTGGGACGTGGGGGATGGGAGAGGAAAGAGGAGTGATAAAAGTACCAGGTGGGGTGGCACCTGCCTCAGGAATCCCCAGCTCCCTGCTGAACTCAGTGCTTCGGCGGGACCGTGGCTCTCTCCGGGTCCTGAGACAGCCTCACCGAATGTGCCCCCTCTTCTGTCTGTAGCCTGCAGAGCAATTCCATCAGTGACGCGGGAGTGGCAGCACTGACGGGGGCCCTCGGTGCCAACCGAACCCTCCTCAGCCTCAAGTAAGTCCCAGCCTCCCTCGAAAACAGGTATGGACTTCGGGACTGGGAAGAAGAGGCTGGCGCTGGGACGCCCACACCTGACCCCGTGGGCTGGTTACAGTGAAGACCTGTGGTTGGGCAGCTTGGTACTGGAGCTGGCATCCTGCCCGCTTCCTGCTCGCGGAGGGCAGGGCCGCTGGGGCCCGCAGCTGGCCGCTCCTGCTGCTCCCTGCATGTACACAAGTCCTTAGGCACCCAGGCCTGCCCACCTGCCTGCTCCTCCCAACAGAGGGCCCACTGTCCCATTCTCCTCACTGTCCTACCGGTGACAGGCCCGAAGGGGAGACCCTGGCTCGCTCAGCTCCAGAACCCGGGCTTGCTGGAGGCACACGCCACTCCCAGCTCGCTCAGGAAGGCGGTCCCCCCGAAGGTCCTCTGGTTCTGTACGCCCGTCTGCCCGGGCCAGTCTGCCCGTCCCCCGTCTGCCCGGGCCCGTCTGCCTGGAGGCCTCAGCTGCCCGGGCAGCAGCTCAGGGCTCTTCTCTCTCCTCAGCCTGAGAGAAAACTCCATCAGCCAGGACGGAGCCCGGCACCTGGCGCGAGCTCTCTGCGAGAACAGCACCCTGGAGAACCTGGAGTACGTGGGCTGGGGGGCAGGCTGCGCTCCCCAAGGCCCTTCCATGCCCAGGCCTCGGCCCTGCAGGCGCAGGGGCTGACGGCCCAGGCCGTGGTCACTCCTGCCGCTGTGAAATGCTGAAAGGGGTCTGGCTGGGAGGAGGCAGCATGGCCCCTGGCCCCTGGCGACTCTGGCACAAACAAGTCTCCCGCTCTCGTGTCATAAATCACACGAGGATGAAGACAGTGGTGACTCCGCCTGGCCCCCACCCCGTCCCATAGCAACGCACGAGCGTGTGGAAGGGGCCACATCGTGGGGGGCGGCACAGCACAGGGCTCAGGAGCGAACCCGAGCACCTCTGCCGCCTCCTGGGCAGTGACCTATCACAGGCCCTCACCGGCTGAGGCTGAGCCCACTCCCCAGGGGGGTGTCAGAATTGGTTACGACAGCCCAGGGCACAGGCCCGGCACACGCAGGTGCTCCGTAAGCACGTGCGAGGCTGCCCTAGTGGACGGGATGAGCCCTTGGGCTGGAGGACAGCGGTCTGGATTCCTGGGGGCAGGATGGGGCATCCTGGCCGGCTTCTGCTCACTTGCTCCTGTTCCCCTCCCCCCAGCCTGACAGCCAACCTCCTCCACGACCAGGGTGCCCAGGCCATCGCAGTGGCAGTGAGAGAAAATCACACCCTCCTGACCCTTCAGTGAGTCCTGGGTGCCCCCCACCCCCTCCCCTGCAGAGCTGCAAGGACAAGCTGACACAGGAGGCCGAGTCCAGCTTTGGGCATCCCCCACACGGTCTCGGGGGCCTCCGGCAGGCTGCAAGTGGCCCTGCCCTCTGCTCTGCTTCCTGAGGTTGATCCTCGGAGAGGTCAATGGTGGGAGGTGGGTACCCACTGCTGTGCCTCCGTGTCACGTGCTTTAGGCAGGGGCCATCTGGAGTCTTTATTTGAGCCTGTCCCTGTGCCCCCCCCACCCCAACCAGAGAGTAAAAGCTGACTCCTTGGGACTAAAGGTGCAGAGGGTTTCAGTTCTGCCCATCAGTGGTCCTTCTAGATTCTAGAATCTAGAATCCGCCCTGCGGGGACCCCATTCCCTGGTGTCAGACTCTCCTGGGAGAAGCCCCCTCTTTCAGAAGCCCCGGGATGTCCTGGGCTGCCCTGGGCCACTAGTCATGTGGTCTGTGTCTGCCTAGCCTGCAATGGAACTTCATCCAAGCCGGTGCCGCCAAGGCCCTGGGACAAGCACTACAGTTCAACAGGAGCCTGACCAGCCTCGAGTAAGTGGGGCCCCCTGGGGGCCAAGGAGCAGGGGAGTCGGAAACCTCAGCTCCCACCAGGCGCAGGGCTCCCGCCCGCAGCACACAGCCGCCTCTGCCCTGAGGCCTGTGCCACGCTTCCATCACCATCTACTTCTCAAAGAAATCACAGCTTTATTGAGAAATAATCTACCCATTTAAGGTGTATTGATTCACTGATTTTTTTTTGTTTTTGTTTTTTTACACAGAGAGTCAGAGAGAGGGACAGACAGGGACAGACAGGAATGGAGAGAGATGAGAAGCATCAATCATTAGTTTTTTGTTACGACACCTTAGTTGTTCATTGATTGCTTTCTCATATGTGCCTTGACCACGGGCCTTCAGCAGACCGAGTAACCCCTTGCTCAAGCCAGCGACCTTGGGTCCAAGCTGCTCAGCTTTGCTCAAACCAGATGAGCCCATGCTCACGCTGGTGACCTCAGGGGTCTCGAACCTGGGTCCTCCGCGTCCCAGTCCAACGCTCTATCCGCTGCACCATCACCCGGTCAGGCAATTCACTGGTTTCTAGTATGATATATTCACAGCTGTGCAACCATTACCACCATCAAATTTAGAACATTTCTATCACCCTCAAAGAAAACCCAGATCCATCACCAGTCAGTCCCCGCTCCAAAGAGGAGGTTCTAGGCAACCGCTAACTTACCGTCTCTATAATTTACCTATTCTTGACATTTCATATAATGAAATCATACAATATGTGGTCCTTTGAGTCAGGCTACTTTTTTTCAATATAATGTTTTCAAGGTTCAACCACATCATAACACTTCATTCCTTTTTACGACTAATACCACTGTATGGAGGGACCACATTCTGTTTAACCTTCCATCTGCTGTTGCACATCTGGGCTGTTTCCACGTTTTGGTTCTTAGGAACAGTGCTGCTGTGAACATCCATGTCCAAGTTTCTGTGCAGACACGTATGCTTTCGGTTCTCCTGTGTATACACCGGGGACTGGAACTGCTGGGTCAAAAGGCAACTCTAACCTTTCCTGAGTTTCATCTGCTTTTCATCCTGACTGCTTCTCTCTCAGCGTCCAGCCATCTGTCTCTGGGTGGTTCTGTTTGACTCTGAAATAGTGGTGCTCCCCAGTTGTCCCAGGCTGTTTTCCCTTGACCAGCATTGCTTCTGGAAGCTCCCCTCCCCTCCCCTCCCAGGCTTTGCAGTCCTGATGGCCCCACATCTGAATCCGACTTCTCTCCTGAGCTCCAGACCTACGTGTCCACTGTCCATTCTGTCCCTCCCCATGGGTCTCACCGGCACTTCACATTACCCAACGACCTCCCGCATGAGCCGGCTTCTTGGTTCCCCATCATACGAACAGACCCAGCCCACCGTGAAAAGTGGAAACACTGTCATCGCTCTTTCCCAAGTCCTGTCGATGCATGTCCGAGTCCTGTTGATTCTCCTCCCCGTATCTGAGCCTCACGGCCACTGTACAAGCCACCAGCATCACTCACCTGCGTCACTGCAGCAACCTCTACATCCAGTCCACCTTCTGCTGGCCAAGATCTTTCCAGAATGCGAATCTGTCCCTGTCCTGGTGAGAGGTTTCAATGGCTGCCCAGTGCCTACCGAGTGCAGTCCAACCTTTAGCGTGGCTTCTAGGCCCCCAAACATCTGCTTCCTTATGCCTCCTCAGCCTTGTCTCACACTCTAGGGACTTGACTCAGTTTCTCTGGGTTCCTTAGATGGGCCAGGCCCTCTTCGCTACCGCTTAGCCTGTCTAGACCCATTTCTCTGGGTAGTCCGTGGGATCACACTGCAGCCCCGCTTGGCTTGTAGTGACTGCTCATTTAATCACATCTCCCCACCTGAGTTCCAAAAAGGCAGAGCCGGCCTTGCCGGCACACAATATACTCAAATGTCATTTATTTATTTATTTATTTATTTTTACAGAGTCAGAGAGAGGGACAGACAGGGACAGACAGACAGGAACGGAGAGATGAGAAGCATCAATCATTAGTTTTTCATTGCGCATTGCAACACCTTAATTGTTCATTGATTACTTTCTCATATGTGCCTTGACCACAGGCCTTCAGCAGACCGAGGAACCCCTTGCTTAAGCCAGCAACCTCGGGCTCAAGCTGGTGAGCTTTTGCTCAAACCAGATGAGCCCTCGCTCAAGCTGGTGACCTCGGGGTCTCGAACCTGGGTCCTCAGCATCCCAGTCCGACGCTCTATTCACTGTGCCACTGCCCGGTCAGGCTTAAACATCTTTTAAATTATTAATGCAAGCTAGCAAGAGTGGCCTGAGGATAGGGGGCTTTTAGTTTTCTAGTTGGTTTTTTTTTTTCTTTTCTTTTTTTTTTTTTTTTTTACAGAGGCAGAGATAGACAGGGACAGACAGACAGGAATGGAGAGAGATGAGAAGCATCAATCATTAGTTTTTCGTTGCGCATTGCAACTTCTTAGTTGTTCATTGATTGCTTTCTCATATGTGCCTTGACCGCGGGCCTTCAGCAGACCGAGTAACCCCTTGCTGGAGTCAGTGACCTTGGGCTCAAGCCAGTGAGCTTGGGTTCAATCTGGTGGGCTTTTTGCTCAAACCAGATGAGCCCGCGCTCAAGCTGGAGACCTCGGGGTCTTGAACCTGGGTCCTTCCACATCCCAGTTTGATGCTCTATCCACTGCGCCACGACCTGGTCAGGCTCTAGTTGGTTTTGAAAAACATGCGCTTTATGTCCCAAGCCCTCGCTGACAGTGCTTCCATGTATCCTTTTTCTTGATTGCCTCTGATGGCCCAGAATCGTGCAGACCCCAGACTCCTCTGCACATTAATTAGGAGGCCATGGGACTACAGTGGCCACACAGGGTGACCCGGGAGTATCATCGGTGTGTGTGTGTGGTTTGAATTAAACAGAAGGTCCAAGCTCAGCATGTCAAGCTAGAGAGCCGGACCTATGCCCTGTGTGCCCAGGGGGCACTCTGTGTGTTCAGTTTACAGGAGAACGCCATTGGGGACGAAGGTGCCTGTGCTGTGGCCAGTGCACTGAAGGCCAACACAGCCCTCACTGCTCTCTAGTAAGTCCCAATGTGCGCGGCAGCCGGGAATGGACCCTTCCCCGTCCTTCCATACAAAAACCTGTTTGTTTCCCAACCAAGGAACGTGTATCTCTTTTCCTAATGTTAGCCACCTGGCAGGGAAAAGGGTGTCCAGATCAGCCCTGCTCCCGCAGTTCTAACAAGATTTAGGGGTACAAGAAGCGTTTCCCTGCTAACTCTCCAGACTACCTCTACTTCCCGTACCCGCAGTATCTAGACAAGTCCTAGGCAGCAGACGGTGCAGGTGCAAGATGCACTGTTCTTTGGACAGATCACAGGCCAACAATTTTTAGTGCGATCTTCAGCACTTTCAGTCCTAGGTCAAGGGTTGTGAAAACAAAGGGCGACTATGAATGGAAGCGGGGCTCAGGGCCGGGGTGAGGGCTGGAGAGCCTGCCTGTCGGCCAGGCTGTGGCTGCGGCTGCATTGACAGCGTCTCCTCCTACAGTCTCCAGGTGGCCTCCATTCGAGCACCGGGGGCCCAGGCCCTGGGGGAGGCCCTGGCTGTGAACAGAACCTTGGAGATTCTCGAGTAAGTAGCCCAACTCCCAGCTAAAGTCTCTTGCCTAAAGAAACCAAGCCGTTGATTCAAGATGAACAGATATTGAGAATTAAGTGTCAACTTACATCTAACTCAAATCATTTAAGTATCTTCACTTAGAGCAAGCATGCCCCAGATCCCCCACTCCTACGTCACCCCTTTTCCTTGGGAGTCACTTTGTTGGCCCTCCTTTCCCCGAGTACCCGCCCTTCTTGGTCTTGCCCAAGCTGAACATGTCATGAGGTCCTGTTTAGGACTCCGTGGGGTGGTCTGTGTCCTCTGATCTCCATCTTTGAGATCCAGGAGTTTGGGGGCCTCGAGCTCTGCGGGGCTTTCAGGCATGTCCAGGTCACCCCTGCTCCTGCGGCGCTGTGATGCCGAACACACAGGGGCTGCTGGATGGAGTGTTGTCACCTCTGTCTCGGCCCAGCTCCCCCTTTGGAACGGAAAAGGAGAATGAAGGCTCCCACAAACCACCCAGGTTGGGCCGGCTCAGCCCGTCCTGGGTGCCCTTCTTGCTCCCCAGAGCCAAACTCAGTCCTGTGCCCAGGAATGGGGAAGGGGCACCCTGACACCCTCAGCTGCCCAGCCCACACTCATCCGCAGAGGTATCATTTCCACCTCTTAGCTGTCTCTCTTCTTACAGCTTAAGAGGAAACGCCATTGGGGTAGCTGGAGCCAAAGCCCTGGCAAATGCCCTGAAGGTCAACTCAAGCCTCCGAAGACTCAAGTGAGTGGTTGTTGAGCCCTGTCTGCACCCAGAACACACTTCTTCGCTGGAGCCGGAACCTCCCCCCTGGGAGAAGATGCTTTTGATTTCTTCTGTAGCTTCTTCCTTTTGAATAGAAAAAGTTCAGATTATTCTGGTTATTATAGTCTATATATGGTGGATGGGCTTGTTCATTCTGCCTAGCTTAAGTCAGAGGTAAATCACTTAACATCTACAATTTTTGGTCTATATCCTCCCTGGCCCTTGGATGGGACACCCTGGCTCCCATCTGAGACTGCAGTGGGGGTTAAACGCCACCGCGCTGTCGCTATGGCACTTGTGGACAAATCAGCTCCAGAACGGCCCCCCGCCCCAACAGAATGCAGTGTTGCTACCTGGGATGTATTCTTCTGTCCTGAATGGCTCACTGTGGTGTCTCCTTCTTTTCTCTGCCTAGTCTTCAAGAGAATTCCTTGGGGATGGATGGGGTGATATGCATTGCCACCGCCCTGTCTGGAAACCACAGGATCCAGCATATCAAGTGAGTGGGGCTCAGCAGGACCTGCCCATTCCTGTCATTCTCTCTCACCCTTAGAACTGCTCCCAGGTCGGGCCCTACCTTCAGCCCAAGTCTCAGAGCCAGCCAACTCCCAGGTCCCTCCGCAGCTGTGGGGAAAACCTGGGTGTTAGAGAGTCATTCAAAGCCTTGTCCATGGGAGGGGCCCCGGGAGCACAAAGGTTTCACCCAGAGCTCTGAATTCCCTGCAGTGAGCCTCCTGCTCTTTACTACAGAGAGCCAGTAGGCCTCCAGTCCTTCAGCCAAGTTCTCAACTTGTTCCACTCCTTCTCTTCCAGTCTCCAGGGAAACCACATTGGCGAATCTGGTGCCAGGATGATCTCAGAGGCTATCAAGTCCAATGCTCCCTCGTGCACTGTTGAAATGTGAGCAAAGCAAGTTCCTGGTGGACTGGGCAAGTGGACGGGCAGAGACGCAGCTGGAAGCCTCCAAACAAAACGACCACTTTCCAGGGTGACTTCCTGTGATCTCACAATGACGCTGACCTGCACGTGAGCTGGTACCCTGCAAAGAGGTAGGAAAGATGCTGCCAGAGGTCACGAGCACCTCCCCTGGCCCAGGGTCTGTCTAGGCAGGGTGAGACGGACACTTCGGTATGGCACACAGAGGAGAGGGTCTCTCCCCAAGGGACCCAGGACTTAGGCCCTACGCCCGGCAAGTAAGAAGCTGGTCTGAGCTTATTCATACATTGGGGTCTTCATGCATCTCCCCCCAACGTTTGTTTTATTACTTCCTTTTTCCACTCATCTGGTTAAAATCGATCCCCTTCCTCTGAAATGAGTAGCCATATTCCGGCCCATTTTGAGTATCAATGTGGCAATGTTGATAGAGAGGACCTCTCTTTTCCCAAGAAGAAAAGAAAGTTTTAGAAGTATGATCCTTAAAGATATGGGGAAAAAAATGGGAATTTTTTGAAGAAAAATAAAGGCTTAAAAAAAAAAAAAAGAAAAAGGCTTTATTTACAGAATTCTGAAGACAGAAATGAAAAAAAAATTTTCCCCCAAGGTTTCTGCCATTCTTTTATCCATTATAAAATCTCAGAGGCACGGATTATGTCTGGCACACTATCAACAGCACATTAAATGTCGATGCCTTAATGTTATTTCATATTGGGCTTCCAAAGCACTACTCTGGCTACAGCTTCCCCCAGAAGGCTAGACACACTGAGCTTCTGTGTGGCATAAATTCCCTCCGATGTCTGTGTTGAAAGAGTTAAGATCCCAAATGGATACCAAATAAGCAAGGAAGATGCTTATAAAGATTATAAATTATCATTTCAAAATTTGAACAGGAAGCACTGTTGTTCCAAATGTTTCTTTAAAAATGAGTATTCAGGCAAGACTCATCACGGGTCACTAAAACCATGGATGAAAGCCAACTGAGGAAGAAGATATCCACAGTCTCAAAATATCACCCCACTAAGGGTATTTAGAAGGTATCTTACAGAAATCTTATAAATGTTGTCTTAACAAAGTGATTAAATTTAATGTCACCAATAGTGGGACACATGGACATGAGACCCAGACGTGAGGCTCTGAGAAGGACATATCACTGATGTAGTTTTCTTGCCAAAAAAGGTTTACCTGAATCTAATCATGAAGAAAACTAAGGGGCATTCTGTAAAAAACAAAAACAAAAACTAGACTGACCTCTTCAAAAATGTGAATGTCATGAAAAATAAAAAAGGCTGGGGACTGTTTTAAACTGAAGGAAATTAAAGAGACATAACTTAATGCAAGATTTTCGACTGGATCCAAGACTGGAGGGAATAAAATCAGCCATAAAACACATTATTTGGAAATTGATGACATTTGACCACGGGTCATATGTAGTATTTATTGGATTATTTTTTTAAAGATATTTTTGCTGGGTATCGTCCGTTTTTCTTTTGGCACTTTCAAGATGTTGCTATGTACAGTCTTCTGGTTTGCAGTTTCTGGCTGAACTGAGAACTCAACAGAAGAAAAGCTGCAGTAGCTAAATCCTGAAGAAAGCTGTGCCATGCAGGAACCTGGCACTGGAGAAACTGGGAGGTCAGAGCAGCGGAGAAAGTGTGCTCTCAGGGACTGTGAGAGCCCGCTCCACTAGAATTGGAAGGAAAGCCCCTACTTCCTCCAGAGTCTCTCCTGCACCCTCTACTGACAAGTCTAAACATCTTGCTGGCTGACAAAGGAGAGATTACAAACGATAGCACCATTACAACAGAGCAGGCCAAAAGGTGGATTTGGAGCAGAGACAATAAACTAATAAATCAGCACAGTGAAATTTGTCTTTTTTTTTTCCCCCAGGGGAGCAGTTTCTATTGCTATGTCTTCTGGATCAGTAATTTTTTTATGCAGTGTCTGATCTCTTAATGCCAGTTTGTATGGTTTCATCTCATTCTTTTTACTCTCTCGTTTTGTTTGAGGCTTTCTTAATATTGTCCATTTCTTTAGATTTTCCATATCTCGCCTTAATATACTCATGTTTTACGCTACCACCTGACTATATGAAATATAGTTATAACTGTTAAATGTCGTTTTCTACTAATTTTATTACCGATCATTTCTGGGTCATTTTATATAGGTACCTGGTAATTTTTTTTTACAGTGAGAAAAAATTTTAATTGACTTTTAGGGAGAGAAAAGGAGAGGGGAGAGAAAGAGAGATCAATTTGTTGCTTCACTTATTTATTCTTCCATTAATTCTTGTCTGTGCCCTGACCAGGGATTAAACCTACAATCTTGGCGTATCAGGATGACACTCTAACCAACTGAGCTACCTGGCCAGGGCTACAGTGAAAATGTTTTATATTTAGGATTAGCCAGCTGGACTCGATTTAGATGATCTCAATTGTATTGGCAATATCCAAAGCAGCCTAGTCAGGAGCCAGCAGAACATATGCTTTCTTCTCTCCATCAGGCCTGATTAAGTTGATATTGGCCTCGTCAGTACCACAGAGCTTCACAGCTTGTTTGATCTGCTTCCTGTTGGCCTCACCGTCCACAATGAACCCAAGTGCACTGTAATCTCTGCTTCTTCACGGCTGACGGGCAGTCGGGGGAGCTTGAGGATGGCAGTGGCTGAGCGTGTTCCTCCCAGGGTGCTCTCCGAGGGTATCTGGGCTGCCTTCAGAGCTGCAGTGTCCTCATGCCTTGTATTTTTTTACTGGACACCAGACATTGGGAATTTTCTTTCTGGATGCTATTTTTATATTCCTTAAAATACTCTTGAGCTTTATTCTGGAACAGAATTACTTAGAAACACTTGGATAAATACTTGATTTTAAGCTTCGTTAGCCAGGATCAGCCATCCTTTATTCTAAGGTTATTTTGGCCCATCTTCTGAGAAAATGCCTCAGTGCTCTGGGCCCAAGTCAAGAAAACAGTTTGGGGCATATTTACAATAGACACTATAGAAATCCAGGTGTAGGCTCTGGCAGGTTGGCTCAGTGGTAGAGCATTGGCCTGGTGTACAGGAGTCCCGGATTTGATTCCCAGTCAGGGCACACAAGAGAAGCGCCCATCTGCTTCTCTACCCCTCCCCCTCTCCTTCTTCTCTGTCTCTCTTCCCTTCCCGCAGCGAGGCTCCATTGGAGCAAAGTTGGCCCGGGTTCTGAGGATGGCTCCATGGCCTCTGCCTCAGGTGCTAGAATGGCTCCAGTTGCAACAGAGCAACGCTTCAGATGGGCAGAGCATCGCCCCTAGTGGGCTTGCTGGGTGGATCCCGGTCAGGCATATGCGGGAGCCTGTCTCTCTACTTAAAAAAAAAAAAAAAAAAAGATACAGTGACTCTTTTGCATCTGAGAGGCCATGGCGTCTGAGGTGGTTAGCAGGGCCCCCAAACACACCTATTTCTCATTTAGCTTATTGTTTCAGACATGACACATCTCAACTAACTGATGAATTAACTGAGTGTTGAATGTTTTACAAAAGGGGTAATCTC
The DNA here is from genome assembly GCF_036850765.1 of Saccopteryx bilineata. Classification (NCBI taxonomy): domain Eukaryota; kingdom Metazoa; phylum Chordata; class Mammalia; order Chiroptera; family Emballonuridae; genus Saccopteryx; species Saccopteryx bilineata. Next base: position 286,605,449 of record NC_089493.1, read on the forward strand.
ATACATAAAATTTAGGAAAAGATAGAAATAACTGTCACATGGTGTCCTAAAGTTTACACGTACCGTATTAACCTGTGAACTTCCTTCAAGTAAGTATTAGTTATCGGTGCAAATAAAATAATTATACTCTCAAGTAAAAATTATTTAATAATAAAAAAATACGGTAGTAAGTACACTTAAGAAAAGTAACTTCAGAAGCCTTGACTCTATAATTGAAAAACAAAAACTGTTTTGTGCTTTCAAAAAAAGACAAACAAAAAACACCACCTGTCACTTCTCTTCACAATGGAAAATTCTAGTGTTACTCCATCTGAATCCATTCTGGTTTATTTTTTAAGTCAGAAACGCAAATCTGTACTGACACTTTTTCTTAATTTGCTTTCCTAAGAAGGAACGTTACCGTCTGAGAGAAAATGGATTATTTATCATCTGGAGCATCCTCTGTTGCCTGATTTTCAAGGCTTACTTTCATTCAGAAAATTTTAGTAAAATACAGTTAAAGCTTGGTATTGTGAGCATGCAGAAGAAAAAAAAGACTAAAAAATGAAATAAAGGCTAGAATTAAAAGCCTTTAAATTGTACAAGTGATTAATAGTCCGATACTAATTCGTAAAATGAGTCCTTGTACGCAGTTCCAGCCCCAGATTTGTCCTACTGACTCTTAGATGATATATGTGACAATAATCAAAACTCATACAGAAACTTAGTGTATTTCTCCTTGAGATCTTGTCCTATGGATGTGAATCCCTAGGAATACACGCATTTCCCAAGTTTCAGGAGATAAACAAGGCCGGAACAGATCATCTTTGGGTGTGTTCAGGTTCTTGTTTAAGCCTCACGGAGTAACACATAGGAGGCTAAAGCAAAAACAGGTCATACCTTCATGAACAGTGAGTCCAGATGGTTGAGTGAACCAAGCATGCTTCCTTCCTAACCTTCTAAATTACCATTTACCTACAGTCTGAGGGTTTTCATCTGCACGGGTGCCTTGGTAAGAAGGTCAGAAGTCATTGTCACTGTCCTCCAGGGGCTCAGGTTTCCGGACCCTTCGACTGGGTCTGGCTGGAGAGAGAGCAATGCTCTCATCTTCCAAATCGTCGTCGTCTTCATCATCTTCCAGGTCAATCTCACTGTCCTCGGAGTCTTCCTATGGGAAAAAGACAGCAAATACAATTGAGGGTCTCATCTCATTCCTGACACCGTGTTGGCAAGACCCTGCCTCACTATTTTACTAGTAGTTCAAAAACTAGCAACAGAGTAGCAGTCAGGCTGTGGCGACATAAAAATGGACCTACATCTAGATATCGCTGGCTGGCATATAGAGATCAATGTATCTTCTAACTGGTAACCTTCAAATACGAACATGCCATCAAGGTTGGAGCCGTAGGGGCTGGCCATCCCACTGATGTCTCGGGAACACCAGACCTGCCCCAAGGCTCACTGGATGCTGCTTTGCTCCTGGTGGCCCAGAGCCACCAATGCGTAGCAAGGAGAGAGGGGGCTTGGAGAGAGGGGAGGAGAGCTTATTTTGTTTTTTGATAAATAGGGGATGGCAAGCCACACAGGAAACAGGTGTAAAGAGCAAAATAAAAGAAACACTCTCCATCATCTAGATCTAGGGTGACCATCTGAGGATGGTTCCTTGGCCTCGGCCCCAGGCGCTAGAGTGGCCTTGGCTGCGGGAGGGGAAGAGAGAGACAGAGAGGAAGGAGAGGGGGAGGGGTGGATTCTCTGCTTCTCTAAAGACATTTTCTGTGTGTTTAAGGCTGCCTTCTCTGTGCATCTTGCCCAGCACACCTGAGTGACCTCTTCCTCCTGTGAATTTCTGACAGTACACACTGCTGGTACTAAATAAACGGACCTTTTGTACAAGAACATTAAGGCCCATGCTCCCTCTCTGTGTAGCCACTAGTGCCACACGGTAGACACACATGACATTCAACCTGATGGGGAGCTCTGTGATTGGTGTCAGTCTTGTCACCCTCTGCCTCCTGGGACTCACATTACTGCCAGGGACCACAACGAAGAAGACAGGCCCTGAGTGATGGATGGAAGAGGCTGAGAGCTGGAGCCAGCAGGGCCCCTTGTGTCCCCACTCCGTTTACTTTCCAGTCATTATGCACTTAATGATGTTCAGCCTCCCCAGGCTGTGGTCTTGGGAGCACCTCCTTTCACGTTCCCGCTCACGATGGAGCCGAAGCGAGGGCCGGTCCTCACCCCAGCCCACAGCACCCCTTCCTTTCCCGGCCAGGGTTCAAGGGCCAGGCGACTCCCCAGCCACAGCCCTCCTTGTCTCTGGGCTCAGTGCTCACTCTTCCCCCTTGGCATAGGCATCTTTAAGAAACTTCACCGTTCCGTGGGACCCACTCTGAGGGCTTGCTCCCAGGAGACAGGCATGGCGTCCAGGGAAGGCTCTCCGCTGGCCCTGAGCCACCACACAGCACACTCACAAACGGGGGAGGTGAAAAGAAAACCAACCCGCTTCTTGGAGCTGGAAGTCTTGCATTTACCTAACAGAGCTGGTGCTCCTTCCATCTTTGGAAAGTGAGAATAGACAGACCATGAGAAGGGAAAAAAAGGTAGGGCAAGCAGATTCATTTGAAAGAAAAGAAATAAGCCATCAACAAGCAGAAAGGAGGTTCAGCTCCTCGGGCGGCTACAATCGGCCACAAACCGAGTGATGAGGCAGGCGGAGAGGCTGCGCCCCGAGCCGGGCTGCGCAGATGTGCTTAGCTCCTGGCTAATCCCCCCGAGGCCAGCCTCGGACCCAGCAGAACATCACTGCTAACGGGGCGGGCAGGACTCACGTCGTCGTCCGAGTTTCCATCTTGCATTGTGCCCACGACGCGTTTGCTAGGTCTTCCTGGGGGGAACAAAAGCATGAAGAAATGCAAAAAGTAAGGCATGAAACGGCATTCAAGATTGGTTTCCCTTTAGAAAACTGGGAAAAGTATCATAAAAGTTTACTCAAGTAGCATCCAACTAATCAGACCTGTCGACAAATGGGATAAATGTTCTGCATTTCCACAATGGAACAAGGCAACAGGCAGTGAAATGTAAGCACGAATCAGAAATCAGAAAGCGAAGATGTATCCTGTGAACCCCATTGTTAGTGTGCACACAGAACAGGTCTGCTGTGTGTGGAAGAAAGAAATACACTTTCCCTTTATGGACTCAGGTCACCTGTACCTGCATCTATGTCTGAGCTTCAAACAAAAAAAAGTTTAAGTATCACAAGAGTTCATCTTTCAAAATATCATCATATCTAAGTGATTCTCCATTCCTCCTCTAAAAGTTGATGTTGTTTAGATGTGAATTCTACAAAAACTCAGGAGGCGTCCTTCACTGGGTAGAGACAGAGCACTTGAAGGCTGAGAAGCACCCATGGCCCCAGGTCCCGGCCTCGGGAGAGAGGCAGTAAGGGCCGCTCAGAGAGGCGCTTACTCAGGACAGGCCTGGATGTGACGTCTCAGAGCAAGTTATGGAAACTTTCCTTGGGTCAGAAAAAGTGCAGATCTTGTGCTGTTTCATGTCTGTAGTGAGTGGTCAGCAGTCAAATTTAGGGGCACCAGTGCCATTCCAATGAACTAATCATATGACTTTTTAGAGCCTGGACATCCATATGTAGAATGAGAGTCATAACCTCTAACCTCTACTGATGTCATGAAGCTGTTAAAAAATAAAAGGAAGAAAAAGGATATCAGAGCATCTAATTATCCCATGTAAAAAGCAAAATTTAATAAATAAATACAGCTGGACCTAGAATAAGAGAAAGCAGTTAACAACAAAAGTTAACAGGAAGCCCTGGCCGGTTGGCTCAGTGGTAGAGCATCGGCCTGGCGTGCAGAAGTCCGGGGTTCAATTCCCGGCCAGGGCACACAGGAGAAGCGCCCATCTGCTTCTCCACCCCTCCCCCTCTCCTTCCTCTCTCTCTCTCTCTTCCCCTCCCGCAGCCAAGGCTCCATTGGAGCAAAGATGGCCCGGGCGCTGGGGATGGCTCCTTGGCCTCTGCCCCAGACGCTAGAGTGGCTCTGGTCGCAGCAGAGCGACACCCCGGAGGGGCAGAGCATCGCCCCCTGGTGGGCGTGCCGGGTGGATCCCGGTCAGGTACATGCGGGAGTCTGTCTGACTGTCTCTCCCCGTTTCTAGCTTCAGAAAAATACAAAAAAAAAAAAAAAAAAAAAAAAAAAAAAAAAAAAAGTTAACAGGAAATGATGAAAGACAGATGATTTAACCACTTAAATTTATTATGTATATAAAAATGAAACTGAGCTGAAAAAATTAAGTGGTAGGTAAGAAATGTTTTTAAAGACAAGTATAGAGCAACTTAGTGCTATCTATCAGACTTGACATAACCTTTGACCTAAGAATTCCACTTTTAATAATACAGCCTAACGACACACCTGCTGATATGCAGAAAAGTGCATCATCTACAAAGAAAAGAGCAGAAGTAACATAAGTATCTACCATTATGGGAATGCCCAAGGAAATTACAGGTATAGCCATACTATGGAATACTATACAACTATCAAAAAGAAGCAAGCAGATCTATATTTTACTGACTTGGCAACAGTTAAACATATTTAAAATATTTTTTAAAAAGCAGATTGCAGAACCACACAGAGTCTGGTCACATTCAGGTTAACAAACACTTTAGGTGATCCTGGTGTCCATGTTTGAGTATGTGTGAGTAAAGGCAATTTGGAAAGACACACCCTTCGGCCACTGGCCGTGACCTAAGGTGGGGAGTGGGACATGAGGAAGACCCCAAAACCAGATTTGCTCCACATATTTCATTGCTTAAATCTGTTGCAATGAGAAAGTATCAATTAGAATAACACTTTTAAAAGGCAGAGAAGTAAGCCCTGGCTGGATGGCTCAGCGGTAGAGTGTTGGCCTGGCCTTTGGAAGTTACAGGTTCAATTCCCAGCCAGGGCACACAGGAGAAGCGCCCATCTGCTTCTCCACCCCTCCCCCTCTCCTTCCTCTATATCTCTCTCTTCCCCTCCCGCAGCCAAGGCTCTGAGGATGGCTCCGTAGCCTCCACGTTGCAACCAAGCAGTGCCCCAGATTGGCAGAGCATCGCTCCCTGGTGGGCGTGCCGGGTGGATCCTGGTCAGGCGCATGAGGGAGTCTGTCTCTCTGCCTCCCCACTTCTCACTTCAGGAAAATTAAAAAAAAATAAATAAATAAAAATAAAAGGCAGAGAAGCTTGGGTAAGTCCCTTTTTGTACATTAATTCTCTGACCACAAGGTACGTAACTACACTGAGCAAGCAGTTTGGACTCAAAAAGGGCAAAATATAGTGCAGTGCAGAGGCAGTGTGTTCCTGTGACCTCTGTGAGAAACACCAGACCTCAGATAAGAATCGACCGTTCTTGGGACTACAGGTAAGAGCACTAGTGACGAGGATGACCCCCGAGCAGCTCAGAGCCGCATCCTGATAAACAGGGCAGGATAAACCCTGGAGCAGGGCCACTTCACAGTGTGCTCTGGGCCTTGATACCGAGGAGCCCTGACCCGGGCCTGGCCGTGGTCAGGCCGGGGAGGAGGGCGAGTGAAAGGGGCCGTGGTACCTTGCATGAGCACCTCTATGGCTGTCCGCAGCTTGGACAGCCGTCTCTCTTCCAGTTCACTGTCAGATTCATCATCCTCCTGGATGTCAATGTCTGAGTCATCATTACCTGGCAGGAACACAAGTAAGCAAAAACAAAACAGAACAAAACAACTAAAAACCGGCTGTGTGCGGTGGATCCACCATTACTTCCCGAACAGTCTGTCCAGTAAGGCGCTCGTACAAGATCTGCACTTCTTAGCCTTTCTTTTGATGCATTAGAGTTTATGAGCCTCTCAGGATTTGCCGGTACTTAGCAAAGAGTGAATGCAGACAATAGCTTGTTTTTTCTAAAAAACAATTTCTCTGGGGCAGGGGGAACACACAATATGGAGTACAGAAGCTGTGTTGTAGAATTGTTCACTGAAACCTATATGATCTTGTTAATCAGTGTCACCCCAATAAATTCAATTTTAAAAATTGCCAAAAATGTAGTAGCTGACAAAGGTAACTAACCTTTAAAAGGCTTATTATGACTCATTGACTTGAGTTGGATTTATAAGAATGAGTTCTTGATTAAACTGTAAGGAAGTAAAAAAAAAATTGTCGAAATACTTAATATCCTTTAGAATAATCGATTTTCACTCTGTATCTCTTCATGCTGTAATGAATACCACACTTGAATCTCCTTTGTAAATATTTACTTGTTCTAATAAAAGAAATTTAAAAAAAACTTTCCAAGGCTAGAAAAAAGTGGGTCAAAGATACGAGATAGAAACTCTATTCCAGCATGTGAGGCAGGACAAGGAACATTCGAACAGCCAGTTGTCAAGGCAGCTGGGAGTTCTTGTTAGTTGGAGGGAAAAAAAAATTTTCTGTTTAGTCTTAGGCAGCGTTACCAGAACTCAAGCTCCTTGAAGATAACAAATATGGAGAATGCCCCACCGCAAAGGTCAGTGACTGCACGGAAACAAGACTGCAGGCGAGGGGACCAGGCTACGAAGGGCCTGACAGGGCCGGCCAGAGAAGGGTGGGAACTGGGGACTGCGATGAGGGCTGCTGCTCAAGAGCTCCTTTACTGGAGAAAATTCCATTTTAAGGATGTAGAAAGAAAGGTCATTCTCAATTCCATCGCCTTTTTCATTAATTTCTTAAATACTCTCCTGGAGTTCTGAGCAGGCTGAGTGTGTCCTAATGGAAACCCACGGAGCCCGTTTCCACGGCGGGAGAAAAGCTCAGTGCCCAGCCCCGGATGACTGGGTTAAGGATGGAACTGGAGGAGTGTGCAGTTGCTCTGATTACTGACCCCTAAGTCAGTCTGGAAGTAGAGCAAGTATTCACGGAGAAAAGCTTTGCTTAGGCTCTGATCTAGGAGGGTGATGGGATGGCAGCTGTGTCCAGCTGGGCACTGAGGAAAGCGTCCTGCTTCCCTTGGCCATGGAGAGAAGAGCTGTGTCCGCAGCACAGAGGGGCAGACCTGGCAGCCGGAGAGGGCCAGGAAGAGCATCCTCCAAGACTCCAACACAATCACTCTGAAAACCACCACCTTACAAAGGCCCTTACAGAGAGTACAATTAAAAATACTGAATGAATTGATGACTATAAAACAAAATCACTGTTCAGCTTAGTTCACTTTTTCTTCACCCAGAAAAATTGTGACATTAAATCCGTAACCAATGCAACACATATCAAATGGTATCATGAATTCTAAAACAGTATTAAAACAGAGATCTCAGGCTCAACATGATCTCTTCTGACAACTCAAAGCAATACACTGAAGATTAAGCAGGTAAACCAAAGCTAATGCATGGTGACACTGAAATCGCTGAGTTTTCAGTGACATGTTAAAATTAAGTACAGCAGACAATGGTGCTGGTATAATTCAACAAAATAAGAATAGTCTTTCCAACAAATGGTGCTGGGACAAGTGGAGAGACAAATGCAAAAGAATGAAACTGGCGCCTTACTTCACAGTATATACAAAAATTAACTCAAAATGGATCAGAGTCCTAACTGTAAGAGTTAAAACTATAAAACTCCTAGAAGAAAACATACGAATCATCCTTGGTAACCCTGAATTAGGCAGGGTTTTTACTTAGATATAACACTAAAAGCACAAGTAACAACAACAAAATTGATAAACTGGACTTAATTAAAACTTTGTACAGCCTGGCCTGTGGTGGCACAGTGGATATAGCGTCGACCTGGAGTGCTAACATTGCTAGTTCAAGACCCCAGGCCTGCCTGATCAAAGCACATACAAAAGCAGCTGCTCCGAGTTGACGCTTCCTGCTTCTCCCCTCACACTCCTCTAAAATCAATAAATAAAATCTTTAAAAAAAGAGGAAGGAAGGAAAGGAGGGAAAGAGGGAGGGAGGGAGGGAGAAAAAGAGGGAGGAGGGAGGGCGGGAGGGAGGGAGACAGACAGGTCATCTTAAGAACATTAGGATGAGTAAAAATGAGAATGGTCCTTTATAAATATTTTCTTAACTCCTTTGTCCACTTGAAGCTAATTAAGTGCTATTCTTCATTAAGTTGGTTTAAACTGGAAATACTTCTAAAAAAATTAAATCACACATTCTTCTAAGAATCTTTGTCCTTCAAGAGATCCCAAACCTATGGATTGCTAATGAAAGTCTGAGGTCAGAAGAACAGGGCAAAATGAGAAAGGTCTTTTTTTTTTTTTAATTATTTTTATTTATTTACTCATTTTAGAGGAGAGAGAGCGAGAGAGAGAGGGAGGAGTGGGGAGGAGCAGGAAGCATCAACTCCCATATGTGACTTGACCGGGCAAGCCCAGGGTTTTGAACCAGCTACCTCAGCATTCCAGGTCGATGCTTGATCCACTGCGCCACCACAGGTCAGGCAAAAAAGGTCTTAATGTGTGGGCCTGGGGCAGAACTGGATGCAGCCAACCAACCAGAGCTCTACCTGTGCCAAGTCTCCCAGGAGGAGATAAACCCCACACACGACTTACTATGGCTTCGGGCTCTCCTGGCTGACCTGGAATCATAAAGGTGAGGGGCTGCTTTGGCTAGAGAGGCCCTTGGAATTTCCTAACTTACCCTAGGAGGATTTCCCAGCAGGCCCTATTCTCCTTCCAGAGTTTCCTGAGATTCAGGAGAGGCACAGAGCAAGTACAAAAGGAGAAAGGTACAAAGGGAAAAGGCAGAGAGCGAGTGAGCATGCCTGATGTCCCAGGAATACCACATCTGAAGCTCTGGAAAAGATGTCACCATGAAAGAAGAGCCGGAAGAGAAGTAACTCTATGAGACAAAGCCATGAATTCAGCAGAAGAGCATGTGCTGCTATAGCTCCTGAGGCTGACTTGACACATTGGAGACTAACCAGTGTGCTAACCAGTCATGGAGAACATTCCTTCCCAGAATCTAGGTCTTATACAAAGGTAGTGCCCGCTCTGCTGCATACGGGTGGGGGTGGGGAACTGTCCTTAGGCAAGCGACCTGCTCACCGGCACTGTATTATGATGCTTGTTTTCCACCAACCTGACCTAAAACGAACAACTTACAGACCTCCACGACAAAGTTTTCTTTCATAATTATACATTACATATAATTCAAACTATCTTTTAAATAGAGAACAATATTTTTTTAGTTGATATGAAAACCAAATGTGCTTTAAATGCTATGTAGTTTAAACCACTCTCTTGAGTTTTGACAAAATTAAAATAGTACCTGATATAAAAGTTGTGAGAAAACTGCCTTTTGAAAATAAAATATACATATAAATATTTTAAATTACACTTTGATTGATTTTAGTGTGAGAAGAAGGGAGAGAGAGGGAGGGAGGGGAAAGAGAGAAAGAGGAAGGGGGAAAGGAGAGGAAGAGAGAGGAAGAGAGAGGGAAAGAGAGGGAGAGAGAGGGAAAGAGAGGGAGAGAGAGGGAAAGAGAGGGAGAGAGAGGGAAAGAGAAGGAGAGAGAGGGAAAGAGAGGGAGAGAGAGGGAGGGAGGGGGGAGAGGGAGACAGGAACAGTGATCTGTTCCTGTATGTGCCCTGACTGGGATTGAACCAGCAACCTCTGTGCTTTGGGACAATGCTCTAACCAACACAGCTATCCAGCCTGGGCTACATATAAAGTTTTCAATGCTAAAAATATTACTCCAGAACAAACACATCTACTTTGAAAATACAGACTTACTCGCACTCTTGAGCAGTCGCTTTTCTTCTTCCTTCAGCTTGTTCTGCATCAGATGGAGAGTATTTTCAGCTTCCTATGGTACAGGAAAAATAAGACACGGAAGAGATGACCCTTTTCTGTTTCTGTTTTTTCCTTTGAGAGCACACTTATTATCGCTGGGGACAGTGAAATAAGGAAGGACTTGGGCTAGAAGAAACCACCGGGGAGAGACTAGGCGGGCTGCCACTGGCTCACTGGAGAGTCGAAAAGGGGCCCTGGAGACAGGTTGAGGGGGTGAGCTCAGGACAAGCTGCCACTGCCCACTGCTCCCCTGGTTGCAAGTCTCACCTAGGGACTTAGAGTTCAGGAGATGCATGCCTGAGAGGGAAGAAAAGTGTGGGTGTGCTCCCAGGAGGGAGAGTTCATGACCCTTTTCTGGACACTTTATTATTCTTTACCATTTGAGTAAGTACTGCTAAGTTTGTGATATAGAACCAGAAAAAAATCTAAACTAAAAGAAGGTGGGTGAAGAATACTAACATTGCCTGAGATATTACTACAGTTGGGAAACTTGACACTCTTTCTCTATAATCACCCAGCAACCCTATGGAAAGGGAGGCTTCCAGAAGGGACACTGACCTAGGATGGGCCTGAATGGGCCCAAACCCATGCTCCTCCCCATACACCTCAATGACTCTGAACAAACTAAATGACACAATGAAATACCCATTGTGTATGCCTACACCGATGAATCAACTGCGAGTACTACAAGCCTCTTGCTCTGAAAAGAATAAAGCACGAACCATTGTTTTTCTGCCCTGCACAACTCCAGCCCTGAAGAACACTAACTGGTTGGACTGATAAGGATGGGAAAAGAAAGAAATACTAGTTTTAATTCCTAAAATACATTTTTTTAAAATTAATATTTCAGTTAGGTTACAAAATGTGGCCCTGATTATTTTCAAAACAGAGGATGAAAGACAAAATTAGCCTTTAAAATGTTTGTTGTTGACAGGAACATTAAAAAGAAAGCACTATGCTTTGGACACATTAGGAGGGACCAGGTATTAGCAGCAGAGAGCAGGTGTGGCCACAGAGATAAAGAGGGAAATGCTTGTTGAAGGAAGAACAGGCAGCCTGATGCATGCTCTTCAGAATGGCATGTGAACCCAGGGGTGGCCCCACATAACAGCATCAAGTGTCTAGTTTATTCTCACTGGCCTTTATTGTTCATTCCCAGGCACCTAATGCTTAAAATGTCCTGGACTCTAGGCTCTCTCCAATGCCCTCAAAATGTGCCTGTCCTATATCCTGTTCCTCCAGGGCTTGCCTCTGACACAGTGTTGGCAACAGGGCCTTGTCAAGATAAATGTGTCTACATGCATGTGGTAGTCACTCACAGCCAACCCTCTTGGAGAGAAAACAGCTCCACCTAATTTAAATGCCCAGGTTTGTAAGAAGGAAGAAGGCTAGCATAACCTTTATACCAAAAGCTGTCAGGGACAGTGTAAGAAAGGGAGATTGTAGACCAAGTTTACCATGAACCAAGATCCAAATGACTATTCTTGGGTTAAACAGAAATACCTTAAGGGATAAGGGCAATTCAAAAAGTGAGTGTGATTTGGTCCAACTTCTTTTGCACCGAATTCTGTATTTATCAAGTCACACTGGTATCTGAACTATCCCTCCTAAATGGCCTCAAACACTGGCATGAAAGGAACCTATAAGCCGGTCAGGTTCTGGGTCACACGTATTTCCCAGAATAATCAATAAAATGCAATTCCTCTTTATAAAGCATTCTCCAATAAGCTAGTTTGGGTGATTCAATTTAAGGGCTTAAAAATCTTTTTTTTTTTTTAACTTTTTTAAAATTTATTTATTCATTTTAGAAAGGAGAGAGAGAGAAGGGGGGAGGAGCAGGAAGCATCAACTCCCATATGTGCCTTGACCAGGCAAGCCCAGGGTTTCGAACCGGCAACCTCAGCATTTCCAGGTCGACACCTTATCCACTGCGCCACCACAGGTCAGGCTTAAAAATCTTTAAGTGGGCCCTGGCCGGTTGGCTCAGCGGTAGAGCGTTGGCCTAGCGTGCGGAGGACCCGGGTTCGATTCCCGGCCAGGGCACACAGGAGAAGCGCCCATTTGCTTCTCCACCCCTCCGCCGCGCTTTCCTCTCTGTCTCTCTCTTCCCCTCCCGCAGCCAAGGCTCCATTGGAGCAAAGATGGCCCGGGCGCTGGGGATGGCTCTGTGGCCTCTGCCTCAGGCGCTAGAGTGGCTCTGGTCGCAACATGGCGACGCCCAGGATGGGCAGAGCATCGTCCCCTGGTGGGCAGAGCATCGCCCCATGGTGGGCGTGCCGGGTGGATCCCGGTCGGGCGCATGCGGGAGTCTGTCTGACTGTCTCTCCCTGTTTCCAGCTTCAGAAAAATGCAAAAAAAAAAAAAAAAAAAAAAAAAAAATCTTTAAGTGAACTGACCAAGCATGCTTTTAGACTCAAGACCAGTTACGTAATTTGTGGGACTCAGTGCAAAATAAAAGGCACTTGCCCCAGCCCTGGCTGGCTGGCTCAGTGGACTGGCTGGCTCAGTGGACAGAGCATCGGCCCGGCATGTGGACATCCCAGGTTCAATCCTGGTCAGGGCACACAGGAGAAGTGTGCCTCTCTTCCTCTCCCTCTCCCCCTTCTCTCCCTCCTCCCCTCTCACAGCCACTGGCTCTATTGGTTTGGGCGTCAGCCCTGGGTGCTGAGGAGAGCCTGGTTGGTCCAAGCAGTGGACTCAGGTTCTAAGGGTAGCCAGCTGATTCGAGCATCAGCCCAGATGGGGGTTGCTGTGTGGATCCTGGTCAGGGTGCATGTAGGAGTCTCCCTTAAAAAATAAAGAAAATAAAATGCACTTTCCCTAACTGGATAGCTTGGTTGGTTAGAGCAGCGGTTCTCAACCTGTGGGTCGCGACCCCAGCGGGGTCGCCTAAAGCCATCGGAAAATACATAATGCATATCAGGTATTTACATTCCGAATCATAACTGTAGCAAAATTACAGTTATGAAGTAGCCACCAAAATTATTTTTTGGTTTGGGGTCACCGCAACATGAGGAACTGTACTGCGGGGTCACGGCATTAGAAAGGTTGAGAACCACTGGGTTAGAGCTTTGTCCTGACGCAGAGTTTGCCAGTTCAGGGCACATACAGGAACAGATTAATGTTCCTGTCTTTCTTTCTCCCTTTCTCTCTTTTTTAAAAAGCAATAAATAATTCTTTAAATGCACTTAAAAATTATTAAGGATTGTGCTGGCTGGGTAGCAGTTGGTTAGAGCATCATACAGATACACCAAGGTTGCAGGTTCAACCGCTGGTCAGAGTACATTAAAGAATCAACCCGTGAATGCATAAATAAGTGGAACAAGAAGTCAATATTTTTCCTTCTCTCTCTTTCTTCCTCTCCTCTAAAATTAAAGAAAACATTATTAAGGATTTCAAGATGGAAACAGCAGAACATTACAGTAAGCACAGGATCTTGCAAGTTCAAAGTCTTGTGTGACCGCACAGGTCACATGTTAGGCCTGTCTATAGTCCTAACTAACCAAACCCTGATTATAAACTAATATCAAAGAGTAGTTTCACCTGACACCTATATAATTTTATTAACCAATGTCACCCCAATAAATTCAATAAAAAATTTTTAAAAAAGATTTGGCTGATAAACTAGTATCAAACATTCACTGATTTTTTTTTAATAAATTCCATTTATTTATTTATTTATTTATTTATTTATTTATATTTTACAGGGACAGAGAGAGAGTCAGAGAGAGGGATAGATAGGGACAGACAGACAGGAATGGAGAGAGATGAGAAGCATCAATCATCAGTTTTTTTGTTGCGACACCTTAGTTGTTCATTGATTGCTTTCTCATATGTGCCTTGACTGCAGGCCTTCAGCAGACCGAGTAACCCCTTGCTCGAGCCAGCGACCTTGGGTCCAAGCTGGTGAGCTCTTTTTTTTGCTCAAGCCAGATGAGCCTGCGCTCAAGCTGGCCACCTCGGGGTCTCGAACCTGGGTCCTCTGCATCCCAGTCCAACGCTCCATCCACTGTGCCACTGCCTGGTCAGGCCATTCACTGATATTTTTTACAAACTGACTTGTCAACAAGTACAAATTAACACACCAGAAGGCATGGTCTGTGCAAAATCATTAAGCACTTACTGGCCCTGGCCAGTGGGCTCAGTGGGAGAGCATTGGCCTGGCATGTGGATGTCCCAGGTTCAATTCCTGGTCAGGGCACACAGGAGAAGTGCCCATCTGCTTCTCTACCTTTCGAACCCCTCTCCTTTCTCTCTATATCTCTCTTCCCCTCTCACAGCCAAGGCTACATTGGAGCAAAGTTGGCCTAGGTACTGAGGATGGCTCCATGGCCTCTGCCTCAGGCACTAGAATGGCTCCAGTTGCAATGGAGCAATGTCTTGGACGGGCAGAGCATCACCCCCTAGCGGGATTGCTGGGTGGATCCTGGTTGGGTGCATACAGGAGTCTGTCTCTCTGCCTCCCCACTTCTCACTTCAGAAAAATACAGGGGAGGCCTGACCTGTGGTGGCGCAGTGGATAAAGCATCAACCTAGAAATGCTGAGGCCACCGGTTTGAAACCCTGGGCTTGCCTGGTCAGGGCACATATGGGAGTTGATGCTTCCAGCTCCTCCCCCTTCTCTCTCTCTGTCTCTCTCTCCTCTCTCTCCCTCTCTGTCTCTCTCTCTCCCCTTCTCTCTCCTCTCTAAAAAATGAATAAATTAAAATAATAATAATAAAAAAAAATACTGGGGGGAAAAAAATAATTAAGCACTTACCTCAAACCTCTCTTGCTCCAGCCTATGATGATCCTCGAGTTGTTGTTCCAGATAAGCCAGATTTCGAAATTTCTCCACATAAATGTCATACTGCTTTCGTAATTCTTCCTCTATCTTCTCATATTCATCCATAAAGGCTGGCCTAGCATGATCAAATGGAATCAAAAGTGAAAGATAGAGTAGATTGAAACTGGGATACAGAATTTCATATTCCACCATGGTTTTCTCTGAAAAGCCGTGAATTAACTGGAGGAGGGGCTTCACTGCTCTCTAACTGTGGGAAGCTAATTTCCCTCCTTCTCTTTTCTCCCCCCAAAATGAACATACTTTTTTTTAGTCAAAAAGACATAATTTTAATAAAAACTTGAAGTAGTGCTCAAAGTACAAAGAATAAAGTAAAAATTACTCATAATCCCATATTTGACGTACATCCTTTCAGACTTTTTTATACATAGATACATATAGAAATGCATTTTTTCTTTATTTTTTTAGAGGGAGTGAGATGAGATGCATCAACTCATAATTATGTCACATTAGATGTTTATTGATTGCTTTTCTTACATGCCTTAACCAGGGAAAGGAGGGAGGGATGATGGGACTCCAGCTGAGCCAGTGACCCCTTGCTCAAGCCAGCAACCATGGGGTCATGTCTATGATCCCACGCTCAAGCCAGCGACCCTGTGTTCAAGCTGGTGAGCCTGCACTCAAGTTGGATGAGGCTGCACTCAAGGTGGTGCCTTGGGGTTTCAAACCCAGGACTTCAGTGTCCCAGGTCAACCCTCTATCCACTATGCCACCACCAGTCAGGCAGGAATGTATTTTTAAGCAAACATTAAATATATTACCTTAAATTAGCATTCTTTAACTAGTGTGCTGTGGTGTGCTGCAAGAATTTTTAAAACATGCAATACCTGCCTGACCAGGCAGTGGCGCAGTGGATAGAGCGTCGGACTGGGATGCAGAGGACCCAGGTTTAAGACCCCGAGGTCACCAGCTTGAGTGCGGGCTCATCTGGTTTGAGCAAAGCTCACCAGCTTGAACCCAAGGTCGCTGGCTCGAGCAAGGGGTCACTTGGTCTGCTGTAGCCCCACGGTCAAGGCACATATAAGAAAGCAATCAATGAACAACTAAGGTGTTGCAACGAAAAACTGATGATTGATGCTTCTTATCTCTCGGTTCCTGTCTATCTGTCCCTATCTGTCCCTCTCTCTGACTCTCTGTCTCTGTAAAACAAAACAAAACAAAACAAAACAAAAAACAAACAAACAAAAACACATGAAATACCTGACTATTTAGTCAGAAGCCCTGACCTCTATTCCCTTAGATTCTAAAATAAAAAAAGACAGCAACTAATACAATGGATGTCCAGTGTGAATAAATAAAAATCATACCTATTTTTTTGTCAGATCGGCAAAAAATATAATTTTGTGTGTGTGCTGCAGAATCTTATTAATTAGTTTATCTGTGCCATGAGATGAAAAAGGTTGAAAATTGTTGCCATAAATAAAGCTCTGCAGCCTTTTATTCTCACTTAACATGCCACTGATTTCAATAAAGAGTTTAAAAATCCCTGGCCGGTTGGCTCAGTGGTAGAGCGTCAGCCTGGCGTGCAGAAGTCCCGGGTTCGATTCCCGGCCAGGGCATACAGGAGAGGTGCCCATCTGCTTCTCCACCCCTCCCCCTCTCCTTCCTCTCTGTCTCTCTCTTCCCCTCCCGCAGTGAGGCTCCATTGGAGCAAAGATGGCCCGGGCGCTGGGGATGGCTCCTTGGCCTCTGCCCCAGGCGCTAGAGTGGCTCTGGTCGCAGCAGAGCGACGCCCCGGAGGGGCAGAGCATCGCCCCCTGGTGGGCGTGCCGGGTGGATCCCAGTCGGGCGCATGCGGGAGTCTGTCTGACTGTCTCTCCCGGTTTCCAGCTTCAGAAAAATACAAAAAAGAAAAGAAAAGAGAAAAAAAGTTTAAAAATCAGCATATACCACACACATCTCTCAAAATCAACAAATCAGCATTATCTTAGTTGGGCATATTACTCTGCTGCCTTGATGTTTCAAAATTTAACCAGTCTCCTGAAAGGAAACATAAGTTGCTATAAATTAAAGCTAAGTTTTTAAACAAAATTTAACACCAAAACTGTAACAAAAAGCTACTTCAACTGGTTTGCCGAATTACTTTTTCTTATTAAAGGGAAAACACTATTCTTTTAAAAATACAAACAGATACACTAAAAACAATTTTATAATTGTTTGTACTAAAGCAAAACACAGCAACTTTTCTATTAAAGAAATGATTTATTTATTTATTTATTTATTTTTACAGAGACAGAGAGTGAGTCAGAGAGAGGGATAGAACAGGGACAGACAGACAGAAATGGAGAGAGATGAGAAGCATCAATCATTAGTTTTTCATTGCGCGTTGCAACACCTTAGTTGTTCATTGATTGCTTTCTCATATGTGCCTTGACTCAGGGGGCTACAGCAGACCGAGTAACCCCTTGCTTGAGCCAGCAACCTTGGGTCCAAGCTGGTGAGCTTTGCTCAAACCAGATGAGTCTGCACTCAAGCTGGCGACCTCAGGGTCTCGAACCTGGGTCCTTCCGCATCCCAGTCCGACGCTCTATTCACTGCGCCACCTCCTGGTCAGGCGCAACTTTTCTATTAAAAGGATCTGAGGCGTAACAAAAATAAATTTACACTTGAAAAGCATACCTTTTTTTTCACACTTATAAGAGAAAGTTTATTTAGAAAGTCACAGAGATGGGCATACAACACAATCAACAGTTAAATGAAATGTTTACCTGAAACCTATGTACTCTTAAATGAGCAATAATATTTTTTTAATTAAAAAAAAAAAGGCCCTGGTCAGTTGGCTCAGTGGTACAGCATCAGCCCAGTGTGTGGATGTCTCAGGTTCAATTCCTGGTCAGGGCACACAGGAGAGGTGCCTATCTGCTTCTCTACCCCTCCCCTTTCTCTTCCTCTCTCTCTCTTCCCCTCCTGCAGCCATGGCTCTACTGGAGCAAGTTGGTCCCAGGCGCTGAGGATGACTCCATGACTTCTTACTGCCTCAGGCACTAAGAAGAGGTTGGTTGTTAGGCAATGGAGTGAGCACCAGATGGGCAGAGCATTGCTCCCTAGTGGGCTTTCTGGGTGGATCCCAGTCTGGGCGCATGCGGGGAGTCTGTCTCTCTGCCTCCCCTCCTCTCACAGAAAGAAAGGCATAGGGGTAGAATAAGTGAACTATAGCCCTGGCTGGATAGCTCAGTTGGCTAGAGCATAGTCCCTAAGTGTAGAGGTTGCCGGTTCGATTCCTGGTCAGGGCATGTAAGAACACATTAATGTTCCTGTGTGTGTCTCTCTCTTTCCTTCCTCTTTCACTGAAATCAATCAATAAAAATTTTTTAAAATCCCCAAAAAACAAAGAAGTGAGCTGTAGAAGAAATGTGCTCAGGAAACAAGTTATAAAGGCAAAAGAAGGGCCCTGGGACCTCAAAGGAGAAAAGGTAAAGGTAACATGTCTGGGGTTAGAAGGAAAGGGCGGGGCATAAAGGCTAGGGCATGCTCCCGGGGCAGAGAGCCTTGAAAGGCTGAACTTGGCCCTGGCCGGTTGGCTCAGTGGTAGAGCGTCAGCCTGGCGTGCAGAAGTCCCGGGTTCGATTCCCGGCCAGGGCACACAGGAGAAGCGCCCATCTGCTTCTCCACTCCTCCCCTTCTCCTTCCTCTCTGTCTCTCTCTTCCCCTCCCACAGCCGAGGCTCCACTGGAGCAAAGATGGCCTGGGCGCTGGGGATGGCTCCTCGGCCTCTGCCCCAGGCGCTAGAGTGGCTCTGGTCGCAACAGAGCGACACCCTGGTGGGCAGAGTGTCGCCCCCTGGTGGGCAGAGCATCGCCCCCTGGTGGGCGTGCCGGGTGGATCCCGGTCGGGTGCATGCGGGAGTCTGTCTGACTGTCTCTCCCCGTTTCCGGCTTCAGAAAAATACAGAAAAAAAAAAAAAAAAAAAAAGAAAGGCTGAACTTTGTTGTTTTTTAATTGATTTGAAAGAAAGAGAAACACTGATTTGTTGTTCCACTATTCATGCACTCATGTGCCCTGACCAGAGATTGAACCTGCGCCCTTGGCGTATCAGGGTGATGCTCCAACCAACTGAGCTACCCGACCAGCGCAAGGCAGAACATTTTAATGAGACAAACCTATCTGGTGGCCTGATTCTAGAGGCAGAAGTGGCATGGTCCCTTGGCCGGGAGGAAACCTTTGATGTTCCCTGGGTAACTGATGTTGTCCCCAGGCGCTGCCTCCCCACAGGTCTTGGAACAGTAGACAGACTGTGCCAGTCACCAGTATCTCAAAAGAGCAAGACACATTCAGAGCAGATACAGCTGCTGGCCAGAGGAAGGAGTAAAGAGAGAAAAACAAACAGAGATTGGAAAGGGAGAAAGAGCAGTGACATGGGAGAAAGAACAATAAAATAAAACAGCAAGGGAAGGAGGGTACAAAACAGGGTGATGGGGGGAGAGGAGTAAGAGAGAGTTCTTCCAAGAAAAGCTGAGGAACATGCTCGAAAGGCTCCTGTGACCTAGAAGGTGTTTCACACCACTGTCTTGTCTATCTACAAGCCCTGGAAAACACACCTTCTGTGAGGGAAAGCCAGAAGGAGGGGAAATTACAGGTGAGGAAATAAAAGTCCATGATCTACTTAAACCAAGAAATAGAAGTAGGTTTCTGTTTCCACCTAATTTATGGCAAAGCACAGATCTTAGGAGACCAAATCTTGTATAACTTTCACCATCTGGATGTACTTACTTTGCCCTGAATTCCAAGAAGCTATAAAAGCTGAACAGAAGTTCAAGAATTGCCCTGGCCGGTTGGCTCAGCGGTAGAGCGTCGGCCTAGCGTGCGGAGGACCCGGGTTCGATTCCCGGCCAGGGCACACAGGAGAAGCGCCCATTTGCTTCTCCACCCCTCCGCCGCGCTTTCCTCTCTGTCTCTCTCTTCCCCTCCCGCAGCCAAGGCTCCATTGGAGCAGAGATGGCCCGGGCGCTGGGCATGGCTCTGTGGCCTCTGCCTCAGGCGCTAGAGTGGCTCTGGTCGCAATATGGCGACGCCCAGGATGGGCAGAGCATCGCCCCCTGGGGGGCAGAGCACCGCCCCTGGTGGGCGGGCCGGGTGGATCCCGGTCGGGCGCATGCGGGAGTCTGTCTGACTGTCTCTCCCTGTTTCCAGCTTCAGAAAAATGGAAAAAAAAAAAAAAAAAAAAAAAAAAAGAAGTTCAAGAATTAAGCAGTTTTCCAGACATACTGAAAGCAGTAAAGAGAATGAGTTTAGCACTGCGCTTATCTGAGCAGGCAACACCCAGACATTCTGAAGTAGAGGCAGCCTGACGCAAGGCTCCTTCCACGGCCTGAAGGGTTCGTATCACTGACTCTGTATGAACTTCCAAAGACAGCTTTCCACGCATTCACTAGGTGTTTGTATCTACCTGACACTCTGCAGAGTCTGGAGTCGCTTCCGGTTTCTTTCCAGTTCTAATTTCCTCTTCTCGATTTTGGCTTCTAAATTAGCTTCATCAGAGGCCACATTACCGAGCAGGTCTTTAGTCTTCTGAACCTGCATCTAGGTTTAATAGAAAACGGATGAGACAAGATGCTAATAAGGACCTCTGACCTGACTCTTGGAAGAGTGGGATTTCTCAACTATATCATCATGCACAACAACATCATGCTTCACAGAAACAAAAGTAAGCAGAGAGAACTGAGCAAACCCTCCCACAAGTCATTGCTCATTGAACTAATTATTTCCCCGGGGGAATATCACATAGGCCCAGACAAAATTATTACCCTTTTTCCCTCCGTGAGAAGAGGTGTTTCTGTCCAGAAAATAAAGATGGAAAGAACAGTGTCCCAAGCGGAGCAGTGAGGGGCCCAAGATCTTCTGTCCGGCTCACTTGTTTAGTCTGGTTACACATCACTCTGAATTGTTAGTCTGCTTTTATTTATAGCTTGCTCAGGCTACTCCCATAGTTACAAATATCTGGCTTTTAGAATATACAAGGATGGGCAAAAGTAGGTTTGCGGTTGTTCAAATGGAAAAAGATGTGCCGGTTATGATTATGATAATAGCTTTATTAAGTAAAAAGAATGTCACAATGGTACGGTACACTTAGGTACAATCATGTAAGTACTTAAATTGTCGGCTTTCATTACTTACACATTTTTTGTAGTCTACTTGTTATACTCAAGCACACTTTGGCACAAAGTTCTTACCTACTTTAACCCACCCTTGTAGGCACATACAAGTATGACTTTATTTAAGAGTGGGCAAAAAGAAACATTAGTTGGGCAAAACAAGAGTGGGCAAAAAGAAACCAGTCCTGCCTGCTAGGATTGCACAGAAGAGGTTCTTTTTCTCTCTCCCTGGACACTGGACTTTGACTATAGACTACAAGAAACAAAGAAGCACTCTGTGAGGTCAAAGTGGCTGCCTCATGCAAGATAAACCAGCCTCTGGGAGGAGCCTGGGCAGCAGTGGGACACAGGCCCTTGGACAAGGGGGTGGAGTGAGAAAGGGAAGCGGATGACAGATCACCGATGAAAATGCAGGCCTCCCTGTCCTCTTCTGAGAGCAGGTTCATTTGAAATAGGGGTAGTCCAAGTATGTGCAGTGTGTCTTCACACTCGTGTTGTCTGGGAACCTGGCTGGGTTGGGGTCTGTGGCTTAGACTTGCAACCTGCTGTAATACTGTTTGAAACTCAACCAGCGAAATGTGGAACAGCCTCCTCAAGTTTGGGCTCTCTGACTCTGCTTTAAGTTCTTTTTTTCGTATTTTCCCAAAGTTAGAAGCAGGGAAGCAGTCAGACAGACTCCCACATGTGCCCGCCTGGGATCCACCCGGCATGCCCACCAGGGGGCAATGCTTTGCCCATCTGGGGTGTTGCTCCGTTGCAGCCAGAGTCATTCTAGCACTTGAAGCAGAGGCCATGGAGCTGTCCTCAGCGCCCGGGCCAACTTTGCTCTCATGAAGCCTTGGCTGCAGGAGAGGAAGAAAGAGATAGAGAAGAAGGAGAGGGGGAAGGGTGGAGAAGCAGATGGGCGCTTCTCCTGTGTGCCCTGACTGGAAACTGAACCTGGGACATCCACATGCCAGGCCGACGCTCTACCACTGAACCAACCGGCCAGGGCCTGCTGGGTTCTCCCCTCCAGTACTCTACATATGTGTGGTGCACCATAATAGTTTATTGGCTGTTTACAGGCAGGTCTCTGAAATGCTATGGGATACACAAAATCACCTAAGGAGCCAGGTACTCTCCACAAGTCTGAGACAGTGTGTACTTGGAAGCAACTACTTTTATTGATAAATTTTTGGTATGAATTTTTCATCTAAAACAACTAATCATTTCCAAGATGCTTTCATGTAAACAGTATCACTAACAATCCATTTGCTGCAAGTGCTTTAAAAATACCAGCAGAGAGCCCTGGCCAGGCAGCTTAGTTGGTTGGAGCATCGTCCCAATATCACTAAGGTTGCAGGTTCAATACTCAGTCAGGGCACGTACAAGAAGCAACCAAAGAATGTACAACAAAGTATAACAACAAATTGAAGCTTCTCTCTTTCTCACTTTTTTTCTCATCCTCATATCAATAAAAGAAAATTTAAGCCTGACCCCTGATGGCACAATGCATACAGTGCAGACCTGGAATGCTGAGGTCTCAAGTTCAAAACCCCAAGTCACCAGCTTGAGTGCAGGCTCATCTGGCTTGAGAGCCGACTCACTAGCTTGAGTACAGGGTCGCTGGCTTGAAGCCCAAAGTCACTGGCTTGAGCAAGGAGTCACTGGTTCGGCTGAAGTTCCCCCCCACCATCAAGGCAGGTATGAGAAGTTATCAATGAACAATTAAAGTGCCACAACTACAAACTGATGCTTCTCATCTCACTCATTGCCTATCTTTCTCTCGGAAAAAAAAAAAAAAAGGTTGTATGGAAAAGCCATTGGAAATGGCTTGAGTGGGCTCCTAAGTTGGGTGGGATGCAGTCACAGGGAATCACCAGGGTGGAGTGAATAAGCAGAACAGAGATTCATAGGTGCAACGAAAGTTTTGATGCTGCCAGAGAGGAGATGGGGTGGAGGAATGGGTGAAGGGATTAAGAAGTACAGATTGCTAGTCATGGGGATGTAAAGTACAGCATACGGAATACAGTCAACAATACTGTAATAACCATTGCAGTGTCAGAAAGGTACTAGACTTTCTAGGCGATCACTTCATTAATTGCATGTCACACCACTGGATTGCACACCTGAAACTAATATAATAGTGTACGTCAATTTTAATGAAAAAAATTATTTATAAAAAAGAAAAAAATCACCAGCAGAGATGTGAGTTCACTCTCACAGGAAGACAAGGTAGGTCTTCTTTCTGAATAAACAAACAACTCAAGTTGATAGCAACTGTTTTTCTGAATTATTGGATTAAAACCTAGTGCATTTACCCGCCCTCAAAAATAAAAATGCTTTTGGCCCTGGTCTGTTGGCTCAGTAGTAGAACGTCGGCCTGGCATGTGGAAGTCCCGGGTTCTGGGTTTGTGTCGGGAGCCGATCAACGACTGCTGGCTGGCAAGGTCACAGCAGGAGAAGACCCACAACTGCTGGCTGACAAGGTCACAGCAGGTCTCTGAATATGTGTGGTGCACCATAATAGTTTATTGGCTGTTTACAGGCAGGTCTCTGAAATGTGGGTATGTGGGCATGCCGGGTGGATCCCAGGCGGGCACATGTGGGAGTCTGTCTGACTGCTTCCCTGCTTCTAACTTTGGGAAAATACGAAAAAAAGAACTTAAAGCAGAGTCAGAGAGCCCAAACAGCAGGAGAAGACCCACAACTGCTGGCTGACAAGGTCACAGCAGAAGATCAAAAACTGCTGATTGACAAAGTCACAGCAGAGAAGACCAATGGCTGCAGGGTGACAAAGTCACTGTAGTGAAGACCAATGGCTGCAGGGTGACAAAGTCACCGCAAAGGAAAGGCACAACGATACTTCCCCCTTTGACCTTTTGAATTAATCTGGCCTTATATCCCCCCTTTTCTGGGTATGTGCTATTATTTGTAGCACAGGGATAATAGTACCGTGCTTTCCCTGTAGATTTGTAGTAATTTCTTTGGAAATGAGACAGAAGGTGTAAGTTCCACAGAAAAGCCTGTAAGCCCCTTGAACTGGGCTCATAAACATAAGAGGCTGGCTATGATATCCCTCATAAAGGGTTAAGTTTGTAGGAGAATTTCTTCTTATTAATTATGTTAGAAAGAATAAAGTTAGAACTTAACTAGTGTATGAATATAGTAAATGAATAAAGTTTAACTAGACATTAGAATCTTAGGTAAAGTGGAGTGGAGTGGCCTGTTGCGTGGCCTTGGATAGGAGTGCAGCTGGCAAGTAAAGAATGTTTTGTTAAAAGACTTGTTTTGTCACTGAAGGCAGTTGCTGGGCTTTTCTCAGTAGAACATTCTCATGAGATTTTTGTATTTTCCAAGAATAAGGAGAGGAATGTGGTGGGATTCATAGCAGCAGTGGCAATTAATGCCTTCTGATATTATGTTGCTACTAGCTATCTTGCAAATGCGCTCTATGTATCTTTAAGTAAAAGTTACTCTTAATACTATGTCAGTTTCTTAAATAGCAAGCCTTTTGTAGTCTCGTGGGAAAAGAATTAGGACACTGCATGAACTCAAGGCCATTTGCCTGAGCAAGCGGTGGTCCTTTTGCTAGTCCTTGATGATTTTGTCTGCTATCTCTTTCTGCGCCCTCGACTCACAACCACAGTAAAATAGTTATTAATTAGTACTAATCTTTTAGAAGTTTGTACCAATATCGTTATTACTATTCAAGTTATTGTATAACTGTACTTTGAATAACTTACCACCTGATTTGTAGTTTATAGATATAAATTTACTGTTATCTGGAAATATGTAACCATAGTGAAACTAAAACAATGATGTATTCAAAATACCATGTGATTGTAACTTAGTGTGTGTGCATAAAAAGGAAGCTAGACCAGCATTTAGCGGAGATGGCAGTAAATGCTAACCAGAGAATAAAGAATTCGGCTCTCTCACTCGATTTTCGTCAACGCCATCTCCTCCTGTGGGACCCCTGGATTCCCCCCGGGGCTGGACCCCGGCAGGTTTGATTCCTGGTGAGGGTGCACAAGAGAAGCACCCATCTGCTTCTCCACCTTCCCCCTCTCCTTCCTCTCTGTCTCTCTCTTCCCCTCTCGCAGCCAAGGCTCCATTGGAGCAAAGTTGGCCTGGGTGCTGAGAACAGCTCCATGGCCTCTGCTTCAGGCACTAAAATGGCTCTGGCTGCAATGGAACAATGCCTCAGATGGGCAGAGCATCATCACCCCCTGGTGGGCATGCTGTGTGGATCCCAGTGGGCGCATGCAGGAGTCTGTTTGACTGCCTCCCCACTTCTCACTTTGGAAAAATATTCAAAAAAATTTTTTTAAAGGCATCTGTTCCTCAAATTAAAAAGATCAAGTGATAAACACAACTTCCCTAGTAGTCTGAAATAAATGACCTATATTTTTTAAAAAAAGCCCTTTTAAGTATCCATGTTGTTATGTTTTTGTTTTTAGAATTATCAAATATTATGGCTATTTTTCAATAAGGCAAAGACATATTTTTAGACATATTTTCCAAATTTGTTTACATGAGAGGAGGGGAGATAGTGACAGACTCCTACATGTGCCCTGATCAGGATCCACTTGGCAACCCCCTCTGGGGTCAATGCTCAAGTACTGAGCTATTTTTAGCACCTGAGGCTGATGTGCTTGGACCAACTGAGCTATTCTTAGCTCCTGGGGCTGATGCTGGAATCAATCGAGCCACTGGTTGTGGGAGGGGAAGAAGGAGAGAATGGGAAGAGGGAGGCGGGGAGAGAAGCAGATGGTCGCTTCTCTTGTGTGCCCTGACTGGGAATCGAACACCACAAGTCCATATGCAGGACCAATGCTCTATCTACTGAGCCAGTCAGCCAAGGCCCAAATTTAGTTTTCAATTAAAGTTGACATACATCAGATTAGTTTCAGGTGTTCACATAGTGATTAGACACTTATACACCTTATGAAGTGTTTACCATGGTAAGTTTAGTACCCACATGGCACCATTCATAGTGGTTACAATATTAACTGTATATTCCCTATGCTGTCTTTCCCCATGACTACTTTTTATAACTGCCTATTGGTACTTCTTAAACCCTTTCACTTTTTTTGCCCAGCCCACCCAGCCCCCACCTCCAATCTGCCAACCATCAGTTTGTTGTCTTTATCTATGAGTTTCTATTTGGTTTTTTAGATTTCATATATAAGTGAAATCATATAGTATTTGTCTTTGACTTATTTCACTTAGCATAATACTCTCTAGGGCCCTGGCTGGTTGGCTCAGCGGCAGAGCATCGGCCTAGCGTGCGGAGGACCCGGGTTCGATTCCCGGCCAGGGCACACAGGAGAAGCGCCCATTTGCTTCTCCACCCCTCCGCCGCGCTTTCCTCTCTGTCTCTCTCTTCCCCTCCCGCAGCCAAGGCTCCATTGGAGCAAAGATGGCCCGGGCGCTGGGGATGGCTCTGTGGCCTCTGCCTCAGGCGCTAGAATGGCTCTGGTCGCAACATGGCAACGCCCAGGATGGGCAGAGCATCGCCCCCTGGTGGGCAGAGCGTCGCCCCATGGTGGGCGTGCCGGGTGGATCCCGGTCGGGCGCATGCGGGAGTCTGTCTGACTGTCTCTCCCTGTTTCCAGCTTCAGAAAAATGAAAAACAAACAAACAAAACTCTCTAGGCCAATCCATATTGGAAAAGGCAAGATTTCATTCTTTTTATGGCCGAGTCCATATATTCCTGTGTGTGTGTGTGTTTGTGTGTATCACATCATCTTTATGTATTTGTCTACTGATGAACACATAGGTTGTTTCCATAGCTTGGCTATTGTAAATAATTCTACAATGAACACAGAAGTGCTATATCTGTTCAAATTAATGCTCTCGATTTCCTAGGATATTAATTACTCAGAAGTGGAATTTCTGGGTCATATGATAGCTCTATTTTTAATTTTTTGAGAAATCTCTATACTGTTTCCACAGTGGCTGCACCAATTTACAATCCCAATAGTGTGAGAGGGTGTCCTTTTCTATATACTCACCAACCACTGTTTGTTGACTTATTGGTAACGACATTCTGACAGGTGTAAGGTGATATCTCATTGTGGTTTTGACTTCCATTTCCCTGATGATGATTAGTGATGTTGAGCATCTTTTCATAAGTTTGTTGGTCATTAGTATGTCCTCTTTGGAGAAATGTCTATTCAGGTCCTCTGCCCATTTTTAAATTGGATTTTTTCTTTTATATTGAGCTTCATGAGTTCTTTATACATTTTGGATATTAACCCCTTATAGAATATATAATTTGCAATAACTTCTCCCATTCAGTAGGTTGTCTTATTGTTTTGTTAATGATTTCCTTTGCAGTATAAAAGCTTTTTAGTTTGATGTGGTCCCACTTACTTTTGCTTCTGTTGTCTTTTGAAATAATATCTTAAAAGTTGTCCACCAAGTAATGAACTATGCCCTTATCTAGCTGTTCTATTTTTGATATATACTTAGTGCTAAAGGCACATTCATACCATGTTAAGCTGATTCAGCTAGGGCAATGACAAGCACAAAAATACTATCGTAAATTTTTTAAAATTTAGAATCAATCATAAACTTACAAACAGCTAGAATATAATACAATACATTTAAATTTTTTATTTATTTATTTTAGAGAGAGGAAGGGAGTCATAGAAACACTGATTTGTTCCACTTATTTATGCATTCATTGATTGACTCTTCAATGTCCTGACTGGGGACTGACCCGCATCACTGGCCTATTGATACAAAGCTCGAACCAACTGAACCAGCGAGGCCCAAAGAATTTTTTCTTGACTTAGGTAAGTTGCTGACCTAATGCCCAATCATTTTTAGACATTCTACTGTGTATTTCTTACAAAATGGACTTTCTCCTACATAACCATAATACAACCATCAAAAAAGAAGATGAACGCTGATGTACCACTGCCACCTAACCCTTACACCCGAGTTTCCCACTCGTCCCCATGAAGTCCTTAACAGTAGATGGAGGTCACCCTTGGCATTCAGCTGTCATGTCTCCTTAGCCTCCTTCATTCTGAAATGTCTTCTGAGCCTTTCCTGGACTTCCATGACCTTTTCACTGTTGAAGAGTATGGGCCAAGTAATTTATGGGATGTCCCCAATGTGCCTTTGTCTGATTAGCTCCAGATTATAAAGCTATATCAGGAATAGCACAGATATGACATCATATCACATATGCTTAATTTTGATCTGTTCCATTACTGGTGATGTTCACTTTGATCACTGATTAAGTGGGTGTCTGTTAGGCTTCCCATGTGAGGCTACTCTTTTGCCCTTGTAATTAACTGTATTTTATGGAGAACTACTTTTAAACTATGTGAAAAATTAGCTGTCAATATATTCACTTATGTTATTATATCAGTGAGCACTCATGGTCTGCCATTTCATCCAATGGTCTATAATCCATTACTATTATTTACTTTGGTGTTTACATTGTCCTAGTGTGACCAGGGGGAAGCCCACTCAAGCTGGTTTCTCATGGAGCACTTCTTACTTTTTGACACAAGATCTTACACTTTTCTGTCCCAGCTTTGTAATCAGCCATTTCTTCCCAAGAGCCCTGGTTCCTTTTAGTGGAGAATGGCATTTAAAAGCCAAGATTTGGGGCCTGACCAGGCAGTGGCGCAGTGGACTGGTCAAGGCACATATGAGAAAGCAATCAATGAACAACTAAGGTGTTGCAATGAAAAACTAATGATTGATGCTTCTCATCTCTCCGTTCCTGTCTGTCTGTCCCTGTCTATCCTTCTCTCTGATTGTCTGTCTCTGTAAAAAAAAATAAAATAAATAAATGCCAAGATTTGGGTGTTGCATGCTCAGAGGTAAGAAGTGTAGGAATGTATATGAAGGCATACATGTACATATGTGTGTATATAAATATTAAACATATATGAAAACTTATTACTATATTTACCTCTCTGTATATTAAAAATCATGCACTTAATTAACACTTCCAATTTCAGGGTTGAATCGCTTCTTGGCCTTTTGGCTAAAATCAAGTGTAGTATCTGTTCTTATTAGTTCAATTTCAGGGTTCACTGTAATTTTCTTCATTTTCATATTTGTAACTCCCTTTTCCAACAGTGAGAAACTTGGCTTCTGTTGTCTTTACTATACAGGGTGGGGCAAAAGTAGGTTTACAGCTATTCATATGGAAAATAATAAACAATACAAAAACAGTTTTGTGTACTTACAACTGTAAACCTACTTTCCCCCACCCTGTATTTACTTACTTGAAACAATATACCTGACTGTAACCAATCTCCCCTCTTGACTGCTCTGCCCTTCTTACCCTGCTGAGGCTCGGGCTCTCTGTGCTGGGTCTCTCAGGGAGCATGACCATATTAGAACAGGGTCTTATAAAAACCTAGCAATCTTACAATTCTGTACAACTTTCAGCAAATTTTTATGCCTACTCCGAATTTACATAAGGCCTGCCCCACTTGTGTCTACTGAATAAAATTAATCCTAATAATGGTTGAATACCGACTGTATTCTGGAAACTATGTATGACGTGCACTGTCATAATAAATGCTCAAAGGACCCTCTATGGCAGGCACTGCCATTCTCTCCACATTGCAGATGAAGAAAGTGAGGCACAGAGAGGTTAAGTAACTTGCCTAAGATCACAAGGTGGGATTCAAACCCAAACAGTCTAGTCTAGAGTGCCCCTCACTCTCTGCTTCCAATGAATGAACAAATAATAATTGATTAGTGGCTTAGTAAAGGATGGCAATCGTTCCATTTTAATATATTTAAATGTCCAGCAATGAAAAAATGGTTAAGTCAAGTGTGAAGAGTCCATATAATAGAGTATTTACTAAAATTATTGAAAAATTTAAGAGAATTATTAAACTATTAAAATTGACAAATTTTTAATAACATGAGAAGCTATTCATATATACATTACAAAAGAAAAATAGCAGTAAGTGACCTAAGTATTTCAGAATGTTCTCTAAATTTTTCATTTCTCTACTAACACATCCTTCTTTGTTACTAGGCCTAGCTCATTCTGTCTTATGGAGGCAAGATATCAATATTTACAAGGCCCAGGCACAAAAACATTAAATAAAACCCAGGTAATCTTACCAAAATATCTTTTATTGCAACTCTCATCACTTTTTCAGTCTCGTTTATTTCCAGAGGTCTGGCAATTGCTTCTGTTCTCAGTTCCTATGGGAAACGATAAAAAAAATTACATATATTTTCCAAAGAGGATTTCTCAAAACTAATTCCCAGATCTAGATATGGCTTATAGACTGGCTCTTTTAAAGTTTCATTAAAACATGGTTCTCCCGCCTGACCAGGTGGTGGCGCAGTGGATAGAGCATCAGACTGGGATGCGGAGGACCAAGGTTCGAAACCCCTAGGTCGCCAGTTTGAGTGCGGGCTCATCTGGTTTGAGCAAGGCTCACCAGCTTAAACCCAAGGTCGCTGGCTTGAGCCAAGGGGTCACTCGGTCTGCTGTAGCCTCCCAGTCAGGGCACTTATGAGAAAGCAAGCAATGAACAACGAGGGAGTAGCAACAAAGAATTGATGCTTCTCATCTCTCTGCCTTCCTGTCTGTCTGTTCCTCTCTCTATCTGTCACAAAAAAACAAACAAAAAACACAAAAACACACATGGTTCTCTATCACTCCACAGGGAGCTTGCTGGGCGCATGTGGGAATCTGTCTCTGCCTCCCCTCCTCTCACTTAATAAAAAAAAAAAAGAAAAATCATGGCTGCCTGATGCAAAATCACTTCCACCATCACCTTCTCCAAATGTCTTCTGTAAGCCTACTGCCCACCTGGCTCTTTGCAGCGCTCAAGGCCTCCCTTTTCTTAGGCCCCAGGTCCCCACAGCACCATGGGCAACTTACTATCCCTCATCTTTTCTATTAAATTTGCTTCTTTACCTACATTCTCTTCAGAGGACCCTCAAACTAAGTGCAGTTTAACTTGCTGTCTGAATCTCCTGCCAACTTCCACAATCTTTATGATTAAGTCGCTCTAAGTTGTCTATCACTGACAACTGCAACCCATGAGAAGGGTTGCCTTCGTTCTGTCCTAGCATCAGTCATGGACCAATCAAGGGAAGTATTTGTACCTATTATATCAGTACTGGGAACTTCTGAGACATGGCATTTTCACGTGGATGCAGTTATGAGATTCCTGAATCACTTTATCAAACTCTGGCTTGTGCTTCCTTTACTCCATAGTGTACCTTACCTCCCCACTAGTAGAAAACTTTTGAGGGGAGGGATTAAGACTTACTCAAGGGCTGGTGTCTTTCCCGTGGCTGGTGTTGATCTTCAGTGAATGCTGGCTGAGTATATGAAAAACAAATCCTGGCTAAGGGATCTTCCTCAGATTGTGACTGTACACAGAATGTGAGAAGGGTCACATAGCTTCCATAGTAATAGTTCAGTCACTGTTCCATCAATTCAGTACAGGATGGTATTAAAAGGGTCCCCAGTGAAATCCTGGTGAAGCCATTGCTCCACTGACAGAGAGTAAGTGACCAGCTCTTGTCTCTAGGTCTGTTAGGAACATGTCTAGACATGTGAACTACTGCACTATCAACTAAAAATGTGGAAAGCCTGAAGTTGCCTCAGTAGTTATCATAAATTAGCTATGAGGCATTAGTGGCAGTTTTGTTCAGTCAACTACACTTCTGCAGGTGGCAACCACTATATCAAGAGCAGGGATGGGGACTTGGCACCCGAGTTTCCCACTCCCAGTCTTCTAGGGCAGAAATGGAAAGCGAGAAAAATTAAAAAACCAACACACTGTAGCAGCACCGCCAGAACACAGGCAAGGAAATGAGAGTGGGCATGGCTGACACACCCGATGGGAACCAAATGAGTCCAATGTATTTAGTTATTTATTTTTAAATTTTTACTTACTGAATTTTAGAAAGAAAGGCAGGAGGAGCAGGGGAGGGATGGGAGGCAGGAGGGATGGAGAGAAGGGGGCAGAGAGAAAAAAACATCAATTTGTTGTTCCATTTATTTATATATTTATTCATTGTTTCTTGTATGTGTCCTGACCGGGGATGGAATCTACAACCCTGGCCTATCAGAACGATGCTCTAACCAACCGAGCCACCTGGCCAGGGCAAATGTATTTAACTTAAAAATATTAGATGAGAGCATGTGTGCTTCAAGTGCCATAAATCCTTACAGGTAAGAATTAAATTTCATTTCTTCTTAACCCAGTGGGTCCCAAACTCTGCTGTACATTAGAACCACCTAGAGGTCTTTACAAACTGGATGCCTGGCTCTCACCCCAGACTCGATGATTCACTGGTTTCGGGGTCAACATGGACATCGGGTGATTTAAAAGCTCTATAGGAGCTCTATGGGAGTGTCCCAGAACCATATCCTTAAACAGTTCCTTAAACATAACGGGCGGAGCATACTCCTTGAATGACATTACCTAGCACAGGACTGCAAATAAATTTCAAATGTTAACATTAACATCAACTGATTGGCAGTACCAAGATGACTGGTCCCCAAACTTTGCTGTGCATGAGAATCGCACGGGAGACTTTGAGAGTCCCCAACACCCCAGCTACATTTTATACCAATGATGTCAAAATGAAAGCCAGGAAGGACTAGTTTTTAAAAATCCCCAGGTGACTGCATTGGGCAGCAATATTTGGGAACCATGGTTCAGAGAAGGATTTTCTTGAGAAGAATGCTGAGGCTCAGTTTACTGGGTAAAAGCATCATGATCAATCTAGGCTGGACGGGCACTGGAGAGAAGTTTCAGCAACACGCTATATATACAGCTCACAAAAATTAGGGATATATATATATATTTTTTTGTATTTTTCTGAAGCTGGAAACGGGGAGAGACAGTCAGACAGACTCCCACATGTGCCCGACCGGGATCCACCCAGCACGCCTACCAGGGGCAATGCTCTGCCCACCAGGGGGCGATGCTCTGCCCCTCCGGGGCGTCGCTCTGCTGCGACCAGAGCCACTCTAGCGCCTGGGGTCTGCCAAGGAGCCATCCCCAGCGCCCGGGCCATCTTTGCTCCAATGGAGCCTTGGCTGTGGGAGGGGAAGAGAGAGACAGAGAGGAAGGAGGGGGGGGGGTGGAGAAGCAAATGGGCGCTTCTCCTATGTGCCCTGGCCAGGAATCGAACCCGGGTCCCCGCACTCCAGGCCGACGCTCTACCGCTGAGCCAACCGGCCAGGAAAAATCAGGGATATTTTATCATTTCATATTCATTTTGTAATATCCCCTAATTTGGGGGGGGGTATTTTCTGAAGTGAGAAGCGGGGAGGCAGAGAGAGAGAGAGACTCCCACATGTGCTCAACCAGGATCCACCTGGCAGGCCCACCAGGGGGCAATGCTCTGCCCATCTGGGGTGTTGCTCCTTCGCAACCAGAGCCATTCTAGCGCCTGAGGCAGAGGCCATGGAGCCACCCTCAGCACCCGGGCCAACCCTGCTCCAATGGAGCCTTGGCTGCAGGAGGGGAAGAGAGAGACAGAGAGGAAGGAGAGGGGGAAGGGTGGAGAAGCAGATGGGCACTTCTCCTGTGTACCCTGACCGGTATTTGAACCCAGGACATTCACATGCTGGGCCAACACTTTACCACTGAGCCAACTGGCCAGGGCCCAAATATCCCCTAATTTTTGTCAGCAGTATACTTGCCATTCTTGAACTAGAAGTCAAAGGTATTAATAACAGATCGGTGCCCATTAGAACCAGGAACAGCAGCTAACACCACATATTACCTTCTCACACATTCTCTCATTTAATCAGATACAGTTTAATAAAATCAGAAGAACAGGGAAAAAAGAACTAGTAAAGAAAACCTTGAAAACCTGCTTAGCTGAGAAAGTAATTAAGCCGTCTGAGCACCGCTTACCCTCAGCTCTACCTCCTTGCCTAGCAAGTCATACAGAGATGCTCCTTTGGAGGTGATTTCAGAAGCAAGCTGCCTGGCTGCTTTCAAATCTGCAATCTGAAAGGAAAATATAAAAAACAGGAACCTTAGTGACAGGTTTTTAATAGACATTCAAAAACAATCAGTCTGTTAATACCAATCCCTACTCCAGTCGAATATTTGACTACAGAATACATTCTCCACAAGACATCTACTTCCATCCTGAGGAAGGATGAAAGCACACCAGCTTAGAAAAGAATGATTTAAGTCTCTCTAAAGACCCAAATGTCAAGTCAAATACGATCTTCCACCAGGAAGTGTACAGGATGAAAGCAGCCATGCCTCCTATTTAAACTAGGTCACAACAGAGGTCCCTGGCAGTGGCGGGTGACTAAAGGAACGTAATCTGAGGGACACACTCCTAGTTCAGCATCCTGATGCCCTGTTTAACCTTCCTGTCTCATTGTCTGCCTTCAGACTGCTCTCCACAGGCTGCTGTGAGGCTCCGATGAGCTAACAGGCAACAGTACCTGGCTCCCACAGGGTGGCAGCCATTGCTATGAAGATGATGATGATTTAGCATCTAGCCTTGTGCATAAGCTTCTTTCTTAGGAGTTTCGTGTTAACAGTCTTGCTTGACTATGCCAAATTTTCAGAGCCCAAACATCACCCTGCTCTGCCCAAACTACCTCTCTCCTAACCAAAAATCCCCGTGTTTTTCTTTTATTATCAAGCCATCAGCATTCTGTCAGCATTCATTCACAGTGGCTGCCTTTCTCCCTATTCCTTGTCCTCTAAGTATCTGTTCCACTAGCTCTAGCTTCTCCTACCTCACTAGCAGCTGGCTTTCAGTGAATCACTGAATTCATTTTTTGTATTTTTCTGAAGTAAGAAGTGGGGTGTGGTAGACAGACAGGCTCCCGCATGCACCCAACTGGGATCCACCCGGCATGCCCACGAGGGGGCGATACTCTGCCTATCTGGGCCGTTGCTCCATTGCGACCAGAGCCATTCTAGCACCTGAGGTGAAGGCCATGGAGCTGTCCTCAGTGCCCAGGCCAACTTTGCTCCAGTGGAGCCTTAGCTGCAGGAGGGGAAGAAAGAGATACAGAGAAAGGAGAGGGGGAGGGTAGAGAAACAGATGGGCGCTTCTCCTGTGTGCCCTGGCCGGGAATTGAACCTGGGATTTCCACATGCCGGGCTGACGCTGTACCACTGAGACAACCGGCCAGGACCTGAATTAATCTATTGTGACTTCTGCTCTTATCCAAATGCTGATGAGTACACAACTGACAAATTGCTCTTAGTCAAGAAGTAAGGAAAGAAGTGGTTCTATGAGTATATGACATGTTCCATTTCAAAGTTTGAGAAACTCACATTATGTCCCTTCCCACAAAACTTTCACTGTCCTTACCTTTGAGCCAAGATCAAACTTGAATTTGCTGATATCGTCCTCTCCTATTTTAGAGCCCTCCGTCCCTTTGGTCTTCATGGCATTATAAAGGACAGAGGTGATCTTCAATAGTTCTTTCACTGCATACCCATCTGCTTGATAAAGCTTCTTAGTATTGAGTTTTATACGTGCCTTGGTAGCCTATTTTCAAACAAACAAAAGAAAAGCATAAGGCCCTTTCCATGTAAAATCTAAACAAAATTTCATGTAGGCACTTTGAAAATATTCTCAACTGGAACATAAGCTGATCATATTGAGTCAAACTTTCAAAAAAAAAAAAGAGTCAAACTTTCAAGTGACTCATGTATTGTAAGTGGGTATATAAATTGATACAATTTTGATGGAAAGCAATTTGGTAAATGAAAACAAAATTACAAATGACATGTATCTTTTGACCTAGCAATTCCGGTCCTGAGAACTTATCCTGGAGATGGATGTATAGGTTTTTACAGTACTGCTTCAAAGAGCAAAGGTCACAAATACCTAAATGTCTATCTATATAAATTACATAAATTGTGGTTTATTGCAGCAAGCAATACTGCTCAGGTGTTAAAAAAGAATAAGGAGGCCTGACCTGTGGTGGCGCAGTGGATAAAGCGTCGACCTGGAAATGTTGAGGTCGCCGGTTTGAAACCCTGGGCTTGCCTGGTCAAGGCACATATGGGAGTTGATGCTTCCAGCTCCTCCCCACCTTCTCTCTATCCTCTCTCTCTCTCTTCCTTTCTCTCTCCTCTCTAAAATGAATTAATAAAATTAAATTAAAAAAAAAAAAAAAGAATAAGGAAGTTCTACATGTATTTGGAAAGTTTTCCAAAATGCACCATTAAGTGAAGAAAGATTCTAAACAGCATGCCAACATTTGTATAAAAAGAAGGAAAAAATATATATATTCTATTTGCTTATATTTGCATAAACTCTGGAAAATATCAATAGTGATTACTGGGAATAGAACTGGGCTGATGGCAGACAGGATAAGAAGTCATTTGTGTGTGTGTGTGTGCGCACGTGTGTGTGACAGAGACAACAAGATAGAGGAACAGATAGGGACAGACAGAAAGGAAAAGAGAGAGATGAGAAGCATCAATTCTTTGTTGCGGCTCCTTGGTTGTTCATTGATTGCTTTCTCAAATGTGCCTTTACCAGGAGGCTACAGCAGAGCAAGTGACCCCTTACTCAAGCCAGCAACCTTGGACTTCAAGTCAGCGACCCTGAGCTTAAGCTGGTGAGCCCATGCTCAAGCCGGATGAGCCCATTTTCAAGCCAGTAACCTCAAGGTTTCAAACCTGGGTCCTCTGCATCCGTCTGACACTCTATCCACTGCGCCACAGCCTGGTTAGGCAAGAAGTCATTTTATTCTATATCATTTCATGATCTAAAAAAATTTATGAACCATGAAATATATTATTCAAAAATAAAAATTTAACAAATAATGAATTAAAAGTAAGAACTTTGCTGGCAAAATGGTTTTACAGAAACATGATAATGGAATGGGTTTAGAAACTTGAAAGAAGCCCTAACTAGGACTCTAACTCTTTCTAATATATTTAATTTTACAACTCCATCAAATAACTATGAACTAACCATGAACTGGGCAACTGCTTTAATGAAGAAAACTCTGTCCTGTTCCGTCTCAATATCAGAAGGGATGTCAGTCTGAGGTTCATACCTATTAGAGAGAAAATACACACCAATTAAGTAGAAAGTCCACGAAAGAGCAAGTGGGCAACTTGAGAGGCCAATGGATCCATAAAAGGAAGCTCTCTGAGTCCCCTGCTAAGGTCGTAATATTAAGAAAGACTTCAAAAGCAACACAAAATACCAAACATCCAAGAGAACAAATCCTCAGGCTAAGAAAAAGTTTAACTGATTTCAAAAGTCAAAATTGGGGCTCACCTTACAAAACTAAATCTCGCTCAGACCTCACAGTTTAATTAAAATAATCAGAAGGATTACTTTGGCTGATGACCCTCGACCCAGAGTTAACTAATTAGTTCTGAGAAACAGCAGTTGTTGGGAGTTAGCAGACTGCAGCCCTTGGCCTCATTCTGTAAAGGCTGCGAGCTCAGAAGGGTGTTTACATTTTTAAAGAATTATTAAAAGAACAACAACAACCCACAAGATGGAATATGCAACAGAGATCTTATGTAATCTGCAACCACCTCTAAGGTCTTTACTATCTTCTTAACAAAAGTTTGCCAACTCCAAATGTTAGATACTAGATTTCTCACACAAAATGAAATAAAATTATTTCTAATCCAGTGTACTCATTAGAGTGTGCAGGGAGTCCCTCATGAAGGTGACAGGATGGAAAGAATCTTGGCCCCCAGTGGCACTTCCTATTGAAAACACTCCTCTCACCACTGCCTGGTGTATTCCTTCTCCCACAGCTGTCTTTAAAACTCAACTAACTTTTAATAGGTTACAAGTAAGTCTGTTAAACCCATATTTTATTGACGTATTCCTTTAGCTTCACAACAATATCCTGGGTTTTTTTCTCTTTTTTTTTTTTTTTTTAAGTGAGAGGAGGGGAGATAGAGAGAGAGACTCCCACCAGGATCCAGACAGCAACCCCTACCTGGGGCTGATGCTCGAATCAACCACGACAGGGGAAGAGACAGAGAAGGGGAAGTGGGAGTGGGAGAGAAGCAGATGGTCGCTTCTCATATGTGCCCTGACTGAAGATTGAACTCGGGCCATCCGCACACCGAGCCAACACTCTAGCCACTGAGCCAACTGGCCAGGGCTAACAATATTCTGTTTCTAGATGAGTAATAAGTAAAATCAAGTATTCATTCTTAGACCTCGATAAAGTGCAATTCTAACCTTTTCACAAGCCAGAGAAGAATTTCAGATACAAGTCCAAAATTTGGTGTGCGGAAATTT
This sequence comes from Saccopteryx bilineata, assembly GCF_036850765.1. Taxonomy (NCBI): domain Eukaryota; kingdom Metazoa; phylum Chordata; class Mammalia; order Chiroptera; family Emballonuridae; genus Saccopteryx; species Saccopteryx bilineata. The sequence goes on from NC_089493.1 coordinate 286,643,384, forward strand.
TCCATAGAAATATGTCGAGGGCATCCCAACGCTCTCATCATCTCAGTAAAATCTGTCCAAGGTAAAATACAATTTGATTAATTCATCATCCAACAGCAACTACTTATTAACTTACTTCCTGTGTTTTCCCTTCTTCTTCCCCAATCTATTTATAATTTTAGGGACTATTTATCATAAACTCTCTAAAAGGGAAAGGAAAAAGTAGATAAAAAAAATAATCTGCTTCCTGAAAAACATGTAAGTTCCCTGGGAAAAGTGAAAGCTGTACATTAAAATGGGGTTTAGAGATTGGCTGTGAATTTGATTTCTCTTTAATATCTCTTTTCTTTCCTGGATATCTTCTAACCACTCAATATGAGAAACACTTGACATTATAAAATGTCAACAGTGGTTATTTTGTGGAGGTGATGGTGGTAAAGTTCATGTTTCTGTCCCTTTTTTTTTTTAGTGAGCACATAGGCCCTTAATAACAAATTTTAAACATTAGATGCATAGTATCTAGAGAAATCTTATAGAGAATGGTTAAACTATAGAGCACTATTTAGATTTATTGATTGATTTTACAGAGAGAGGAGTGGGGAGAGGGTGAGAAGTATTAACTCATAGTTGCTTCACTTTAGTTGTTCATCAATATCTTGTTGTATGTGCCTTGACCAGGCAAGCCCAGGGTTTCAAACCTGCGACCTCAGCATTTTAGGTTGATGCTTTATCCACAGTGCCACCACGGGTCAGGCTAGATTTATTTATTTATTTACTTACTTACTTACAGAGACGGAGAGAAAGTCAGATAGGGACAGACAGGAACGAAGTGAGATAAGAAGCATCAATCATCAGTTTTTCATTGCAACACTTTAATTGTTCATTGATTGCTTTCTCATATGTGCCTTGACTGGGGGCTACAGCAGACCAAGTAACCCCTTGCTCAAGCCAGCGACCTTGGGTCCAAGCTGGTGAGCTTTTGCTCAAACCAGATAAGCCCACGCTCAAGCTGGTGACCTCGGGGACTCGAACCTGGGTCCTCCACATCCCAGTCCAACGCTCTATCCACTGCGCCACTGCCTGGTCAGGCCAGGCTAGATTTATTATAAAACTGATTAAGAAACAGTAATATTAGCACTTGTTGATACAGAAAGTTACTGTCACTAAGCTTTAAGCAGGACTTGGAAATAAACACAACTAACATATTTTGAGTTCCCACAATGTGCCAAGATCTGTATTCAGTGTGCTTGTGGCTATTTAACGTCTGTCCTCACTCTTCTTGAAGGCAATTATTCAAAATGAGCCAACAACATTCACAAAGAAGCTACCCAGGCACCAGAGGTTAGGTCATTTCACCAGACAACAGAAGAGAAAGCATGAGCAGAGGAAATGGAAAATAAAGCAGCAGCCTTCTACCACATAGTCAGGCATTGCCTGAATATTTCTTCCCACTAAGCAGTAGTTCAGTTCTGTCCATTCTGCAGTATTATTGTCAGAATGGAGACAATTTGAGTAAGATTCTTACCATAAATTGCACAATTGTACAAAATTCATTTAATGTGAAAATGTTCAGTAATGTCAAAATGTTCAGAAGTCTCCTTCTTGTACAGTCTTCCCCATACAACTCCATTCAATGTCCCCTAGCAGAGTGCTCTAACAACGAGGGAAGAGGAACTTGTTTCTATTGTACAACATAGTCACCAAGAACCTTCAAATCCCAGAGGGCAAAATTCATACCATGGTGCTAGTAGGTGATGCATTTTCCTGCATACTTATATGGCAGAAAAAGAGCACTTCATAATGGAAAGGAGTAATCTTTAATGATGAAATTTGAGGCACCAGTAATTCAGTTAGAAATTTGGCCTTACAGAGGCCCCTCAAATCACACCAAATTGGCAATCACCTGCTACATCTATGTAGGCGGAGTCACTTAGCCAAACTGCTTCTGATTCAGAAAATGACACTGTATAGAAAGGCAAGGAATTCTAATTCACACAGTACTGTCTTGATCCTGGGTTCCAGCCAGTTCTGGTTGTGTGACCTAAAGCAAGCTCCTTTACATATCTGTGCCTCAAATATTTAGTCCAGAATTACACCACCTATTTTACTGTTAAAGTGAGGACTAAAATAAGATAGTGAATGCAAAATGTCTGGTGTGTAACAGGTGTCTCCCAAAGTATGAATAACCAATTTTCTTTTCCCTATTCTTCTACTTCTCCAACCTTCTAGCAAAGGCATTTGGGTTCCCTCTTAATTAGCCTCTTTAGAAAGGATGAAGGCTTCGGAAGTTAGCTGAATTCAAACTCCAGTGCCAGCTCGTACCACCTGTATCCTTGACTGAGTAACTTGGCTTCTCTGTGCCCGTTTCCTCATGTCTAAATACACAAATGTAGAATCAATCATTCAGAGGAGTAAATAAAATGAAGCACACACACTGAACAGTTAGTACCTGGCAGGTCATAAAAACTCAAAAAACTTGGGCTGCAATTATTAGCAGTCCCCTCCTCCGTCTTGTTCGTTTCTCTGAGCTCTAATTTAACCTAACCTTACCTAACTAACTCCAAAACGGTCTCTGCGTTTTCTAATACCATTGCGAAGAGCCCAAGGGTTACACAAACCAATTAAAATTTGATAAAATTAGCAAGAAAACCTGACTCCAAGGAACCACTGAGCTAAAGCCAGTCAAAATTAGATAAAATTCAAATTTCGGTTCCTCAGCGACAGTAGCCACGGCCAGTGGCAGATACAAAACTTCCCATCATTGCAGAAAGCGATGTGCCATGGCTGGGGCGCTCAGCTTGGGAAGCCGCAGCAGGCCAGGGACGCCCCGAGGCGCAGAGGCCCGGGAGGAGTCCGGCGGAGCTCAGACCAAAGGACCCGGCAGGCCGGAGTCTCGGGTCTTTCGGAAGGCCCTGAGATAACAAGGGGAAAGGCGGCCTTACTGCGGAGGTCGCGGAAAGACATGACGCTCAGGAGCCCGCTAGCCGGAAGTCTCTGTCGTTCTTCACTCAGTGCTCGTGTCTCTATGGCAACGCACGGAGCTCTCGACGGCGCGCAGCAGGGGCCAAACCAAACAAGGACGAAACGGCTGGACTGCGCGCGCGCACAAGGGAAGCGGTGGACTACATAAGGATGTCCCGAATCAATCAGAAGCTCCGAGCTGCAGAGTGTCCGAACCCCCTTCACACGTCTTGCACAGACATTTGGCACTGGCTGACTAGTTCTGAGCACCTACTATGTGCTTAAACCGTGCTAGGCGCCCTACATCCTGCTCTCCATTTCCTCAACGCCTCTAGAATGTTTGATAACGTCACGAAGCCGGGTCTCCCTTGCCCAGCACGCTTCTTCCTGCCATGCATAAACTGCTAGCTGTGCGCGCATCAGAAGCCCCCGGGGAGGAACCGCAGTGTTAAAGGGCAAAACCCCCCAATACAGATGGACGGCCAGGATTGATCTTGGTACCGCGGGAGGATGTCAGTCCTGGACCCGCGCACGCGCACCCGACTCATTCGTCACGACAGGTCGGAAATTGATCCGGGTCCTGGCGCGCCAGTGGTTGTCTTGGTAACTTTTTTTTTCTCCACCCCCACCCCAGAGGTGGAGCGTTTGTGCGCCTGCTTGAATGACGGGAAGGTTCCTGTGAGAGGACCGTGCACAATAGATGACCAGATCAGCTGGGTGTTCACGTGGGAGCATTCCTTAGGGCTGCTATGGTGGACAGGCGACAAAGAGCCGGGAGGTGAAGTGAACTGAGTTTGGCAAGGTGAGAGAAGAGGTGACTGCCAACCGCTGGAATGCCCTCCACCCCTGTATTGGTGTTGGCGAAGTAACAGGCGCATAAATGCACCAACTATGAGGAGAGTCCGTAGATATATTCACACAAAGATGACAACGCACTTAAGTAGACAGTAGTCTTTCAATAAATGGTTGGAAACAATTGTAAATCCAAATAAATGAATCTCCACACCTAAAACCTAAAACCGTCACTTATCACGGTAAATTGCTGTTCATATCAAGCGCCCAATGAAGTATCTTTAAGTTAAAACAAACAAACTAAAACTAAAACTGAATTTTCTATTAGAAAATTTAGGGACCTGACCTGTAGTGGCACAGTGTATAAAGCATCAACCTGGAATGCTAATTAAGGTTGACCTGGAATGCTGAGGTCACCTTTTCGAAACCCCAGGCTTGTGCCTTCAAGGCACATATGAGAAGCAACTACTAGGAGTTGATGCTTCCCACTCCTCTCCCCACCCCTTCTTTCTCTCTCCTCTCTCTCTAAAATCAATAAATAAAATCTTGAAAGGAAGAAAGAAAGAAAGAAAACTTAGAGGAAAAGCTTTATGACTGGGTTAAGCAAGATTTCTTAGATACACCAAAAGTGGCAATCTTTTTTTTTATTTCTTATTTTTCTTAAGTGAGAAGTAGGGAGGCAGACAGACAGACTACCACATGTGCCCTAACAGGATCTACCTGGCATGCTTACTAGGGGGCGATGCTCTGCCCATCTGGGGCCTTGCTTCATTGCAACCGGAGCCATTCTAGTGCCTGAGGTAGAGCCCATGGAGCCATCCTCAGCACCCAGGCCAACTTTGCTCCAGTGGTGCCTTGGCTATAGAAGGGGAAGAGAGAGATAGAGAGAAAAGAGAGGGGAAGAGTGGAGAAGCAGATGGGTGCTTCGGTATGCCCTGGCCAGAAATCGAACCTGGGACGTCCATGCACCAGGCCAACACTCTACCACTGAACCAACTGGTCAGGGCCTAAATTTTTTTTTTTAAAGATTTTATTTATTGATTTTACCTGGGTAGGGGGAAGAGCGAGAAGTATCAACTTAATAGTTTCTTCACTTTAATTGTGCATTGGATGCTTGTCCTCTGTACCTTGACCAGGCAAGCCCGGGGTTTGGAATTGGTGACCTCAGCATTCGAGATCAACAATCTATCCACTGTGCCACCACAGGCCAGGTCTAAAAGTATAAATCTTAAAAAATGTTTTTTAATAAACTGGACTTCATCAAAAATTTAAACTTCTCTTCAAGATGCTTTTAAGGAAAGAAAAGATAATCCACAATCTAGAAGAAAATATTCACAAAACACATCTGATGAAAAGACATCTCCAGGACTCTCAAACCGTAATTCAATTAGTGGACAAAAATTTAAAGATACTGTCCAGTTTTCCCAGCACCATTTGTTGAAGCTGGGAAATAGTAAGCAAAAAGTTGCTCAAGGTTATTGGTCATTAGGAAAATACATATTAAACCACAATGAGGTATCACTCGGCAGCTATTAAGATGGCTAAAACAACAAACAACAAAAAACCTGACAGTGCAAAGAGCTCAAAAGGATGTGTATAAGCTTGAACTTTCATACATTGGCTCCACCGTTTTACATTCCAACCAGCATTGTAGGAGGGTTCCAGTTACTCCACCTCATTAACATTTGTCAATTTTTAAAAATTTTAATTATATCCATTCTCATGGCTGTGAAGTAGTATCACATTGTGGTTTAAAATTACATTCCCCTAATGACTAATGATGTTGAGCACCTTTTCTTGTGCTTGGTGACAGTTTGTATATCTTCTCTGGAGAAATGTCTATTCAACTTCTTTGCCATTGTAAAATTGGGTTGTCTTTTTGTTGTTGAGTTGTAAAAATTCTTTATAGTATATTCTGGATACTAATCAAATATAAGATTTGCAAATATTTACACATCAAAATGTGTAGACTGTCTTTAACTTTTTTTTTTCTTGTGTGAGAGACAGAGTCAGAGAGAGGGACAGATAGGGACAGACAGGAAGGGAGAGAGATGGGAGACATCAATTCTTCGTTGCGGTTCCTTAGTTGTTCATTGATTGATTTCTCATGTGCCTTGACTGTCGGGAGCTGATCCACTAATGCTGGCTAACTAGGTCACAGCAGGAGAAGATCCACAACTGCTGGTTGACAAAGTCACAGCAAAAGAAGATCGATGGCTACTGGTTGATAGAGTCACCGCAGTGAAGACCAACAGCTGCGGGTTGACAAAGTCACTGCAAAGGAAAGGCACAACGATACTTCCCCCTTTAATCTTTTGAATTAATCTGGCCTTATATTCCCCCCTTTTCTGGGTGTGTGCTATTATTTATGGCACAGGGATAACAGTACCGTGCTTTCCCTGTAGATTTGTAGTAATTTCTTTGGAAATGAGACAGAAGGTGTAAGTTCCACAGAAAAGCCTGTAAGCCCCTTGAACTGGGCTCATAAACATAAGAGGCTGGCCATGATATCCCTCATAAAGGGTTAAGTTTGTAGGAGAATTTCTTCTTATTAATCATGTTAGAAAGAATAAAGTTAGAACTTAACTAGTGTATGAATATAGTAAATAAATAAAGTTTAACTAGACATTAGAATCTTAGGTAAGGTGTAGTAGAGTGGCCTGTTGCGTGGCCTTGGATAGGAGTGCAGCTGGCTAGTAAAGAATGTTTTGTTAAAAGACTTGTTTTGGCCTGACCTGTGGTGGCGCAGTGGATAAAGCGTCGACCTGGAAATGCTGAGGTTGCCGGTTCGAAACCCTGGGTTTGCCTGGTCAAGGCACATATGGGAGTTGATGCTTCCAGCTCCTCCCCCTCTTCTCTCTCTCTTTGTCTCTCCTCTTTCTCTCTCTATCTCTCCCTCTCCTCTCTAAAAAAATGAATAAATAAATAAATAATTAAAAAAAAAGACTTGTTTTGTCACTGAAGGCAGTTGCTGGGCTTTTCTCAGTAAAACATTCTCATGAGATTTTTGTACTTTCCAAGAATAAGGAGAGGAATGTGGTGGGATTCATAGCAGCAATAGCAATTAATGCCTTCTGATATTATGTTGCTACTAGTTATCTTGTAGGTGCACTCTGTGTATTTTTAAGTAAAAGTTACTCTTAATGCTATGTTAGTTTCTTAAATAGCAAGCCTTTTGTAGTCTTGTAAAAAAAGAATTAGGATGCTACATGAACTCAAGGCTATTTGCCTGAGCAAGCGTGGTCCTTTGCTAGTCCTTGATGATTTTGTCTGCTATCTCTTTCTGCGCCCTTGACTCACAACAAAGTAAAATAGAGTTATTAATTAGTACTAATCTTTTAGAAGTTTGTACCGATATTGTTATTACTATTTAAGTTATTGTATAACTGTACTTTGAATAACTTACCACCTGACTTGTAGCTTATAGATATGAATTAACTGTTATCTGGAAATATGTAACCATAGTGAAACTAAAACAATGATGTATTCAAAATACCATGTGATTGTAACTTAGTGTGTGTGCATAAAAAGTAATGTTAGACCAGCCAGTGGCAGAGATGCCTGGCAGTAAATGCTAACCAGAGAATAAAGAAAAAGAAAAGAATTCGGCTCTCTCACTTGATTTCGCCGACGCCATCTCCTCCTGTGGGACCCCTGGATTCTCCCCCCCGGGGCTGGACCCCGGCACTTGACAGGGGGGCTACAGTAGACCGAGTGACCCCCTGCTCAAGCCAGCGACCTTGGGTTCAAGCTGGTGAGCTTTGCTCAAACCGAATGAGCTCGCGCTCAAGCTGGCGACCTCGGGGTCTCGAACCTGGGTCCTTCACATCCCAGTCCGATGCTCTATCCACTGCGCCACCACCTGGTCAGGCTTTCTTTTACTTTTTTTGTGTGTGTGTGACAGAGACAGAGAGACAGAGAGAGGGACAGATAAGGATAGACAGAGAGGAAGAGAAAGAGATGAGAAGCATCAGTTATTCGTTGTGGCACCTTAGTTGTTCATTGATTGCTTTCTCATATGTACCTTGACCAGGGGGCTCCAGCCGAGCAAGTGACCCCTTGCTCAAGCCAGTAATCTTGGGTTCAAGCCAGCAACCTTGGACTTCAAGCCAGCGACCTTTGTGCTTAAGCCAGCAACCATGGGGTCATGTCTATGATATCATGCTCAAGCCAGTGACCCCATGCTCAAGCTGGTGAGCCCGTGCTCAAGCCGGATGAACCCACACTCAAGCTGGTAACCTCAGGGTTTTGAGCCTGGGTCAGGTCCTCTGCATTCTAGTCTGATGCTCTATCCACTGTGCCACCACCTGGTCAGGCCTTTTACTTCTTTTTTTTTATGATTTTATTTATTGATTTCAAGGTGAGGAGAGAGAGACAAAGTTGAGGGGGGGTAAACAATTCATAGTAATTGTTTCTTTTATGTACCTTGACAGGACAAGCCTGGGGCTTCGAACTGGCAACATCTACATTTCAGGTCCATTCTTTACCCATTGTGCCACCACAGGTTAGGCTGTCTTGTACTTTTTGATAGAGTCTTTTACAGCAGAAAAGTTTTTTTTATTTTTTTATTTTTCTGAAGCTGGAAACGGGGAGAGACAGTCAGACAGACTCTCGCGTACGCCCGACCGGGATCCACCTGGCACGCCCACCAGGGGGCGATGCTCTGCCCCTCCGGGGAGTCGCTCTGCTGAGACCAGAGCCACTCTAGCGCCTGGGGCAGAGGCCAAGGAGCCATCCCCAGCGCCCGGGTCATCTTTGCTTCAATGGAGCCTTGGCTGTGGGAGGGGAAGAAAGAGACAGAGAGGAAGGAAGGGGAGGTGGAGAAGCAAATGGGCTCTTCTCCTATGTGCCCTGGCCGGGAATCGAACCCGGGTCTCCCGCACGCCAGGCCGACACTCTACCGCTGAGCCAACCGGCCAGGGCCTACAGCAGAAAAGTTTTAAATTTTGATGAAGTTCTATTTATTTTTTCTTTTGTTACTTGTGGTATTGTTGTCATATCTAATAATTTATTGTCAAATCTAAGATCATAAAGATTTACTTTATTTATTTATTGGCAGATTGATTGATTTTAGAGAGGGGAAGGGAGAGAAACATTGATTTGTTTGTTCCACTTATTTATGCATCCATTGGTTGTTCTTGTATATGCCCTGACCAGAGAAATTGCAACTGTGGCATATTGGGACAATGCTCTAACCAACTGAGCTACCTGGCCAGGGCATAAAGATTTACTCTTATGCTTTCTTCTAAGAGTTTTATAATTTTAGCTCTTACATTTAGGTCTTTGATGAATTTTGAGTTAATGGTGTGAGGTAGGGGTCAAACTTCATTCTTTTGCATGTGGCTATTCAGTTGCCCCAGGATCATTTGTTGAAGAAATTCTTTCCTCAATTGAATTATCTTGGCACTCTTGTTGAAAATCAATTGACCATAGATATATAGGTTTATTTATGGTCTATTTTATTGGTTGAGGTGTCTATCATTATGCTAGTTTCACACTGTTTTGTGTAAATTAAAATTTTTCTTTTTTTGCCTGACTTATGGTGGCTTGGTGGATAGAGCATTGACCTAGAATGCTGAGGTCACCAGTTTGAAAGCCTGGGCTTGCTCAGTCAAGGCACATATGAGAAGTAATGACAAGTTGATGCATCCTGCTCCTTCAACCCACCCTGCTCCTGACTTTCTCTCTCTCTCTCTCTAAAAATCAATAAATAAAATCTTTTTTTTTTTTTTGACAGAGACAGGGAGAGGAACAGATAGTGACAGACAGGAAGGGAGAGAGATTAGAAGCAGCAATTCTTCATTGCAGCACCTTAGATGTTCACTGATTTTTTTCTCATATGTGCCTTGATGGGGGGGGGCAGACCAAATGATCCCCTTGCTCAAGCCAGTAACCTTGGGTTCAAGCTGGTGAGCTGTGCTCAAACAAGATGAACCCACACTCAAGCTGGTGACCTCAGGGTTTTGAACCTGGGTCCTCTGCATCCCAGTCCAACGCTCTATCCACTGTGCCACCACCCTAGTCAGGCAATAAATAAAATCTTACAAAATAAAATCACATTTTCCAGGGGAAAAAATTTTTTTTAAGTGTTTTTTTTTTTGTTGTTATTTGGACTCCCTTGAAATATCACATGAAGTTTAGCATCAGATTTTCTATTTCTGCATAAAAGGCCATTGGAATTTTCAAAGTATTTGTAGATCATCTACAGGGAGTACTAAGACAGCAGGGAGTACTGCTGTCTTAACAATATTAAGCCTTCAACCCATGAAAAGGAGTATTTTTCCATTTAGTTGTCTTTTTTATTGCTGTCTTTTACAGCAATGTTTTTTTTTGTTTGTTTGTTTTTTTGTATTTTTCCGAAGCTGGAAACGGGGAGAGACAGCCAGACAGACTCCCGCATGTGCCCGACCGGGATCCACCCGGCACGCCCACCAGGGGCGACGCTCTGCCCACCAGGGGGCGATGCTCTGCCCCTCCGGGGCGTCGCTCTGCTGTGACCAGAGCCACTCTAGTGCCTGGGGCAGAGGCCAAGGAGCCATCCCCAGCGCCCAGGCCATCTCCGCTCCAATGGAGCCCTGGCTGCGGGAGGGGAAGAGAGAGACAGAGAGGAAGGAGGGGGTGGGGGTGGAGAAGCAAATGGGCGCTTCTCCTATGTGCCCTGGCCGGGAATCGAACCCGGGTCCCCCGCACGCCAGGCCGACGCTCTACCGCTGAGCCAACCGGCCAGGGCCTACAGCAATGTTTTAAAGTTAGGGTTTTTTGGTTGTTTTTTTTTTACAGAGACAGAGAGCGAGTCAGAGAAAGGGATAGATAGGGACAGACAGACAGGAACGGAGAGAGATGAGAAACATCAATCATTAGTTTTTCGTTGCGACACCTTAGTTGTTCATTGATTGCTTTCTCATATGTGCCTTGACCACGGGCCTTCAGCAGACCGAGTAAAACCTTGCTCAAGCCAGCAACTTTGGGTCCAAGCTGTAAGCTTTTGCTCAAACTAGATAAGCCCGTCCTCAAGCTGGAGACCTCGGGGTCTCAAACCTGGGTCCTTCTGCATCCCAGTCCGATGCTCTATCCACTGTGCCACTGCCTGGTCAGGCTGTTTTGTAGTTTTCAGTGTTGTCTTATAGCTCCTTGGTGAAATTTATTCCTGTTTTATTATTTTTGTTCTTTTGCCAGTATATAAAAATACAATTAATTTTTTTTAGAAATACAATTAATTTTTATGCCGATCTTATATCTAGCAACTTTACTGAACTTTATTAGCTCTGATAGTTTTATTAACTCAAACAATTGAGTGTGAACTAATTTTTTCTCCATATATGATCATGTCATCTGTGAATAGAGAGAATTGCAAATTTAACTTAAAAATTTTTTTCAATTACAGTTGACATTCAATATTATGTTTCAGGTGTACAGAATAGTAATTAGAGATTTATTTAACTTATAAATAATGTCTCCTATCTGCCTGACATTATCACAGATGTTACAATATCACTGACTATGCTGCACATTACATTCCAATGACTATTTTGTATCTGCCAATTTATACTTAGCCCTTAACCTTTTTACTTAGTCTTCCAACTCCCTATCTGGCAACTACCAGTTTGTTTTCTGTATAAGTTTTGTTCATTCATTTATTTTGTGTTTTAGATCCCATATATAAATAAAATCATATGGTTTTTGTCTTTCCTTGTCTGACTTAATTTACTTAGCACAATATCCTCTAGGTCCATCCATGTTTTTGCAATTGGTAAGAATTTACTCCTTCTTATGGCCAAGTAATATTCCATTATATATATGTACCACATCTTTATCCAATAGTCTATCACTAGACAGTTAGGTTGCTCCCATATCTTGGCTATTGTAAATAATGCTGCAGTAAATGTAGACATACATGTATCTTTTAAAATTAGTGTTTTGGGTGTCTTTGGATAAATATGCAGAAGTGGAATTGCTGGGCCTTATGATAGTTCTGTTTTTAATTTTTTGAGGACTTCATACTGTTTCCATAGTGGCTGCATTAATTTGTAATCCCAACAGTGCACAAAGGTTCCCTTTTCTGAACATCTTTGCCAATACCGGTTGATTTGATAATAGCCATTTTGACAGTTGTGAGGTGATATCCCATTATAGTTTAATTTGCATTTTCCTGATGATTAGTGACGTTGAACATCTTTTCTTACAACTATCGGCCAGATGGAGAAATGTCTATTCAGGTCCTCTGGCCATTTTTAAAAACAGATTGTTTGGCCTGACCTGTGGTGGCACAGTGGATAAAGTGTCAACCTGGAACACTGAGGTTTGAAACCCCAGGCTTGCCTGGTCAAGGCACATATGGGAGTTGATGCTTCCTGCTCCTCCCCCACTTCTATCTCTCATTCTTTCTCTGTCCTCTCTCAAAATGAATAAATTAAAAAAATTTAAACATTGTCATTTTGGTGCTAAGTTGTATGGGTTTCTTATTTATATATATATGGATATTAAACCTTTATCAACATAACATTGGTGAATAGCTTCTTCCACTCGGTAAGCTGTCTTCTTTTTGATGGTTTACTTTGCTGTGCAAAAAGATTTTAGTTTGATGTAGACCCATTTGTTTCTCTTGCCCAAGGAGACATATTCTATTACCTCTAATAGTTTTATTATCTCAAACAATTGAGTGTGAACTAATTGCTAAGAGCAATGTCAGAGTTTACTGACTATATTTTCTTCTAGAAGTTTTATGGTTTCAAGTCTTACACTTAAGCCTTTAATCCGTTTTGAATTCATTCTTGTATATAGTGTAAGAAAATGGTCTAGCTTTTTTTTGTATGTTTCTGTCTAGTTTCCCCAACACAATTTATTGAAGTGACTCTCTCTACTCCATTGTATATTCTTGCCTCCTTTGTCATTAATTGACCATATAGGTATGGGTTTATTTCTAGGTTTTCTATTCTGTTCCATTGATCTATGTGTCTGTTTTTTTTATGCCAGTACCATGTTGTTTTGATTACTATAGCCTTGTAGTATAGTTTGACATCAGGTAGCATGATACCTCCAACTTTATTTATTTATTTTAACAAACAAAAGGTTATTTAGAGTTACAGAGGTAGAAAAACTGACCCAGTTGGGCTGCACGGACTCAGGAAACAAGTTACAGAGTCAAAAGAAGGACCCTTGGAGCTCAGGAGAAAGACAAAAGTATTAGGCCTGGGAGAAGGGGGAAAGACACAGCATAGTCCAGAGAAAGGAGAGAGAGGAGAGAGAGGAGAGAGAGGGAGAGAGGGAGAGAGGAAGAGAGAGGGAGAGAGAGAGAGAGAGAGAGAGAGAGACATTGTCTTTTTCTTAAGATTGCTTTGTCTATTTGGAGTCTTTTGTGGTTCCACATAAATTTTAGGATTATTTGTGTAGTTCTGTGAAAAATGCCATTGGTATTTTGATAGAGATTGCATTGAAACTCTAGATTGATTTCGGCAGTATGGACATTTTAACTACATTAAATTCTTCCTATCCATGAGCACAGTATATGCTCCCATTTATTTGTATCTTCTTTAATTTCTTTATTAAAATTTCTTATAATTTTCCTAGTACAGTTCTTTTACCTCCTTGGTTAAATTTATTCCTAAATATTTTATATTTTTTGATGTAATTGTAAACGGTATTGTTTCCTTAATTTTTTTTTTTTTCGTATTTTTCTGAAGCTGAAAATGGGGAGGCAGACAGACTCCCTCATGTGCCCGACCGGGATCCACCCGGCACGCCCACCAGGGGGTGATGCTCTGCCCATCTGGGTCGTTGCTCTGTTGCAACCAGAGGCATTCTAGCACCTGAGGCAGAGGCCACAGAGCCATCCTCAGCACCTGGGCCAACTTTGCTCCAATGGAGCCTTGGCTGCGGGAGGGGAAGAGAGAGACAGAGAGGAAGGAGAGGGGGAGGGGTGGAGAAGCAGGTGGGCGCTTCTCCTGTGTGCCCTGGCCGGGAATCGAACCCGGGATTCCTGCACGCCAGGCCGACGCTCTACCACTGAGCCAACCGGCCAGGGCCCCTTAATTTCTATTTCTGACATTTAATTATTGGTATATAAAAGTGCAACTGATTTCTGAATATTAATTTTTTATCCTACTTTATTGAAGTCATTTATCAGTTCTAATATCTTTTCCTTGGACTCCTTTTTTTAGAGAGAGAGAGAGAGAGAGAGAGAGAGAGAGAGAGAAAGACGAGAAGCATCAACTCATATTTGCAGCATCTTAGTTGTTCATTGATTACTTCTCATATGTGCCTTGACTGGGGGGCTCCAACTGAGCCAGTGACCCCTTGCTCAAGTCAGCAACCTTGGGATCAAGCCAGCAACCATGGGATCATGTCTATGATCCCAAGCTCAAGCAGCCAAGCCTGTGCTAAAGCTGGATGAGTCATGCTTAAGCGGCAACCTTGGAGTTTTGAACCTGGGCCTTCAGCATCTCAGGTTGACACTCTATCCACTGCACCACCACCAGTCAAACTAGAGTTCTCTCTATATAGTTAGTATGTCATATGAAAATAATGAAAGTTTTACTTCTTTTCCAATCTGGATGCCTTTTATTTGAAAGTTTTAACTTTCTTTTAAAATTAATTTTAATGGAGTGACATTGATAAATAGGGTACATATGTTCAGAGAAAACATCTCTAGGTTATTTTGACATTTGATTATGCTGCATTCCCATCACCCAAAGTCCAATTGTCTTCCGTCACCTTCTAACTGGTTTTCTTTGTGCCCCTCCCTTCCCCCAACCCCTTCCCTCTCCTACCCCCCACCCCGTCACCCCCACACTCTTGTCCATGTCTCTAAGTCTCATTTTTATGTCCCACCTATGTATGGAATCATATAGTTCTCAGTTTTTTCTGATTTATTTTGCTCAGTATAATGTTATCAAGGTCCATCTATGTTGTTGTAAATGATCCAATGTCATCATTTCTTATGGCCGAGTAGTATTCCATTATATATATAAGCTTTTTAATCCACTCGTCCACTGACGGACACTTGGGCTGTTTCCAGATCTTCGCTATTGTGAACAATGCTGCCATAAACATGGGGGTGCATTTCTTCTTTTCAAACAGTGCTATGGGGTTCTTGGGGTATATTCCTAAAAGTGGTATAGCTGAGTCAAAAGGCAGTTCGATTTTTAATTTCTTGAGGAATCTCCATACTGTTTTCCACAGTGGCTGCACCAGTCTGCGTTCCCACCAGCAGTGCAGGAGGGTTCCCTTTTCTCCACATCCTCGCCAGCACTTATTCTGTGTTGTTTTGTGGATGAGCGCCATTCTGACTGGTGTGAGGTGATATCTTATTGTGGTTTTAATTTGCATTTCTCTAATGATTAGTGATGTTGAGCATTTTTTCATTTGCCTATTGGCCATCTGTATGTCCTCATTGGAGAAGTGTCTATTCATTTCTTTCGCCCATTTTTTGATTGGGTTGTTTGTCTTCCTGGTATTGAGTTTTACAAGTCCTTTATAAATTTTGGTTATTAACCCCTTATCAGAAGTATTGTCAACTATATTCTCCCATTGTGTAGTTTGTCTTTTTATTCTGTTATGTCTTTAGCTGTGCAAAAGCTTTTTAGTTTGATATAGTCCCATATGTTTATCCTGTCTTTTATTTCACTTGCCCGTGGAGATAAATCGGCAAATATATTGCTGCGAGAGATGTCAGAGAGCTTACTGCCTATGTTTTCTTCTAAGATGCATATGGTTTCACAGCTTACATTTAAGTCTTTTATCTATTTTGAGTTTATTTTTGTGAATGGTGTAAGTTGGTGGTCTAGTTTCTTTTTTTGCAGGTAGCTGTCCAATTTTCCCAACACCATTTATTAAAGAGGCTGTCTTTACTCCATTGTATGCTCTTACCGCCTTTGTCAAGTATCAGTTGTCCATAGAGCTGTGGGTTTGTTTCTGGGTTCTCTGTTCTGTTCCATTGATCTATATGCCTGTTCTTATGCCAGTACCAGGCTGTTTTGAGTACAATGGCCTTGTAGTATAACTTGATAACTGGAAGTGTGATACTTCCTACTTTATTCTTCCTTTTCAAGATTGCTAAGGCTATTCGTGTTCTCTTTTGGTTCCATATAAAGTTTTGGAATATGTGTTCTATATCTTTGAAGTAAGTCATTGGTATTTTAATTGGTATTGCATTGAATTTATAAATTGCTTTGGGTAATATAGACATTTTAATGATGTTTATTCTTCCTAACCATGAGCACGGTATATGCTTCCATTTGTTTGTATCTTCCCTGATTTCTTTTATCAATGTTTTATAATTTTCTGAGTACAATCTCCCGGGTTAAATTTATTCCTAGGTACTTTATTTTTTTGGCTGCAATGGTGAAGAGGATTGCTTCCTTAATTTCTCTTTCTGACAGTTCATTGCTAGTGTATAAAAATGCCTCTGATTTCTGAGTATTAATTTTATATCCTACCACCTTGCTGAATTCATTTATCAGGTCCAGTAGCTTTTTGACTGAGACTTTAGGGTTTTCTATATACAATATCATGTCATCTGCAAATAATGATAGTTTTACTTCTTCTTTTCCAATTTGGATGCCTTTTATTTCTTTTTCTTGTCTGATTGCTGTGGCTAGGACTTCCAGAACTATGTTGAATAAGAGTGGTGAAAGGGGGCACCCCTGCCTTGTTCCTAATCTTAAGGAGATTGCTTTTAATTTTTGCCCATTGAGTATGATGTTGGCTGTGGGTTTGTCATAGATGGCCTTTATCATGTTGAGGTATATTCCCTGTATTCCCACTTTACTGAGAGTTTTGATCATGAATGGGTGCTGAATTTTATCAAATGCTTTTTCTGCATCTATTGAAATTATCATGTGGTTTTTCTCCTTCCTTTTGTTTGTGATGAATCACATTGATTGTTTTTGTGAATATTGTACCAGCCTTGCCTCCCAAGAATAAATCCCACTTGATCATGGTATATGATTTTTTTCATATATTGCTGGATCTGGTTTGCTAATATTTTGTTGAGGATTTTAGCATCTAAATTCATCAGGGATATTGGCCTATAATTTTCTTTCTTTGTGTTGTCTTTGCCTGGTTTTGGAATCAGAATTATACTCGCCTCATAAAAGGAGCTTGGAAGTCTTCCTTCCTCTTGAATTTTTTGAAATAGCTTGAGAAGGATAGGAGTTAGTTCTTCTTTGAATATTTGGTAGAATTCACTTGTGAGGCCATCAGACCCAAGACTTTTCTTTTTCTTTCTTTCTTTATTTCTTTTTTTTTTTTTTTTTTTGTATTTTTCTGAAGTTGAAAACGGGAGGCAGTCAAACAGACTCCCATATGCGCCCGACCGGGATCCACCCGGCATGCCCACCAGGGGGCGATGCTCTGCCCATCTGGGCGTTGCTCTGTTGCATCCAGAGCCATTCTAGCACCTGAGGCAGAGGCCATAGAGCCATCCCCAGCACCCGGTCCAACTTTGCTCCAATGGAGCCTCGGCTGCAGGAAGGGAAGAGAGAGGCAGAGAGGAAGGAGAGGGGGAGGGGTGGAGAAGTAGATGAGCACTTCTCCTGTGTGTCCTGGCTGGGAATCAAACCCGGGACTCCTGCACGCCAGGCCAACACTCTACCACTGAGCCAACCAGCCAGGGCTTTTGGGAGTTTTTTGATAACTGTTTCAATCTCATTTGTTGTAATTGGTCTGTTTAGGTTTTCTGATTCTTCTAGATTAATTTTTGGAAGATTATATGTTTCAAGGAATTTGTCCATTTCATCTAGGTTGTCTAGTTTTTTGGCGTACAATTTTTATTTTTATTTATTTTTTATTCATTTTAGAGAGAGAGAGTCAGAGAGAGAGAGGAGAGAGAGACAGGGGGGAGGAGCTGGAAGCATCAACTCCCATATGTGCCTTGACCAGGTAAGCCCAGGGTTTTGAACCGGCAACCTCACCATTTCCAGGTCGACGCTTTATCCACTGCGCCACCACAGGTCAGGCGGGCGTACAATTCTTCATAGTATTTTCTTACAATATTTTGTATTTCTGTTGTGTCAGTTGTTATTTCTCCACTCTCATTTCTAATTTTATTTATTTGAGTCCTCTCTCTTTTTTTCTTGGTGAGTCTGGTTAAAGGTTCATCATCTTGTTTACCTTTTCAAAGAACCAGCTCATGGTTTCATTGATCCTCTGTATTGTTTCTTTAGCTTCTATGTCATTTATTTCTGCGCTGATCTTTATTATTTCCTTCCTTCTACTAGCTCTGGGCTTTACTTGCTGTTCTTTTTCTAGTTCTTTTAGATGCAGGCTCAAGTTACTTATTTGAGCTTTTTCTAGCTTCTTGAGGTATGCCTGTAATGCTATGAACTTCCCTCTCAGGACTGCTTTTGCTGTGTCCCATAAATTTTGAGTTAATGTATACTCGTTATCATTCATTTCTAGGAATTTTTAAATTTCTTCTTTGATCTCATTGTTAACCCATTCATTATTTAATAACATGCTATTTAGTTTCCAAGTGTTTGAGTATTTTTCAGTTTTTCTGTTGTGGTTGATTTCTAGTTTCATGCCATTCTGATCAGAGAAAGTGCTCGATATGATTTCAATCTTCTTAAATTTGTTGAGACCGCTTTTGTGCCCTAACATGTGGTCTATCCTAGAGAATGTACCATGAGCACTTGAAAAGAATGTATATTCTGCTGCTTTAGGGTGAAAGGTTCTGAAGATACCTATGAAATCAAGTTGATCTAGTATGTCCTTTAAGTCTGCTGTTTCTTTGTTAATTTTCTTTCTTGAGGATCTATCTAGTGATGTTAGTGGGGTATTGAAATCCCCTAGGTATTATAGTATTGCTGTGGATCTCACCCTTTAAATCCATCAAAGTCTGCTTTATATATTTAGGTGCTCCTATATTAGGTGTGTAGATATTTATAACAGTTATATCTTCCTGTTGGATTGCTCCTTTTATCATTATGTAGTGACCTTCTTTATCTCTTACTATAGTCTTTGTTTTAAAGTCCATTTTGTCTGATATAAGTATTGCTACCCCAGCTTTTTTCATTTCCATTTACATGAAATATTTTTTCCATCCTTTTATCTCCAGTCTATGTGCATCTTTTGTTTAAGTTATGTCTCTTGTAGACAGCATATCTAAGGGTCCTGTTTTCTTATCCACGCAGCTACCCTATGTCTTTTGATTAGATCATTTAATCCATTTACATTTAAGGTTATTATTGATATGTAATTGTTTATTGCCATTTTATTCTTTAAAACTGTATCCCTCTTTTGCTATATTCTTTTTCTCCTTTGATCTGTTTACAACAGGCCCCTTAGCATTTCTTGCAGCCTTGGTTTATTTGTAGTGAATTCCTTGAGGTTTTTTTTTTTTGTCTGGAAAGCTTTTTATTTCTCCTTCAATTTTAAACGATAGCCTTGCTGGATAAAGTAGTCTTGGTTGTAGGCTCTTGTTCTGAATTACTTTGAATATTTCTTGCCATTCCCTTCTGGCCTCAAGTGTTTCTGTTGAAAGTCGGAAGTCATCCTTATGGGAGCACCTTTATAGGTGATAGTCTTTTTTTCTCTAGCAGTTTTTAATATTTTCTCTTTATCATTTAGCTTTAGTATTTTAATTATGATGTGTCTTGGTATAGATTTCTTTGGGTTTCTCAATAATGGAGTTCTCTGTGCTTCTGGAACTTGTGAGATGTTTTCCTGCCTTAATTGAGGGAAGTTTTCAGCTATTATATGTTTGAACAAAGTCTCTATCCCTTGTTCTTTCTCTTCTTCTTCAGGAACTCCTATGATGCAGATGTTATTTCTCTTCATGTTGTCACAGAGCTCTCTTAGAGTTTCCTCAGACTTTTTGAAAAATTGTTTTCCAAGGTAGTAGCACCATTTAACATTCCCACCAGCAGTATATGAGAGCTCTAGTTCCTTCACATCTTTGGTACAAGACACACAATACTCTGCCATTTATTTATGGGAAATTAAACAGTTAAAAACACTGTGATTTACCCAGTCACCTCGATGCTCAAAGCACTGACCCAGGTTTCACTAAGTCTGTACTCCTAAACTTCATTTTCTACTCACAGATGAGGAAGCTGTGATCCCAAAAGGTCACTTCTGGAAGCGACTCCTCAGCCTGCAAGAGCTGTCTGTTTTGTGTGGCCTGTTCTAATCCAGAGGGACCAGGGATCTGCCTCCCCTAAGGTTCTACCCCTTTTGCTGTTCTCTTCTACCCTGTCCCTGTCCTGGGATTCATCCTCCATCAAACACAGAGGGTCCAGGAAGGCTGGAAGTCTTCACTGTGACATCACATAGCTGGTTGCCAAGGGAGACCTGCAGACTACCCTCAGGCAGAGGAGAGGAGAGCCCTGCTGCACAGAAGGCTGGGCCACTCCTCCCCCACTGCACTGGCCCTCCATGGAAGCCTTGGTCTATGCGTTTTCTGAGCTGCGTCTAAGAGAAGGTGTGGGACTGTAAGGGGAGTGACAGGAAGAGAAATGTCCTCCTGCCCTGACCTGGGCCCAAAGTCCCCAGGGTGGCCTCAGAGACATGCATGCTTGGGAGAGAGGAATGGTCACTGATCCACAGTGTGTGACCTGGACTGTGATTCCGGACCCACTGTGCATTTCTACACTAGCACCAAGATGCTTTTTCTAGAGCAGGGGGCCACAAGGTGGTGAGGCTCAGGCTTCTCAGACCTCCCTGTTAGCTAGGAGAGGAAACAAGGAGTAACATGTTGGGTCAGGGGAGGCTGACGGCAGGGGATTTAGTCAATTTGACAGACAGGTAAGCTGAAAATCAGCAGGTCAGCATGGAGTCCATCATATGAGCGTGTGACTGCATTCTCCCTGCATGGTTGCTGGGGCCCACTGGCCACATATTTTCTACTTTCCCCTCCACAGATGCAGTGAGCTGGGCCCAAAGACTCCCCAGTCACCCTGACACACCATCCAACATCTACGAGGGAGGGCTGGGGGCCCAGCAGCAGCAGTGCCCCAGTGCCCAGGGAAGCAAGCCCAAGAACTTCCGGCTGCGCCACCTCCAAGGCCTGGCACTCTATTTGCCAGGCCACATGTGGCCCACTGGCCAGTGTGAGAGCCACTGGCTGGGCCGGCTCATGACTGGGGGCTGCCTCCCATGGCCAGAGGGCATGGCCTGGCCCCTGGACCTGCCACAGGGGGCTTTGAACCCAGGTAACAGCTACTGTTCCGCCCTTCTGGAAGCTCAACTGCCCAGGGACAGCCTGGGAAGTGAGCACCTGTCTAGATGAAGCAGGAGGTAAAGACCCAGGACAAGGTTGGGTTGGAGACCCAGATGGTCCTTTTCCTACTCCCAAACCTAAAAGGTTTCTGTCCCATGTCTGCAGTTGACAAGCTCCCCACTGCTAGGCCGGGCCTCAGTTTCCCCATGTGTAAAATGAAGGGTTTGGGATAGATGAGGGTCCTTCCAAACTTGAACAATGTTTCCCTCTTCCTCCTTCCTGGATTATCTAGAGACACACCCCTCCACTCCAGGCTAGGACCCCAGGTTGTGTGTGGAGGGCACAGGATAAGATAGGCTGCTAGCCTCCCTTGGGTCCCTCTGAGTGACTCCTCTCCCCTCTTTCCTCAGCTTCCAGTTCCACCATGGGTCCAGCCAAGGGTGCCCCCTCCCAGCCTGGTACCTCTGCAGGCTTGGGGTTCAGGCCCAAGAGGTCCTGGGAAGCCTCAGAGGAGTCCATCTGTCCTTTGTGCAAGAGAACCCGCTCTGGAGCTCTGGAGAGGTTGTAGGGATCTAAGTGGGAGGGCTGGTTCTCACAGTTCAGGACAAGAGGGCAAAGATGACCCAGGAGGTGGTACAGTCAAGAGCAGAAGGGCTCAGCCCCACCAGCAGCGCTTCCAGACTGAGACACCCACAGCTGCCGAGCACCAGAGCCTGGGCCAACCTCAGGAAAACTCGAGGGGAGGGAGGAGGTCCTGAGGGAGGCATAGAAAAAAAAAGTCTGAGTATGTATGCCCTTGCAGCCTGGTCCAACTCAAGTCAACTGCTGGTACCTGGGAGGCCAGGCTAAGCAGAGTGGGGCTGACTACAGGCTGGGGAGCCTACAGGTCTAATCTCAATAAAAGCCAAAGCCTGCATGCACCTTTGTCCTCAGTCTGTCATCAGGCCAGTTCAGTTAGAGAAACAGCCCCTTGGCATCTGTTTCTGAGAGCAAGTTCCTATGTCCTTGGCCCTGTTGATATTTGGGACCAGATCATTTTTTGTGGTGGGGGCCATCATGTCTGCCGCCTCTACCCACTAGATTCAGCTAGCTCCCTTCTCCTACTTGTGACAATCAAAAGTGTCTCTAGTGTCCAATGTCACCTAGGCACAGAACCATTCCTGGTCTGTCACCGGGCCTCACTCACTGTCTGATTTCACTCCTGGCAGCCCAGGTGGGGCTAGCGCTGAGCTGCCTCTTTTGGGTGCTCCTGCGAGACCCACGTGATAATGTCAGTAACACTCTGGACACTAGGACAGCTCGGTTCCTCCAGACTCAGGGGAATACTCCCTTAGGCTCCTCCCCTGCACCTGTACATAGGTCCCTGGGACAGCAGATTCTGGAGACTTCCATCCCTGGGCCATTTGCACGTTGTTAGTATTGATGTGGCCCTGTGCAGTGGGGGAGTGAGGTTGCAGTAGGTAGACAGCAGCCTCAGAAGGACTATTGAGAGAGCAGGTGGGGAACACTGCCGGCCAACTGGTCCACAAGGTGAGTCCCATGGGGTGTCAGAAAGGGCAGGTGCCTTCTCCACTCACTCCCCCCAGAAGGTTAGGGGGACCTGAGGGACCACTGCTCAAGACAGACATTAGGGAGCTACCCCACATACCAGGCAGGCACCAGGCAGAAGTGAGACCATGACAGAAGCTGTAATACTCGGTCCTTGAAGATGGCCATACTCCCCTTCCCATTTTTTTTTTTTTTTTTTTTTGATGGAGACAAGAGAGAGGGACAGATAGGGACAGACAGGCAGGAAGGGAGAGAGGTGAGAAGCACCAATTCTTCATTGCGATACCTTAGTTGTTCACTGATTGCTTTCTCATATGTGCCTTGACTGGAGGGCTACAGCAGACCGAGTGACCCCTTGCGCGAGCCAGTGACTTTGGGCTTCAAGCCAGTGACCTTTGGGCTCAAGCTAGCGACCATGGGGTCATGTCTATGATCCCATGCTCAAGCTGGATGAGTCTGCGCTCAAGCTGGCAACCTCGGGGTCTTGAACCTGGGTCGTCCCAGTCCGACACTCAATCCACTGTGCCATCACTGGGTCAGGCCCCTTCCCACTCTTTGATGAAAAATGGAGGTTTAGAGAAGACCAGACTGCCCAGGGTTAAGATCTCAGAACACCCAGGTTGTGATGGCCTCTGCTGGGCCATATCCTGGCAGTATGGCCTGGTGTAGAGCCCTGGCCTTGACATGGGACTGGCGCTGGGCCTCCCTTTACCAATAGAATGTGATGGAAATGACATGGCATCACTTCTGCCATGAAGGAGGCCTGGAAGCTTCTAGGGTGTGTGTGTGTGTGTGTGTGTGTGTGTGTGGTGCTGGGGGGGGGGTCAGTGTCCACATGAGGAGCCCCCACATGGTAGGAAACCAACCCACCCCAGGGAAGGCCACCTCTTAGCTCCAGGCCACCTCGGGAGTGGATCCTTCAGGCAACTGAGCCCCCCTCCACGAAGCATGGAGGGCAAAGGAACCACAGCCCTGATCTTTCCTTGACGAAGGCTATCTGCTAGAGCAGCGGTTCTCAACCTGTGGGTCACGACCCCGGCGGAGTCGCCTAAAGCCATCGGAAAATACATAATGCATATCAGGTATTTACATTCCGAATCATAACTGTAGCAAAATTACAGTTATGAAGTAGCCACCAAAATTATTTTTTGGTTTGGGGTCACCTCAACATGAGGAACTGTATTGCGGGGTCATGGCATTAGAAAGGTTGAGAACCACTGTGCTAGAGCAACACGTCAGCCCCAAAGGCTACTGGCTGAGTTAGCCCCTAAACCTCCCAAAGCTTCCTTGAAAAGCACTCCATAAAGGATGAGAAGCAGAAAAGCATGGCCATGGCTTGCCGGGACAGGGAGCTAGCTGTGCAGCTCCTGGCCCCTGAACCAGCTTTCTTCACCTGTCCAATAGGGTGGCATGCACGACCCTATGTCCCCAGGGTGACCAGAAGCTCAAGAGGTTAGTGGAGCATGCAGTCCTGGGCTTGGCCAAGCCTCAGGCTCCCATGATAGGGTACCCTGGCCCAGGGTCCCTGCCTGACCACTGCATTGTCACCTACCGAGTCTTCTCTAAGCCAGAGCAGTGTCCCCAGAGGACCAGACCCAAGGCCTAGAGCTGGCCAAGGAGACTCCTGAACAAATGGGGCAGCTGCTGAGGACCTGCTGAGTTTAGAAGAACCCTGTTGTGCTTCTCAGCTCTAGAACCTCTTCCCCAGAACCGCACTACTTGGAAGGATAAATTACACAAAACGATCAGTCCTTTTAGCAGAAGCCATCTTCCAGACTTGTCAGTGACGAGCAACAAGCAGTTCTTAGACCATCCAAAGCCACTGCCCCAAGAAGGGGACAAATCCCCATAGAAATGGCCCCAGTGCAAGACAGGATGTGACCAATTACAGTGTATTTATTTGTAATGAGACACTACAATCTGTTCAACACTGGGCTGGACACTACCGTGATGAGGGGCAAGAAGGATGGGGCACGGCAAGGTCTTAGCTCAATTATAAATGTCCAAGGCAGAACCTTTTGGAAGACTCTTCCCTTATCCCAAGGGGCGGAAATAAAAATCACAGGATAACCGTTGATTCAGATTAGAGAGGACACTGAGCTGGGCCTCAGCTCAAAGCCAGCGTCAGCACAGAGTGGGGACCCGTCAGCAAGTGTGAAGTGGCCGAGGAAGGAGTGCCTTCATCTCAGGAAACCCCTCTCCCGCCACAAGGCCAGAGGGGCGGGAGATTCTGAGGGAGGGAAGGACAGCAGTCCCCGCGGCCCCCTTGCCTGGTATCCCCTCTGCCCCTCCCACTCAGGCTGGTGCACCGTGGTGATGGCCCCATGACACAGCAGCAGTGCTGGGTGCAACTCCGCCACCCTCCTTCCCTCTGGAGAGCAGTGCAGGGAGCAAGCAGCTTTGGGACACAGGGTGGAGGGGACGTCAGCAGCAAGTGATGTCCACATGCACGCTTCCTGGCACTGACACAGCCTCTCCTGCCTCTGCCCCCAGAGGCTGAGGGACCACAAGGCACATGACTGCCCCCAGCCCCAAGGCCAGGCCCTACTTGATCAACTCCATGCTCTGTCTTGGAACTGCATCTCACGGGACTGGGGGGCTGGAGGGGAGACCCCCTGGGACCCTCCCGAGTACCTGTCCTGAGCCCGGCTCCCTGTGGCAGTTCAACTAAATGGTGCATTCAGCATGTGAGGAGTAGTTCCTTGGTCTCTGGGACAGCAGGACTGCCAGCAGAGGAGTGGGGACCTTCCCATGATCTGACCACCATGTCAGAGCTCTGTGCCTGGGTGGGAGAGCTCTGTGCCTCCCCCACTCTGCCCACCACTCGCCAGCCCCTCGCAGGGACGCAGGGGCTGCGCCCCGCCTGAGGCTCTGTGGGCTGGTTCTGGACAAGGGTCTGGCATCCCCTTTATCTCACCACCCCCACTGTTCTGAGGCTCCCGTCTTTAAGGTCAAATCTATGTAGAACACTTGGGTTCCTCCCTCCCAGAAGTTCATTCTGGCTTTCGAGGAAGGAGCTAGAAGGAATGGGTAGTACAGGGGAAAGAGGCTGGTGAAGAGGTGTAGGGAAGGAGGTCCCCTCCAGTCCCCTTACTCCCAAGCAGCAGAAGAAACAGACTCCAGCGAACACTGCAGCCGGCTGGCGGCGCATGGGGCCAGGCCAGGGCAAGGGGCAGAGGTGTCCAGAGCAGGAAGGAGGGCTGGAAGAACCTGCAGGAGAGAGAAGAGGGGAGCAGGGGTGAAGGCCTTGCAGAAACATTAAGTCCTACCCTATGTCTGGCCTAGGAACCCACAGCTGGCCCAGGTCCCCCTAAGTGTGAGCCCTTTTCCAGGCCTACAGTCCCAGTCCCTTCCAGGGACCCCTGGGCTCCTCAGTCCTAGCACAAGTGAAGGCACTGAGCGTGCCAGGCCAGGTAGCCTTGGAGCATTGTGTGAGCTTGGCTCAAGCCACCAGTCTGCTCTAGGCCATGACCATGCACAAGCGGGAAAACCTGGAGTCCCCAGAACCCTTGCCCGCTCTGATGTTCTCTGAGCTCTGCGAGACCGGCCCCGGCAGCGCTCAGGATGTTCGGAAGTGGCCATGCTGGAGCAGAGCCCTCCTCGACCAGGTGCCAGCTCAGGAAGCTTGGCCATGAGCTGACACCGCCATTGGTGTTAAAGCCAACACCTGAGCAGGACCCGCGGAAGCACGCCTGAGACAGCAGAGGGGATGAGTGGCTACGGTCGGGCAGAAAGGCCTTGGTCTTTGGTACCTATCCCATTTTCGAAAGATGTGAATGCACTATTTTTAAAAAAGTCATTCAGGAAGTGAAAAGATCAAGTTCTGCCCAAGGGCTCAAGGACTCTCTGCTTTCCTCCCTCAAGTTTCTGAGAGTTGGTTAGGAACTACCTTAGCACTTAGCAAGTGCCCATCCAGAGCCCGCTGCTTTTCTTGTTGAAAGCGCCAGGCCCCCCATTTCTCAGGACCATCCTCCCACTCAGTTCTGCTCCCCTTTCCCCTCCCGCCTGCTCTGGCATACCTGGTGGAGACCGAGCACACCCGCCCCACGACGCTCCGCTTCCGAGCCCACATAGCACCGGGCCTGCAGCTGGGGCAGGCGGGCGGGCAGCTCCTCTGCAGAGCACAGCTGAGGTCAGATGGCCAGGAAGGTGGGCTCCGCAGGGCGCCGAGGGGTGGGACCTGTTGAAGGGTGCCCGGCTGGCATCACATGGTCCGGCTGTACTCAATGCCGCCCTTGGTGGAGATGCTCGACCATGGCAGAAAGCTGCAGAGCAGGCTGTGGGCCTGGCGGTAAATCCTGTGCGGGATGGAGCAGGGGCTCAGGTTTGCTAGTGCAGAGCCCAGGTGCTGGATGTAGTCCGTGGGGCTCTGTTAAGGAAGACTCCAACTCGCCTCGCCAGCCTGCACCCCTGGGGAGGCACTGTCAGCAAAGAACCGAACAGCAACCTGCAGGACTGCGTCCAGACAGCATGCCATTCTCAAGGGAGGCCAAGAGTACGCTCAGACTAAGGCTGCGGACAGGAACTAGGTGCTGTGGGGGGACCACAGCAGAAGAGCATGTGTTCTTGATCCTCCCCTAGTCTCTAGCTTCAGAGCGGCAGGGCCTCATCCCTGTGACCCAGGGGGTGGGGTGGGGGTGTCAACAATGCTAAACACAGCAGAGACCCAACTTCACACAAGCTTGGAGGCCTGTGGGCTCCTGTACCACCTTTCTCTTTCCCATTTATCTCCCTATGAAATGGATAAATCCTAGACTAATTTATTTCATCTCTCTCACACACACCCTGTAACTACTAAGAACTCTTCCAGACTCCCTCCTATCCATGACCAGAAAGAGTTGAAGAGGAGGGAGCAGAAAAGGGACACACCTCTGGGTCATGTACCCCACACTTGTTTTCTCCTCTGCCAGCTCACAGGCCCCGTGAAGGCAGGGGCTTCTGTCTGGTTTGTTCACTGTTGTAGCCCCTGCATACCAGGAACAGGAGGCTCTCAACCAATACTTACTGTATGAATGGATGGACGAATGGACAGGCAGATCTCGGGCCAGGAGGGTTAGAAATCTTCAATTACATTTTCTACTCTTAATCCTCAAACCAGACTGAAGTCTGGGGAACACTGAGTGTCAGAGCACATCTGCTTTCCCAATATCTGCAACCGGCCATCATTTTCTAATACATGCAAACCAGATCTACCCACACCATCATCTCACTGGGGAAAAATGCATCCTGTGAGCATGGCCTCGTGAATGTCATCTGAAGGCGACCATAGCTCCAACTGGTACACAGGCCCTGCTAGAAAGCCAACAGTCTCTCACCCTTCAGAAAAGGATATAGAATGGTCCAGGGAGGGTGGCCGCCATTGATATAGAGGACATAAGTGAAGCCATCTTTAAGAACCCCACGGATGGAGTAATAATAAGGGAGATAGTGGTGTTGCTTAAAGTCTCTGTTTTCATAGAAGTTTATTGCTGTGTTGTTGGTGGTGAGGACGTGCAGGTAGATGGCTTTGCAGTGGTCCTGGGCGGTGGTGGATATGTGATCCTTTAAACTCTCAAGTAAAAGAGAACCTGCAGACAAAGAGGCGACAGTCAAGCATGGCAGGCCAGGGGAGGAGGAAGCATGAGACAGATGAGGAGGTGACCTTCGCAGAGACATCTGCAGATCTCTCTGCCATTGTATCAAAGACTGGCTTCCCGTAAGCACCTGCTGACAAAGTCCTTAAATGCCACAGCCGGATGAGACCTGCTCGCTGCAGACCACTGGGTGTGCAGGACCACGGGTCCGGGCTGTGCAGTTCCCTCCCAGGGGCTGTACCCACAAGCAGAGACACACTAACCATTCAGACAACAAAAAGTGTAAACCTAAGCCCAGGGAACTGTGGAACGGGCAGATGTGGGTTACAGGGAAGACTGTTGTTCACTGGCTGTGTGGCTGGGTGGGATGAGAATCTGGAGAGATGTGGGTGGCGCAGCACCTCGGATGTGGTAAGCATCGAACGCATGGCAGCTAGGACTGTTTCTTCAATTACAGTTTCTACTCTTAATCAAAATACCTTGTGTTTTGATTGCAGCAGATGTATAAGAAGGGCCCACTGTGTACTGAGGACCTCTGGGAACTGTTAGTAAGCTGACCTTGTCAGATTTGGGAGCGAGGCCATAGCAGAAAAGACCTGGTAATGTGTGGAAAGAGCATGAGCTCAACTGAAGGTCAGTGGAGGGGGTGGGGACGAGACAGAGGGAGACTGGTGAGCAAGAGTCATCAGGCTGCAGGAAGTGATTGGACATGGGTGGGTGGGGTATGTGTGCCAAAATGCATGAGCTCAGCCGCCCTTACCTATGCCGTGCTTTCTGAATTCCTTCACTACTCCCAGGCTTAGGATGTATGCAACCTGTGTGTCAACAGAGAAGTTGGAGGCTAGAATATCTCCATCCTAAAGAAAAAGTCAGAAATAAAGTCAGGTTCACAGCTGAAGCACTGGTCCCCTGTAGACACATCTCACGTGCTGACTCTTTAGGCCACAGCACCTGAGGGCACTCCGGGGCAGGGACAGAACAGAGATAATGGAGAGTCACCCCTGCCCCTGGAAACAAGAGGGTGTGGGCCTTTCTGCTAAAAACTGCGAAAATAAGAACACTCACAAAAAGTCACTTCTCTTTGGAATGGATGGTAGACCACACAAGGAAGGACACTGAGGCCAGACCAGTGAAGCTGTGACGGCAGAAAGGAACGACTATGCTGTGTGGGCACTAAGTGGTACCCACTTACTGACACACCAAGAGATCAAACAGCCAGACAAACACAAAATCTGAACATTTTAACTAAAGGATCCAGCACTGCCCCCAGTGGTCTTGGGAGTAAAGAGGATGGGGAGTTTGGGTGGCCCTTCTGCTGTCCACACCAGGCAGAGGGACACGCCACGGCCCGCACCCCTTGTGTCTCTTGGTTCCAGAGATGGAATTCTGAACTGAGAGAGTCGTGAATTTGACCACCATGAGGTTCTGATAGTCTTCCAACTGAAAAGAAGGATATTTGATGGATTCTTTCCCAGGGGAAGGACGCCTGGTGACTTGCCCTCTCTGGTCCCCATCCACTTTCACTGAGTAGTAGCTCCTGTGTGCCTGGCATAGGTTGGCACGTCCCTGTCCCTGCGCCCACTCTCCTGGCCCGGCCCCAGCACTCCACACCAGTCTCAGGAGGTAAGGCAGGCACTTTGTTCGCCAGCTAATGTCTTCTACGGGCCCTGCTTTCTTTCCCCACTGTTGCATTCATTCAGCTTAAGAGCAGGATCTGAGACAGTGCCAGAGTGCAAAGGCTCCCCCCTCCTGATCCCCAGAAAGTAGAAGGAAACAGTCCCAATCTCTGCCCTCAAGGGAAAACCCACACATTCAAATGAGCACAGAGATCCTGGCCAGTGGTTCAGTGGACAGAGTGTTGGCTGGGCATATGGACATCCTGGGTTCAATTCCTGGTTAGGGCACACAAGAGAAGCGACCATCTGCTTCTCTTCCCGTCCCTCTCCCCCTTCTCTCTCTCTTCCCCTCCTGTAGCCAGGGGCTCAAGGGTCGGTCCCAGCACTGAGGATGGCTCTGTTGGTCCGAGCATCAGCTTTTGGTGCTAAAAAATAGCTCGACTGATTTGAGCATCAGCCCCAGACGGGGTTGCCGGATGGATCCTGGTCAGGGTGCATGTGGGAGTCTGTCTCACTATCTCCCCTCCTCTTAAAAACAAACAAAAAAACAAAGGAGCACAGAGATCTAATAATTGTGTGTGGGGCTGGACAGTTGCCAGGAGTACACAGGAAGAGCTTCACAGAGTGGGCTTTAGGGAACAAGTCAGGGGAGAGGAGGGTGGGCAGTTTGTCCCAAGAAAGAGGAAAAAAATATATTGATGCTTGCTGAAAACACTGCTGTTTCTTTGTTGTTTTGCTGTATTTTGGCACTGAAAAATGGAAGAAAAAAACTCAGAAGAAATCTAGGATAGAAAAGTTACTCTTAAAAGAAACCAACTTTGCCAGAATCTAACTACAGATAAAATAGGGTGGACTTGAGTGGGTTGGATCTTTAAAAAAGAGAAAGATCCTTCTCACACTTTTAAAGGAAGAGCCTCAAACCAAACAGCTAGAAGCAGCTGCCAGTAATTGGTAGGTTTTCCCCCTCACTGGAGTCAATACCCACATGGTAAACGCTCCTTAGTTGCTAAGATGACCAAAAATCATTAGGCAGAATCTTGACCCACCTCAACCACATTTTGTGGTTGTGACCATGACCTCACATTTTATGTTTAGAGCAGGACTTGCTAACCTGGGGTCCACAGGCTCTTCAGGATTCTTAGATAGATCTTGGAGGGGGTCTATGAAGCTGAACAAAAAAAAAAGTTATATTTTTGCCTGACCAGGCAGTGGTGCAGTGAATAGAGAATCGGCCTGAGACGCTGAAAACCCAGGTTCAAAACCCCAAGGTCATGGCTTGAGTATGGGCTCACCAGCTTGAGTATCGGGTTGCCAGCTTGAGCACGGGGTCACTGGCTTGAGTGTGGGATCATACACATGACCCCATGGTTGCTGGCTTGAAGCCCAAGGTCACTGGCTTGAGCCCAAGATCACTGGCTTGAGCAAGAGGTCACTGGTTTGTCTGGAGTCCCCTAGTCAAGGCACATATCAGAAAGCAATTAATGAACAACTAAGGTGCCGCAATGAAGAATTGATGCTTCTCATCTCTCTCCCTTCCTATCTGTCCTGTCTGTTGATCTCTAAAAAAAAAAGAGAAAAGCCTGACCAGGTGGTGGCGCAGTGGATAGAGCATTGAACTGGGATGCGGAAGGACCCAGGTTCGAGACCCCGGGGTGCCAGCTTGAGCAAAAAGCTCACCAGCTTGGACCCAAGGTCACTGGCTCGAGCGGGGGGTTACTAGGTCTGCTGAAGGCCCATGGTCAAGGCACATATGAGAAAGCAATCAATGAACAACTAAGGTGTCGCAACGAAAAACTGATGATTGATGTTTCTCATCTCTCTCCATTCCTGTCTGTCTGTCCCTATCTATCCCTCTATCTGACTCTCTCTCTGTCCCTGTTAAAAAAAAAAAAGTATCTATCTCTTTATTTTCACTAATCTCTAACTGAAACAGCATTTCCCTCAAGAGAGCATAGCAGTATCAGCAGTTTCTGTGACACTGCCTCCAAGACAAATCAGTCTCTAATAACTCTGCAGATTATCGGTGGACCATTTATGCCCCTCCCAAATTCAAAACGACAGTCATTAGAAAGAAGCCTGTGGTTAGAACTTGTTCCTTAATGCACATATGACTGTATCCATACACACAGAAAGAAACCAGCTGGGTACTAGTCTCCATGTGGTCGGGGCTCCTAAGAGCAAGGGCCAGACAGCAGGCAGCATGACTCTGTCCCCAGGCCCCGCAGCCCCGCCATCACCGCACATACTTACCTCCTTGTGTATCTTGGTCCTACTTTTTATTTCGGCTACTATCATTCCTACAATGGTACCCCTGTAGGTTGCGGCAAGGGAAAAGAACTTCTTGTTGGAGGTGATCTCACGATACCATGAGTCTGGGTACCTGAGGAGAACAAACTCAGGTGAAACTGCAAAAGGCCAAGTTCAAGCAACACTGTGCTCCAGACAGTGGACCCACAGGGGACTCAAGGCTACTCTGTCTACTGCTCCAGGTTGACAGGGAGCCTGCCCAGCACTCAGTCTCCATCAAAGTGTATCACTCTCAGGGAATCATCTTCTTAAAGCAGCGATCTGTCCAGACAGGATGGGGTATTTCTGATGGGAAAATTTCACAAGATGTAGAAGTAAGAGGGGGAAAACTTCCCATGACATGATCTCCATGAGAGCAGTGCCTGCAGGGGCAGTTAGAACAGTTCAGATTCAAAGCCCTTGGGGGCCCCACGGGAACAAGGAAGAGAACATTTTATGCTAAACCCTATGATGCAGGTGACTCAGCCCCAGATGAGACTCACATGAGGGGGACAGGGCACTCGGGACTTTTAGGTCACCTGGGGAATAACCAGGGAGCTTAGACGCCTTTCTTGAGACTAAGAGCTGGAAGAGGCTGTCAGACCCTGCACTGTGTGCAGACAGTGATGAGGGGCTCTGCTCGGGTTGGCCTGCAGAGGTCACTAATCACCACCAGAGGGCTCTATGGGGCCTGGATGGCCGGAGCTCCCCTCCTGGTCACAGTGAAACCTGAGGTTAAGACTCCTAGAAATATGACTGTTTAGCAGGATCTTGTTTATTTTTATTTTTTTAAAGTTTGCACCTCTTTTTCCCACAACAAGTAATATATACTATGTGCATATTACAAAAAAAATGTAGGGAATATAGACAAGCAAATTGAGAAAAGCTACTAATAGTCAACCCCCCAAACTACCAAAAACACTGCTAAATAAATGGTATATATCTTACAGGCTTCTCCCCTGTGCATGCTTTAAATAAAAGTGGAACTGTGCTACATACCATTTCCTAATCTGTTTTTTCATTTAATATCTCACTAAAACAAACAAACAAACTCTCCTCGTCAAGTAGAGTTCTAGGAGTTTTCCCTGACTGAATAATACTGCATTTTTGCATGCACATACCCTAATATGTGTCACTAATTCCTTAGTGTTAAAATACTTAAGTTGCTTCTCAATTTCCTGATTTATAAGTAGCAATGAATCAAACATGTCTGTACTTCAGGGTTCTCAGCAAAGCCCTTTTGGGGAGCTCTTCACATCAGGCACACAGTGAGGCAGAAAAGGGTCCGATGGTCACCAGAGAGCAGGGCATCTGACAAGCAGAGTAACTCGTGGTCACTAGCACC
Organism: Saccopteryx bilineata; assembly: GCF_036850765.1. Taxonomy (NCBI): domain Eukaryota; kingdom Metazoa; phylum Chordata; class Mammalia; order Chiroptera; family Emballonuridae; genus Saccopteryx; species Saccopteryx bilineata. The sequence continues at coordinate 286,676,642 of NC_089493.1, forward strand.
ATGGCCCCTGCAGGTCATCCTCATGTCTGCATACGCTGCCAGCTTCAGCCGCTCCGTGGGCATCTCCCCACCTGCTCCCCTACCCTTTCACTCTGCAGCAGGGGGGCAGAGGACGCCAGTGCACTTACTCGATGGGGAACCAGTCTCCGCACAGATGCTTCACGGTGTCTATGTCATCGTGGCAGAGGAGGCGCAGGCTGACCTCGCTGAGGGCACTGGATGGCACCACCTCTGTCATTCACACCTGCAGAGAGGGAGGTGGCATCAGGAAGGCAGCCGACCGCCCCTGCCCAAACCTCTCCACCAGCTCCGACACCGCCAGGGCACATTTACTTCCCACTGGCCTGGGAGGCAGGGAAGATTGGGTGGCAGTCCCCTCGGAAACCGCAGGGAGGGTTTCTATCCCTACAATAACCCCCTGCAACAGGCGTCACCGTCACCCCCCACACTGCAGACGAAGAAACAAGGCTTCAGAAGGGCTGGCAGGATGGGGACCTCGGGTCCCCTCACTGTTCACGTGGGACATTCCTGAGCCCCAGAGAGCAGCCTGCCTTTGGTCGGTTTCTCTCTCTTCTCTGCGCCTCTGGGCATCACTCCTGCTCGGCCGGTCTCCTGTCTGCCTCACATCGCCGTTTCCCCATCACACAGAGCACACGGCTGCCTCAGCCCTTCTCCGGACATGGGCCCTGGCTGCCAGCCCCTTTAGAGCAACCTGGGCAGGGCCGACGACTCGCTGGATTTCCAGGTGGCGCTTGCTGGGTGAGTCATTTCTCCTCCCTTATCCAGCAGAGAAAGACTCGTGAGCAAAAACGGAGACTGTGAGACACCAGATGTTCAAATCAGGGGTCAGGAGCTGCTGAAGACTATGTTAAATCAGGAAGATACACTTAGTCCAGGCTGCTGATGGAGCAGCTGCCCTTGGTCGAGTTACGGTACCTCAAGAAGGCAGGAAGGAAGGCCAAGTATTGGACTGTGACAAAGGGAACACAAGAGTCTGTTTTCTTTATGTTGAAAGCTGGTAAGAAAAGGCAAAGGATTGTGTATTTACGACATCTTTTTAGGAGGAACTGCGCAGTTAGTTCATCCTTGATGGCTGAAGAAAAAGTCTTTCTACAAAAGAATGACTGCCAATAAAAGCAGAAATAATGATAGAATTGGAATGTCATCACTTTGCAACTGTGAATGAAAATAACTGAGACAAAGTGAGATTCATAAAAGGCCTTTTTTAACCACTCAGTCGAGGGTGTTGGGAGCAGGTCTGAGACAGGGAGGCAAAGCACCTGTACTCCCAGACTTACTGATCAGGGAAAAGCCTTTCAACCTCGAGATCCCCAGTCACAATTCCCACAGCGACGCGGTCATCTTCTCTGACCAGCGCCAAGTGCGCGAAATCCACAAAGCCCTCAGGCCGCCACCTAAACTGCTGGGCCGGAAGCCAATCATGCCTCCAGACCTAACTTCACAACTATAGATAATACCTGGCACACAGCTGGAAATTCAACAGCACCATGACATCCCACAAACACAGAATGGTAAAATTCTATAAGATGACTGGCCTGGCCTCTTCAAAAAGTCAATGTGAATAAAATAACAAAAGCAGATTAAAAGAGACAAGGAGGCTTTTACAACCAAATGTAATGTGTAAAACCCCTACTAGAAAATATAAAAGTAGAAACATTTTGTGGAAATTTAATTTCGAGCTAGACAGCAGATAAAATTGTTAACTGTCTCAGATGAGAAAGGGTATAATGGTTATGGAGGAAGTCTCAGGAGAGGCACGAAACATTTGGAATGAAGCATTTCGAGGTCTAGAACTAACTTTAAATGGTCCCCCCTCCTCCAAGCCCAGCTACTTAGGAAGCAAATACGACAGTTAACTATTGAATCTAGGTGGCAGATAAGATATGATATAGGAAGTTATTGTCCATACATTCACAATTTTATTTCAATGTATTTGAAACTTTTTAAACACTGGGGTTAGGGACGCCCTGAAAGAGACTCTATAACTTGCCTAAACTTACTCTAGAAACCACAGTTCTGCAAGTGGGTACCAGGATAGTCCAGTTGATGCCCAAAGGTCAAAGGGACCAGATTTTCTGCTCTTATAGCTCTGGAAGCACAAGTAACATGCCCGTGGAGATCCTTCAAGGTCACCTGCTCCCGACCCTGGCTTGTACCTGGTTCTCACAGGATTTCAGGCATTCTGGTGATGTGCAGGAAGTCTGTGTCTTAAACTGCCACAAGCCAGGGGTTGAAATCCACCTTGAGGCTTGACCACAGGGCCAGTAATCAGCTTCTGAGCCCTGGGACAGCCCCAGCTTACTGTGCCCAGCAAAAATGGCTCCTTTGGCCCTGGCAGGTTGGCTCAGTGGTAGAGCGTCAGCCTGGTGTGCAGGAGTCCTGGGTTCGATTCCCAGCCAGGGCACACAGGAGAAGCGCCCATCTGCTTCTCCATCCCTCCCCCTCTCCGTCTCTCTCTTCCCCTCCCACAGCCAAGGCTCCATTGGAGCAAAGTTGGCCTGGGCACTGAGGATGGCTCTATGGCCTCTGCCTCAGGCGCTAGAACGGCTCTGGCTGCAACAGAGCAACGCCCCAGATGGGCAGAGCATCGCCCCCTGGTGGGCATGCCGGGTGGATCCCAGTCGGGTGCATGCGGGAGTCTGACTGCCTCCCCATTTCCAATCTCAGAAAAATACAAAAAAAAAAAAGAATGGCTCCTTTGAGGGCTGGCCACGGGCTGGCAGCCCCCAAGGAACAGGTGCTGCTGGGCAGTTAGGCCGAGGGCAGGAGTCCCTCAGCCTTGGTAATGACAGGTCCTCTGTTGTGCCCCTGCCCCTTCCTGGTGCCAGCCTACCTGAGGGGGACCATCTGCAGCCAGGGCTTTAGAAGCTACGACTGCAGGGCTAGAAACTTTGGTAACTTTGAAGTATACCTACGGGGTGGGAAGGAGGGAGAAAGAGAAGGAGGTACTCCAGGATCTCCAGGGCTCTGGGCCACCTTAGATTTGGTCTTTCTAGAATACACGGGACTCCAAGGGGTAAGCGCTGTACCATCCTGACATGTACCCCTACAGAGAATGACTCAAAGGGTTGAAATGAGAAGCAATCTGCTTTCTTCTCCTTTCTCTGTTTTCAGATAGTGCCTGTACACTGCCTACGTCATGTCTGCAAGGCAGGGTGAGGCAGATTAGTAAGAAGCTAGGAAAATCCCTTGGCAAGTGGAATGGGGAAACTGAGACAGACACCTGAACACACTGGTCAAGCAATTCACAGCCAGATACAGAAGGTCACCAGGATGGAAAGCCCCAGGGGCTTAGCAACAGGCAAACTGCGACCTTGCCCCCAGAACGGCCTGCCCTCCACCCACTCACATATTGCTGGTCATGTGGTTTAGACGCTGGCACTGACTAATCAGTGGAGACGATGATCATGAAAGGGAATACCTGAAAAAGCTGGTGAATATTCTATTGATATCCTTCCCTAAGACTTCCCCTAAACTCCTAGCTATTAAAACCATCAAGACCAAGGGCCCAAGGCAGCTGTCTCCCCCAGGAGCATGCCCACACCTTTCCCTTCCTCCCTTCTCCCCCCACACGCATCCATCTCCTAAACTCTTCGGGACCACAAAAGACTTGCAACCCTTAACTTGTCCCCAAGGCCCCTTTTCTCTGACTCTCCACCGAGCTGACAGCAGCCCACCTTGGCTCACTTCTTTCCTATAGCACTTTTAGGGAGCCAAAGTCGCCCTGCCTGTCTCTCCCGGTTGCTTTTTTTTTTGACAGTCAGAGAGAGGGATAGACAGACAGGAAGGGAAATGAGAAGCATCAGTCCTTTCGTTGCTGCTCCTTAGTTGTTCATTGATTGCTTTCTCATATGTGCCTTGACCAGGGGGCTACAACAGAGCAAGTGACCCCTTGCTCAAGCCAGCGACCTTGGGCTTCAAGCCAGTGACCTTTGGGCTCAAGCCAGCGACCCAGCACTCGAGCGGGATGAGCCTGTACTCGAGCCAGTGACCTCAGGGTTTCAAACCTGGGTCCTCCGCATCCCAGTTCGATGCTCTATCCACTGTGCCACCGCCTGGTCAGGCCATTGCTTATTTTATCCTAAGCTCTTCCTTGTTTTACTGTCCCCAGCTTTAGTAAATGTACTCTCAAAATCATCTGGACTTGTGTGTGAAATCTTTGCTGCACAAAATCAAGGCCCCATGCACTACCAGCAGGCCTTAGGCAGAATACACTGGACTCCAAGGGGACCTGCTCTGGCCTGGTCCCCTTTCCAGGAATAGATGGACTGCTCCCGTGACTCGGTTGGCAGCTCTGGGTGCCCTCACCTGGCCTGCATGCTGAGGGGCTCTGAGTGGTATGGAATAGAAGCTCAGCAGGACAATAAATGGGGGTGTTCCTGCCTGAGGCCTGGTGGATTCCCACAGGTGTTAGGTCAGGAAGAAGCTGAGGGACCACCTGCACCTTAGAAAGGAGCAGCGTCACCAGTAGATGCCCTAGTCACTCAGAAGGGGACACAGCTGGTCTCTGGATACATGATCTTTTTTTTTTTTTTTTTTTTTTTTTAACAGGGACAGAGAGAGAGTCAGAGAGAGGGATAGATAGGGACAGACAGACAGGAACAGAGAGAGATGAGAAGCATCAATCATCAGTTTTTCATTGCAACACCTCAGTTGTTCATTGATTGCTTTCTCATATGTGCCTTGACCGGGGGGCTAGAGCAGACCGAGTAACCCCTTGCTCGAGCCAGTGACCTTGGGTCCAAGCTGGCGAGCTTTTTGCTCAAGCCAGATGAGCCCGCACTCATGCTGGCAACCTCAGGGACTTGAACCTGGGTCTTCCGCATCCCAGTCCGACGCTCTATCCACTGCGCCAAGCTGACCCAGACAAGTCTCTCCTCGCAGAGATGACAAAACGAGGGACAGGGCCATCACAAAAGTAATGGCAAGGCCTGTTGAAAAAGGACAGGCTCGATTCCGGCCAGGGCACACAGGAGAAGCGCCCATTTGCTTCTCCACCCCTCCGCCGCGCTTTCCTCTCTGTCTCTCTCTTCCCCTTCCGCAGCCAAGGCTCCATTGGAGCAAAGATGGCCCGGGCGCTGGGGATGGCTCTGTGGCCTCTGCCCCAGGCGCTAGAGTGGCTCTGGTCGCAACATGGCGACACCAAGGATGGGCAGAGCATCGCCCCCTGGTGGGCAGAGCGTCGCCCATCCCGGTCGGGCGCATGCGGGAGTCTGTCTGACTGTCTCTCCCTGTTTCCAGCTTCAGAAAAATGAAAAAAAAAAAAAAAGAAAAAGGACAGGCCACAGCTGCTGGGCAGTGCTTATTTGAGTTCATAGTTCCAAACAATACAAATCCAAAACACAACCAAACAGAAACACACACACACCCCCGACTTGGCAAATCTGAACTTTCCATGTCGCCCGCTTTTTCTTTTTACTGGACACACCTTCAGAAACCAAGACACTGTCTGCACCAATGCCTTGTAAATAGCTTGCTGTCTGGTTCCTACCTAGTAGGACCATTCTGGTGCTCAGCACCCCTTCCCATGCCCACTGCTCCAGCCCCCCATCCCTGATAGCACCCAGGAGGTTCTGGTGAGTGTGGCCTCAGGGACCTCACACTGCCTAAGTGGTTAGCTACCTCTTCAAAAATGAACTAGTTGACCAAAAATGGCAAATCCTGAATTTTTGAGTCATCACTGTCCAAAATACATCCCAGCAGTCCCTGGCTAGGAGGTGACTCCCTTGTCATCCTGGGTAAATGGCTATTTTGCTCCACAGAACACAATTGTATGGGTTCACTGGGTCCACACACCAAAAGCAGGACAGAGCCCACACATCCCATTCCCCAGGGGCACCACTTCTCTGGAGGCTTCTGCACAGCCCTCCCTGGACAGGCCACTTCCCTTCCCCCACAGAAGGAGCAGGCTAGACACACACACACACACACACACACACACACAAATCCTCTAATGCTGAAATGTTGTTAATCTTGTTAGGTATGAGACTAGCATGTGGTTATGTAGAAAATGTTTATAATCCTTAAGAGATACCTACTGGTTATGGACGGGTGAAATGACAGAATGTTCTGGAAGTTAATTCAGTTGGAGCAAAAGTGGCAAAATGTTAGTAACTATTGAATTTGATGATGGGTATGCCAAGTGGTTGTTTGAAAATGTTCCTAATTAACATTAACCGATGACCCACCAAACTTCCCCACAAAGACCACATTTCAGATATGGACAGCAGGCTTCCCAGGGGACTGATTTCAACACCTCCTCGAGAGCTCGGGAAGCAGCGCCACAGCCTCTGCACGCCTCCTCATTGGGAACAGTGAATTCCCAGCAAATCATGGTTGGTTCACTGTGGAGCACTCTGGATCCCAGATGGACAGATGCCCGGTTCAGTGTTATGGGGGCAGGGAACACTGCTTGGGGCCCATGCTAACCAACCCTGAAACCCCACTGGGGTTTTTTTTGTTTGTTTGTTTTGTTTTTCCTTTTTGTATTTTTCTGAAGCTGGAAACGGGGAGAGACAGCCAGACAGACTCCCGCATGCACCCGACCGGGATCCACCCGGCACGCCCACCAGGGGCGACGCTCTGCCCACCAGGGGGCGATGCTCTGCCCCTCCAGGGCGCCGCTCTGCCGCGACCAGAGCCACTCTAGCGCCTGGGGCAGAGGCCAAGGAGCCATCCCCAGCGCCCGGGCCATCCTTGCTCCAATGGAGCCTCGGCTGCGGGAGGGGAAGAGAGAGACAGAGAGGAAGGAGGGGAGGGGGGTGGAGAAGCAAATGGGTGCCTCTCCTATGTGCCCTGGCTGGGAATTGAACCCGGGTACCCCGCACATCAGGCCGATGCTCCACTGCTGAGCCAACCGGCCAGGGCCCCCAACTGGGGTTTTAAAGTGATGGTGTAGATACTCATGGGTAGTCCAAAGACACAGGGCATTGTTTTAGGAACCATGCTTGAAGCAGCCCAAGATGCTAGGTTATCAACCACAAGGCCACTTTAGGGCAATGCCCTTCCCTTTCCGTTAGAGCCAAGATAACTGGGGGGAGGCAGAAAGTCCTGTCAAAACTTTGACCCTTTGAGGAGTAAAGAGGGATAAATATACTGTGATGGAAAGTGATTTGATTTTGGGTGATGGGAACACAACACAATCAACAGTTCAAATGTTATAGAAATGCTTACCTGAAACCTATGTACCCTTATTGACCAGTGTCACCCCATTAAATTTAATTTTCTAAACAAATTTATTTAAAAAACAAACAAAAAAACCTTCGACCCTTCAGAACAAAGTCAACACCCCTACATCAGTCCAGATCAAGGCCTATCAATGCAGTCTTTCCAGCTCCTGATACAAGGGTCTTCCTTTCCCTGCTCAACAACCTCTAGGGAAAACCCTGGCAGACAAAGCCCAAATACCTCACCACCTGCCTACTCCAAGTGGCCAAACAGGATGATCTATAAAATTCTGCTCAACACCCTAGTGAGAACACAATCATTACTCTAAATTGAGCAATAAAGTGTGAAGTCAGCCCTCAGGTGGAAGCAACCTAACTGCCTGTCAGCTGACTGCACCCATAAAATGCGGTCTATCCATACAGTGGCTATTTAGTACTGACACCTGCATAATGCTGAGAAAAGCCAGCCACAAAAGGTCACATGGCTTATGATTCCATTTACATGAAATGTCTAGAATAGCCAACTCCATAGGGATAGATGGTAGACTAAGGGTAGACTGATTAATGGTAGATCAGTGGAGGATGATGGCTGAGGGACGCACAGCTCTGTGAATACACTAAAAATGTTGAATGATATACTTTGAATGGGAGAACTGTATGGCATGTGGATTATATCCTCAGCTGTTAATAAAGAAACAAAAAACAGCCCTAATCCTGAGAGTGAATGATTCTTTTGTGAGCAAATGGATTAAAAAAGATTCTTTTGAAGGAAGTCATAATGAATTCCAGAAAGAATCACAAGCTTCCCACCCTGCAAGTCAAACTGCAGGGACTCATACTGTTGCCCCGTGGTGGGGCTCCTTCAATGGGGGCTGGCCCAGACCCCACCTCCCGGATGCCCACCACTGTGTCAGATCTGCTACGGTGGACGTGGGGGTGCTCTGGGGAAGATGACGCTGATGATCAGGGACCTGGCAGAAAGCACAGACTTGCAGAGATGAGGAAAGAGTTGCCAACCCATGAACACCAACCTGGGAGCCACCTCCAGATCGGGGCCAATTTTAATACTTCATATTCAAAGAAAAAAAGTCTGTCACTGACTTGATTGTCATAAGAAGTGACCAAAGTTATCAAGTCTCAACTAAGCACATGTGTTGTCCACGAATTTTCATGGGGCAGCTGTTTAGATGACTGAAAAGGAAAAGATCACTCTCAGATCTCCCCTGGCTAGGCAATCAACACAACCACACACCACTGGATGAATCTCCAATCAGCTTTCAGCCCCAACCTGTGACCTGTGCCGGGAAACCCTGTATCACCCTCTTCCCTGGAAAACCGATTCCAGTGGTGTGTCTGGGGCCTGCCAGGCTTGAGCTGGCCCCAGAAATGAGATGACCGGATTGCCCTCACTCATGGGCAGCATGCCAGGCGTCCCAATGGCGATGCCCCCCCCCCCCCCAGTTTTCTCCATCAGCAAATATGCTGAGGTTCCCTTACAAAAAGGAGCTGCAGGACAGGACGCTGTCAGCTTGCTCGCAGCAGCCACTCCCCCAGAGCTGGCAGGACGAGTGCAGGCAACTGGTAAAACCAGCCGGCAGAGTCGGGTCTGGATGGCCACAGGTAGACCTGGGGTGCCCGAGGAACCGGAGTCGCTGCCCGGTCCGTCAGTGCTAACCAGCAAGGCCGGACTTCTCTGGCTGCCTGGGGCGGAGGACTGACATCCGAGAGGCTGGGTGGGGGAAACTTCCTGAGGTGCTCGCGCTGTTCATCTTGGTGGTGGTTACACACACAAACATAGACGCACCATGTTCAAACTCACTGGGTACATTTTCTTGTAGGTATATTAAACTTCAACAAAGTTGATTTTAAAAGATTTAAAAACCCCTCTCCACTGAGGTTTGAAAGATCCATAATAAACAAGCATCTCTCACCTCTAATGCCCTGGGATTTATCCCCTTTCCCCCTAGTATCCTTGGGATAAAGCTCTTGACCAAAGGGGCAGGATTTGTTCCCTGTTCAACTTTCAAAAAAACCCACTGGGCTCCAATACACCCAGCTATTTGTGGATTTTCACATCCCTATTAAAAATACTTTTCATGTATTCAAAGGCCAGTTCTTTAGATGCCTTGACTTAAAAATAGAAACAGGTTACATTTAACTAAAGGAGAAAGCAGATATTACAGTGCCTAATCTGTCCCAGCCCAACTGACAGCAGGTGGAGGAGGCGGGAAGGCAAGGGAGACGTAGAAACTGGCACCTTTGTGCCAGTGAAAGGAGGGCATGCAGTCAGAAAGGGCGAATTTAGAGGCCCTGGCCGGTTGGCTCAGTGGTAGAGCGTCAGCCTGGTGTGCAGGAATCCTGGGTTTGATTCCTGGTCAGGGCACACAGGAGAAGCGCCCATCTGCTTCTCCACCCCTCCCTCTCCTTCCTCTCTGTCTCTCTCTTCCCCTCCCGCAGCCAAGGCTCCATTGGAGCAAAGTTGGCCAGGGCACTGAGGATAGCTCCGTGGCCTCTGCCTCAGGCGCTAGAATGGCTCTGGTTGCAACAGAGCAACGCCCCAGATGGTCAGAGCATCGCCCCCTGGTGGGCATGCTGGGTGGATCCTGGTTGGGCGCATGCGGAGTCTGTCTGATTGCCTCCCCATTTCCAACTTCAGAAGGATACAAAAAGAAAAAAAAATGGGGTGAATTTAGAGATGGAGGCAGTGCAGGTGGGAGGCTGGTGTGGCAAGTGGCTAGTTACTGCTGGCGGAACAAGTCAGGGAACCCGCATGTGGCACCTGTGGCGACCCCATTTGTCCATCCAGAACCTTCCACAGAGTACTCATCTCTTATTCTATGGGCTCCCTTCAGGGCTCAAGAGCCAAGGATTTGGAGACCTGCTAGAAACAGCTGACAGTGGGCAAAGCCAGAGCAGAGGCCCTGTGTTAGGCCCCCTGTTCCATGCTGAGCCCTGGGTGCTTTCGGGACGGGCACTGAAGCTGTAGATGTACATGCCATCTCTTGGTATACATTTCCCTAAAAAGACACTGACGTGTCCACATCCCAACAGGGACAATACTGTACAGGAGAACTCAAAGTTCACTTGAATTTTTTAAGTGAAACGTGAAGTTGCAAAGGTCAGGCTTGCGGTGACAATTCTTCCTGGGGTTTCCTGGGTCTGCATCATGTCCTCAGCCTTTAGACGTTGGGTGAGTGGAGTAATTCAGGAGGGGCAGAAACTGGATTCTCCAAGACCCAAAGGAAGGGCCTGCGGCTCACCACTCCGTCCACCTTCTCTCCTTCCCCAAACCTCATCCCTGAGGCTGTCTGTGAGCCTTGTTTTCCTTCTGTGCTGGAATGACCTTTCTGGTCCCTGTACCCTCGGCCGCTTTTCCCTGAGGACTTAGTGGCGGATGTAAGGGGGTAGTGTCTGCATATCTGAACATTCCTTCCCCCACAATGCTTCCCGAGTACCTGTGTGCTCAGTCAGAGGCTCAGAGTGAAAATGGAGGAATGGCTGCCAAGATGTCCCCAGTGTCCACAGAAGAATTTTCCATTTCCCTGTCAAGTTCTGGGATTCAGAATCTGGGGGGCTCAAAATGGAATTGTTCCAGATTCTGGAAGGGTTTCCTGGTGTTGTCATGATGCCCACAAGGTCCTCTGCTCCCATCGTAAATAATAAAGCCAGAAACAATCCTATTTGCCGGAGACCCTTCTCCTTTGGAGACTATGTCCTGATGTCCCAGGCCCATAGGGCCTTTGCCCTGCTCAAAGGCAATGCTTCAGGGTCCCAGACAAGCCACACTTAACTGCTAAAAACCGCCCTTTTCTCTTAATGCCTTAAGAAGCGCTCTGGCCCTGGCCGGTTGGCTCAGCGGTAGAGCATCGGCCTGGCGTGCAGGGGATCCGGGTTCGATTCCCGGCCAGGGCACATAGGAGAAGCGCCCATTTGCTTCTCCACCCCCCACCCCCTCCTTCCTCTCTGTCTCTCTCTTCCCCTCCCGCAGCCAAGGCTCCATTGGAGCAAAGATGGCCCGGGTGCTGGGGATGGCTCCTTGGCCTCTGCCCCAGGCGCTAGAGTGGCTCTAGTCGCAAAAGAGCGACCCCCCGGAGGGGCAGAGCATGGCCCCTGGTGGGCGTGCCGGGTGGATCCCGGTCGGGTGCATGCGGGAGTCTGTCTGGCTGTCTCTCCCCGTTTCCAGCTTCAGAAAAATACAAAAAAAAAAAAAAAAAAGGAAGAAAAAAGGGGGGGAAAAAAAAAAAGAAGTGCTCTGGACTCTACCCTTGATGTCAGCAGACTTCCGTTATTCAGGCCAGGCATGACCACACCGCACCCTCCATCACTCATAAAACCTTCCCTTCCTTCTCTTCTTTTACTTCCATTGGTTCCAAAGTGCCCTTCCTCCTTGTCAAGTCTAGGTCAACCTCCACTTATGCTCCGGATGCTGTACCTGCCATGTGCTCCCAGACCCTGCAGGTATGCTGGAGTCACAATGACTCAGGGTGACCCAGGTCAAATCCCAGCTCTGATGTCCACTGAGACCTCTGTCCTGCTTCATGCTTCAGCTTTCTTATCCACCTCTGGGAAGACAAATGAGATGGCCACTTCCAAAGGGCTGCCCCAATCCCTGGCTCAAGCATCCCCTTCTCCAACACCTTCAACCTTCTCTTTTCATAAATTCCCCTCCAACGAGTTGTAAACACACCACATACACCCTTTTAGACAAGCCTCCTGCCTTCTTTCTCTTCAATGTAACCACCTACAATACTACCTCTGCTGCCACATTCTTGCTTTATTCCTGCCCCACCTTCTGCTCCAGCACACCAGTGAGGACAACCAGCCGCTTCCTCTCTCTGAAATCCAGCAGCTCTTCCTGGGGAACTGACTCTCTACAGCTCCCACCTCGGCTGACCCCTTCTTGAGCCCTACTCCCTTCACCCTATGACAAAGCACCACCCTGGCGCACTACAGAATTCTTCCCCAGCGAAGTACAAAGGAAGATGAGCACTCTTCTGCGGCACAAGTATTCAAACCATCAAACCACCAGGCCCTCGGAAATGTGCAATTCTGCGGACGCAGGCTTATTGGCTTAGAAAATCCAACACTAAACTCGAAGTTCTTGCGTTTAGGATAGAGTGGGGAGACTAGGACAGTGCCTTGCTCATCGGTAAAATGGGTCATAGGCTAAAAGGAGAGAGTGAAGGAGCAGCGTTCATGGCTAGTCTGCTCAGAGGAGCAGCTGCTGGTGAGGGCGGCGAGCCATTGCCAGGGAAGCCTGGGCTCCTTCCAAAACTGCAGTGTGGGAGGAACGTGATTAATTTACAGGGTGACAAGAAACAAACACCACTGCTCCACTGCCAGACAGCCGCCCTCCTGAGCCCAACCTATCATGCTCTGAGGGGAGCCTGGATATCTGTGACATACAATTCAGGACATGTCTCTTCAAGCAAGAATTGATGATATTAGAGAATTTCACTTGCATGAAATTCTGAGACTGGCTAAGGGAACGGATGGTGACAGACATCAGAAAGTGGTTGGGAGGGGACACTGAGAGGGATACAAGGCAACTTGCTGGCGCAAGGATGACGCTCTGTTTCTCCCTTCGTGGTTGTCAAACGGAGGTATCTACTCACTTAACATCTGAACACTTGGCTGAACGTTAACTATGCCTCAACTTTAAAATAAGACCACAGGAGGTTCTAGTGTGGCAGCAGGTCCAGATTACTCTTTCCTTTGGGTCAAAGACTCTTATCATCCCCTAAATTTCATGCTGAGAATCCATTTAGCTTTTATTTACCACAGCGTGTGGAAACCCCCCGGCGCTGCTCTCGGGCCTGTGGCTGCAGCAATGGCAGTCGGAAATCTCTGAGGAGATGCTGGAGTGGGTATATGAGGGCCAGGGTGCGCACTCTCCTGCACCGCGCCAAGACCCTCCCAGAAACCACTTCTTCTGCTCAAGGAATTCCACGGCAAACAGCACACTAGTGAACATGAAAAGTGTTGTCAACCAGGCTGCGCAAGGAGGGGTCAATACAACCGTGTGGGAGGGATGCTCTTCTCTGAGCCACCAGGGAAGAGGCAGGGGGTCAATCCCTTGCATCTTCCCCAAACTGCACCTAAGACCCAAGGGGTCCTACTGAGAAAAAGAAAAATGTCTTCATGTTGCAACATTCTTTCTTTTATCTTTTTTTAAAAGTGTGGTAAAGCATACATAAGTTTTTATCATTTTAGCCATTTTTTAAGTGTACAGGTCAGTGGCATTAAATACATTCACACTGCTGTGCAACTACCACCAGTGATGGTCACCAATGACGAACTTCTGCACGTTCCCAAACTAACACTGTTCTCATCAAACACTAACTCCCTACCCCTCCTATTCTAGTAGTCTCCAGCAACCACACTTCACTTTCTGTCTCTACAAGTGATGCAACTTTTTTCTGTGTGTAACAGACAGAGAGAGACAGACAGAGACAGGAACAGACAGGGTCAGACAGACAGGAGGGGAGAAAGATAAGAAGCATCAATTCTTCATTGCGGCACCTTAGTTGTTCATTGATTGCTTTCTCATATGTGCCTTGATGGGTAGGGGGGGCGCTACAGCAGAGTGAATGACCCCTTGCTCAAGCCAGCAACCTTGGGCTCAAGCCAGCGACCTTGGGCTTCAAGTCAGCAATCTTTGGGCTCAACCCAGTGACCATGGGGTCATATCTATAATCCCATGCTCAAGCTGGCAACCTCGGGGTTTCAAACCAGAGTCCTCTGTGTCCCAGGTCGATGCTCTATCCACTGCGCCACTGCTTGATCTGGCAACTTTTTATGCTTAGTGGTACCTCTTTACTCAAAATGTCACCTTGGAAGGGAGCCTTCAACTTCACTTAAGCAGAGACTTCTACCAGTCTCCCACAGATGTGTCTATACCCAGTATGGTTCCTTTGATTTCTCAGGAAGGTGCCAGACCTGAGCACCATTTCAGCATGACAGAGGCCTTCATGCAGCTCAGAGCTGTGCTTTCCATTGTGTCCAAGATGAGACAGATCTTATTTTGTTTGAAATTTTATTTGACCATTGTGGTTTTTTACTTCATGTCCACGGTAAAATGACCCAATGTGAAGGGCAGGTTCTCAGTTTACTGTGCATGTGTGCCACTTGCAAACTCTGATGCTCCTTCAGAAGCATTTGGGGCCCTAGCTGGGATGGCTTGGTGGACAGAGCCTGTCCCAGGGCACTGAGGTCGCAGGTTTGATCCTTGGTCTGGGTACATAAGAGAAGCAACCAATGAGTGCACAACTAAATGGAACAACTAAGTGGAATAAGTTAATGCTTCTCTTTCTCTCTTCCCTTTCCTTTCTCTCTCTCAAATCAATGGAAAAATAAAAATAAAAAAGGCATTCGGGCTAACCTCGGTCATGGGAGCCTGGGAGACTCCCTTCCTTGATCTAAGGACCTATACCAGAGCAGCTGATGAGTTTCCAAAGGAAGGACTGGAGGGTAGTACACTGCCCACGGACTGTTTGCCGTTTGTGGTCCCATTAGGTCAAGGGTCGGGAACCTTTCTGGCTGAGAGAGCCATGAACACCACATATTTTAAAATGTAATTCCCTGAGAGCCATACAACAACCCGTGTATGTTAGGCATTATCCAATAAAAATTTGGTGTTGTCCCGGAGGAAAGCTGTGATTGGCTCCAGCCACCCGCAACCATGAACATGAGCGTTAGGAAATGAATAGATTGTGATACATGAGAATGTTTATATTTTTAACGTTATTATATTTTTATTAAAGATTTGTCTGCGAGCCAGATGCAGCCATCAAAAGAGCCACATCTGGCTCATGAGCCATAGGTTACCGACCCCTGTATTAGGTCAATGTCAGAATTGGAAAAGGACAGCCCAGTCTGAGAAAGAGACAAGGACAAAGAGGAAGAACAGAGGTAAGAACAAACCCCGGAAGGATCTGAACCAGGGGCCAGAGAGACCCCACTGTTCCCTCACCTGAAAGCTCAGAAGAGTCCTCTTCCTGGAATAGAAAATGAGAGTGCAGACAAGCCCGTGCTGCTGGCTCGCACAGTCACATGGAAAGATGCAGCCAGAGCTCAAAGCAGAAGACAGGTGGGGCGCGGGCTGGATGAACCGTAAGGATGGCCTGGTCAAGAAGTACCTTTGCCTGGTGGCTTTTTGAGCTGGGATCTTGGTAGGAGGCCATTTGACATGGCATGCCCAGAACACAATTCCCAGTTCAGATGGAGTGAGCCAGCTGGTCTAGTTTAAAAACAAAACAAATCAAACAATAAAACCACCCATAATGACTATATTTTTGCAGGGTGGGAATCAAAAGGGTAGGAAAATACCCAAGACTAGGCTCGGGCCTGACCGGGCGGTGGTGGAGTGGATAGAGTGTCAGACTGGGATGCTGAGGACCCAGGTTCGAGGCCCAGAGGTCGCCAGCTTGAGCGAGGGCTCATCTGGTTTGAGCAAAAGCTCACCAGCTTGAGCCCAAGGTCACTGGCTCGAGCAAGGGGTTACTCGGTCTGCTGAAGGCCCGTGGTCAAGGCATGTATGAGAAGGCAATCAATGAACAACTAAGATGCTGTGATGCGCAACGAAAAACTAATGATTGATGCTTCTCATCTCTCTGTTCCTGTCTGTCTGGCCCTGTCTATCCCTCTCTCTGACTCTCTCTCTGTCTCTAAAAAAAAAAAAAAAAAAGACTAGACTCGGCCTGGGGCTCAAAACCGAGAGCAAATTGGTTCTTCCAGAGACCTTCAATGGCTATAAGCAACTCTAACACTGCTTCGGGGGAAGAGTGGGTGAAACGGATAAGCAGCTACCCAGTTTGAAAGGGGAAAGTACAGCAACAGGGGAATCGGGTTTCAGAAACCTGCCCACTCCCTGGCTACTGCCCCTCCGCCACCCATCTCACTCTTCCGGGTTTTGTTATGATTTTTAATCTCAGCTTCTCTGGGTTTGCATTTAGGATCCTTCAGAGTTAAACAGAAGTTAAATATAGAAAAATGGGTCAAATTTGGTATAAATTAACACTTGATCATGAGGTAAACTTTTATACCAAAATGATTTTCAAAAGTAATTCAACCTCCTGTCGCATCTGCCTCTGGATGTTCTATGCCACTTAATTTTTGAATCATTTGAGATTTTTATTTATTTTATATGGACATGTTTTTATATTAAAATAATCTCATTGGCTGTGTTTGATTAGTAGTAATTTGGAAAATTCACAATGTCTCTTCAAATTATAAGTAGAATGATTACTCATTTTATCCCAAAATAGACTCTCTTAGTGCCAACTTTTAAACCTCATACCACTGGAACAACATAACATCTGTCCACTGATGCCGGAAAGAAAGAGATTCAAAGTTGTAACGAAGCCAAGAGGAGATGGCTGAATAAGGACCCAAAAAGACTAGTAAACTATTTTAAAGGGTTCCTGTATAAACATTAAGAAGCAATTTTAGCATACTCTCCCTCCTGGGAGCATGTCCCGCCTTTCTTCCCCCACAAGACTGCATCCCTTAAACTAAGGAACCCCATTAGAAGTACAGCCAGGGGAAGCAATGGCCAGCGGCAGCTCATCCTGGGCTAGCCCCCTGTACCTATCTCTAAGACCCCCTTTTCTCTGACTTGCCAGAGAGCCAAAACAGCCCACCTAGGCTCTCCTGTTGCTTCTTCTGTCCTAAGTCCTTCCTTATTTCACAGTACCCAGCTTTCATAAACGCACACTCAAAATTAAAAAAAAAAAAAAAATTGGCCCTGGCTGGTTGGCTCAGCAGTAGAGTGTATGCCCAGCGTGTGAAAGTCCCAGGTTCAATTCCTGGCCAGGGCACACAGGAGAAACGTCCATCTGCTTCTCCACCCTTCCCCCTCTCCTACCTCTCTATCTCTCTCTTCCCCTCCCACAGCCAAGGCTCCATTGGAGCAAAGTTGACCCAGGCACTAAGGATGGCTCCATGGCCTTCGCCTCAGGTGTAAGAATGGCTCCTGTTACCATGAAGCAATGGCCCAGATGGGCAGAGCATTGCCCCCTGGTGGGCATGCCAGGTGCATCCGGTCAGGCACATGTGGGAGTCTGTCTCTCTGCTTCCCGGCTTCTCACTTCAGAAAAAATACACACAAAAAAAGCAATTTTAGTGGCTATATAAAATCCAATTAAAAAAAATATTTCTAAGTTTTAAGATAACCACTTACAAAAAAGGTTTAAAAAGAATGTAAGAATTCACATGCAATATAAAGCAAAAATTATGAATCCCCTAACCACCCCATTTCCCCTAAAATGACTGTTACTGGTTTCTGCTGTTCTCTACAAGAAAATCAGTATTTTAAATGGAGAGGGCTTGTCTGGTAAGGAGCCCAAGGGATCTTTTGGGGGGGTGGTTGTACAGGTAGTTCATGCCATGAGCATTCATCAAGCAGTATACTTTTCTACATGTATATTTCAATGAAAATGTTACAAATGAGAAGCCAGAGAAGGAAAGTAATTTGAAACTAAGTATAAAGAGCAACAAAATAGCTGACCAACAAGACCTTCTGAACAGTTTACAACTAGAGTTAGGAGTCACCCTTTAAAAAGAAACAAGTTTGCCCTGGCTGGGTAGTTTACCTGGTTAATACATGCAACAGAGAGCCAAGGTTGTGGGTTCAATCCTGATCAGGGCACATATAACAATCAACCTCCACAGCAGGGTACTCAGGCTCCATCAAGCACTAGCTGTACTGCTGACATGAACCCCAAATAACCTTTTTTTTTTTTTTAGATTTTATTTATTCATTTTTAGAGAGATAGGAGAGAGGGAATGAAAGGGGAGGAGTAGAAGCATCAACTCCCATAGCGTGCCTTGACCGGGCAAGCTCAGGGCTTTGAACCAGCGACCTCAGCATTCCAGGTCAACACTTTATCCACTGCGCCACCACAGGTCAGGCCCAAATAACTTCTTGTAGAAAGCCCTGGCTTCCTGTTCAGATCCCTTTCTTACTTCACAAGAACTGAGCAAACGCCTTACAGTTCATAGCAGAATATGAACCGTACTATATGCACATTGGGTTTTCAAACACATAGCTCTCTTGTTAATGAGCAATGTTAGATGAATGGGCCTCAGGTAATTCTGAGCTGGTCTGCCAGCCCATTCTTATCAGCGGTCATGCTAAAAAAAAAAAAAAAAAAAAAAAAATGACATTTAGGGGAAAAAATCTGATCCCGGAGTTATTAAAGATACTTACAAATATTTGCTGAACCAAATTTAGCATTTGAACTCAGCCAAAAAAGACCCAGAAGTTCCAGCATCATTTTGCAGGTCAACATTTTACTTGACAGCACTGCCCATGAACACAAGCAGGACCAGCTTCAATGCAGAGTCAAGTCAAGTTTGCTTTCTATAAACTAGGAACTGAGATGGAAAAACCAGGAGGACTCTGTGGATTCCTTCCAGGAAGAGATGGTGAAGGGAGGTAACAGATTAAGACAAAGGAGCCACCATTCAAGGGGAGACACTGCCTGATAAGCCTTAGCTTTCTGTTCAGGTAGGAGAGCTGTCACCAAAAAAGTGAGACCCTGTGGGCTATTTCAGCAGACAAAAGACATGCACTGCCCTGAACGGAGGAGTCTTCTCTACAGTGTTCCCTGTGCCTGCTGCAATGTGAGGATGCCCCGTCTACCTGGTCAAAACACCTCAGGCTGTGAGAGGCCAAACTGTTGGTAAGAGGTACACTTGAGGCTCCCAATGGGGACAGAGCCCCCAGGACAGCATCATCCTGCTCAGTCCAGGTGTATTTTTTTATCTCTTCAATCTCCTACCATCTGGGAATTTTCTTCCATCCAGGGCAGAGCATGCTGTTGCTTAGTAACTTCAACAAGTCATATTCCAAATCTGGAATAGGTGTGGTTAAAATAAACACAGTGATAAAAATCACTGCAAATTACATCTGGGAGAGGCTAAAGATAGGAAACACACAGAGACCTTTTCAAAAAGTGTCTACGTTTTTTTATTCTGACCTATAAACACCACACCATGTCCTGACTGTTTCTTATGGTTTTTAACTGTCTTCCTAGAAACCCAGCATATCTGCAAGCTCAGTGAGATGGAACTCCAACAAACCACAGTCCAGAGGAGAAAGAACCTTGTGAGCACTGCATTTTCAAGGGCCAATCTGCACATTAATTCTGATGGGTCCGAAATCCTAGAATGGAGGAGATGAAGACCTATGTGCACTGCCATGACTGATTTGTCCATTTGGAAAGATGACTAACTTATCGTGTTTCCCCAAAATAAGACAGTCTCTTATATTAATTTTTGCTCCTAAAGACACGCTAGGTCTTATTTTCAGGGGATGTCTTATTTTTCCATGAACAAGAATTCACATTTATTGTTGAACAAAAATTAACATTTATTAATATATTGTACTCATGTCATCACAAACAGCATAACCATCAAGAATTTCTTGTGACTCTAGTTCCATGTACAATAATATACCCTGTTTCTCTGAAAATAAGACAGTGTCATATTAATTTTTGCTCCTAAAGATGCGCTAGGTCTTATTTTCAGGGGAGGTCTTATATTTCTAAGCTTGAAAAAAATTTCACTAGGTCTTGTTTCTGGGGGATATCTTATTTTTGGGAAAATGGTATATTTCAGTTGACCCTTGAGTTTTTTTCTAGTCTTTAATTCCATTTTCTCTAACTTAGCTTAAAATTGAAACTGGAAAAATCAGTTTGTGCTGCCTGTGACCATTTCAGCCACATAAGAAGAAATAGGGATTGACTCTTTATGGGAGCTTTATTCAGATAGCCAGGGATATGAAGAGACAGAGGTTATGTTCCCAAAGCCATCTCTCCCCCATCTTGAACCAATCTTTTTATAAGGGGAACAAAAGGGAGGTAAGAGCTTTGGAATTTCAAGGGAGAGTTAATCAGATCATAGACAAAGTTAATTGGATCACAGTCAGCGGTTGGGTCCTTGGAGCACAAAGACTTTGCTTGCAGACCCCTGGGGCACAAAAGTAGACAGTTGGCAGATCTCCTGTGGCACAAAAGCAAACTATCTGTGGATCTCTTTAAGTCATGCAGGCCCGCCCAGTCATCCCAGCTCCTGGAACAAAGCCTCCACCTGCACTCACCCTGAAGCCCACTGACCAGAACCAAAGCCACCATTACTCAAGCTAATATTTTAATTATTTTTTTTATTTTTTATTTTGTGTGTGTGTGTGTGTATGTGGTGACTGAGACAGAGAGAGTCAGAGAAAGGGACAGACAGACAGACAGGAAGGGAGAGAAATGAGAAACATCAATTCTTCGTTGCGACACCTTAGTTGTTCATTGATTGATTTCTCATATGTGCCTTAACTGGGGGGGCTACAGCAGACCGAGTGACCCCTTGCTTGAGTCAGCGACCTTGGTTGGGCTCAAACTGGTGAGCTTTGCTCAAACCAGATGAGCTCATGCTCAAGCTGGTGATCTCGGTCGGGGTCTCAAACCTGGGTCCTCTGTGTCCCAGTTTGATGCTTCTATGCACTGCGGCACCACCTGGTCAGGCTAAAATTTTAATTCTTGAGTTTCTGCTATCAAAACAATTGAGGGTATGTGTGTGTGTGCATGTGTGAGAGAGTGTGTGTGTGTATGAGATAGAGACTATGAATTCAGTCTCTTTCAAATTCAATGATGCTCAACTCCCCTTCTTCCCTGGCACCACTAGCCAAAGGACTTCTATCACTCACCTCTACATCACAAAGTGGTAGGAGGATTGTAGTATTTCTGTGGAAGACCTGGGGCAACCATCCCCATTCAGTCGGTTAAGCATTAACTAGGAGTTTTCTGTCTTTAGTTTTCTGGTAAAATATCTGCAACTCGCAATGTTCTTTCCAGTCTGACACTCCAATTAACAACCACGCAGGTACCCAGGGACTACTGTATGGGGCTGTTATCTTTTTCTTCAGGACAAATGAGTAACAAAATCGCACGGTTTGAGGAGTTGGCAGAGTGAAAAGAGATAAATAAAGCAGTCAATGTCTAAGTTAACTCCTTGCCCTATCTCAGGTCCTGGGCTCTGTCACCAGCTGGGCAGGCACACAGATATTCATTATTAGTGGTCCAGAGAAGGCCCACAGCTTCCCTCAAAATAATCCTATTCCTTAGGAAGTGCCCGATTCGGCAGAGGAGGGCAAAGTAGGGTCTGTATGTAAACCACCAGAAACGTAAGGAACTGAGATGTCTTACTACAAAAAGGTGCAATTGAGGGAGTACGACGCCAAGACGACCAAGACAGAGCCCCAGGCTTTCAGGAGTTCACAGGAGAGCAAAGAAGCCGGCACAAGGACTACAGACCGTGCAACAAGAACCAAAACCAAGCGAGAAGGCGGCAAACCGCTCAACTGTGAAAAGGCCAAGCACTTCATTTCGCGCGAGGCGCGGGGAGCGAGGGGCAGGCTGCACTCTGGCTCCAAACGTCCCGAACAACTCGTCCTGGGGCCCGACATCCAGGCGCCCTAGGCAAAGGGGCCGGCTCGCCACCTATGGCTGGGAACCGCGCCCCTCGGGTCTTCCCTCCGCACCTCGCAGCCCCGGCCGCCCCACTACCTGGCGCGTGGTCCCTGGCGACGCCGAAACCCCGCGGAGAGATCTGGGCTCCGACTGGCGTGCCCTCCTCCGGCGGGGTTGTCCCACACACCTCCAGGGTCGCCCGTGTCCCCTACGCCCCAACTCGAGCTTCTACTGCTCCCCATTCACGACCCCCGAGCCGGGCCGGCGGCTCCACTATCAGCCTGAGCCCAGGGGACCTCACCTTGGGCGGGAGCCGGCGGCAGCAGTCGGCGCCGTCGGGGCTCAGCGCATCCTGGGGTCGCAGGGAGCCGGAAGTGGAGCAGCACCGAGCCCGCAACGAGTTATGTAACCGGCAGGGGCCGCAGCCGGGACCGAGGCGGCGGCCCGCGGCACTTCCGCCTTCTGCGCCGAGCCTACGGCGCAGGCCGGAAGCCCATTGGCTACTGGCGCCTACGTAGGGCGCCGCCTCCCCGAGGCCGAGGTCGCCATCTTAGGAGCGGGCAGACCTCTTCTGAAACTGGGTGACAGAAAACTTGGGACTCTGGTGGGGAGTGTCTGCAGGGGCCAGGTGATGTTCTGCGAGCCCACGGGGCCGCCCAGACGACGTGGGCCGGAGCCTGAGAGCCCCACACGCAGACCGGGAGATTGCTCGCAGCCCTCCAGGTCTCGGCTAACAGTTCCCTTGTTTGGGTTTGGGACTTGTCCATCCCCAGCCACTACAGGTGTGGAACCAGGGAGCTTGACTGTGTGACCCACCACGGCTGGCAGGCAGCCCCACCCCGCCTAGCGCGGGACATCCGACCCACAGCCAGAGATCAGTCTTCGCAGAGTTTAGGTCTGTCGCTGGGTAAATAGGCAGGTGTCAGTTGCCCTTAGGTTGCATTGAACCCTAGTGAGCAAATTCTGGTATTAACTTTCAGGCAGGACTTTATTCTTTGCCTTCCAATAACTTAAACAATGGTTCACATAGCCAAAGAATAGAATAGAAAAGAACTGCTTTAAAAGATTTAATTCATATTCTGGAGAATAAACGTTATCACACATTTAAAGTCTAAATAAGAAAAACAGTATGTTACATTAGAAATGTTAAAAGCACATTCTTTTAATACTTTGACGAGGAAATGGCACCTAAAGAGATTACAGTTATAAAGGTAACTGGTATAAATGTTGTAAAGTACTGCAATCCATGGGTTACACAGAGACACCAGGCAGGTTACAGAAGGGATTTGAGGAGTTTATTCATTAACCAGCTA
The DNA here is from genome assembly GCF_036850765.1 of Saccopteryx bilineata. NCBI lineage: Eukaryota > Metazoa > Chordata > Mammalia > Chiroptera > Emballonuridae > Saccopteryx > Saccopteryx bilineata. The sequence goes on from NC_089493.1 coordinate 286,699,604, forward strand.
GCTACACGGGGCACGATCCCAAATCATGTAGGCCCTTTTACTGTTCTAGACCTTTTATACAAAATCAAGTACTGGTTGGGGTGGGTAAGGAGGGAGCATGGTACAATATTCAATTACTAACAAGCTTACATGTATTTATAGGATCTATTAAAAGGAAAAAGCATTCCTACACTGTTGGAATCCATGGTAGTCTGAAAAGACCAGAGTAACAGGCTTTATTGAAAGGAAGAGAGGAACCCTGCCAGGCACTTCTCCGGGGAGAAGGGCACCAGTTACAGACTATGAGGGGAATTTTATAGGGCTTGGGAGAGCCTGAGGGGGTACTGAGTCAAAAGTCCTGGTATGTTCCCTTTTACGGTTTTAGGATTTCAGCTTTCTGGAATGCTCCTCTTTGGGCGGTTGATCAGCTTTCTGGAACTTTTCTGCCTCGGGGCGATTATCCAGTAAGTAAGGGTGAGGTCAGGCAGCCAGGTGGGACAAACAAAAGGGCAGTTGGAAGTTCTGGTAAATTCATATATCATTTCTCAACTCTGTGGTATGATAAAAAAGGAAAAAAGGGGGGGGGGAGGAGAGGGTATGGGGTTCAGGAAGGAGCTTGTCTCAGACCAGCCACCTTCTGGAGCTACTTTCTGCTGTTATCCCTATTGGGGGCCTCCTTTGTGAACCTCTCCCTGGGGCAGTTGGAGTAGGAGTGTATTTATAGGGTTCCAGATTCTTCTGTTTCGCGAGGGCAGGTTTCAGGGTTGGTGTGTAGGGTTAGGTAGATTTTTCCACTTTTCTGATTGGCAAAGGTCTGCATTCAGTTCTGTAAGAAACTAGTGAACAAATGTAAGAGGCAGGGTCCAAAAGTAAGAAAAATAAATAGTAGAGTGAGTGGTCCAATGAAAGGCAATAGTCAAGACACCCAGTTTGTGTGAAATCACTGATTCCATGTTTACGAATTCGCTGGGCTTCAGAGAGAGAGGGAGTAGGAATACGATAGGGAAGTGGCCAGTCCCCCTGCCCCTAGACCTATTTTTATAGAAATTTTTAAAGCAACAAGAAGAGGGATTACCTGTATAGCTCATTTGGTCCTAAGATTGACGGGTAGTATACTAGGAATTGGAAGAGGCTCATGGGGGTGGGATTAGATTGATATTTGGGGTGAGATAGATTAGGGTACAGGTTTCTGTCCAATTAGTAGGGAGACACATATAGGTGTTGGTTCCACACAAATAGAAAGCCTTTGATTGGGTGAGGCAGGTTGAGAGGTGAGTGGAGAATAGAAGGACAAAGGGTCAGTTTCGTTTCTCTGTTTCTGAGCTCCAGATGGTCAGAGTGGAGGAAAGAGCTGCCCCAATAAGTGGGGAGAGTAGAGGATTGTTAGGTAGGGTGACTAATCAAACATTCTTCGAAAACCAGTTTTCTGACTGTTCAAATTCTTTTTTCTCTGTACAAACTTCCTACAACCTGCACAAACCTTCTACAATTTACATAAACCTTCAGTTTTCATGCACTTTCTTATCCAGAAATAACTGGCCTTCATAACAACTTGCTTTTCCTTTTTCTTTCAAAAGTATTTCCATACCTTATACCAGGGGTCCCCAAACTACGGCCCGCAGGGCCACATGCGGCCCCCTGAGGCCATTTATCCAGCCCCGCTGCACTTCCAGAAGGGGCACCTCTTTCATTGGTGGTCAGTGAGAGGAGCATAGTTCCCATTGAAATACTGGTCAGTTTGTTGATTTAAATTTACTTGTTCTTTATTTTAAATATTGTATTTGTTCCCGTTTTGTTTTTTTTACTTTAAAATAAGATATGTGCAGTATGCATAGGGATTTGTTCATAGTTTTTTTTTATAGTCTGGCCCTCCAATGGTCTGAGGGACAGTGAACTGGCCCCCTGTGTAAAAAGTTTGGGGACCCCTGCCTTATAACTTCTATTATCAAAACCATATAATTCCTTTCTAGTCAGAACTCTTGATTTAAAAATCTTTAACTTTTAGTGACAATTAAGTTGACTTTTTTTTTACCCTAGTTTCCATTTTCCCTAATTCTGATTAAAAGAGTCCTTTGTTTCTTCATATATTTGCCATATGTAGACCAACCAACTTCCAGTTTGTGGTTGGAGTAAGGCATGCCATTTTTCTACTTTTGCAGCAGTGGGAGTTATCAGGATCACAGTGTGTGGACCTGTCCATGTGAAAGTCAGTCCTTGGGTGATGTAATGCTGGAAGGGCCTCTTGGACAATCTTTGAACAGTTTGCTGAGTAACCTGTAAATCCTGCAAGTACTTAGGGAAAGGGTGGTTATATTTCTACACTTTGTACCTAGAGTTTAAGTCCTAGTGACCACTGCTTCTAGCCTGAATTAGCAGCAAGTCCCAGCCTACAGTAGGCATGGGGCATTGAGACAAGAGGAATAAAGGAGATACTATACATTAAATAAAGCAACAAAATTAGACTGTCAATAACCACAGTCTTTGAGGGATCTTTGAGGGATAAATAAAACTCAAATATTCAGGCAAGGCATAGTAGATGGCCCTTGTGTTTCCAAGAAATGAGATCAGCTTATCTGCTACCTGGAAGAAATACCTTAGGCTCATGAACAATGTTCTTGGGCAATTCCCAGCATGCTGGACAAGATCAGGTCACAGGTAGCTGGAGCAGGGCTAGAAGAGACTGAATCTTCCTCCATGGAGCAAGGAGGCAGCTTACCTTCTCGTGTCCCTTTTCCACAGCACAGATGTGTCAACTGGTGGGGCTGGGAAGCCTGGCAGGCTTCAGTTCAATGACCTTTCTTTCCACTCTTGATCAGGGCCCTGATGGAATTCTATGAAGCCTTTTAGGGCATTGGAGCCTTTAAGAGAATATGCCAAAATCTGGTATTTCCTGACATTTGGGGGGCCTTATTTGTCTTTTCTGTTACTTCCTTGGCCATTAAAGACCTTAAAAGCCATGCTCAGAAGATCTCACTGAGGGGCTTGACTAAGAGAGCAAAATTGGGAATCCAGTGTCTAACGAAACTTATTAGACCAAGGAAAGAAAGGATTTGATCTGTGGTGGTAGGTGGTTGGAGACTGTGTAGGGTCTGAGTTTGATCTAGGGTGAGACCTCAGGTGGTGGGGGTTAAGGTGATGCCCAGATAGACTACAGACTAAGAGTGAAGTTGAGCCTTAGCAGAGAAGACATAACATCCCTTCATAGTGAGGAAGTTAAGAAGGGTGGAGGTGTGTCTCCTTGAGTCAGGCAGGGAGGGGCTGCAGAGGAGTAGGTCATCTACATATTGTAAGAGAGTACTAGTTTTGAGATTGCATGCTACTAAATCCTGAGTTAGTTCCTGCCCAAACAGGTGTGGGCTGTTTTTGATCCCCTGGGGTAAGACAGTCTATGTAAGTTGCCAGGCTACATTAGTGTCCAGGTTAGTCCAGGTGAATGCAAACAAAAAGAGTCAGGGTAAAAAAAAAAAAAAAGAGTCAGGGTGTAGAGGAATGGTAAAGAAGGCATTCTTGAGGTCTAGGACCATGAAATGAGTGGTGTTTGAGGGAATGTGTTACAGTAATGTGTAGGGATTAGGGACTACTGGATGGAGGGGAACTACTGCCTCATTGATTAGGCATAAGGCTTGTACGAGGTGATAAGCCCCTGAAGGTTTTTTGTTTTGTTCTGTTTTGTTTTTTACAGAGACAGAGACTCAGAGAGAGGGATAGATAGGGACAGGCAGACAGGAACAGAGATAGATGAAAAGCATCAATCATCAGTTTTTTGTTGCAACACCTTAGTTGTTCATTGATTACTTTCTCATATGTGCCTTGACTGTGGGCCTTCAGCAGACCGAGTAACCCCTTGCTCAAGCCAGCGACCTTGGATCCAAGATGGTGAGCTTTTGCTCAAACCAGATGAGCCCGCGCTCAAGCTGGTGACCTTGGGGTCTCGAACCTGGGTTCACTACGTCCCATTCCAATGCTCTATCCACTGCGCCACCACCTGGTTAGGCCCCTGAAGGTTTTTGAACAGGAAGGATGGGGGTATTGTAGGGAGAGTCCATGGGGATGAGTAAGCCTGATTTAAGAGGCAGGTAATTATTGGTTTAAGGCCTTAGAAACAGACACAGTTACACATTAAACAGACTTTACATACAAATTATACATTAAGAAATTTAAGTGCTTTACTTGTTTCAATTAAAATTATACTAGAGATATTTTATGACAAACAAAGAAACAAAACATTACTCACACTGCTCAATAGACAACTCTGCTTTTTTAAGGTTTTTGAGATGGCAGGGAGTTGTCAGCATAGAGGGGAGGAAGAGAGAAAGCAGACAGATGGACTGTGTGAACAGCTGGATGGAAAGGACAGTCAGAATCTGCAGGAGGAGGAGGAGGAGATTAAAGTGTTGGTCGTGGTGCCATGTGGTCAGAGGAGTCAAAAAGATTAGAGCTCTGAGGAGGGGGGAGAAGACGAGGGGTAGTGGGAGGCACAGTCAGTCTCTGAGGAGGGGTAAGGGTGGGTCGAAGAAGAAAAAGAGACAGAGCCACCCATCTGTAAGGAGGAAGGAGGGGTTTAAGAACACAGTGGAGAAGGGAGGGGCCCCTGGCCAACAGGGGAGGAGAAAGAGAATGTTATTTGTAGGCGAATGAAAAAGAGGATTCAGTGAAGAGAGGGGAGGGAGCTTTCTGGAGGGAAGAGACTCGAATGGAAGAGATTTGCAGAAGGACCAGAGAGGGGTCCTGAGAGAGGGTGCCCCCAGGGGTCAGGCAGGAGGTGGAGAGAGTTGGGAGTCAGGCGAAGGAAAGATTAGGAGTGGAGGTTTTAGGTGAGGTTTCTTTGGCCAAAAATGGCCTGTGTGTAGAACAAGTGGCACAGAAATTAAGGACAGGAGCAAAGGGAGAAGAAAGCCTGCATGTAAGGAATCTCTGATGCCCTCCCCGTCCGGTGGCAGAAATTGTCAAGATCTCTTAGGATATTGTAATGGTAGTAGAAAGCAACCTGGCTAGGTACCTAGACTTTCGAGAAAGTCCGTAGAAGCAGGCTGCTCGAAGTAGAAACCTCCCAAACTGTGAACCTCAGAGAGTAGAGTGAGTCCCGAAGGAGTAGAGGAGTCCTGAAGGAGTAGTCCCGAAGGAGTAGAGGAGTAGTCTCTGAGGTCTGAGATTGGGAGGAGCCCACATTCCAAGGGGAGCCTAGCTGGACGGTTTGGACTGAGGGAGCCCACAGTAGAGACTGGTGAGAGAAGGGGGCGTCCGCTTCAGTCATAGTTCCGAGAGGAGAAAATCTCCGTAAAAGGGAGTCTCAGACAGGAGTTTCTCACTCCAGGGCTGAGATCCTGGAACGTAGGAGAGGGGTCTGGCTAGGCGCGCCTAGACTTTCGTAGAAGTCCATAAAGGAGTAGAGGCAGACCACTCATAGATATGGGGTCCGAAGTCAAAACCGTCTTACCAGGAAGGGGTGTTTTTAGAGAGAAATTTGGAGGCCAACCGGGGAAGGGGAAGGGAGAAACTCCTTACCTTTCTCTGGTCCGGCAGGGGTTTGGGACAGGGACAGATCACCGGCCAATCAACCTACAATTACACATCCAAACAGAATCAGGGAGTAAGCCTGGGACGAGCTGCCACTGCCCATTGCTTCCCTGGTTGTAAGTTTGGACGGCAAAGAGGGATCGTCCAGGCAGTTAGTACCCTGTCCCGGGTTTCAGCACCAAATGTTGGAATCCATGGGAGTCCGAAAAGACCAGAGTAACAGGCTTTATTGAAAGGAAGAGAGGAACCCTGCCAGGCACTTCTCTGGGGAGAAGGGCACCAGTTACAGACTGAGGCAAATTTTATAGGGCTTGGGAGAGCCTGAGGGGGTACTGAGTCAAAAGTTCTGGTATGTTCCCTTTTACGGTTTTAGGATTTCAGCTTTCTGGAATGCTCCTCCTTGGGCGGTTGATCAACTTTCTGGAACTTTTCTGCCTCAGGGGCGATTATCCAGTAAGTAAGGGTGAGGTGAGGCAGCCAGGTGGGACAACAAAAGGGCAGTTGGAAGTTCTGGTAAATTCATATATCTATCATACACCATGAGATAACACAGTAGTGATAATTGTTTTACATACCTGGCAAAGACATCCCCAAATCTTCTAGTATCTACCCCCCATCCCTGTCACCACAACGAAATGGTTAGCTTAGGATAAGGAGAGAGGCCAAATGAAAATACCTTAGGTAAAAGTGTTGGGGCTAGGTTTCCTAATAAGCTAGTCCCCGCTTGTTTAGTTTCCAAGTTTTTATACATATAAAGGATTTCAAGAGGGATGATTGTTAGAAAGAATATAAAATGTTACAGAATGCAGGTTTTTCAAGCAAGGGGAGTGGTCTCGTGGTCCCTTTGTCTAGAGGTATACGTCACTCTCAGGACTCCAGGAGGGAAGAGTTAGAATCAGTGTAGGAATTTTTAATTAAGATACGTAAACATTGTCTTCTAAAGGATCTTAAGGAAGGGGAAGAGGGAGTTTCCAGATAAGTCCCATCTTCTCTGTTGTTTAGCAAGTAGTGACCTCAGTCCTTCCAGAGAACTATAGTTAAATTATAACTAGATGATCCAATTGCCCTTGTAAGCCAGGAAGCTCCCACATTCTTCTCCCTCCATTCTCCACAGGAAGGAGGGGGCAAGAAACCTGACTTTTCCTCTTTAAAATGGCATTGCCAATACTAAGTTTTACAGTTCTTTGATACCTTATCACATAAATAGGTCGAGTACTATAACAAGATGATGTAAAACAATAAATCATTTATTGTTATCTACATATATGTAGTGGCTGGTAGAATGCTGATTTACTTGTAGCTGTTTCTGTAAGTTCCTACTTTAAAAATAAAAAATGTTAAAAATCACTTGGGCCCTGGCCGGTTGGCTCAGCGGTAGAGCGTCGGCCTAGCGTGTGGAGGACCCGGGTTCGATTCCCAGCCAGGGCACATAGGAGAAGCGCCCATTTGCTTCTCCACCCCTCCGCCGCGCCTTCCTCTCTGTCTCTCTCTTCCCCTCCCGCAGCCAAGGCTCCATTGGAGCAAAGATGGCCCGGGCGCTGGGGATGGCTCTGTGGCCTCTGCCCCAGGCGCTAGAGTGGCTCTGGTCGCAACATGGCGACGCCCAGGATGGGCAGAGCATCGCCCCCTGGTGGGCAGAGCATCGCCCCCTGGTGGGCGTGCCGGGTGGATCCCGGTCGGGCGCATGCGGGAGTCTGTCTGACTGTCTCTCCCTGTTTCCAGCTTCAGAAAAATGAAAAAAAAAAAAAAAAAAAAAAAAATCACTTGGGACGGCCCTGGCCGGTTGGCTCAGTGGTAGAGCGTTGGCCTGGCGTGCAGAAGTCCTGGGTTTGATTCCTGGCCAGGGCACACAGGAGAAGCGCCCATCTGCTTCTCCACCCCTCCCCCTCTCCTTTCTCTCTGTCTCTCTCTTCCCCTCCCGCAGCGAGGCTCCATTGGAGCAAAGATGACCCGGGCGCTGGGGATGGCTCCTTGGCCTCTGCCCCAGGCGCTGGAGTGGCTCTGGTCGCAACAGAGCGACGCCCCTGAGAGCCAGAGCCTCGCCCCCTGGTGGGCGTGCCGGATGGATCCCGGTCGGGCGCACGCGGGAGTCTGTCTGACTGTCTCTCCCTGTTTCCAGCTTCAGAAAAATAAAAAAATAAAAAAATCACTTGGACAAAATGAAAATTAATACAATACAATTTACAGCCCTATAGGGTTATAGGTTTCAATACCACAAATCAGCTACTGTAAGCAAAAATGCTATGGTAAACTGTGTTTTGGCCCATTCAGAAAACATTGAGCACTCTACACAATTATACTTAGTGTGTTGTAAAGCCAGTAACCAAGGCCACCATCACAGCAGCCTGGCCAGTGCAGGTTCGCATTGGATTCAAACAGATGGTAATGAAACAATGGAGCCAAGAACTGGTGGGCCATTAGCTTTAATCCTAGCTTGCACCCAGCGGGCAAGAAATACACACAGTGGGAAAATACTTCCCTTTCCTTTCAGGGCTCCCAAAGCCACTGATTTACCTGAGTTTTCTAGAATCAAAGGTTTCTAGCTCACCAGCCTATTCACCTCTGCTCCCAATCTCCTTCTCTCTGCACAAACTCTGCGCAAATTGGCTTCTCCTTCAGCACTCCACCATCTTGGCTGCTTCTCCTAGCCTCCTCCACGTGGCCTTTTTCTGCTCTCCTCTCTGCTCTCTCCTCTAATGCTAATCCTAGGAACCGGTCTGCCCCACTTTATAGTGTAGATTCAAACCTTTAATCCAATATACAAATAAGGAAGTCTCTGATACAAAGTTACTTATCTGAGGCATAATGGGATTCGTCATGAGATTGCACCACCCCACATCAAAAAGGGTGGGAAAGTCTTAGTCCTAAACCCAAGCCCCAGGATACAAGGATCCTGCCTGCCCACAGCCCGTCCCCAACACACATTAATATAATCATGCCCATCCCAAGCAAGAAGGGCAACTAATATCATCACCTGGGCAACGGGCTTCCACGTGAGCAGCACCATCTTTAACAAAGTGAGCATAATATATTTTATCTGCCCAACATGTGTCATTATTAAATTATTTACAATTAAACTTGTTGCAAAAAAAATTAAGAGTAATTAGAAAAGTCCACACAATACAGCAAGATAAATAACAGAAGGACACTTAAAAGTGAGGTGAGTGTGTAAAATGCAGACTTGGAAGCCCTATATGCTTTCTAGAGATGGGCTGCAAATTTAGATTCGATCTTTTTCAGAATCCACTTTGTTGAAAACAGCTGGTTACAAGATTTGGTGAGTTAGTGTGTTAGAGCTGGCTAATTGTCCCCTAGTGTCCAATGTGCCACTCTTCTTCCTCCTTCCTTTTCTTCTTCTATTCATTTATTTGTTTATTTATTTATTAGAGAGAGAATGAGAGAAAGACAGGAAGGGAGGGGGAGGAGAGAGATGAGAAGTATCAACTTTTAGTTGTGTCACTTTAGTTGTTCACTGATTGCTTCTCATATGTGCTTTGATGGGGGGATGGGGAGGGGCTCAAGTCAAGCCAGTGACCCCCTTACTCAAGCCAGTGACCTTGGGATCATGTTGATGATCCTGCGCTCTAGCCAGCGACCCCATACTCAAGCTGGCAAGCCTGCACTAAAGCTGGCTCACCTTGGGGTTTTGAACCTGGGACCTCAGGTCAGCACTCTATCCACTGTGCCACCACTGGACAGGCTTCTTTATTTCTTTTCTTTAGATAACTGCTTTATAATATCTTCTCATAGTAATAGAACTTTACCCTGCATAGCAGATAAAGAGCTGTCAAGCTAGGTTTATATTTCTTGGCCTCTCTTGGGGCAAAGGTGAAAGTATGTGCCAGAGTTTTTACAATGGGCAAGAGGGAAAGGGATGTAGGCCACTTCTGTGTCATATCCTCAAAAGGAAATTGCTTAAAAGTTAACAGTTGGTGAAGCTAGGTGAAAGTTACATAGGTGTTTACAGCACTGTTCTTTCAAATAATCCCATTTGGAAAATTTTAAATAAAAAGATAGGGTTAAAAGAAAAAAGAAATTGATCACTTTCCTTGTCCTCTTTCTCCCCTTTCCCCATGTTGCTGTCCATGGAACTTGGATGCAGTGGTAACCCCTTCAATCACACAAGAGAGGCAAAACCCTATATAGGTCCTTGCTACTCAAAATGTGGTCTGTGGTCCAGGAGCATGGGCATAACCTGGGAGCTTGATAAAAATACAAGACTTCCAGCCTCACCCAAATCAACTGAATTACAATTTGCATTTAACTAATACTCTGCATGTAAGAGGATTCCTAAGTGATTTATATGCACATTCAAGTGAGAAACACTCCTTAGCTGATGACAGGTTAACAACATTCTGTTTTTTCTAGGGTCCATTGGACAGCTGAGCTTAAAACGGGTTTAAGATGAACTGTCAAAACTGAGAAGGGCATATATATTTATTCAAACTTTAACGTTTTAAATTTGATTTGAGAGAGAGAGAGAAACATTGATTTGTTTTTCCACTTATTTAGGCATTTACTGGTTGATTCTTGTATGTGCCCTGATCAAGGATCAAACCTGAAACCTTGGTGTATTGGGATGATGCTCTAGACCAGGAGTAGTCAACCTTTTTATACCTACCGCCCACTTTTGTAGCTCTGTTAGTAGTAACATTTTCTAACCGCCCACCGGTTCCACAGTAATGGTGATTTATAAAGTAGCAAAGTAACTTTACTTTATAAAATTTATAAAGCAGAGTTACAGCAAGTTAAAGCATATAATAATAATTACTTACCAAGTACTTTATGTTGGATTTTCGCTAAGTTTGGCAGAATAAATCTTTATAAAACAACTTACTATAGTTAAATCTATCTTTTTATTTATATTTATACTTTGGTTGCTCCACTACCACCCACCATGAAAGCTGGAATGCCCACTAGTGGGCAGTAGGGACCAGGTTGACTACCACTGCTTGAGATACCCAGCCAGGCTTTCAAACTTTATAAACACTGACAAATGAGAAAATAATAATGATAGCTCTTTCCCAGGGCTTACTATGTGCCATGCACTATGTTAAGCATCTTATTCAGGATCTCATTTATCTTCAGGACAGCTGTTTCACTTCAGTGCCACCTGTTGCTGCAGGGATATTCAAGATGGTTGTCCTGGCCCTGGCCGGTTGGCTCAGCGGTAGAGCGTCGGCCTGGCGTGCGGGGGACCCGGGTTCGATTCCCAGCCAGGGCACATAGGAGAAGCGCCCATTTGCTTCTCCACCCCCCCTCCTTCCTCTCTGTCTCTCTCTTTCCCTCCCGCAGCCAAGGCTCCATTGGAGCAAAGATGGCCCGGGCGCTGGGGATGGCTCCTTGGCCTCTGCCCCAGGCACTAGAGTGGCTCTGGTCGTGGCAGAGCGACACCCCGGAGGGGCAGAGCATCGCCCCTGGTGGGCATGCCAGGTGGATCCCGGTCGGGCGCATGCGGGAGTCTGTCTGACTGTCTCTCCCTGTTTCCAGCTTCAGAAAAATACCAAAAAAAAAAGAAAAGAAAAAAAAGAAAAATGGTTGTCCTCACTGGAAAGGACAACACAAAAAAGAAAACTACATCTATCTCTATATAGTTTTCTCTGTATGTAGTTTTATATGTATCTCTAATGAATATAGATGCAAAAATCCTAAATAAAATACTAACAAATCAAATACAACAATACATTAAAAAAAATAATATGGCCCGCCCAGGCGGTGGTGCAGTGGATAGAGCGTTGGACTGGGATGCGAAGGACCCTGGTTCGAGACCTTGAGGTCGCCAACTTGAGTTCGGGTTCATCTGGTTAGAGCAAAAGCTCACCAGCTTGGACCCAACGTCACTGGCTCGAGCAAGCGGTTACTCAGTCTGCTGAAGGCCTGCAGTCAAGGCACATATGAGAAAGCAATCAATGAACAATTAAAGTGTTGCAATGCACAATGAAAAACTAATGATTGATGCTTCTCATCTCTCCGTTCCTGTCTGTCTGTCCCTGTCTATCCCTCTCTCTGTCTGTAAAAAAACAAACAAAAAAACTTAAAATAATATATATGCTTGACCAGTGGTGGTGCAGTAGATAGAGCATCAACCTGGGATGCCAAGACCCCAGGTTAAAGACCCCAAGGTTGCCGGCTTGAGCGTAGGCTCATCCAGCTTGAGTGTGGGATTGCCAGCTTGAGTATGGCACAAGTGACATGATCCCATGGTCGATGGCTTGAGCCCAAGGTTGTTGGCTTGAGCAAGGGGTCAATGACTTGGCTGGAGCCTCCAATGCACAGCACATATGAGAAACAATCAATGAACAACTAAACCAACACAACTACAGTTAATGCTTCTCTTTCCCTTCCTCTCTCTCTCTCTCTCTCACTAAACAAACAAGCAAACAAACAAAACCATCACAATCAAGTGGGATTCATTCCAGGAGCACAAGAGTGGTTCAACATACATAAATTGATCAATGTAATACACCACATCAACAAAACAAAGGACAAAAATCATATTGTTCTATCAATAAATGCAGAAAAGGCATTTGATAAGATACAACATCCACTTATGTTTAAAACACTCAATAAGATGGGTATAGAAGGAAAGTACCTCAACATAATAAAGGCCACATATGACAAACTATTAACCAATATCATACTAAATGGTGAAAAACTGAAGGCTTTTCCTCTAAAATCAGGAACAAGACAAGGCTGCCCACTCTCTCCACTCTTATTCAACATAGTACTGGAAATCTTAGCTAGAGCAATCAGGCAAGAGAAAGAAACAAAAGGCATTCATATTAGGAAAGAAGTAGTAAAGGTGTCCCTTTTTGCAGATGACATGATCCTGTACATAAAAAACCCCAAAGACTCCACCAAAACCTATTAAAAACAATAAACAAATACAGTCAAGTCAGAGGATACAAAATTAATATTCCAAATTCTACTGCTTTTCTATACACCAACAATGAAACTTCAGAAAATGAACTGAAAAAAAATTCCTTTTACAATTGCAACAACAACAATCAAATACCTAGGAATAAACTTAACAAAGGATATGAAAGACCTATCAACTAAAAACTACAAAGCATTATTCAAAGAAACTGAAAGAGACACAATGAAATGAAAAAATAGTCCATGTTCATGGATTAGAAGAACCAACATAGTTAAAATGGCCATATTACCCAAAACAATATACAAATGTAATTCAATCCCCATTAAAATCCCAATGTCACCTGAAAAAGCAGGTGGCACAGTGGATAAAGCATTGGAATGGGATGCAGAGGACCCAGGTTCAAAACCTCGAGGTCACCAGCTTGAGCATGGGCTCACCATCTTGAGCACAGTGTCACTGGCTTGAGTATGGGATCATAGACATGACCCCATGATCACTGGCTTGAGCGCAAACATCACTGGCTTGACATCTTTGAAAAGGAGTTAATATCCTAAATATTTAAAGAACTCACAAAGCTCAGCAACAAACAAGCAAACAATCCAATTAAAAAATGAGGAAGGAAGCCCTGGCCGGTTGGCTCAGCGGTAGAGCGTCGACCTGGCGTGCGGAAGTCCCAGGTTTGATTCCCGGCCAGGGCACACAGGAGAGGCGCCCATCTGCTTTTCCACCCCTCCCCCTCTCCTTCTTCTCTGTCTCTCTCTTCCCCTCCTGCAGCCGAGGCTCCATTGGAGCAAAAGATGGCCCAGGCGCTGGGGATGGCTCCTTGGCTTCTGCCCCAGGCACTAGAGTGGCTCTGGTCGAGACAGAGCGATGCCCCGATGGGCAGAGCATCGCCCCCTGGTGGGTGTGCCGGGTGGGTCCCTGTTGGGCACATGCGGGAGTCTGTCTGCCTGCCTCCCCGTTGCCAGCTTCAGAAAAATACAAAAAAAAAAAATGAGGAAGGAGCCTGACTAGGCGGTGGCGCAGTGGATAGAGTGTCAGACTGGGATGTGGAGGACCCAGGTTCGAGACCCCGAGGTCGCCAGCTTGAGCATGGGCTCATCTGGTTTGAGCAAAGCTCACCAGCTTGGACCCAAGGTTGCTGGCTTGAGCAAGGGGTTACTCGGTCTGCTGAAGGCCCGTGGTCAAGGTACATATGAGAAAGCAATCAATGAACAACTAAGGTGTCGCAACGAAAAACTAATGATTCATGCTTCTCATCTCTCTCCATTCCTGTCTGTCTGTCCCTATCTATCCTTCTCTCTCTCTCTGCCTCTGGGAAAAAAAAATGAGGAAGGACTAGAAGTGGATTAAGGTCAGTTGAAGCCCCAGGTACAGAAGAAAATATTGGGCCCCTTACATTAGAAAAAAGTGTAAAGTTGGGGTTTTGTGGGGCCCTTCAGAAGTCAGGGCCCAGGGTGCGCACCTGGTGTGCCCACTGTTAAATCCACCTCTGGGAAGGACCTGAACAGACACTTCTCTCAAGAAGACATATAAATGGCCCACAGATATATGAAAAGATGCTCATCTTCACTAGCTATTAAAGAAATGCAAATCAAAATTACAATGAGCCTGACCTGTGGTGGCACAGTGGATAAAGCATCGACCTGGAAATGCTGAGGTTGCCAGTTCAAAACCCTGGGCTTGCCTGGTCAAGGCACATATGGGAGTTGATGCTTCCAGCTCCTCCCCCCTTCTCTCTCTGTCTCTCTCCTCTCTAAATATGAATAAAATAAAAAAATTTAAAAAAACTACAATGAGATATCACCTCACACCTATTAGACTGACTGTTATCAACAAGACAGGTAATAACAAGTGTTGGAGAGGCTGTGGAGAAAAAGGAACCCTCATTCACTACTGGTGAGAATGTAAACTGGTACAGCCATTAGAGAAGACAGTATGGCAATTCCTCAAAACATTAAGAATAGCCTAGGCCCTGGCCGATTGGCTCAGTGGTAGAGCGTCGGCCCGGCGTGCGGAGTCCCGGGTTCGATTTCCGGCCAGGGCACACAGAAGAAGCACCCATCTGCTTCTCCACCCCTCCCCCTCTCCTTCCTCTCTATCTCTCTCTTCCCCTCCCGCAGCCAAGGCTCCATTGGAGCCCGGGCGCTGAGGATGGCTCCATGGCCTCTGCCTCAGGTGCTAGAATGGCTCTGGTTGCAACAGAGCAACGCCCCAGATGGGCAGAGCATCGCCCCCTGGTGGGCATGCCGGGTGGATCCCGGTCGGGTGCATGCGGGAGTCTGTCTGACTGCCTCCCCGTTTCTACAGGGACAGAGAGAGAGAGTCAGAGGAGGGATAGATAGGGACAGACAGGAACGGAGAGAGATGAGAAGCATCAATCATCAGTTTTTCGTTGCGACACCTTAGTTGTTCACTGATTGCTTTCTCATACGTGCCTTGACCTGGGGCCTTCAGCAGACCGAGTAACCCCTTGCTCAAGCCAGTGACCTTGGGTCCAAGCTGGTGAGCTTTGCTCAAACCAGATGAGCCCGGGCTCAAGCTGGCAACCTCAGGGTCTCAAACCTGGGTCCTTATGCATCCCAGTCTGTCACTCTATACACTGTGCCACTGCCTGGTCAGGCTCCATTGGTTTTTATAGTCAGAAGTTATGGGGACTTTTCCTGGCACTGACACCCTGGGCTGAGGGGCCTGGCTAGGGGAACCTCTGCAGCTGAGATATTCCCTCCTGATTTTTATCTGCCACATGTGGGTGTGGGACCAGCCTGTTCCCTGTCTCTGCCCCTCCCACCAGTCTTGATATGGCTTCTTCTTTAATTCCACAGTTGTAGGGTTTGCATTCAGCTTGATTTCAGGTGGTTCTGAATGATGGCTGTTCCATAGTTAGCTGTAATTTTGATGTGGTTGTGGGACAAAGTGGGTACAGCATTTCCCAATGCTGTCATCTTGCCCAAATGTCCCAACATGATAATTTTACTTTTATTTAATTTGGGGGAATTTTTTGACATAAACATTTATTTTAGAAGCATGCATCCCACGGTAAATTTTTAAAAGCAGAACAAAATTATATATGGAAAAGTAAGTTTCCCTCCGATTACCAGATTCCTCCAGGTAACCACTGCTGCCAGAGTCTAGTATCCTCTCAGAGATCTTATTTACACAGATAAGCAGTACGACATTTTCATAGATAAAAAGCTAGCATGAGTGAGATGAGGGCCATGTTTGCATATCGAATTTTCTTCTTTTCCTCTTTCCTCACTTACAGAGAGCTGGGCACTGTGCCAGGAGCTGCGGGTACAAATGGTGACTGAGATACATTCTCTACCTTTGAGAAGATGTGTGATTATAAGATAGTTTGATGAGTATTTCAATAGAGGTACTTACACAGGACAATGTAATAGTGAACAGACATTTGCCAAGTGTCTGCTAGTTGCGACTCAATTGTTTTACAGTGCTTCCTAAATGTCCTTTCCCAACAGCCTTGAAAGGTAGGTATTGCTGTTTCATTTTTCAGGTGATGAAAGACATCCACCCCAGCCAGGTCTTTATAGCATGCAGAATGAATCTTTTTTCCCTAGCAATACCATGAAGGATGAAAGCCAAGGAACAAAGAAATTGGTTCATCATTTAAAGCCATGATGCTTTCTCTTGGATCATAACTTTCCCGACTCACCCAGGAGGACAGCTAGGTTTCCAAAAACAGCCTTTCCAGGAAGACCCTAAAAACAGGGTCCCAGAAATACATCATGAACAAGCCATTTCATGGTAAGAGCTGGGGACAGTCAGCTTGTTGGCCAGCATCTGTTCTGTCTGAGAGGACCCTGGACCACCTGATAGCACTCCCAAGAAAGGAGAGAACTCCCTGAGACTGGCTTGAGGTGGAATAGATTATGACTCACAGTTCTGAAGGGTTTGTTAACATTTGCATGGATCAAAGCCAATACAACCAGGAACCAAATATTTTGTTTTCAAAGAGATTCCATTTTTGGTGTAAAACAATGCAAGTGTATAAGGCAGGGGTCGGAAACTTTTTGGCTGAGAGAGCCATGAATACCACATATTTTAAGATGTAATTCTTTGAGAGCCATACAACGACCTGTGTACGATATGCATTATCCAATAAAAATTTGGTGTTGTCCCAGAGGACAGCTGTGATTGGCTCCAGCCACCTGCAACCATGAACATGAGCATTAGGAAATGAATGGATTGTAATACATGAGATTATTTTATATTTTTAATGTTATTATTTTTTTAAATTAAAGATTTGTCTGCGAGCCAGATGCAGCCATCAAAACAGCCACATCTGGCTCGTGAGCCATAGGTTCCCGACCCCTGGTATAAGGGATCACAAAGGATAATACTGCTTGCTGCAATTAGAACCAACACAGAGGTGGCAGAGATACTGACAGTTATTATCTCTATTTTGCAGACCATGTGGTCACTTAGCCTGGACTCAGAGAGTCAGGCCAGTATATTCGGAGGGTCTGGTTCTCCACTTATACTCTCAGTGTACCCTGAGACTGGGCTTACCAGTCAGACTCATAAAACTGAGGCTTAAACCAAATGATGCCAAATGCTGGTTTACTTGTTTTATAGTTGTTATTCAAATACTTGTATCCCTTTTCCAGACACTTCTTCTATAGTGTTTCTGGGAAACTAGACTGACTACCAACCAGAAAGTTCTTGAGAACAGAGTATAAGAGGAAAGAAGACAGAGTCTTCTACTCAGTCTGCAAAGGACTCAACAGACCCTTCTCTAGTGTCGGAATGCTGGTCCCACAATTCCCAGTGTTCCTCGTATCTGAGCAGTGCTAAAAGGCTTGCCAGATTCTTGCTGACTCTTCTTTCTTTTGGATCCCTTCAAATTGGGCCCCTCTGAACACATCTTTTACAGATCTATAAGTCATGTGTTGATTAACTTTCAAGGCTTTGGTTAAGATTACTTATTTTTACAGAAACATGATTTTATTTCCATTTCTCCAGTTTAATTTTCAAAATTCAGCTTTATTCCTTTTTGTTTTTTGAAAACACCTTATTACAGGAAGTGATATGTGGACTACACTAATGTATCTGATTGCTAAAACACCAACATATAATAATTGTATTTGAAAACTTCTTTATTATATGTGGCTTAAGTGTCTGTTTGTCGCCGATAACTTATTGGTTGCTTGCGTAACTGTACTAGCCAATGGGGTGAAGTTGCTACGACATTCAAATAGTCCCGCCTTCTGGCATGCCACCTCACAAATTGAGGTTAAAGATTGGAGCAATTATTATGCTGTTAAGAAATCTTAACACCAGAAGGGGTCTTTGCAATGGTACAAGACTAGAGGTTCTCCAATTGAAAAATAATGTCATAATAGCTAAGTCTTTGACTGGCTCCTCTAAAGGTGAAATACATGTCATTCCAAGAATTGATTTGGCTCCATCTCAAACAGGGTTGCTGTTTCAATTGAGATGTAGACAATTTCCTGTAAAACTTGCCTTTGCTATGACCATCAATAAGTCTCAGGGCCAGACGCTTAAGCGTGTTGGCATTTTTTTACCTGAGCCTGCATTTGGACACGGTCAACTTTATGTTGCCTGTTCAAGAGTTCGTGAAAGAATGGACGTAAAATTAAAATTAATTGATGGTAGGCCCTGGCCGGTTGGCTCAGTGGTAGAGCGTGCGGCGGACCCGGGTTCGATTCCCGGCCAGGACACACAGGAGAAGCGCCCATTTGCTTCTCCACCCCTCCGCCGTGCTTTCCTCTCTGTCTCTCTCTTCCCCTCCCGCAGCCAAGGCTCCATTGGAGCAAAGATGGCCCGGGCGCTGGGGATGGCTCTGTGGCCTCTGCCCCAGGCGCTAGAGTGGCTCTGGTCGCAACATGGCGACGCCCAGGATGGGCAGAGCATCGCCCCCTGGTGGGCAGAGCGTTGCCCCTGGTGGGCGTGCCGGGTGGATCCCAGTCGGGCGCATGCGGGAGTCTGTCTGACTGTCTCTCCCCGTTTCCAGCTTCACAAAAAAAAAAAAAAAAAAAAAAAAAATTGGTCCTCTGCAAGGCGAGCTTAAAAATGATGGAAAGATCTACACAAGAAATGTGTACAAAGAGATCTTTGACATGTGAATTAACATTTTATTATTTAAATCACCTTTATTTATTGAGCTAGCGGTGGCTCTTAAGAAATGTACCGCCAGTGGTTTCCTTCATTGCATTCTACTTTAAGCAATTAAGCAAGTAGAAGGGGGAAACCTCGTGGGACAGTAAGCAAAGGGGCGTCCTCGCCGCCTGCCCTGGGTAATTCAGTTTGAATTAGCAGACACCTTTGCACAAATCATTTTAATTACAATTTATAATATCTAGAACAGCGGTCATTTCGTATGACCGCCAGGCTTTCTAGTTTCAATATAAAGCTTATACTTTTTGAGCACTTTTTTTTTTTTTTTTTTGTATTTTTCTGAAGCTGGAAACGGGGAGAGACAGTCAGACAGACTCCCGCATGCGCCCAACTGGGATCCACCGGGCATGCCCACCAGGGGGCGATGCTCTGCCCACCAGGGGGCGGTGCTCCGCCCCTCGGGGGGGGGGTCGCTCTGCTGCGACCAGAGCCACTCTAGCACCTGGGGCAGAGGCCAAGGAGCCAGCCCCAGTGCCCGGGCCATCTTTGCTCCAATGGAGCCTCGCTGTGGGAGGGGAAGAGAGAGACAGAGAGGAAGGAGAGGGGGAGGGGTGGAGAAGCAGATGGGCGCTTCTCCTGTATGCCCTGGCCGGGAATCAAACCCGGGACTTCTGCACGCCAGGCCAACGCTCTACCACTGAGCCAACCGGCCAGGGCCTTTGAGCACTTTTTTTATGCTAAGTGCTTTTATGCTATACTTTTGTGCTCATTTAACCATCCCAACAATCATATGAGGTAGTTACAATCATTATTCCCATTCTGTAGATATGGAAACAGAGGCTTAAAGAGTTTATATGATTGACCCAAGATGTTAGGGCTGTTGGGAGAAATTTTAACCCAGGATATCTAAATCCAATGCCCTGACAATTATTCTGCTAGTTATAAAAGAACTATATACCCACTTTAACAAGTAAGAAAAATACAGAAAAGTATAAAGAAGAAAAAAATTACCCTTTACTCATCATCCAGAGATGATCAATAAACATTACTGTGTCTTCTTACTGCTGTTTTCAGTACATTTTAAAATAAATATGGCATTTTGTGTACAATTTTGCACCCCATTTTTAAACTTATAATGGAAGCCTTTCACCATGTTATTAAAAACTCCTTATAAACATCATCTTAATTGGCTTAACTCTTTCCTCCTATGTAGACGTTAGGTCATTTTCAATATTTCTCTACTATAAATAATTCTGTGATTATCATCTTCATGTTTTCCCAATATATTTCCATTTTAAACTTATTTCTTTAGGATAACATGGCACTTATTGCCAGTTGCCCTTGATGTCTACTTTTTCTTTCCTTGTAATTATAATAGAACTTGTGCTTTTTACCTGAACACAGGCTACCCAGAATAAATACATACCATGCTCCCAAGCCTCCCTTGATCTAGGTGTAGTGATGTGACCACATAAGTTCTAGCTAATAGGATGTGAACGGAAGTGACAGGTGCCACCTCCAAGTTCTGCCCTGTAAAGGAAGAGGCATGCCCTCCCTTTTCCCTTGATGCTGGCAGCAATTCAGATGTGATAGTGAGCCATACTGGACTAGGGTCATGAGAGAAAACACCCTAAGGACAGCAAAGCACAAAGCAGGAGTCTGGGTGCCTAACAACTTCCCAGAGCACAGCTAACATACTAGCTTGGATTCTATGTGGGAGAGAAATATATTTCTATTTGTTTAAGCCAATGTTATTTTGGGTTTCCTTGTATAATTAATGAAATCAGATGCCCAATTGATACTGATAGGTTTTACAAATTAGATTTACAGGGACAAATGGTATGACTAGTTTCAAACCTCACAATGCCTCCAGTATGAACACATTACTAAAGTACTCATTTACCTACTCACCAGCCAAGTAAAAGCATGTTTCACTAAACCTTTTATATCGCTCAATATTAATAATTTAAAATATTGACTAATGGCCTGACCTTCGGGGACACAGTAGATAAAGCGCCGACCTGGAATGCTGAGGTCGCTAGACTGAGGCCCAGGCTTGCCTGGTCAAGGCACATACGAGAAGTAACTATATACAATGAGTTGACGCTCCTGCTCCTCTCCCTTCTTTTCTCTCTCTCTCTATGCTCTCTCTAAAGTTAATAAAATCTTTAAAAATAAATAAAATATTGACTAATAAAGTGGATTCCCTTTGAGTAGGTTTCCTCTGGCTCTGAAAGCATCACACACAGCAGGAGACAGCAGGCTTTCACTCACCCCCTGGAACCCTTCTCCCCACTCTGGCTGGCTCAGTGCCTCATTGCTTTAGGCACTGCCCTTCTGGATGCTGCAGGGGAGAAAGGGGCAAGGCCATCACTTCACCCCTGGCCATGCTGTCTCTATAACTCCTAGGCCAGTTGTCTCAGATAATTAAACTGATTTCAACTCTCTCAATCTGATGGTCCCTTTGGGAAGAAATTATCTAAGCATATATTCTACTAACATACTATCCAACCCAATGTTTCTTCTCCAGCTTCACTGTCTAACCTGCATTCTCTATAGGTTTCACTGTTCTCCAGAACTTCCTGGTGGCAGCTTCTGTTCTATTCTATAATCAGTATCAGTTGGTCCAGAATCTTCCTTTGGAAGCAACTCAGACCATAATAACTAAAAAAAGAATCCTGCTAGAGTTGACATGGAGCAAAGCCACTTTCTGGTAATGGGATTAATGTATTGGAGGTACCATTTTAGAGCCCTGGGCCTGTTTCTGATGAAGGAACTCCTGCCTGGCTAGAGGTGATCCTAGTGTCAAAATAATGAGAGCCTCTTGTTTTTGGTGAATGTAAAAACTGCAGGCATGCACTGCAGCCATCATTCCCTCAATGAGAGACTGGATACTAGTAAATGTAGTTTTTAAATTTATTTTGTTTTTGAGTGAGTGAGAGAGAGACAGGAAGGGAGAGAGATGAGAAGCATCAACTCGTAGCTGCATCACTTTAGGTGTTCATTGATTGCTTCTCATATGTGCCTTGACCAGGGAGCTCAAGCTGAATCAGTGACCCCTTGCTCAAGCTAGAGACCTTGGACTCAAGCCAGTGACCTTGGAATCATGTTATGATCCCATGCTCAAGCTAGCAAGCCCTCACTCAAGCCAGGGACCTTGGAGTTTCAAACCTGGGACCTCAGTGTCTCAGGTCAACGCTCTATCCACTGTACCACCACCAGTCAGACTGAACCTAGTTTCTTAACTGCTCACTCAGGCATTCTGGATAGCTGTGAGAAAAGCCTCTTGCTGAAGTTGAGAAAAAAAAGATAACCGTTCTTAAACTTCTTCCATGCACTGTGAGAAGGTTCTGCCAATTTTCCATCAGTAACATATTCTAAAGGCTGTAAAATAGCTTACCTATTTTTAAATAATGTACCCTAAAAAGTATACCATCCTGGAGTGTTTAAAACACCAAACTTAGTAAACAATTAATGCTGAAAATCATGTTTAAAATTACCAAGGAAAATACATATACTGAGGAGTAAACAATGATAATATCTGAGTGATAAAATTTTGGTGCTTTAATTTTCTAATTTTTTCTTAGCTGCATTTACTAACTTTCTAAAATGAACATAAACTACTTTTTAAATTATAAAAGGTTATCTTTAATTAAAAAAAGATGATGTGGTCTTCAGAGAGAAAGCAGATGTTTGGTTATGGGAAGAATCTTAATATATACAATTATTATGGTAAAGGCTGAAATAAAGAAACTTGTCAAGGCCCTGGCCGGTTGGCTCAGCGGTGGAGCGTCGGCCTGGCATGCGGGGGACCCCGGTTCGATTCCCGGCCAGGGCATGTGGGAGAAGCGCCCATTTGCTTCTCCGCCCCCACCCCTCTCCTTCCTCTCTGTCTCTCTCTTCCCCTCCCGCAGCCGGGGCTCCATTGGAGCGAGGATGGCCCGGGCGCTGGGGATGGCTCCTTGGCCTCTGCCCCGAGCGCTGGAGTGGCTCTGGTCGCCGCGGAGCGACGCCCCAGAGGGGCAGAGCATTGCCCCCTGGTGGGCAGAGCATCGCCCCTGGTGGGCGTGCCGGGTGAATCCCAGTCGGGCACATGCGGAAGTCTGTCTGACTGTCTCTCCCCGTTTCCAGCTTCAGAAAAATACAAAAATGAAAATTTAAAAAAAAGAAAAAAAGAAACTGTACCTTCACCAAACACGTTCAATAAATTTCTACATGCTTCTGTAGCATTTCTTTCAAAAAAAAAAAAGAAAGAAACTTGTCAAAAGGTTGTGGCAGAAGACTTCTTAAAGCTTTTATGATTAAAATATTTCACTTGAACATTTATGGATATATAGTCAAGCATCTCTGATTTAAAAAAGAAATCACATTAGGCATATAACTCTTATTCTTTCAATCTTGGTCTTAGACTTCATGTGTCATCTCTTTACTTTCAGCAAGATCAAGCTTTGCAGCTTCTTTCTTGCTTTTCCTGCTTGGTTTTCGTAGTTAGAAGGCCTAGGGAAGACACTGTTTCATATTTTTAGAGATATGGGTTATCCATTGAGTTAACACCACAAGCTTCATTTTCAGCATTGGAAACTGTGTTTATCTGTTTGTAATAATGAGAATACAGTTTAAAAGAAGGGGCCATGAGAGCCTCTTGCTCTTGGTGAAAGGGCCAAACATCAGAATCAAGAGAATCTAAGTTCAAAACAAGACACAAGACATGCCTGAAATAAGAATACCATTAAACCAAAAAAAAAAAAAAAAAAAAAAAGAATACCATTAAATATAAGAACAAAGGAGGAGGCTAAAGAGGACTATTTGAGCAGCACTCTGACTATGATGAACATGCTTTTGGTTTAGACCAATATATACCAGGCTATTAGTTCTTCTTAACCATTTATTTTATTTTTTTACAGAGACAGAGAGAGAGTCAGAGAGAGGGTTAGACAGGGACAGACAGACAGGAACGGAGAGATGAGAAGCATCAATCATTAGTTTTTCATTGCGCATTGGGACACCTTAGTTGTTCATTGATTGCTTTCTCATATATGCATTGACCGCAGGCCTTCAACAGACCAAGTAACCCCTTGCTCAAGCCAGCGACCTTGGGTCCAAGCTGGTGAGCTTTTGCTCAAACCAAATGAGCCTGCGCTCAAGCTGGCAACCTCGGGGTCTCAAACCTGGGTCCTCGGCATCCCAGTCTGACGCTGTATCCACTGCGCCACCGCCCGGTCAGGCTCATCTAATCATTTATGTTTTAGATTGGTTTAGCCCGTAGGAAAGTTTGTTTTTATCATTCTTACACCTGTCCTTTCAACATCTCTTTCCTTCCTCCTGGAATAATCAGATACATTTTTAAAAAAATTATTACTGATTTTAGGGGGGAGGAGATGGGGAGGGAGGGAAGAAGAGAGAGAGAGAGAGAGAAGAGAAACATCAATTTTTTGTTTCCTTTATTTATGCATACACTTGTTAATTCTTGTATATGCCCTGACTGGGAATTGAACCTGCAACCTTGGAGCATCAGGACACTTAGCTAACTGGCCAGGGCCCAGATACATTTTTTGTGAACCATTCCCACAAGGTCTAGCTCTTAAGCAAGCTGTCAACAGATGCCACTTGTTGCATACTGTTAGTTACCTACTTTATTTCCTTCTTTTTCTTTTCCAAGAGAGACCTAATTTTGTACAAATATATTGTCAGGGGATGCTGGGTCCTTCTCAGTGCCAGGTAATCCTTTTTTAAAAATATTTTTATTCTTGAGAATGACTGGTTTAGGATAGGTACATGACACAATGCATTGGCGCCTTCACCAACATGCTAAGAATGGAAGAGAAGAAATATGCAAAGATTGGGACTTTGATGGTATAACTAAACCACTGAATTAATTAACCTGCAACTGGGAACTTTGAACATGATTTTGTTGGGTTTTCTGTTACTTGCAGCTGAAAATATCCTGATATTCCATCAAATCCAAATACTTATTCTGTGAATTTGGGCAATATTGTTTCAATAACCATGTGACCTTTGAGTATCCTCTTAATTATCTCTCTGGCATTAGCACACAAACATATGTTGCTACTCAAAATTTTCTTTTTTTTTTTTTTTTTTTGTATTTTTCTGAAGCTGGAAACGGGGAGAGACAGTCAGACAGACTCCCGCATGAGCCCGACCGGGATCCACCCGGCACGCCCACCAGGGGCAACGCTCTGCCCACCAGGGGGCGATGCTTTGCCCCTCTGGGGCGTCGCTCAGCCGCGACCAGAGCCACTCTAGCGCCTGGGGCAGAGGCCAAGGAGCCATCCCCAGCGCCCGGGCCATCTTTGCTCCAATGGAGCCTTGGCTGCGGGAGGGGAAGAGAGAGACAGAGAGGAAGGAGGGGGGGATGGAGAAGCAAATGGGCGCTTCTATGTGCCCTGGCCGGGGATCGAACCCGGGTCCCCCGCACTCCAGGCCGACACTCTACCGCTGAGCCAACCGGCCAGGGCTTACTCAGAATTTTCTATTAGGGTATCTGTTGTAGAAATATGGTATGAAAAAATATGCAGAGTTAAGTAAACTACCAGAGACAGAGAGGCTAACCTAGGGTGAAAGCCCTGAATGGACGAGAGTTCAGGGGCCTGACCGTTACTGGAATCAGCAAAACAGCAGGATAAGATTCAGCAATACAGAAATGTTTAGGCTCTCAGAACAGAGATTAAAAGTCAGTATGTTCCTTGCCCTTTACTTCACCCCCGAAGACTTCTTTTATCTGTTTCCTTGAGTTATTTTTACTGGCTAATAAATATCTGAGTAAGGGCTGGGGCTGGGGATTCAGTCCTTCAATCTGCTGACCACGGCCTTTGCCTCCCCGCGGCCCCCTGGAGCATGTCATCTAGCTTCCAGGTAGTTAGCTGTCGCTCTAACATGTTGTCCTTGTTTTTTCAAACAACAACAGGAACAAAAAAAAAACCTTTGTAAACTGACTTCTTTGAAAATACACTCTGAAGAGAGGAATTCTGAGTTCTTTGCAGCTGAAGTAAGTAGAGTTGTACACTGGCCAAGAAGATTCAAACAAATAGTGGGAGAGCTTGGGGACGGAGCTCAATTTTTAAATTCCAAATGCCTACACCACAGCACCCTGTCATTAAAGTGGAAAGTACGTGGCAGTGCGGCAGGTCCAATGTGAGGTATCATTAGGCACACAAAATTCAGAGAAGAGTATGGACAGCTCTACTCCCTGCCTTAGGTTCTGAGCCTGATCTCAGCTGGGCTGCAGCCTGGGGGACACAATCGCCCTAGACCAGCGATTTTCAACTGGTGGTCCACAAGGAGTACACTGGTGTGCCACAAGGATTTTTAAAACACGCAATACCTATTTAGACAGGGGCACTGCCCTCTTTTCCTTTAGAATGTCAAATTAAAAAATGAGAACAAGCCTGACCTGTGGTGGCGCAGTGGGAAAAAGTGTCGACCTGGAAGTGCTGAGGTCGCCGGTTCGAAACCCTGGGCTTGCCTGGTCAAGACACATATGGGAGCTGATGCTTCCAGCTCCTTCCCCCCTTCTCTCTCTCTGTCTCTCCCTCTCCTCTCTAAAATAATGAAAAAAAAAAAAAAATGAGAACAGCCAACATAATAGCCCTCAGGTTTGAATGATAAAAAGTCATATCTATTTTTTCCTGTCAGATCGGCAAAAAAATTATTTTTTGGTGTGCAGCAGATTTTCAGTAGTTTATGTGTGCCATAAGATGAAAAAGGTTGAAAATTCACTGCCCTAGGTTACAGTGACTCTGAGACTAGCAACCCAGTCTAAGCTGATCTGAACTTTTTCCACTTGGAAGACTCCTTTCCACTTACCCCCAGTTAGCCCAAAACACAGCAGAATGCTCAGGCCTAAACTAGTACCGGTACTCCTCAACACTCTTTCACATGGTCCAAGCGGGACCTACGTTTTCGGCCCACATGATATTGCTGACCGTACTCACTTTCGATACCGATAATCTTTCGGGTCCCAGAGTCTTCCAGTCCTCTTGCTTTCTCCTTCCCCTGGAACATTACGTCCCTTTGTAGTCACCCTAATAATACACCTCAAGGTGTGATCCGGAAAGGAGCTCACGAGGGAGACCCAGGCAGCGGAACCGGAAATGCCGACTTTGGAAACCGGAAATAAACTACATCTCCCAGCATGCCCGGTGAGCCTTCGGTCTGGCGTTAAGGATCAACACAGGATAACTGGCCCTCACGATTCCGCTGGCCAATCACAGGGCAGAGTTGAGTAAATACACGGGGGTTGACACTTTCATGGCTTTTCCTGCAGCTCCTCTGTTGGGGAGAATGGGGGCGTGGGACTTGTGCTGTTAGGTTTTGATTGGAGGTCGCTGTCTGCCGCTTCTGCTTGGGTTGCGGGAGGTTTTCGAAAATCGTCAGTTCTGGAGTGGTAAGTAGGACACGGCCGGCCCGGGGTTAAGTCCTTCCGAGGCTGGCCTTGGGCTCAGGTCTTAAAGGGAAATGTGGGAGACTGGGGGAGCATGCGGAGCTTTGCAGCGGAATGGACCTTTAAGGACTATTATCATTTTCCGAGTTCTGATCCATATTTCCTGTCGTGTCTTCAAGAAGGCAGTCCCGCACGCGAGTTGGCGTCCACGCTCTCGACAACTGCGGCCCAGGTGAGACCAGGTCCCTTCTCCTGATCCAAGTTCCAGTAGCTGCTTTCTGTGCTCTGCCTGCCCTCTTTTAGAAGAAGGTAGGCACTACATAATGGGATGGCCCCTGATCTCAAAATAGCCCCCTTTTTATTTATTTTATTTTATTTTATTTTTTGCATTTTTCCGAAGCTGGAAACGGGGAGGCAGTCAGACAGACTCCCGCATGTGCCCGACCGGGATCCACCGGCATGCCCACCAGGGGGCGATGCTCTGCCTCTCTGGGGCATCGCTCTGTTGCATCCAGAGCCATTCTAGCGCCTGAGGCAGAGGCCACAGAGCCATCCTTAGTGCCCGGGCCAACTTTGCTCCAATGGAGCCTTGGCTGCGGGAGGGGAAGAGAGAGACAGAGAGGAAGGAGAGGGGGAGGGGTGGAGAAGCAGATGGGCGCTTCTCCTGTGTGCCCTGGCCGGGAATCGAACCCAGACTCCTGCACGCCAGGCCGATACTCTACCACTGAGCCAACTGGCCAGGGCCTTTTTATTTTTTATTAAGTGATACGAGGAGGCAAGGAGGCATCCAAATAGCCCTTTAACCAAGTTGTATTCCCTCCTAGTCCAGGCACATAGAAGAAATGGCTTACCAAATTCTGGTTTGTTTTTTATTTTAATTCAGTGAGAGGAGAGGAGGCAGAGACAACCTCCTCCCCCGCATGTGCCCTGACCGGACCATAAGCCCACTAGGGGGCGATGCTCAGCACATCTGGGGAAATAGTTCATTGGTCAGCAACTGAGCTCTAATTAGCACCTGAGGCAGAGGTCATGGAGCCATCCTCAACGCCGGGGCCAACTTTGCTCCAATGGAGCTTTGGCTGTGGGAGGGGAAGAGAGAGACAGAGAAGAAGGAGAGGGAGAAGGGTGGAGAAGCAGATAGGCGCTTCTCCTGTGTGCCTGGCTGGGAATCGAACCCGGGACTTCCAAACACTGGGCCGACGCTCTACCACTGAGCCAACCAGCCACGACCAGCCCTCACATCTTGTCCTCCCCAAGAAGAACCAGGAGGACGACTGTGAACACTGCAGAAATTGTGGGGAAATTTTGCTTTTGTTCTTACAATTCAAACTCTTAAAATGTTCTGATGTGCAATGAGCTTTCTTCATATCTTGGAGCTTATTTCTCTTCAGAGCATGTATAAAAAAGAAAAGTCCCATAAATGCCAAACATGTGCAAAACATTTTATTTTGGACTCAGAGCTTGCATATCACTAGAGGAGCCACATAGGAAAGGAATGTTTTAAATGTACCACATGTGGGGAAACTTTCAGGTTGAATATGCATCTTGTTATGCATCATCAAACCCATAAGAAAAATGTCATGTTAAATATAGCAAATTTTCATTAATGCTTGTGCTTTTCAGTATCTATACTAAAACTTGGGGAACAATTACCCTTTATGTGCCAGACATTGTGGCTAAGCACTTTATACACATTCCCATGCAATGTCATTTAATTTTCACTACAACCTTGACTGAGGCACTATGATTTTTATAATAAAGGAAGCATAAACAATGTCACAGTTAGTGAATGAAGTCAGGATTCTAACTCAATATCTCAATTATTGTTTAAATTCCATTTGTATGAGCTGGAGAACAACAGACTTTTTAATTCAGTTTTCATTAAAATGAAGGTTATTGCTAGGGTTCTTTTAATTTTGTTTATATGGTTTCTAAGGAAGTTTTAGAAGGAGGAAGATTTATTTTTTGCTAGTTCTGCAGATATAGCATCTAACAAAGCAAATACTTTTATATCTGTGTTATACTTTTTTTTGCTATAATTATCTGAATGTACTATTTACATGAGATTATTATTGTTTTATACATGAATTTCTGGAAAGTTTTAGAAGGTTTTTTCCCCCCTGTGTGAAAAGTTTCCAAGTGGGTGGGGACTAGTTAGTGTCATGATGACTATTAATATCTTTGGAGTTCCCATTCTCAGATCTGATGCTATTGGCCTTTGTGATTCAAGTGTTTACAAGGAATTTTGGACATCTGAAAATAGCCCTTTCTGGTACCTGGACTTGATCAAGGGAAAGATAATTGCTTCTCTTTAATATGAGTTACCTCCAGTCTCTAGGAAGCACATTGTTACCAGTCTTGCTTTGAAAAATAGTAACTACTTCTTGATGAGCGTGCTAGATACTTTATGTGTGTTACGTAATTCCATCTTCAGAATAAATCTATGATAAATAAAGGACTATCCTCATTTCATAAATAGGAAGCTGAAGCCCTATTTCTAAATAAAGGGGAAAGTCAGTACCTTGCCCAAAGCACAAAAATAGCAATTTGCTGAAATGCATTTAGCCTTGAGTCCCTGCCACCAAAGGCTGTGCATTCTGCAACACAGCACTATGTATTGGCATTTGTATCACATGTTGTTAGCACCTCAAGCCTCTGGGGAGGTTAGACAGATGGGTAAGGATGGTATCCATGGAGGCTATGCTGTACATGCCTATCCTGGAGTCCCTTCACTCTCCTTTAGTGCTTTATCCCATACCTGATTTACATGTATGGTTATAAAGCAACAGGAAGACTCAAGAACAGGGGCCCCCAAACTATGGCCCATGGGCCACATGCGGCCCCCGCTGCACTTCCGGAAGGGGCACCTCTTTCATTGGTGGTCAGTGAAAAGAGCACAGGATGCAGATGCAAAGCATGGCGTTGCCCATGTACTGTACTACTTCCTGTGACACAGGACGTGCATGCGTCAGGGCTCCGGAAGCGCGTCATATCACTTGTTACGGCTAGTAGTGACAAATATGGAACCAGACATTGACCATCTCATTAGCCAAAAGCAGGCCCATAGCTCCCATTGAAATACTGGTCAGTTTTTTAATTTAAATTTACTTGTTCTTTATTTTAAATATTGTATTTGTTCCCGTATTTTTTTTTTTTTACTTTAAAATAAGATACGTGCAGTGTGCATAGGGATTTGTTCATAGTTTTTTTTTATAGTCCGGCCCTCCAACAGTCTGAGGGACAGTGAACTGGCCCCCTGTGTAAAAAGTTTGGGGACCCCTGCTCTAGGGCTTTAAGTTCAAACTCCCATCCCTGTGATCGCCCAGTAGGGGGCTTGCAGAGTGGATCCGTTGGGGTGCCTACCGGAGTCTATCTCTCTGCTTTCCTTCCTCTCACTTAATAAAATTATAATAATAATTGAGGTAAAGTCGTTTGCTCCAGGGAACGCAGAAGAAACTTCCAGTGATGCTCTGGGAGACAGCACTAGACTTCCAGTTCCCCTCTCTTGCCCTACCGCAGTGTTACAGAACCAGGTACCTGCTGCAGCCATGCAGGATTGCCCTTGGGCGCTCCCTGGAGTGGGAGGTGGGGCTGCACTGGCTGGGGCTCCCAGAAATCTTTGTGCGGCCTTGGTGAATCCCTACGACTTGTTCTCAGCTACCATCCACGGAGGCTGGCGGAAATGCTAATGAGCCCAGACATGCTGGAGTTGCCAGCAAGGCTGGGAACCGAAATTCTGGTGCCCTTTTTGGGTGGTGCGGCTGAACACTCCTGGAACACCTGGGGTTCAGTGGAAGTTGGGGTCCCGGTGGGAGAGCTCAGACGGGGTCCCACCTCCAGCACCCGCCCAAGGCGGACTCTGCAGAATCATGGGAACTGGGGCGAGAGTGATTGCCTAGGCTCCTCGGACCTCTGCTCCCACACCAGCGGGAGGGTAACACCAGTCTGTCTGGGGCCAGCCTGAATTTGTCCCGGGACTCTAAGCACTGACCCCGCTGGTGACAGGAGAAGGAGCACTGAGCTACCGCGCTGGCCCTACCGCATTTTTGGAAGTGAGAAGCCCTGACTGGGTGTCCCGGGTGAGTCAAAAGGCTAGTTGCTTTGTGCTTCTCACTTGCCCAGGGCAGAGAATCCTTCTAGAACCAGGGCCAGTCTCTTCAGTCTCCTCGACAGCTTTCTCTGCACCCTACAGCCGAATTCTAACATGCTTCTACTTGCTTAGAATGTATTCTCGGTTCACCTAAGTACTCATCACCTCTGCCTCCAAGCGAGCTTAGCCACTCTCGTGATTGCAAAGACCTCACTATAGCCCGTATTTCTCCTTTCCCCTGCACTCTAGATCCTGGGGTTCAGGTGCCTATGAGGGCTGTTCCCACTGGTGTCTCTGAGGGGTAAAAACATGCCCCAAAATGAATTCATGCTTTTGATCCTTGATCTGTTTACCTCCAATGTAGTGCTACGTCCACACAATTGCTCATGCTACAACACACCATCTACCTCCAATCCTCATTTATTTAATGAAGTCTCATGGATTCATTCTACCGCAAATATACTATATCTGTCAAACCTGACTGCGTATGCCTCTGCATCCAATGTCTCTACCCTTTTCCGTTGTACTTGCCCTGGGATGGCTGAAATAGTCCTTTGTCCTCTCTCCCATCACTCTTGTTTTCTGCCAGTACAGCCTGCACATGCCCATCCTCTGATTCACCATAGCATTCTCCAGCACCTAAAGGTGCCTGACGTAGAAGTAGGCATTCAATAACTATTTGTCACAAGGGTGAACGAGTTTGATGAATGAAATTCCAGGACAACATTTTAGCTTCAGGCTAACTGTTCCAAACAAGCACCTGTGCAATGCCTCCTTACTCAAGCTGGATGCAGATCTGGCTAGAACTACATTTCTTAGAGGGCTCTACAATAGCCTGGTCCCCTTCACCCTAACTATGTAAAGCAATAAGAAACAGGGCTTCTGCCCTAGCTGGATAAATCAGTTGGTAAGACCATCGTCCTCATATGGCAAGGTTGCCAGTTCAATCCCTGTCAACAAGAATCACCCATGAGTCCTGGCTGGTTGGCTGAGCAGAGCATCAGCCGGTGTGTGGAAGTCCCAGGTACGATTCTGGGTCAGAGCACACAGGAAAAATGACCATCTGCTTCTCCACCCCTTCCCCTTCTCTCTCTCACTCTCTCTTCCTCTCCCACAGCCATGGCTGAAATGATTCGAGCAATTGACCCTGGGCACTGAGGACAGCTCCATGGCCTGGCTCAAGTGCTGAAATGTCTCTGTTCTGCTGGGAACAATGGAGCAGCAGCCCCAGATGGGCAGAGTATCGCCCCCTAGTGGGTCTGCTGGGTGTATTGGGGTTGGGGCGCATGCGGGAGTCTGTCTCTCTGCCTCCCTGCCTCTCACTTAATAAAAGTTAAAAAGAAAGGAAAAGAAAAGAACCTGACCAGGCAGTGGCACAGTGGATAGAGTATCGGATGGGGACGCAGAGGACCCAGGTTCAAAACCCTGAGGTCACCAGCTTGAGCACTGGCTCATCCTGCTTAAGCATGGGATCATAGATGTGACCCCATGGTTGTTGGCTTGAGCCCAAAGGTCGCTGGCTTGAAGCCCAAGGTCGCTGGCTTGAGCAAGGGGTCACTTGCTCTGCTGTAGCCCCTGGTCAAGACATATATGAGAAAGCAATGAACAATGAAGGTGCTGCAAAGAATTGATGCTTCTCATCTTTCTCCTTTCCTGTCTATCTGTCCCTATCTGTCCCTCTCTGTCTCTGTCTCTGTGTGTGTGTGTGTCTCTCTTTCTCTCTCTCTCTCTCTCTCTCTCTCTCTCTCTCACACACACACACACACACACACACACACACACACACACACATCTTCCTCAGGTTGAGTGCCAGACAGCCCAATCAGAGGGAACACAGTGTATAGGCACCAGTGCCTATGCCCCATCTGCCAATCAAGTCCCAAGGGAGTCGACAGTGTGCTTGGCTCCCTATGGCCAGTTTGGCGGCCAGCTGCCCACACACCACCCCCGGGTGAAGAACACACGCTGCGGTGGGACAAGGACAGGAAGGCAGGGACAGGGTTTTTGACGTGGCATGCATTGTGGGGATAACTGCAGCCAAATGCTGTAGATTGGGGTCAGCCCGGAGACAACAGACACTCAGGAGACCGCTGTAATAGAGCAAGGGAGAGAGGAGAGTCTATAGCAGGGTCCTGGGAATGAGGGAAAAGGGTTGACTTAGAGAATGGATTTAAGAAGCAAAAGTAATGATTTGGTGGAGTGGAAAGCAGAGTCAGCTATGACTTGGAAGTTTCTGGTTTGGGTGACAATGGTTGGTAGCTTTGTGGGAAGAAGATCTCTTGCCTCCTCATGAGTTTCCAGTTTTTCTAAACTTTCTAGGGAGATGCTTTAATCACAAGTCAGTGTGACACTGCAGCTGTGGTTGTGTTATAGAGAAGAGGCACATTGTTCTGAGAGGAAATTTCACTTGGTCAGGAATGTCAGAGAACGCATTTTCTTTTTAGGAGAACTGGGAACTACACGATGACTTGGAGTTTATTGATTGGAAACTTCTGGAAAGGGCACAGGGAAGTGGCCTGATCTTTCTAATGGAGAACTTGTAAGGGGGTGGGGGGAAGAAGAGAGACTTAAACAAAATATAGGGTGACAGAAGATGATTTGACTTTGGGTGATGGGTATGCAGCATAATCAATTGGACCAATGATGTGGAGATGTTTTCTCTAAATCTATGTACTCTGGTTGACCAATGTCACCCTGTTAAATTTAATTGTCTAAATAAATTTTTAAGAAAATTTTTAAAAAAAGAGTCTCAGCTAATGTATAGTAAGCTCTTCCTGTTCAATCTGTACTATCTCTGTTTTTAGGGAAAAACAGCCAGAAAATGGAGAACTCAGGTGTCCAACCACATCCTACAGACAGAATGTGTGGGAGTCTATCTCTCCTCCTCTCACTTCAAAAAAAAAAAAAAGTGAGAGAGAGAGAGAGAGATGTATTGCCATTGTACAAGAAAGTATATTATAGCAGAATGCGAGAAAATATTAGCAAGTCATATATCTGATAAGGACTTTATTCTAGAACGTATAAAGGACTCTTACAATTCAACAAAAAGACAATAAAAGGGTATAAATATTTTATATCCATTTCTCCAGAGATGATACACAAATGGCCAGTAAGCACATGAAAAGATACCCCAAATCATCAGCCATTAGGGAAATGTAATTCAAAACCACAATGAGATACCACTTCTTATCCACTAGCCTGGCTATAATAAAAAAGACAGATAATAAATGTTGACAGGAATATGGAGAAATGAGAATCCTCACACTCTGCTAGAGGGGATGTAAAACAGAGCAGACCCTGTGGAAAACAGTCTGTCAGTTCTTCAAATGGTTAAACACTGAGTTACCATATGACCTTCCTAAATATGTATATCCAATAAAATGGAAACATGTTCACACAGAAACCTGCACACAAATGTTCGTAGCAGCATTACTCATAATGACAAAAAAGTGGAAACCCAAATGTACATCAACTGATGAATGGATAAACAAACATGATCTATCCACAAGACATTAGGCATAAAAAGCCTCTAGTACTGATAATCTCTACAACATGATGGACCTCAAATACTGTGCTAAGTAAAAGGGGTGAGGGCTCACGGGGCACAGGGTCGAGAAGTGACTGCTAATGATGATTGGGTTTCATTTTAGGCTACTGAAAATGTTCTAAAATTAGATGGTGGTAATAAATGCAGAACTCTGTCAATAATTATTAAACTGTATTGAATTTTATGTTATGTAAAATACATCTCAATAAAGCTTTAAGAAACAGAATTTTTGTTTTAGAAATATCTGGGGAAAATTTCAACACTTCCATTAAGTCGGCCTCCACCCCAAACTGTCTATTGGATAGAATTAGTGAGTTAGTGTTAATTTTGTTGGGAGTGATAATGGTATCATGGGGCAGGTTTTACAAATCCTTATCTGCTATAGATGGAAACACGCTTTACGGAGAAATCTGTGAGGTCCAGCCCCTAGCTGTGCACAGATGCTCCCCCTCTCCATGTCCCCTGAGGGTAACCAGAGGACCAAATTACCTGAGTAGAAATCATCCCACTCTGACATGGGTAAGTCCAGGGCAAACCCAGGAAAGATGGTGAATCTTACAGGCTGCCCCATGGGAGAGGGCTGCACATGAGAGGGGAAAGAACATTTTCTTACATGGGGTAGCTGATTGCAAGCCAGCAAGTCAGTGCTTTGTGTTAAGACCCTCTAGTGGAACCACATGTGGGGGAGGGCACAGGGAGCACCTACATCTGACGAACAGCATACAAGCCTGCAAATGTGGCTGGACGCCCAGGAGCTTCTTCCAAACCTTCAGACCCTCACGGGCACTCACCACCTTGTCTGCTAAAGGCAAACTAGGCTGGAGGAGGTGAGGCAGCATCCCCTCTTGGGAATGAGTGATAGAGTGGTCATTTTGTCACCTTTATTCAAGGTTCACATACGAACAGGTACCCAGACATTAAGATTCAACAATTATTGATTTTGTAATGAGAAAACAAAACACATGTACAGGTTCTTCAAAATATACCAAAGAAACAAAGCTTTAAAATTTTTTTTTATTGATTTTAGAGAGGGGGAAGAGAGAGGGAGAGAAACATCAATTAAATTTGTTCCACTTAGTTGTACATTGATTGGTTGCTTCTTGTATGTGCTTTGACCAGGAATCGAACTTGCAACCTTGGTGTATTGGGATGATGCTCTAACTGAGCTACCTGGCTAGGGCAGAAACAAAGCTCTTATTTAAGTTAGAGTTCCTGTCCCAACTCTTAAATAAGAAAAGTGGAGGCCCTGGCCGGTAGGCTCAGTGGTAGAGCGTCGGCCTGGCATGCAGAAGTCCCAGGTTCGATTCCCGGCCAGGGCACACAGGAGAAGTGCCCATTTGCTTTTCCACCCCTCCCTCTCTCCTTCCTCTCTGTCTCTCTCTTCCCCTCCCGCAGCGAGGCTCCATTGGAGCAAAGATGGCCCGGGCGCTGGGGATGTCTCCTTGGCCTCTGCCCCAGGCGCTAGAGTGGCTCTGGTCGCAACAGAGTGACACCCCGGAAGGGCAGAGCGTCGCCCCCTGGTGGGCGTGCCGGGTGGATCCCGTTCGGGCAATGTGGGAGTCTGTCTGACTGTCTCTCCCCGTTTCCAGCTTCAGAAAAAGAAAAACAAAACAAAACAAAAAAAAAGTGGAAATCTATGTTCCTTCACATTTAGAAGAGATTTTTGAGTAATCAAGTTGACTCAATGGATGGGTGTGGTCAAATGAATCATGGCCCCCCAAAGGTGACCACATTCTAATCCCTGGAACCCATGAATGCTATTTTATATGCAAAAGAGATTTTGCAGATGTGATTAATGATCTTAAGATGGGGAGATTATCTTGGTTTATCTAAGTGAGCCCAATAACCATAATGTTCCTTGCAAAAGGGAGCCCAGAGGGTCAGAGTCAGAGAAGGTGATGTGTTCAGAGACTGGAGGGTTGCACTTTGAAGATGGAGAAGGGGCCACAGGCCAGGGAATACAAGCAGCCACCAGAAGCTGGAAAATGCAAGGGAACAGATTCACCCGAGAGCCTCTGGAAGGAACCAGGCCTGCTTGCACCTTGATTTCAGCTCAACAAATCTGATTTTGAATTTCTGACCTCTAGAATTATATGAGATGTTTGTGTTGTTTTGAAGCCACTAAGTTTGTGGTCATCTCTTACAGCACCAACAAGGAAACTAATAGAGGTAAATAGGATTAGTCAAGTTATTAAGAAACAACAGTGAAACTGGCATGGACAAAGGAGGTGGGGCAAGGTAGGAACAAAATGAGGAATCAAGGCCCTGACCAGTGAGAGACAGCAGATAGGAATGAGGTGAGGTTCAGGCCTAATAATGAAGATAAACTCTTCTAATATCAAACATAATAACTGGGAAGAGGACAATGGATTCGAGTCTAAAGGGCCACCAAAAATTATGAGGGAGGCCACTGGTCTACCATTAAGTCCATCTCCACCCCCAAAACAAGAGGCTTCATCCACTGCATTCAGTAGGTTATCACCACGATCTTTGATTCAAGCAGAAATGGGCCCTCAGCTCTTCCAATTGTTGACACCTATTCCTCCATCTCTCTTGGCTGCATATGGGCTAAGTCCAACAGCTAAAATGGTGATAAAAACAAGGTTGTTGTTCTTAAAGACCTTTAATTGTATATGGTATGGTTTCCCAACCTTAGCACTATTGACACTTTGGATCAGGTCATTCTAGTGGTGGCCTTCCTGTGTACTGTTGGATGTTCAGCTGTACTCCTGGTCTACCCACTAAAGGCCAGGAGCTATATCCTTCATTCCAAGTCATAACCAACGTTTACAGACATTGCCAAATGTCCTCTGGGGGGCAAAATGTGCTCCCAGTTTGAGCATCACTGGTGTAGAGAATAGCAGGGTGTGACAGGCCTTTAAGTCTAGTATGCCTAGAACTTGTCAGAGAAGGCTCTGCAGAGCAGGCAACACTTCAGGGATGAGAGGGAATGGGGGGGCGGGTCCTAAGGGCAAAGGAAACAATGTGTGCAAAGATCTGGAAGGCAGGGACAGACGTGTGTGCACTTGATCCTCTACTTAAGAAACATGATATTCTGGGGGGTGGGGGGGCAACAACAGCACAGGCTACAGCCCTGAGGTTACTGGTAGTGACTTTAGGCTATTGCCCAAAGTGACTAAAAATTACTGACTGGGTTTTCATTTCCACTTTGAGAGAATAACGGGATGGGATTAGATAGATGGATGATCACTCAGGCCTAGTTCCAGGATTTTAACATTTTATATAAGTATACTTTGTCATTTTAGAAATGTCATTTTGGTTTAAAATACATATTAATCCATTTCAATAATTTGTTAGTAAATGTACTGAAATGTTTTAGAACATTTTCAGTACCCTAATCATTTTGTTATTCTTTAATTATTTTTAAAAATGTATTTATTTTTAAAGAGAAAAACATTGATTTGTTGTTCTACTTATTATGCATTCACTGGTTGATTCTTGTATGTGTCCTGACCAGGGATCATACGGCAACATTCGCATATTAAGACAACACTCTAACCAACTGAGCTACCCGGCCAGGACCAATAGCTTTAATAACAACATGAGCCCTGGCTGGATAGCTCAGTTGGTTGGAGCATCATCCTGATGCACCAAGGGTACGGGTTTGATCCCTGGTTAGGGCACATACAAGAACCAACCGAGGTGCACCTTAAATAAGTGGAACAACAAACTGATGTTTCTCTCTCCCTCCTCTCTTTCTAAAATCAATAATAACAAAAACTACTGGCCTAAGTGAGAGAGTAGTAAAGATCCCCTTTGACGCCTCCGTAGCAGTCTACATCCATTACTTGCTTTTGGTTGTAGCTTTTCCCTATCACTTGGGCAGGGTTGCAGCAGCTGTGTAGATTTTCTTTTCCTAAATCAAGGGTGCTTTGATATAAAAAGATTCCCCAATATGTGAGTGTTACCTGGTGCCCTATTCCCACATCCACTTCCCTCTGGCCACATATGCCTGTCCTCTCTGCTGAGAAAGCCTACCACGAACAGCTTACTGTAGCAGACATCACCAATGTGTGCTTTGAGCCAGCCAACCAGATGGTGAAATATGACCCTCGCTATGGTAGATACATAGCTTGCTGCCTGTTATACTGTGGTGATGTGGGTTCCAAAGATGTCAGTGCAGCCATTGCCACCATCAAGACCAAGTGTACCATCCAGTTTGTGGACTGGTGTCCCACTGGCTTCAAAGTTGGCATTAGTTACCAGCCTCCCACTGTGGTACCTGGTGGAGACCTAGCCAAAGTGCAGCGAGCTGTGTGCATGCTGAACAACACCACAGCCATTGCTGAGGACAGGCTCACCTGGACAAGTGTGACCTGATGTGTGCCAAGCATACCTTTGTGCACTGGAATGTGGGTGAGGGCATGGAGGAAGGAGAGTTCTTTGAGGCACACGAGGACATGGCTGCCCTTGAAAAGGATTATGAGGCGGTTGGAGCAGATGGTGCTGAGGGAGATGATGAGGGTGAAGAGTACTAACCTGTCTGCTGTAATGTACACTGTGTTCTCTTGGAATTGTTTTTCTGTTCTGCGAAGTCCGTTTTACCCTAAAATTTGTCAATAAAGGTGATTATACTTTAAATGCAAAAAATATATATATATATATTTATTTTGGTAAAAGTACTGTAACTACCTGGAAATCCTCTACTCACACAAACACATTCATATTCTCCCTTCATGACCCTTTGTTATGAAAAGCCAGGAATTACAAAGAATATGAGGGGATTTATATGCCAATGAACTTTTGCCTTGAAATTCTTGTGGATCACCCATCTTTTTTTCATTTAGCTGTATACTCATAGATTTTCTCCTACATGCCTTGACTGGGGATCAAACCCGTGATCTCAGTACGACAGGACAAATGCTTTCCCCACTGAGCCATCTGGCCAGGGTCATGGATCACCCATCTTTGTTTTTTGTTTTTTGTTTTTTTTTTTTTTTAATTTAAATTTTTTATTTTTTATTTATTCATTTTAGAGAGGAAACAGAGAGACAGAGAGAATGAGAGAGACAGGGGGGAGGAGCTGGAAGCATCAACTCCCATATGTGCCCTGACCAGGCAAACCCAGGGTTTCGAATCGGCGACCTCAGCATTTCCAGGTCGACGCTTTATCCACTGCGCCACCAAAGGCCAGGCCACCCATCTTTGTTAAAGAAGTGTGTGCATGATCAAGATTATCTGGTATACCAGTAAATGTATAACTATATATAGAATATACCCTTGAGGATAAATAAAGCCGTGCAGGAAAGATTTAACATGGGGCAAGGACACTTGTATGATCATCTTGACTTTCCCTCGGTTACACCCTGCTCTCCAGAACAGACCCCAGTTTCCTTTCAACTAATGCTCAGAGCTGCCATTTCCTCACCCTGTCACCATGCATGGTCATGTCCCCAGCAGCTTCTTCTGGGATCTCTCACCAACGAAATGGGCACCATCATTCCTTAGGGTCCTCCTGCTTTCCTTGTAAGTCACTCAGACTCTTTGTGATTTATATGCAAGAGGAAGAAGGAACACCAATACCTTCCTTCTGAACAGAAGGCCCAAAGGTCTGCTTTCACTCCCCATGGTGTAGTCTGTGATGCTGGTGAAGGTGTGAGCTCTGGCGAAAGCTTTTCCCACACTGGCTGCACTGGTACGGCTTCTCCCCAGTGTGGATCCGCTGGTGCAGTTTCAGAGTTGACTGTCGCCCAAAGCAGTTTCCACATTCTCCACACGTGTAGGGTCTCTCCCCTGTGTGGACGCGTTTGTGTCTTTTCAGCTCTGAATTCCATGTGAAGCTTTTCCCACAGTCATCGCATTTGTAAGGTTTCTTCACTGAGTGGGTGGGCTGGTGACTAAGACGCTGCAAACGATTGCTCAGGCTTCTTCTACTTCCTTTGCTTTTCTTCAGCTCTCTCAGTGGATGGCTTTTTAGGGGGCTGCTGATGTATTCCAGTTCCCTGCTGAGAATATTCATCTGATGTCTCTGGAAGTGAGTGAATGGCTTTTGAGCAACTGGGGGGCTGACCTGCCTCCGTGACAATCGGGATTCACTCATAGTCATCCCTCTCGGTTCAGGACTCTGCAGACCATTCCCTTTGGATCTGCCAGGTGACATGGCATGTGGCTTTGCTCCTTTAGACCCCTCCTGTTGCGGATTCTCCTTGTTTTCACTTTTCATTCTGGGGGCCTCTATAATTAGAAAGAATGTTTCATTTTCTAGGCTTCAAAGAAAACTCAGCAAAGGAGTTATGAAATATGTTGTAAGGTTTCTCAAAGTGTGGTCCTCCACTAGCAACGTACATTAGACTCCTCTGCGGCACTTGCCCGCAAGCAGGCTGCCCCTGCATCCCCACAGCTGTCAAGTCAGAATCTGGGGGTGGAGGACCTGGAAATTGGCACAGTTAACAAGCTCCTGATATCATTCTGATTTATATTAAAGTTAGGAACCAAGTTCTCCAACCCTCTCCTTCCTCCTAACTTTACGAAAGTTTTATGAAAGGAGAAATAGGGAAAAGCAAACCCATAAGGCCTAAGAATCAACTAAGGAATGAAAAGATGAAAGAGAGTTGGAATTTCAACACTGCAAATATACTCTTTTCATGGACACTGAATGGCTACCACTGTCTCTTCAAATAATGGTAAATCCAGTAAATGTGTAATTTTCTTTCCTTATAAAATTGAGATAATTTGTGTTTGGAAACTGGAATATGGGTTAGATATGCATCGTATTTACCACAGGATTGAGAATTAAGATGGATATATGTTGGAATGGCCTGTGGGCAAGTTGGAGGATCTAGAGCTGTGCTACCCCAAAGAATTCCTTACATGTAAACAATGTGTGTGTGTGTGTGTGTGTGTGCGCGCGCGCGCGCGCATACTAGCTCATCACTATGCAATATGCTGGCCATGCATATCAGCCACATGCAGATATTGAGTACTTGAAATGTGACTAGTGTGACCAAGAAACTGGGTTTTAAACTTTTAATTAATTTAAATAAGCACCCCATACAATTAAGGTCAGCTGCTTTTCAACAAAGTTGTCAAGACAATTCAATACGGAAAGAATAGCTTTTTCAATAAACGATACTGGGATAACTAGATTTCCAGTTGTAAAATGAACTTGGACTGGACTCTTACATCACAACATATACAAAAATTAACTCAAAATGGATCAAAGACTTAAGTGTAAGAATTAACCTAATGTGTCTTTAAACAAAACATAAGTGTAAACCTTACTGACTTTAAGTTAGGCAATGGTAATTCTGATATGTAATCAAAAACAAAAGCAAACAAGGAAAAAATAAACTGGACTTCATTAAAATTAAAAACACTTGTGCATCAAAGAATACTATCAAGAAAATAAAA
Source organism: Saccopteryx bilineata (assembly GCF_036850765.1). NCBI lineage: Eukaryota > Metazoa > Chordata > Mammalia > Chiroptera > Emballonuridae > Saccopteryx > Saccopteryx bilineata. The sequence goes on from NC_089493.1 coordinate 286,741,485, forward strand.
AGGCAACCCATAGAATAGGAGAAAATACTTGCAAACTGTGTAAGGGTCTAGTATTCAGAATATGTAAAGAACTCTTTCAATAATATCAATAAAAGGATTGACCCACTTTTAAAATGAGCAAAATATTTGAACAGACATTTCTCCAAATAATAAATATAACTGATTATAAATATACATGAAAAGATGCTCAAAGATATAAGGAAAACAACTCAAAACCTCCATGAGATACCACTTCATACCTAACAGGATGGCTGTAATAAAAAACACCAGCAATAACCAGTGTTAGCAAGGATGTAAAGAGAGTGGAATACCCACAGACGGGTGGTAAGAATGTAAAATTGCACTGCTGCTTTGGAAACCCGCCTGGCCTTTCCTCAAAAGGTTAAACGTAGTTACCGTTTCACTCTGCTATTCTACTCCATACCCAAAAGAAATGGAAACATGTTTACAGAAATACCTATAAACAAATATTCACAGCAGTATTATTTATAATAGCCCCGAAGTGGAAACAACTCAAATGTCCATCAACTAATAAAGAAAATGTTCATTAATATATATAATATTGTTTAGCCAGAAAAATGAACGAAGTATTGACACATGCTACAACATGGATGAACCTTGAAAACATTATGTTAAGTGAGGGAAGCCAGTCACAAAAGAGCACATATTGTATGATTCTGGACAGTGAAATGTTCCGAATAGTCAAATCCAGAGAGCGAAAGTAGATGGTGGTTGCCAGGGGCTAGAGAGGGAGGGAGAGTGACTGCTAACAGGTATCGGTTGCTTTCAGAGGTCATGAAAATATTCAGAAATTAGTCATGATGGTTGTACAACTGTGTAATTATATATACTAAAAACCACTGTAATTATACTAAAATTCATGCTTTAAATGGGTGGATTTTGTAGTATTTGAATTCCATCTCAATAAACAAAATTTAAATAGTTGCATGTGACTAGCTGCAATTGTATTGGACAGTGAAGCTCTGAAGGAATGCACTGTTGGATATTATGGATGAAAAGGATGAAAATCTACTCTCTTGCGAATCAAATGAAAGGAGATAGAGACTGGCCCTGGCCGGTTGGCTCAGTGGTAGAGCATCGGCCTATGCAGAAGTCCTGGGTTCGATTCCCAGCCAGGGCACACAGGAGAAGCATTCATTGGCTTCTCCACCCTTCCCCCTCTCTTTCCTCTCTGTCTCTCTCTTCCCCTCTGGCAGTGAAGGCTACACTAGAGCAAAGTTGGCCCGGGCACTGAGGATGGCTTCGTGGCCCACCTCAGGAGCTAGAATGGCTCTGGTTGCAATGGAGCAAAGGCCCAGATGGGCCGAGTATCACCCCCTGATGAGCATGCCAGGTGGATCCTGGTCAGGTGCATGTGGGAGTCTGTCTGCCTCCCCCTGCTTCTCAGTTCGGAAAAATACAAAAAAGAAAGGAGATAGAGACTGCACACACACCTGGTTGCCTCTACTGTGTGTGTTCCACTTTACTCAGGACCAGAAGGCCATAGATAAGGGGGCAGGACTGCAGCCAGGATCACAATGCTTTTCTACTGGATGACCCAGTTCTCCAACCTTAAGTTCTGAGGCTAGTCAAACTAAAGTGTTTCACTGAATGTAACAAATCTGAACGGATCAAGGCTCCAGTCTTATCCCCAACTCTCTTCTCTAACCTACTGACTGTATCCTATATTCACATCACCAAAACTGGCCAAAGGGTCACTGTCTCTCAGTTTTGGCAATCACAGGGAGCTGGGCTGACAGTTATATGGTATTGTACATGAGAAAAGTAGGAAAGTGGACACAAAAGTTTTAAGCACAGGAAATGTCACAGGAGGAGAAAGAGGCAGAAACTAATACGGACTGGGCTTTTTTTCTAATGAAAAGAACATTCTTTAGGCCCTTTCTAAATATGAGACCATTTTAAGTGATGAAACTCAGCTACAGCTTGCATGGAAGTTCATCAGCAGTCATATTTGGATCTGTCTTCAATATAGGAAGCTTTGAAAGGGATAAAAAAAATTGGAACTAGAATAGTTCTGTTGTGTACTGCATTGTCAAATAGTCATTTAAGATAATGTTTAAAGGAAATTAAAACATTATCTTAAGTATAGTATCACTACCATTCTAATCAGTAAAATTTGGGAATAAAGATCTACTATTACATACAACATTTTTTAAAAAACCAAAACCTCGTCTATGCGTTTTCAGAACGATGAATGCTTTGATGAGATAAAGGACTGTTGAGAGGGAGAGAGGAAGCACAGAGTAGTTACCTGTCCAAGCCCATTTGGTAGCTGGTTCCATAAGGAGTGGGAATTTCTCCCAAAGATGAGGGCTAAACTGGTCCTGAGGTCCTGTCTGGGAAGGCTCCTCCGGACAGCTCTCCCTAGGATATCTCCTAGGAGTTTGCAGCTGAAAGTCTGGCAGTTCCTGTTCTCCAAGCTGAGATCCAGTTTTCTCCAAAAGCACCTTCTGCCCCTGCGTACAAACGGCCACCTAGGAACAAGGCCTATGCATTAGAGCATAGCCAGAAGACTGACTGAAGGCAGCTTGACCTTTCATTGCTCCGTAATGACCCTTTCCCCTGGCAATTCCAGGTAATGGCCTGGAGGTCACCTTGGACAGAGACTGCTGAAAACATTATGTTAAGTGAGGGAAGCCAGTCACAAAAGAGCACATATTGTATGATTCTGGACAGTGAAATGTTCAGAATAGTCAAATCCAGAGAGAGAAAGTAGATGGTGGTTGCCAGGGGCTAGAGAGGGAGGGAGAGTGACTGCTAACAGGTATCGGTTGCTTTCAGAGGTCATGAAAATATTCAGAAATTAGTCATGATGGTTGTACAACTGTGTAATTATATATACTAAAAACCACTGTAATTATACTAAAATTCATGCACAGGAGAAGCAAAGGAAGCACGGAAAGGACAGGGGAATGACCAGAATGAGGCTGCTTCAAATCAGCCAATACCTCTTTTTCTAAATTTATTTATTGACTTTAGAGAGAGAAAGGGAGAGGGAGTGAAAGGGAGAGAGAGGGAGAGAGAGATAAGAGAGAGAGACATCGATTTATTGCTCCACTTAGTTGTACATTCATTGGCTGATTCTTGTATGTGCCCTGATTGTGAACCAAATCTGCAACCCTGGCCTATCAGGACGACACACTAACCAACTGAGCTACCTACCTTACTCAGGCCCAGCCATTACTTCCTGAGTGGATACTCGTAAAGCCTGGATTTTGCTCAAGGTCTGGAATCAGTCATCAGAGAGAAGATATAAATAGTCACGATCAGTCTTGAAACTGGCTCAGCAGATTCCCACTTTATGCCCACCTGTTTCCCTACTTGTAAAAACAGGCTCTGTAGGACTGGGAAGCAGTATAGTGGAAATCATATAAAACCATCTTTATCTAAAATTGTTCTGACCATAAACCGTCGACCTGGAAATGCTGAGGTCGCCGGTTCGAAACCCTGGGCTTGCCTGGTCAAGGCACATATGGGAGTTGGTGCTTCCAGCTCCTCCCCCTGTCTTTCTCTCCTCTCTGTCTCTCTCTCTCTCCTCTAAATGAATAAAAATTAAAAAAAAATAAAAATAAAAATAAAAATAAAATTGTTCTGACCAGGCTTTCCAGGTAAGGAGATCCCAGTAGTAGCAAGGCTCTAAGAGGACTGCCCAACTAACTGCTTCCAGGAAGCACACGGTTGGCTGCTTCCTGCTTACGACTGACTTTGGTCTGACTTGGGAGGTCAGGGTTGGAAGGAATACTAGTCAACTGAGCTGTGACTTCCTGATCCAAACGCAATATGCAAGACACTTCACTGGAACAAAGTCCAGTGAAGTTCCCACCAAATCAAATTGCTATCCAACAGTATGACGTTGTCTGCTAAGAATCGGATTGAAGGAAAACTTTAAGAGAAATGGATGGGGGAGATGTCAGTAAATACTCAATAACCTCTCTTAATCTTCTGCTTCCTCATTGGAGTGTCAGTGGCTGGGTTTTCTGAAAACCTGGTACAGCTGAGGGTAGGGGCAATATTCCCCAAAATAGAGGCCAGAAGACATGTTTGAAGCCACGGGTCCATTTCTGGGCTCTAATTAGGGAAAGATCCAGAGAACAAACACTATCCAGATTAAAAAAGAAATCCTGGGGACCATTAGAGAAGACCCTCCTTACCCACTGCTTTGGCCTCTTGGCTGCTCTCTGAAAGTCTTCTATCAGAGTCACCATCTCCTTGCTGCTCATTGGACATCGATGCCTGACCCGTGCCTGGATATCTGGGGGCAGGCTGTTCAGAAATTGCTCCAGCACCAGCAGCTCCAAAATCTGTTCCTTGGTGTGTACCTCGGGCTGCAGCCACTGCCAGCAGAGCTGTCGGAGCCGTAGGAGTGCCTCTTGGGGTCCAGATACCTCTTGATAACAGAACCGTCTAAAGCTCTGGCGGGAGACCTCAGGATCGGGACAGTCTTTTTGCAGAGCCGGCCCCTGCTTCTCTTCTAGCTTTGTTATGATGTGTCTCTCTTGCTTGGAGGAAGCCTGAATGTAGGACTGAGAGCTCAAAGTTATCTCCACCTTAGTCGCCATTTTGGGGCTCCGGAGACAGCTTCTCCTTGTCAACAGCTCAAGCCTGAGGAACCATGGCCCGGAGAAGTCTTTCCGAATACTAGAAACGCAGCTCCTCTGAGGATGTTGAGGACAGGATGCAGACAGGACCTTCTCATTCGCTGGCCTTGACCCCACATTCAGGAAGACGACATAGTCCCCATGAGTGAATAAGAGTCTGTCTTTCCGCTAGTTTTCAGAACTGTCTTGTGAAGGAGAAAAGTCATAACGTCCTAAAAGGAAACTGGAGACAATGATTTGTTTATTTCAGCCATAAGTGCACGAAGTCTCAGAAGAAATGCGCAATAAGACTTAAGGGGCTAACAGGAATCCCTAAGGAAAGTTCAAGTTGTCAGAAAGGTGGCCTGCACCAACTGTCCCTCGTTCTGGTTAGGTAGACCTCCGCCATCTCGCCGGGTGCCACAGGGTGATCCCAGGCAGGCCGCGGCGCACGCCGGGGGCTGGGAGTTAGCGAAAGCCCCCTGCTCGTTCGCAGGGCAGTCGGAGACACGGTAGCGGCTCGTTCCAGAGGCAAGGAAGGCCCAGCCGTTCCAGCCACCAAGAACTCCCGGCTCGGGCCCCGCGCCACAGCTGACCCCGAGCTTGGCGAAGCTTCCGCACTCCGGCGCTTGGCTCTCTTTTGTGGCCGGGTGCAAGCCCGGAGAGCCCCCGGGAAGGCACCGTCGCCGACAGCACCGCACCCCGCGCCCACCGGCAGTGGACTCACCTCTCTGGGGACTGGGAAACCAGAACCTAGGAGCCAGAGTTGGGGGCGGGGCAGAAGCCTCTTGTCGCAAACCCTCCCACTGGCTGCGGAGGAACTACACCACGTCCGAACCCGCCTTCTCTCCAGGACGATTGGCTCTTCGAGAGCAGTTTCTTCTGTCTATTGGCTGCTGTAGCTGTCGATGCAGCAGAAGAACGGCGCCCAGCCGTCACAGTGCACCGCGGGAGTTGTAGTGCGGCGGCACCACCTGCGAGCATTTGCGAAGTGCTGACCAGTGCAGGGGTTCGTGCGCTGACTTCCCGCCCGGAGGCTGAACGAGTTTGTAAAGCCGCTAGTGCGTGCATCTGGTGAGTGCTCTGCTTGCTCCAGGCGGTGGGCTCGCAGCTGGGCTCCAAGCCAGCCTGATGCCCTTGTCACCGGCGTTTTTTCAGAGCAGTCGGGCCAGGCCCGGGCGCCTCTCGGATGCTCCGCGGTCACCTTCCTGCGTCCTGGTGCCCTCGTCCACCCCAGCTGACCAGGCCGGGTTCCGATCTTCGATCTCTGAGGTTGAGCCCGGACTCTCTCTGGCCAGTGACCCTGAACGGCTAATGCCCGTCAGGGTGCAACGAAGCCTGCGGATGTTTTCCTACGCCACACCAGCCACAGTACCGAACCCTAGTACCGAGTGCACTGCCAGTACTCAGTGCATCCTTGCCAAGTAAAGTGAATCAGTCCGGCACGAATTCTCATCCTGCTTTCCGCTGAGTAGACCGTTGTCAGAGGGAAACACGTTTTTGACTAACTAGAATTTTAAAATTAGGTATGAATGGGATGTCCGGGGGTCAAGAGGAGTGCCTGCCCCCCCCTTCTCCATGAAACCTGGATAGCATTTATTATTCCAGATAAAGTGTGGGATGTACGGAAACGTGTAAGTCAAGGAGGAGTACAGGTTCTAGGCCTGGCCTTGCTGCTGAGAAGCTATGCTATGTGACGGTTCTTTTTTTGTTAAAAAGGACTTCAACAACAATTCCTTTGATTCCTCTATCTTTACTGCCTGTCACACTGAAATGTAAAGAGAACATAAATGAAGGCAGTTCAAATTCTTTGGAAGAAAAGCAACCTAAATCCATTTTGGGGGGTTATTTTTCTGAAGTTGGAAACGGGGAGGCAGTCAGACATACTCCTGCATGCGCCTGACCGGGATCCACCCGGCATGCCCACCAGGCGGCGATGCTCTGCCCATCTGGGGCGTTGCTCCATTGAACCAGAGCCATTCTAGCGCCTGAGGCAGAGGCCATGGAGCCATCCTCAGCGCCCAGGCCAACCTAGCTCCAATGGAGCTTTGGCTGCGGGAGGGGAAGAGAGAGAGAGGAAGGAGAGGGGGAGGGGTGGAGAAGCAGATGGGTGCTTCTCCTGTGTGCCCTGGCCGGGAATCGAACCCGGGACTCCTGTACGTGAGGCCAATGCTCTACCACTGAGCCAACCAGCCAGGGCCTAAATCCATTTTTTTAAAGTAATTTTTTTTTACTCCTATATACAGGCTCACCCCTTTGGTGGAGGAGATGTGGAATGTTGAGTGGGACATAATTGCAGACAGCTCCCATTTTACATCCTTCCAATTTAGCAATTCCCAGGAAATTCAGAACTTTCCCACCCGACATGTATGTAAAACCTCAAGAGAAGAATTTTGATAGGTCCAGCCTTTTTCAGATGCCCACTCCTGGGGTAGGGAGAAGGGTACTGTAATGATGAACAGCCCTACCAGAGACAATGGGATAGAGAGGGGTTCTTTCAAAAAGGGAGATGCTGCTGCTATTAGAAGTGTGGAAGGATTGCTGGGGCTGGGGGGGGGGGTGGCAACATACAGCAAACTCGAAGATTCATTTATCATCCACATTGTGTGGTGGTGGTGGGGAGGATGATGTCAACAGTTAATTGAGAGGCACTCACATACTATTTTCTCCTTAAGAGAAGCTGACAATTGGGAAGATGGGTGCAGGTTTCTTAAGGGTGAGGAAGGGCAGGGACAAGACCCAGAAGGAACAGCTGGACTACACTATGAGTAGTTTGAGGAATTCGTTAGCAGAGAGAAATCTCTGGTAGAAAACTATGTTATTGGGGTTTTTTTGTGTTTTTTTTTGGGGGGGGTGGTGTTTTTTTTTTTTTTTCAGAAAGAGAGAGGGATAGACAGGGACAGACAGGAATGGAGAGAGATGAGAAGCATCAATCATTAGTTTTTCATTGCACGTTGCAACACCTTAGTTGTTCATTGATTGCTTTCTCATATGTGCCTTGACCGTGGGCCTTCAGTAGACCGAGGAACCCCTTGCTGGAGCCAGCAACCTTGGGTTCAAGCTGGTGGGCTTTTTTTGCTCAAACCAGATGAGCCCGTGCTCAATCTGGCGACTTCGGGGTCTCAAACCTGGGTCCTCTGCATCCCAGCCCAACGCTCTATCCACTGCGCCACCACCTGGTCAGGTTGTTTTTTGGGTGTTTTTTTGTTGTTGTTATTGTTTTTTTGAGGAAGGGAGCGAGTGTGAGAAGCACCAACTCATAGTTCCTTTCACTTTAGTTGTGCTCTGATTACTTCTAAGAGAAGGAGAAGAGAGTGAGAAGCATCAATTCGTAGTTGCTTTTACTTTAGTTGTACATTGAGCTTTTTTTTTTTTTTTTTTTTTACAGAGCAGAGAGAGAGTCAGAGAGAGGGATAGACAGGGACAAACAGACAGGAACAGAGAAAGATGAGAAGCATCAATCATCAGTTTTTTGTTCTGACACCTTAGTTATTCATTGATTGCTTTCTCATATGTGCCTTGACTGCGGGCCTTCAGCAGACTGAGTAAACACTTGCTCGAGTCAGCGACCTTGGGTCCAAGCTGTTGAGCTTTTTGTTCAAGCCAGATGAGCCCTTGCTCAAGCTGGCGACCTCGGGGTGTCGAATCTGGGTCCTCTGCATCCCAGTCCGACGCTCCATCCACTACGCCATCAGCTGGTCAGGCTACATTGAGCTTCTTATACATATCTTGACCTGGGCGTGTCAGTAGCCTGGTGCTCAAGCCAGCTACCTTGGGCTTTTCATGCCAACCACCTCATGCTGATGAGCTTGTGCTCAGAGTCAGTGACCTCAACCTTGGGGTTTCAAAGTGGTGACTTCCGCATTCCGGGTTGAGACTTGATCCATTGTGCCACCACCAGTCAGGTGAAAACTTTTTTATATTACTAGTGCTTTGGGTCGTGGTTTGGATTGTGGAGGGAGTAAAAGAAAAGGATAAAATCACAAGAAGCCGAAAGAAGAAATATAGGAGAGTCTTATGCTGTATTTTTCTACTCACCCTTCAAAGTTGAGCCCTTTTCAACTGTGATTCTTCACATCTATGTCCCTCTCATGTCTCTGACTCCTTTCATTGGCATCCAGGAGAACCGCTCCCAGTGATATGAAAAGAGATGGAGTCTGGGCCCTGGCCAGTTGGCTCCGTGGTAGAGCGTCAGCCTGGCGTGCAGAGGTCCCTAGTTCGATTCCCGGCCAGGGCACACAGGAGAAGCGCCCATCTGCTTCTCCACCCCTCCCCCTCTCCTTCCTCTCTGTCTCTCTCTTCCCCTCCCGCAGCCGAGGCTCCATTGGAGCAAAGATGGCCTGGGCCCTGGGGATGGCTCCTTGGCCTCTGCCCCAGGCGCTAGAATGGCTCTGGTCGTAACAGAGCGATGCCCCGGAGGGGTAGAGCATCGCCCCCTGGTGGGCAGAGCATCGCCACTGGTGGGCGTGCCTGGTGGATCCCGGTCGGGTGCATGCAGGAGTCTGTCTGACTGTCTCTCCCCGTTTCTAGCTTCGGGGGGGAAAAAAAAAAGAGATGGAGTCTGATCCCCAGCGCGGAAGTGGCAACCAGTGAGCCAGTGTGTGAAGTGAATGATGGCTGCCACAAGGCATCCCCAGGCACATCATCCCCAAGCAAGGACTCCACACAGGGACGGAAATCAGCCCTTCAGAGCAACAACCTTGACTGCGAAGCGTTCCGCCAGCGCTTCAGACAGTTCTGCCGTCAGGAGGCAGCTGGCCCCCCTGTAGCTTTCAGCACACTCTGAGAACTCTGTTGTCAGTGTCTGAGGCCTAAGACACACTCAAAAGAGCAAACCCTGGAGCTGCTGGTTTTGGAACAGTTCCTCACCATGTTGCCCGAGGAGATCCAGGCCTGGGTGAAGAAGTGGTGTCCAGAAAATGGGGAGGAAGCTGTGGCTCTGGTTGAGGATGTACAGAGATCACCTGGGCAACAGGTGAGAAAAGGAAGTCAGAATCTTGTGGTTTTGATTATAAGAAGTTGGGGCGAGTACGTGATCTGTGGTGGCACAGTGAATACAATGTCAACCTGGTAATGCCAAAGTTGCCAGTTTGGAACCCCAGGCTTTCCCCATCAAGACACACAAAGGAAGCAGCTACTAGAAATGGATGTTTCCTACTCGGCCCCCCCAGTCTCTCTCTCTCTCTTTCAAATCAATAAAATCTTAAAAAAAAAAAAAGAAGTGGGGTAAGGAACACAGGAATCTAGTTACTGGAGAGGTGCTTAGTTGAGAAATGCACACTAGCCCTCTGTCAACCACCAAAGTACCAACTAGCTTCCGTTGATCCTGTGCCCTTAGTCTATGGGAAGAATTTCATACTTGCTGAAATAATATTGGCATTCGTATATTCAGTGAATCTTTAGGGTCTCTAATTAAAGTAGTAAACTACTCGGAACAGTTCTCCAGAACAAGGTCAGGGAAAGGATAACTATCCTTCAATAAGGAGGTCAGGAAAATTAGAGATATTGATGAATTAAAATCTAATCTCTTGCCTGGCTTGTAGTGGCATAGTAGCAACCTGGAATGCTGAGTTTGCCAGTTCGAAACCTTGGACTTGGCCCTGGCCAGTTGGCTCAGCAGTAGAGCATAGGCCCGGCTGGTGGAAGTCCCAGGTTCGATTCCTGGCCAGGGCACACAGGACAAGTGCCCATCTGCTTGTCCACCCTTCCCCCTCTTTTTTCTATCTTTCTCTTCCCCTCCCACAGCCAAGGCTCTATTGATGCAAAGTTAGCCCGGGCACTGAGGACGGCTCCATGGCCTCTGCCTCAGGTGCTGGAATGGCTCCTGTCACAACAGAGCAATGGCCCAGATGTGCAGAGATCGCCCCCTACTGGGCATGCTGGGTGGATCCTGGGCTCATGTGGGAGTCTGTCTGTCTGCCTCCCCACTTCTCACTTCAGAAAAATATAAAAAAACAACAAACAGACAAAAACCTTGGGCTTGCCCGGTCAAGGCACATACAACAAGCAGGGAATGAACTATAGTGAAACAACTGTGAGTTGACACTTTTTGCTCCTCAACCCCTCTCTGTAAAATCTTTTTTTTTTTTTTTTTGTATTTTTCTGAAGTTGGAAAAGGGGAGGCAGTCAGACAGACTCCCGAATGTGCCCGACCGGGATCCACCCAGCATGGCCACCAGGGGGCAATGCTCTGCCCATCGGGGGCGTCGCTCTGTTGCAACCAGAGCCATTCTAGCGCCTGAGGCAGAGGCCACAGAGCCATCCTCAGCGCCCGGGCCAACTTTGCTCCAATGGAGCCTTGGCTGCGGGAGGAAAAGTGAGAGACAGAGAGGAAGGAGGGGGGGTGTGGAGAAGCAGATGGGTGCTTCTCCTGTGTGCCCTGGCCGGGAATCGAACCTGGGACTCCTGCATGCCAGGCCAACGCTCTACCAGTGAGCAACCGGCCAGGGCCTCATAGTTTTTTTTTATAGTCAGGCCCTCCAACGATCTGCGGGACAGTGAACTGGCCCCCTGTGTAAAAAGTTTGGGGACCCCTGCTCTAGGACTTTTAAGTTCAAACTCCCATCCCTGTGATCGCCCAGTAGGGGGCTTGCAGAGTGGATCTGGTTGGGGTGCATACCGGGTCTATCTCTCTACCTTCCTTCCTCACTTAATAAAATTATAATAATAATCGAGGTAAAGTCGTTTGCTCCAGGGAACGCAGAAGAAAGTTCCAGTGCTACTCTGGGAGACAGCACTAGACTTCCAGTTCCCCTCTCTTTGCCCTACCACAGTGTTACAGAACCAGGTACCTGCTGCAGCCATGCAGGATTGCCCTTGGGCGCTCCCTGGAGTGGGAGGTGGGGGTGCACTGGCTGGGGCTCCCAGAAATCTTTGCGCGGCCCTGGTGAACCTCCGCGACTTGTTCTTAGCTACCAGCCACAGAAGCAGGCTGAAGTGCCAATGAGCCCAGACATGCTGGAGTTGCCAGCAAGGCTGGGAACCGAAATTCTGGTGCCCTTTTTGGGTGGTGCGGTGAACACTCCTGGAATACCTGGGGTTCAGTGGAAGTTGGGGTCCCGGCGGGAGAGCTCAGACGGGGTCCCACCTCCAGCACCTGCCCAAGGCGGACTCTGCAGAATCATGGGAACTGGGGCGAGAGTGATTGCCTAGGCTCCTCGGACCTCTGCTCCCACACCAGCGGGAGGGTAACACCAGTCTGTCTGGGGCCAGCCTGAATTTGTCCCGGGACTCTAAGCACTGACCCCGCTGGTGACAGGAGAAGGAGCACTGAGCTACCGCGCTGGCCTACCGCATTTTTGGAAGTGAGAAGCCCTGACTGGGTGTCCCGGGTGAGTCAAAAGGCTAGTTGCTTTGTGCTTCTCACTTGCCCAGGGCAGAGAATCCTTCTAGAACCAGCGCCAGTCTCTTCAGTCTCCTCGTCAGCTTTCTCTGCGCCCTACAGCCGAATTCTAACATGCTTCTGCTTGCTTAGAGTGCATTCACAGTTCACCTAAGTACTCGTCACCTCTGCCTCCAAGGGAGCTTAGCCACTCCCGTGATTGCAAAGACCTCACTGTAGCCCATATTTCTCCTCTCCCCTGCACTCTAGATCCTGGGGTTCAAGTGCCTATGTGGGCTCTTCCCACTGGTGTCTCTGAGGGGTAAAAACATGCCCCCAAATCAATTCATGCTTTTGATCCCTGATATGTTTACCTCCAAATGTAGTGTTACGTCCACACAATTGCTCATGCTACAACACACCATCTACCTTCAATCCTTGTTTAATCAATGAAGTCTCATGGATTCATTCTACCTCAAATATATCTGTCAAACCCTACTGCATATGCTTCTGCATCCAATGTCTCTACCCTTTTCCGTTGTCCTTGCCCTGGGATGGCTGAAATAATCCTTTGTCCTCTCTCCCATCACTCTTGTTTTCTGCCAGTACAGCCTGCACATGCCCATCCTCTGATTCACCATAGCATTCTCCAGCACCTAAAGGTGCCTGACGTAGAAGTAGGCATTCAATAACTATTTGTCACAAGGGTGAATGAGTTTGATGAATGAAATTCCAGGACATTTTAGCTTCAGGCTAACTGTCCCAAACAAGCAACTGTGCAATGCCTCCTTACTCAAGCTGGATGCAGATCTGGCTAGAACTACATTTCTTAGAGGGCTCTACAATAGCCTGGTCCCCTTCACCCTAACTATGTAAAGCAATAAGAAACAGGGCTTCTGCCCTAGCAGGATAAATCAGTTGGTAAGACCATCGTCCTTATATGGTAAGGTTGCCAGTTCAATCCCTGTCAACAAGAATCAACCATGAGCCCTGGCTGTTTGGCTTAGCGGCAGAACGTCAGCCTGGTGTGTGGAAGTCCTAGGTTCGATTCTGGGTCAAGGCACACAGGAAAAATGACCATCTGCTTCTCCACCCTTTCCCCTTCTCTCTCTCTCTCTTCCTCTTCCATAGCCATGGCTCAAATGATTCAAGCAATTGGCCCTGAGGACAGCTCCATGGCCTGCCTCAGGCGCTGAAACATCTCCGTTCTGCTCCGAGCAACGGAGCAGCAGCCCCAGATGGGCAGAGTATCGCCCCCTAGTGGGTCTGCTGGGTGTATTGGGGTTGGGGCGCATGCAGGAGTGTATCTCTCTGGCTCCCTGCCTCCCTGCTTCCCTGCCTCTCACTTAATAAAAGTTTAAAAAAAAGAAAAAAGAAAAGAACCTGACAAGGCAGTAGCACAGTGGATAGAGTATTGGACGGGGACGCAGAGGACCCAGGTTCAAAACCCCGAGGTTGCCAGCTTGAGCACTGGCTCATCCTGCTTGAGCATGGGATCATAGACATGACCCCATGGTCGTTGGCTTGAGCCCAAAGGTCGCTGGCTTGAAGCCCAAGGTCGCTGGTTTGAGCAAGGGGTCAATTGCTCTGCTGTAGCCCCTGGTCAAGACATATATGAGAAAGCATCAATGAACAATGAAGGTGTTGCAAAGAATTATTGATGCTTCTCATCTCTCTCCCATCCTGTCTGTCCCTCTACCTCTGTCACACACACACACACACACACACACACACACCTTCCTCAGGTTGAGTGCCAGACAGCCCAATCAGAGGGAACACAGTGTATAGGCACCAGTGCCTATGCCCCATCTGCCAATCAAGTCCCAAGGGAGTAGACAGTGTGCTTGGCTCCCTATGGCCAGTTTGGCGGCCAGCTGCCCACACGCCACCCCCGAGTGAAGAACACACACTGCGGTGGGACAAGGACAGGAAGGCAGGGACAGGGTTTTTGACGTGGCATGCATTGTGGGGATAACTGCAGCCAAATGCTGTAGATTGGGGTCAGCCCGGAGACAACAGACACTCAGGAGACCGCTGGATAGAGCAAGGGAGAGAGGAGAGTCTATAGCAGGGTCCTGGGAATGAGGGAAAAGGGTTGACTTAGAGAATGGATTTAAGAAGCAAAAGTAATGATTTGGTGGAGTGGAAAGCAGAGTCAGCTATGACTTGGAAGTTTCTGGTTTGGGTGACAATGGTTGGTAGCTTTGTGGGAAGAAGATCTCTTGCCTCCTCATGAGTTTCCAGTTTTTCTAAACTTTCTAGGGAGATGCTTTAATCACAAGTCAGTGTGACACTGCAGCTGTGGTTGTGTTATAGAGAAGAGGCACATTGTTCTGAGAGGAAATTTCACTTGGTCAGGAATGTCAGAGAACGCATTTTCTTTTTAGGAGAACTGGGAACTACACGATGACTTGGAGTTTATTGATTGGAAACTTCTGGAAAGGGCACAGGGAAGTGGCCTGATCTTTCTAATGGAGAACTTGTAAGAGTCTCAGCTAATGTATAGTAAGCTCTTCCTGTTCAATCTGTACTGTCTCTGTTTTTAGGGAAAAACAGCCAGAAAATGGAGAACTCGGGTGTCCAACCACATCCTACAGACAGAATGTGTGGGAGTCTATCTCCCCTCCTCTCACTTCAAAAAAAAAAAAAAAAAAAAAAAAAAGAGAGAGAGATGTATTGCCATTGTACAAGAAAGTATATTACAGCAGAATGCGAGAAAATATTAGCAAGTCATATATCTGATAAGGACTTTATTCTAGAACGTATAAAGGACTCTTACAATTCAACAAAAAGACAATAAAGGGGTGTAAATATTTTATATCCATTTCTCCAGAGATGATACACAAATGGCCAGTAAGCACATGAAAAGATACCCCAAATCATCAGCCATTAGGGAAATGTAATTCAAAACCACAATGAGATACCACTTCTTATCCACTAGCCTGGCTATAATAAAAAAGACAGATAATAAATGTTGAAAGGAATATGGAGAAATGAGAATCCTCACACTCTGCTAGAGGGGATGTAAAACAGAGCAGACCCTGTGGAAAACAGTCTGTCAGTTCTTCAAATGGTTAAACACTGAGTTACCATATGACCTTCCTAAATATGTATATCCAATAAAATGGAAACATGTTCACACAGAAACCTGCACACAAATGTTCATAGCAGCATTACTCATAATGACAAAAAAGTGGAAACCCAAATGTACATCAACTGATGAATGGATAAACAAACATGATCTATCCACAAGACATTAGGCATAAAAAGCCTCTAGTACTGATAATCTCTACAACATGATGGACCTCAGATACTGTGCGAGGTAAAAGGGGTGAGGGCTCACGGGGCACAGGGTCGAGAAGTGACTGCTAATGATGATTTGGTTTCATTTTAGGCTACTGAAAATGTTCTAAAATTAGATCGTGGTAATAAATGCAGAACTCTGTCAATAATTATTAAACTGTATTGAATTTTATGTTATGTAAAATACATCTCAATAAAGCTTTAAGAAACAGAATTTTTGTTTTAGAAATATCTGGGGAAAATTTCAACTCTTCCATTAAGTCGGCCTCCACCCCAAACTGTCTATTGGATAGAATTAGTGAGTTAGTGTTAATTTTGTTGGGAGTGATAATGGTATCATGGGGCAGGTTTTACAAATCCTTATCTGCTATAGATGGAAACACGCTTTACGGAGAAATCTGTGAGGTCCAGCCCCTAGCTGTGCACAGATGCTTCCCCTCTCCCTGTCCCCTGAGGGTAACCAGAGGACCAAATTACCTGAGAAGAAATCATCCCTCTCTGACATGGGTAAGTCCAGGGCAAACCCAGGAAAGATGGTGAATCTTACAGGCTGCCCCATGGGAGAGGGCTGCACATGAGAGGGGAAAGAACATTTTCTTACATGGGGTAGCTGATTGCAAGCCAGCAGGTCAGTGCTTTGTGTTAAGACCCTCTAGTGGAACCACATGTGGGGGAGGGCACAGGGAGCACCTACATCTGACGAACAGCATACAAGCCTACAAATGTGGCTGGACGCCCAGGAGCTTCTTCCAAACCTTCAGACCCTCACGGGCACTCACCACCTTGTCTCCTAAAGGCAAACTAGGCTGGGGGAGGTGAGGCAGCATCCCCTTTTGGGAATGAGTGATAGAGTGGTCATTTTGTCACCTTTATTCAAGGTTCACATATGAACATGTACCCAAAGACATTAAGATTCAACAATTATTGATTTTGTAATGAGAAACAAAACATATGTACAGGTTCTTCAAAATATACCAAAGAAACAAAGCTTTTTAAATTTTCTTTTATTGATTTTAGAGAGGGAGGAGAGAGAGAGAGAGAGAGAGAGAGAGGGAGAAACATCAATTAAATTTGTTCCACTTAGTTGTACATTGATTGGTTGCTTCTTGTATGTGCTTTGACCAGGAATCGAACTTGCAACCTTGGTGTATTGGGATGATGCTCCAAATGAGCTACCTGGCTAGGGCAGAAACAAAGCTCTTATTTAAGTTAGAGTTCCTGTCCCAACTCTTAAATAAGAAAAGTGGAAATCTATGTTCCTTCACATTTAGAAGAGATGTTTGAGTAATCAAGTTGATTCAATGGATTAGTGTGGTCAAATGAATCATGGCCCCCCAAAGGTGTCCACATTCTAATCCCTGGAACCCATGAATGCTATTTTATATGCAAAAGAGATTTTGCAGATGTGATTAATGATCTTAAGATGGGGAGATTATCTTGGTTTATCTAAGTGAGCCCAATAATCATAATGTTCCTTGCAAAAGGGAGCCCAGAGGGTCAGAGTCAGAGAAGGTGATGTGTTCAGAGACTGGAGGGTTGCACTTTGAAGATGGAGAAGGGGCCACAGGCCAGGGAATACAAGCAGCCACCAGAAGCTGGAAAATGCAAGGGAACAGATTCACCCGAGAGCCTCTGGAAGGAACCAGGCCTGCTTGCACCTTGATTTCAGCTCAACAAATCTGATTTTGAACTTCTGACCTCTAGAATTATATGAGATGTTTGTGTTGTTTTGCAGCCACTAAGTTTGTGGTCATCTGTTATAGCACCAACAAAGAAACTAATAGAGGTAAATAGGATTAGTCAAGTTATTGAGAAACAACAGTGAAACTGGCATGGACAAAGGAGGTGGGGCAAGGTAGGAACAAAATGAGGAATCAAGGCCCTGACCAGTGAGAGACAGCAGATAGGAATGAGGTGAGGTTCAGGCCTAATAATGAAGATAAACTCTTCTAATATCTAACATAATAGCTGGGAAGAGGACCATGGATTCGAGTCTAAAGGGCCATCAAAAATTATGAGGGAGGCCACTGGTCTACCATTAAGTCCATCTCCACCCCCAAAACAAGAGGCTTCATCCACTGCATTCAGTAGGTTATCACCACGATCTTTGATTCAAGCAGAAATGGGCCCTCAGCTCTTCCAATTGTTGACACCTATTCCTCCATCTCTCTTGGCTGCATATGGGCTAAGTCCAACAGCTAAAATGGTGATAAAACAAGGTTGTTGTTCTTAAAAGACCTTTAATTGTATATGGTATGGTTTCCCAACCTTAGCACTATTGACACTTTGGATCAGATCATTCTAGTGGTGGCCCTCCTGTGTACTGTTGGATGTTCAGCTGTACTCCTGGTCTACCCACTAAAGGCCAGGAGCTATCCTTCATTCCAAGTCATAACCAACGTTTACAGACATTGCCAAATGTACTCTGGGGGGCAAAATGTGCTCCCAGTTTGAGCATCACTGATGTAGAGAGGAGCAGGGTGTGACAGGCCTTAAAGTCTAGTATGCCTAGAACTTGTCAGAGAAGGCTCTGCAGAGCAGGCAACACTTCAGGGATGAGAGAGGGAATGGGGGGGCGGGTCCTAAGGGCAAAGGAAACGATGTGTGCAAAGATCTGGAAGGTAGGGACAGACGTGTGTGCACTTGATCCTCTACTTAAGAAGAAACATGATATTCTGGGGGGTGGGGGGACAACAACAGCACAGGCTACAGCCCTGAGGTTACTGGTAGTGACTTTAGGTTATTGCCCAAAGTGACTAAAAATTACTGACTGGGTTTTCATTTCCACTTTGAGAGAATAACGGGATGGGATCTCAGGCCTATTTCCAGGATTTTAACATTTTATATAAGTCTATTTTGTTATTTTAGAAATGTCATTTTGGTTTAAAATACATATTAATCCATTTCTATAATTTTTTAGTAAATGTACTGAAATAATGTTTTAGAACATTTTCAGTACCCTAATTATTTTGTTATTCTTTAATTCTTTTTAAAAAATGTATTGATTTTTAAAGAGAAAAGCATTGATTTTGTTGTTCTACTTAATTATGCATTCACTGGTTGATTCTTGTATGTGTCCTGACCAGGGATCATACGGCAACATTCGCATATTAAGACAACACTCTAACCAACTGAGCTACCCGGCCAGGACCAATAGCTTTAATAACAACATGAGCCCTGGCTGGATAGCTCAGTTGGTTGGAGCATCATCCTGATGCACCAAGGGTACGGGTTTGATCCCTGGTTAGGGCACATACAAGAACCAACCGAGGTGCACCTTAAATAAGTGGAACAACAAACTGATGTTTCTCTCTCTCTTCCTTTCTAAAATCAATAATAAAAAAATTACTGGCCTGAGTGAGAGAGTAGTAAAGATCCCCTTTGACGCCTCCGTAGCAGTCTACATCCATTACTTGCTTTTGGTTGTAGCTTTTCCCTATCACTTGGGCAGGGTTGCAGCAGCTGTGTAGATTTTCTCTTTTCCTAAATTAAGGGTGCTTTGATATAAAAAGATTCCTCAATATGTGAGTGTTACCTGTGCCATATTCCCACATCCACTTCCCTCTGGCCACATATGCCTGTTCTCTCTGCTGAGAAAGCCTACCACGAACAGCTTACTGTAGCAGACATCACCAATGTGTGCTTTGAGCCAGCCAACCAGATGGTGAAATATGACCCTCGCCATGGTAGATACATAGCTTGCTGCCTGTTATACTGTGGTGATGTGGGTTCCAAAGATGTCAGTGCAGCCATTGCCACCATCAAGACCAAGTGTACCATCCAGTTTGTGGACTGGTGCCCACTGGCTTCAAAGTTGGCATTAGTTACCAGCCTCCCACTGTGGTACCTGGTGGAGACATAGCCAAAGTGCAGCGAGCTGTGTGCATGCTGAACACCACAGCCATGGCTGAGGACAGGCTCACCTGGACAAGTGTGACCTTATGTGTGCCAAGCATACCTTTGTGCACTGGAATGTGGGTGAGGGCATGGAGGAAGGAGAGTTCTTTGAGGCACACGAGGACATGGCTGCCCTTGAGAAGGATTATGAGGCGGTTGGAGCAGATGGTGCTGAGGGAGATGATGAGGGTGAAGAGTACTAACCTGTCTGCTGTAATGTTACACTCTGTTCTCTTGGAACTGTTTTTCTGTTCTGCGAAGTGTATTTTACCCCAAAATTTGTTAATAAAGGTGATTATATTTTAAATGCAAAAAAATATATATATATTTATTATGGTAAAAGTACTGTAACTACCTGGAAATCCTCTACTCACACAAACACATTCATATTCTCCCTTCATGACCCTTTGTTATGAAAAGCCAGGAATTACAAAGAATACGAGGGGATTTATACGCCAATGAACTTTTGCCTTGAACTTCCTGTGGATCACACATCTTTTTTTCATTTAGCTGTGTACTCATAGATTTTCTCCTACATGCCCTGACTGGGGATCAAACCCGTGATCTCAGTATGACAGGACAAATGCTTTCCCCACTGAGCCATCTGGCCAGGGTCATGGATCACCCATCTTTATTAAAGAAGTGTGTGCATGATCAAGATTATCTGGTATACCAGTAAATGTATAACTATATATAGAATATACCCTTGAGGATAAATAAAGCCGTGCAGGAAAGATTTAACATGGGGCAAGGACACCTGCAGGATCATCCTGACTTTCCCTCGGTTATACCCTGCTCTCCAGAACAGACCCCAGTTTCCTTTCAACTAATGCTCAGAGCTACCATTTCCTCAACCTGTCACCATGCATGGTCATGTCCCCAGCAGCTTCTTCTGGGATCTCTCATCAACGAAATGGGCACCATCATTCCTCAGGGTCCTCTTGCTTTCCTTGTAAGTCACTCAGACTCTGTGATTTATATGCAAGAGGAAGAAGGAACACCAATACCTTCCTTCTGAACAGAAGGCCCAAAGGTCTGCTTTCACTCCCCATGGTGTAGTCTGTGATGCTGGTGAAGGTTTGAGCTCTGGCGAAAGCTTTTCCCACACTGGCTGCACTGGTACGGCTTCTCCCCAGTGTGGATCCGCTGGTGCAGTTTCAGAGTTGACTGTCGCCCAAAGCAGTTTCCACATTCTTCACATGTGTAGGGTCTCTCCCCTGTGTGGACGCGTTTGTGTCTTTTCAGCTCTGAATTCCATGTGAAGTTTTTCCCACAGTCATCGCATTTGTAAGGTTTCTTCACTGAGTGGGTGGGCTGGTGACTAAGACGCTGCAAACGATTGCTCAGGCTTCTTCTACTTCCTTTGCTTTTCTTCAGCTCTCTCAGTGGATGGCTTTTTAGGGGGCTGCTGATGTATTCGAGTTCCCTGCTGAGAATATTCATCTGATGTCTCTGGAAGTGAGTGAATGGCTTTTGAGCAACTGGGGGGCTGACCTGCCTCCGTGACAATCGGGATTCACTCATATTCATCCCTCTCGGTTCAGGACTCTGCAGACCATTCCCTTTGGATCTGCCAGGTGACACGGCATGTGGCTTTGCTCCTTTAGACCCCTCCTGTTGCGGATTCTCCTTGTTTTCACTTTTCATTCTGGGGGCCTCTATAATTAGAAAGAATGTTTCATTTTCTGGGCTTCAAAGAAAACTCAGCAAAGGAGTTATGAAATATGTTGTAAGGTTTCTCAAAGTGTGGTCCTCCACTAGCAACGTACATTAGACTCCTCTGCGGCACTTGCCAGCAAGCAGGCTGCCCCTGCATCCCCACAGCTGTCAAGTCAGAATCTGGGGGTGGAGGACCTGGAAATTGGCACAGTTAACAAGCTCCTGATATCATTCTGATTTATATTAAAGTTAGGAACCAAGTTCTCCAACCCTCTCCTTCCTCCTAACTTTACGAAAGTTTTATGAAAGGAGAAATAGGGAAAAGCAAACCCATAAGGCCTAAGAATCAACTAAGGAATGAAAAGATGAAAGAGAGTTGGAATTTCAACACTGCAAATATACTCTTTTCATGGACACTGAATGGCTACCACTGTCTCTTCAAATAATGGTAAATCCAGTAAATGTGTAATTTTCTTTCCTTATAAAATTGAGATAATTTGTGTTTGGAAACTGGAATATGGGTTAGATATGCATCGTATTTATCACCAGGATTGAGAATTAGGATGGAAATATGTTAGAATGGCCTGTGGGCAAGTTGGGGGTTCTAGAGCTGTGCTACCCCAAAGAATTCCTTACATGTGAACAATATGTGTGTGTGTGTGTATGTGTGTGTGTATTTGTGTGTCTGTGTGCGCACATACAAGCTCATCACTATGCAATATGCTGGCCATGCATATCAGCCACATGCAGATATTGAGTACTTGAAATGTGACCAGTGTGACCAAGAAATTGAGTTTTAAACTTTTAATTAAATAAGCACCCCATACAATTAAGGTCAGCAGCTTTTCAAGAAAGTTGTCAAGACAATTCAATAGGGAAAGAATAGCCTTTTCAATAAATGTTACTGGGATAACTAGATTTCCAGTTGTAAAATGAAGTTGGACTGGACCCCTACATCACAACATATACAAAAATTAACTCAAAATGGATCAAAGACTTAAGTGTAAGAATTAAACTAATGTGTCTTTAAACAAAACATAGGTGTAAACCTTACTGACTTTAAGTTAGGCAATGGTAATTCTGATATGTAATCAAAAACAAAAGCAAACAAGGAAAAAATAAACTGGACTTCATTAAAATTAAAAACACTTGTGCGTCAAAGAATACTATCAAGAAAATAAAAAGGCAACCCATAGAATAGGAGAAAATACTTGCAAACTGTGTAAGGGTCTAGTATTCAGAATATGTAAAGAACTCTTTCAATAATAAAAGGATTGACCCAATTTAAAAATGAGCAAAAGATCTGAACAGACATTTCTCCAAATAATAAATATAACTGATTATAAATATACATGAAAAGATGCTCAAAGTTATAAGGAAAACAACTCAAAACTTCCATGAGATACCACTTCACACCTAACAGGATGGCTGTAATAAAAAACACCAGCAATAACCAGTGTTAGCAAGGATGTAAAGAGAGTGGAATACCCACAGACAGGTGGTAAGAATGTAAAATTGCACCGCTGCTTTGGAAACCAGCCTGGCCTTTCCTCAAAAGGTTAAACGTAGTTACCGTTTCACCCTGCAATTCTACTCCATACCCAAAAGAAATGCAAACATATTTACAGAAATACCTGTAAACAAATATTCACAGCAGTATTATGTATAATAGCCCCGAAGTGGAAACAACTCAAATGTCCATCAACTAATAAAGAAAATGTTCATTAATATATATAATATTGTTTAGCCAGAAAAATGAACGAAGTATTGACACATGCTACAACATGGATGAACCTTGAAAACATTATGTTAAGTGAGGGAAGCCAGTCACAAAAGAGCACATATTGTATGATTCTGGACAGTGAAATGTTCCGAATAGTCAAATCCAGAGAGAGAAAGTAGATGGTGGTTGCCAGGGGCTAGAGGGAGGGAGAGTGACTGCTAACAGGTATCGGTTGCTTTCAGAAGTTATGAAAATATTCAGAAATTAGTCATGATGGTTGTACAATTGTGTAATTATATATACTAAAAACCACTGTAATTATACTAAAATTCATGCTTTAAATGGGTGGATTTTGTAGTATTTGAATTCCATCTCAATAAACAAAATTTAAATAGTTGCATGTGACTAGCTGCAATTGTATTGGACAGTGAAGCTCTGAAGGAATGCACTGTTGGATATTACGGATGAAAAGGATGAAAATCTACTCTCTTGCGAATCAAATGAAAGGAGATAGAGACTGGCCTTGGCCAGTTGGCTCAGTGGTAGAGCATCGGCCTATGCAGAAGTCCTGGGTTCAATTCCCAGCCAGGGCACACAGGAGAAGCATTCATCGGCTTCTCCACCCTTCCCCCTCTCCTTCCTCTCTCTCTCTTCTCCTCTGGCAGCGAAAGCTCCACTGGAGCAAAGTTGGCCCGGGCACTGAGGATGGCTCCGTGGCCTCCACCTCAGGCGCTAGAATGGCTCTGGTTGCAATGGAGCAAAGGCCCAGATGGGCCAAGTATCACCCCCTGATGAGCATGCCAGGTAGATCACGGTCAGGTGCATGTGGGAGTCTGTCTGCCTCCCCCCGCTTCTCACTTTGGAAAAATACAAAAAAGAAAGGAGATAGAAACTGCACACACACCTGGTTGCCTCCACTGTATGTGTTCCACTTAGGACCATGAAGGCCATAGATTAGGGGGCAAGACTGCAGCCAGGATCACAATGCTTTTCTACTGGATGACCCAGTTCTCCAATCTTAAATTCTGAGGCTAGTCAAACTAAAGTGTTTCACTGAATGTAACAAATCTGAATGGACCAAGTCTCCAGTCTTCTCCCCAACTCTCTTCTCTAACCTATTGACTGTATCGTATATTCACATCACCAAGACTGGCCAAAGGGTCAGTCACTCAGTTTTGGCAATCACAGGGAGCTGGGCTGACAGTTATACAGTATTGTACATGAGAAAAGTAGGAAAGTGGACACAAAAGTTTTAAGCACAGGAAATGTCACAGGAGGAGAAAGAGGCAGAAACTAATACGGACTGGGCTTTTTCTCTAATGAAAAGAACATTCTTTAGGCCCTTTCTAAATATGAGACCATTTTAAGTGATGAAACTCAGCTACAGCTTCCATGGAAGTTCATCAGCAGTCATATTTGGATCTGTCTTCACTATAGGAAGCTTTGAAAGGGATAAAAAAAAATAGGAACTGGCCCTGGCCGGTTGGCTCAGTGGTAGAGCGTCAGCCTGGCGTGCAGAAGTCCCAGGTTCGATTCCTGGCCAGGGCACACAGGAGAAGCGCCCATCTGCTTCTCCACCCCTCCCCCTCTCCTTCCTCTCTGTCTCTATCTTCCCCTCCCGCAGCCGAGGCTCCATTGGAGCAAAGATGGCTTGGGTGCTTGGGATGGCTCCTTGGCCCCTGCCCCAGGCACTGGAGTGGCTCTGGTCGCAACAGAGTGACGCCCCGGAGGGGCAGAGCATCGCCCCCTGGTGGGCAGTACGTTGCCCCTGGTGGGCGTGCCAGGTGGATCCCAGTTGGGCGCATGCGGGAGTCTATCTGACTGTCTCTCCCCGTTTCCAGCTTCAGAAAGATACAAAAAGAAAAAAAAAAATGGAACTAGAATATTTCTGTTGTGCACTGCATTGTCAAATAATCACTTAAAGGAAATTAATACATAATCTTAAGTATAGTATCACTACCATTCTAATCAGTAAAATTTGTTCGGGAATAAAGATCTATTATATACAACATTTAAAAAAAACCCAACACCTAGTCTATGCGTTTTCAGAACCATGAATGCTTTGATGAGATAAAGGACTGTTGAGAGGGAGAGAGGAAGCACAGAGTAGTTACCTGTCCAAGCCCATTTGGTAGCTGGTTCCATAAGGAGTGGGAATTTCTCCCAAAGGTGGGGGCTAAGCTGGTCCTGAGGTCCTGCCTGGTAAGGCTCCTCCAGACAGCTCTCCCTAGGATATCTCCTAGGAGTTTGCAGCTGAAAGTCTGACAGTTCCTGTTCTCCAAGCTGAGATCCAGTTTTCTCCAAAAGCACCTTCTGCCCCTGCATACAAACGGCCACCTAGGAACAAGGCCTATGCATTAGAGCATAGCCAGAAGACTGACTGAAGGCAGCTTGACCTTTCATTGCTCCGTAATGACCCTTTCCCCTGGCAATTCCAGGTAATGGCCTGGAGGTCACCTTGGACAGAGACTGCTGAAACTCGCAAAGGAAGCACGGAAAGGACAGGGGGATGACCAGAATGAGGCTGCTTCAAATCAGCCAATACTTCTTTTTCTAAATTTATTTATTGACTTTAGAGAGAGAAAGGGAGAGGGAGTGAAAGGGAGAGAGAGGGAGAGAGAGATAAAAAAGAGAGACATCGATTTATTGCTCCACTTAGTTGTACATTCATTGGCTGATTCTTGTATGTGCCCTGATTGTGAACCAAATCTGCAACCTTGGCCTATCAGGACGACACACTAACCAACTGAGCTACCTACCTTACTCGGGCCCAGCCATTACTTCCTGAGTGGATACTCGTAAAGCCTGGATTTTGCTCAAGGTCTGGAATCAGTCATCAGAGAGAAGATATAAATAGTCACGATCAGTCTTGAAATTGGCTCAGCAGATTCCCACTTTATGCCCACCTGTTTCCCTACTTGTAAAAAACAGGCTCTGTAGGACTGGGAAGCAGTATAGTGGAAATCATTAAACCATCTTTATCTAAAATTGTTCTGACCAGGCTTTCCAGGTAAGGAGATCCCAGTAGTAGCAAGGCTCTAAGAGGACTGCCCAACTAACTGCTTCCAGGAAACACCCGGTTAGCTGCTTCCTGCTTACGACTGACTTTGGTCTGACTTGGGAGGTCAGGGTTGAAAGCAATACTAGTCAACTGAGCTGTGACTTCCTGATCCAAACGCAA
The DNA here is from genome assembly GCF_036850765.1 of Saccopteryx bilineata. Classification (NCBI taxonomy): domain Eukaryota; kingdom Metazoa; phylum Chordata; class Mammalia; order Chiroptera; family Emballonuridae; genus Saccopteryx; species Saccopteryx bilineata. Next base: position 286,767,167 of record NC_089493.1, read on the forward strand.
TATGCAAGACACTTCACTGGAAAAAAGTCCAGTGAAGTTCCCACCAAATCAAATTGCTATCCAACAGTATGACGTTGTCTGCTAAGAATCGGACTGAAGGAAAACTTTAAGAGAAATGAATGGGGGAGATGTCAGTAAATACTCAATAACCTCTCTTAATCTTCTGCTTCCTCATTGGAGTGCCAGTGGCTGGGTTTTCTGAAAACCTGGTACAGCTGAGGGTAGGGGCAATGTTCCCCAAAATAGAGGCCAGAAGACATGTTTGAAGCCACGGGTCCGTTTCTGGGCTCTAATTAGGGAAAGACCCAGAGAACAAACACTATCCAGATGAAAAAAGAAATCCTGGGGACCATTAGAGAAGACCCTCCTTACCCACTGCTTTGGCCTCTTGGCTGCTCTCTGAAAGTCTTCTATCAGAGTCACCATCTCCTTGCTGCTCATTGGACATCGATGCCTGACCCGTGCCTGGATATCTGGGGGCAGGCTGTTCAGAAATTGCTCCAGCACCAGCAGCTCCAAAATCTGTTCCTTGGTGTGTACCTCGGGCTGCAGCCACTGCCAGCAGAGCTGTCGGAGCCGTAGGAGTGCCTCTTGGGGTCCAGATACCTCTTGATAACAGAACCGTCTAAAGCTCTGGCGGGAGACCTCAGGATCGGGACAGTCTTTTTGCAGAGCCGGCCCCTGCTTCTCTTCTAGCTTTGTTATGATGTGTCTCTCTTGCTTGGAGGAAGCCTGAATGTAGGACTGAGAGCTCAAAGTTATCTCCATCTTAGCCGCCATTTTGGGGCTCCGGAGACAGCTTCTCCTTGTCAACAGCTCAAGCCTGAGGAACCATGGCCCGGAGAAGTCTTTCCGAATACTAGAAACGCAGCTCCTCTGAGGATGTTGAGGACAGGATGCAGACAGGACCTTCTCATTCGCTGGCCTTGACCCCACATTCAGGAAGACGACATAGTCCCCATGAGTGAATAAGAGTCTGTCTTTCCGCTAGTTTTCAGAACTGTCTTGTGAAGGAGAAAAGTCATAACGTCCTAAAAGGAAACTGGAGACAATGATTTGTTTATTTCAGCCATAAGTGCACGAAGTCTCAGAAGAAATGCGCAATAAGACTTAAGGGGCTAACAGGAATCCCTAATAAAAGTTCAAGTTGTCAGAAAGGTGGCCTGCACCAACTGTCCCTCGTTCTGGTTAGGTAGACCTCCGCCATCTCGCCGGGTGCCACAAGGTGATCCCAGGCAGGCCGCGGCGCACGCCGGGGGCTGGGAGTTAGCGAAAGCCCCCTGCTCGTTCGCAGGGCAGTCGGAGACACGGTGGCGGCTCGTTCCAGAGGCAAGGAAGGCCCAGCCGTTCCAGCCACTAAGAACGCCCGGCTCGGGCCCCGCGCCACAGCTGACCCCGGGCTTGGCGAAGCTTCCGCACTCCGGCGCTTGGCTCTCTTTTGTGGCCGGGTGCAAGCCCGGGGAGCCCCCGGGAAGGCAGCGTCGCCAACAGCACCGCACCCCACGCCCACCGGCAGTGGACTCACCTCTCTGGGGACTGGGAAACCAGAACCTAGGAGCCAGAGTTGGGGGCGGGGCAGAAGTCTGTTGTCGCAAACCCTCCCACTGGCTGCGGAGGAACTACACCACGTCCGAACCCGCCTTCTCTCCAGGACGATTGGCTCTTCGAGAGCAGTTTCTTCTGTCTATTGGCTGCTGTAGCTGTAGATGCAGCAGAGGAACGGCGCCCAGCCGTCACAGTGCACCGCGGGAGTTGTAGTGCAGCGGCACAGCCAGCGAGCATTTGCGAAGTGCTGACCAGTGCGGGAGTTCGTGCGCTGACTTCCCGCCCGGCGGCTGAACGAGTTTGGAAAGCCGCTAGTGCGTGCATCTGGTGAGTGCTCTGCTTGCTCCAGGCGGTGTGCTCGCAGCTGGGCCCCACGCCAGCCTGATGCCCTTGTCACCGGCGTTTTTTCAGAGCAGTCGGGCTAGGCCCGGGCGCCTCTCGGATGCTCCGCGGTCACCTTCCTGCGTTTTGGTGCCCTCTTCCACCCCAGCTGACCAGGCCGGGTTCCGATCTTCGATCTCTGAGGTTGAGCCCGGACTCTCTCTGGTCAGTGACCCTGAACGGCTAATGCCCGTCAGGGTGCAACGAAGCCTGCGGATGTTTTCCTACGCCACACTAGCCACAGTACCGAACCCTAGTACCGAGTGCACTGCCAGTACTCAGTGCATCCTTGCTGAGTGAAGTGAATCAGTCCGGCACCAATTCTCATCCTGCTTTCCGCTGAGTAGATCATTGTCAGAGGGAAACACGTTTTTGACAAACTAGAATTTTAAAATTAGGTATGAATGGGATGTCCAGGGGTCAAGAGGAGTGCCTGCCCCCCGCTTCTCCATGAAACCTGGATAGCATTTATTATTCCAGATAAAGTGTGGGATGTACGGAAACGTGTAAGTCAAGGAGGAGTACAGGTTCTAGGCCTGGCCTTGCTGCTGAGAAGCTATGCTATATGACGGTCCTTTTTTGTTAAAAAGGACTTCAACAACAATTCCTTTGATTCCTCTATCTCTAGCCTCTACTGCCACACTGAAATGTAAAGAGAATATAAATGAAGGCAGTTTAAATTCTTTGGAAGAACAGCAACCTAAATCCATTTTGGGGGGGTATTTTTCTGAAGTTGGAAATGGGGACGCAGTCAGACAGACTCCTGCATGCGCCGGACTGGGATCCAACCGGCATGCCCTCCAGGGGGCGATGCTCTGCCCATCTGGGGCGTTGCTCCATTGAACCAGAGCCATTCTAGCACCTGAGGCAGAGACCATAGAGCCATCCTCAGTGCCCGAGCCAACCTAGCTCCAATGGAGCGTCTGCTGCTGGAGGGGAAGAGAGACAAAGAGGAAGGAGAGGGGGAGGGGTGGAGAAGCAGATGGGCGCTTCTCCTGTGTGCCCTGGCCGGGAATCGAACCCGGGACTCCTGTACCCGAAGCCGACGTTCTACCACTGAGCCAACCAGCCAGGGCCTAAATCCATTTTTTTTTAAGTAATTTTTTTTTTACTCCTGTATATAGGCTCACCCCTTTGGTGGAGGAGATGTGGAATGTTGAGTGGGACATAATTGCAGACAGCTCCCATTTTACATCCTTCCAATTTAGCAATTCCCAGGAAATTCAGAACTTTTACCACCCCACATGTGTGTAAAACCTCAAGAGAAGAATTTTGATAGGTCCAGCCTTTTTCAGATGCCCACTCCTGGGGTAGGAAGAAAGGTACTGTAATGATGAACAGCTCTACCAGAGACAATGGGATAGAGAGGGGTTCTTTCAAAAAAGGAAGATGCTGCTGCTATTAGAAGTGAGAAAAGGGCCCTGGCCGGTTGGCTCAGCGGTAGAGCGTCGGCCTGGCGTGCGGGGGACCCGGGTTCGATTCCCGGCCAGGGCACATAGGAGAAGCGCCCATTTGCTTCTCCACCCCCACCCCCTCCTTCCTCTCTGTCTCTCTCTTCCCCTCCCGCAGCCAAGGCTCCATTGGAGCAAGGATGGCTCGGGCGTTGGGGATGGCTCCTTGGCCTCTGCCCCAGGCGCTAGAGTGGCTCTGGTCGCGACGCCCCGGAGGGGCAGAGCATCGCCCCCTGGTGGACAGAGCGTCGCCCCTGGTGGGCCTGCCGGGTGGATCTTGGTCGGGCGCATGTGGGAGTCTGTCTGACTGTCTCTCCCCGTTTCCAGCTTCAGAAAAAAAAAAAAAAAGAAGTGAGAAAAGGATTGCTGGGGCTTGGGAGGGGGGTGGCAACATACAGCAAACCCGAAGATTCATTTATCATCCACATTGTGTGGACTCTCAACAGTTAATTGAGAGTCACTCACATAGTATTTTCTCCTTAAGAGAAGCTGACACTTGAGAAGATGGGCGCAGGCTTTTTAAGGGTGAGGAAGGGCAGGGACAAGACCCAGATGTGGGGACCATGAGAAGGAACAGCTGGACTCCTACACTATGAGTAGTTTGAGGAATTCGTTAGCAGAGAGAAATCTCTGGTAGAAAACTATGTTACTGTTCTTTTGAGGAAGGGAGCAAGTGTGAGAAGCACCAACTCATAGTTGCTTTCACTTTAGTTGTGCACTGATTACTTCTGAGAGAGGGACAAGAGAGTGAAAAGCATCAGTTCATAGTTGCTTTTACTTTAGTTGTACATTGAGCTTTTGTTTTGTTTTTTACAGAGCAGAGAGAGAGTCAAGAGAGGGATAGACAGACAGGAACAGAGAAAGATGAGAAGCATCAATCATCAGTTTTTTGCTGTGACACCTTAGTTGTTCATTGATTGCTTTCTCATATGTGCCTTGACCACAGGCCTTCAGCAGACCGAGCAACCCCTTGCTCAAGCCAGCGACCTTGGGTCCAAGCTGGTGAGATTTTTGTTCAAGCCAGATGAGCCCTTGCTCAAGCTGGCGACCTCGGGGTCTCGAACCTGGGTCCTCCATATTCCAGTCTGACACTCCATCCACTGCGCCACCACCTGGTCAGGCTACATTGAGCTTCTTATACATATCTTGACCTGGGCGTGTCAGTGGCCTGGTGCTCAAGCCAGCTACCTTGGGCTTTTCATGCCAACCACCTCATGCTGATGAGCTTGTGCTCAGAGCCAGTGACCTCAACCTTGGGGTTTCAAAGTGGTGACTTCCGCATTCCGGGTTGAGACTTGATCCATTGTGCTACCACCAGTCAGGTGAAAACTTTTTTTTTTTTTTAGAATAAATCTTTTTTTATTTTATTTTATTTATTCATTTTAGAGAGGAGAGAGAAATGGAGAGAGAGAGAGACAGAGAGGGAGAGAGAGAGGAGAGAGAGACAGAGAGAGAAGGTGGGAGGAGCTGGAAGCATCAACTCCCATATGTGCCTTGACCAGGCAAGCCCAGGGTTTCGAACAGGTGACCTCAGCCCAGGGTTTCCAGGTCGACACTTTATCCACTGCGCCACCACAGGTCAGGCCAGGTGAAAACTTTTTGATATTACTAGTGCTTTGGGTCGTTGGCTTGGATTGTGGAGGGAGTAAAAGAAAAGGATAAAATCACAAAAGCAGAAAGAAGAAATGTAGGACAGTTTTATGCTGTATTTTTCTACTCACCCTTCAAAGTTGAGCCCTCTTCAACTGTGATTCTTTTTTTTTTCTTTCTTTCTATTTTTTTTTTTTCTATGTGGGATGGTTGATCTTGAGCCTGTGTGGAGCAAGCTGGCCCCAGACCTCTCAAGTCCACATTTCTTTGCCTCCAATTCTTACATGTCCAAAGACAGGGAACGATAGACATGCCTTTGTAGAAGGAAAAAATATGGAACGCTTCACGAATTTGTGTGTCATCCTTGCGCAGGGGCCATGCTAATCTTCTCTGTTTCGTTCCAATTTTAGTATATGTGCTGCCGAAGCGAGCACTCAACTGTGATTCTTCACATCTATGTCCCTCTCATGTCTCTGACTCCTCTCATTGGCATCCAGGAGAACCGCTTCCAGTGATATGAAAAGAGATGGAGTCTGGGCCCTGGCCGGTTGGCTCAGTGGTAGAGCGTCGGCCTGGTGTGCAGAGGTCCCGGCCAGGGCACACAGGAGAAGCGCCCATCTGCTTCTCCACCCCTCCCCCTCTCCTTCCTCTCTGTCTCTCTTCCCCTCCCGCAGCGAGGCTCCATTGGAGCAAAGATGGCCCGGGCTCTGGGGATGGCTCCTTGGCCTCTGCCCCAGGCGCTAGAGTGGCTCTGGTCGCAACAGAGCGACGCCCCGGAGGGGCAGAGCATCGCCCCCTGGTGGGCGTGCCGGGTGGATCCCGATCGGGCGCATGTGGGAGTCTGTCTGACTGTCTCTCCCCCGTTTCTAGCTTCGGGTGGAAAAAAAAAAAGAGATGGAGTCTGATCCCCAGCATGGAAGTGGCAACCAGTGAGCCAGTTTGTGAAGTGAATGATGGCTGCCACAAGGCATCCCCAGGCACATCCATCCCCAAGCAAGGACTCCACACAGGGACGGAAATCAGCCCTTCAGAGCAACAACCTTGACTGCGAAGCGTTCCGCCAGCGCTTCAGACAGTTCTGCCGTCAGGAGGCAGCTGGCCCCCCTGTAGCTTTCAGCACACTCTGAGAACTCTGTTGTCAGTGTCTGAGGCCTAAGACACACTCAAAAGAGCAAACCCTGGAGCTGCTGGTTTTGGAGCAGTTCCTCACCATGTTGCCCGAGGGGATCCAGGCCTGGGTGAAGAAGTGGTGTCCAGAAAATGGGGAGGAAGCTGTGGCTCTGGTTGAGGATGTACAGAGATCACCTGGGCAACAGGTGAGAAAAGGAAGTCAGAATCTTGTGGTTTTGATTATAAGAAGTTGGGGCGAGTACGTGATCTGTGGTGGCACAGTGAATACAATGTCAACCTGGAAATGCCAAAGTTTCCAGTTTGGAACCCCAGGCTTTCCCCATCAAGGCACACATAAGAAGCAGCTACTACAAATTGATGTTTCCTACTCGCCCCCCCCCCCCAGTCTCTTTTTCTCTCTCTCTCTCAAACCAATAAAATCTTAAAAAAAAAAAAAGAAGTTAGGGTAAAGAACACAGGAATCTAGTTACTGGAGAGGTGCTTAGTTGAGAAATGCACACTAGCCCTCTGTCAACCACCAAAGTACCAACTAGCTTCCATTGATCCTGTGCCCATAGTCTATGGGAAGAATTTCATACTTGCTGAAATAATATTGGTATTCATATATTCAGTGAATCTTTAGAATCTCTAATTAAAGTATTAAACTACTCGGAACAGTTCTCCAGAACAAGGTCAGGGAAAGGATAACTATCCCTCACTAAGGAGGTCAGGAAAATTAGAGATATTGATGACTTAAAATCTAATCTCTTGCCTGGCCTGTGGTGGCACAGTGGCAACCTGGAATGCTGAGTTTGCCAGTTCAAAACCTTGGGCTTGGCCCTGCCCTGTTGGCTCAGTGGTAGAGCGTCGGCCCGGTGTGTGAAAGTCCCAGGTTCGATTCCCGGCCAGGGCACACAGGACAAGTGCCCATCTGCTTCTCTACCCTTCCCTCTCTCCTTTCTATCTCTCTCTTTCCCTCCTGCAGCCAAGGCTCTATTGAAGCAAAGTTGGCCCGGGCACTGAGGATGGCTCCATGGCCTCCGCCTCAGGTGCTGGAATGGCTACTGTCACAACAGAGCAACGGCCCAGATCGGTAGAGCATCGCCCCCTAGTGGGCATTCTGGGTGGATCCCGGGCTCATGTGGGAGTCTGTCTGTCTGCCTCCCCACTTCTCACTTCAGAAAAATATAAAAAAACAACAAACAGACAAAAACCTTGGGCTTGCCGGGTCAAGGCACATACAACAAGCAGGCAATGGACTATAGTGAAACAACTGTGAGTTGATATTTCTTGCTTCTCAACCCCTCTCTGTAAAATCTATTTTTTTTTTATATATCTTTCTGAAGCTGGAAACAGGGAGAGAGAGTCAGACAGACTCCCGCATGCGCCCAACCGGAATCCCGGCACGCCCACCAGGGGTGACGCTCTGCCCACCAGGGGGCGATGCCCTGCCCCTCCGGGGCCTCGCCCCACCGCGACCAGAGCCACTCCAGCGCCTGGGGCAGAGGCCAAGGAGCCATCCCCAGCACCCGGGCCATCCCCGCTCCAATGGAGCCTCGGCTGCGGGAGGGGAAGAGAGACAGAGAGGAAGGGGGGGGTGGAGAAGCAAATGGGTGCCTCTCTTTATGTGCCTTGGCCGGCAATCGAACCCAGGTCCCCCGCACGCCAGGCCAACGCGCCACCACCGAGCCAACCGGCCAGGGCCTGTAAAATCTATTTTTAAAAAATCAAATCTTTCACTAGAAGGTTGCTTGAGAGCCCAGTGGCATGGGTGGTACATTAAACAGAGTTGTATGAGTTGGTCCTTGCTGCCTGCATTAACTGGTCAGTTAGAGACAGGGACAAGTTTCACAAAATACCTCATGTGGAGGTAGAGACTAGGTCTGAGGTCTGATCAGTGTAACCATCCTGTATATATCAATATTTTGGAAGAAGGGAGGTGTAAAAGGCTCAGGAAAAGGAAAACTAGCATGAGGGCTTTGGTTGTGGGAGATTTGGTGGAAAAAGGCAACTGAAATCTGGATCAGAATTGTAGGAGGGGCATAGTGTCACGGAGTGTGGGTCAGAGGAATGCTGTAGCCTGAGTGGGTGGGTCTGTGGTCTGAGCAGGAAGCAGCTCCCTCAGTGCTGAGTCTTTGTGGCTGGAATAGGAGGTACTTCTGTTTCCCAGTGAGAAGGTGCAATATAGATGAAATTTGTAGTTTTGACATAATTTAGAGAGAGAAAAGCAACATGGTGGTGATGCGTTAAGAAACTGAAGAAATTAATTTAAAATCCATGATGCCTGACTGGTGGTGGTGCAGTGAATAGAGTGTTGACCTGGGATGCTGAGGCCCCAGGTTTGAAACCCTGAGGTTGCCAGTTTGAGCATGGGCTCGTTGACATGACCCCATGGTCACTGGCTTGAGGTCTAGGTCACTGGCTTGAGTAAGGGGTCACTGGCTTGGCTTGAGCCTTCCTCCTCCTCTCAAGGCACATATAAGAAGCAATCAATGAACAACTAAAGTACAACTATAAGTTGATGCTTCTCATCTCTCTCCCTTCCTGTCTCTCTTGCTAAAAAAAAAAAAAAAAAAAAAAGAATTCGTGGGATTGGGACTATTAATGATAATTAGAGTAGAGTGGAGAAAAGCAAGTAGTAGGACATTTATAAAGTTAGAGTTTGGAGAAGTGAACTATATAAAGTGGGAAACCTTATATACTAATAATCACCTTGGTCCCAGTTCACTTTAGTGATGATCTCTCCCTTGTTTTTCCCCACCATTTTAGAACCAAACTCTTAATAGGAATGAACACAGTAGAGGAATGTAAGGGTTAAAAGCTATTTGAAACCAATCATAGCCCTGGCTGGTCGTAGCCCTGGCCAGGTAGCTCAGCTGAGGCCATTTATCCGGCCCCCCGCCGCACTTCCAGAAGGGGCACCTCTTTCACTGGTGGTCAGTGAGAAGAGCACTGTATGTGGCGGCCCTCCAATGGTCTGAGGGACAGTGAACTGGCCCCCTGTGTAAAAAGTTTGGGGACCCCTGGGTTAGAGCATCATTCTGGTATGCCAAGATTGCACGTTTGACCCTCAGTCAGGGCACATACAAGAATCAACAATGAATGCATGAATAAGTGAAACAACAAACCAATGTCTTCCTCTTCCTTCCTTCCTTCCTCTTTCTCTTCCTTTCTTCCTCTCTAAAATTAATTTTTAAAATAGTGAAACCGCCTGACCAGGCGGTGGCGCAGTGGATAGAGCATCCGACTGGGATGCGGAGGACCCAGGTTCAAGACCCTGATGTCGCCAGCTTGAGCACGGGCTCATCTGGTTTGAGCAAAACCAAGGTCGCTGGCTTGAGCAAAGGGTTACTTGGTCTGCTGAAGGCCCATGGTCAAGGCACATATGAGAAAGCAATCAATGAACAACTAAGGTATCGCAACGAAAAACTAATGATTGATGCTTCTCATCTCTCTCCGTTCCTGTCTGTCTGTCCCTCTCTCTGACTCTGACTCTGTCTCTGAAAAAAAAAAAAAATAGTGAAACCAATCATGGCAATGAAGTGGGTGAGAGCAAGAAGTGGCAGTGAGAAGTATTGATAGTAACAGGATGATACCATTTCTTGGGACCCAGTTGCCTGTCCTGTAGCACTTTAAGGACAAGGTATAAGGTTGGGATTCAAAGAATGAAGATGGCTATGAAAGAGTAAAGTTGATTGTAAGGGCCAATGACATGCCAAATATTGGGGATTTTCTAGTGAACGAGAGGCACAGCCCCTGGCCTGCCGAATCCTACATTACATGGGGGAAACAAACTATGCAAGTGAATAAAGATACTTTCAGATAAGTGTTCTGAGGGTATGAGCAAGGTGACCTGATAGAGAATAACTGTGAGGGAGTCAGGTAGTGGGGCGATGTCCTCTGAGGACATTTGAGGGGACATTTGAGCAGAGATGTGAGGGAGGAGTTGGTTGTGCCACGAGCTGAGGGGAGAGCACTGCAGCCCCAGGGCACAGCACTCTCCAAGAACCTCAGGGGGAGAGGACTCTGCGTGTTTGAAAAAGAAGGGAGGGTTTGTGGCTAGAGCCTCAGGATCAAGGAGAAGACTGGTATGAGAGGCAGTGAGAGGGGTCGGCAGCGGCCACGTCATGCAAGGCCTTTCAGGCTGTGAAGAGGAGTTTAGATTTCATTCTGTGTGCAGTGGGATGTTAACACTGAAGTGTTAGCAGGGATGGATGTGAATCTTTTTTAAAGATCTACTGGATTCTGTGTAGAGAGAGAATGGATTAGAGCAGGGGTCGGGAAACTTTTTGGCTGAGAGAGCCATGAACGCCACATATTTTAAAATGTAATTCCGTGAGAGCCATACAACGACCTGTGTACATTATGCATTATCCAATAAAAATTTGGTGTTGTCCCGGAGGACAGCTGTGATTGGCTCCAGCCACCTGCAACCATGAACATGAGCAGTAGGAAATGAATGGATTGTAATACATGAGAATGTTTTATATTTTTAACGTTATTATTATTTTTTATTAAATATTTGTCTGCGAGCCAGATGCAATCATCAAAAGAGCCAGAGGTTCCTGACCCCTGGATTAGAGGGTCCAGCAGCAGAGAAGATGCAGGGCGGACAGTTAAGCTGAGATGACAGCAGTCCAGTCCAGGCTGGAAAGTGTCCTTGAACAGGCAGAAGAGCACAGCGATAGAATGAGGACCACTGCAAAGGATTTTTTGAAGATAGAACGGACTGCACTTGGTCATGTATGGATTTGGGGGGAGAGGAAATGGCAGTAGTGCTGAGGTCACAGGAGCTTTCTAAAGTGGAAGCGACATTCTCACTTCTGGCGTGTTAGGCTCTGTACTAGGTGTTTTCATATGAATGATCTTAATCACATGAGACAAAGTACTGTATTTCCCCATGTATAAGACACACCTTAATTTTGGTGCCTGACATTTGAAAAGGAATGTATTACATAAAGTTACTGAACTCAAGTTTTTTTTATTCATCATAAAATTCATACAACTCTTCATCACTGTCAAAACTCCCATCCAGGCCCTGGCCGGTTGGCTCAGCGGTAGAGCGTCAGCCTGGCGTGCGGGGGACCCGGGTTCGATTCCCGGCCAGGGCACATAGGAGAAGCGCCCATTTGCTTCTCCACCCCCTCCCCTCCTTCCTCTCTGTCTCTCTCTTCCCCTCCCGCAGCCAAGGCTCCATTGGAGCAAAGATGGCCCGGGCACTGGGGATGGCTCCTTGGCCTCTGCCCCAGGCGCTAGAGTGGCTCTGGTCGCGGCAGAGCGACCCCCCCCAGAGGGGCAGAGCATCGCCCCCTGGTGGGCGTGCCGGGTGGATCCCGGTCGGGCGCATGCGGGAGTCTGTCTGACTGTCTCTCCCCGTTTCCAGCTTCAGAAAAATACAAAAACAAAAACAAAAAAAACCCCTCCCATCCATTAGCTTGTCCTTATCTGTGTCTGATGACGAATCACTGTCTTCAACAATGAGCGCAAAAACTGACACGAAAAAGCAGGAAATGCAAGTTAAAAAATCTACACTGTATAAGACACACCCAGTTTTTAGACTCCAAATTTTTCAGAAAAATGTATGTCTTATACATGGAGAAATACGGTAGGTGAGACCAAATCCTATTTAGTTTTTTTTTTACAGTGTCCTTGAGAATATTTCTCTTCTGCTTCCCTATGTGTCATGTCCTTTTTTTTCTTTTCTATTTATTTTTTCTTTCATGTTTTTTTTTTCTTTTTTGTCTTTTTTTGTCTTTTCTTTTTTTCGTTTTTTGTTTTTCTTTTTAATTTCTTGTTATGTCCTTTTTTAATGCCACTCTTAGGGGTTGTAAGGTTCAGATTAGGCCAGAATGCGGGATGACAGATGGGATCTATTCTCAGGTCCTGGATTCTGGGAAGGACTTGAAAGTATTCCTCGATGAGACAGCCCTTTTGGAATAGCCAGAGAATCACTGAGGCCCCATCTGAAACAGGGGGTTCTTGCAGAGGAACAGACTTGGAAGGGGTCACAGAACTCACACCAAACACCACAGGAAGAGTCAGAAGGTAAGGAGAAGCCTGTGCCCTCACCTGAGGTGGGACAGGAACAAGCATCTATGGGAAGTGCAGGACTGTGCTTAAGTTTGCCCCTGGGATCCAGATTAAATGCCTTTGAAATGTACCTAAAAAACAAGTTGATGTACATATTAGTTGATGGTAATAGCACATAAATAGAGTGGAGATCCTTTATGTGTTAGCCGAATTCTCCTTTATTACAATTTAATTCTGTTACTTTCAAATCAGTTGTAGTAAGGTGAATATGTTTACTGTGACCTTCTGCTGCACAGCAGTTCTTCGTGTACTGAAAGACATTAAATAAATCCCCTGGCCTGACCTGTGGTGGCGCAGTGGGATAAAGCGTCGACCTGGAACACTGAGGTCGCCGGTTCGAAACCTTGGGCTTGCCCGGTCAAGGCACATATGGGAGTCGAAGCTTCCTGCTCCTCCCCCTTCTCTCTCTCTCTCTGTCTCTCTCTCTCTAAAAAATCAATAAATAAAATATTAAAAAAAAAAAAAAATCCCCTGCCCTATCCAGCTTAATGTCTTTCAGAATACAGTTCTATTGTTTTTGTCTTTCTTCCAAAGCTCTATTTTTTGTTTTTCCTTGTCTCAATTTCTTTATGAAAAAAAACTTAAAAGAAAAAATTCTTAATGTAGGTGAATTCACATAACATAAAATTAGCCATTTTCAAGTGGCATTTAGTACATTAAAAATGTACAATTACTACCTCTCTCTAGTTCTAAAACATTTTATTCCCCTAAAAGTAAATGCTGTGCCTGTTAAGCAGTTGTTTTTCATTCTCTATGAATTTGCCTGTTCTGGTCATTTCATAGAAATGGAATCTACGTGACTTTTTTGCATCTGCCCTCTCACATTTAGCATGTTTCCAGCATGCATCACTACTTCATTCCTTTTTGTGGCTAATATTCCATTGCATGGACAGACCAAGGATCTAAATTTATAAGTCGCTTTCCATGGAGTACTTTGGCTCCGTACATTTCTAGATGACCTAAAGACCACTGCTGCTTTTTCTGCTTAATTGAAAGCTGCCGTTACAGGTAGCTAAATAAGTTGTTTTTTTTTAACTTATTGTGTTGACATGATTTCAAGTGTCCTACTTAAATAAGTTTTAAAAGTTGGCTCATCTTAATATAACTCAAATTCTGGAGGAAAACATGGTGTCTTCATGCTGTTTAAGTTGGTAAGCTTTCTGTCAGTGAAATGGATAATCGTCTAAGAGGTTTATTTGCTGTTGTATTTTTTAAGTAATGTAAATACTCTGTCAATATATTTTTAAACTTTGCCACTTAGCATTTATTTCATTTTAAACCTTGGGAACATCTGTGCTCTCTGGTGTGTGAGCGAAGGGGGCAGGATTCACTGTATTATTCCTGGTCTGCTTTCTTCGCTCACGATGCCCTGCTGCTCAGATCCCAAGTGTTATAGCCTCTATGGGGTCACAGACCTCTAAATGTCCTCTGATGGTTCATTAATAAAGCATCAAAATGAACCATTTCCTTTGTATAATTGAAGGTGGGGATCTGGGAAAGAATATATTATCTTGGTCCAGAAAAAAATAAAAGGTTTGAGTTATACTTTGGTAATTTTAAGAGTATTTGGTTATCTCTAGTATTCGGCTCTGAGACTTTTCCCTCACACACCATTATTGTCTTATATTTTTTCTTTCCATAGCGTCCACATATTTCTTTGGAATGAAAAAAAATTTATTTTATTTTTTTTGTATTTTTCTGAAGTTGGAAACGGGGAGGCAGTCAGACTCCCGCATGCGCCCTACTGGGATCCACCCGGCATGCCCACCAGGGGGCAATGCTCTGCCCATCTGGGGCATCGCTCTTTGCAACCAGAGCCATTCTAGTGCCTGAGGCAGAGACCATGGAGCCATCCCCAGCACCCGGGCCAACTTTGCTCCAATGGAGCCCTCGCTGCGGGAGGAGAAGAGAGAGACAGAGAGGAAGGAGAGGGGGAGGGGTGGAGAAGCAGATGGGTACTTCTCCTGTGTGCCCTGGCTGGGAATCGAACCTGGGACTCCTGCACGTCAGGCCGACGCTCTACCACTGAGCCAACCTGCCAGGGCAAAAAAATTTTTAAAAGGTATTATGCAAAGAAGAATCTGGTGAAATGAATTTCTCTACAGACAGCGAGGCAGTGGCTATGAAAGTCTTCCTCAGACTTGTGTGTGCATCATACTCACCTGGGGCATGTTAAAACACATTCCCAGGCATCACTTCTAGAATTTCTGATTCAGTAGCTCTGAGGTGGGGCCCAGGAATATGCATTTGTGACAGGTTCCCAGGTGTGGCTGATTCTGTTGGCCCAGGAACTCCACTCAGAACCTCTGCTCTGTGACTGTTATGTGGAAGCCACCCTCTAATAGTGGATGTTTCTGCCCCAGCCTGGCTTACTCCACAGGCTGCCAGGAACTATCTCTGGAAGAGGGGTCCTCAAGACCAGCAGACAGGGAGGGATAGATAGGGACAGACAGGAATGGAGAGAGATGAGAAGCATCAATCATCAGTTTTTCGTTGCAACACCTTAGTTGTTCATTGATTGCTTTCTCATATGTGCCTTGACCACGGGCCTTCAGGAGACCGAGTAACCCCTTGCTCAAGCCAGCGACTTGGGTCCAAGCTGGTGAGCTTTTTGCTCAAGCCAGATGAGCCCACGCTCAAGCTGGCGACTTCGGGGTCTCGAACCTGGGTCCTCCGCATCCCAGTCCGATGCGCTATCCACTGTGCCACCACCTGGTCAGGCTGTTTTTTGTCTCTTGAAGTTCCCTTTACACTTTGTACTGACTCTCACTCTAAAACTCATTCTTCCCCAGAGATGTTAGGAAGACTTTTATGTGGTCCATTGAGCTTGTCCTGGGTTGTTTTCTTCTTCTGTCCACTTGACGTCATCAAATGGCTGCTTTTACCAACCCTAATCCTTCCATTGGGAACCTGACCTCCCTCCCTTACCTTGCTTTGCCTCTGATCTGATGACTACGGTCCTGTTTATGCCCATCCCAGGCTAGAGCAGTGCTATTTTATCAGTAGCAGCAGACCCCGGTGTTGTTACAGGGGCCAGTCATATGTGAGGATAGACTGTATTCCTCTGTCAGGAAGGACGGACACACCTCAGGCCCGTACAGAAGGCTCTCTCCAGGGGTGTTCCACAGAAGAATGACAGAAACGTCTTGCTAGATACAGATCTGCATTCCCTCTAGGTCCAGCGTGAATGTGTTCAGATGTTCAGAGAGAAGGAGAATCCGAAACAACCTGAGAAGGAAGGAGACAGAGGCAGTGGGGAGTCTCTTAGGCAGAGAGATAGAAGGAAATAAACAGGAAAATACTGAGAGTGGGCAAGAGACAGAAAGAAAGGAAGATACAGAGAAAGGAAGACCCAGACAGAAACACATACAGAAAGGAAGACACGGCGAGGGACACAGAGATTGAAAGAAAAGGAAAGCAAAGGAGTCAGAAATCTCATGACTGGAATAGACAACATGAGTGACAGTGAGCAAAAATAAGTGAGGGGGCATGAGTTTGAAAGCTGTGGGGATAGTGTGGACGGTCAGTGGCAAGATGGGGAGAAGAGCTACAAGAGAAACACAAAGGAGGAGACAGCAGTCAGTGAGGTAACAGACTGCCACGAGCAGGCGGGGGACGAATGAACGTGTGTTCTCAATGTCCTGTGAGCAGGCGGGGGACGAATGAACTTGTGTTCTCAATGTCCTGTGAGCAGGCAGGGGACGAATGAACGTGTGTTCTCACACAGGGAGGTGATGTCCTGTGAGCAGGTGGGGGACGAATGAACGTGTGTTCTCACACAGGGAGGTAATGTCCTGTGAGCAGGCGGGGGACGAATGAACGTGTGTTCTCACACAGGGAGGTAATGTCCTTAGTGGCAGAGGAAATTAACAAAACAACCCAACCGTGACACTCCACTTCTATGCCCAGTCCCTCAAGAGGCACCAAGAGCTCTATGTCAGTCTCAGGACTGATCACTTCCTTTTCTCAAATTAATTCTGCCCCATCCGGGCTGCTCCTTTTCAGGAAACCTCCCTGACCATCAGATTCAAATACTTTACAACTGGCTGGGGCCTTGATATTACCTTCTTGCTTCTTCACATATAGGGTTTCCTATTCATGGTCTGAATGTCATCTCTGGGCTGGATCAGAGCAAACACAGGGACCCCAGATATTCACTGCTGCAGATGGAAGAAAAGTTCTAAGCGTTCACAAGGGAGACTGGAGTTGAAGCCCATGAGACCCTAGCAGAGGGGGAAGAAAAAAATAATGTGATGCAAATCAGCAGGACTTGGAGGATGGAGAAGTAGCAGTACACCCTTGGCCACTGAGGAAACCAGGACTTTCTTGTCTGTTCTTTGTGAGCTTTGGTTTCCGTGAACGTTTTCACCAGACTCTGGAGCAGTGTCAAACAGAATTCAGAAGCCTCTGGGCCACTTGCTATCAAGAGAGGTGAGGCCATAGCCCAGAACCCTGTGCATTTCAGGAGATGAAACCTCTGCAGGCCTCACAGGTCTTCTCTAGGAACTTAGCTGTTGAGACCAAAGGGCCAAGCCAAGGCTCATGGAAGCAGAAAGAATTTGGGTATGAGAACACAATGAGACTCAGACAGCTACAAATTGGACAGCAAGCAGTCAGTCCTGGAAATTGGGAGTTCTGGCATGACGGTCTGCTCTAGAGACACTTGGTTGAGGACCTCTCGGCACATGTATCCTATACTGATTGCCTGTAAGGAAACCACTCCCCTACAATAGGCCTTGTCTTCCAGCTATAAATTGAAGATGGTTCCTGTTCCCTCACTGTTGGGGGTATGTTGAAATAAAGCTATAGTGGATACCCAATGTAAAGCCATTCATTTGGCCATGAGCAGGTTATATATAGGAGACAGTAGTACCTAAATCCAGGGGACTTTGAGTTGTGAAACTGGAGGCCAAAGCCAGGTATGTTACCATCACCAAAATAATGAATTGTCTGAGTAGGTGTTATATCTAGATTTCTTCAAAAGAACAGAAAGGAATGAAGGTGATGTTGACCTGGGGAATGAGTATTGTATTGTCCATGAAAGGTGGGTGTCGCGGACCAGCATGGCTCCTAATAACGGTGCAGAATTAAGGAAACACACTTATTAAAAAATGGGACCAGGAGGACTCTTCAAATACTGCTGGCAATATCCGAGTGCCCTACAGCCCCAGTTTGCTTTATTATATAGCCATATGCAAATCAAGAAAGTCCTTGATACAAAGTTACACATCCAAGGCTAAAACAGGAACTCTCCCAATGCATAAACAGGAATCCCCCCACCATACATAAGTGAAATCAACCAACATCTGAACAAAGAGTTAAGAGGAAAGGCATGTAAACTGCTTCCAGCAACTTAAGGAAGCAAGTGAAGTGGGTGCAAATACTCAGCATCACAGCCAATATGGAGGTGAAGGGGGGAGAACTTAGCCATTTGCTAAGCCTAGAATCTACAATGGCTTTTTGCCATTTATGATCCACAACAGGTGGGTGATGTTCCAGTAGGTGCCACCATGTGAAAAGGTTGTCATTAGTCTAGGAATCAGCTGCCACAGCAGCTGCAGGGTAATGAAACAATAAGAATGATCAAGAGTGCGGGGCAGAGGATGGGTTTCATTTTTGGTTTGGGTTATCAGGGTAGTCCACATTGAGAAATAACATTTGGTTTTTGGGGGGTTAGGGTGTTTTTTGTTTGTTAATTCGTCTTTTCCAAGTGAGAGGAGGGGAGACAGAGAGACAGGCTCCTGCACGTGCTCTGACCGGGACCCACCTGGTGACCCCCATTTGGGGCTATACTCGCAATTGAGTTATTTTTAGTGCCTGAGGCAGAGGCTCCACAGAGCCATCCTCAGTGCCCCGGGCCAAATACGGTCAAACCAATTGAGCCATGGCTATGGGAGAAGAAGAGAGAAAGAGCGAAGGAGGAGAGGGAGGGGTAGAGAAGCAGATGGTTGCTTCTCCTGCGTGCCTGACTGGGGATTGAACCCGGGACGTCAACACAATGGGCTGACACTCTACCACTGAGCCAACAGGCCAGGGCCAGAAAAAGACATTTGAATCAAGACTAGAAGAAGAAAAGATGCACCATGTGTTTCTCTGGGGGAAGTTTAACAGAGAGACAGAATAGCCAGTGCAAAGGCTCTGAGGCTGGAGAGGAGCTTGGGCAAGGCGGCCACTGTGACCTACTGCAGACTGAGAGAGGAGGAGGGTAACAAACGAGACCTATGAACCAGATCACGTGGGGCAGAGTTGTTGGAAGTGACGTGAAATATAATTGAGAGTGAACTGAACATTTAGAGATTTTTATAGCAGCTTCACATTGCTGCATTATCCAACTAAATTTTTATTGTATTTTAAACAACAAAAAAAACTGGTTTTTCAAAGATAATTTGAGAATCACTAAGACAGGGCCTCGAGTCCCTACATGAAGGACTTTGTAAGGACACTGACTTTCTGAGTTATAAGGGAGGTAGGCAGGGTCTTGAGCAGAGGAGTTAGAGTTTTATATTTCCCTTTATTTCTTACTTAACTCTACTTAAACATTTTTTGTGTCTCTTTTATATTACAGACACTTTTACAAGGCTGTAGCCTCCTTGAAAGCAGGATCTGTGACATATCGATGTATGCATTTTTCAGAAACTACAATAATAGGCACTCAATACATGTTGGTTGAATTGAGTGGAAAAGGAAGTGTGACATCTTAGGACAAGTGGTGCAGGCCACCAGCCATGAAAACTGAGTACATCCAGTACATGGCTGGAGGAAAAAAGATAAATATCTGTTAGAAATGTAGCAATATTTTCCACTGAACTCTATGTACCCAGATCAAGGAAGCCCCTACCCTAGAGACTTAGCCAAGAATAAGGTCAGCTAACCGCACCCCTCCTGCCCTTGTAAGCGTTGCCTGCTTGCTCAGCCTAGATAGCCACTCTATAAAAAGGAGCCATTTTAGAAGCTCAGGGCTGCAGTGTTCCCTTGCGTGGGTTGCCTGCAGTCCCTGTGCAGGTTTGCAATAAAACTTATAAAATTCACTAAATTCACTTTGGGTTTGCTGTGGTCTGTCTCCTGGGATGTAACAGGAAGAGGGCCACATTGACTGCTGGATTGAGAACAGACTGTAGGAAGTCAAGAGAAAGAAGGGGACTAGGGAGGCAGCTATGGCATAATCCAGGCATGAGATAGTGGTGGCTCAGAACAGAGGGGACCAGAAGGGGTGATGATAATAGAGGCTGTGTGCCCTTTAGAGCATCATGACCAGATGTACTCAAAATGCACTTGCTGGACCAACTCTAGCCAAAGGAGCCCTCATCAGCTGGCCCAGATGGGTATCCCTGAAAGGGATGCTGGACTTCAGCTGAGTGCAGGAGTGTGTGCTGAGGGATCTCATATCACCAGTCAGCCTGCACTGCTCAGCTCACATTAACTGCTTATTCTAACCTTTGGTAGTTACTCATGTACTTCCTTGTTTCTACAAGGATGACAGGAGATGTAACAGATGGAGCTGGGTAGATCAAGTGGTAATCAGACAGCAGAGTGGGGGTAGGCAGTGATCAGCTCTTCTCTCCTCTGAATCTTTTTTCTATTTAATTTTTTATTTTAGAGAGGAAGGACAACAGAGAAACATCAACCTGAGTTCATTTATGCATTCAATGGCTGATGCCTGTACATGCCCTGATTGAGGATCGAACCTGCAACCTTGGTGCATTAGAATGACGCTTTAATTCACTGAGAAAACTGGTCTCTGTTCACCATGTCCTCTTATGTGGCCACACCCCAGCAGGGATTCCCACCAGTTTGGAGAGAGGCAAACTCTGATGGAGTCATTGCCCTGATGGAGTCATTGCTCAGGGACAATGTACGGGATTCAGGATAATTAAAGAGAAATAAAAAGGGCAGCTTTAGCAAATACACTATAAGCTTTCTCAGTTGAAAAGGATGTCTAGCTACTTCATTGAAAGTTTTTGTTTTAGGAAAACAGCGCACAGTGAGATACCATCCAAGAATGCTGGTCACCAGCGTGGCATAGTTTGGAAACTTGCATGTTGGGCTGCTAAAGTCCTGCACTGAGGCACCCGTCCTTTCTGATCTGATGTCTGTGTTCTTTGACCCAAGGGGCAGGTATGCACTGGGGCAATGAGACTCCTGGCCACTCTCAGTAATTCTGTTTCATAACTCCATACCCATCAGCAGAACACCCAGGTCGACAGGCTGTGGGGCAACAGCTCAAGGAGCAGGGTTTCCTGGGGACCCCAAAGCAGCCTCACACCAAGTTCAAAAGCTACAGCAGGGTTACTGCAAAGTGAGGACAGGTCATGTGCCTGAGCCTTGTGTCTTTTATGAGGAAATGGATGCCCCTTCCCCTTCAAGCTCCTCTGCACCTCCTGGGGCAGGTGATGCTGTTTCAGGCTGAGAGGGAAGTGACATGGAGCCTGGGAGTTGAGTCAGCAGAACAGGGAGTCCACGGAGGTCGGAGAAGGTATCGCTGTAGATGGTACAGCCAGGGATGAAAAGGACTTCAGGATTCCTGACCAGCAAGTTAGGGGAGTTGGCAGCCAGTCCTGTTCCCAAGCGGCTTACTAAGACTCGTGGCTCTGATGGCCAAAAGATGGGAAGGTACACTTAGAAAGGGTTTCTGCTCCTGGTCTTGTCATCTTCTTGATGAATGACCATATACAGGCCAGAAAGCTCTGGTTTTCGTGGAGTTGAGTGATTATTGCCCTTGCAATTTAGAGCCCTGATTTTGCATATGCTGGTCCCTTCCACAGAGTCCATGTCATTTTTCTCACGGAGATTCGCTTACTTTGCTTCCTTCAATTGCCACTTAGGGCTCCAGCCCAGACTCTGTACCCTACCCACCTATGTTAACCTAAGTCTGTGCTTTCCAGATACTCAGAAACTTTGTTATTCTTGTTTCAGTTGCCCAAACTCAAGGTGGCATTTTATGATCTGCTCCCAGAATCTAGGCCATTCAAGAATAGAGAATACACCTGCAGACAGATTGAAGGTTGACACACAGTTCTGCTCTTTGCTTCAGTTTTGTCTTCGTGTCAAAATATCCAAAAAAGTACAGAATAGGAGAAAAGTGTGTGTGTGGTGGTGGGCGGTGTGTGGTATATTTATCAGTGATCACAAATATGGAGCTAAAAGGTATTGCAATTGGAAAATAAAACTTAGGTTTTCGTTAACAGAAGACTTGAGTCATGTGAAGAATTCCAATTAGGTAGTTCTTTATGGTAGTTGAATTATAACTCTTTCTTCATTCCATTGTTTCCCTTCTCCTGAATCCAATGTAATTTTATTCTTTCAGATTCTGAGATGGAGAATGGGGTTAAAAAAGAGAATCTGAAATGTGATGATTCAGAAGAAGTAGAAACAAATGAGGCTGTAATAGTGGAAACGTTTTTTGGCACTCTGGGCTAACAACAGGCTGGGAGGGTAAGCCAATGTCAAGAAAGCAACAGAGACATTGTCCAGGGAAGAGGGAGGAGGCAGCCCCATGCCAGGAGAGGATGAGTAACCAGAGACTTTGAACTGGGAGAATCCCTGGACACATCTCTTGTATGGGAGAAAATGCTCTCAGAGATCTCCCCCCTCTCATCATCAATCAGCCAGCTCCTGATCCTGAAAAAGCTTCTAAATGTCACAATGTCACAAAAGCTTGAGCCGAGGTTCTTATCTTGTTCGGCATCATAGAATCCACACAGGAGAGAAGCCTACAAGTGCAGTGAATGTGGGACAGGCTTCAGTGAGCACTCCCACCTCACTGCCCACTGGAGGACTCACACAGGGGAGAGACCAGACTAGTGTGGGGAATGTGGGAAAAGCTTCAACCAGAGCTCCAGACTCATTGTCCACCAGAGGACCCACACTGGGGAGAAGCCATCCATATCAGTTCACTGTCTGTTGGAAGAGATTCAACAACAGTTCCCAGTTCAGTGCTCATCGGTGAGCCCACATGAGGGAGAACCTGTACAAGTGTGTCCAGTGTGGGAAAAGCTTCAACAACAGCTACCATTTTATTGCCCACAGAAAAACCACACTGGGGAAAAGCCATACAAATGCTTTCAGGGTGAAAAAAGCTTCACTGAGAACTCTGCTCTTATCTGCCATAGGGATACACAGAAAAGAGATACATCACAGGATGGAAAGGATGTGCCGAGTTTGTAGAAACCTGATACATCAACTCCTTAGATCAACACGTGCTTCTTAGAGCTTCCTTCTGCTGTGAAAAGTTCTACTAGCCAATCCCTGGCTTAGCCTTAAACTTACTGACAACTGGATCTCAAGAACCATGTCTGAGAACAGGAGTCAGCCTAAGACTGCAGAACCTTCTTTCTATATCTGCCTAGAAGTTCACACTCCTGTCCCACCATGAATATGCATTTTTCTTTGAAGGGAAGAAGGCTATAAAACCCCTAATTCCTGCCAGGAATCTAGGGTGCCCTTGTTCTGAACAAAGAAAGTGTGGCAGGTGGCCTGAGAACTGTTTCTGGGCTATATCAGAAAAGACAGTCTCCCCCTTCCTGGGGAGCACACCTAGAATTTTAACAGCCTGAATCTATTCAAAAGCAGTAATTGAGCTGTAGTCACCTACTGTTATATACTACTGCTACCTTCAGGGTAGATCACTACTCTGCAACAGAGCCACCACCAGAAAGGGAACAAAGGAAAGAAAGGATAGGCTAGGCCATCGAATAATACTAAATCTAAGTGACCTTTTTATGGGTTTTATTTTATTTTTAAATTTTTTTCTGAGAAGCAGGGAGGCAGGCAGACAGACTCCCACATGCACCCAACCGGGATCCACCCGGCATGCCCACTAGGGGGCGATGCTCAGTTGCAGCTGGAGCTATTCTAGCGCCTGAGGCAGAGGCCATGGAACTATCCTCAGTGCCTGGGCCAACTTTGTTCCAATGGAGCATTGGCTGTGGGAGAGGAAGAGATAGAGAGGAAGGAGAGGGGGAGGGGTGGAGATACAGATGGGCGCTTCTCCTGTATGCCCTGACTGGGAATCGAACCTAGGACTTCCACACGCTGGGTTGATGCTGTACCGCTGAGCCAACCGGCCAGGGCTAAGTGACCTAATCTCAGAGCTAGCATAATATCTAGGGTAATTTTGTAGCTTTCTCGTGTTACCATCAACCCCAACCCAGTTCTTGGTTTCTTCTCTCATAGAGTTTATTCAAGTTTATAAGTACTACTATTTCTGATTAAAATAAAGGCATTTCTCCTTCCATTTCCTTGGCCTATGTTTGTAATTTTCTCAACTAAAACTTTATAGTCAAATAAATACCTGCAGGATCATGAAGAATATCTAAGTGTAGAACCTGGTGCAGGCAAGTAGGACACGCAGAGAGGGAATAAAGGATAAGAAATCAGGGGAAGAGGAATAGAATTTGGTGAGAAGGCTTGAGCTCACAGTGCTGGGAAATTATAGGAAAAATATAGAGACTGCAGGAGGCTGTGGCTGCAGGTGAAAGAATGAGTGCAGAACATTAGGAACCAAAATTAAAAGTTACTGATACAGAATAAGGCACAGATATTTCAGCTTCTGTGAAATCTCCATAAATAAATAACAAGTGGTAAAAGATGGTTATGTTATACACAGTTATTGGCCCTTATAGGCAAGATGTTAGTACCTTGGATAAGCTATGTTGAAAAGACACTGACATGGTCTCTATTTTTGAGGAATTAAATATAAGCAAAGAAGAATACCCTATACCTCAAAATAAAAAAAAAAAAAATTCTAAATTTTGGGGAAGAAGGAGAAGCAAAGGCAGGACAGAATAGACTTCAGGGTGTCCTCAGTTTAAGCTCTGCCGGGGCCACCCCAGTTTCCCCACATAGCGAGTGTCCTTAAGCAAGCTATGCAACCAGTTCCTGGAGTCACATACTTACTTCTGCTACACAGAGACAAAAATTTACTCTTCTACAATCCTGGGCAAAGCAAAGGCAAAGGGTTGGGCTTGAATGTGATCTATTTAGGACAGCATGACTTCATTGGAGAGTCTTGATGTGGGATGAAAGTCAATAAAAATGCTAAGGCAGTGGAAATATTTAATGAAGCCTCACTATCAGAATTCTCCCACTCATCAGTTTGCATTGGCCAGGGAAACTGAGGCAACTGTTGAGCTCTGCAGTTTTAGGTTGGCTCTATCCTCCTAATTGCTTTATTCTCGAGTATACTGGGCAGAAAAAGGAACACTAGAGCTTGGAACCCTAGCCTGTGAGTTATTTGGGATGGTCCGGAGTACCTAGGTAAGAATTGGAGAATACATTCATTTAAGAAATAGTATTTGATTGCCTATAGTCTACCAGGCATTATAGTAGGGACTAGATACCAAGCAGTGAACAAAGACACTGTATCTTCTAGAACCACCCTCATTGGACCCCATAGAAATACAAGTGCCAGTCAGGCAGCACCACCTTGTTACCAACCCCCCAAGATTTGGATGCCAGCTCTGCAGGGCCTCTCTTCCAAGCTTCCAAGTTCTGGTAAATGCAAACTTTTTCTTGTATTCTTCCAGCCCCATGCTTGGTAGTTGCTTCCCACAGTTATGATTCTAGTTACCTTACTCTCTACCTCACTACCTAACACAGCCTGATACTGAACTATCCACTTGAGAATAAACTTAAAGCAGGTTGTACAAAAGGCAACCCTCCAAGCCGACACAGCTGTTCAGATGTGTAACATCAGCCTCTTGGTTTGGTTTAGCCCCTCAGATGCTCATTAAAAAGCCAGGTTGTCCCCCTGTAAATTAACTACTAGAGCTCTCCATATGCTTTCTTTATCTCCCTCTCTCACCAAAACATTTTAACTAATTGATCAAATTTTTCAATTCACACTGTTCCTTTTTCTCAAGGATTCCTAACCACTTTCCATAGATGGGCTCAGATATTATCACTATTATTCAGAGAAATGTAGGGCTAAGATTACTGACTGTCGCTGTTTTTACACATCTATTGAGGTTCCTCAGCCTAAGGTGGTAGATGAGTTGTCACAGCCAAAGCAAGAGTTGGGCCTCTAAAACCTAGTTATCCCACTTTCCTTTCCTCTTGTCACTTTTTTTTTTTTTAGTGAGAGACAGAGAGACAGTCAAACTGACAGGAAGGGAGAGATGAGAAGCATAAACTTGTAGTTGTGGCACTTTAGTTGCTTACTGATTGCTCTGATATGTGCCTTGGCAGGGGGGCTCCAGCTGAGCCAGTGACCTTGGGCTTCAAGCCAGCAACCTTTGGGCTCAAGCCAGCGAATTTGGGATCATGCCTATGATCCCATGCTCAAGCCGGCAAGCTGGTGCTCAACCTGGTGAGCCTATGCTTAAGCTGGAAGGCCCACGCTCCAGCTGGGACCTCGGGGTTTCCAACTTGGATTCTCAGCATCCTAGGTCGACGCTCCATCAGTCAGACTCCTCTTGCCACCTCTTCTGTGCCTGTCCTGTAAGGGGACTGTTCTACCAGAGTACGATCAGCCCGGGACTTCTGGTATCCTAAACGAGAGTGCCGTTTCATTGCTCACTTCATCATGGGTGAATCCTCGCTTTCACTGTTATCGGCTCCAGTCTCCTCGCAATCCTGTTGCTCCTCCTTGTCTTGGCTTCTGGTGGAGGCAAGAGAAAGATTGAACAGTCTTGTGGAGAACATAAGATACTAGCAAGGAAGCTTGGCACTCCCTGAAGTAGGGGAAATGTTTTTGAAGTTGTGGTTGCCCTACTCTGGCATCTGGAGGAAGCTGTGCTCTGGCAGCTGCTTAGGCATTTCCCATTCACTTGGCCATTCCAGCGGCTCCTATGGAGTTGTTTCATAAATTTGGGATTACTGAGAACTGCAATTGAAGTCTGGTTTTCCTGGTAGCCCCAATTTATAACTGCTATCATGGGTTAAGTGACTTGCATAGTGCCTAGAGTAAAAGAACTGATTTTGGCCCTGGCCGGTTGGTTCACTGGTAGAGCGTCGGCCTGGCATGCAGGAGTCCCGGGTTTGATTCCCGGCCAGGGCACACAGGAGAAGCGCCCATCTGCTTCTCCACCCCTTCCCCTCTCCTTCCTCTCTGTCTCTCTCTTCCCCTCCCACAGCCAAGGCTCCATTAGAGCAAAGTTGGCCCGGGTGCTGAGGATGGCTCCATGGCCTCTGCCTCAGGCGCTAGAATGGCCCTGGTTGCAACAGAGCAATGCCCCAGATGGGCAGAGCATCGCCCCCTGGTGGGCATGCCGGGTGAATCCCGGTCGGGCGCATGCGAGAGTCTGTCTGACTGCCTCCCTGTTTCCAACTTCAGAAAAATACAAAAAAAAAAAAAAAGAACTGATTTTAACATAGGTCAAATCAATTTGAGCCCTGTCCAAATAGCTCTGTTGGTTAGAGCACTGTCCCAAAGCACAGAGGCTGCAGGTTCCATCCCCAGTCAGGGCACATACAGGAATAGATCAATGTTCCTGTCTCTCCCTTCCTCTCTCTTTAAAATCAATAAGTAAAAAAAAAATCAATTTGAAAATCTTAGGCAGTGCTCTCCCTCCTGGGAGCACGCCGACTCCTTTCCCTTCCCTGTCTTCTTCCCCCACAGGCATGCATTTCCTAAACTCTAAGGAACCCCTCGAGGCTTGCAACCAGGGGAGCAATGGGTAGTGGCAGCTTGTCCCAGGCAGAAACCCCTTAACCTGTCTCCAAGGCCCCCTTTTCTCTGACTTTCCAGTGAGCCAAAGCAGCCCTGCCTATACTCTCTCCTGTTGATTCTTCTATGCTAAGCCTTTCCTGTTTCACTGTCCCTAGCTTTAATAAATGTACTCTCAAAATCATCTGGACTCGTGTTGTGAAACCTTTCTCACACCGAGTCAAGAACCCACACACTACAGGACAACCAAGACAGACAACTCCATCTGGTCCCTTTTCAGTAACAAATGGGTATCTCTTTAGAATTGTTAGAAGCATTCAGAATCTAAGTACAGCTGGGGAAACTTGGATTTTATTAAACACCAGAAGGAGCCTTGTGAAGACGTAGCGGACCATGTTATAAGGCAAGCCAATCCAGCATAAGGACACTTATTTATATCTTATTTAAAAAAAGAATAAAGGGTGTTGCCACGAACCTTTTTTATAAAAAAAAAAAGAATAAATTTGTTCAGAGTTACCCATAGATTTTTTTGCCCCATAGATTTTACTGTGGATGAACCCATCTTCCCACTGAATTTTATTATCCAGTTATTTTCATTATGTAAGCATAATAAAATTACTCTTAAGATAGCAACCAATATTTTAAAAACACATAGCCTGACCAGGTAGTGGTGCAGTGGATAAAGTGTCAGACTTGGATGCAGAGGACCCAGGTTCAAAACCCTGAGGTCGCCAGCTTGAGTGCAGGCTCACCTGGTTTGAGCACAGCTCACCAGCTTGAGCTCAAGGTTGCTGGCTTGAGGAAGGGGTCACTTGCTCTGCTCTAGCCCCCCCCCGGTCAAGGCACATATGAGAAAGCAATCAATGACAAACTAAGGAGTTGCAATGAAGAACTGATGCTTCTCATCTCTCTCCTTTCCTGTCTGTCTGTCCCTATCTGTCCCTCTCTCTGTCTCACAGGAAACCCCCCCCCAAAAAAAAAAACATTTAAAAAGTCTTTAATTACTTGTCTCTCGCTCTCAACTATCGTTCTGGCTAACAATTTCTGTGAAACCTCAGAGCAGAGTCCTTACACTGCATGTTAATACTGTAACGTCGGTGGGCAATGGGGAAAGGTCATGTGAGGAACCAGACCCGGGAACTTTGGCTGGAACCGCCCACACCCATGCGTGCCAAAAGAAACTTCCCAGAAGTCCTTTGGAAAAGAGCGACTGTCTGCCAGCCAGTGAGATCTCGCCACATCATATCAACTTGCCTCCACCCTAGACGACCCTTTAAATATCCCCCATGTGGTTTTGTCCATGCGAGTTCTCTGGCCTCTGTCTCCAGGACTAGAGAACATTGTCTGGGAAGCGCTGTACTAAATAAAGCTTTTATTATTCCACAGTTCGTGGCAACACCCTTCCTTCTTCCTCGGCAGGGAAAAATACCTTACATTTGGAGACGAAATCCAGGAGGAGTTGAAGCCCACTGGGGCCGCTCCTCTCCCCTTCCCTTCCACAGAAGAACCAGGATCTCCAACTTTCCACCCACTTCGGCACACGGTTCAGTAAGTCTCCTGCCTCCACTCTCCCCTCAGTTCTTTTCGCTGAGACTCTCTGTCTGTAATTGCTGCATCAGGGACCTCTTTTCCGTTCTGAGTGCGTGTATGTCTGTGGAGATGTCCCAGGCATATCCACTTTACCTAACATCCGGTGGTCAGAGCTTGAGTTGCGGGATGCCAATTCTCATCTCTGACCACTCCAAGGACTGAGGGCAGCCATAGAAGCACAGGAATCTAAACCTAATCCAAAAACACTCCTGAAGTTGCCTTATCCAAAATCTCCTTCCTTAAAGAAGAAGAAATTGTTATTCTTTGCTGTGGCCATGCCATAGAACCCACTGGATAATCGGACCAGGTAGCCTCCTGAAGGGACTTTTGATTTTAACATCCTCACCAATTTAACTATTGCCAAAAGAACTGGGAACTGGTTGGAGATCCCTTACATTGAGGGCTTCTAGTATTTGTGTTCCCATCCTAATCTCTGTGCTGCCTGCTCCCTGGCGTAGGCCCATTTTGGCCAGAGAAACCTCACCTAAACCCTCCACTCCTGATCTTTCCTCCTTAGCCAACCCCCAACTTTCTCACCTTCCTGCCGGACCCCCAGGGGCGCCCCTCTCTTGGGACCCCTCTATGGTCCCTCTGCGGACCTCTTTCACTCGGGTCTCTTCCCTCCAGGAGCCCCCTGCCCTCCCTTCACAGGATCCTATTTCTCATTCACCTGCAAATACCAGTCTCTCTTTCTCCTCCCCTGCTGGCCAGGGGCCCCTCCCTTCTCCACTATGTTCTTAAACCCCTCCTCCGCCAGGCATTGGTTCTCACGCAGGTTTGCAGGGACCCTGACCCCATGGCCCAACCCTGATCTTCTTGCAGGAAGGTCTGGCCCTGTCCTGCTCTGGCTCTGACATTTCTGGCCGGATCTGGGTGCCAGGCTCCCCACGAGTCCCCCTCCTCTTATTCTCAGCCCCTAAACCCCTAGCCGGGACCTGTGAACACGGCATTTAAAGTTTTTAATGGTCATGATTAGTAGAAAAAGGCCGAGGCTGTTCACCAGGCCTGCATGCAGCAGAAGGTAACACTCCAAATCCAGGCTCTTGTGGCAGCCCAGAGGCTGGCAGAGCAACAGGGGTAAGGCATAGGAGGTGCCCAACCCAAGTCTGGGCCACAAAGAGGATCCCCACTAGGAGCTTGCTTTAAATGTGGCAAGGAAGGTCACTGGTCCCGACAGTGCCCCTGCCTGCGGCTACCCACTGAGCCCTGCCCTGACTGCAAGCAGCCCGGTCACTGGCAGAGCGATTGCCCCTTTGGGCAACAGGCTTTTCTTCAGCACCTCTATGTAGAGGACAAGCCACCCAAATAGGAGGCCAAGCCAGCCAGACGGGCCCACTGCTCGAACTCCTCGGCCTCATGGACGACTGATGTGACCCGGACTTGAAGACTCCCATCACCCACTCCAAACCCAGGGCAATGCTGCAAAAGTGTGTAAGTTCATCTCATTTCTTGTAGACAGGGGACTACCTTCTCTGTTTTACCATCACACTCTGGACCTCTAGTTCCCTCACAGGTCTTGGTTATGGGAATGGATGGGATCCCTTCTTTTCTCCTTCACACACCACCCCTGACATGCAGTTTGGACAGAATCCCCTTTTGCACTCCTTAGTTATGCCATCATGCCCTGTACCTTTCCTGGGTTAAGACATTCCACACAGTCTTGAAGCCACTATCCAGCTGACAGCATCTTCCCACTTACTCCTACCATTCCTCACTACCAAGGACTCCATAATAATCAATACTAACCATTTCTAAACATGTCTCTCGCCTCAAGCTTGCCCCCATGCAGGACTGCTGGCAGTCGGAACCAGTTGGAACCCATCTCTGGCTCACCAAAAGGCTGGACCCTGCAAATCCTCCTATTGCTCATTTTTTTAAATCCTTACAGGACTGCATCTGCGAAGTTTCTCAAGTCACAGTCAAACAGATGTTCTTCTCGACTCCCCTCAAAACCACCTTCTGACCTCCCCTCCCCACGATGCCCCTAACCAGCAGGAAGTAGCCAGATGAATAGCAGCACCCCTATCTAACATGAAAGGTCGAAATGTAAGGTCGGTGGGCAAAGGGGAAAGGTCACATGAGGAACCAGACCCAGGAACTTTGGCTAGAACCGCCCACACCCATGTGCGCCAAAAGAAACTTCCCAGAAGTCCTTTGGAAAAAATCGACTGTCTGCCAGCCAGTGAGATCTCGCCACATCATATCAACTCGCCTCCACCTTAGACGACCCTTTAAATATCCCCCACACGGTTTCATCCATGCGACTTCTCTGGCCTCTGTGCCCTGGGCAGAGAACATCGTCCAGGAAGCGCTATACTAAATAAAGCTTTTATTATTTCACACTTCATGGCTACGCCGTTACTTCTTCCTCTGCGGGGAAAAATACCTTACAAATACCATCAGGGCAGTCTTGTTATGACAAATATTTATAGGATTATTGTCTGTCATTCCCTAAAAAGGAGTAAGGTTGGTGAGCAGGGAATTTGATGTGCTCATTGCTGAATCACAGCATCTCAAATAGTTTCTGGTGCTAAATAAATATTTGGCAAATGAATCAGTGGGTGAAAAAATATGAGGAAGAGGGATCATGAGACTTGGTTAACTGACAGCATATCAAGTAATAAGCATAATAAAGAACACCAAAGGAGACTAAGAATGTTCTTTGGATGACATGTTTGTTACACCCTTTCTGGTCCAGTTTCACTCCTTTCAATCTATGGCAGGATTTCTTAACTTCAGCACTATTGACATTTGAGGCTGGACAGATCTTTGTTGGGTGTGGGAGGCTGGGTGTATGTCCTGTGCATTCTGGATATTTAGTTGCATCCCTGGCCTCCACCACTAGATTTCGTTAGCACCCCCCAGTGGTGACAACAAAATTGACTCCATACCTTGCTAAAGGTCTTGGAGGGGCAAAAATTGCCCCTGGTTGAGAACTTATTATCTAGGGCCATATCATTAGAACAGGCTGGTGTAAGATTCTTCCATGTGTCCACCTACTTTCCTACAGAGCAGTTCTGGATTTCTTGACTTTCTACAAATCTAATCCAATTGTATAAATACTCTGCTCAAAAGCCTTCAAGACCACCTGGCCAGGCAGTGGCACAGTGGGTAGAGCATCGAACTGGGGTGCTGAGGACCCAGGTTTGAAAACCCGAGGTAGCTAGTTTGAGTGCGGGCTCATCAGGTTGGAACAAGGCTCACTAGCTTGAACCCAAGGTCACTGGCTTGAGCAAGGGGTCACTCAGTCTGCTGAAGCCCCCCAGTCAAGGCACATATGAGAAAGCAATCACTGAGAAACTAAGGTGCCGCAACAAAGAATTGATGTTTCTCATCGCTCTCCCTTCCAGTCTGTCTGTTCCTCTCTCCGTCTCTGACACACACACACACACACACACACACACACACACACACGTTAAAAGCAAAAAAAAAAAAAAGCCTTCAAGACTATCTACCGTCACTGAAATAAGCCAAGATCTCAAGCTTGCAAGGCTCTCCCTGGCAATCAAGTCTCAACCCATCCCTCAGTCTCATTGCCCAGAACTCTCTATACAGTCTACAATCCAGGACCAGTAAACTAGTCCCAGGTCCTGGAAAAGGCTCTGTGCTCTCTAGCCTTAGTACCTAACTTTTCCTGTCTAGAATACTTTTTCCCCAAGGCAGGATTCATTCTTTCTATTTACAGTGAACACAAGGGGCTGCTAGTGTCAATCCCTCCCAACTAGGAGAGGAAGGGCACCTGAGCCTAGGCATTAGGAATGTAGAAATAACGAAAAATTTTAAGTTCTCAGAGTACCATCAAAGAAGGCAAGAAACCATAGCATCAGGACTGCTAATATCACCACCACCACATTCTTGAAGACCTAATGCTTTGAACTCCTTCATTCTATCTGTAAATCTTTCTCAGGGTGCCTTATCTCATGCCACCTAACACCAGAATTTGTTTCTGGTGGGTTTATGTATTCAGCCTTTTTGGGAGCTCTCTGAGGGCAAGAGGTGTGCCTGAACTGTTTTTGTGTCCCCACTGCCTAACACAAGGGCGCACGAGGATGCAATAGAGCCTTAGTTAATGAGTGTTTTACTAGCGTAAATCTCAAGGGCAAGAGGCTCAGAGCCTTTCAAAGAAACTGTCACCTGGGAACTGAACAGCAGGGAGCCCTGATGGGCACCAGGGCCCACCTGCTGGGCTATCTCATTCCCTCGGAGAGGGAGGGAGGGAGAGAGAGAGAGAGAGAGAGGGCTGGTCCACCTCCAGAATTGCTAAAAATGAAGGGCTGAGTACACAGCCGAGGTGCAGCATTAAGGGACCTCACTGACAGTAAAAGCCAGTCTCACATTCCCATTACTGGACAGGTCATCATTTCCAAGCCAGAAGATGGTAACCTGCTGCAGGGCAAGTCAGGATTTCCACAAGGCCAGATGCATATTCAAGGCAGAAGTCCGAAAAGAGGTGCAGGTCAGCAAGGACTACCATCCCCACCTGTTTCTTTCTTTAATTGACAGCACTCCTGCCAATGAGGGGACAACATTCACGAAGTATCGCTAGCTGGGACCAAAGCCACTGTTAAGATCCAGCAGCCCTGGGTCTGGGTGTTTGTTAATATCTCCTATTGAGTTATTGCTGTTCTGCCTGAAATAAGGTTCCGCTTCTGTTACTTGGATGGGTCTTTGTACCATTCCTGGTTGAGCTCACACTGAGTTACAAATGCAATGACAATTAAATAAATGTAATGCTTGTGTGCTTGTCACAGTTCTAACAATGTACATACTCATCCTCACAAGTCTTATGGAGTCAATATTACTATTTTCATCCTCCAGATGAGGAATCTGAGGCAAAATCTAGTGTCAAAAGTAGGACTTAAAACTCACTTCTAACCCAATGTTTTATCCTGTTATTAATATTGTGTACATACTGCAAAACATTCTCAGCTAAAAATGAACTCTTGTCACCTCTTACCTCAAAAACTACACTCCCTCTCAGAGGAAATGATTATAGTATATAAAGCTTCCTGGACCTTAATCTGTCATTTTTCCCACTTACTTTATCTTCAAGTTTTTGTTTCAATAAATCAACTTCATTAAAAAAAAAACACAAAAAAACCCTGCATTTAGACATTTATAGTAACATTCAATCTTCAGTCATTTCCCTCTTAATATGACAAACACTTTTCTAATTTTCATGTGTTCTTCTAGATTGTGATATTCTGGATATATATTCGTGAGGGAGCTAATGGATTGGGGTGAGGGGAAAAAACAGTGGAAGTTTCTACACAGTCTCTCTGCCTTTATCTACTCCTTTTCACCCCTCACTGATTTCTGAGGACTCTTGTTGCACAATGAAGGCAAAGTAGCCTATCAGGATATAAATGGAGGGAGGTGAAATGTGAAATAGACTGATACACCTCCTTAGATGATGTATTCCATCTTTAAGTATTACACTGAGAGACTTAATCGAAGCACACCCATATGCATTTTCTACTTTGATCCTTACATTCCTGCCAGCTATTATATTCATTTTACAGATGGTGAAAACAAGAGTGTTAAGAGACATCCCCTACCATAGTTCCAGAGTACAACAAAACGCTCAAGTGTCTTGGTGCCTAGTGTCATGAATTTTCTAGGGTATCTTGCTGCCTCCCTAGTCAGAGGGCAAGGTAACTATACTGCTCACAAAAATGAGGGGATATTTCAAAATGAATATGAAGTGATAAAATATCCCCTCATTTTTGTGAGCAGGGTAGATGGTTACATTGACAGGAAAGAGCAGTCTGATTGTGAAAAGCAGGAAGCAGGAATGAAACAGTGCTTCTCAATGGCCCTAGTCATGTGTCTCCTCAGCCATCCAGAAACATCTTCAGTGCCGCTTTAAGGTCTTTGTTCCTCAGGCTATAGATGAGAGTGCAGCATGGGTTTGACTATAAGAACAGGATAAGCAACTTGATCTGATTAAGAAAGTAGCTATTCCTAGTCTAGATTTAGTCAGAGGTAACTACAGGTATTGAGTGACTTACTACCTATGCAGCTTACGACCATTTGACTTTACGACCACAATCGCTAGCCATGAGTGCTCCGCGTCTGGCAGTGCAAGCATTGCCCAGCTGGGAGTACGACAGTGCGGACCAGCTTCCGGCAGCACTACTATCTCCACGTGCACCATTTCAACTGTTACCCCAGATTCAGTATAGCAATTTGTTTTATGTCTTGGATATTTTTCATCAAACCCCTCCCAAGATGTCTACCAAGAGGAAATTGTCTTTGTCTATGCCTCAGCCTGCCAAGAAGGAAAGAAAGGCCATTGATCTCGACAAGATAATGAAGGTAATTAAGCAGTACGAAGGAGGAAAGAAAGTGAATGTGATCGCACGTGATACGAAGTTATCATACTTGACTGTGTCGATGATTTTGAAAGATAAAGAATTCGTGAAGCTGTGAAAGGTTCTGCACCCATGTGATCAACAGTTATAACAAAGCAATGAAGCGGGCCCATCCACAAAATGGAGAAAATTATGATAAAATATGACTTAAATATTTTTATAACATCATTTCACAGTACTGTACATATAGCCTACTCAACTTACGACCAAATCGTGTTACGACTAGTCTGTCGGAACCAATCATGGTTGTAAGTCGAGCACTAGCTGTATGCTAAAGGGCAGTCTACCACCACCACCTGGAGATCTCAGGTTCCAAAGTCTTTGTTTCTCTCTGCTCTTGGCTGTCTAGTTCCTTGGCTAGCTTTGCGCACACAGCCACAGTTGACAAGGGTCGAGCACACGAAGACCAGGAAGAAGATGACTGTGGTAACTAAGACCAACTTTTTCAAGCAGGCCTTGGTTATGCTGCAGAAACACACAGCTCCAACATCTCAGTGGTTAGACACAAGTTTATTTCTCACTCCAACAAAGTGCATTATGGGGACTCTCCAGAACGGCCGTCCTGTCAGGTGGGGGACATAGCATCCCAGACTGGTTTGATCCCATGGTCCTCTGGGTTCTTCCATGATTGAGGCAGGAAGAGAGCACTACAGAGTCCCACACCAACAAATAAATGCTTCAGCCCAGAAGTGAGGCTTCTGGTCACACCCCAGTGACCAAAATGATCTGATGACCCTAACTGCAAGGAGCAAAAAACATAACCATTATCCTTTTTACTATTCACTAGAATACAAGCTGCATGAGGGTATGCAGTTTTTCCTTTTGTTCCCTACTATATCCTTGGTATAGACCTCATCAATTTAAACGAATGAATAGTGCTAGGAAGAAATCCACATGTATTGTGGGAGAAGAGATGGAATCCTACAGGTCTAAGACTGAGGCTGTTGGGTAAAAGCTAGGCAGACTAGAGATTCAGAGCTGGCCTTGATTAAAAATAATACTTGGTGTAGCTCATCTTGGGGAACAAAATAAAATCCCATTGAGAGTGCCAGACCAATACCTCACGTGATTTACACAAAGAAAACACTGAAGCCACAGATCAAACCAAGTCAGCATAACCCTCACCACCAGGACTCAGCTCCTAAAAGTGAGGAAGGGGGGGCAGGCCCCTCTTCCCTGAGAAGGAAGAAACAAAAAGAATACAAGGGAAAGGAGCCAGCTGGGGTAACCGAGTCAGCCAGTGATAAATTAACTATATCCCATAGTTACAGTACAAAGCAAGAATAACAGGATCTGTATGTAACTATGACTAGCATCTGAAAACCCCTTCCCCCTTGCTTACACCATCAAAACTCTCCCTCCCCTCTCCTGGAGTCCTGGGAAATCTTAAACAAAGACATCACATGTCCATTACTTAGATACTATAAAGCTATATAACCTGTAAGAAAATAAACTTCGGGGAGCCTGTGTTTTGGAGCTACAATCCCCACGTGCTCCACCAGCTTTAATAAATCCTACTTCCTTCATCAAGCTGTCTGGGCGGTTTTGTCCTTCTTTGATTCCTGCAATAAAAGGAGCTGAAAGAGCCACAAATGTAACTGCTCCTTTAACGTAGTCAGTCTTGCCCAACATATCACTGGGGAGCATGAAAAAAGGAAAGGAATGTACACTGATTGAGCATCTACTGTTGGCCATGTTATCAGGAGTTTTTCTTTCATTAACCCCTATATCCTCAGATCAGTCCTGAGGTGAGTATAGAGAAAATGGAGACTTAAGAGTGTTTCAGTAACCAATCAAGAAACAGGTATGTTTTATAAGCTAGAAATAGATATAATACAATCACATCTAGGCTGACTCTGCAAATATAACATACAAAGTGCTGATAGTCTTGCATTCAGGGTCTTGAACAGGTCCCTGAATATTTAAGCCTTAACTTCATTTATGAAATAATATATCTGGGCCTGACCTGTGGTGGCACAGTGCATAAACCGTCAACCTGGAACACTGTGGTCGCTGGTTCAAAGCCCCGGGCTTGCCCAGTCAAGGCACATACAAGAATCAACGATGAGTGGATGCTTCCTGCTCCACCCCACCCCCACCTTTTTCCTCTCTCTAAAAATCAATAAATAAAATCTTTAATATATATATTTGGAAGAGGTAATTTACCCCTTTTCCTGATTCTACTTAAAAGCTCTAACAGTAATAAATCTGAGTAAACGTAAAGGTACCTAAAGGGTAAGTTATCAGAAAACCCAGAGCCTAGGGATATGTTCAGCAGTCTATCAGACATGCCTCCCAAAATCACTGCTAAACGCTGTGCCGGAGAAAACAGACATTGCTAACCCCTGCCTAACAGTGTACAGCGTAAGACAACCAACATGGATGTGGATTTGCCACATTCGCCCACCACTCAGCATCAGTCTTCAAATGTTTCTTTTGGAAACATGGTCCTAAGCTGACTGACTTCCCAGGTCACCATGCCCAGTGTACGACAGAATCCTGCCTGCAGCACAAAATCCAGTTCCCAAACATAACTCTCTCCTTGTTCTTAAAAACAAACAAAATCCTGAGAAGTTGATCCTTAACTCCAATTAATTTTCTTTTAAGCCTCAGTAGAGTGCTAATTTTTTACTGTTTTATCCTATTGACTTTGTGAGGGAAGGAAAGCTCACTTTGTTACTGTAGAAAATTCTCACTTACATCTAATATATATTCCATGGCTAAAAATCCAACCTGTTTCCATAAGATCTCATTAGAAATGTTTTCCTTTCTCAAACACCACTAATAAGGCACACAAGATATTATTAGTTATGGGGCAGATTCCCTAGTGGGGAAGTAAATATGACTTCATCACAGAAAAAATGTGCTAATAATCAGCCTGACCAGGCGGTGGCAGTGGATAAAGCGTCGGACTGGGATGCCGAAGACCCAGGTTCGAGACCCTGAGGTCGCTAGTTTGAGTGCGGGCTCATCTGGTTTGAGCAAAAGCTCAGCAGCTTGGACCCAAGGTCGCTGGCTCAAGCAAGGGGTTACTTGGTCTGCTGAAGGCCCGCGGTCAAGGCACATAAGAGAAAGCAATCAATGAACAACTAAGGTGTCGCAATGCGCAACGAAAAACTGATTGATGCTTCTCATCTCTCCGTTTCTGTCTGTCTGTCCCTATCTATCCCTCTCTCTGACTCTCTGCCTCTGTAAAAAAAAAAAAAATGTGCTAATCGGATTCAAGAACTAAAGCAGCTAAAAATGAAACTCACATGATGTCCAATGACAAGAGAGAAGAAAATCCAATTTGGTTTTTGGAAAACTTTACATTAGAATTTATATCTAGCCTGACCTGTGGTGGCGCAGTGGATAAAGCGTCGACCTGGAAATGCTGAGGTCGCCGGTTCGAAACCCTGGGCTTGCCTGGTCAAGGCACATATGGGAGTTGATGCTTCCAGCTCCTCCCCCTGTCTCTCTCTCCTCTCTCTCTGTCTCTCTCTCCCCCTCTCTCTCTCTTCTCTAAAAATGAATAAATAAAATTAAAAAAAAAAATACTTGCTGGACAAATCGGATTTAGAAACAGCACATTCCTTGTTAGAGACCTTATTTAGAAAAGGAATGTTTTCATAAGCATTCATTTAAAAAAAAAAAAAAAAAAAAAAAAAGAAGAATTTATATCTACCCTATGGGACTATTAAAATTGATAATCCTCCTACCCTGAAGTAATGGTATGCAATAAAACAAGGACGTTATTGCTTTTTATGTGTTTTTTGTTGTTGTTGTTGTTTTTTGTATTTTTCTGAAGTTGGAAACGGGGAGGCAGTCAGACAGACTCCCACATGCGCCCGACCGGGATCCACCCGGCACGCCCACCAGGGGGTGATGCTCTGCCCATCTGGAGCGTCACTCTGCTGCAATCAGAGCCATTCTAGCGCCTGAGGCAGAGGCCACAGAGCCATCCTCAGCACCCAGGCAAACTTTGCTTCAATGGAACCTTGGCTGCGGGAGGGGAAGAGAGAGAGAGAGAGGAAAGAGAGGGGGAGGGGTGGAGAAGCAGATAGGCGCCTCTCCTGTGTGCCCTGGCCAGGAATCGAACCCGGGACTCTCGCAGGCCAGGCCAACGCTCTACCACTGAGTTAACCGGCCAGGGCTTTTTTATGTGTTTAAGAGTGGCCGGGGAGTTCAATGCAAAACCAACAATATTTACCTTTATGACCAGAGAAGACTGATTGATTCATGGTTTCATATGCTATTTGAAGCTGAATTTGCTATATTGTCAGGTACAATCTCAAAACAGATTTTTCCTTCATTCAGAATGTTCTCAGAACACCTGTGGCTAAGCTGAAAGTTATAAGTAAAAACAGTATATAATATGACTAATATATGTCCCCTGCAGGGTCCACCTTGATTCCTTTCTGTGAAACATTTATAGCCCCAAATTTTCCACTGATGAAAAGCTTTTCATGTTTTTTCATAAACTTGAGGATCAAGCTCCACTTGATAAAATTTTTCAGGCTGAGGACACTGGACAAGCTTTGCTTCACCAATGGAATTTCTGGTGTCTAAGAAGATTCAACTGCTTGCTGAAGTTTCTTGTGCACATTTTATAGATGGGTTCTCTGGTGTTTAATAAGGTGGGAGTTCTGACTGAATTTTTTCCCACATTCATGACATGTAAAGGGCTTCTCTCCAGTGTGAGTTCTTTGGTGTGTGTGGAGATTTGAAGTTTGACCAAAGCTCTTCCCACACCATGAGCATTTATAAGGCTTTATTCCTTGATGTGATGTAAAGTGCTTATTAAGATCTGAACTCCATCTAAACCTCTTATCACACTGTGGGCATTTATATGGTTTCTCTTCAGTGTGAATTCTTTGGTGCTTAATAAGGTCAGAACTAACTCTGAAGCTTTTCCTGCATTCCTGGCACTTAAAAGACTTTTCTCCTGCACGTTCTTTCTTGTGACGATCCAGAAGTTTCAGCAGCTCTTGTCTCCAGGCTGAAAGATTCTCTCTTTCCATCACTGAAAAATCTTGGAGCCACTTCCCCACCCTATGCACATCACCACGATTATCTCTGACTCTTGTATTCTGGGGAACTTTTACTGTGTCCGGTTTTGAAACTATGTCTCCTGGTGTTTGCATTTCTAAGTCAGAAAGGCATTTAGATTGATGATTTTCAATGCCATTTTTGAGCTTTAACCCTGCTGGAATAAACATAAATATCAACCAACTAAATGGCACAGCAAGAAAACCTCAGGAATAGAGACAAAAATTCAGTGATCACTCAATTTTAAAATAAAGAGAACTAGAATCTTAAAATGTTAAGTTCCTCCATCCTCCCACCAAAATGTTGAGTCTTTGCAAAGGTATCTATTAGGGCACAATTCTCTTCTTCCCATGGTGTCTTTACCTGTAGGCATTACTCCAGCACTGTCCTTGAACTCCATGGATCCTTGAACCCATGACTCTTTCCTTTGCTCTAAACAGATCACTTTAGATTTCGGATGTACAAATATGGCTGTGAAATGGAAAAACTGAGGTCAAGGACTGCTAACTTAACAATGTCCATTAGTCATATACTATTTTAGGAACAGAGAAGAACACTTTTACAGTTTGTTACCCCAAATGGTTAAATAAATATACTCTCATATCAGTCATTGGGTTTACACTACACTGCATTTGTTAGTGGATATGCAAATGGAGATTAAGAAATAAACCCAGCTTGATCAATGTTAAAAGATCATAGGGCCTGGCTGCTGGTGGCACATTGGATAGAGCATCGACCTGGAGCACTGAGATCACCAGCTCAATCCCATGGTTGCCAGCTTGATCCCGTGGTTGCCAGCCGTGAGCCCAATGTTGCTGATTCAATCTGTGGTCAAGGCACAGATGGGAAGCAATCAACAGACGCACAGCTAAAATGGAGCAATAAG
Source organism: Saccopteryx bilineata (assembly GCF_036850765.1). NCBI lineage: Eukaryota > Metazoa > Chordata > Mammalia > Chiroptera > Emballonuridae > Saccopteryx > Saccopteryx bilineata. The sequence continues at coordinate 286,807,817 of NC_089493.1, forward strand.
TTGGTGCTTTTCTCTCTCACTCCTCCTCATTCTCAAAAAACAAACAAACAAACAAAACAATAGGTCAAGGGAATCTTGTGCATGTACCCCTTCTTCTGCCACCATTTGACAAAGTTGGAATAAAACTCCAGAGGTTGCAGGGAATACAGGCTGGTCCTAATAACTCTTTAGGACTCACCCAGGATAAGACCTAGTGTACCAGCACCAATGTGAAGGTCAGTGGATTGGGAATCATATGCATAAATGATTCCTGTCATAATTATAGAAACTTTTATTTAGCAGCTGTGCAACAGATAATAGACTAGTATTTCTACTACTTTTTTTTTTTTTTGCATTTTTCCAAAGCTGGAAACAGGGAGGCAGTCAGACAGACTCCCGCATGCACCTTACCGGGATCCACCCGGCATGCCCACCAGGGGGCAATGCTCTGCCCCTCTGGGGCGTCGCTCCGTTGCATCCAGAGCCATCCTAGCACCTGAGGCAGAGGCCACAGAGCCATCCTCAGCACCCGGGCCATCTTTGCTCCAATGGAGCCTCGGCTGCGGGAGGGGAAGAGAGAGACAGAGAGGAAGGAGAGGAGGAGGGGTGGAGAAGCAGATGGGCGCTTCTCCTGTGTGCCCTGGCCGGGAATCGAACCCGGGACTCCTGCACACCAGGCCGACGCTCTACCACTGAGCTAACCGGCCAGGGCTCTACCACTCTTATAGGTCACTGGTTCACATCCTATTGGATGAGATAGACCAGAATCACTAAGTGGACTTTTTCTACCCATAAATGACCAAATATGGAAAGTATTCATCATTCAGTCTTTCACAACGTGTACTGAGTGGCTATGGTGTGCCAGACACTCTCTATGAACTAGGGATATAGTGATGCATAAGCCAAAGTTCCCTGATCTCAGACAACTTATCTTCTAGTGGGAGAGTAAGACAATCAGACATCAATAATCAAATGAAATGTCAGGAATAAATGTTTTAAAAGAAACTAAAGAAGGGTAAGAGAGCATCTAAGATTCTGCTTCTGTGAAGCTATCTGAGATAAGGCTGTATGGAAGGACTTTTTGAGAAAGTGAAATTTAAGCAGACCTAAAAGTGAGAGTTTGCCACGTGGCAGAAAAGTATGCCAAGTAGAGGGAAGCAGAAAGTAGAAATGAGTATGGCAATTAAAAAAACAGCAATAAAGCCTGACCAGGCGGTAGCACAGTGGATAGAGCATTGGACTGGGATGCGGAGGACCCAGGTTCGAGACCCCGAGGTCAACAGCTTGAGCGTGGGATCATCTGGTTTGAGCAAAAGCTCACCGGCTTGGATCCAGGGTCGCTGGCTCGAGCAAGGGGTTACTCGTCTACTGTAGTCCCACGGTCAAGGCACATATGAGAAAGCAATCAATGAACAACTAAGGTGTCGCAACGAAAAACTAATGATTGATGCTTCTCATCTCTTTCCGTTTCTGTCTGTCCCTGTCTAGCCCTCTCTCTGACTCTCTCTCTGTCTCTGTAAAAAAATAAAAAAATAAAAAATTAAAAAACAGCAATAAGACTAGTGTAGCTAAAGAGAACTGAATGAGGGCACTAGTGGCAAGAGTTGAGGGCAAAGAGGTTTCAGAGGCCAGATCAAGAGGGTTCTGGGAACCTTGGTAAGAAGGTTTAATTTTACTTAGCTGGATGAGAAGTCATCAAAAGGTTCTGAAACAGAAAAATGTCATGATCTGATCAGGTTCTAAAAGACTCTGGCTGCTGTATGGAAAACAGACTACAAGAGGGCAAGACCGATGGCAGAGGGTGAGTTAGAAAGCTATTAAGGGCCCTGGCTGGTTGGCTCAGCTGTAGAGCATTGGCCCAGCGTGTGGAAGTCCTGGGTTCAATTCCCAGCCAGGGCACACAAGAGTAGCGCCTATACGCTTCTCCACCCTTCCCCCTCTCCTTTCTATCTCTCTCTTCCTCTCCCATAGCCAAGGCTCCATGGGATCAAAGTTGGCCTGGGTGCTAAGGATGGCTCTATGTCCTCTGCCTCAGGCGCTAGAATGACTCCAGCTGCAGTGGAGCAACGGCCCCAAATGAGCAGAGCATCGCCCCCTAGTGGGCATGCCGGGTGGATCCCAGTTGGGCTCAGACTGCAATCTGTCACCACCCTTTGCCCCACCCCCACCCCCGCTCTGCCCGCTTCACACTTCGGAAAAATACAAAAAATAAATAAAAAAGAAAGCTACTGAGGTAGACCTAGTTAGAGATAGCTTAGACCTGAATGTTAGCAGCACAGGAGGTAAGGCATGGCTGAACTCAGACTATACTGTGAATGTGGAATCTAGAGGACTAGTGATTCCTTAGTAGTGGACATGATGGCAAGATGAGAGTAAACGATGACTGCATTTTTCTTGCTCTGAGCAACTGGGTGAATGAAGGTGCCCTTTACTGAGTACAGAAAGATATAAGAAGAGCAGGTTTGTGGAGGAAGAGGGAAGAGATCAAGAATTCTATGCAGGATAAGAAGGAATATGTCCTTGAAAAAAGCTCCCAGACATGTACTGAGACACAGGGGAGAAGACCATGTGAAGAGGGAGCCAGAGATTGGAGTTATGCAGCTTCAAGCAAAGGAACGCCTGGAACCACGAAGAAAGGAAGGATTCTGTCTTAGAAATCTTTAGAGAGCCTGGCCTGTGGTGGCGCAGTGGAAAGAGCATCAACCTGGAAAGCTGAGGTCATCAGTTCAAAATCCTGGGCTTGCCCAGTCAAGACACATAAAACAAGCAATCAATGAACAACTAAAGTGAAACAATTATGAACTGATACTTCTTGCTCCATGTGCCCCCTCTCCTCTCACTGTAAAATCAATAAATAAAATCTTAAAAAAAAAATCTTTCCAGAAATCACTCTGATTTCAGACTTCTGGATTCCAGAACTATGAGAGAGTAATTTCTCTACTGTTTTTTTTTTTTTTAATTTTATTTATTCATTTTTAGAGAGGAGAGAGACAGAGAGGGAGAGAGAGGAGAGAGAGACAGAGAGAGAGAAGGGGGGAAGGAGCTGGAAGCATCAACTCCCATTATGTGCCTTGACCAGGCAAGCCCAGGGTTTCGAACTGGCGACCTCAGCATTTCCAGGTCAACACTTTATCCACTGCGCCACCACAGGTCAGAGCTCTAGTGTTTTAAGTAACAGAGTTGTGGTCATTTGTTACAGTAGCCCAAGAAACTCAATATAAATATCATCTCTGGAAAAAGAAAAGAAAGACAAAAGCACCCAAGTGATCTACATTCACCTTTCCCTGCCCACACATTGCACTGAAAACTAACAGACTCTTTCCATAGGGGTGCATTCCCTGTTAGCTAAGAACATTACAGATGACTCAACTTCTACAAAACGGAAGGGAGACTCTTTACCTAGAGAAATGACAGTCTCATAGTTTTCCTGCATTACGTCATTGTAGAGAGCCTTCTGACTGGGATCCAGTAACGCCCATTCTTCCTGGGAAAAATACACGGCCACTTCTTCAAATGTCAGCAAGCTCTAAAGATAAAAGAATGGGCTTCAGCTCAGTACTGGCCACTCCAGAAGGAGCCCTAACATTGGCCCATGAACTACATGGTAGGCCGAAAAAATTAACAGCACAGGTTTATTTTTAAAAGTGACAAGTCAGAAAGAAAGGAGGCAAGAAATCAGCAAAAGCCTGGGAGGTATCCAGTTAGTTCCCCAGGGAGAACATCTGGGCACATGCCTCTGAGCACCCGCTGGGCAGTGTGGTTCATGGCAGCAGGGAAAGGCAGCCTAAACAGCTTGAAAGCACAGCTCACCTGGGACTCAGGCAAGATGAGCTCAGGCGGCACTGTCCAATCTTTGGTGTTTGTCTGCTCGGGAAAGGCTAGGATCTGGTGAGCAGGCACAGCTGTGGGTGGAAAAGAGCCATGAGAAATCTCTCTCTTCTATGCACATTCTGAGCTCATTTCTAATGTAAAAGATCTTCATTCTTTCAGTAGATGGGAAACCTTCATAAGTACCTGTGGTGCTGGTAAGTGGCCTCATTGTTCATAAGAACCAAGCACCTATCAACCCCCATAACAGGTTGCCCAGTTTTCACAAGCAAAATTAATTAAATAAAACCTTTATTTTCTTCTCATGACATAGTTCTGAGCTAAGATAAATTTAACAAATTTGAAAATGATATATTCATGAGCTCCAATGTACAGCAGATGTATTGTTTATCATTTATTATCTTTCTCCTAGTACACAATTGTGTTCACATACTGCTACTGACAGCCCATTTGTGATCGCAATTCCTTCTGTGCTTTTATGATGGGAAGGCTTAAATCCTTTCTACTTTTCTAAAGAACAGATTTCACGGTGTTATTACCAGCGTCCTTTGGTTTGGATATTTCTGTACCTTAGGCCAACCCCCACTTTTACCCATAGTCTATTCTAAGGCCACTTGTAAAAACACTGTACTTGTTAAACATGGCTGGATATGCAGATCCACATAATTAGGCACCCAGAATGTTCACAATGTTCTGGCTGAACAAATTACTATCACGACTCCCAGCAGAAAATTATCATGAAGCTCCTTACCGCTCTCAGACACAGACTTGGTTTCTTTACAAGTATTCGTGCTCAGCTGTTGCTGTAGATCCTGATATGTTCTCCAAAATTCTTCCTGGGACCTGCTCACTGGCTGGGACTCTGCCGGCTTCAGTTTGAAGCCTGGGGCCTCTGCTGTTCCTCCCAAGAGCACCGCCTCCTTTCCCAGCACATGGACTGCAACCTAGAAATAATTCCCATTCTTGTTACCAAAGCTTACTTTAGGCTTAAGGGGCTGGAGGTAGAGGGAGGAAAAAGCATCGAGTCCAGAATGTGGGAAGTGTGAGGCACTAAAGGAAATGACTAAAAGGCTTAAAGATAATGGGCCACAAATTTTCTACAAAGAACTATCCACAACCTGGGAAATTTAGGAAAAAAAGGAAAAAAGATGTGGCTACTGACAGCCCTTCAACACAGTGGCCCCACCCCCTCTGCATACAGCCCAGCTCAGACCTCGACGGGGATTGTGCAGGCCATCTGTTCTCATGCTGTCTTGACAGCCTTTCTCTCTTCACTTAGATCCTTGCTGAAGTATTTCTTGTCTTATACTTTTCTCAAAGAATTAAAATTTTTAATTGTCTTATCAAATGGATTTTCTCCACAGCCAGGGAAGGTTTTCTCGGAGAATGTGGATGAGGAAGAAAGGAGAAGTAAAGACTCTGACTCTAAACTGCCATCAGTGATTCTGACACCAAACATATGCCCTGCTCTGTATTCTACATGTTTTGCCTGAAGCCAGTTTATGTGCTGCCACCTATTCAAGGGCATACCCTAGATCCCTCGATCCCCCTCACCAGCAGAGCCAAGGACTAACCAGTAAGGGAGGGCAGTGGATGGAGGCTCTTCACTGTGGTACAAAGGACACTAGCCCTCAGCACCTTTCTTCTCTCAGACACTCTTTTGGGATTCTCAAATCTTTCCCTTTCTTCTTTGTCTTGTTATCTTCTCTCTTCTTTGTTCTTTAAGTGCACTCCATTTATTTTGTTCTGCCCCTTACTCTCCAACTCCTTGTTGCCCTTTATTTCTTAATAACTTAAGACCAATCTCATAGGTCAAGCCAGACTATGCTTCTTACCCTCAAGAAATCGTGCTCTAAAAAGAAAAAAACCAACTCTTTCTCTAGGACACTTCTGCTAGGGTCTCCAAAATCTGTGGAATGACTATGGCTATGTGTCTGTGGTTTCTGGTCCTGCCAAGAAGGGCCTAAAGGAACAACAGAATATTGACCTACTTCATCTCAATTAAATGCCCCCACACCAGCCCTGGCTAGTTGGCTCAGTGGTAGAGCATTGGCCCAGTGAGTGGAAGTCCTGGGTTCGATTCCTGACCAAGGCACACAGAAGCGCCCATCTGCTTCTCCACTCCTCCCCCTCTCTTTCCTCTCTGTGTCTCTCTTCCCCTCCCGCAGCCGAGGCTCCATTGGAGCAAAGTTGGCCTGGGCACTGAGGATGGCTCCATGGCCTCTGCCTCAAGTGCTAGAATGGCTCCGGTTGCAAGGGGGCAACACCCCAGATGGGTCGAGCATTGCCCCCTGGTGGGCATGCTGGTCAGGTGTATGTGGGAGTCTGTCTGTCCGTGCCCGCACCCTTTTCTCACTTCAGAAAAATACAAAAAAAAAAAAAATGCCGCCACACCTCATATATCTACCTTCATCCTATTTCATTGTTCTATACCTGGAATTTTTTTTCTCATCTCATTTCTCATTTCAGCAGATTTATTCTGCAAGTGGTCTATCAGGCCACAGCCTCCTAATGCTCTGTAGGTGGTGCTTCTTTATCTGGGATTTGGTATCCCTGGGCAGAATGGTCAGGAACTTCTCTAGCACCAGCAGTTCCAAGATCTACTCTTTTTTTTTTTTTTTTTTTTGTATTTTTCTGAAGCTGGAAACGGGGAGAGACAGTCAGACAGACTCCCACATGCACCCGACCGGGATCCACCCAGCATGCCCACCAGGGGGCGACGCTCTGCCCCTCCGGGGCGTCGCTCTGTTGCGATCAAAGACACTCCAGCGCCTGGGGCAGAGGCCAAGGAGCCATCCCCAGAGCCCAGGCCATCTTTGCTCCAATGGAGCCTCGCTGCAGGAGGGGAAGAGAGAGACAGAGAGGAAGGAGAGGGGGAGGGGTGGAGAATCAGATGGTGCTTCTCCTGTGTGCCCTGGCCGGGAATCGAACCCGGGATCTCTACATGCCAGGCCGACGCTCTACCACTGAGCCAACCGGCCAGGGCAAGATCTACTCTTTTGAGTATTACTCTAGCTTCGGTATAAATCTTGAAGATGGCCAACAGCCTCACAGTGTCCACCTGTTCATGATAATGGAAACTCTGGAAGTGTTGGCGAGAGCTCTCCAGCCAAGACTGTTCGTTTGTGCAGTATATTTATTAGTCTGAGTGGAGCTCTCTGTCACAGGCCCTTCAGTCTCCCACAGAGCACTGACCTAAGGGTTCTAATACTCAGCCACCTTCGGACCTACCATCATTCTGCTCTGGAACAGCGTGCTCCTGTACTGGACACCACCAGCACTATCTTAAGAACTGAGGCCCAGTCTGGTCTGGAACAAAAAGGGATCTTCTCCCTAAGTCACTGAGGATAGAAAAAGAATGTAAGTCAGTAAGAAACACACATGAACTTTACTACTTGTTACCTACTGAGAGAAAAATGAAAACATCCTGCCCAGCCTGACCAGGCAGTGGTGCAGTGAATAAAGTGTCAGCCTGGGACGCTGAAGACCCACGTTCAAATCCCCAAGGTCGCCAGCTTAAGCATGTTATCATAGACATGACCCCATGGTCGCTGGCTTGAAGCCCAAAGTCACTGGCTTGGCTGGAGCCCCCCAGACAAGGCACATATGAGAAAGCAATCAATGAACAACTAAGGTGCCACAACTATGAGTTGATGCTTCTCATCTCTCTCCCTTCCTGTCTGTCCCAAAATCTGTCCTTTCTCTCTCTCTGAAAAAAAATTAAAAAGTTAATAAAAAGAAAACCCCCTGCCTTGCCTCTTTACCGACTGCCAGGCCCTTTCTCTCCTTTTATTGAATTTGGCTATAGCACAGCTCACTGAAAACAAATGCCAAGTGATGACTGCTTTGAAAAATATTCAGAAAAGGTTGGTGGGTGAGAAAATTCGCACCCAGTGGCTTCAAGCAGTTTGAGGAATATCCAAAGAGTTCACTGATGTGCTTCCTATCTTGTCTTCCCAAAAGATTAGGAGAATATCTGAACTTTTCTTACATTTTAACTATCAACCTTTTGCTTTTAGTATGAGAGTACAACTTCTTTGATCTTTCATCCTCTTGTGATGATGGAAGCCTTCACTTCGTGGAGCATTTGACATTATCATGAAGGAGAGCTGAGTCAGTGAGACCAGACTAAAAGGAAAGTAATTAGGGCGAAAGTAGGCTTTTAGTCACAGAAAGCACCCAATTCAGTAACCAGATACTCAACGTTCTTTTTTGGCACTTCTTTACAAGACGTATGAAGGGCACTACCTAGAAGATTTATAACTGTATTTTAATACTTCTCCTCAGTGGTGATGGGCCCTGGCCACGTAGTTGGCTCAGCTGGTTAGAGCATGGTCCCCACATGAACCAAGATGCAGGTTCCATCTCCCACTAGCGCACATACAAGAACCAACCAGTAAGTGCATAAATAAATTGAGCAACAAATAGGCGTTTCTCTCTCTCCTTCCTCTAAGATCAATCACTTTTTTAAATTAAAATTTGTCTTTACTTGAACTAGGAAAAATTACAGCCGACCTTTCTTTACAAAAGGTTTATCCAAGTATCGTCACAAAAAGGGCGATTATGGCATCTGGTGACTGCCGTCTTTGCATTTCAAGGGTCTCTTAGACTTCTAAGGGAGGCTGAGGGACGCCTCCTGAGCCTCACTCTCCTGGGGTAACGCAGCAGAACCAACACCGAGATTCTGTCCAGGATACCACGGTATTCAGTAACAGCCTGCTCCCCGCTACCCACCCCGGCTCAGGAGGACGGCGACTTTTGCATCAAGAGAAGGCGATGTGACTCCGAACTGCGGTTCTCCGGCGGTTAACATCGACGCGGGGACGGGTGGGGAAGGGGGGAGGCAGGAACAGGACGTTTCTGGAGGGCAGCCGGGCTCCGCGAGCACTGTGCAGGCGCGCAGCGTGCCAACGTGCCCCGCCGCGGGCCGGGAGCAATCTGCAGACGGCAGAAAGAGGAGCCCCCGAAGTCGGTCGGCCTCGCCCGAGACCGTGTGGTCGGAGATTCCGGCCGCCCAGCCACAAGAAACGGCCGTCTCGCCTCCAACTGCCTTGCTGCAGCCCCGAGCAACGGCCGGCAGCTGTCCGAGCCCCGCAGCCGACACCGAGGGGTAACTGCTTCTTGGTTACCTCCGGCAGCTCGGTTTCTAAAAGGCCACTCCCTCATCCTCCGGGTCAACTGCTACTCTTCGCGGCATGATACCCAGGGAACCGCGAAGGCCGAGCTAGCGCTTGAGCAAAGGGTCGGGGCGCAGGCCTACGACACCCGGGTCTCGGCCGCCTGAGACCTTTATTACGCGTGGGTCCGCGGCCGGAGGTCCTACCGGAAGCTGAAGTTGAGTGCTTCCGGCCAGGTCCCGCCCTTCTGAGTCCGCGAGTGGCTAGACTCAGGGACTAGCGAAAGGAGTTGGCCTCCAGCTCCAGCTCCAGTTCAGCCTGGCTAAGAGTTAATTCCACCGAGTCTCCGAGCCACCGCGCCTAGAGTGGCCTCCGTGCGGCATGGTAGTGAGTGTCGCCCTCTCGTGGTTTCGTCTGTGAGCCGTTAGGCTTCCGAGTCGTTGATGTGGAGTGCTGTGGAGGAATGAACTGGATATCTGATAGCGAATGACCTGGGGAGACAGGCAAGGACATTTGAGGGGACATTTGAGCAGAGACGTGAGAGAGAAGGAGTTGGTCGTGTCACGAGCTGAGAGGAGAGCACTGCAGCCCCAGGGCACAGCACTCTCCAAGAGCCTCAGGGGGAGAGGACTCTGCGTGTTTGAAAAAGAAGGGAGGGTTTGTGGCTAGAGCCTCAGGATCAAGGAGAAGACTGGTATGAGAGGCAGTGAGAGGGGTCAGCAGGGGCCACGTCATGCAGGACCTTTCAGGCTGTGAAGAGGAGTTTGGATTTCATTCTGTGTGCAGTGGGAAACCAGTAAAAGTGTTAATGGGGATGGACATAATCTTAAATTTTTTAAAGATCTATTGGATTCCATGTAGTGAAAGAATGGATTACAAGGTCCTGCAGGTGGGGCAATATTTCAAATTGGTTAATAGTACATAAGTAGAGTGGAGATCCTTTATGTGTTTTGTTACTTGAGAATCAGTTGTATTGAGAAAAGCATGTTTACCCTCACCTTCTGCATAGCAATTCTTCATGTACTTCAAGACATTAAACACTCCCTGCCCAATTCAGCTTAATCTCTTTCAGAATACATTTCTATTATACTGCTCACAAAAATTAGGGGATCTTTCAAAATGAATCTGAAACGATTAAAAAAACCTTTGATTATTTGTTTATTAAACAAGAATATCAGAAAAGCAAAGGACAAGTGAAAGAAAGTTGTTTGATTTTGCAAATGAGATGCAAAACCAACTTTTATTTCATTGGCGAAAATGCACTATACTAAAGATGAAAGTAGTGGAGTATCTGCACTTTCCCTGATCCCCTAATTTTTGTGAGCTGTGTATTTTTGCTTTTCTTTTTTTCTTTTTCTTCCTTTTTTATTCTTTTCTTTCTTTCCTTCATTTTTGTATTGACTTTAGAGAGAGCAAGGGAGAGAGAGAAAGATAGAAAGACGGCTCTGTTTCTGAATGTGCCCTGACCAGGGATTGAACCTGCAAGCTTTGCACATAGTGACAATGCTCTATCCAACCAAGCTATCCAACCAGGGCTGGCCTCTTCCACTTAGATGCCAGTGAGACACTATCAAAGGGGAAGAAAAATCAGCGGTCACACTAAAGAGCTGGACTTGGCAGACAGGAAAGTGGCAGGTACACCCTGGGCTTTAGAGGAAACCAGGACTTTCCTAACTGTTCTCAGCGAGCCGGTTTTATGAGAAGCCTCAGTTACACAAGTACCGTAGCCAGCTCTACAGAAATGGCTGAGCTCCTCTGTGGTTTCTGCCTGACTCTGGAGCAATGTCAAACTTAGTTTATAAGCCTCTAGGACAGTTGCTGTTGAAGGCAAGGCTGCAGCCTAGATCCCTGTGCCTTTCAGGAGAAGAATGGAGGATCTGCTGACCTCATGAGGATCCTCCAGTTGTCCTAGAAGCTTGGCAGACAAGCCTGTTCAGGCAAAAGAGACAAGCCAACACCCATGGAAGTGGAATGAGGAGAGGTACAAGGACAATGGAGGCCTCCAGACAGCTAAAAATCTGACAGCAAGCAGCCAGTCCTGGAAACTGGGAGCCCTGGCATGACAGCCTGCTCCAGAAACACTTGGTCGAGGACCTCTCTGCATATGTGGGGAAGAGAGAGAGACATCAATTTATTGTTCTACTCATTTATGTGTTCATTGGTTGACACCTGTATGTGCCCTGACCAGGGATAGAACCCACAACCTTGACATGTCGAGATGATGCCCCAACCAACTTAGCTACCTGGCCAGGGTATGCTATTTATTTATTCTCTAAAGAAATAACATGATTTTCAGTGGATGATTTTCAGTTTGGGGCTACATCAAGTAGTTCTTGTATGTCTGTGGTCCACATATATGAGATACTACTGGGTTTGTACCCAGGAGTGAGTCGCTGTGACACAGGGTATGTATTTTGAACCTGCAAACCTGGTGCATTGGGATGACAGTCTAATCAATTGAGCAGCCCGGGCAGGGCTCTCCTCTGACTTTCTGCTTCCCTCCAGTTTTTCCCTGTTCACTGTGTCCTCTTATGTGGCCACACACCCTCAGGTTTCAATCAGTGTGGAGACAGGCAAGCACTGCCTTGACTGAATCATTGCTCAGGGACAACGAACAGGACTCTGAATAATTAAAGAGAAATAAAAAGGGCAGCTTTAGAAAATACACTTATAAACTTTCTCAGTTGAAGAGGATGTCTAGCTACTTCATTGAAAGTTTTTTTTTTGTTTTTTTGTTGTTTTTTTTTATTTTTTATTTTATTTTATTTTTTATTTTTTACAGAGGCAGAGATAGACAGGGACAGACAGAAACGGAGAGAGATGAGAAGCATCAATCATTCGTTTTTGTTTTTTTTTTTGTTGTTGCGCGTTGCAACTTCTTAGTTGTTCATTGATTGCTTTCTCATATGTGCCTTGACCGTGGGCCTTCAGCAGACTGAGTAACCCCTTGCTGGAGCCAGCGACCTTGGGTCCAAGCTGGTGAGCTTTTTTGCTCAAGCCAGACGAGCCCGCGCTCAAGCTGGCGACCTCGGGGTCTCAAACCTGGGTCCTTCCGCATCCCAGTCCGACGCTCTATCCACTGCGCCACCACCTGGTCAGGCTTCATTGAAAGTTTTTGTTTTAGGAAAACAGCTCACAGTGAGATACCGTCCAAGAATGCTGGTCACCAGTGTGGCACAATTTGGGAAACTTGCATGTTGGGCTGCTAAAGTCCTGCACTGAGGCACCCGTCCTTTCTGATCTGATGTCTGTGTTCTTTGACCCAAAGGGCAGGTATGCACTGGGGCAATAGGACTCCCGGCCACTCTCAGTAATTCTGTTTCATAACTCCATACCCATCAGCAGAACACCCAGGTCGACAGGCTGTGGGGCAACAGCTCAAGGAGCAGGGTTTCCTGGGGACCCCAAAGCAGCCTCACACCAAGTTCAAAAGCTACAGCAGGGTTACTGCAAAGTGAGGACAGGTCGTGTGCCTGAGCCTTGTGTCTTTTATGAGGAAATGGATGCCCCTTCCCCTTCAAGCTCCTCTGCACCTCCTGGGGCAGGTGATGCTGTTTCAGGCTGAGAGGAAAGTGACATGGAGCCAGGGAGTCGAGTCAGCAGAACAGGGAGTCCACAGAGGTCGGAGAAGGTATCGCTGTAGATGGTACAGCCAGGGATGAAAAGGACTTCAGGGTTCCTGACCAGCAAGTTAGGGAAGTTGGCAGCCAGTCCTGTTCCCAAGCCAGCTTACTAAGACTCGTGGCTCTGATGGTCAAAGGATGGGAAGGTACACTTAGAAAGGGTTGTTTCTGCTCCTGGTCTTGTCATCTTCTTGATGAATGACCATATACAGGCCAGAAAGCTCTGGTTTTCATGGAGTTTAGTGATTATTGCCCTAGCAGTTTAGAGCCCTGATTTTGCATATGCTGGTCCCTTCCACAGAGTCCATGTTGTTTTTCTCACGGAGATTCGCTTACTTTGCTTCCTTCAATTGCCACTTAGGCCTCCAGCCCAGACTCTGTACCCTACCCACCTATGTTAACCTAAGTCTGTGCTTTCCAGATACTCAGAAACTTTGTTATTCTTGTTTCAGCTGCCCAAACTCAAGGTAGCCTATTATGACCCCCCAGAAGCTAGGCCATTCAAGTATTTAGAATACACCTGCAGACAGATTGACAGTTGACACACAGCTCTGCTCTTTGCTTCAGTTTTGTTATTATGTCAAAACATCCAAAAAGTACAGAAGTGGAGAAAAGTGAGGGGTATGTATGGCATATTTACCAGTGACCACAAATTTGGAGTTAAAAAGTGTTGCAATTGGAAAATAAAATTTAGGTTTTCATTAACAGAGGACTGTCATGTGAAGAATTCCAATTAGCATCACTCGCCATAGGACGTACAGAGGAGCTTGAAGGCGCATCCATTTCCTAATAAAAGATACAAGGCTCAGACACACCTTTCCTCACTTCGCAGTTCTTCCTATGGTAGTTTAATTGTAACTCTTTCTTCATTCCATTCTTTTCTTCTTCTGAGTCCAGAGTAATTTTAATCTTTCAGGTTTGAGATGAAGAATGGGGTTAAAAAAGAGAATCTGAAATGTGATGATTCAGAAAAAGTAGAAACAAATGAGGCTGTAATAGTGGAAACGTTTTTTGGCACTCTGGGCTAACAACAGGCTGGGAGGGTAAGCCAATGTCAAGAAAGCAACACAGACATTGTCCAGGGGAGAGGGAGGAGGCAGCCCCATGCCAGGAGAGGATGAGTAACCAGAGACTTTGAACTGGGAGAATCCCTGGACACATCTCTTGTATGGGAGAAAATGCTCTCAGAGATCTCCCCCCTCATCATCAATCAGCCAGCTCCTGATCTTGAAAAAGCTTCTAAATGTCACAAAAAATGTCAATGTTGCAGAAGCTTGAGCCGAGGTTCTTATCTGTTTGGCATCATAGAATCCACACAGGAGAGAAGCCTCACAAGTGCAGCGAATGTGGGACAGGCTTCAGTGAGCACTCCCACCTCACTGCCCACTGGAGGACTCACACAGGAGAGAGACCAGACTAGTGTGGGGAATGTGGGAAAAGCTTCAACCAGAGCTCCAGACTCATTGTCCACCAGAGCAGTGGTCCCCAATCCCCGGGCCGCAGACCGGTACTGGTTCTTGGGCCATTTGGTACTGGTCTGCAGAGAAAGAATAAATAACATTATTTCCGTTTTATTTATATTTAAGTCTGAACGATGTTTTAGTTTTAAAAATTGACCAGGTTCGCTCTGTTACATCCATCTAAGACTCACTCTTTGAGGCTTGTCTCAGTCACGTGATACATTTATCCGTCCCCCCCTAAAGGCCGGTTCGTGAAAATATTTTCTGACATTCAACTGGTCTGTGGCCCAAAAAAGGTTGGGAACCACTGCACCAGAGGACCCACACTGGGGAGAAGCCATATCAGTTCACTGTCTGTGGGAAGAGATTCAACAACAGTTCCCAGTTTAGCGTTCATTGGTGAGTCCACACCAGGGAAAGCCTGTACAAGTGTCTCCAGTGTGGGAAAGGCTTCAACAACAGTTACCATTTCATTGCCCACAGGAAAACCACACTGGAGAAAAGCTATACAAATGCTTTCAGGGTGAAAAAAAGCTTCACTGAGAACTCTGCTCTTATCTGCCATAGGAATACACAGAAAAGAGATACATCACAGGATGGAAAGGATGTGCCGAGTTTGTAGAAACCTGATACATCAACTCCTTAGGTCAACAAGTGCTTCTTAGAGCTTCCTTCTGCTGTGAAAAGTTCTACTAGCCAATCCCTGGCTTAGCCTTAAACTTACTGACAACTGGATCTCAAGAACCACGTCTGAGAACAGGAATCAGCCTAAGACTGCAGAACCTTCTTTCTATATCTGCCTAGAACAGTGGTCGGCAAACTCACTAGTCAACAGATCCAAATATCAACGGTACAACGACTGAAATTTCTTTTGAAAGCCAAATTTTTAAAACTTAAATTATATAGGTAGGTACATTCCTTATCGAGGTAACGCCTGCACGTGGTATTTTGTGAAAGAGCCACACTCAAGGGGCCAAAGAACCGCATGTGGCTTGAGAGCTGCCGTTTGCCGACCAGGGGCCTAGAAGTTCACACTCCTGTCCCACTGTGATCATGCATTTTGCTTTGAAGGGAAGAAGGCTATAAAACCCCTAATTCCTGCCAGGAATCTAGGGTGCCCTTGTTCTGAACAAAGAAAGTGTGGCAGGTGGCCTGAGAACTGTTTCTGGGCCATATGAGAAAAGACAGTCTTCCCCTTCCTGGGGAGCACACATAGAATTTTAACAGCTTGAATCTATTCAAAAGCAATAATTGAGCTGTAGTCACCTACTGTTATATACTACTGCTACCTTCAGGGTAGATCACTACTCTGCAACAGAGCCACCACCAGAAAGGGAACAAAGGAAAGAAAGGATAGGCTAGGCCATTGAATAATACTAAATCTAAGTGACCTAACTTTTTTATGGTTTTTTTTTTTGTATTTTTCTGAAATGAGAAGTGGGGAGGCAGACAGACTCCCCACATGTGCCGTACAGGGATCCACCCAGCCTGCCTACCAGGGGGCGGTGCTTTGCCTATCTGGGGCAAAGTTCCGTTGTGGCAGGAGCCATTCTAGTGCCTGAGATGGAGGCCAGGGAGCCATCCTCAGTGCCCGGGCCAACTCTGCTCCAATGGAGCCATGGCTGCAGGAGGGGAAGAGAGACAGAGAGGAAGGAGAGGGGGAAGGGTGGAGAAGCAGATGGGTGCTTCTCCTGTGTGCCCTGACTGGGAATTGAACCCAGGACTTCCACACACCGGGCCAATGCTCTACCACTGAGCCAATTGGCCAGGGAAAAACAAGAATGTTTTATAAGCTAGAAATCTCATCTAGCCTGGCTCTGCAGAGATAATATACAAAGCCCTGATAATACAGTACAGCTAGTGCTCCACTTACGACCATGATTGATTCCGACAGACTGGTCATAACACGATTTGGTTGTAAGTTGAGTAGGCTATATGTACAGTACTGTGAAGTGATGTTATAAAAATCTGTCATATTTTATCATAATTTTCTTTCATTATTGTTATATATCATAATTTTCTTTGTTCATTTTATGCCATTTGTATCATCTCTACAACATTTTGTTATTTTTACATTCATCAGGTTTAAGTAAAACCCTGCATTCCCAGTACAACTGGTTTAATATTTGCAAAGACAATTTCCTCTTGGTAGACATCTTGGAAGGGGTTTGATGAAAAATATCCAAGACACAAAACACAAATTGCTGTACCGAGTCTGGGATAACAGTTGAAATGGTGCATACGGAGATGGTAGTGCTGCTGGAAGCTGGTCCACACTGTCGTATGCCTAGCTGGGCAACGCTTGTGCTGCCAGACGCCGAGCAGTCGTGGCTAGCAATTGTGGTCGTAAAGTCGAGTGGTCATAAGTTGCATAGGTCGTAAATCGATCAACATTCGTAATACCTTGGGTTTTGTTGGTTTTGATTTTTGTCGATTTTTTCCACAAAAAATTTCTCGGTTTTCATTGATTGCCTCAGATTTTGTCATCATGCTCATGTGATCTTGCTGCTAATTTTGCAAAAACAAAGGGTAACCCACGCATTCTCCTGCTCAGAGTGGCGTTGTTTCTCATTGTGTGAGCATCACCCACATTTCAAGCCAAATAATTCCACTGCTTTCTAGTGTTTTTGTGATTTTTTACTGATTGCGAGTGCTAATACTACAATTACATGTAAGTGATTACTGCATATACAATATTTGGTGTGATGTTTATTTTGTGTTTTTCAGTTTCAAAATGTACTTAACTAAGGTGACCAACTTTTTTACAATGGAGAGGACAAAAATAAATTGAAGAAAACAATATAAATAAAAGAAACATTTTATTCATTGCAACAATACACTATAATATAAATGCATAATAAAAACGTTTGTAATATTTTATATTGTAATTATGCTTACATGCCTATTAATTTTTAATTGTAAAAAATTACTCATTTAGATACAAATAAATCACATCACACACAATGGATCGACTCTGCATTGATCGAATACACATTTACAGATTAGTCTTCCAATATCAAAAAGGACATGTAGGAGGACATTTTTCGAGGGAGGACGGAACTTAAAGGACTGTCCTCCCTAAAGGAGGATGATTGGTCACCTTAACATAACGCACGTAAAATAAAATCACATGTGCTCAAATCTCATTGTCCCTGTTAAGTGTTTTCCCTGCTAATACGTTATCCCTTTCCTTTTAGCTCCATCATGGGATCAAAGAAAGTTTCCATTTATTCTTTACATTAGCTTTTTATATTTTTATATTAATTTGTTCTTAGTATTAAATACTACATTTATTCTCTATAAAGTGTGTTTTTGGTTTGTATTTTAGAGTGTCTAGAACTAATTAATTGGATTTACACGGACTCATATGGAAATAATTGCCTTGGTTTTCATCGGTTTCAGACTTCGCTGTTTTCTGTGGTAGACTGCAAGTGGCAAAAAGCCTTTGTAAATTCTAGGCTTAGCAAAAGGCTAAGTCCCCCCCCACACACCTCCATATTGGCTATGAAGCTGAGTATTTGCACTCATCCCATAGCCCCACTTCACTTGATTGCTTAAGTTGCTGGAAGCAATTTA
This sequence comes from Saccopteryx bilineata, assembly GCF_036850765.1. Lineage (NCBI taxonomy): Eukaryota > Metazoa > Chordata > Mammalia > Chiroptera > Emballonuridae > Saccopteryx > Saccopteryx bilineata. The sequence continues at coordinate 286,825,400 of NC_089493.1, forward strand.
CATGCCCTTCCTCTCAGCCTTTGTTCAGATGTTGGTTGATTTCACTTATGCATGGTGGGAGGATTCCTGTTTATGCCTTAAGAGAGTTCCTGTTTTTGCCTCAGATGTATGACTTCGTATCAAAGACTTCCTTATTTGCATATGACTATATAGTAAAGCAAACTGGGGGCTATGTCTCTCTCAGATATTGCCATCAGCATTGAAGAGGCCTCCTGATCCCATCCTCTTTTCTCAATGAGTCTGAATTTATTTTAATTCCACACTGTTCTCCCTCAAGACCCAGAATTTCTAGTCGCGCTGGTCCGCAGCAGTTTTCAGATGAATTATGGATGAAAACCAAGGTATCACTGTACTACCTTCAGGCCTGACTGATGAAGCTAAGTGACAGCCAACATACCCACTAGCTATGGGGTCTTGAACAATCCCTGTATCTCTTTGTACCTTATCTTCCTCATTTATAAAATCATAGATTTGGAAGAGATATTTTAACCCTTTTCTTGATACTACCTAAAAGCGCTAACTAAATAATACATCCGAGTCAAAGGTAAAAATAGATAAAGGGTGCGTTATAAGAATATCCACAGCCTAGAGATTTTTAGCAGTCTTATCAAACACCACCCAAGACTACTGATAAATGCTATGCTAAGGAAAACAAATGCAGGTAGACCCTGCCTAATAGTTTACAGTGTAGAACAGGGGTAGTCAACCTTTTTTTATCTACCACCCACTTTTGTATCTCTTTTAGTAGTAAAATTTTCTAACCACCCACTGGTTCCACAGCAATGGTGATTTATAAAGTAGGGAAGTAACTTTATTTTATAAAATTTATAAAGCAGAGTTACATCAAGTTAAAGCATATAATAATAATTACTTACCAAGTACTTTACGTCAGATTTTCACTAAGTTTGGTAGAATAAATCTTTTTTTTTTAATTTATTTTAGAAAGGAGAGAGAGAGGGAGAGAGACAGAGAGAGAGAGGAGGGAAAGACCTAGAGAGAGAGAAGGGGGGAGGAGCAGGAAGCATCAACTCCCATATGTGCCCTGACCAGGCAAGCCCAGGGTTTCGAACCGGTGACCTCAGCATTTCCAGGTCGATGCTTTATCCACTGCGCCACCACAGGTCAGGCCGGCAGAATAAATCTGTATAAAACAACTTACTATAGTTAAATCTATCTTTTTATTTATACTTTAGTTGCTCCGCTATCGCCCACCATGAAAGCTGAATGCCCACTAGTGGGCAGTAGGGACCAGGTTGACTACCACTGGTGTAGAACAACAAACATGGACATGGATTAACACACTTTTACCAACCACTCCCCCGTTAGTTTCCAAAACTGTCCTTTTGGAAATCTGGTCTCTTCAAGAATTCCTAAGTCACCATGCCCAGTGAAACACAAGATTCTACTTACAGCACATGTTCCAGTTTCTAGACAAACAAATCTCTCTTGATTCTTAATAACAAAAGCCAAATGAAAAAGCAAACAAAATCCTGAGAAGTTAACCCTGGACTCACATTAATTTTCTTTTAGGCCTCAGGAAAGTGCTGATTTTTATGGCTGTTTTATCCTATTGACATCGTGAGGAGAGAAAACAGTCTAGGTTTTATTGTAGAAAACTCTTCACATCTAATATATTATTCTATGGCTAAAAATTCCAACCCGTTTCCATATAACCTCATTAATGAGAAATGTTTTCTTTTTTAAAAACACCACCACCGAGAGACATAGTGCATTATTAGTTATATGTCAGGTTCCCTAGTGGTGAAGTAAATATTTCATCAAAGTAAAATTTGTGCTAATACACATCAAAGCTAAGTTGCTAAAAAGTTCAAGCAAAACCTCACATAATATCCAATGATGAAAGGAATAAAATCCAATTTGGTTCTTAGAAAATTTTACATTAGAATTCATTTCTGCCCCATGAGACTATTGAAATTGATAAGCCTGCTACCTTGAAGACAATGGTAAGCAATTAAATGAGCATATTATTGTTTTTGTCTTGGAAGACCATGCTACAAATGTTTCTATCATGTTTAAGAGTGACTGAGGAGCTCAATGCAAAACCAACACTAGTTACCTCTGTGACCACAGAAGACTGACTCATGGGCTCATCTGCTATTTGAAGTTGAATTCGATATTCTGGCAGATACAATCTCAAACAGCTTTTTCTACTTTTAGAATGTTCCTAGAACACTGATCTTGAACAGAAATTCCCTATAGGTTATAAGTCAACACAGGAAATAGAACAACTTTAATGCATCCCCTGCAGAGTCAAATTTGATTTCTTTCTGTGAAATGCTTGTATCTCCAAATTTTCCACTGATGAAAAAAATGTTCATTTTTCATAATTTTGTATCTTCTCATAAACTTTAGCATCAAGCACCACTTAGTGAATTTATTCAGAATGAGGACACTGAATAAGCTTCCCTTCACTGGTGGAGTTTCTGGTGCCTAAGAAGGCTTGACCGCCTGCTGAAGTTTCTTCTGCATATGTTACAGGAATAAGGCTGCTCACCTGTGTGGGTTCTCCGATGTTTAATAAGGTGGGAGTTCTGACTGAATTTTTTTCCACATTCAAGACATGTAAAGGGCTTCTCTCCAGTGTGAGTTCTTTGGTGTGTGTGCAGATTTGTATTTTGACTGAAGCTTTTCCCACACCATGAGCATTTATATGGTTTTATTCCTTGGTGTGTTGTTAAGTGCTTATTAAGATCTGAACTCCATCTAAACCTCTTATCACACTGTGGGCATTTATATGGTTTCTCTTCAGTGTGAATTCTTTGGTGCTTAATAAGGTCAGAGCTAACTCTGAAGCTTTTCCCACATTCCTGGCATTTAAAAGGCTTCTCTCCTGCCCGTACTTTCTTATGACGATCCATAAGTTTCAGCAGCTCTTGTTTCCACGTTGAAAGTTTCTTTCTTTTCTTCACTGGACAATCTCGGAGCCACTTCCCCACCCTGTGCACATCACCATGATTTTCTATGACTGTCGTTTTCTGAGGAACTTTCACTCTGGCCTTTTCTGATATTATGTCTCCAGGTGCTTGTATTTCTAATCCAGGATGATTTCCAGTGTCATCTTTGAGCTTTAACCCTGTGGGAATGAATATGACAATCAGCCAACTGAGTGACAGAGCAAGAATGGAGAGAGAAAAAAATTCAAAGACGACTGATTTTTAATAAACAGATAAGGAGAGTCCTAAAATTTTAAGTCCTTGCAAAGGTTCCTATTAGGACACATTCCTCCTCTTCCAATGGTGTATTTACCTATAGGTAGCTCTCGAGGACTGTCCATGAACTCTGTGAATCCTTGAACCCATGGCTCTTTTCCTTGTTCTAGACAGGAGATCACTTTAGGTTTGGGGAGCACAAATATGGCTGTGAAATGGAAAAATAGAGGTCAAGAACTGGTAACAATGGTTCACTAATTCTAGACTTTCAGTAAGAATAATGAACACTTACAATTTGTTATGCCCAATGGTTAAATGATTAGACTCTCATATCAGATAACAGTTTTATACTACACTACATTTATGGGTAAGTATGCAAAGTGGAGATTGAGAAATAAACCTAGCTTGATCAGTGGAAAGGACATAGGTCATGGGAATCTCGTCCATATTCTCTTTCTTCTGCCACCAACAACCCTACACTTGAACAAGATGGAATAAAACTCCAGAGGTTGCAGGGAATACAGGCTGGTCCTATTAACTAATTAGGACCCACCCTGATATAAGACCAGGCCTAACAGAGCTAATGTGAAGATCAGCGAGCGGGTTGGGTGTCATATGCACATATGACTCTTGTCATAATTATATTAACTTTTTATATTGCTCTTGAGCACCAGGAAGTGAACTAGGAAAGATTTCTACCACTCCTATAGCTCACTGGTTCATATCAAGTTGGACAAAAAAGATGAGCATCATTTAGTGCACTTTTACTGAATACAAATATCCAAGTAGAGGAAGTATTCATCATTCAATCTCTAAACAAATATGTATTAACTGGCTATGGCATGCCAGACACTGTCCATGAAATAGGAATATAATGGTGTATAAGCTGAAGTCTGCTGATCTCATAGAACCTACCTTCTAGTGGGAGACTGAGACAATCAAACATCAATAAACAGACAAATGGCCTGACCAGCAGTTGGCACAGTGGATAGAGCATTGGACTGGGATGCCGAGGACCCAGGTTCAAGACCCTGAGGTAGCTAGCTTGAACACCAGCTCATCTGGTTTGAGCAAAGCTCACCAGCTTGGACCCAAGGTCACTGGCTCGAGCAAGGGGTCACTCAGTCTGCTGTAGTCCTTCAGTCAAGGCACATATGAGAAAGCAATCAATGAACAACTAAGGTGTCACAACGAAAAACTAATGATTGATGCTTCTCATCTCTCTCCGTTCCTGTCTGTCTGTCCCTATCTATCCCTCCCTCTGACTCTCTGTCTCTGAAAAAATAAAAATTAAAAATAAAGTGGTTCCACACTGAGGTCGCCGGTTCGAAACCTTGGGCTTGCCTGGTCAAGGCACATATGGGACTTGATGCTTCCTGCTCCTCCCCCTTCTCTCTCTCTCTGTCTCTCTCTCTAAAAAAATCAATAAATAAAATATTAAAAAAAAATAAAATAAAAATAAAGTGATTCCATTAAAAAAATAAAAATAAAAAAATAGACAAATAAAATATCAAGAATAAATGTTTTAAAAGAAATTAAAGCAGGGTAAGAGAGCATTTAAGATTCTGCTTTTGTGAAGTTATCTGAGGTAAAGCTGTGTGGAAGGCCCCTTTAAGAAAGTGGTATTGGCCCTGGCCGGTTGGCTCAGCGGTAGAGCGTCGGCCTAGCGTGCGGAGGACCCGGGTTCGATTCCCGGCCAGGGCACACAGGAGAAGTGCCCATTTGCTTCTCCACCCCTCCGCCGCGCTTTCCTCTCTGTCTCTCTCTTCCCCTCCCGCAGCCAAGGCTCCATTGGAGCAAAGATGGCCCGGGCGCTGGGGATGGCTCTGTGGCCTCTGCCTCAGGCGCTAGAGTGGCTCTGGTTGCAACATGGCGACGCCCAGGATGGGCAGAGCATTGCCCCCTGGTGGGCAGAGCGTCGCCCCTGGTGGGCGTGCCGGGTGGATCCCGGTCAGGCGCATGCGGGAGTCTGTCTGACTGTCTCTCCCTGTTTCCAGCTTCAGAAAAATGAAAAAAAAAAAAAAAAAAAAAAAAAAAAAAGAAAGTGGTATTGGCCTGACCTGTGGTAGCACAGTGGATAATGCGTTGACCTGGAACGCTGAGGTCGCCAGTTCAAAACCCTGGGCTTACCGGGTCAAGGCACATATGGGAGTTGATGCTTCCTGTTCCTCCACCCTTTCTCTCTCTCTCTCTCTCTCTCTTTTCTAAAATAAATTTTAAAAAATTTTTAAAAAATTAAAAAAAAAAAGTGGTATTGGCCCTGGCTGGGTGGCTCAGTTGTTAAAGCACCTCCCTGGCACACTATGGTCGTGGGTTTGATCCCCGGTCAGAGCACGTACAAGAAGCAATCAGTGAGTATACAACTAAGTGGAACGAGTTGATGCTTCTCTCTCTCTCTCTCCCTCTCCCTCCTTTCCTCTCTTTCTCAAATCAATGGAAATATTTTTAGTAAAAGAGAGAGGAAGTGACATTTGAGCAGACCTAAAGGTCCATGTTTTGCCATATGGTAGAAAAGTGTGCCAGGTAAAGGGAAGGAGAAAATAGAAATGAACATGGCAAGTTCTAAAAACAGCAAGACCAGTGTGGCTAAAGAGAACTGAACAATGGCACAAGTGGTAGCAGATGAAGGTAGAAAGGAGAGAGATGTCAGATCTTGAAGGGTCCTGAGAACATTGGTAGGAAAAGATTGGATTTTATTCTGAATGTGGTGAGAAGTCATCATAAGATTTTGCAACAAACATGCCATAAACTGATCAGGTTTTAAAAGGCTGCTGCATAGAAAACAGGTATGGGAGAACATGAATGTTAGTAGCAGGAGCCAGTTAAAAAGCTACTGAGGTGGACCTGGTTTGAGATGTTACCAACTTAAACCAGGATGCTAACAAGGAAGAGGCTAAGACATATTCAGGCTATACTGTGAAGATGGAGCCAAAAGAATAGTGATGCATTAGTAGTGGGTATGACAACAAGATAACAGGGGAAAATGACTATGCTTCTTGCTCTGAGCAACTGGGTGAATAGAGTTGCTTTTTACTGAGATGAGAAATATAGAAGGCAGGTTTGGGGAAAAGAAGGGACAAGACTCAGAATTCTATATAAGATAAGGAATGTGTACTTCATAAAAGCTCCCAGGTGACCTGGATACACCTTTCCTCTGCAAATACCATCGAGTGGAGTACCAATCTGCTACTAGAACAGATTCTCTCACGGGAGTATTCACAGTACGACAAGAACAGAACAGATGACTCAACTTCTACACAAAGGGAAGAGGAGACTCTTTACCTAGAGAGATGATAGTGCCATAGTTTTCCTGCATTACATCATTGTAGAGAGCCTTCTGACCAGGATCCAGTAACGCCCATTCTTCCTGGGAAAAATACACGGCCACTTCTTCAAATGTCAGCAAGCTCTAAAGAAAAGAATGGGCTTCAGCTCAGTACTGGCCACCTCAGCAGCAGTCCTAACATCTGGCCTGTGAACTGCATGGTAGGTCAGGCACTGAAGGAATTAATGGCAAATGATTTTTAAAAAGTGACAAGGCAGAAAGAAAGGAGGCAAGGGATCAGCAAACAGCCTGGGAGGTGTCCAGTTCCCCAGGGAGAACATCTGGGCTAACATGTCCCTGAGCACCTGCTAGGCAGTGTAATTCACAGGCAACAGGGAAAAGCATCCCTAAACAGCTCAAAAGCAGAGCTCACCTGGGGCTCAGGCAAGATGAGCTCAGGCGGCACTGTCCAATCTTTGGTGTTTGTCTGCTCGGGAAAGTCTAGGATCTGGTGAGCAGGCACAGCTGTGGGTGGGCAAAAGAGCCATAGGAAATTTCTCTCACGTCTACAAATATCCTGAGTACATTTCTAAAATATACAAGATTCTAATTCTTTCAGTTGAGATGGAGCTGCCTTACAAATGTTACATGGTACCTATAAGTGGCTATCAGTCTCTACAACCAATTAACTGTCTTATTTTCATGAGTAAAGTCAGTACAAGGAAATTTGAATTTTTCCTTACATGACATAAATTATTCTGAGTTGGGAAAAAATTAGGTGTCTGAAAATGCAATCTCAGAGACTCCAATGTGGCAGGTAAAGGAAATGGAAAGTTAAAAATGAGCATGGTGGCCTGACCTACAGTGGTGGAGTGTATAGAGTCGACCTGGAATGCTGAGGTCACCAGTTTGAAACCCCTGGCTTGCCAGATCAAGGCACATATGAGAAGCAACTATGAGTTGATGCTTCCTGTTCCTCTCCTCCTTTCTCTCTCTCTCCTTCTCCTCTCTCTAAAATATCAATAAATAAAATCTTTTTTTAAAAAATGAGCATAGCAGGTTCAAGACACAGCAAGAACACCATTGCACCCAAAGAGGATGGAGCCAGGGCACAAATAGCAGGGAAGTGAGCAGGGGTCAGATTCTGAAGGGTCCTACACCCCTCAGAAGGAGTTTAGATTTTATTCTGAATGTGTGGAAAGTTATTGTAATGTTTTGAAGCAGAGAAATGTCATGATCTCACCAGGTTTTAAAAAACTAGGCTGCTCATGGAAAACAGACTGTGGACGGGCAAGAGTGGTGGCCAGAACGCTAGTTACAAAGCTGGTTAGAGAAGCTACTGGCTTAGACCAGAGTGCTAACAGGGCAAGAGAATAAGACATGGTTGGATTCAGACTATGATATAAAAGTGGAACCAAGAGAACTAGTGATGCATTAGTAGTGGTATGATGGCAAGATTGGACTAAAGGATGACCCAAGATTTTTGGCCTGAAATATTGGGTAAATGGTGGTGCCATTTGTCGAAATGGAAAGATGGGGGAGAGAGAGATCAAGAATTTTAGGATAAGCCTGATCAGGCAGTGGCACAGCGGATAGAGCATCGGCCTGGGATGCTGATGACAGAGTTTCAAACCCTGAGGTTGCTGGCTTGAAGCCCAAAGTCACTGGCTTGAGACCAAGGTGCTGGCTTGAGCAAGGTGCTGGCTCAGCTGGAGGCCCCCCCCCCCCCCCCCCCCCCCCCCCCCCCGGTCAAGGCACATAAGAGAAAGCAATCAGTAAACTAAGGTGCTGCAACTCTGAGTTGATGCGTCTCATTTCTCTACCTTCCTGTTTGTCCCTCCTTCCTTCCTCTTTCTCTCACTTAAAAAAAATCAGGATAAGGAATGAGCATATGGACTGCATAAAAGCTCCAGGTGATTGGGATACACCTTTCCCCTGCACACCATCAAGTTGAGGACCAACTAGATCTACTGGAACAGACTCTCTCATCAGGGTGCATTCCCAGTCAGATAATAATATTATAGGTTACTTGACTTCTACACAAAGGAAAGAGAGAATCTTTACCTAGAGAGATGACAGTCTCATAGTTTTCCTGCATTACGTCATTGTAGAGAGCCTTCTGACTGGGATCCAGTAACGCCCATTCTTCCTGGGAAAAATACACGGCCACTTCTTCAAATGTCAACAAGCTCTAAAGATAAAAGAATGGGCTTCAGCTCAGTACTGGCCACTCCAGAAGTAGCCCTAACATCAGCCCATGAACTGCATGGTAGGCCAGGCACTGAACAAATTAATAGTATATGATTTTTTAAAAAGTGAAAGTAAGAAAGGAAGGAGGCAAAAGATCAGCAAACAGCCTGGGAGGTGTCCAGTTCCCCAGGGAGAACATCTGGGCACATGCCTCTGAGCACCCGCTGGGCAGTGTGGTTCATGGCAGCAGGGAAAGGCAGCCTAAACAGCTTGAAAGCTCAGCTCACCTGGGACTCAGGCAAGATGAGCTCAGGCGGCACTGTCCAATCTTTGGTGTTTGTCTGCTCAGGAAAGGCTAGGATCTGGTGAGCAGGCACAGCTGTGGGTGGAAAAGAGCCATGAGAAATCTCTCTCTCTTCTATGCACATTCTGAGCTCATTTCTAATGTAAATGATCTTCATTCTTTCAGTAGATGGGAAACCTTCATAAGTACCTGTGGTGCTGGTAAGTGGCCTCATTGTTCATAAGAACCAAGCACCTATCAACCCCCAGAACAGGTTCCCGAGTTTTCACAAGCAAAATTAATAGACAAAAACCCTTATTTTCCTCTCATGACATCACCTTAAGGAAAATTTAATGGATTTGAAAATAAAATACAAACTCCAGTGTACAGTAGATATATTGTTTATTATTTATTATTCTTTCCTGGTACACAATTGTATTCACATACCAGCCGGTAGCCCATTTGTGATCCCAATTCCTTCTGTGCCTTGAGGATGAAGAAGCCTAAATCCTTTCTACTTTTCTAAGGAACAGAGTGTAATTACCACAGTTCTTTGGTTTGAATATTTCTGTACCTTAGCCAATCCCCACGTTTACCAGCTTGTCTATTCTAGGGGCTCCTGTGTGAGTGGGTGGGGGGGAGTATAATAATTGCTAACATGGCTATGTTTACACATCCACAAAGCTGGGCACCCAGAAAATGCTCACAATGTTCTGAAAAACATTACTATCACAGCTCCCAGCAGAAGAAATTATCATGAAGCTCCTTACCCCTCTCAGACACAGACTTGGTTTCTTTATGAGTATTCCTGCTCAGCTGTTGCTGTAGATCCTGATATGTTCTCCAAAATTCTTCATCCTGAGACCTGCCAACTGGCTGGGACTCTGTCGGCTTCAGTTTGAAGCCTGGGGCCTCTGCTGTTCCTCCCAAGAGCACCGCCTCCTTTCCCAGCACATGGACTGCAACCTAGAAATAATTCCCATTCTTGTTACCAAAGCTTACTTTAGGCTTAGGGGCTGGAGGTAGAGGGAGGAAAAAGCATAGAGTCCAGAATATGGGAAGTGTGTGAGGCACTAAAGGAAATGACAAAAGGCTTAAAGATAATGGGCCACAAATTTTCTACAAAGAACTATCCACAACCTGGGAAATTTAGGATAAAAGGAAAAAAAGATGTGGCTACTGACAGCCCTTCAACAGTGTCCACCACCCCCTCTGCATACAGCCTGGCTCAGATCACTAGCAGGGTTGTACAGGGCACCTGCTCTCGTGCTGCCTTAACAGTCTTTCTTGACTAAAATCCTACCTTAGTGGTTTCCTGTCTTTTAAGGAATTAAGGAATTTAAAGTTGTCCTATAGCCTGACTAGCTGGTGGCGCAGTGGATAAAGCATTGAATTGGGAAGCGGAGGACCCAGGTTCAAATACCCGAGGTTGCTGGCTTGAGTGCGGGTTCCCCAGCTTGAGTGTGGGGTTACTGGCTTGAGCATGGCATCAGAGACATGACCCCATGGTCACTGGCTTGAACCCAAAAGGTTGCTGGCTTAAGCAAGGGGTCACTCGCTCTGCTTTGACCCCCTCTACCCCAGTCAAGGCACATATGAGAAAGCAGTCAATGAACTAAGGTGCTGCAATAAACTGATGCTTCTCATCTCTATCCCTTCCTGTCTGTCCCTATCTGTCCCTCTCTCTGTCACAAAAAAAAAAAAAAAAAAAAAAATTGTCTCGTCAACCAAATTTTTTCCCAATGGCCAGGAAAGATTTTCAGAAAAGGGATAAAATGGAAAAGGGAAAGATTCTGGCTCCAACCTCCCTCCACATGATTCTAACACCAAACATATGCCCTACTCTGTATTCTACACAGTAGGCCTAAAGCCAGTTGATGAACTGCCCCCAACCCAAGGGCATCCCCTGCATCCCCAATCACCAGCAGACCCAATGACCAATCACTAAGAGAGGGCAGTGGAGGCTCTTGTCTATGGTACAAAGGACACTATCTCTCAGTGTCTTTCTTCTCATAGCCACTGTGTTGGTATTTCCAAATCTTTGTTTCCTTTTTTGTTTCTCCTCTTTCTTTCTCTGCAATCTTTCCTAGTTTTGGGGTTTTTTCTCAATCCTCTCCTCTCATCTCTACATGTTCTCCCTTTTTTAGATCTGCTCCTTCCTCTCCAACCCCTTATTGACCTGTTTCTTAAAACTTAAGATCCATCTTCTAGGCCAAACCTGACTAGGCTTTTACTCTCAATACATTACTGTCTCCAAAGAGGGAAATATGCAGTTCTCTTTCTAAGGCCAGAGAGTCTCTGCAACAATCTCCAAAACCCGTGAAATGACTATTGCTGGAGGTTTGTGATTTCAGGTCCTGCCTTAGCTGGCCTAAAGTAATAACAGATAATTGATTAAATCATCTCATTTCTAAATTAACTGCCCCCAAAACCCATATATCTACCTTTATCCTATTTCATTGTATGTATCAAGAATCTTTCTTCTCACCCCATTCCTCGTTTGACCAGATTCACTCTGCAAGTGATCTACCAAGGCCACAGCCTCCTCAGTGCTCTGTAGGTGGTGTTTCTTTATCTGCATCTTGGTGTCTCTGGGCAGAATAGTCAGGAACTGCTCTAGCACCAGCAGATCCAAGATTTCTTCTTTTGAATGTATGTCTGGCCTCAGCCATTGCTGGCATAATTTCTGAAGCTGGCTCACAGCCACACGGGGTCCAGTGGCTTCATGATAGTGGAAGTTCCGGAAGTGTTGGCGAGAGCTCTCAGGACTGAGACTGTCTGTTTGTGCAGTATATTTCTTACTCTGAGTGGAGCTCTGGTTCACAGGTTCCTTGGTTTCCCACAGAGCTCTGATCTGAGGGTTCAAATACTCAGCCACTTTCAGATCTACCAACATCATTCTGTCCCGAACAGTTGCTCCTGTGTTAGGCACACCACCAATACCACCTTTGACAACTGAGGCCCGGTCTGGTCTGGAATAAAATCAACAAAAGGATCTTCTTCCTAAGGCACCAAGGGCAGAAAAAAAGTGCAGGTCAACAAGAAAGTCACATGAACTTTACTAGGTGCTATTTATTATGAGAGAAAAATGAAAAGATCCTGCCTTGCCTTCTCTTTAAAATCAACTGCCAGGACCTTTGTTTCTCTCCTTTTCTTTGTATTATTCAGTTGACTACAGCACAACTTATTGAGGACAAATGTCAACTGATGACTTTGCCTTTAGAAGAAAATAAAAAAGCAGGGAAGGTTGGTGGGTGACAAAAATGGGCATCCACTGGCTCCAAACAGTTGGGGATTATCCAGAGAGTTCATTGATGTCCTTCCTATCGTATCTTCCCTGTGTCAAAAGAAGATTAGGAGAACATTCTAAGTTTCTCTTAAATTTTAATATATCACCCTAGTCTTCTGCTTTTAGTAAGACAGTACAGCTTTTATGACCTTCCAAACTCTTGTGATAATGGAAGCCTTCACTTCATGGAACATTTGAGACTCTCCTTTTCTTGTATGAATACTAGCAGGAGAGCTGAAGTGCTGAAACCAGAGAAGTAAAGTACTTAGGGAAAAAATAACCTTTCTTCTCAGAAAAAATCCCCCAACTAAATAACTAGATGCTCAATATTCTTCTTTGGTATTTCTTTGCAAGACGTATTAAGAGAACCACGCAGATTTGTACCTGTATTTTTTAATTTGTTTACTTAAACTAGGAAAAAACACAGCCGACCTTGCTTTACAAAATGTCCAAATATCAAGTCGTAAAGGGGAGAATGGCAGTTGGTGATGATTAAAGTGATCCTGCTGCTGACTACGTTTCAAGGGTCTTATAGACTTTTAGAACATCCTGAGCCTCTCCTCTCCCTCCCGAGGTGATGCAGCAGAACCAGCACTGAGATTCTGTCCAAGATGCTACCGTATTCACTAATGGCCGGCTCCTCGCTGCCCACCCCGGCTCAGGAGGACGGGGACTTTTGAATCACGTCAAAGTGATCTTTCTGATTCTGAACTGCGGTTCATCGGCGGTTAACATCAGCCCGCAAAGCAAACAAACACACCAGCAGAGGCGGGATCGTAGATGTTTCTGGAGGGCAGTCGGGCTTCGCCGGGGCCCGGAGCTATCTGCGCCGAGGGCAGAAAGAGGGGCCTCCAGAGCCCGACGGCCGGCCTCGCCCGAGACAGTGTGGCCGCAGGCTCTAGCCGTCCAGCCACGAGAAATGGCCTCCAAACACCTTGCAGCAGCCCCAAGCAGCAGCCGAAGGGCTTCGTTACCTCGGACAGCTGGGCTTCGTGGAGGCCGCTCCGTCGTCCTCCGGCTTCAACGCCAGACGCCACACTTCGGACCGCGGATCAAGCGCCGTAGACCTCGGCTTCTCCACTCTGGCGGGTCCAGAGAGCCGGGACCCCGCACGGATTCTAGAGCGCAGGCCCCACTAACGCACCGGACAGACACTCCAGCCACCTGTTGCCTCTCCTACGCAGCGCTCTGAAACCCGCGCTCCCACCGGAAGCGGACCTGGAGCACTTCCGGGCTGGCTCGGCAGCCCGGCAGCGTCGGCGAGCCCCGCGGCTTCCGGCTTCGCGAAAGGCGCCAGCCTGGTGCCGGGTTCAGCTCTGGCACCCAGAAGAGTTAATACTACAGCCTACAGGTCGTGGAGTCTTGAAGGGCCTTGCGCGTGGCTGGGCTCGTGGGTGTCACCGTCTCGCAGTCTGGCTCTGTGAGACATTACGAGTGTCCCGTGCTTCCTGCGTCGCCTTCCGGCGGCTGGGTAATCGGAAGTCCCGCGGGAAAGGAGCGCGGCCCGCTGCACTTGCAGGGGCTCTGGCGTTCCCCGCCCAGCCGGTGGTGCCCGAGCTGTCGTGTGCCCAGCTCTTCAAGGAGGCCTTTTTGACCCTGGATCAACGGCCCTGAGGGGGTTTGTACCCTGTTTTAGGCTGTGCGTTTCTATTTTTTCATGTGAAGTATGTGAAATAGGTTACGTTTATAGTTCTCCGTGACACAAATTTAGAGCTGAGAAGTGACTTGCCAGGGTCGCATAACTTGCCATTTGCAGCCCTTAGACTGGAATTTACGTCCCGTTTTCCTTTTTTACTACTGCGTGCTTTCTGTAGAATGCTTTCATTTCATCTTGTATTTCCTGCAGTGTCTGCTTGAATTACCTGGGTAAGATGGGCATTCCACGTATATTCACTGAATCATATTTAGAGGAATCTGAGTATTTCAGTTTGTGTTCTAATTGCTAGTATTTTCATAGTGTCAGCCTCTACCAGCAGAGGAATTATTAAGTCTACTAGGTGTAGCCAGTGTTAGAGTTGATATAACAATGCTTTTGAATCAAGGAATCTCAGAGGGACTTTCATGAATATGAGTAACATAAGGAGGAAAAGGGACATAAGCTGAATGCTGCAGAAATTTCAAGGAAATGGAAGTTGATGTTTGGTTGTGGAAAATTATGAAAGACTTGAGGGGTTTGCTAGCAGCAGGGAATGGGGGGGCAGAGCAGCAATTTTCAGTGTGCCACAGAATTTTTAAAAGATGCAATACCTGACTATTTAGTCAGGAGCACTGACTTTTCCCTTAGATTGTCAAATTTTTTTAAAAAGGACAACAGCCAACACAATAGCTATCCGTGTGAATGGATCAGAATTACACCTATTGTTTTTGTCAGTTTGGCAAAAGGTATAATATATATTTGGTGTGCTGATTTTTAGTAATTAGTTTATGTATACCATAAGATGAAAAAAATGGAAAGTCACTGGAGTAAGATAAAAACATAGCCTTGAGAAGCTGGAAGGATTAGTGTTTAAAATTTTTTTTTCCAATTCAGTAAGGCTTTTTCCCGTTTATACTCCTGTTGGTTGTTTGAAACCAAATTCAGTATGAATAAGAGAGGGAAATATACAACACTGAATTTGGAGGAGAAAATGAAGGTTCTAAGGACTGAAGCTGGACGATCTTTTAAAAGTGTAGTGGATGAATTTGGAATCAGTAAATCAACATTTAATGACAGTAAAAAGAATAAGAAATTGATTTGGGGCTTTGTAATGAGGCAGGACATGCCATTAGTAGGAGCTGAGAAGAGAAAGAGGACAACTGCAGCCAAGTATGGTGATGTGGATGATGCACTCTCCGTGAGGTATCCACAGAAGTGCTCTGCTGGAGTCCCTTAGGGGTGTGGACCTGCAGGCTGCTGCAGAGAGATTCGCAGTGTTTTGGGCAAGCAGACTTCAAAGCTAGTACAGCAATGCCTCAGTTTTCGTTGACCTCCGTTATCATCAGTTTTGGTTATCATTGATTTTTCCTCAAAAATTTTGTCTCCGTTTTCTTTGGTTGCATGGGATTCGTTGGCGTACCCATGTGACCTTGCTAATTTTCCGAAAACAAAGGGCGACCCTGGGTTCTGCTCAGTGTGGTGTATTTCTCATTGCGTAAGCATCACCCCGCGCATCTAGCCAAACAATTCCATTGCTTTCCAGTGTTTTTGTGCTTTTTTATTGGTTGCGAGTGCTAATACTACAATTACATGTAAGTGATTACTGTGTATACAGTATTCGTTGTAATGTGTTTATTTTGCATTTTTCAGTTTCAAAATGTATGTAACACAACGTAAGATAAAATCACATGTGCAATCTCATTGTCCCTGTTAAGTGTTTCCCTTTCTAATAAGTTAATCCTTTCCTTTTAGCTCCATCATGGGACCAAAGAAAGTTTCCAGAGCCAGCAGCCCTTCGAAGAAGAAGGCTAGGAACACGATCGAGTTGAAGAAGGAAATCATTGAAAAATACGAGAGCGGCTTCAAGATTGCTGAAATTGGCCGCATGTACGGGAAGTCACCATCCACGATAAGTTCTATTGTGGCGAAAAAGGAAGCAATAAAGAAGGCTAATGTAGCAAAAGGTGTGAATGTGCTAACGAAACAGAGATCACAAACAATTGAAGATGTTGAACAGTTATTATTAATCTGGATCAATCAAAAACAGTTAGATGGTGATTCTATTTCGGAGGCCATCATATGTGAAAAGGCCAGACTATTGTATGCCGATCTCATTAAGAAAATGCCTGGGACGAGTGCTAGCGTACTTAGTGATTTTAAGGCCAGCAGAGGCTGGTTCGAAAAATTTAAGAGGCGCACTGGCATACACAGTGTTACTAGGTACAGCATAGGTGCAAGTTCGGACAACTCTGGGGCTGAAAAATTTGTGTCTGAATTCAAAGATTACGTAGAAGCTAAAGGATTCATCCCCCAACAAGTTTTCAACTGTGATGAAACTGGCCTCTTTTGGAAGAAAATGCCAAAAAGGACGTTCATTACGCAGGAGGCCTGGAAGAAATTATGGCCAGGATGTGTGCATGAGAGAGATTTTGAAGGGTTTGAGCCTCCCCCTGATGACCCTACACATGTGGTGCAGTCCTTTGTTGATTTGGGGAAGTCAGTGGGTTTGGAGGTGAGTGGTGAGGATGTGGAAGAGTTGGTGGATGACCGCAGTGAAGAAAAACTCACCACTGAAGAGCTGCAAGACCTTCACTTAGAACTGCACCAGACAGCAGATGAAGAAGTTGCTTCAGATGAGGAAGAAGAGACAGGGGAGAATGTGCCTTCTTCAGAGATTAAGGACATCATCTCCATGTGGAGTAAAGTACAGAGGTTTGTGGAGAAAAATCACCCGGATAAAGCTGTGGCAGGCTGTGTCTGCAACTTGTTTAATGATAATGTCTTGCCCCATTTTAGGCAAATCTTAAAGAGGCGGCAGAAACAGACCTCTTTGGACAGTTTTCTTGTGCGACATGGGTCCACTGACTCTGAAGCTGGTCCTAGTGCCAAAAGACCAAGAAGGGAAGTGACCCCAGATAGTTACTTGATACCTAAGGTCCTTATGGAGGGGCATTCCCCTTCCAAACAATAACATCTGCACCTCTCTCTCCCCCCCTCGCCATCTTCCATACGCCAAGAAGAGTCTTTAGAAATGCAATGTTAAATGTTCATTTATTCTTTACATTAGTCTTTTATATTTATTTTATATTAATTTCTTATTTTTTTAATATTAAACACTACATTTATTCTCTATAAAATGTGTTTTTGGTATGTATTTTGGAGTGTCTAGAACAAATTAATTGGATTTACATTGATTCATATGGAAATAACTGCCTTGGTTTTCATTGGTTTCGGATTTCGCCAATTGTTTTTGGACAGATTATCAACGAAAACCGAGGCATCACTGTACTGGTTGGCTTTTTAGATTCAAAACAGGCACGCAATGGGGAACCAAAAAGTATGTGCCGAACAAGCCCTAAGTTCACTATTGTTGAGCTATTTCGACAAAACCTGTTCATCCTTATCAAAGAGAAGAAACTTTGTCTAGCTTAACTCTACAGTGGGGATGAGACTGACCTCTTTTGGAAATCAGTGCCGGAAAACACTGAGGCAAGTAGAAAAGATATCTGCTTGCCTGAAAGGAAAATAAAGAATGGAATGGTTATCTGCTCTTTTATGTGCAAATGCTGATGGAACTCTAAAGTTAAAGTCTATCATTATTGGAAAATCAAAGGTACCCAAAAGTGTGAAAGAGGACACCAAGTACATTACCTGTTATATATAAACCTAGTAAAGGTGTTTAGTTCACCAGAGAATTGTTTTCAGAATGGTTCTTTCAAAATATTGTTCCTGAGGGTAAGGCATTTTAACTTAATGTTCTAAGAGCCCATGAAAAGGGTGGGCTGTTATTTCTGGACAATTCTCCAGTTTACCCTTCTGCTGAATCACCAACTAGTGAGAATGGTCGAATAAAATGAATATTCTTTCCCCACAACACTTCAACCTTGACTCAATCAATGAATCAAGGTGTGATCTTAAGCTGCAAATGACTTTATAGGTGGAAGCAATTTGAAGAGAGTCTTGTAATTTTTGAAAAAAGTGACGATAAGCAAGGTAAAGGAGAAAAAGGAGTTCCCACGATTAAAATCTACAACATAGAAAGTGCAGTTTTTAATTGGGTAAAGAGTTGGGATGAAGTAAAAACAAATAGCCATAGCAAATGCATGGGAAAATCTTTACAAAAAGGAACCTGAATATGATCTTCAGGGATTAGAAGATGGGGATTATAGAGAAAGTCCTAAGAACTCTGTGAAGCTGGAAACCAAGCTGGATGGTGATAAGGTGTGGGTCAATGGGGACAATGAACAAAAGGGTATTCCCCCTCCTCCAAATAAAAATGTGGGATTACAAAGGAATTTGTTCAAAAAGAAGCTCAAGTGCAGACTGCCAAATTTAAATTACTGGCTTAAGAAAGAGTTTGGATTTCTTTCTTTTTTTTTTTTTTTTTTTTTTTGTATTTTTCTGAAGTGAGAAGCAGGGAGGCAGACAGACTCCTGCATTCGCCCTGCTGGGATCCACCCGGCATGCCACCAGGGGGCGATGCTCTGCCCATCTGGGGCATTGCTCAGTTGCAACCAGAGCCATTCTAAGAGCCTGAGGCGGAGGTCACAGAGCCATCCTC
Organism: Saccopteryx bilineata; assembly: GCF_036850765.1. Taxonomy (NCBI): domain Eukaryota; kingdom Metazoa; phylum Chordata; class Mammalia; order Chiroptera; family Emballonuridae; genus Saccopteryx; species Saccopteryx bilineata. The sequence continues at coordinate 286,843,794 of NC_089493.1, forward strand.
AGTACCCAGGCCAACTTTGCTCCAATGGAGCTTTGGCTGCGGGAGGGGAAGAGGGAGATAGAGAGAAAGGAGAGGGGGAAGAGTAGAGAAGCAGATGGGTGCTTCTCCTGTGTGCCCTGGCTGGGAATCGAATCTGGGACCTCCACACACTGGGCCTATGCTCTACTGCCAGCCAGCCAGGGCCTGGACTACCTTCTTGACTTTGTTGATGCCACACCTGAGTTTCAAAGGTTTCACTTCACATCGAAAGAGCTACAACGAGAAATAATCAAGAAACACTTCCAAAGTAGTCCATGCTAACATTGCTAGCTTTTTACAATGTAGGCATCATAATAACAGAGATTCTTGCCTGACCAGGCAGTGGCGCAGTGGACGGAGCGGCGGACTGGGATGAGGAAGACCCAGGTTCGAGACCCCGAGGTTGCCAGTTTGAGCGCGGGCTCATCTGGCTTGAGCAAAAAGCTCGCCAGCTTGGATCCAAGGTTGCTGGCTCCAGCAAGGGGTTATTCAGTCTGCTGAAGGCCCACGGTCAAGGCACATATGAGAAAGCAATCAATGAACAACTAAGGTGTCGCAATGCACAACGAAAAACTAATGATCGATACTTCTCATCTCTCCGTTCCTGTCTGTCTGTCCCTGTCTATTACTCACTCTGAATGTCTCTGTAAAAAAAATAAAAATAACAGATTCTTTCAGTATGCTTTCAACTTCTGGTTCTAGTAATTAGATTTCGTACTTAAAGATTTCTGCAGTTATATGACAATATATGATGTAGAACTGTTGTGAATTGTCAGTTTTTATCAAATGACCTCATTTTGTTTAACAATACCCATTTATATAGTTTATAAAATACACAATTTGAAAATAATAGATGTATGTTTCTTTAATGTATAAATATATATTAATCTATATCTTTCCTATTTTAGATAAGGAACTGAATAATGAGGAATTATTATCCCAGATTATCTAAGAATGGATGTGGGAAAATCATTAAATTCTACCTTGATGTATTCACAACATATAACAAAGCTATATTTTGACTAGTTCTAGTTACCTTTAGGATAAGGATAGATTCACTTTTCAATTTAATAATATGACATGCTCTGCTTTTTAAAATCTGTTACCGCTTATTGAGGGTTGTTTTTCTTATTATGAAACTAATATGGAATAAAAAAAGATAGAAAGCACTCACTCACTTGACCAATGATAGTCTCTCTTAACACTGGTAATAGCTCGTGTATTTTTAAAATAGGCAGATTACATTGCAAATACAATTTTATATCTTATTATCTTAATATTTTAGGCTTTGGTGTTAATAAGTTAGCATTTGTTGAGACACTTTCCAAACCTGGGGTAGAAGAGCTTGTGGAAGAAGTTGAAGGGGATGTCAGATGAGCATACTGAACAGCTCTAATTCCTTTTGAGTCATTGCATCAAATATCTTTCCCCCACGCCCAATGGTAATCCCAGAATAAAGGGCTGGCAGACACATTGTCACCGGAGAAAGCCCAAGTCCAAGGGGGCTTCTCCCTCCTTGGTTCTTATGTTCTTGACAATGAATTTAGGCGAGAGAGAGTACAGCATTTAAACAAAGCAAGCAGTTTATTTAGCAAAGGCACAAGCAGGCAACTTAGATTGTCTCAGTGCCCCGCCTGTTGGGGTCGTAGAGTTATATACTTAGTTTGAAGGCTTTGTTTCCCCGTTATCTGGTTTAACATACAGGCTTTCCAGGTTCCCCTTCTTTGATAGTGGGACCAACATACAGTGTTTCAAGGCCATCTGGTGATTTTGTTTTCGCAGACCTTAAGACTGCTTGCTGACTGTCTCCTTTAGTGGTTGAGATAAACCGCCCTTATTTCTCCCCTTCCCTTTTCCTGCCCTGGTAACTATCTTATCTAACAACACCCTTTTCAAAAGTATCCATTTTTTCTGGAAACCTCACATTACCATTCTATGCTAGCATGCACAGTGTTAGGCATTTAGACATTAATTACAAAGAAAACAGGAACAAACCACTGCTGGATGTGTAAGAGCTGAGTATGGAGAGGGCTTTGAGAGTGCTTGGATAGCAGGGGAAGTACCGGAAAAGGTCAGGAGTGGTTTCTGAGTTGGGTTTTAGAGTTTAGTGGGGGAGGAGAAGGAGAGTAAGGGCAAAATGGGAGCTTGAGTCCAGACTCTGGTGTGAGTGTATCTCCTAGGGAAGCTACAAGGTCCCTGGATGTTTGCTGTAGGAGCAGCTGGCAGAAAAACAGCATGGCCAACATTTCAGTGCCCTTGGGGGTCATCTTGAAATTTTAGACTTGGGTCTGGGGCTACAGAGAGTTCTGTCAGTTTCACCTTCTGAATATGGCTTGTCTTCATTTCTCCCGCCTCACTGTTTGTGTCCAGGTCCAGGCTGCCATCAGTTCCTGCCTTGGCGACTGCGCCTGTCTCTTTAGTGTCCCTGCCCTCCTTTCTTGTCCTCTCCCCATCCTTTCCCCACCCTATAGTCATGCAGCGCAAACTAAAGCAAAAAACAAGCAGGGGCCTCTCCTGCTTAAGATCCCTCATGGACTTCCCATTGCATTCAAATACCCACCCCTGGAGGGCAGGTGCAGGGCGGCCTTTCCCTAGCGGTGAGAGGCCCCTTTCCGGGTGTCCATCATCCCCACCTAGCTTTGCGCTCACCACCTGCTGCTACACCAAGAGCCAGCCAAGACGACCAGCCCTGCTGTCGGCTCTGGGTTGGTGCTCGCGCATCTGAGGGAGGGGGACACCAGAGAGCTCGCGCCACCAGTATCCGCTCGAGTATGGAGGAAATCCTACAGCCGAGGGCGGCAGGGCTGGAGGGGGGGCACCCGGCACGACTGGAGCTTCAGCCAGCGGGTCAGACTGCCAGGAGAGGGTCCGTTGGCCAAGGGAAGGGAATAGCCCGTTGCAGCTATAAAAGCGCCTGCCAGAGGACCACAGCGGGTGGGGCGAGGCCGCAGGGGCCGCAGGTGTGAACGCAAGCAACAATCAAGCCTCAGGCAGAGGGTAAGGTTTGTACGGGGCGGCAGCCAGCGTATGCCCCATCAGCCTTTGTCTTCCTCCGTGGGGCAGGCAGGGGGTTCTAGGGAAGTGGTACCCCGCCCCAATGCCCGCGAAGGCTAAGCTGCAGGAGTCATACATTCGTTTGCTTTGCCCCAGTTTGAGGAAGGGAAAGGACCGGTCTGGTTCTGGAAACCATCCTGAAGACTAGAGCTCCCCCCAGAAACCTGGGGACCTCACTCTTGTCCCAGTGGCTGGGGCAGGATTCCTGAGTGTAAGCTGGACTCCCTCGCAGGAGAGTGGGAATTCCCTGAAGGGCAGCTTCACCTTAGGAGTGGGGAACCACAGCCAGGTTCTCGAGTGTTCCCCTGCCTTGAGGGGATGTGGGACTTGAGAGGCAAACACCAGTTCCTGTCTAAAACATACCCCAGCATTTCTGAAATTAAGTATTTTACTGTCTCCCTGAAGCAAGTTTAGATCCTGGTGAGTCACCAGTTTTGATTGGTAACTTCTGGAACATTAAAGGTATCTTAATGAATTGGGGACATTAACTGGAAGATCTGTCAGAAATTTTCTCATGGCCTGAGCCACTTCTCATCAACCATTCTGTCTTGTTGAATTTACCTAGTCCTAGACCTAGAGCATTCTCCCTGCCTCCTAAGTCCGGCGACTTAGACCCTTTAATAAAAAATATTCGATGAGAAGGAATTATCCATCTCCTTTTTAAGAATGGAAACTAAGTTTTAATCAAAGTGCTTGCAAGCTAGATTAAAGGCTAAAGGAAAATGTTTCTAATAAATGTATTTCTAATTTATCTTGCTATTCTTGAGCTCCTGATATCCAACTAAGTTAGGAAGTCTCCCAGTGCTAATAAATTCACTAGTTGGTTTCCTGTAGCATATATTAAGATTTTTTACATGACTTGTTTTAAATGCTTGGGAGACATTTATATTCAATAAAAAGTACAAGTTGAAAGCTAGTGGTAGTGATCTTGCCTATTCCAAAATTGTATCAGTTGATAATTCAATGATTATCAATAACAAATATATTAGGATGTTGAGACCCATATATTCTTTCATTCTACAGTAAAAACTCTTTAAATGACTTGAGTTTTTCTGGAAAAAAAAATTAATGCTTAAATAACATTTCTCTGGCACTACAGGCTTTGTCCTCATTGCTCTGCCAGGTGTTTTCACACTGCTTAAATGTTACTGGATTCTCCACCCAGGAGCCTTGCTGCTGGTCTCCTGCACTACATTTGTTACCAGGATGTGTGGCTATTGCTCAGGGTCAGACCACATCTACCAGGTCTCCTTTGTACCCATTTAAAGTTAGGGACAGGTTTTTATTATGTTGTTTTCCCTGTGACATAAAAGCCAGTTGGAATCTGTCCTGGTTTCTTCTGCAAGAGGACTAGCAGATGAAAAGTATTGTCAACAGTATGGGTGTAATGTAGAAATATGAATGTAAAAAGCACATACTTGGCCATCTCTTGTGGTGACCTCATGGGACCCTGCACGAAGGGCCTCTGACCTGTTCTTTGAAATTTGACTACAAGGGAAGACCTTATCAGTCCTGCCTGTGAGTATCAGACTGTTTCCTAGAGTTCTGCCAGTGTGGTCTTAAACTGATCTCAGTACCAGGTAGCTCAGAAAATACTCTAGTCTTGCAAACATCATCTGCCCACAGATGGCACAAATAGGTGAGTGCTTTCTAAGTATCCAGCACTACGGTAAATGTTTTACATGAAATAATTTGTGACATCTCGTTATAACAAGGCTGAGAATAGCTATGCATCTGAAATTTATCAGAAAGGGAGCTACACTGGGGATGGAGTAAAGGCTCTATTTAGTGCCAAAAGCAACTACCTGGCGGTTCTTGTTTCTTTAAGTCTCAAACTGCAATGCTGCAAGTAGAAGCAACACCAGCTGGACACATAAGATCTATATGGGTGATATTATTGGGAGGAGGACGAATCTGAAGGAGGGAGAGTGAAGGGTGAGGGGCACTTTCCATTCTTGTAAGATTTACAATGCACACAGGATGCCATCTTAACCAAAGAGAATGCTTAGAAACAACTTGTCACCACCCCACCCATCTCATGGCATGAGCAGCCACATATCCCTGTCCCACTCCTACCACTGTGGATACTATATTAATCTCTCTCAAATCCTCAACGCCCCAACCCCTGTACTACCATTGCCTAATAATGCTTTCCCCTAATAATTTTGGTCTCCCATATATCTTCCCTCCACTAGTGGGCAAAAACTCAGTTATACTAGGACCATCTTTTTCTGGGAATCGTTTGTTTTTTACAGAGACAAAGAGAGTCAGAGAGAGGGATAGACAGGGACAGATAGGAACAGAGAGATGAGAAGCATCAATCAATAGTTTTTCGTTGCACATTGCGACACCTTAGTTGTTCATTGATTACTTTCTCATATGTGCCTTGACTGCGGGCCTTTAGCAGACCGAGTAGCCCCTTGCTTGAGCCAGCGATCTTGGGTCCAAGCTGGTGAGCTTTTGCTCAAACCAGATGAACCCACGCTCAAGCCGGCAACCTCGGGGTCTCGAACCTGGATCCTTGGCATCCCAGTCCAATGCTCTATATACTGCACCACCGTCTGGTCAGGCTCCTGGGAATTATTTTTAAGACCAAAATATTCTGTCTCTGAATAGCCAAATCTTCTTTCAGTTACTCCCCAAGAAAAAAAATTCTAAACAAACAAAGACATTTTTACTGTTGCACACTACAGAAGGAAAGAAAACCTCAAGAGACAATTATGATACCACCCCAAGCAGCCACTGGGCTTGACCCTGTTATCACATAGCAGTCCCAGTCGGGAGCTAGGGAGGGCCACACCCTTCCTCAGCCTGTCTGCTGCCAGCTTTGTAGGACCCTTCATGATCAACCCAGCAAAACCACAAAGAGAAAGCAAGTCCTTCAAGCAAAGCAGATGGGAGACTGATCAACACTGGATGGAGCCCAGGACAAAGGCCCTCAATGAAGAGTCTCACACACCTTCATGTTTCCTGAAGATATTTATTACCATCCAAACATATTTCCAACAAGGAAGGGCATGATTCCGATTTCCCCCCAAGATTCACGTTTTCAAAGTTTCCTAGGAAGGCCATCTTACATGGACCCTCTGAAATCTCCAGAGCTCCGTTTATCTTTCTCTGACGGAGGTGGGGGAAGTCTTGATCTGTGCAAAAGGTAGACAACTCAGACTCCAGTGCCCTCCACCAATTCCTGGGCTGACCTGCAAATTTCTTATTACTACTTCCCTTAAGTTTCTGGGGTGACATTGGCATGTATGGCCTGCCAAAAGGCCCTCCTGTCAGACCATGGAGGGGCAATGTAGCTTCTCTGACAGGGTCTTTGGAAGAGTTGCAACGCACCACCAGTCTTCCCTTGCCCTCATGCTGGTTTCCCAGGAGACTGAGCCCCTCTTTTTTGGTTTCAAGGGCCTCAGGAGCTCAAATGCTCCTGCTGAATGTCGCTAAGTGAGGAAACGGTAAGAAAAAGTCATATGGATTCCCAAAGTTGCTGGGAAAGACACCACACAGTAAGGCATCCAAAATCACAACCTGGCTAAATACGATGGGGCAGGTGCACCGTGAGCCAAGGTCGACTTCAGACTTCTGCCCTGAGCAGGTCGGCTCAAAGACTTGTCACCCTCACTAGCTCAGACAGAATCCTTTTAGTTTTATGCTAATCCTTTGCTGCCTCTGCACCTCCCTCACCATAACCCCACACACCCCAGTACCTGTTACTCTTTATAGTAATTACCTTAAAAACAGATGATTTGGTCATAAGGGCAAGAAATACCAGCACTCAACAACAGGACCCTCTGAATATGCCACTTTATCTGGGGCAAAATGAAGTACCATTGTTTCTATCCCGTGTGAGTTCTCTGATGACTAATTAGGCGTGAACTCCGAGAAAAGCTTTCTCCACATTCAGAACATTTATAGGGTCTCTCTCCGGTATGGGTTCTCAGATGACGAATCCGATTGGAGCTGTGAGAGAAACTGTCTCCACACTCGTGACAAGTATAGGGTTTCTCTCCCGTGTGAATTCTCTGGTGCCTGATTAAGTTGGATCTATGAGAAAAGTTTTCTCCACAAAGAGTACATTTGTATGGTTTCTCTCCTGTGTGCGTTCTCTGATGTCTGGTGAGGTGCATGCCCCGACGGAAGCTTTTCCCACAAGTCAAACATTCAAACACTTTCTTTTCTGCTTTGTGAATTCCATGATTTATAAGAAAGGGGCTGCTGTCACTCACTGCTTCCCCACACTCAGAGAAGAGGTAAAGCCTCTCTTTCTCGTGAGTTTTTTCATGTATAACCAAATGGGAACTGCGAGAGAAACTTTTCCCACACTCAGCACACTTATAGGGTCTCTCTCCTGTGTGAATTCTCTGGTGCCTAAGGAGGTTGGAACTGTGAGCAAAGATCTCCCCACACTCAGGGCACTTATAGGGCTTTTCACCAGTGTGTGTTCTCTGGTGTCTGTGGAGATTTGAGTTGCAAGAGAAACTTTTTCCACACACATTACATTGATAGGGCTTCTCACCTGTGTGGGTGCGCTGATGGCGAGTCAGGTGGGTATTCTGACTGAAGCTTTTCCCACATTCCAGGCACTTATGGGCCTCCTCTCCCAAGTGTGCTCTGTGTAGTGATAAAAAGTGTGGGCTCCCACCAAAGATTTCACTGCCCTCTACATCCATACACAGTCTTTCTGCTACATGTATTCGTTGGTGTCTAATTAGGTTCGAGTTGTTAGAAAAATTTTTGCCACACAACGGACATAAATGGAGCTTCTTCGGCTGCAGTTCCTTTGGTCGTCCCACTTCTCTGCAACTTGTGGTCCCCAATAGAGACTGTTCCATCCGATCCTCTGGGGGAGGCTCCCAATGCCCATCTGCCCTGTCCCTAGGCCGTCCCTGCTCAGGACTCCAGGGCACCTCCCCTCTGGCCTGGCCAGGCAGAAGTACCTGTAGATGGATGCTCTCAGAAGAAACAGACTGAGCACTTTCTTCCTGGCTCTCAAATTTCTCTTCCCCTGGTAGAATGAGAAAACAAATCTCTACATTATTTCTACCTTGGAGAAAAGAAAATCTCATCTGCCTGCTATTGCCAGTAAGTCGGAAGTTGAGAAAAGCTAGTTCTATTTTAGTATCCTGTCTTCCCCATACAAAAGCACCCTAGAGGCGTCTGGATAAAAGGTGGGGCCTTTGCTCAGGAATCAGAGCTCAGTCTTTTTCTCTTGTAGGGGCCCCACCTCATTCTTCCAACAGAGCCTCTGGCTCTGCCCTTCAGAAATGGGTGGGATGGAGCAGGGTTGGGACTACGATGGGCAACTGAATGCCTCCTCACATTCTGTACCTCCGGGTGCGTCACCTGCCTCACTAGGATGGAAGGGGGCGGGGGGACACAGGACACAATGTACCTCCCTGGTAGTAGCAATGGCCTAGCCCTACACCAAACCCTCATTTTTGCCTGACTCCCAACAAGGGGAAAGTAGCTGGGTAAGCTGTTCATCTTCCTTACCTGGAGCTAGGCTTCTAGGGCTCTGTCCCTCCTTACAGGTCTGGACACTGCAATCCCATGGTTTTCTTCCTTGTTCCACCTGGGTGCTCAGGGCCTCCGGATTGGGAACCTGAGACTCTGTTCACAACGAGAGAAATTGATTTCTATGTCACCACTTTCCTCCACCAGGCAGGGGAAACAAAGAGAGTCTTGTTCCCTGTCCTCAGTAGGTGGATTAAGAAGGTGCAATAAGTCTGACAGCAATTACTTAAAATACACACTAATCTCCTAGTGGTTACCTCTAGAGAAAGAAATTGGGGGACAATAGCTTTTATCTTTGCAATGAGAATATATACTTTTGTGATGAAAACAAATGAACATTGTTAGAGTGATCAGTTCCTTAAAGAATCAGCTTAATATTATAAAAGAGCCTTGATTCTTAATAGAAAATAGAACTTAGTTTGACTAGGCAACTCCAAAAGGAGAAAACATATCATGATGGATGATGAGAAAAGGACAAAGGCTCTGAAAGGACTCCGAGGTCAAAATCCAAGTGTCATTGCTATGCTATACCAAAAATAAAAACCTTATTCCAACGAATTCCAGCAAACAAGGACTTTAAACAGTTGAGTTCTGAGAACTTGTAAACTAAACTTTTCTTCCTATTTAGCACTCACTGGAAGAGCTGTGCTCAACTTCGGGCAGCAAAGCACAGCACAGTGATGGTAAACCTGGAGAAGGCCCAACGAAGGGAACCTGAGCCAGCGGTGACCCCTTTGCAGAAAGGGTGTAAGCGAGCCGACAGCTGTGCTCGTTATGAAAATCTGACATAGGAAAACAAAGTCCAGGGTGACTCTTCTGTGTGTGCGTCAGTGTCGGCACAATCACAATGGACACATTCCTCTCTTAGGTTGTTTTTATAGACTTCCCCCAACTTTTATTATGAGAATTTTCATACATAATATAGAAGTTGAAAGGAATTAAATACCTATACACTTTCCACCTAAAATACTGTTTTGGGTTGTATTTCATAGGCCTCATTTTTTAATTTAGAAATTAAACTTAATGAGGTCACATTAATCAGTAAGAACACATAGGTTTCAGGTAAACATCTCTACAGCATTTGAACTGCTGACTGCCTTGTGTTCTCATCACCCAAAGTCAGATCATTTGTATACTTGTCCTTCTTTTCTCCCCTCCCTACCCACTAGGCTTTTTTGGTTTTTGTTAACAAGCCTCATTTTAAATCTGCATAATAGGTCGACCCACAGATGCATCTTAATTTATGCTTAATTCATTTAGCTCCAGTTTTGGATATATACTATTTCCAAATGTCCTTAGGCCTTCCCCACTTCCTGAATTTTTAAGGGCTGGGAGAGAGCTGCTAGCCTGGAATGTTGATGACACTGTCCCTGAAATTTGTGTTTTTGCGGAAGGACCTAGAAATACTAATGAAGCTCAGAAAACACAAATGAGATCAGAAAAATAAGCACTGCAAAATTGCAAGGCATCAAGAAGTTACAGTTCCACAGCATCCTAGGACACTGAGTGTGTGTAATGTGGGGGAAAGGGCACAGGCACTGCAGTCACTGGATTTAATTTGTTCAGCCCTGGGAAGTCTATTATAGCTCAGACTCCCTGCTTTGGCTCTAGCAGCTGGGGCCTATAAGTGTGCCAAATGTACCACCTGGAAGATGTTTAACTGATCCTAGTTCAGGAGATTTAATTTAGACAAAGGGAGGTCTTTGGGAAAAACTGGGAACTTATGTCTGGGGGGTGAATGGCTAAGATACAGAAATGTGGTCAGAAATGAATGGCTTAGTCTTCATCCCTGGAAAAGAAGTCCTTACCCAGTGAGTCCACATTCTCATAACTCTCCTGCACCGTGTCCCTGGAGAGGGCCCTCTTACTAGGATCCTGATGCCCCCACTCCTCCTGGGAGATGTACATAGCCACGTCCTCTAAGCTCTCAGGCAACTGAAACAGCACAAGATCTCCTTTAGCCTCCGAGGCACCAAGAACAATTCAAGCAGAGTCATGGGTTAAAGGGGCAAAACCTGGGAGTGCCAAGGACACATTTCATGGGGAAGAAGGGTGCCAGGTCTAAGAGTAAGGTGAGGAGGAGGCATATAAAGAAGGCAGGGGAGATGCACTACTGGGAGAAAAAGGATCCTCTCCAAGAGGCAAAAGGACCCCACCTTCACAAGAGCAACACAGGGTGTGGGAGTGTGTGTACTAAGGGAAGACAATGGGAACTTCCACATCACCTGGGGCCCAGTCATCTTGTCTTCTGTGTTTCCTTCAGGAGGAAAGAGAGAAAGCCAGGGAGCAGATAATGCTGAAGGTGATAGAAATCATGATGAGAATGGCATTCCTACTTCGTGGCAACCCAAGGATTATTACAACACAGTATCCATTTCCCAATACCCAGTCTCTGCTCTGAGGATTGAACACTGAATAAAAGAAGGCAAGAAAGGGATAATAAAGCCATATCCAAAATGACACCCTAAATGCAGGGGAAGGAATACCAGTAGTCTGCAGTATTCAAGTTCTCAATCATTCATTTTCCTCTAAAGGTGTCTGTTCTGCATAAGAAGGGCTAACAAATCTCTCTCCCTCCTCCCACCTCCAGAAGAACCCAACCCCCAGTTCTAGGTCTTTCAGTCCACTCTGGGAACCCCTAAGGTCAGCAATCCCCTCTCCTTGGTATAGGTGTTCCATCCTACTGGTTTCAGAGGCAAACCCAAGCCCCTCTTCCCTCCCACCTACCCAAATAACTTCCTCACCCCTCTCCTTTACAGCCTGGGGGTCCCTTTTAGAGCTGGGCCCTAGCAGCTCCTGCAGCCTGGGGCCAGGGCTTCGCTCAGTCTCCATTGGCTCCAGCTTGAAGCTCGGTGACTCTCGTGCTGTTTCCAGGGACAAAGGCTCCTCCAAAAGCACTTCAGTTCCCCGCCCATGGTTTGTGACCTGGGGACCAACCCACATTACTCATCACAACAAGACCCCCCAGAAAGGGAAATTAGTACAGAATTCTGAGGGGCAAGCCTTTAACAGTGAACCGTGGTGATCCCTTTGGGTCCAGGAAAAGAGAAGGATGGTTTCCATCATAGGCTTTTCAGATCCCAGTGCGTGTGAGAAAGGGGGGAGGGGGGGTTGGGCGGGAGAAGAGTCCACTCCCAGAGCATACCTGCCCCACACAGCTCTTCTGGACACACCTGACTTCCTCCTGCACCTCAACCTTTTCTAGATGCTTTCATTCCTCACTACTGGGTAAGTTAAACTTGGGTGGCCCTGGTGGCACAAGTGCCCTCAGAGACTCGGTGCCAAACTGATTTTTTAAGTCCACAATCGACTCTCACCCAGCTCTGCATAGGAGACCAGCTTGCTGACCCAGATATAAAAATAGCTAATAGCTACTAAGCACTATATGTTGCTCTCCCTTTAACTCTCAAAACAACAGTAGAAAAGTATTTTATCAACTTAATTTTACCACTAACATATCCAAAAAGATTAAGCAGCTTGCACAAAGTCACAACACTAGTATAAAACAGTGACGATCTGAACTCTGCGAGCTGAGTCCAGGGCTCACATTAATGCAAACACTACTTTCATATGGAAACAGGGAACTCTTACTACTCTCCCTGTCCACGTAAATGAAATAATGTGGAAAATGAATGTTCCCCACTAAAATGCAAAAAGGTCTCTTACCTATTTAAGGTCTATTCAGGGAAACCAAGTTAAATTCGTACAGGGAATTGGGCCGGCACACTGTCCCAATCCTGGGGCCAAACAAACCGCAGATACAACAGCTCTTTTTCTCACCTGTTGCCTCAGTTTCCCAAGCTCTCGCTGCATATTTTCCACAAGGATCACAGCTTCCTCGCTGCTCTCTGGGTGCAGCTCCTGCACCCTGCTTTGGATCTCCTGGGGCAGGATGATTAGAAACTGCTCCAGCACCAGCAGCTCCAGAATCTGCTCCTTGGTGCGCAACTCTGGCCGCAGCCACCCATGGCAAAGCTCCTGGAGCCGACTGAGGGCTTCCCGGGGTCCAGCGGCCTCTTGGAAGCGGAACCGCCTGAAGCGCAGGTGGGAGGCCTCAGCGCTGGGCCCTGGGTCTGGCGGGAGCAGCTCCTGGCTCCAGGCGCAGTCCTCCTCCAACTTCACTATCAGGAGCCCTTCCGGATCCTGGGAGCCCGAGCCCGACGCCATCGTCAGGTCCTCGGAGTGCCTTACCCCGTAAAACAGCGGAGCCCGCCTGGAAAGGAGCGCCCCGGCCTCGCGCAGGGATGGCCGGCGTCAGCAGGAGCCCGAGGACCCTGGACTTCAAGTCCCGACCGAAGAGCAAGCTCCACCCAGACCTCAGCCGCCTCCGGCGCGTTGGCCTCAGTCGGTCCCGGGAGCCGCCGCACCTGCCCCTGCCCAGCCCTCCCTAGGGAAGGATCCGCGAGGCAAGCTTCGGCTTCGTCGCGGACTCACGCAGGACTTAGCGCTCCGTCCCACGCCGGAAGTTTCAGCGCGCGAGTTAGGCGTCCACAACCAACGGCGCCGGGTCGGCACCAATTTCCAAGTCACGTTCTCTGAACTAGAGCGGCCATTGGGTCAGATCTCGCTACGGATTCGCCGCCGGCCAATCAGAAATGAAGATTTATCTGCAGGGACGGAACAAGCGAGGGGCCAATTCGAGGCGAGAGGCGGGGCCACCCTGCTAGCCCCGGGTCCTCAGATGTGTCTGGGCTTGGCCGCGGGCTGGGACCGATCTATTAAGTCGATTTGTAAAAAGTGGTCCTGAAAGGAGTGCGACCGGAGGGCTGCCTGAGTCAGAATTCCCCGGAAATTTAATGATACAAAATCTCGAGCCAGGCGAGATCCAGTGCGTCATAATTCGGGGTGGGCTCGGAAATCTGAATTAACGTCCCCCTGCCTCAAGAAATTCTTCACCCATAGCCAAGTTTGAGGGTCACTGTCCCGGTTATAAGGGACTTAATGGCGGTCTCCACCAGTTCCAGTAACTGAGAGTTGGAGGAGAGGGGCCTATCTTCCCTAGCGGTCTCGGAGGCTCACTAGCCGGGTGCCCACCCGCCAGCTTGGCGTCTCGCCAAGTTGCCCCGCCCAGGTCGGCATCCCCGCGAGGCCTGCCGGGAGATGGGGGCCATAGTACTGCACGCGACTTCATCCGGGGTCTGGGTGGGGCCAGAGCGGCGGTGGGCGGGGCCAGGAAACGGTGACGCCTCTGCGGCGCTGGGGGTTTAGGGATGAAGGTCAATGGCAGTGCTCTGACCCGCCAGGGTCTGGCTTTGGGGGCAGAACTTCCCCGAGGGCCGCTAGGGACTCAATCTCGCGCCACCGGTTTCCGATTTTAAACCGGATTTTAAACTTGCCTGAGACGTGCCGTGCTGGACATTGTCCAGCCCTGCGGTGGCAAAATCTTATTCATCTCTCTCCTAGCCCGGCCATGAACTTTCATCCTGAGGGGGTGAATGGAAGCGAACCCGGAGGGTGGGTTTCCCCGCCACACAGTTGAGTGCTTTGTGCCGGTGAGGTAAGGGTCGCCCAGCTGTGAGGCGGGTGTCCCCAGCCAAGGATCGCCCAGTTTCTCCATTCCTTCCAGCAACGGTTATTATGCTTGTGGGCTCAGGCGATAGTAGCGTCAAAGGAGCGAGTCCAGACAACCAGTACCGGTTATTGAGCGTATGCTTACATGCAGCCGGATCCTGACAAGTGTACGCTATTATCATGCCCACGTTACAGATAAGGGCACCAAGTGTCAATTAAATCATTTGCCCGGTGTTACACAGCTAGTCTGTCGCTGAAGTTCAGGTTATCGTGATGATAAAGAGTGATATGGGGACTGTTGGGCAGTAAAATATATTATGCTCACTTTGTTAAAGATGGCGCTGCCCACTGTAGAGACCTGTCACCCAGGTGATATTAATGTGTGTTGGGGCGGGCTGTGGGCAGGCAGAATCCTTGTAGCCTGGGGCTTGGTTTTGGGATTAAGCCTTTCCCACCCTTTTTGATGTGGGATGATACAATCCAATCATGTCCCAGATAAGTGACTTTGTATTAGAGACTTCCCTATTTTGTATATTGAATTAAAGGTTTTGATTTCTACACTATAAAATGAGGGCAGAACGGGAGCTTGCTCTCTTGGTTCCTGAGATTAATATTAGAGAAGAGAGCCGAGAGAGCAGAAAGAGGCCATGTGGAGTAGGCCAGGAGAAGCAGCCAAGATGGCGGAGTTGTTGAGTGAGAAGTCAGTTTGTGCAGAGTTTGTGCAGGGAGAAGGAAGGAGATGGGGAACAGAGGTGAGTAAGTCTGGTGAGCTAGAAACCTTTGATTCTAGGAAACTCGGATAAGTCAGTAGCTTTGTGAGCACTGAATGTGAATGGGTTTTGGAGCCCAGTGTGTGTTTTTACTTGCCCGCCGGGTGCATGCTAGGATTAAAGATTATGGCCCACCAGTTTTTGGCTCCGTTGTTTCTTTGCTGACTGTCCGAATCCAATGTGAACCTGCATGGGCCAGGCTGCTGTGATGGTGGCCCTGGCTACTGGCTTTACAGGGACCCAAAGAAAGAGCCTGCAGTGTTTGTTTTCTTCCACTCCAGGGGAAGTCAGATCCACAAGCTGTTGTGCCAAATGCAGATCCAGACACGGCACAGTGCACAAGCTGGTATAGGTCCATTTCAGAAAACTTTGACCTCAGAGTTCTCTAAGACAGTGATTTTCAACCTTTTTTGAGCTGCGGCACATTTTTTACATTTACAAAATCCTGGGGCACACCACCTACCAAAATGACACTCTAACACAGTACATATTATACATATAGTTAATAATATAGTTTCTAAATGTATTTATACTCACTTAGTGTGAAACCTGGGCCTGTTTCAATGAACACAAAAGGGATATCCTGGCAGGAATGGTAGAAAGACACACACGAAGCTCTTCCTCAACAGTTCTCAGTCTCTCTCTGTTTTTAGTTTTTATCACAGTCAAGCTTGAGAAGATCAGCTCACATAGATATGTGGTTGAAAACGGGAGCAATGTCAAAATAGCTTTGTTGGCCAGAATGGGGAACTCCTTGGCAACCGATAACCAAAAACTGTCCAAAGGAAGATCGGCAAACTAGCTTTAAAGTTAGATAAATAACATTGTGATGCATTGTATATCACCCTCTGCGGGGGGCCTCTTTTAAAAAGAAAAAGGTCAAATATCTATATACACCATCAGGATAGACATAACCAGCTGAGGCTGAGGCAGCACTGGTCAGGCATTTTATGATCTTTAATTATGAAATGAGTGCTTGTTGTGAAATCCACTCTCATTTCTATCCTAGTAATCTGGGCTGAATAGTCCAGAAATGACTAACACTCCGACTTAAAGCCTCCTATAGACTCCCTGCTTCCTCTCTCCTCAAGTTCTCCGTAAAGATGTGGAATGAGGTGGAAGGAGAGCTCAACTTTGGCCTTTCTGTAGCACTGATAGTGAGTTTAATCAGCTCTCAAATCTGAGTGTTTTAAAAACTGAGATGGGAAGACTTTTTATTTCTCTCTAGAATGAGAAATAAAACTGGGGCTAGAACATTTTACTCAGTCTAAACCACTGGTTCTCAGCCTTCTGCACTTTGAAATCACCTTGGGAGCTTTAAAAAATCTGATGCCTAGTGTCTTAGTCTATTACGGCTGCTATAAAAAAATACCACAGCCTGAGTAGCTTATAAACAACAGATATTTGTTTTTCACAGTTCTGGTTATTGGAATTCCCAAATCAGAATGCCAGTGAGGTCAGGTGAGTGCCCTCTTACAGGATGCAGGCTGCCAATCTCTGTGCCCTCACATGGTGGAAAGGGCTAGAGAGCTCTGTGTGGTTCTCTTTAAAGATAATACCATTAATGAGGGTTCCACCCTCATGACAAAGCAATTCCTAAAGGGCCCACCTCCTAATACCATCACATCAGGCATCAGTATTTCAACATATGAATTTTAAGGGGACACAAATACTCAGACTATAGCTCCTAATTATCACCTGCTAAAGATTCTGATATATTTGGTCTGAGCATCAAGATTTTCTTTTCAGCGGGGGTGGGATGGGGTGGGGGGTGTCAGGATTTTCCAAAGCTTCTCAGATGTTTCTGATGTGCAACCAAAATTGAGAACCACTGATAGAGACATCACTTTGAGGAAAAGCATAAGAAACTTGGAAGCAACAGGCCTGGTAGAGAATTTCCAAAAGGTTGTACATTTGTAACTGGTGAAAGAAATGAAAGAGGTGGTGTGATCTGTTTCAGTGAAGGTTACTATAAATTATAAATCATAGGTCAGGTTGAATTTCCTATTAAAATTTTTTTATTTTTAACATCCAAATGTGGCAGGATAAAAATAGCTGCCATGTCTTTACTTCCTATATTGAGAGGCAGTATCTGATCTTCTTTCCCTGAATCTATGTTGTCCATGTTGTCCTTCTGACCTGCTTAGATAATAGAATGAAGTGGACATGACCTTCTGGGACTTCAGAGGTAGTCTTGAAGCTGCCACCTGGGCCTCTTAGAATGCTATATGTGGCCTGACCTGTGGTGGTGCAGTGGATAAAGCATCGACCTGGAAATGCTGAGGTCGCTGGTTCGAAACCCTGGGCTTGCCTGGTCAAGGCACATATGGGAGTTGATGCTTCCAGCTCCTCCCCCTGTCTCTCTCTCCTCTCTCTCTCTCTCTTTCTCTCTCTCTGTCTCTCTCTCTCCCTCTCTCTCTCCTCTCTAAAATGAATAAAATAAAATAAAATAAAAATCTTTAAAAAAAAAAAAAAAGAATGCTCTTTGTGGGAAGACCACCCCTTGCAGAATGCTAACTATGGCCCTGGCCAGTTGGCTCAGCGGTAGGGCATCTGCCTGGCGTGTGGAAGTCCTGGGTTCAATTCCTGGCCAGGGCACACAAAAGCACTCATCTGCTTCTCCACCCTTCCCTCTCTCCTTCCTATCTCTCTCTTCCTCTCCCTCAGCCAAGGCTCCATTGGAGCAAAGAAGGCCTGGGCGCTGAGGATGGCTCCATGGCCTCTACCTCAGGCCCTAGAATGGCTCTGACAGCAACGCCCAGATAGGCAGAGTATCGCCCCCTGGTGGGCATGCCATGTGGATCCTGGTCCCGCACATGCGGGAGTCTGTCTGACTGCCTCCCTGCTTCTATCTTCAGGGGGAAAAGTAAAAATAAATAAATAAAATGTTGAGTATGTTGAGTCTGCCATGCAGTGAGGAAGCTCAAGTTATGGAGAAAGATGTTCAGTCTTTTCCAGTTGTTCCATCCATCCCAGCCCAGGCACCAGACATACATGTGAAGAAGCCATTTTGGACATTCTAGCCTCAGCAGACACAAAAAGGAGAGAAGAACCAAGGAGAGAAGAATCAAAAAGTCACTAGCAGGCAGCCAGTACTGAAGCCCCAGACACACAACCGCAGTCAGTTATAGCCATTCCTGTGATCTTCAGACATTTGAGCCACCCCAGCTGAAGTGCCAGTTACGGAGCAGACATGAGTTGTCTGTGCTGTGAATTGGTCAAAATCCTTGCTACAAAATCATGAGCATCCTAAAAAGATTGTTTTTCCACCACTGAATTTTGAGGTGTTTGTTGTGCATCAATAGATAACCAGAACAACAGTAATATATGAATAGTAATTGTACAAGATTCAAAGAATATAGATGCATACAAAGAAAAAGAAACTTTCCCATCACCCCATCACTTGACTTCTCTCTTTTTTATAGGCAAGAGTTGGCTGTACATCCTACCAGTCTTCTTCTGATATGTTTACATACATGTGTATTCATTATATGTATATATGTGTGTGTGTATAATATATACATATACACATCATGCGATACATAATTTCCCAGATTTTTATTTTATAACAACAGTGTGCCTTTGAAATCTATTGGAATCTGGACGAATTACCTTGGGGGGGGGGGTACTTTTCTAAAGCTAGAAGCAGGGTGGCAGTTAGACTTCCACATGTGCCCAACCAGGATCCACCCGGCATGCCCACCAGGGGGCTATGCTCTGCCCATCTGGGGTGTCCTCCATTGAGGCCAGAGCCATTCTAACACCTGAGGCGGAGGCAATGGAGCCGTCCTCAGTGCTCGGGCCAACTTTGTTCCAATGGAGCCTTCACTGTGGGAAGGGAAGAGAGAGAGAGGAAGGAAAGGGGGAGGGGTGGAGAAGCAGATGTGCGCTTCTCCTGTGTGCCCTGGCCGGAATCAAACCCGAGACTTCCACACGCCGAGCCATCACTCTACCGCTGAGCTAACCAGCCAGGGCCCAGAAAAAGAACTCTTTTAACAGCTGCACAGTATACTATATTGTGGGAGTGTCAAAATAGTACTTACTATCTCCTCTGTTGATGGACATTAAGGTTGTTTCCAGTTCTTGCCTTAACAAACAATTCTGCAATGAACTTCTAATAATGCAGTTTTGTGTACATTTAATAATTTCTTTAGGATAGAGTCCTAGAAATGGAATAACTGAAGGAAAGGAACATGCATTTTTAAAGTTTTTGACAGGTGGTAAAATATACGTAATATAAAATTTACCATTGTAGTGCATTCATATTGTGTAACCATCACCATCATTCACCTCCAGAATTGTTTCATCATCCCAAACTGTAATTCTACCCATTAAAGAACTCCCATTACCCTCTCCTCCAAGCCCCTAGTAATAACTATGCTATTTTCTGTCTCTATAAATTTGACTATTCTAGGTACTTCATATAAGTGGAATTGTACAATATTTGTCCTTTTGTGTCTGGCTAATTTCACTTAGCTTAATGTTTTCAAGATTTATCTATTTTCTCATCTTGTAGCATGTATTAGAATTTCCTTTTCAAGGTTGAATTAGTGGGTCAGTACATCACATGTCAGTGTCATACAACTGGCAGTATTCTCACGCAGGAACTCTGACCCAAGTCTGTGTTATGAAGACATATAAAGGCACATCACTCACATGATACTTGGTAAATATATTTAGTATATGTTAGCTTCAATAAAAAGTGTCATCTAGCCTGACCTGTGGTGGCGCAGTGGATAAAGTATCGACTTGGACTGCTGAGGTCACCGGTTCAAAACCCTGGGCTTGCCCTGTCAAGGCACATATGGGAGTTGATGCTTCCTGCTCCTCCCCCACTTCTCTAAAAAATGAATAAATAAAAATAATTAAAAAAAAAAAAGTGTCATCTATTGTAGTTCCCAGCTATGAATTTTGGTATTTTGATACCCCCACCAACATAACAGTCTTGAAAGATGTTTTCTGTGGTTTTGATGTCCAATTATAACTTTGACTAATAATCTTTTTCCCCTTCTACTTCCTGCAGCAATTGAATAATTTTCCTCCTATTTCCTGTAGCAATTAAGAATGGTTCCCAGCAGCTGGGTTCTGAGGAGTCTTGTCCTTGGCGTTGGAGATAGATGGGAGTAGGGGTGTTCACTGTGCTTCCAGAAGCAGCCCCGGAGACCAAGCGCACGGGCGCCCTCTAAAGGATGCCATGAGAAGTTCCACATCTGAGTGGCTAGGATGCAGTTTGCTCAAGTCCTGTGGGTGAAGGCACTGTCCAAATACGTTCTAAGGCTTTCCTAGGCAAATGTCCTTTCAGTCATTTCAGCTTATTTTGATTACATTTTTAAAAATTTAGCTTCCACTCTGTAGCTTCAAGGGATTCAAGGTGTGAGGCCTTATGCTCCCGTTAAAGAGTCTGTGAATGCTTTACTTTGATGTCTGCAGTGTGTATCTATGTATGTGTTTATTTTGGAGTAAGTCTGTGCTGTGCTTCCTTCAGTATTGTCCAACCTCACATATTGTTTGCAAACCTAACAAACTGGTTTCTCCATGGGCATGGTCTGCTTTTTAAAAACTATTTTTCTTTTTTTTTTTTTTTTTTTCATTTTTCTGAAGCTGGAAACAGGGAGAGACAGTCAGACAGACTCACGCATGCGCCCGACCGGGATCCACCCCGCACGCCCACCAGGGGCGACGCTCTGCCCACCAGGGGGCGATGCTCTGCCCATCCTGGGTGTCGCCATGTTGCGACCAGAGCCACTCTAGCGCCTGGGGCAGAGGCCACAGAGCCATCCCCAGCGCCCGGGCCATCTTTGCTCCAATGGAGCCTTGGCTGCGGGAGGGGAAGAGAGAGACAGAGAGGGAAAGTGCGGCGGAGGGGTGGAGAAGCAAATGGGTGCTTCTCCTGTGTGCCCTGGCCGGGAATCGAACCCGGGTCCTCCGCACGCTAGGCCGACGCTCTACCGCTGAGCCAACCGGCCAGGGCAAAAACTATTTTTCTAATCCTCTGCAGGCCAGTATTCCAGTTAATGAGGTTTTAAGTTTTTGTTAAAAAATATTTAGCTTGCTATATTTTGCTTTGCCTTATTATTTTACATTGAGAAACAATGTAAAACTGTATTCACAAACTGTTTCTTGTGCAATACAATGTTTACTCATTAAAAAAAACACAAAAGTGTACAGAGGACATAGAGTGAAAGGCACAACCCCTAACCCCAATTCCACTTTCTAGAGGTTGCCATGTTATTTCTTGAGTCTTCCTTCAGATATTTAAATTTTTAAAATATTTTTCTATTATTTACAAACATGGGGTTATACTATCACATTGTACTGTAAACATGCTTTTTTAATATACAGGGTGGGGCAAAAGTAGGTTAACAGTTGTGAGTACATGGAAGTTTGTTATTGTATTATTTTCCATATGAACAACTTTTTTTTTTTTTTTAATTTTTATTTATTTATTTATTTTTTACAGAGACAGAGAGTGAGTCAGAGAGAGGGATAGACAGGGACAGACAGACAGGAACGGAGAGAGATGAGAAGCATCAATCATTAGTTTTTTGTTGTGCGTTGCAACACCTTAGTTGTTCATTGATTGCTTTCTCATATGTGCCTTGACCGCGGGCCTTCAGCAGACCGAGTAACCCCTTGCTGGAGCCAGCGACCTTGGGTTCAAGCTGGTGGGCTTTCCTCAAACCAGATGAGCCTGCACTCAAGCTGGCGACCTCGGGGTCTCGAACCCGGGTCCTCTGCATCCCAGTCCGACGCTCTATCCACTGCGCCACCGCCTGGTCAGGCTCCATATGAACAACTTTAAACCTACTTTTGCCTCACCCTGTATAGTGACCATCTTTACAAATTAGCACATGAAAACCACCATCTTTTTTTGTGTGTGTGAGACAGGAAATGAGAGAAAAAACTTTGCAGTTGCAGCACTTTTGTTCATTGATTGCTTCTCATATGTGCCTTGACCAGAGGGCTGCAGCTGAGCCAGTGACCCCTTGCTCAAGCCAGAGACTTTGGGCTTCAAGCCAGTGACTATGGGGTCTTGTCTATGGTTCCACGCTCAAGTTGATGAGCTTGCACTCAAGCTGGTGACCTCAGGATTTCAAACCTGGTACCTCAATGTCCCAGGTAGATGCTCTAGCCACTGTGCCACAAGTGAGGCCCACCACACTGTTTTCAATGGGTGCAGTGCAATGCAAGGAATGGATTTACCAAAATTTACTAAGCCAGTAGCCTGGTGATAGTCATTTAAGTTGTTAACAGTTGCTAACTACATAATTGGTGTAAAGCCAGTATCCACAACCACCATCACAGCCACCTGGCCTGTGCAGGTTTGCATTAGATTTGGAGAGACAGTGTTGGGCAGATAAAATATAATATATATGCTCACTTTATTAAAGATGGCACTGCCCTCGTGGAGACCCGTAGCCCAGGTGATATTAATGTATGTTGGGGCGGGCTGTGGGCAGGCAGGATCCTTGTAGCCTGGGGCTCGGTTTTAGGACTAAGCACCCTTTTTGATGTGGGGTGGTGCAATCCCATCATGCCTCAGATAAGTGACTTTGTATTAGAGACTTCCCTATTTTGTATATTGGATTAAAGGTTTTGATTTCTGCACTATAAAGTGGGACAGACCGGGAGCTTGCTCTCTCAGTTCCTGAGATTAGCATTAGAGGAGACAGCAGAAAGCAGAGAGCAGAGAAAGGCCACGTGGAGGAGGCCAGCAGAGGCAGCCAAGATGGCGGAGTGTTGAAGAAGATGCCAGTTAGTGCAGAGTTTGTGTAGAGAGAAGGAGATGGGGAACAATGGAGAATGAGGCTGATGAGGTAGAAACCTTTGATTCTAGGAAACTCGGATAAGTCAGTAGCTTTGTGAGCACTGAATGAGTGGGTTTTGGAGCCCAGTGTGTGTTTTTACTTGCCTGCTGGGTGCAAGCTAGGATTAAAGATAATGGCCCACCAGTTCGTGGCTCTGTTGTTTCATTACCGTCTGTCTGAATTCAATGTGAACCTGCATGCGAATGGCCACAATAGTGGCTACTGGCTTCACAGTAATCAAAACCTTTAAAAATAGAGAAGTCTCTGATACAAACTCACTTATCTGAGGCATGCCGGGATTGTACTACCCCACATCAAAAAGGGTGGGAAAGGCTTAGTCCTAAACCAAGCCCCAGGCTACAAGGATCCTGCCTGCCCACAGCCCACCCCCAACACACATTAATATCACCTGGGCAACGGGCTTCCACGTGGGCAGTGCCATCTTTAACAAAGTGAGCACAATACATTTTATCTGCCCAACAATTGGCAAGTAGGGCAGGCAGATAAATGCTCCAGATGGCTGACAAAGATTTAAGAAAGAAGGTAGCTATTACCTGACCTGCAATGGCGCAGTGAATACAGCGTTGACCTGGAATGCTGAGATCACCAATTTGAAACTCCAGGCTTGCCCAGTCAAGGCACAAACAAGAAACTACTAAGTTGATGCTTCCTGCTTATACCCCCAATTTCTCTCTTCTAAAATCATTAAATCTCTTAGAAAAAAGTTGGCAGAAGGTAGCCTTCACACTACCACGCAAATGAATGCAATCTAGTTATGCTTACCTGAGACTAGAAAGTAGTCTTGATGGTGATGCCAGGTGGTGCCAAGGGAGGCCTCAGCCTGATCCAGGTTCACCAATCCAGGTTCTTGTAACAGAACAAGAAAAAATTCAACATGACAAAAGGTTTTAGCAACACACAGTACATTTGTTAAAGTGATAGTATCAATACATACACACTTATGAAGTGAGAGTGGGCGACCTTCGGGAACCAGTCAGATGAGTTGATGCAGTCTGGGTAGAAGGGTTTTATTAAACGTGGGCAAGCGCAGGGGACAGGGGCAGGGGGGTAAATAGGATGGTTTTGGGCTTCTGGCGCTGGTGGGGTGACTGTTGACTGGCTTGTTCTTGTCTCTCCTCTCCAAATAAGATTTCTTTCTGGTTCTGTCAATTGCAGGCAATTGGGGAGCAGAAACAGGTGGCTACTGAAAGTCAGGGCTGTGATGTTCCAGCTAGGAAAAGGGGAAGGGTAGAACTTGAGGCCTTTGTTCCCAATTCTAACTTTCCTGCCTCAATGGGAAGGGCTTAAATGTTAAGTAGAAACAAATACAGATATGGTACATAGCATTTTACTAGGGTTTTTTTTTTATATATATATATAGAGGAAATCATGATCCAAGTAAAGAATCTGTACCCTGGGTTTCCTAGGGACAGTTTGAAAACCGAGAAGTTGGCATTTGCGGCAACTGGTATAAATGACCCATTTATTTCACAGCTCTTATCATGACGAACTACCGTTTACTCTTTCTCTTGAGATCGCTCCTTGGGGCAAGAATCCTGCCTGACTTGACCACTCTCACACCTGGCACAGTTAAGTGGGTACATACTATGCACCTGGTAAATATTGCCGTAAACATGAGAGAAAGAATCGACATGTGCAAAGGGTCGGAGGGTTCTGAGAATCAACTGCCTCTCCGAAGCTCGCGGGCACGTAGCCACCGAGGACTACACTGAATCTACTTCCCGGGGTTGTGCTCGGATACCAAATGAAACTGCTCCCATTCCGCGCGCAGCGGACAGCCACTCCGACTAGATACAGTAACAACCTGTTGGGATCGCCAACTCCATCAACAATGCCGCAGCCCAGCGCCCTCTGGGAGACGTACCCGAGCGAGCACGCCCACCAGCCCTCTGATTGGTTCCTTATACTCCCAGGGGCCTCTGGGAGACGTAGTTCCAAGAGCCTCTCCAGCTTGTGTATTCACCTCCCGGAGGACCAAAGTAACGGCATGGCGGCAGCCACCTGGGGGATGGGTCAGGCCTCCCCGGGGTTACCCCTACCTCGAGCAGACCCTGCGGGGCGGACAGAGATATAGGCTCCTGGGGGCCTAGACCCCAGGGCCTGCCTGCCTCTCAGGTCCCTGCGCTGACACTTCCCCTTTATCCTTCAGCAGCTCTTCCTATAAACAAATCCCTTTCTACCTGTAAAGCTAGTAGCCACGCCACCATCACAGCCTCCTGGCCTGTGCAGGTTCCCATTTAATTAGGACAGATGGTAATGAAACAACGAGCCAGTGCTCGCAACTGGCAGGCAAGAAAATACACACGAGCTCCAAAACCCATTCTCTTGTCCTTCCCTTCCACAACCAGGAGAATCTTTCTGTTTTTTTCCCTAGATTCAAAGGCCCACTAGTCTCACTCAGTCCCCTCTGCAGCCTCCATCTTGCCTCCTGCCTCCTCTGCAACAAAGTGGCCTGCTCTCTCCTCAAAATGGCCTCCTATCTCCTCCTTTTAAAACTTTTTGGAGCAAAAGCCCTCCTCCAGCATATATTAGCATAACCAAGACCCTTTCCAAGAAGAAAGGTAATTACCTGTATCACCTGGCAGCAGACATTTACATGGACAGCACCATTTTTAACAATAAAAGTGAGCAAAACCAGAAAATACATATTTTACAAACTCATTTGCCCAACACTACCCCAAGCCACTTTCCTCTCTGAGCTATTGCCCCAGGGAAGTGCTGCAGAGCTTGACACTAGCTGAGAAGGCACCTTTGGACCCCCAAGCCGGGATGGTGTGTGGTCGGGTGGGGATCCTGGAGGTGACCATTGAGTTGTACTGGAGCCAGGATCTCCTGTCCACCTTCATGGACACTGGCCACAGCATGACAGGCGCTGGAACACCAAATGAAGTTGACACCCCACGGTGCCAGGCACTTTTGCATACATTATTATCCCACTGAGTTCCCCAAACAACCCATTTGACAGGAAATGAGCTCAGAGTCTAGTAATTAGCCCAGGTCACACAAGTCCCAGATCTTGGACTTCCGCATTTCTCCACCACTTCCTGCAGCTTCTATAAAGCCAGTAGCCATGGCCACCATCACAGCCACCTGGCCAAAGCAGATTTGCATTTAATTTGGACAGACAGTAATGAAACAACAGAACCAAGAACTGGTAGGCCATTAAGCTTTAATCCTAGCTTGTACCTGGTGGGCAAGAAATACACACAGTGGGAAAACACTTCCCTTTCCATTCAGGGCTCCCAAAGCCAGACTTATCCAAGTTTCCTAGAATCAAAGGTTTCTACCTCACCAGCCTTATTCACCTCTGTTCCCCATTTCCTTCTCTCTGCACAAACTGGCTTCTCCTTCAGCACTCTGCCATCTTGGCTGCTTCTCCTCTTCTCCATGTGGCCTTTCTCTGCTCTCATCCAACATGGGTTCCTCTGCCCCATTTTATAGTGTAGAAATCAAAATCTTTAATCCAATATACAAACAAGGAAGTCTCTGATACAAAGTCACTTATCTGAGGCATAAATGGGATTCCTCATAAGAGTGCACCACCCCCTATCATGCAACAGTCAAGGGTGTGGGGAAAAAAGCTTAGTCTTAAAATTAAACCTTAGGCTATAACAATCCTGCCCGCTTACAGCCTGTCCCTCACACCCAATGCAAACTACAAGCGAGCAAACATATACATCATATTTGCAAACTTATTTGACCAACAGCTTCCAAACTCATTTAACAGTTTCAGTATGAGATGGTGAGCGGGAGTGACAGAAGCCCCAGGCAGGAGAGATCAGCCTGGCAGGGGGTGAGAAGAGGGTGAGGTGGGACTGGGAACTAAGTAAATCAAATCTTACAGGGTGTGGGGAAAGGAGAGCCATTGCCTTCTAGGCTACTGTGTTTTCCTCCCTCACAGACCCGTAAGCCTTTTTCGGTCAGAGACTGTATGACCAAAGCGAGCTGTAAAGCCAGAAGCACGGGCAGGGCCACTATCACAGCAGCCACCCGGCCCATGCAGGTTCGCATTGGATTCGGACAGTCGGTAAAGAAACAGCGGAGCCAAAAACTGATGGGCCATAGTCTTTAATTCTAGCTTGTACCCGGCGGGCAAGTAAAA
This sequence comes from Saccopteryx bilineata, assembly GCF_036850765.1. Classification (NCBI taxonomy): domain Eukaryota; kingdom Metazoa; phylum Chordata; class Mammalia; order Chiroptera; family Emballonuridae; genus Saccopteryx; species Saccopteryx bilineata. Next base: position 286,870,592 of record NC_089493.1, read on the forward strand.
ATACACACTGGGCTCCAAAACCACTCACATTCAGTGCTCACAAAGCCACTGACTTACCCGAGTTTCTTAGAATCAAAGGTGTTTAGCTCACCAGCCTTATTCTCCTCAGTTCCCCATCTCCTTCCTTATCCCAGATACAAACTCTGCACAAACTAGCATCTCACTCAGCACTCCGCCATCTTGGCTGCTTCTCCTGGCCTCCTCCACGTGGCCTCCTTCCGCTGCTGGCTCTACTCTCTCCGCTCTCTCATGCTAACCTCAGGAACCAAGAGCCCAAACTCTCGTTCCGCCCCCATTTTATATTGTAGCTTCACAACCTCTAATCCAATATACAAAATAGGGAAGTCTCCAATACAAAGTCACTTCTCCAAGGCATAATTGGATTGTACCACCCCACATCAAAAAGGGTGGGAAAGGCTTAATCCCAAAACCAAGCCCCAGGCTACAACAATCCTGCCTGCCCCCAACACACATTAATTTCACCTGGGCAACGGCCTCCTTGTGTCATCTTTAACAAAGTGAGCATAATACATTTTATCTGCCCAACACGAGCCTTCTAGTAGGGATCTTATAAAGACTGGTAGAACAATTTTTTTTCAGATTTTAAAATTACAAAATGTTTGCCCTGGCCGGTTGGCTCAGCGGTAGAGCGTCAGCCTAGCGTGCGGAGGACCCGGGTTCGATTCCCGGCCAGGGCACACAGGAGAAGCGCCCATTTGCTTCTCCACCCCTCCGCCGCGCTTTCCTCTCTCTCTCTTCCCCTCCCGCAGCCAAGGCTCCATTGGAGCAAAGATGGCCCGGGCGCTGAGGATGGCTCTGTGGCCTCTGCCTCAGGCGCTAGAGTGGCTCTGGTCGCAACATGGCGACACCCAGGATGGGCAGAGCATTGCCCCCTGGTGGGCAGAGCATCGCCCCTGGTGGGCGTGCCGGGTGGATCCCGGTCGGGCGCATGTGGGAGTCTGTCTAACTGTCTCTCCCTGTTTCCAGCTTCAGAAAAATGAAAAAAAAATTACAAAATGTTTAAGTACATAGAAAATTTTTAATTGTAAAACAAAGACCCACTGACCATTGAGATTTAACAATCAGAATAATATGTATAAGTATATTTCTCAGTGGGAGGATCATTGCCTGAAATTCACTTGTAACTGAATGGTTAGTCCCTCAAAGTCTAAGATTTCTTCTTTAAAATTCAATATACTGGGGTCAAGGGAGAGTTCAAGTCACAATGGGATCCATTATTTTATTTTATATTTTTTTGACAGAGACAGAGAGAATGTTGGTCAAATAAGTTTGTAAAAATGATATATATATATATGTTTGCTCGATTATAGATTGCATTGTGTGTGGGAGACAAGCTGTAAGCTAGCAAAATTATTATAGCCTAAGGCTTAGTTTTAAAACTGAGCTTTTGCCCACACCCTTGACTGTTACATGATGTAGGGTGGTGAACTCTCATAAAGAATCCCATCATGTCTCAGATAAGTGACTCTGTATTAGAGACTTCCCTATTTTGTATATTGGTTAAAGGTTTTGAACTACACTATAAAGTGGGGCAGACTGGGAGCTTGCTCTCTCAGTTCCTGAGATTAATATTAAAGAGGAGAGCAGAGTAAGGCCACGTGGAGGAGGCCAAGAAGAAACAACCAAGAAAGCAGAATGCTGAAAGAGAAGCCAGTTAGTGCATAGTTTGTGTAGAGAGAAGGAGATGGGGAACAAAGGAGAATGAGGCTAGTGAGCTAGAAACCTTTGATTCTAGGAAACTTGGATAAGTCAGTAGCTTTGTGAGCACAGAATGAGTGAGTTTTGGAGCCCAGTGTGTGTTTTTACTTGCCTGCTGGGTGCAAGCTAGGATTAAAGATAATGGCCCACCAGTTTTAGGCTCTTGTTGGTCAAATAAGTTTGTAAATATGATATATATGTTAGCTCGCTTGTGACTTATATTGGGTGTGGGGGACAGGCTATAAGCAGGCCAGGTCGTTGTAGCCTAAGGTTTGGTTTTGGGACTAAGCTTTTCCCCACACCCTTGACTGATTGTATGATCTGGGTGGTGCACTCTCATGAGGAATCCAGTTATGCCTTGGATAAGTGACTTTGTATCGGAGACTTCCTTGTTTGTATATTAAATTAAAGGATTTTGGTTTTCTACACTATAAAGTGGGACAGACCAGGAGCTTGGACACACAGTTCCTGCTATCACAATTGCAGGGGCTTCCCTGATCCCTGGCCCTTCATGGGAAGAGCTGGTTTTCTGCTTTTCCCTTGTCTTCTTTTGTGGTTTGCCTGTCTTGGTGAGACACCAATAAATAGGATGGCCCCCCATACTCTGACTCCGCCATTTCTTTATCGTCTGCCCGAATCCAATGGGAACCTGCATGTGAATGGCCACGATGGCGGCTCCTGGCCTTACAGCTCTGTTGTTTCTTTTTTTTATTATTAATTTTAATGGGGTGACATTGACAAATCAGGGTACTTATATTCAGAGAAAACATCTCTAGGTTATTTTGACATTTGATTATGCTGCATTCCCATCACCCAAAGTCCAGTTGTCTTCTGTCATCTTCTAACTGGTTTTCTTTGTGCCCCTCCCCTCCCCAAACCCCTCCCTCTCCCCCCCCCTCCGTAACCACCACACTCTTGTCCATGACTCTGAGTCTCATTTTTATGTCCCACCTATGTATGGGATCATATAGTTCTTAGTTTTTTTCTGATTTACTTATTTTGCTCAGTATAATGTTATCAAAGTCCATCCATGTTGTTGTAAATGATCCAATGTCATCATTTCTTATGGCTGAGTAGTATTCCATAGTATATATGTACCAAAGCTTTTTTTTTTTTTTTTACTAAATTTTTATTTATTTTTGTTTTTTTTTTTTAATTTTCTTTTATTTATTCATTTTAAAGAGGAGAGGGAGAGACAGAGAGAGAGGGGGAGGAGCTAGAAGCATCAACTCCCATATGTGCCTTGACCAGGCAAGCCCAGGGTTTCGAACCGGCGACCTCAGCATTTCCAGGTCAACGCCTTATCCACTGCACCACTACAGGTCAGGCCCCAAAGCTTTTTTTTAATTAATTAATTTATTTACTTACAGAGACAGAGAGAGAGTCAGAGTGAGGAATAGACAAGGACAGACAGGAAGGGAGAGATGAGAAGCATCAATCATTAGTTTCTCATTGTGCATTGAGACACCTTAGTTGTTCATTGATTGCTTTCTCATATGTGCCTTGACTATGGGCCTTCAGCCGACTGAGTAACCCCTTGCTTGAGCCAGCGACCTTGGGTCCAAGCTGGTGAGGTTTTGCTCAAACCAGATGAACCCGCGCTCAAGCTGGCGACTTCAGGGTCTTGAACTTGGGTCTTCAGCATCCCAGTCCGACGCTCTATCCACTGCGCCACCGCCTGGTCAGGCTGTACCAAAGCTTTTTTTTTTTTTCTGAAGCTGGAAACGGGGAGAGACAGTCAGACAGACTCCCGCATGCGCCCGACTGGGACCCACCCGGCACGCCCACTAGGGGGTGACGCTCTGCCCACCAGGGGGCATGCTCTGCCCCTCCGGGGCGTCGCTCTGTCGCGACCAGAGCCACTCCAGCGCTTGGGGCAGAGGCCAGGGAGCCATCCCCAGCGCCCAGGCCATCTTTGCTCCAATGGAGCCTTGGCTGCGGGAGGGGAAGAGAGAGAGAGAGAGGAAGGAGAGGGGGAGGGGTGGAGAAGCAGATTGGCGCCTCTCCTGTGTGCCCTGGCCAGGAATCCAACCCGGGACTTCTGCACGCCAGGCCGATGCTCTACCACTGAGCCAACTGGCCAGGGCCTGTACCAAAGCTTTTTAATCCACTCGTCCTCTGATGGACACTTGGGCTGTTTCCAGATCTTCGCTATTGTGAACAATGCTGCCATAAACATGGGGGTGCATTTCTTCTTTTGAAACAGTGCTATGGTGTTCTTGGGGTATATTCCTAAAAGTGGGATGGCTGGGTTGAAAGGCAGTTCGATTTTTAATTTTTTGAGGAATCTCCATACTGTTTTCCACAGGGGCTGCACCAGTCTGCATTCCCACCAGCAGTGCAGAAGGGTTCCCTTTTCTCCACATCCTCGCCAGCACTTCTTGTGTTGTTTTGTTGATGAGCGCCATACTGACTGGTGTGAGGTGATATCTCATTGTGGTTTTAATTGGCATTTCTCTAATGATTAGTGATGTTGAGCATTTTTTCATATGCCTATTGGCCATCTGTATGTCCTCTTTGGAGAAGTGTCTATTCATTTCTTTCACCCATTTTTTTTATTGGATTGTCTTCCTGGTATTGCATTTTAGAAGTTCTTTATAAATTTTGGTTATTAACCCCTTATCAGACGTTTTGTCGAATAAGTTCTCCCATTGTATAGTTTGTCTTTTTATTCTGTTCTTATTGTCTTTAGCTGTGCAAAAGCTTTTTAGTTTGATATAGTCCCATTTGTTTATCCTGTCTTTTATTTCACTTGCCTGTGGAGATAAATCGGCAAATATATTGCTGCGAGAGATGTCAGAGAGCTTACTGCCTATGTTTTTTTCTAAGATGCTCATGGTTTTACGGCTTACATTTAAGTCTTTTATGCATTTTGAATTTATTTTTGTGAATGGTGTAAGTTGATGGTCTAGTTTCATTTTTTTAATTATTTTTATTTATTTATTCATTTTAGAGGAGAGAGATTGAGAGAGAGAGAGAGAGAGAGAGAGAGAGAAGGAGGAGGAGCAGGAAGCTTCAACTCCCATATGTGCCTTGACCGGGCAAGCCCAGGGTTTTGAACCGACAACCTCAGCATTCCAGGTCAACGCTTTATCCACTGCACCACCACAGGTCAGGCTAGTTTCATTTTTTTGCAGGTAGCTGTCCAATTTTCCCAACACCATTTATTAAAGAGGCTGTCTTTACTCCATTGTATGCTCTTGCCTCCTTTGTCAAATATCAGTTGTCCATAAAGCTGTGGGTTTATTTCTGGGTTCTCTGTTCTAGTTCATTGATCTATATGCCTGTTCTCATTCCAGTACCCAATGTTTTGAGTACAATGGCCTTGTAGTATAACTTGATATCAGGAAGTGTGATACCTCCCACTTTATTCTTCCTTTTCAAGATTGCTGAGGCTATTCATGTTCTCTTTTGGTTCCATATAAATTTTTGGAATATGTGTTCTATATCTTTGCAGTATGTCATTGGTATTTTAATTGGTATTGCATTGAATTTATAAATTGCTTTGGGTAACATAGACATTTTAATGATGTTTATTCTTCCTAACCATGAGCACGGTATATGCTTCCACTTGTCTGTATTTCTTTTATCAATGATTTCTTTTATCAATGTTTTATAATTTTCTGAGTACAAGTCTATAATCTCCCTGGTTAAATTTATTCCTAGGTACTTTATTTTTTGTTTGCAATGGTGAAGGGGATTGCTTCCTTAATTTCTCTTTCTGACAGTTGTTAGTGTATAAAAATGCCTCTGATTCCTGAGTATTAATTTTATATCCTGCCTCCTTGCTGAATTCATTTATCAGGTCCAGTAGTTTTTGACTGAGACTTTAGGGTTTTCTATATACAATATCATATCATCTGCAAATAATGATTGTTTTATTTCTTTTTTTCCAATTTGGGTGCCTTTTATTTCTTTTTCTTGTCTGATGGCTGTGGCAAGGACTTTCATAACTATGTTGAATAAGAGTGGTGAAAGGGGGCACCCCTGTCTTGTTCCTAATCTTAAGGGGTTGCTTTTAATTTTTGCCCATTGAGTATGATGTTAGCTGTGAGTTTGTCATAGATGGCCTTTATCATGTTGAGGTATGTTCCCTGTATTCCCACTTTGCTGAGAGTTTTGATCATGAATGAGTGCTGAATTTTATCAAATGCTTTTTCTGCATCTATTGAAATTATCATGTGGTTTTTCTCCTTTTTGTTTATGTGATGAATCACATTGATTGATTTGCAAATATTGTACCAGCCTTGCCTCCCAAGAATAAATCCCACTTGATCATGGTGTATGATTTTTTTCATATATTGCTGGATCTGGTTTACTAATATTTTGTTGAGGATTTTAGCATCTAAATTCATCAGGGATATTGGCCTATAATTTTCTTTCTTTGTGTTGTCTTTGCCTGGTTTTGGAATCAGAATTATGCTCACCTCATGAAAGGAGCTTGGAAATCTTTCCTTCCTCTTGAATTTTTTGAAATAGCTTGAGAAGGATAGGAATTAATTCTTCTTTGAATATTTGGTAGAATTCACTTGTGAAACCATCAGGCCCAGGACTTTTCTCTTTTGGGAGTTTTTTGATAACTGTTTCGATCTCATTTGTTGTAATCGGTCTGTTTAGGTTTTCTGATTCTTCTAGATTAATTTTTGGAAGATTATATGTTTCAAGGAATTTGTCCATTTCATCTAGGTTGTCTAGTTTTTTGGCATACAGTTCTTCATAGTATTTTCTTACAATATTTTGTATTTCTGTTTTGTCAGTTGTTATTTCTCCACTCTCATTTCTAGTTTTATTTATTTGAGTCCTCTATCTTTTTTTCTTAGTGAGTCTGGTTAAAGGTTCATTGATCTTGATTACCTTTTCAAAGAACTAGCTCCTGGCTTCATTGATCCTCTGTATTTTTTATTTAGCCTCTATGTCATTTACTTCTGCTCTGATCTTTATTATTCCTTCCTTCTACTACCTCTGGGCTTTACTTGCTGTTATTTTTGTAGTTCTTTTAGATGCAGGGTCAAGTTGTTTATTTGAGCTTTTTCTGGCTTCTTAAGGTATGTCTGTATTGCTATGAACTTCCCTCTTAGGACTGCTTTTGCTGTGTCCCATAAATTTTGAGTTGATGTATGCTCATTATCGTTTGTTTCTATGAATTTTTTTATTTCTTCTTTGATCTTGTTGTTAACCCATTCGTTATTTAATAATATGCTACTTAGTTGAGTATTTTTCAGTTTTTCTGTTGTGATTGATTTCTAGTTTCATGCCATTGTGATGAGAGAAAGTGCTCAATATGATCTCAATCTTCTTAAATTTGTTGAGACCGCTTTTGTGCCCTAACATGTGATCTATCCTAGAGAATGTACTGTGGGCACTTGAAAAGAATGTATATTCTGCTGCTTTAGGGTGAAAGGTTCTGAAGATATCTGTTAAATCGAGTTGATCTAGTGTGTCCTTTAAGTCTGCTGTTTCTTTGTTAATTTTCTTTCTTGAGTATCTACCTAGTGATGTTAGGGGGGCATTGAAATCCCCTACTATTAAGTATTGCTGTTGATCTTGCCCTTTAAATCCATCAAAGTCTGCTTTATATATAAATATTTAGGTGCTCCTATATTAGGTGCGTAGATATTTATAATGGTTATATCTTCCTGTTGGATTGCTCCTTTTATCATTATGTAGTGACCTTCTTTATCTCTTACTATTGCCTTTGTTTCTTTCTTTTCTTTCTTTATTTATTTTTTTGTATTTTTCTGAAGCTGGAAACGGGGAGAGACAGTCAGACAGACTCCATCATGCACCTGACCGGGATCCACCCAGCACATCCACCAGGGGCGATGCTCTGCCCACTAGGGGGCAATGCTCTGCCCCTCCGGGGCGTCGCTCTGTTGCAACTAGAGCCACTCTAGTGCCTGGGGAAGAGGCCAAGGAGCCATCCCCAGCGCCCGGGCCATCTTTGCTCCAATGAAGCCTCGGTTGCGGGAGGGGAAGAGAGAGACAGAGAGGAAGGAGAGGGGGAGGGGTGGAGAAGCAGATGGGCGCTTCTCCAGTGTGCCCTGGCTGGGAATCGAACCCAGGACTTCTGCATGCCAGGCCGACGCTCTACCACTGAGCCAATTGGCCAGGGCTGCCTTTGTTTCAAAGTCCATTTTGTCTGATATAAGTATTGCTACCCCAGCTTTTCTTTCATTTCCATTTGCATGAAATATTTTTTTCCATCCTTTTATCTTCAGTCTATATGCATCTTTTGTTTTACTGTGTGTCTCTTGTAGACTGCATATGTATGGGTCCTGTTTTCTTATCCACACAGCTACCCTATGTCTTTTGATTGGATCATTGGCTCCATTGTTTCTTTATCGACTGTCCAAATCCAATGCGAACCTGCATGGGCCAGACGGCTGTGATAATGGCCATGGCCACTGGCTTTACAGAGACTAAGAGAGAGGGACAGACAGATAGATATGGAGAGAGATGAAAAGCATCAACTCAGTATTGGCACCTTAGTTGTTCATTCATTGCTTCCTCATATGTGCCTCTACCTGGGGGCTACAGCAGACCAAGTGGCCCCTTGCTCAAGCGAGCGACCTTGGGCTTCAAGCCAGCAACCTTTGGGCTCAAGCCAACAACCATGGGATCATGTCAATGACCCCACGCTCAAGCCAGAGACCGTGCTCTCAAGTTAGTGAGCCTGTGCTCAAGCCAGTAACCTTGGGGTTTTTTTGTGTTTTTGGGGGGGTTTTTTGCATTTCTCTGAAGCTGGAAATGGGGAGGCAGTCAGACTGCCGCATGCACCCGACCGGGATCCACTCAGCATGCCCACCAAGGGGCGATGCTCTGCCCATCTGGGGCGTTGCTCTGTCGCGACCAGAGCCATTCTAGCACCTGAGGCAGAGGCCATGGAACCATCCTCAGCGCCCGGGCCAACTTTGCTCCAGTGGAGCCCTGGTTGCGGGAGGGGAAGAGAGAGACAGAGAGGAAGAAGAGGGGGAGTGGTAGAGAAGCAGATGGGCGCTTCTCCTGTGTGCCCTGGCCGGGAATCGAACCCGGGACTCCTACACGCCAGGCCGACGCTCTACCACTGAGTCAACCGGCCAGGGCCTAACCTTGGGGTTTTGAATCTGGGTCCCCCAGTCTGACACTCTATCCACTGTGCCACCACCTGATCAGGCGGGATCCATTATTTTTAACTCCAGATTAACATGGGAACTTTTCCATGATCTTCCAGCAGTTATTTCCATTTTCCCAATAGCAGATATGTATTATATTTACATGCTACTTTATAGACATTGTTTATCATGATGTTTGGGGGGCAGGGTTGATAGAGCCTTAGAAGCTAAGCTAATAATAAATACTTTTTAAGAACTATATATTTTTCCCCTCACCAGGTGGTGGCACAGTGGATAGAGTCAGCCCGGAATGCAGAGAACCAGAGTTCACCAGCTTGAGCACGGGCTCATCTGGCTTGAGCGTGGGGTAACTAACTGGCTTGAGTGTGTGTAAGGTCATTGGATAATGGGGAAAGAAAGCTCAGGCGCAGGAATTTTGGCTAGGACCGCCCACAACCAAGCATGCCAAAAGAAACTTTGCAGGAACTCTTTGGAAAAAAGCGACCTTCTGCCAGCCAGTGAGATTTCACCACGTCATATTAGCTCGACCACCCTAGGGACCCTTTAAATATCTCCCACGCGAGTCACCACTTGTGACTTCCTTGGCCTCCATCTTTCCTTGGGGCCAGGGAACCTCGTTGGGCGGGATGCGCGCGCTGTACTCAATAAAGCCTTTTATTACTCCACACTTTCTGGCTCCGACCCCTTCCTTCTTTCTCGGCAGGGAAAAATACCTTACAGTGTGGATTCCTAGACATGACCCCATGGTTGCTGGCTTGAGCCCAAAAGTCACTGGCTTAAAGCCCAAGGTCGCTGGTTTGAGCCCTAGGTCACTGGCTTGACTGGAGTCTCCCAGTCCCCTGAAAGCACATATGAGAAAGCAATTGAACTAAGGTGCCGCAACAAAGAATTGATGCTTCTCATTTCTCTCCCTTCCTGTCTATCTGTCCCTCTCTCTCTTTCTGTCTCTGCCTCTCTTGCTAAAAAAAAAAAAAAAAAAAAAAAGAAGCCTGACCTGTGGTGGCGCAGTGGATAAAGCGTCGACCTGGAAATGCTGAGGGCGCCAGTTTGAAACCTTGGGCTTGCCTGGTCAAGGCACATATGGGAGTTGATGCTTCCAGCTCCTCCCCCCTTCTCTCTCCCTTTCTGTCTCTCTCTCTCCTCTCTAAAAATGAATAAATAAAATTTAAAAAAAAAGAATTAAAAACTATATATTTATTTTATTATACAAATGAATGCATTGGAAAGTGAAACCGCCGGTGACCAAGAATGGGGTAAAGGCCGGGCTGACCCAGCTGTGCATTACTTAGGAATGAGAGCAGAGCTGGACCATCTGCAGAAGTTGCACGGCATTAGATTTATCAGGTTGTCCCTAAGGAAGGGCACACAGTCAAGAAGTACAAGAAATAAGAATTAATCAACACTCTAATTGTTAAACAAAAGATTTAAAATGCATCCCAAGGACTAGACTTCTTTTTTAATTTATTGATTTTAGAGAGGAAGGGAAAGAGAGAGATGGGAACGCTGATCTATTCCTGTATGTGCCCTGATCAGGGGTTGAGCCGGCAACCTCTGTGCTTCAGAGCAACATTCTAATCAACCTAGCTATCTGGTCAGGGCCCAAAGAACTATAATCCTATTTTCACATTTACTCATTTTTAAAACTCTCTGGAACCTAAAAAAATGAAAGCATTATGAGCCTCTCTTGACCTACCTAGAAAGGCATTGAACCATCCCAGCTGGAAAAGCCTCTGAATCTGCGAGAAAGACAACACCCCTGCAATGACCTCTCATAGTTTCAGTTCCCACCAAAGCACAAAGCATTTCCTGTGCCTTTTCTGTTATTTCACAAGCTGGTTCTTCTCATGCACCCCTTGGGCTCCAAGACAGAGGGCTTTCTCTCCTCCCAGAAGCTGGACAGCTGGCTCCGGCCTCTTTTGGTCAACACCATGGCCAAGACTCCTAGTGACCATTTGTTGTACTCCCTGGAGGAGCTGGTGCCCTATGACTTTGAGAAGTTCAAGTTCAAGCTACAAAACACCAGCCTAGAGAAGGAGCACCCCCGGATACCCCGAGGCCAGCTCCAGACAGCCAGGCCAGTGAAGCTGGCCTCTCTGCTGCTCACCTACTATGGGGAGAAGTGTGCTGTGCAGCTGACTCTGCAGGTTCTGAGGGCCATCAACCAGCACCTCCTGGCAGAGGAGCTCCACAGGGTAACTGGCCCAAGTAAGTGGACCCCATGACCCCTTCTCTGCTGGCTGTTCCTGAGGTAGGGTGGAAAGTGCAAGAACAAGCATTGTTTGGACTAGTGCACTCTGACTTGGGAGCCAGGAGTCCCAGGTCTACCACAACACTAGTGACTTTAGCCAAGCAAGCCCCTTTCCATGCTCTGGTCTTTGGAGCTGGATTAGTAAAACTAAATTCCCAATGGCTTAAAAATGGTAGTGGCAGGGAGTGGACAGCTGAGATTCTGATTCAGAGAAGGATCAAGAGAGGCAGGAGCTGGATGCTCTTTCTAGAGAATTCCTCATGTCATTTGTGATTAACTTGTCACAGACAAGTACATGGTGGGCATAAATGTCTTGCTAACCAATCATACTAATTGGGTTGATAAATAATCTTCTCATTGTTACCCACCTAATTTCAATTTTAAGTTCTTTAACACATTTTATAAAGGCATTTTAAAATTGTCAAGAGGACTTGCATCTTTTTCTTTTTTCTTTCCTTTTCTCCTTTCCTTATGTTGCTGGATCCTTAGGTGCCCCCTGAAGTCCCCAACCCTTTTTTTGTGACAGAGACAGAGAGAGGGACAGATAGGAAAAGACAGGCAGAAAGTGAGAGAGATGAGAAGTGTCAATTCTTCACTGTGGCTCCTTAGACTCCTTAGTTGTTCATTGATTACTTTCTCATATGTGCCTTGACCCGGGGGGCTATAGCAGAACGAGTGACATCTTGCTCAAGCCAGAGACCTTGGACTCAAGCCAGCGATCTTGGGCTTCAAGCCAGTGACCTTGGGCTCAAGGCAGTGACCATGAGGTCATGTTTATGATACCATGCTTAAGCCAGAGAACCCGCGCTCCACCTGGTGAGCCCCTGCTCAAGCCAGATGAGCCTGCGCTCAAGCCGGCAACCTCGGGGTTTTGAACCTGGGTCCTCCACATCTCAGTTCGACACTCTATCCACTGCACCACCACGTAGTCTGGCAAAGTCCCCAACCCTTTGAGGATCTGTTGGAGGCTGTGAATCCTGAAAAAAAAAATCTATATATGCACATCTTCACAAAATGTTGCATCAAATTTCAGTTAGTTCCTTCCCTCCCCCATTCCTCCCTTTTTTCTTTCCCTCTTTCCTTCTCTCTCTCCTCTTCCTTCCTTCCTTTCATCTTTTCTTTCCTTTTTTCCTTCCTCTCCTTATGGTTCTTCTTTTGATACCCTTTTGCTGTACCTTCCATTTTTGTTGTATTGCAGTCAAATAATGTGACCTATTTGATTTCTGCTTTTAAACACTTTTTGAAGATTTGGAGAGACTAACACATAATCAGTTTTTTAAAATATGTGTTGGTACTTGAATTTTTCTTCTATTTCTACACTTCAAGATTATATTAGAAAGGCTTATCATGTATATGTGATAGAAGAGTTTAAATAACATAAAAATTCTCTGCCCTTTGAAAGATAGAACTAACCTGAGTCTGGAATAATTTGATGAAAGAATTCTTAAATTACTTTTTCCTGTTTTAAAATCTGGTTATTAGCATCTTCAGGGTTTGTCACCAGTTCTTAAGCCAGTTTTGGTAACCTGTGTTTTCCTACAAAGCCAACAGCAAAGTGTTTTAAACAACTTTAAAGTAATTTTAATAAAAGCTCCCTCAAACCAAATATTAAGCTGCTCATTACAAGTTATCTTCATTTCTTTATTAAAGTAGTAGTTTTCAAAGTATATCTTAGGATGATATTTCAGGGATTCTTTAGAATATTAGAAAATACTTGATTCAACTTTTATTAATCTTTAAACTTAAAAAAACTAACAAATTTATATTAAAATGTATCAGTAAACAAGGTTCAAAATACTGAAGGCCACCAGTGTGATAGTTCACACTGTACCTGAACTCCTTTTTATGTAAATCTTGGAATTAAAGCTTTCCTGCCATTTCTGTTTTATTAAACAATATCCTGAAATTTCCAGGCAAGCTGTTTTGTTTTGTTTTTTAAATTACCATTTACACTTCCTTATCTGTGCGAGTTAGAATTTTCTTCACCTCATGAAACCAAAAATAATAATAATAATAATAATAATAATAAATTTCTGAAGTTTTTTACTGTCCTTCACAACCTCATTTCAAATTTTTGTGCCGATCAAACATCTTAATTCTCCCCCCCTCACAGTTTTAGAAAGAAATAATTGACATACATTACTGTATAAGTTTAAGGCATACAACATGATGGTTTGATTTACATCTATTGTGAAATGATTACCACATAGGTTCAGTTAACACCCATCTTCTCCTAAAGTAAAATGAAAACTCTTAGTATTTGCTTGCTCTCTTAACAACTTTCCATTATGTCATGTAGCTGTGGGGAAGTTCTTTGAGGCCTGGCTCGAAGTTGAGTTTTCCAGAGAAAGGTCCTTTGCTCACCCTAGTTGTCTGGGGGCAATGCAGTCTAGGACCCTCTTCAAATGAAATTACTCGTGAGGTTTACACGAATAATATGAATTTGGGCTGAAGCCTAAAAGAGAGCACTTGGGTTTACAAATCTCCAGGTTTTCTTTTTCTACTGTATCTGATGTCAACATCTACAGGTATGCATTCTTGCTCTCCCCGTCTGTATGTAAGGCTTTCTTTCTGTTCTTTAAAACCTTTAAATATGGATTTTCAAACATACTCAGGAATAGAGAGTACTATGATAAATCCTCTTTGTATCCATCACCCACTGCAGTGATTACCAACCCTTTGCCATTCTAAATACATATTTTCTTCCCCTTGCTTGCTATTGTAGTTGAATTTTGTTTTCCTAGAGAATTTTATTTATTTTTAACTGAAGTAACATTGGTTGATAACATTATGTTTCAAGTATATATTATAATTTGATATCTGTATGTAGTACAGCATGCTCACCAACAAAAGGCTAGTTTCTCCCTGTGATTTAAAAAAATATTTTTTTTCTTTTTTTAGGGAGAGTCAGGAAGGGAGAGAGGGAAGAGAAATGAGAAGCATCAACTCGTAGTTGCTTCACTTTAGTTGTTCATTGATTGGTTCTGATACATGGGGGGCCTCAATGGGGTGGGGGGCTCTAGCTCAGCTAGTGACCTAGTGACCCTGCACTCAGCCTGATAAGCCTGCGCTCAAGCCAGTGACCTCAGGGTTTCATACTGGGGAGACCTCAGCATCCGGAGTTGATGCTCTAAAGCTGTTAACTCTTTCTTGATTGATTTTATAAGTGAATTCTTTATTGATTGATTTTATAATCTGATACAAATTTATACCAATAAGCTAGGGTTTTATTTAACTTATGTATGAAGAATTCTGTTTTTGGAATTCTTATATTAGAAACAAATTCTTCTACTAAAATGTTTGAAAGCACTGTTTTAAAAAAACATGTATCAAATAGTATGCTATTTACTGCTATTGTCTAGAATATTCTGAACTTCTCTAATTTCTGAAGGGATTCTCCCTTCTCTCTCTTCCCCCAGCGCTTGGCCCTGAGCACCTGACATTTTCATACCTTTGCATTTCCTTGTCTTTTCAGAATGTCCAATACAAGAAAGTGGCACTGACTGTTCAGCAATGTCTTGTTCCTCTGGGGAGAATAAAGCCAAGAGCCCGAGGATACCAAATGGCCTGGAAGGTGACAGGCAGCAGCAAAGTGGTGATGGGGCAGCCAGTCATCCCAAGGCTGAGAGGGGGCCGCAGAAGAAACCTCAGGGCAAATGGGGAGATCAGAAGGGCTCAGAGAGCCTGGATGTGCAGAGCAAGCCAAGGGCCAGGAACGTGACTCTGTCTTCCAAGAGAAGTCCATTCTCCAGCAAGTTGCAAGGGGAGAAGCAGAGCAATTCAAGTTTCAAGCTACGCAGGAATGCCAGCTCTGCAGGAAGGCTGCAAGGACTCTCCTGTAGGTTGTTTGCTGGGTCCCTGGGAAGAAAAGAATGCCAGCTATCTGAAACATATATACCTTCAAAAGAGAATCGACCCAAAAGTCTTGAATTCACCATTTCTTCAGGAGAAAGAGAACCCCCCAATCCAGAAACTCTTCTGTCTCAAGAGAAAATGAGAAGTGAGAATAGAGACTCAGCATCTACCCCCAGCAAAGTGGGCACTCTGGATGTAAGGGCTACCATGGCTCTGGAAAAAGGCTCAAGAAATCCAGAACATTCTGTGATTCTGGAGGGGGAAACATTCAGAGATACGTGTTCCAATGTATCATTGCCTAAAGAGGAGAAGACCTGGGAGCATTCAGAATCCACAGTACCTTTGGAGAAAAGTAGAACTGAGGTCCCAGAGACCCCTGAGACCATGGGAGAGGTGGTAGGCAGTGTGCTCCATGAGTTTGCAAATCTAGAAGTCTCTCCATCTTCAGGTAAGAAAGGACTACAGAATCCAGAAGATCGGTATCCTTAGGAATGGTGACCTATGCAGGAATTCCTCCACAAATCTCCTTTTATCCCCACTATAGTTCTGTTACTGGATCCCTGGGTCCCCCCTGAGGTCCTCAACTCTTTGAGACTTTTGGAGCTTTAAATCCTGAAAACAAATCTATATATGCATATCTTCACAAAATGTTGCCTCAAATTTCAGTTAGTTAGTTCTTAGACACTCTGAAGTCCTGCTTTAGAATTCCAAGGGCTTCATGGGTCCCACGTTGAGCACCCAGGAAAGACTGAGTACATAATCCCCTTCTCTTAGTAACTCCATGGCAGTATGTCACAGGGCTGAGAATCTGCCATTTGCCTCTCTCTGGGCAGGGAGGAGAGCTGTTGGCTAAAACCCTAGGTGTCTCTTGTATTAAGGAGGCAGAACTTAAGGTTATGTTGGATTGTGAATGACAGAAACATCATAACAATAACTGAAAGAAGATAGAAGTTTGCTCCTCTTTCACATAAATGATACACAGGTGGTCCAGTGCAGATGTGGAGCTCTGTGGGCAGGAACCCAGGATCCTGATGTTTTCTGCCCATTTGAGTTTGCTTTCAAGCTCATGGTCTTCCTTTTTCCAGGAAGCAGGACAGAGACAAAGAACAGTGTCACTGAGGGACCATTTCCAGAAGTTTCTAGAAGCTGGTCGTGGCTCCCCCATTTACATCCCTGTAGCCGGAACATAGTCAAATGACCATGACCAACTGCAAAGATGGTTAAGATGTATAGTTTTATTTAGGGGGGGGCAAAGGTGGGGAGAACAGCCATATGGAAAGCAATTAATTCTATCATGAGGGAAGGAGGGGAGAATGGTTATTGGGGTCCTCTTGTAGACTCACGTACAGATATACTATATTTCCCTATGTATAAGATGCTCTCATGTATAAGATGCACCTTAATTTTGGGGCCTGAAATTTGAAAAAAATGTATTACATAAAGTTATTGAACTCAAGCTTTAATTCAACATAAACTTCATACAACCCCCTTTCATCACTGTCAAAACTCCCATTCATTTGCTTGTCCTCATCTGTGTCTGATGATGAATCACTGTCTTCATATATTGCCTCATCCTCAGTTCCATCTATGGCATTTCAAGTGCCACAAGCACTGTATAAAATGCACCCAGTTTTTAGATCTCAAAATTTTTGAAAAAGGGTGTGTCTTATACATGGGGGAATACAGTAGGTTTCTGGGACCCTGTGAGAGGAGGAAGTGGGAAGACACTAGTGGATTAGTTATGTTTCTATTTCTTCTTGGATCTCCTGCCATTTCTGCTTTGTGAAGTTGTGCTGTGGTCTTGGGGCAGAGCTAGTCATAGCTGTATGTCATCATGGCAGGTTATAGTCTGTGGCTTTATAAAGTCCCCTTCTTTACTGTCATTTAGTGCTTCCTGACCCTGGATGTGAAAGGTGGCACATTTGTTCCTTCATTCAGTACACACTTCCCAAAGATTTACCATAGGCCAGGAACTCTGCTAGGAGCTGGGGGTCTGGCCATGAGCCAGTTAATGTCCCCCTGGGAGTTCCCACTCAAGTCATGAGCAGCCTGGCTGGTTTTAAGTGGTAAAGATAAAAATGTCTTGCTGTTTTAATATCACCTGCTAGATCAGTGTATGTGTGGGAGGAAGGTGTAGAATTTACAGCAAAAGGCCTTTCTTTAGGATAAGAGTCTAAGTTCCAGGTCTCAGGATGGTCATAAGGTTTAGCCCTTAGCTCTCAGTCTCAGGGACTTATCTGCTGCCTTGCTGGAGAGGAATCAGAGGAGGACAAACTAGGAAGTGGCCACAGTCTAATAGGGAACGCATGTGTCCCAAGCATGGGCTTTCTCTGCTGTGCTTTTGCACCACCCCTTTGTAACATCTTGGGTTTGTCACTCTGATTTTTCCACTTCCATGTCCCCAGGGTGGCCACAGGATGAAGCTGTGTGTCCCCTTTGCCGTTCCCAGGAAGGAGACCCGGTTGTTGGCACTTGCATGCAAGATTCCTGCAGCTCCTCCATCGCTTCTAGTGATCCCAAGGTTTTGGGTGGTTGCTTGCCCACCGACCCCAGGTGCCAAGCCTCGCTCCCAGGGAAGACCTCTGGAGGCCTTGAGCAGCGGGAGGGCCCACAGACAGCTAAGCTGAGCCCCAAGCTCCTGCCACAATGTGAGCGTCACATGAAGCAGATCCAGCTGCTCTTCTGTGAGGACCACAGGGAGCCTATCTGCCTCATCTGCAGCCTGAGTCTGGAGCACCGAGGCCACCGGGTCCGCCCCATTGAGGAGGCTGCCCTGGAATACAAGGTAGGGCTTCCTGCCTGGGGGCCCTTCTCTGCTGAGTACTTGAACATACCAGGGGTTACTTCATTTTCCCAATGACACTAGGAGGTTGGTGCACTAGCCACCATTCCTGTGCTATAAATGGCCAAAACACAGTACAAGCCAGGACAGCACAGAGAATTTATTAGTTCATGTAGCTTAGAGGTCTAAGGACCTCACTTCGGGAAGGGCTGAATCCAGGTGCTCATAGGAGGTCATTAGGACTTTCTCTTGGCTCTGCTTTCCTTGGTGTGATGGATTCATTCTTTCTCTTTCTTGGGCACCCAGCCCTTTGTTTTTGGCCGCATCACCCTTAGCTTTATTTCCTGAAGCCGATTTTTCCCCTGTAGAGTTGGCACCAACTAAAGATAGCGAGAACCAAGTTTAAGCTTTAACAAGTACTCTTTGTCCAGGAACAAATTCAGAAGCTACTGGATCATCTGAAGGAGTTGAGAAAATTTGGAGAGGAGCAGAGAGCTCAGGGGGATCAGAACACAGCGAACTACCTGGTAAGGCTAAGGGTGTTCTATGGCCAGTCCTTACCTGGGTTCACCCCTGTAGAAAGAGGGAGGGGACAGAGAGTAAACAGGGATCCCTGAGGTTCTGTTCTAGCTCACAGGGAAGCAGACATGATCACATATTTAGAATTACCTGCTCTTGGGGCTGGGGCAGGGAGATAACGAATGGCCAAGGATGAGCTCATCCCTGCAGAGAGTACCACCCACCACAAGGAGGGGCATCTCGGAGGACCCTGTCAAACTTTCTCACATGCACCACAAAAAATGGTTTAGAGTAACTAATGCCAGTGGCCGTGCCATGGAGGAGGGATGGGATTAAAGGAAAAGGAGGAGGGTCTTTTTTTTTTTTTTTTTTTCCATTTTTCTGAAGCTGGAAACAGGGAGAGACAGTCAGACAGACTCCCGCATGCGCCCGACCGGGATCCACCCGGCACGCCCACCAGGGGCGACGCTCTGCCCACCAGGGGGCGATGCTCTGCCCACCCTGGGCGTCGCCATGTTGCGACCAGAGCCACTCTAGCGCCTGGGGCAGAGGCCACAGAGCCATCCCCAGCGCCCGGGCCATCTTTGCTCCAATGGAGCCTTGGCTGCGGGAGGGGACGAGAGAGACAGAGAGGAAAGCGCGGCGGAGGGGTGGAGAAGCAAATGGGCGCTTCTCCTGTGTGCCCTGGCCGGGAATCGAACCCGGGTTCTCCGCACGCTAGGCCGACGCTCTACCGCTGAGCCAACCGGCCAGGGCTGGTCTTTTCAACTTTGAATACTCCACTGTATTGCTTTTAGCCTTATTGTTTTCCATTTTATTTATTTATTTATTTATTTTACAAAAAAAAAAAAAAACACATTGATTTTTAAAATTCTAATGGTTAAAATAGACATTTTCTTTAAAACTGAGGTTTTATGATGCCATACATTATTGGCCTTCCTCTGCGGAGCTGGTGTTCAGCCTTTTGGATACATAAATTGCTTCCATTTTACCTGCAAGTGAAGGTACCTACCCCACAGAGCCTTGAGTTATCTGATGCATTTCTGTTAGCTGGATCCCGTCTTCCTCTCTGGGTTCCAAACCAATCATTTGAGACTCTATAATCTTCATACAAGGTCAGGGTGGTTAAGTCTTTTGAGGACCAGCATGAAATTTCTGGCCCACCAGTGGTTGGAAAACATTGGCTTAAACCACAGAAATTTATTCTCTCACAGTTCTGGAGGCTAAAAGTTTGACGTCAGGGTCTTGGCAGAGTTGGTTTCTTCTGAGGGCCATGAGGAAAGGGCATGTTTCAGGCCTCTCTCTTCAACTTGTAGGTGTCTATCTTTTCCCTGGGTCTCTTCACATGGTATTTTCTTTGTGTATGTGTCTGTGTCCAAATCTCCCCACTCCAGTGGTCTACTTCATTCCCATATGACCTCATCTTAACTGACTGCATCTGCAAAAACCCTGTTTCCAAATAAGATCATATTTTCAGATATTGGGGTTAGAAATTTAACATATGAATTTTAGAGGGAAGACAATTTAACCCATAAAAACAGGTTTTAGGGCATTTTCCAAGAGCCAGTCCTTTACACCCTGTTGTGGAAGGTTCTGGTCCATTTTGTCTCCTACTTTGAAATGCAGGCACCCAAGAGGCTGAGGAAGCCTGCCTCTTATCCTCCACACACATCCGCCTTACTTCAGACCCCTATATCTCCCTGTACCCTGTTCCCAGAAACAAACTGGAGTCCAGAAGCAGAGAGTCCGGAACCAGTTGGAGCAGCTGTGCCAGTTTTTGGAGCAGCAAGAGCAGCTCTTTGTGGCCTGGCTGGAGGAACTGGGCCAGACCATTGGCCAGGTCAGGGAGACATATGACACCCAAGTGTGCAGGGACATTGCCCTTCTCAATGAGCTGATTGAGGAGCTGGAGGTCAAGCAGTGCCAGTCGGAATGGAAGCTTATGCAGGTGAGTGTGGCTGGACCTGGCCTTGCCTTTCCCACTGTGCCTAGTAGGACAATATGATCACCCAGCACTGACATCAGCTCTGCCCAAGCCAGCGGGTGAAGCCGTTGGGGACAAGGGTGGGATTTGGTCTTGGTGATTCACAATGCCTCTTGTGCTCAGACCCCTTGGATGAGTTCCTAGGAACCCAAAGTGGCCCAGAATCTAGAGGCTCTCCTGGTATCTCCCAGAAGAGATCAGTACTGCTTGGGTGCAGTTCTGTTGTAGGCCACAGCTGGGCTGCTACCTTGGGGAATTAGAATTAGACAAATATATGTGACAGAAAATGATTTGAATTTGGGTGATGGGTATACAACATAATCAACAGTTCAAATGCTATAAAAATACTTACCTGAAGCCAATGTACTCTTATTGACCAGTGTCACCCAGTTAAATTTAATTTTTTGAATAAAAAATAAATTAATTAAAAAAAAGAGAATTAGAATTGGGAGGAGTGCCCCACTTCTGCTGATACTCTGGGGCCCAGGAAAAGAAGCCAGTAGTCAGTGCAGCCCATAGGAGACTGGTAATGAAAAGCTTCCTTCTTTTCTCTCCTAGGACATTGGAGTCACCCTGGACAGGTACCGAGCGTCCCCTGGTGATACCTTTGGTGACTTGCAGGAAGCATTTGGGACGGCAGTCCTAGAAGGGAGATTCTCCCAACCCTGGGTCTAGGATTCCTCCTCAGGCTCCTCCCACTTCCGGCAGCTACCTAAGACCTTTCTGGATTTGTGCAGGGGAAAACAGAAGTGGGCCCTGGCCGGTTGGCTCAGCGGTAGAGCGTCGGCCTGGCATGCGGGGGGACCCGGGTTCGATTCCCGGCCAGGGCACATAGGAGAAGTGCCCATTTGCTTCTCCACCCCCCACCCCCCTCCTTCCTCTCTGTCTCTCTCTTCCCCTCCCGCAGCCAAGGCTCCATTGGAGCAAAGATGGCCCGGGCGCTGGGGATGGCTCCTTGGCCTGGCTCTGGTCTCCGGAGAGCGACGCCCCGGAGGGGCAGAGCGATGGGGCAGAGCATCGCCCCTGGTAGGCGTGCCGGGTGGATCCCGGTTGGGCGCGTGCGGGAGTCTGTCTGTCTCTCCCCGTTTCCAGCTTCAGAAAAATACAAAAGAAAAAAGAAAAAGAAAAAAAACAGAAGTGAGATCAGGAGGGAGAACTTTGGGTTAAAGACCGGAAAGAATGAATACAGCCTGCTGGCTGATGGTGGCTTCCTAAGAAACTTCCCTATTAGATTGTGTCTTATGCAATTCGCCTCATGAAAACCATTCCTGTAGAGTGCTAAGGACTCAGGGAGGGAAGTACTTTCCCAGAGTGGAGCTGCTAAGCCCAGCAGGCAGGGGAGGAGATCAGAGGGAGGATGCTGAACATTACAATCACCCCAGGAGCTTTACAGAATCCTGACATCCAGAGTTGGTAGGTGAATTAAAGCAGAATCTATAGGAGTACAACCCAGGAACCAAGTTCTTTTTGTGGTAAAATATACATAGCATAAAATTTACCATTTTAACCATTTTTAAATGTATGTTCAGTGGCATTAAGTACATTCACATTATTATGCAACCATCATCACCATACCATCTCCAGAACTTTTTCATCTTCTCAAACAGAAGTTCCGTACCATTAAACAACTCTACTGCCCCCAACCCCAGTCCCCAGGTACCACCACTCTACTTTCTGTCTTTGAAAATTTGACTACTCTAACTACCACATATAAGTGGAATCATAAGATATTTGTACTTTTGTATTTTGGCTTATTTCACTTAGTATAATGTCTTCAAGGTTCATCCATGCTATAGCATGTGTCAGAAATTCATCCCTTTTTTAAGGAATAACATTCCATTGTATATATATACCAAATTTTGTTTATCCATTGTTCGATCAATGGACACTTAGATTGTTTCTACCTTTTGTCTATTATGAATAATACTACTGTGAATATTGGTCAAGATATATCTGTTTGAGTCTCTGCTTTCAATTATTTTGGGTGTATGCCGACAAGTGGAATTTCTCTATCATGTAGTAATTCTATGTTTAGTTCTTTTTGAGGAAGCGCCATACTGCTCACAGTGTCTGCACCATTTCACATTTCCATCAGCAACACATAGGGTGTAAATCTCTTTACTTCCTTGGTAATACTTGCTGTTTTTTATTTTTTCTTAACAATAGCCATCCTAATGGTCTGAAGTGGTATCTCATTGTGTTTTTCCTCATCTACTATCATTTTATTTCAATAGAAAGAAAGAGACTAGTGAAGTGTAGTTAATTTGATATAGATAATTCTGGGCTGAGCATTCCAATATCAGAAGCATGTTGAGGCCATCATTAAAACTCATTGTGGTTGTAATATCAGTGATTTTTTCAACAAAACTTCCCAGGTGATGAAAATTCATGGCCAAAGTTGAGGACCAGTGTTTAGAACTTGAAGTCCAGGAAGGACTTTGTGAAGCTCAGGCCGGGCTGGGTGTGTCCTATGGAGGCTGTATCTCCCTTCCGTTTTATGGAGCTTGGGCCATTCCCAAGCTCCAGCCCTCTTTGGACAATAAATAGTCTTTTGTCTCTAGAGTCAAGATGGTGAATATACCTAAACCATGGACCACTCCTCGAGAGATGCAAGAAAAGATCCACCTGCTCCACCAGAAATCAGAGTTCATGGAGAAGAGCGTGAAGCGTTTCTCGGGTAGGCGGCTTACTTCCTCCCTGAGGTCCATGCAGCCCAGAGCCCCCAAGCATCCCTTTACCACCTCTCACGGCCTTCTGACTCTGATCTGTCGCTAGCTGGGGAACTTAATTCTAACTCCCTTTCTCCTTTAGAAACTCTCCGTTCAGAAATGGAAACCTTCAATGGTAAGTACGGTGGTGGTAATATGCACTGAGCAGCAGTTACTGTCATTCTCTTACACTGTTGATTTCTGGGCGCTATTTAGAAAAGAGAAAAACACCTATAACAAAGGCAAGAGAAAGGTCACGACAGGCCCTCATAGGCTCTGTGCAAGACTCCTCTGGCTGGGTCAACTCATCAGACTATAGAGTCTCCAAGGAAAGCCCAGGTACCTGGGAGGAATGGGATTATATCCAAGCAGAGGAATCAGGATCCTGAGCATTGGGGCACTTGTCTTTACTTTTTGTGGGGATCAGGTAGATTTAACCCTCTGAGTGGGAATGCTCAAGTCTCCCTCCCCCCATTTTCTTTTTCTCTGTAGTTCCAGAACTGATTTGTGCTCAGGCATATGCTGGTAAGTGCCCAGATCAAAGTGAGTGGCCTTGGCCTGATGGGTCTCTATACTGTCCCCTGTGTCCCAGAAGAATGGCCCTGTTCATGTTTCCTGGAGGTGGGGAGAACCTGTGGGGATGTTGCCCGTGGACCCAGCTAGGTATTCTAATTCTCTCTGCAGTTAATGTGATTCTGGATGCAGAAACAGCTCACCCCAACCTCATCGTCTCTGATGACCTGAAAAGTGTTAGACTTGGAAACAAGTGGAACCATATGCCTGACAGTCCAGAAAGATTTGACAGCTGCATCTTCACCCTGGGCTCTCCAAGGTTCAGTGCTGGCTGCCATTACTGGGAAGTGGAGGTGGGAGACAAGACAGGGTGGGTCCTGGGCATCTGCGAGGCATCCACCAGCAGAAAGGGGAGCATGACCCTGTCACCAGAGAACGGCTACTGGGTGGTGATGATGATGAAACGAAATGAGTACCAGGCATCCACCTTTCCCCCAACCCGCCTGCAGATGAGGGAGCCCCCCAGGCGTGTGGGCATCTTCCTGGACTATAAGGCTAGAAACATTTCCTTCTACAATGTGACAGCTAAGTCTCACATCTACACATTCACCAGCTTCTCTTCCTCTGGACCCCTCCAACCTATCTTCAGCCCTGGGACACATGATGGAGGGAAGAACATGGATCCTCTCACCATCTGTCCAGTGGGTGGCCAGGGGCCTCACTGAATGCCCTACACTTTCATCTCTCTTCCAACTCTCAGTTTTGTATCTTTTTTTAATCATTAAAAATTTTATTGATTGATTTTAGAGAAAAGGAGGAGAGACAGAGAAATACAGAAACATGTATTTGCTATTCCGCTTATTTATGCATTCATTGGTTGATTCTTGTATGTGCCCTGACCAGGGACTGAACCTGCAACCTGAGCATATAGAGACGACACTCTAACCAACTGAGCAACCCAGCCAGGGCATCAGCCTTATATCTTGAATTCATACACTCAACAGTTATTATTGAACATACACTGGATTCTGGGTGCTTTGGGAAATATAATAAATCAGAGAATAGTCCCTGTGTCCCGGGAGCTTATGAAATAGGAGTAGAAGTAAGTGAGGTACTCTAATGATGGTAAAACAAGGGTGAAGAGACTACATGTACTGATGACATGCCATGATTTTTTCAGAGTAGAAAGTACATGGCTATTGCTCAATAAGTATTTGCATTAGTCTGGACCCCTAAGATGTTCTCTTTTTTTGTTGGGGTTTTTTTTTTCTTTGAAGTGAAAAGCGGGGAGGCAGAGAGACAGACTCTCACATGCACCCAACCAGGATCCACCCAGCATGCCCACTAGAGGGTGATGCTATGCCTATCTGGGGTGTTGCTCTGTTGCAACCGGAGCCATTCTAGTGCCTGAGGCAGCAGCCATGGAGCCATCCTCAGCACCTGGGCCAACTTTGCTCCAATGGAGCCTTGGCTGCAGGAGGGGAAGAGAGAGACAGAGAGGAAGGAGAGGGGGAGGGGTGGAGAAGCAGATGGGCACTTCTCCTGTGTGCCCTGGCTGGGAATCGAACTCAGGACTTCCACACTCCGGGCCAATGCTCTACCGCTGAGCTAGCCGGCCAGGGCCCCTAAGATGTTCTTGAGACAGAGATCCCACACTCATTTTCCCTCAGGATCCCATGGCAAGAATGTGTCCCCTCATTCTATTCTCCCCCATCTTGAAGACTTGAGAATCTAGAGGGGAAAAACAAGCCGAGTGGCTTGCTAGACATTTTTTTTTTGCCTGACCTGTGGTGGCACAGTGGATAGAGCATCAACCTAGAACCCCGAGGTTGCTGGTTGGAAACCCTGGGCTTGCCCAGTCAAGGCACATACAAGAAGCAACTGTGTCAATGCTTCCTGCTCCTCCCTCCCACCTTTCTCCCTCTGTCTCTCCTCTCTCTAAAATCAATAAATAATATCTTTTTAAAAATAAATAAATAAAAATTTTTGTACCTGATTAATGAACTATGGTTCTTTTTTTTTTTTTTTTTTTTTTCACTTTTCTGAAGCTGGAAACAGGGAGAGACAGTCAGACAGACTCCCGCATGCGCCCGACTGGGATCCACCCGGCACGCCCACCAGGGGTGAGGCTCTGCCCACCAGGGGGCGATGCTCTGCCCCTCCGGGCCATCGCTCTGCTGCTACCAGAGCCACTCTAGCGCCTGGGGCAGAGGCCAAGGAGCCATCCCCAGCGCCCGGGCCATTTCTGCTCCAATGGAGCCTTGGCTGCAGGAGGGGAAGAGAGAGACAGAGAGGAAGGAGGGGGTGGGGGTGGAGAAGCAAATGGGCGCTTCTCCTGTGTGCCCTGGCCGGGAATTGAACCCGGGTCCCCCGCACGCCAGGCCGACGCTCTACCGCTGAGCCAACCGGCCAGGGCCTGAACTATGGTTCTTAAGAGTATTGGCTGGGCCTGATAAATGAATTAATTAGAAAATTCGATCATAATTCCATTTGTTGTCACTTGGCTCATTGCTGTGAAATCACATTTCCCTACTCACCACCATGAAAGAGATGGGCTACTGTGGTGAAAAAACATTTGACATATATTCCAAGTGTTGAATTATTATGTCCTGATCTGTATTTGAAAATCTGTGGACCTGTAGAATATTAGGTGCTCTAGTTCATAGATGTCCCCTCTATCTTTCCCCATTTAAAGACATATAAAGAGAAGGGATGTAAGAAGAAAAAAAAAAAGAATCAAATGAAGATTAAACTCCAAACTCTTCCTACCTCAAATCTTCTTTCCATATCTTCACACTAGAACCTAGATTGGACTCTGGTTCTCCATAGTTGTGACTAGAGCACAAAACACATGCTTTGTAGTCTTCATGGAGCTTTGATCTATGTAAATAATCTACATGCTGATACAGTTCATATGCCCTATTTGCTTAGCTGTTCCCTATTGTTCATCATTTGTTATTCCCAATTATCCCTTGCTATAACCTTTACATAACCAGTTTTGTGTATGTTTTCTACTACATCCCAATATACTTTCTCCTGTTATTCTTAAAATGATTTTAAAATGTGAACTATTTGATAACAGTTGCTACTGTGGTCACACAATCCTCTAGAAAGATTTTAAAATGTTTCATGCCCAAAGCAATGTTTGGCATTAATTTTTTTTCTGATTTAACAGAGATATAATAGGGTTTTACTTGTGTTTTATTTCACTACCATTTATTGAGGCAGTGAATTTTCCCAAGAGAATTTCTACTTTGTGCTTGATTCTATAGAAATAGTACAGCTCCTTTGACTATTTACTTGTAGAATCTAGATACTGAACTTTTTTGTTTGTAGCATGTTCTTCATAAATATCTTAGATACTAAACATATTTATCTGTAAGATGAAATTTTCCCTGTCTGGTGGGTTTTTATTGTGATATAATTCAAATTCCATAAAATTCACCCTTTTAAAGTGTATAGGACTTTCATCAAGATTGGAGAAGTGTATAAATGCTGTACTTGTCTTTTCCCACCACCACATCAAAGCTGCAACTAAACTATAAGACAACTACCCTTGTGAACCATCTGAAGACTAGCTAAACAGAATTCCTATAACTGAGGATATAAAAAAAGAAGTCACACAAACATTGATAGGAAGAGGAAAGATACGAAATGAGCTGGTCCCACATCCATGTGTGGTGGTTAAGACTTGGGAGGGATTTCTTGGCTGTGGATATCCCCCCTGCAAAGCCAGAGCTCCTAAACCGAGGCCACCCATGCCAGGAAAAGGATTCCCCAAAACATCCGGCTGTGTAAATCAGTCAGGATTCCGTCTGGGTGACATAGAGGACTGCTGTTGTCCCAAGAGTTCCTCTTCAAGGGATTGTGCATGGACTTACTTGCTGACGTACTCACTTGCTCTGACTCCAGCTTGGGGACAACTTCTCAAAAGTGCCAGTGAAAGAGGGCAGAACTGAATTGTCTGGCTTCAAGACAAGGGCTAGAAGAACAGCTCAATTTGGGACTAAACAGCTAGCAAGCACCACCATTCCTCCTTGAGCCCTCGCCCTCACAGAGCTGGCAGGCACAGGCTAGTACCAAATCTGAGTCTCCATCAAACTCACCTCACCCTGTTGATTCCCTTAAATGCACCCTACTCAACTCAAATACCAACCCAAACCTCTTCCAGTGGCTGCTCCTCACAAGTTGCTAGGCTCGCCCCATGCTGAGGACTTTCCTAAAAATCTCCAAAAGGCCCACAAACCTCAAACAAGCAGCAATTTGCCTCAGCATACCCTCTAACTCTTGTTAAACAGCTGCAGGACTAGTGGAAGCATGCCTCAGTTTGCACTATAAACTCTCCCAAGCACCTACAACTCCAGCACAGGCAGCTATCAAACACAGATCACTTTGTAGCTCTTAACACTTGTCTCCACACCAGGCACAGGTAGCGCCTGACCTGGGCCTGCACTAGAATCCCTCCCAAAAGGCCCCAGAACCAATACACCTGGTGACTGGCTTCAGATCACACCAGAGCATTACCCAATTAGCTCTATGAATGACACATCCAAATTGTGGATTCAGTAGGTACCAGAACACTAATATAGTGAATAACACTTCAGGGGGCAAACCATCACACTATAGTTCATCTACTATAGTCACAGCCAGTCCTCCTAGCCAGTCAGCCTTAGAGTCAATCCCACTCACTGACGTGCCAACAGCAACCAACTACAATAAGGAGAACACACAAAACAAACACCAGGGACACCCCTGGAACACCTACTTCAGGTGAGCAGGGAGTCTGCTCTATTGGGCCCCACAGGAAACCTACTAGATAAGGCTACCCTGCCAAGGCTGGGAGACACATCAGATTTACCTAATACATAGAAACAACCACAGGGAAGCAGCCAAACTGAGAAGATAAAGAAACGTGTCCCAAATGAAAGAACAGGATAAAACTTCAATAAAAGACTGGTTATAATGACCTTCAATGAACTTTGGGGGAGAGTAGGTGAACTCAATGAAAACTTACACAAAGAGATAGAAACCATTAAAAAGAGCCAGTAAGTAATGAAGACTACAATAACTGAAATGAAGAATTAGATGGAATCAATAGCACATTAGACAAAGCAGAGAACCAAATCAGCAGTTTAGAAGACAAAGTAATGAAAAATACTCAATCAGAAAAGCAAAAAGCAAAAATAATTTATATATATTTTTTTTCTGAAGCTGGAAACGGGAAGGCAGTCAGACAGACTCCCACATGCGCCCGACCAGGATCCACCCAGCACGCCCACCAGGGGGTGATGCTCTACCCATCCGGGGCGTCGCTCTGTTGCAACCAGAGCCACTCTAGCGCCTGAGGCAGAGGCCATGGAGCCATCCCCAGCGCCCGGGCCATCTTTTGCTCCAATGGAGCCTCGGCTGCGGGAGGGAAAGAGAGAGACAGAGAGGAAGGAGAGGGGGAGGGGTGGAGAAGCAAATGGGCGCTTTTCCTGTGTGCCCTGGCCGGGAATCGAACCCTGGACTTCCGCACTCCAGGCCGACGCTCTACCACTGAGCCAACCGGCCAGGGCCAAGAAAAAATAATTTTTAAAATGAGAATAGTTTAAGGAACTTCTGGGACAACTTCAGTACAACATTCACGTCATAGGGGTGCAACAAAGAGAACAGAGAACAAGGGATTGAAAACCTACTTGAAATAGATATACAACTCCAGGAAGAGAGTCACAAACAAGATAAATCCCAAAGAGGCCCACACTAAGACATGATAATTAAAATGCCAAAGGTTAGACCCTGGCCAGGTAGCTCAGTTGGTTAGAACATCATCCTGATATGCCAAAGTTGTAGGTTTGATTCTCACTCAGGGCACATACAATAATCAACCAATGAGTGTATAAATAAGTGGAACAACAAATCAATGTTTCTATTTCTCTCTCTCCCTTCCTCTCTCTCTCATTCTAAAATCAATCAATAACTAAACAAAACTAAACTAAAATAAAATAAAACGCCAAAGGTTAAAGATGGGAAATTAAAAGCAGCAAGAGAAAAGCAATTAGTTACCTATAAGGGAGCTCCCATAAAATGGTCAGTTGACTTCTCAACAGAAACTCTGCAGGCCAGAAAGGATTGGCATGAAATATTAAAAGTGATGAAAAGCAAGGACCTACAACCAAGACTACTCTACCCAGCAGGGGTACCATTTACAACTGAAGAAAAATAAAGAGCTTCCCAGACAAGGAAAACCTAAAGGGATTCATTACTACCAAATAAATATTATAAGAGATGTTAAAGGGAATTCTTTAAGAAGAATTTTAAAATATCAAAATATGAAAAATAAAATGGCAGTAACATACCTATTAATAGTTACTTTAAATGTAAATGCATTAAATGTTCCAATAAAAAAATAGGGATGGTTGAATGGAGAAGGAAACAAGACTGTAGTGTGTTGCGTACAAGAGACCCACTTCAGATCAAAAGACACACATAGACTGAAAGTAAAGGGATAGAAAAAGGCATTTCATGAAAATGAAAATGAAAAAATCTGGAATAGCAATATTTACATCAGACAAAACAGACTTTAAAAGAAAGGATATGCCTGACCAGGCGGTGGCGCAGTGGATAAAGCGTCGGACTGGGATGCAGAGGACCCGGGTTCAAGACCCCGAAGACACCAGCTTGAGTGAGGGCTCATCTGGTTTGAGGAAAAGCCCACTAGCTTAAACCCAAGGTTGCTGGCTCCAGCAAGGGGTTACTCGGTCTGCTGAAGGCCCGCGGTCAAGGCACATAAGAGAAAGCAATCAATGAACTAAGGTGTTGCAACGCGCAATGAAAAACTAATGATTGATGCTTCTCATCTCTCTCCGTTCCTGTCTGTCTGTCTGTCCCTGTCTAGCCCTCTCTCTGAGTCACTCTCTGTCTCCGTAAAAAAATAAATAAATAAAAATTAAAAAAAAAAGAAAGGATATAACAAAAGACAAAGGAGGACATTTCATATACAATAGCCAAACTATGGAAGCAACCTAAATGCCCACTGATAGACAACTGGATAAAGAAGATGTGGTACATAAATACAATGGAATATTACTCAGCCTTGAAAGAGAATGAGATCTTACCATTTGCAAGAATACAGATGGACTTAGAAGGTATTATGCTAAGCATAATAAGTCAGACAGAGGCAGACAAATACCATACGATTTCACTTATATATGGAATCTAAAGAACAAAACAGAAACAGATTCATAGAAACAGAGAACAAATTGATGGCTGCTAGCTGGGAGGGAAATTTCGGGTCTGGGAAAAAAAAAGATGAAAAGATTAAGAAGTAGAAACTGGCCCGACCAGGCAGTGGCTTAGTGGATAGAACGTCGAACTGGGATGCAGAGGACCGAGGTTCAAAACCCTGAAATCACCGGCTTCAGCATGGGCTCACCAGCTTGAGTGCGGGGTCACTGGCTTGAGTGTGGGATCATAGACAGGACCCCCTGGTCTCTGGGTTGAACCCAAAGGTTACTGGTTTAAAGCCCAAGGTCGCTGGATTAAGACCAAGGTCACTGGCTTGAGCAAGGGGTCACTCGATCTGCTGTAGCCCTTCTGGCAGGGCACATATGAAAAAGCAATCAATGAACAACTAAGGCGCTGCAACTAAGAACTGATGCTTCTCATCTCTCTCCCTTCCTGTCTGACCCTATCTGTCTCTGTCACAAAAGAAAAAGGACAAACTGGCAGTTACAAAACAGTAACAGGGATGTAAATTACAACATTATGCCAGGTGGGTTCTAGACTTATTGGGGGGGATCACTTTGTAAATTATATAAATATCTAACCTTTATATTGTATACTTGAAACTAACAATATTGAATGTCAACTGTAACTGAAAATTTTAATTAAAAAAATTAAGTGTACAGTTAAGTGGATTTTAGTACAATTCATGATATGTACAAAAATTTACCACTAATACCAGCACATTTTCATCATCCCCCAAACAAGCCCTGTACCCATTATCAGTAACTTGCCATTTGGTCAATCAAAGCAGGAAGCATCAACTCATAGTTGCTTCTAACACGTGTCTTGACTGGGCAAGTCTGAGGCCTTGAACCAACAATCTCAGCATTCCATGTCGATGCTTTATTCACTGCACTACCACAGACTACATAGTTTATTACTTTTTTATTGCTGAATAATAACACATTTTATGGATATACTACTTGTTTACTTATTCATCATTAGTCACCAGCTAATAGACATCTGGGTTGTTTTACTTTTCAGCCATTATAAATAATTCATTACAAGTTTTCATATGGACATATGTTTTCATTTCTCTTGTGCTTATACTAAGAACAGAATTGCTGGATTGTGTGGTAATTCTATGTTAAAATGAGTGACTGCTAAACTGTTTCCAAAGTGACTAAACCGCTTTTCAATCATTAATGACCAGTTCGTTTTCCTCCTCTGTGGAATGATTTCATGGCCTTTGCCTTCATCTTTTGTCAGTTGGTAGGTATTCCTTGTATGTTAAGTATGTCTAATTCTTTTTCTATTATTATTGATTTTTAGGGAGAAGAAAAGAGAGAGAAGGAAACATCAATTTGTTGTTGTTGACTTATTTATGTACTCACTGGTTGATATGCCTGACTGGGGATGAAACCCATAACCTTAGTGTATCAGGAGGATGCTCTAACCCAGTGGTCTCCAAGCCCCAGACCGGTACCGGTCCATGGGCCATTTGGTACCGGTCTGCAGTGAAAGAATAAATAACTTACATTATTTCCGTTTTATTTATATTTAAGTTTGAACGATGCTTTATTTTATTTTATTTATTTATTTACTTATTTTGTATTTTTCTGAAGTTGGAAACGGGGAGGAAGTCAGACAGACTCCCGCATGCACCTAACTGGGATCCACCTGGCATGCCCACTAGGGGGCGATGCCCCGCCCATCTGGGGCACTGCTCTGTTGCAACCAGAGCCATTCTAGCGCCTGAGGCAGAGGCCATATAGCCATCCTCAGTGCCCGGGCCAACTTTGCTCCAATGGAGGCTTGGCTGCGGGAGGGGAAGAGAGACAGAGAGGAAGGAGAGGGGGAGAGGTGGAGAAGCAGATGGATACTTCTCCTGTGTTCCCTGGCTGGGAATCGAACTCGGGACTCCTGCACGCCAGGCCGATGCTGTACCACTGACCCAACTGGCCAGGGCCCGATGTTTTATTTATTTATTTTTAACTTTTTTTTTTTTTTTGTATTTTTCTGAAGCTGGAAATGGGGAAAGACAGTCAGACAGACTCCCGCATGCGCCCGACCGGGATCCACCCAGCACGCCCACCAGGGGCGACGCTCTGCCCACCAGGGGGCGATGCTCTGCCCCTCCGGGGCGTCGCTCTGCCACAACCAGAGCCACTCTAGCGCCTGGGGCAGAGGCCAAGGAGCCATCCCCAGCACCCGGGCCATCTTTGCTCCAGTGGAGCCTTGGCTGCGGGAGGGGAAGAGAGAGACAGAGAGGAAGGAGGGGGGGTGGAGAAGCAAATGGGCGCTTCTCCTATGTGCCCTGGCCGGGAATCGAACCCGGGTCCCCCGCATGCCAGGCCAACGCTCTACCGCTGAACAAACCGGCCAGGGCCATGTTTTATTTTTAAAAATGACCAGATTGTCTCTGTTACATCCGTCTAAGACTCACTCTTGACACTTGTCTCGTAAGTTCGACAATTATATTTTAAAATACCACAGTTTTTACGCTGGTCGCATAATTTTATTTTGTGCAGTTATCCATCCCACCCTAAAGGTCGGTCCGTGAAAATATTTTCTGACATTAAACTGGTCCGTGGCCCCAAAAAAGTTGGGGACCACTGCTCTAACCAACTGAGCTACCCTGCCAGGGCAGGAATGTTTAATTCTTTTCCTGGCTTTTTTACAATTATTTTCCAGTCTATTACTTGTTTGACTTTTTTTCTGTTTTTATCATACAACTTTGTTTATTCTAAACTTGTTGCCATTTTTTTTTTTTTTAAAGAAGGAAATCTTTTTATTTATTTATTTTTTCAGAGGCAGAGATAGACAGGGACAGACAGACAGGAACAGAGAGAGATGAGAAGCATCAATCATCAGTTTCTCGTTGTGCGTTGCGACTTCTTAGTTGTTCATTGATTGCTTTCTCACATGTGCCTTGACCGTGGGCCTTCAGCAGACCGAGTAACCCCCTGCTGGAGCCAGCAACCTTGGGTCCAAGCTGGTGAGCTGTTTGCTCAAACCAGATGAGTCTGCGCTCAAGCTGGCGACCTCGGGGTCTCGAACGTGGGTCCTTCTGCATCCCAGTCCGATGCTCTATCCACTGCGCCACCACCTGGTCAGGCGTTGCCATATTTTTACCACAAAATAAATCCTTTTATCCTGTGTTGACCTTTCAAATTTTAATAGGATTCACACTGTCAGCTGCTTTACTTTTGCAAAATGAACTAAATACTTCTCGTTGATTCAAAAAACTAGATGAAAAATATTTTAATGATTATTAATATTCTTTTAAAGTTTTTAAAAATTATAGTCACACTGGTTTATATTTCACTTTAAGGCATCTCAGTTTCCTGTTTTGCTTCAAAATTAAGCTTAATGTTCTGTTAAGTATTCTTTTATTGGTTATTAAATTCCATTTTTTGTATGTAGCATAGAGTCTAATTTTTTTTAAACAAATTTTACTAGCACCACCTAATTTATACTAAGTTGAAATGCTGTCCTTTCATATAGGTTTCCATATATTCATATCAATTTTAGCACTCACTTTTCTCCACTGTTCTATTTACTCTTAGTTCAAACCCTATTGCTTTGATGTTGGCCAAATAAGTTTGTAAATATGATATATATGTTTGCTCACTTATAGTTTGCATTGGTGTGGGGGAACAGGCTGTAAGCAGGCAGGGTCATTATAGCCTAAGGCTTAGTTTTAAGACTAAGCGTTTCCCACCCTAAGTGACTTTGTATCAGAGACTTCCTTTGTTTGTATACTGGATTAAAGGTTTTGATTTTTACCCTATAAAATGGGGCAGACCGGGAGCTTGCTCTCTCAGTTCCTGAGATTAGCTTTAGAGGAGAGAGCAGAGAAAGGCCACATGGAGGGCAGAAGCAGCAACCAAGATAGGGGAGTGCTGAAGGAGAAGTCAGTTTGTGCAGAGAGGAGATGGCGAACAGAGGTGAATAAGGCTGGTGAGCTAGAAACCTTTGATTCTAGGAAACTCGGATAAGTCAATGGCTTTAGGAACCCTGAATGGATAGGGAAGTGTTTCCCACTGTGTGTATTTCTTGCCTGCCAGGTGCAAGCTAGGATTAAAGCCAATGGCCCACCAGTTCTTGGCTCAGTTGTTTCATTACCGCCTGTCGGAATCAAATGCGAACCTGCATGGGTCAGGCGGCTGTGATGGTGGCCGTGGTTTCTGGCTTTACATTTGGTTAAAGGTTTTTTAGTAATTCTGATGTTTGGCAAGGCACGTATTCTTCATTAAAAAAAAAAAAAAATTGGTACCACACAGTTTTGACTCTAGTCTCTCTATAACTTATTTTAAGCCATGGCTAAATGAGTCAACTACAGTTGGAGTTAAGAAAAGGCATTCATTTATATTTTCCTTAGCCGTCCCGCTAGAGGAGGGTGTAAGACAATAATCCCGACCCTGATTAGTATATTGGAACCGACTGTTGGAATAATGCAAAGAAAAAAGCCGTTAGGTGTCCCTAAGGAGCTGAAAACGAGGACGGAAACGGCCACAACACAGTGTTGAAGTTGGTAAGAGGAGGCTGGCCGCCTCTGACGAAAGAGACAGCTATAACAAGACCGAGTATCAAGGAGCGACCCTGAATTATTACCCACTCCTCGGCCCCCGTAATTTTTTCGTCCACCCGGGATGCTGCAACTGCGGCAGCCTGTATCAGACTTTCCGGTCCCAGAAGCAACCCGCTTCCGGTAGAGCCTCGGTTCTGCCCCGCCCCAACCGCCGCTCCTGGCGGCCTCCCATTGGCTGGTTGGAGATGAACTACATTTCCCAGCAGCCTCTGGAGTTAGCCTGTACCTGGAGTGGTGCCAGCCTGTCACCGGGGACTGGAGTCAGCCTTTTACTTTCTGTCTTCCAGGTGGAACCACATACAGGGCAGCTGTTTAAAGCCTGTCCTCCCTTCTTCCCTGAGAGCTCCGTCGGCCGGTCTTGAGCCTCGCCTTCT
The DNA here is from genome assembly GCF_036850765.1 of Saccopteryx bilineata. Classification (NCBI taxonomy): domain Eukaryota; kingdom Metazoa; phylum Chordata; class Mammalia; order Chiroptera; family Emballonuridae; genus Saccopteryx; species Saccopteryx bilineata. The sequence goes on from NC_089493.1 coordinate 286,906,206, forward strand.
CAACTGCAGGCTACACGCTCCGAACAGGGAGACCAGGATATCGTACCGGAAACGAAGCACCGGGCGTGACGTCACAGATGCTGAGGTGCCCGGTCTCCCAGAAGGCACCGCGTCCCTGCCTTCTTCCCCATCTGACGGCACGGCACACCAATAGTCTCAGGCGGACTGTGAGGACACTCCCAAGGGCGAGGAGAGGGGTCGGTCTCTCACGCCTAGTTTCCCAGTCGTCCCCGATCCTGGTCGCTGGGCCGCGCTCCGAGAGCGCCCAGGGGTGGCAGAGTCTCCGAAAGGTGAGGTGCTCCGCGAAACCGGAAACAAGGTTTAAGGCGGCCTCTGGGGTCCCTGTGGGGAGCGGAGCTTGGTGTCCATTGTTGAAGGAGCCGGGAGCGCGCCCTGGCGACGCCCATCCTGGGCTTGTGCTGAATGTGGCTCTTGATCGGTGAGAGAGTGTCTAGTGTAGGTCAGGACCGGTGGGCCCTATTGGGATGCCCCCTCCGCTTTCAGCAGGGTTTTCTCAGCGTGGAGGAGTTAGCAAGCCATGTGTGGTCACCTCATGCGGCCTTGCGTTCGCTCCTTGAGCCATCAGTTGTTCCCTGAAGGGCATCCGAGGGACCTGCGGTCAGATTCAGTGGCCAAGCTGACTGACTTCCATGTACATGCTCTCGGTATTGGCTGTTAGATTGCCTGTCCTCTACTCCATTGCTCCACCAGCATGAATTAAGCAGCTCTTCCCAATGGAGTCTCCACTTCGATTTTCTTAGAATGGCCTTTGGTCTTTGGCCAGTGACTTTGGTCCCTTCCATTTGGTCCTTGGGTTTGGACATGCTCTGGCTTTCATTGTCAGGATGGCCCTTTCCAGCCTAAGTATCTATTTCAGTTAAGAATTCCCGGTCCTGGCCGGTTTGATCAGCGGTAGAGCGACGTCCCAGCGTGCGGAAGTCCCGGGATCGATTCCGGCCAGGGCACACAGGAGAGGTGCCCATCGGCTTCTGCACCCCTCCCCCTCTCCTTCCTCTGTCTCTCTCTTCCCCTCCCACAGCCGAGTCTCCATTGGAGCAAAGTTGGCCAGGGAGCTAGAATGGCTCCGATCGCAGTAGAGCAGGGGTCCCCAAACTACGGCCGGCGGGCCACATGCGGCCCCCTGAGGCCATTTATCCGCCCCCGCCGCACTTCCGGAAGGGGCACCTCTTTCATTGGTGGTCAGTGAGAGGAGCACATTGACCATCTCATTAGCCAAAAGCAGGTCCATAGTTCCCATTGAAATACTGGATAGTTTGTTGATTTAAATTTACTTGTTCTTTATTTTAAATATTGTATTTGTTCCTTTTTTTTTTTTTTTTTTTTTTACTTTAAAATAAGATATGTACAGTATGCATAGGGATTTGTTCATAGTTTTTTTTATAGTCTGGCCCTCCAACGGTCTGAGGGACAGTGAACTGGCCCCCTGTGTAAAAAGTTTGGGGACCCCTGCAGTAGAGCATTGCCCCAGAGGGGCCAAGCATCGCCCCCTGGTGGGCATGCCGGTGGACCCTGGTGGGGCGCATGCGGAAGTCTGTCTGCCTGCCTCCCCCTGCTTTTCACTTCGGAAAAAGTAAAAATAAAAAAAAAGAATTCCCTACCCCAGCTTATCTTTCCTTTCTGATTTAGATCTCCTGTGGTTTTACAACCCAAGCTACATATTGGAGTGTAAGCTCCACATTGGAGTGTAGGCATTTCCTGCTTGATCGTGTGGGTAACCGGTTATTTCTCTTGTCTGCAGCTTTGTGGCACATTTCCTTCAGTAAGAGTTGGCTTCTGAAGCTCTGCAGAAACGAGTGTGGTGTGTGATTTCAAGGCACAATGGCTGCAAAAGTGTTTCCAATGTCCCCAAAGCCAAAGCAGTCCTTTATACTGAGAGTTCCTCCGAACTCCAAGCTAGGCCAAGACCTAGTTCGAGATGCTACTAGTGGGCCCAAGACCATCCACCAGCTGGTTCTGGAACACTTCCTCACCTTCTTGCCCAAACCAGGACTAACCCATCCCAGTCAGAATGTCAAAGAGACCTTGGTTATCATGAAAGATGTGAGCTCAAACTTTAAGAACACAGGTAAGAACACTTCTGTTTCACTGGAAGAGAAGAGGATCGTTTCTCTGGGGCTAAGAATAGGCTTCCGTGCTAGTAACGAATTGTAGTTAGGATGGTGGGTATTAGGAAAAGGACTTGATTAAAAGTTAACAGTGGGTAGAGGGAGTATTTTTTTCTCAAGCTGGAGTTTGTTTGGTTTGCTGGGGTGGGTAAGACCATAGAATAAACATGTGTATCTATTCTGTGGTGTAATTTTCCATGGACATTTCTGGGAGCAGGGGGTATCTTTTTAGGATAAATAAATATGGATGAATTATTGGATTGATTGCAGTTTATGTGGCATTTTGGAAACTTTGTGCTTGCTGTGGGGGTCTTCAGACTTGACCTTTCCCCAACCTCCCTTTTAGTCATTAGAGGAATTTTAAAAGGTACTAAGGGGAATTATTTTTTTATAATGAGGAGACCCTATATAGGTTCAAGATGGTGTGGTTTATGGCTTGACCTGAGACTGGGCTCACAGGAACCATTAGTTGCTGCTGAAGGAGTGAGGACAATCTGCCCTCAGGATGTGGGTAGTCTCTCTCCATATTAGAGTCATTGACTTTTCCAGTAACAATAGCTTTCTCTTCCCCCAGTGCAACCTCGTCCCTTAATGAAGCTTATGTCCAAAGAAGGAATCCAACAGAAACAGAAAACAGTTTCTCTGTGCTTGACACCTGAGCCTGAGGTGGGTTTGGTTTTCCCATTCATTGTTTGAGTGCATCACCTTTGCTGCTCTTGCCAATCTTTGTATGAAAACATACTCGTGGGAATCAGCAAGGAGAGTGGAGTTCATTCTTCACTGCCTCCTTGGACGTTTTCTTCTGCTTTTCCTCTGGCTCTTTTATGAGGCTGGCTTTCCTATATGGCTGCATCTGTGTGGGATTCTTTTCACCCTTCTTTCCCTGATCTTTGGGTCTCAGCCTTTCTTACAGCAGGGCTGTCAAGGAACTTCTATTACTAAGAAGAAGGGGGACCTGTTGCTCTTTCAGGAGCTGCTGGTTTTTGAGGATTTGAATGTATTTCACTCCCAAGAAGAATGTGTGAGCCTGGATCATATTCAACAGCCCACTTCAGAGAAGGAAGAAGATAGTGTTGGGGAGATGATGTTAATGGGTAAGAAATCAAGTCCCTGTGTGTTCAGATTGAGTGCTACAGGAAAAGCATGTTCTTCTACTTCATCTCAGACTTTTTTTGAGACACCTCACACCAGCTAAGCACATGTTCACACACACATTTAATTTTTGTCTTATCCCCTGTGGCAGAGCCTACTTCAGATATGCTTCACTGTATCTTGGGGGCAGTGAGGATGGAGGGGACTTCTCTTGGTAAGCAAGAACTACGGCTGATGTACTAATATCAAACATTCAAAGAAATAGAAAATGTGGGCAGACTTTCTGAATTCATTTTTTGGATCCAGGGCTATTCTCCCAACAGAGATATTTTAAATTTGTGTTTTCATTGGATATATGAAAACTCTTTAAGTCTTTTTTTTTCTAAATTTTTTATTTATTGATTTTAGTGAAAGGGGAAGGAAGAAAGAGAGAGAGAGACAGGAACATCAATCTGTTCCTGTATGTGCTCTGAGCAGGGATTGAACCAGGTACCTCTGTGCTTCAGGAATGAAGCTCTAACCAACTGAGCTATCTGGCCAGGGCTCTGTAAGTCTTTTTTTCCCCCCTTGATGTTCAAAAGCTATGAAGCCTACTAGTGTAAATGAAAATACATCTTACAGTTGGTGGAAATAATATCTAACAATTATTAAGCACTGTGTGCCATTATGTGCTAGGCACTAATTTAAGTACTTTGCATGCTTTATTATCTCTTGTAAATCTCACAATTGTACTGTGGGGTATAGAAGTTGTTACCATTTTACAGATGATGAAACTGTAGCCGAGAAAAGTTAAAATACTTTGCTAAAGGTCACACAACAGTAGATAATGGAGCAGAGATTTGGATTCTAGGAATCTAACATCAGATCTTGCAGTCTCGGCCCAGAGTTGTACTGCCTCCTGGCTGAATTTCTTATACTTTTGTCAGTGAATTTTCTGTATGGTTGGTGAAGGGGCCTCTTCATTTGTATTCATTCCCCATTAATGGTTAACAAGTATCCTCAGTGCTATGAACTCTACTGGCAGCAGTTTAATTTTCCTAGAGATGCTTCAGCTTTTCTCTAGGAGTTCACTCTTACCATGCAGTCAGGAGCCTTCAAAAATTGTTTTGCTGAGTATCTCTTACTTTTACCTTGATTTCGGGGATGTTTGCTTCTGAGGCTGAATTTGAGCAGAGAGTGGGTTTTGTCAATTGCCTCGGGTGATGAAAATTCATAATGACTATTGAACTTTGTAGTCTTCTTACACTATATGGTCAGGGTAGTGGTACATAATGGGCCAGGTTAATTTCCCACAAATCATTCTGTTATATTTTCTTTTTTTTAGGGAAAAGTATAAACATAATATTTATTACACAAGTTTTTCCTGAGTCTTGGGCAAAGATAGAATTTATTTTGGGTGACTAGTTGGTGGGTATGTTGCCAGCCTCAGGAACACTTTGGTCATGCACCTGAGGCCTGGAGACCCCTCACTCTCCCCTCTCTCATCCACACTCTAAAACTGATTATTTAACCTTAAGAGTCAGATAATAAATAGCTATGATATAAACATGATTTTAAAAAATGCTTAGTCATTAACCAGTATTTAGTAAACACCACCTGTGTTTTTTCTCAGGCAGGGTTGGGTTCTGGAGTTGATTTAAAAAATACATATTGTTCCATTCCTGCCCTCCAGGAGTCTCTAGTTCATTTTGTAAGATACATCATTCACATAAAAAGATAGGCAGTGTGAAACTGTTACAACTATTTATATAAAGAGATATGATGAGGTTGAGATAGGATTTGGACCCAAGAGCAGAGTTTGGAAGAAGATGGATTTTATTTCCATAGCAGGAAATGAAATGAGTTATCCTCTGGGCACTTGCACACTAGGAGTTGGAAGTCAGATGTAAGGACATCGAGATTTGGGAGTCATTAGCATACAGTGGATGGTTGAAATAGTAACATCTGGTTGGTTTGCAAAGGGGAAAGGGAATGAACCTTATGGGGACAGGAATCAAAGAAGAGTTCTTGATAGAGGACAAAATGCATCTCAGTCAGAATGAGCGACGTGAAAACAGTTGGCAATGTAGAACACTTAAAGTCTAAGATAGTTCCTATGGTTATATCTACCTCTACCGTTAGTAAGCGAATATACCTTCACAAGGTTGATGCACATTGACTGCATGCCCTGCAACAAAGAAGACTTAGAGAATTCCAAAGCGTAGAAATAACACAATAGGATATATATAGTACACCTAGAAAGAATGAAATCAGGAAAAAAAGTTCCACCAGGGAATCTTTTTTTTAATGTTTATTTTATAAATTTTAGAGAGAGGGAGGGAGGGAGAGACAGGAACATCAGTCTGTTCCTGTATGTGCCCTTACCCGGGATTGAACTGGCAACCTCTGCATTTCGGGACAGTGCTTTGTCCAACTGAGCTGTCCAGCCAGGGCCCACCTGGAAATCTTTTTTTTTTTTTTTTTGTATTTTTCTGAAGCTGGAAACGGGGAGAGACAGTCAGACAGACTCCCGCGTGTGCCCGACCGGGATCGACCCGGCACGCCCACCAGGGGCAACGCTCTGCCCACCAGGGGGCGACGCTCTGCCCCTCTGGGGTGTCACTTTGCCGAGACCAGAGCCACTCTAGTGCCTGGGGCAGAGGCCAAGGAGCCATCCCCAGCGCCCGGGCCATCTTTGCTCCAATGGAGCCTTGGCTGCCGGAGGGGAAGAGAGACAGAGAGGAAGGAGGGTGGCGGGGTGGAGAAGCAAATGGGCACTTCTCCTATGTGCCCTGGCCGGGAATTGAACCCGGGTCCCCCGCACGCCAGGCCGACGCTGTACTGCTGAGCCAACCGGCCAGGGCCCACCTGGAAATCTTAAAAACTATTAAGTAACCCTGGGTCAAAGGGGAAATACAAATTTAAATAATTTTTCCAGAAAACACTCACAATCTATGGTATAACCTCAAAAGAAAGTTTATGGCTGTAAAAATATGTGGGCTAACTTGGAAAAATGAAAGTAAGCAAGCTTCTGACTCAAAGTTAGGAAAACAACAAGATAAAGGAAAACAAAGTATTAATAAATAATAAATTAGAAACCAATAAGTTAAAAATTAGAAAAAATAGAGGAACTAATAAAAAGAAAGATTTAAAAACAAATAGATCAATTTCTGCTGAGGAAACTGAAATTTTCAAAAACCAGCTCCTATCCAAGAAAAAGGACCAGCCTCCGTTTTATAGAAAGTGCTTGTAAATCATTTAAAACTAGAAAATTCAAATGCTATGAAAACTTCCAGAGTACAGAAAAAAAATAACTTCCAAATTGTTTTTATGAAATTAATGTAACAGAGATACCACAACTTGAAAAAAAGCTGCCATGACTAAAGATTTATTCCAGGAGGGCAAAACTGATTTGATACTAGAAAGTCTGTTAAATATAATCCATCCTATAAAATCCAAGATCATTTTCTTTTTTTTTTTTTTTTTACAGAGACAGAGAGAGAGTCAGAGAGAGGGATAGACAGACAGGAACGGAGAGATGAGAAGCATCAATCATTAGTTTTTCATTGCGCGTTGCGACTTCTTAGTTGTTCATTGATTGCTTTCCCATATGTGCCTTGACAGCGGGCCTTCAGCAGACTGAGTAACCCCTTGCTGGAGCCAGTGACCCTGGGTCCAAGCTGGTGAGCTTTTTGCTCAAGCCAGATGAGTCCGCGCTCAAGCTGAGCTGGCGACACCGGGGTCTTGAACCTGGGTCCTTCCACATCCCAGTCCAATGCTCTATCCACTGCGCCACCGCCTGGTCAGGCAAAATCCAAGATCGTTTTCATAGTTTCTGAAAAGCTGTTTGACAAAATACAAGCAGTGTGTCAATGTGTTCTTCATATGAACACTTAACAAAGTAGTACTTGGTGAATATATCCTTAATGGGGTACTTATCTTTTCAGCCAGCATCATGACAGGAAATGCTGGGAGGCATTCCCACTAAAATTGGGAATACAACAATGAAACCCACTATCACTATTTCTGTATCTAATGTATTTTGTGTATTAGCCGGTGCAGTTAAATGAAAATAAATTAGATGCATAATAATTTAAGAGAAGTAACACTACATCTATTTGTATATGATATGATTGTGTAGTGTAGCTAGAAAACCCTATAAGAATGTCTGAAAACTCAATAAGAGTATTCAGTGTGGCAGTAGGATGTAAAATATTAGTTTATAGAAATCATTAGCTTTCATATATGCAAATAATTATTTAGAAGCTATAATATAGGAACAAAAATTATTAAACACCTAGAAAAAAACTTGAGAAATGTGCAAAATTATGAGACTAACCTAAAACATTATCTCTCTCAAAAAAAAAGTCATTTCTGCCCAAGTTGATTCATGAATTCAGTGCAATCCCCAGAACAATACCAGTATGATTTACCCTCCACAATTAGACAATCTGATACCAAATTTAAATGGAAAAATAAATACAAGTAACCAGGAAAGTTGAAAAAAAGAGCAGTGGGTTGGGAGGGGTTCTAGCCCTATCAGGTGTTAAAACAGCCTCTAACAGCCTCTAAACCTAAAACCTGTGCGATGAAAATAATGTTGGTATTCAAGTAAACAGACCAATGAATAGAATAAAAAGTTCTGAAATAGCCTCAGATACACTGGAGATTTAGTTTGTGATAAAGGTGGAATTTCCAGTCAGCAAGGTAAAGCGGGACTTTTTTTTTAATGTAAAAATATTTTAATTTACATATCATATTACAGTGAATCAATATGGAGTCAAAATTGTACAATTAGATACCCATAAAATTCCATATGTCACTTCAGAATAATCAGTTTCTGTACAAAGATTTACAGATGTCCAATGTATTATATATGTAATTCTCTTCAGTGTGCTACTGAGTTCACAGGCTCTGCCCGAATATTCCCCAAATCAAGCACAGAATCTGTTTATTCATCAATTTCTCCAATGAACATTGTCACCTCCTACAATGTATAACCCTAGGACCACTTGTTCTACTCCTTGTGAGGAGCTGAGCACTCGTTCATGGCTTTCATCCAAAATCAAATTAATGGTCTGGTCAAAAGCTTTCAGTGTTCCTACTATCATTCTCCTGTCAGAGGTAATAACAGCAACAGTTCCTGAAAACTGAAGACTTCACAGAGCCTTTTTCAGTCACTGCTTCCTGTGATGATCCATTAAGCAGCACTGTTTCCATTCTGTCACCAAAGAAGTCGAGGCTCCAAGTGGCAAAGGGGCAGAAATTCAGTTTGTGCACCACCCTTCCGATGCTTGCTGCTCTCGATCAACAAGCCAAGCCCAGGAACAGACCAAGTACAGGGATCTACAGGCTCCTGTCACCGCTGGGACTGTCCTCTCGCCCCAAACTTGACCGCACAGGCCCCCGGGAAGAAGTAAGGATCCATCAACAGCTGACTCCTACAGACAAGAGACAAGTTCAGAAGAACTACATTTTGTAAAGGTTAAAATTAAAAGGCGCCTTGGGCCCACCGGGGCCGCAGCAGGCTCCAGCCCCGGGCAGACAGGTGGGGGCTGGCTCCTTAGCCCCAAACCGGGCTGCTCAGCAGCCACCAGTCCCAACCAACCGCCTGCCGGTCCGGCCCCGGCCCCAGCCCCGCAGCACCGGCCCTCTCCAGTCTAATGTGGGCCTCGCCCCGCTCCGGCCTGCTCCAGTGGCGGCCGCCAAAGGATACGGTTGATGTAGTTCTCCAGTGGACGTCAAAAAGAGGGACTTTTTGATAGACGGTGTCAGTACAACTCAGTAGCCATTTGGTGAGTCATACCTTACTTTGCACACTAAGAAAAAGTGCAAATGGATTATAGATTTTAAATGTTAAAAAGAAAAAAGCACCTATAAAAGCATAATTAGAGATATAGATGAATTCCTTTATAACCATGGGATAGAAAGGCTTTCCTAATTAAAGGTCAGTAGTCCAGAAGTCTTAAAAGGTCCATAAATTAAATACATAAAAATTAAATATGTAAGTTTAAAAAAAGCAATAAGTTGGAGGAACTCTTACTCCTATCAGCCATATGCCTAATCTTCCTAATTTATAGAGTTTCTAAACAGGGAAGAGAGTCCAACAGATTAATTTAGAAATACAAATTACCATTAAACATGAAAATATGTTCAGCCCTACTCATTATTAGAAGTGAAAATTAAACCTCTACTGAATTATCATTTTTTAAAATCAGATTTATGTAAACCAGTACCAGAACTTCGTGGTAATGAGGTTGTTGGGAGACAGCATATTATAATATAGTATATTGCTGGTAGGCATGCAGAATGGTAGAGTGAGTCCCTGTGTATGGGAGTCTGTAATTACTCATGTTGCAGATGCATTAACCCTTTGATCCAGCAGTCCTACTTCTGGGAATCTGACCTATAGCTTATAGCAACAGCACACATTCAAAAGAATGTATAAACAGTTATTCATTGTCATATTGTTTATAAAAATACAAAGTCAAAAACAATCCAGGTGTCTGCAGAGTTGAATATGGTATGTCCACACATTATACCATGATAAACTCTGCGCTGGAATATAGTGATTGAAATAAAACAAGAAATATAAAAAATATACTACCTTTTATATAAGAAAGGGGGAGAAAAAATGTGCCACTGAAAGAAACAATGGAAGACTAAAAAGAAACTTAAAAACTGGTATTTGGGGAATGAATAGAATGGATGGGGACATGGTTTGGAGTAAGACTTCTTTTTATTTATTTATTTATTTATTTTTGTATTTTTCTGAAGCTGGAAACAGGGAGAGACAGACAGACTCCCGCATGCGCCCGACCGGGATCCACCCGGCACGCCCACCAGGGGCGACGCTCTGCCCACCAGGGGCGATGCTCTGCCCCTCCAGGGTGTCTCTCTGTTGCGACCAGAGCCACTCTAGCGCCTGGGGCAGAGGCCAAGGAGCCATACCCAGCGCCCGGGCCATCTTTGCTCCAGTGGAGCCTCGGCTGTGGGAGGGGAAGAGAGACAGAGAGGAAGGAGAGGGGGAGGGGTGGAGAAGCAGATGGGTACTTCTCCTGTGTGCCCTGGCCGAGAATCGAACCCGGGACTTCTGCACACCAGGCCGACGCTCTACTACTGAGCCAACCGGCCAGGGCAAGACTTCTTACTATATATCTTGTCATGTTTTGATTTTTGAGCAATGTAAATTTTTTAATTTTAAAAATTAGTACTTTAAAGAAAAATCATGAATTTCAATATTGCCCTCAACAGACATTTTGTCCTTTAATGTAACTAAACATTTATTATCACTCATAAAGCACTGATGGTATTTCATTAAAACAGAACAAAATCAACCTGCTATCACTACTAATATCATTAACTAGGTTTTCTAAAGCAAAAAAGATAAGAACAGGGGGTTAAGAAGAATAAATATTGGAAAGGGAGGGAACCCTTTTTGTACTTAATACAAACCTTGATTTATACCTAGAAAATCGGAGTTGATTAAAAGTTATATTTCATTTAAAAAAGAATTAAACTTTAAAAAGAAAGAACCATTGAGTTCTACCATAGTTTTGTTTCAACAGTTACAATAATCCCTTTAAGCCCAAATAGTAATCTAGTATGTGACTAATGTATTCTCTATTTGGGGGTGTTCCTCCAATAAATTTGTAAATATGATATGTAGGTTTGCTCACTTATAGTTTGCATTGGGTGTGGGGTGACAGGCTGTGAGCAGGCAGGGTTGTTATACCCTGAGTTTTAAGACTAAGCCCTAGATGACTTTGTATCAGAGACTTCCTTGTTTGTATATTGGATTAACGGTTTGGATTTCTACTCTATAAAATGAGGCAGACAGGGAGCTTGCTCTCTCTTGGTTCCTGAGATTAGCATTAGAGGAGGGAGCAGAGAAAGGCCACATGGAGGGGAGGAGAAGCAGCCAAGATAGTGGAGTGCTGAAGGAGAAGCCAGTTTGTGCACAGTTTTCAGAGAGGAGGAAATGAGGAACAGGGATGAATAAGGCTGGTGAGCTAGAAACCTTTGATTCTAGGAAACTCAGATAAGTAAGTGGCTTTGGGAGCCCTAAAAGGAAAGGGAAGTGTTTTCCCACTGTGTGTATTTCTTGCCCTCCAGGTGCAAGCTAGGATTAAAGCTAATGGCCCACCAGTTCTTGGCTTCATTGTTTCATTACCGCCTATCCGAATCAAATGCGAACCTGCATAGGTCAGGCGTCTGTGATGGTGGCCATGGCTACTGGCTTTACATTTGGCATAGTCTGTGGCAGGATTCGATACAAATAGGTATGGAGCCACCACCACCTTTGAGCGGTGGAGTAGAGGACTGGATGCTGTTATGGTTCCCATGGCTGTCCTTTTGGGGGCTATAGGCTGGCTGACTTTTACAGCCATGCGTGAGGAAACCGAGAGCTCTGTGGAAGAGGCTGCCCGGGACCTGCAAACTGAGCAGTGGAAGAAGCTGGATCAAACGTGGGAGAAAGAGATGCTGACCCTGGAGCTAGAGCAAACACCACAAAAGGAGGCTGACCAGGTTCGTGAGATTTGCTTTGAAATGGAGCAGCTGCTGGAGAAGGAATCACAGGTTCGTGAGTTGGAGATTGCCCTGGATGTTGTGGACAGCCAGCAGCGACGGGAGGCCAGGGCTAAGGCTGGGGCTACAAGGTCTGTGGAGCAGAAGGCGGCAGCAGCCCAAGGCTCAAGCCCGGCAGTGGGAGCTAGTGTTTTCAATTCCTCTTTGGAGGATGAGGAGAATCGGGCTGGAGTTGCAATCAGCTATCTCCAGTAGATGAGAGCCCAGCAGCAAGGAGTACCTACTACACCCCTGGTAGGTCTGCGATTATGAGACATAGGGGTGATGCCATCATGCTCTCTAGGGTAGAGATGGAAATGCTAACTGCCATTGCCACATGCTCCTCCTTGGGACAGTGTAAGACCTGCCAGGACGGCAGGGATGAGGGGGGTGGCTGAGGCCCTATGTGCTTGGACTGATTCCTGGACTACGACTGGAGTGGGCACTGGCTCCTTTGTTGGGTGGACTTAAAGATTTTGGACAATGTGAAATACCCTGATGGGGGTGGGGGGTGGCTTAGCTAGAAGCCATACCCTGCCCCAGGAAACTTTTCCCATGGCTAGAAAGAAGTCCGAGGATATTTTGCACTTTTGGCAAAGTGCCCATAGACTGGTGAAGTGTATCTTTGTAATTGTTGAAATTGTATTATTTGTCATGTTGTTGTAATTTGTGTAATGTGCCTAATTTCCTTGTGCAGGTATACCTGTGCTTTAGATTGTGAAGCAAGCAAAAAGGGTGGAATGTTGTTCAAATAAGTTTGTAAATACGATATATAGGTTTGCTTGCTTATAGTTTGCATTGGGTGTGGGGGGACAGGCTGTAAGCAGGCAGGGTTGTTACACCCTAAGGCTTAGTTTTAAGACTAAGCCTTTCCCACCCTAGGTGACTTTGTATCAGAGACTTCCTTGTTTGTATATTGGATTAAAGGTTTTGATTTCTACACTATAAAATGGGCAGACCAGGAACTTGCTCTCTCTCAGTTCCTGAGATTAGCATTAGAGGAGAGAGCAGAGAAAGGCCACATGGAGGAGAGGAGAAGCAACCAAGATGGTGGAGTGCTGAAGGAGAAGCCAGTTTATGCAGAGAGGAGGAGATGGGGAACAGAGGTGAGTAAGGCTGGTGAGCTAGAAACCTTTGAGTCTAGGAAACTCAGATAAGTCAGTGACTTTGGGAGCCCTGAATGGAAAGGGAAGTGTTTTCCCACTGTGTGTATTTCTTGCCTGCCTGGTGCAAGCTAGGATTAAAGCTAGTGGCCCACCAGTTCTTAGCTCCATTGTTTCATTACCGTCTGTCCGAATCAAATGTGAACCTGCACTGGCCAGGCAGCTGTGATGGTGGCTGCAGCTATTGGCTTTACAGGGGGCATTTTAATTGTTTATACTTTTTCATTAGATAGGATAATATTACCTAATACTTAATATTTAACGTAGTGAGAACCTAGAAGTAACTCATTTTACTGTTCACTTACTATCCTCCAAAGGTACCCTTTAGTATGTCCTTCATCCCCTGGTACTTAGCTCAGTGCTGTACACAGAATATAAGCTCAATATGCACTTATACAGTAAACAAACATAAGAAGTCTTTCAATATCGTCCCTCTCATTTCTTTTTTTTTTTTTTCTCTCATGTAAAAAGAACTGTGTGCTTGCATTGTAGGGTATGAAAAGATCTATTAGTCATGTATCCCACCCTCAAAGTAGAAAAAGAATGTTGATGGTGATTTTCTTGCCAGTCCTCAGCTTTGTGGTTTTCAAGGTTATTTCATGAGAAATCAGATGTGTTTTTCCCTATTGGTGTCATATCCCTCAAAAGTTATTCTCTGTTTGTTTCAACAGTTGATGACAGTAATCCTGAGGGTGAAGATCACAGAGAAGAGTCTTCAGATTGTGATGAAACGGACTGTTCTGTGGTCTCTGAGCAACTTCCAGATTGCCATAAAGAAAAAGGACTAAATACATCCATTCCAAATGAAAGGAAAATGAGAAATCTTTTAGTTACCATTGAAAATGATACTCCACTAGAGGAACTCTCAAAATTTGTGGATGTCAGTGTTATTGCATGTACCCGAAATCGGAGAACAAGAAGATGGTATACTTGTCCACTGTGTGGGAAACAGTTTAATGAAAGTTCTTACCTTATTTCCCACCAGAGGACTCACACTGGAGAAAAACCCTATGACTGTAGTCACTGTGGGAAAAGCTTCAATCATAAAACAAACCTTAATAAACATGAGCGAATTCATACAGGAGAGAAACCTTATTCATGTTCAAAATGTGGAAAAAATTTTCGTCAAAATTCTCATCGTAGTCGCCATGAAGGAATCCATATAAGGAAGAAGACATTTAAGTGTCCAGAATGTGGGAAAACCTTCCCAGAGAACAAAGAATTTGTGCTTCATCTGCAGAGTCATGTGACTGAGAGGCCATATGGTTGTAAAAAATGTGGGAGAAGATTTGGTCGGCAGTCAAACTGTACTCGGCACGAAAAAACCCACTTGTCATGTAAGACCCGAAAGCAGAAGTGGGATAGGGAAAGGTTGGGTAGTCCTGCCTCAGCCTGAAACATTTCATAAGGAATTCTGAATTCACAGGCTGTCTGGAAAGATTCAGATATGAAAACCTCATAATAGCCCAAATTGTATAAATACGCATTTGGCTGAAACCTCAAATTTAGAAAATTCACAGGGAATAAAACATCCTCAAGGTCTATACCTCAGTTAGCATTCAGGCTTTTTGGACTAAGGAGCTTTCCTTGTGAACTGATACAACAATGTACAGGTCACAGATCCCTTTCCCAAGAAAGGCTTCAAATATGAGTCTGGAGACTGTTTATGTGCAAAGTAAAGAGAGTAACTTGTGTATCTGTTTTTCCACCACATACGAATTCATACTTGAGAAAAGAGAAATAATGCAAAGGTCCTTTTCTGGACTGGTATTCCTCTGACCCAGACTACTAATTTGTTAAGCCAACAGTTTCTATTTGTATAATCCTTCAAGAATACCCTGTTAACACTTGAGTGTTGAAGGGGATTGTGTGCTTTGGAATGTAGGAAAATATATTGAATATCAAAGGTTTACTCTGTGTGATCTAAACTATCAATTTCAGTAATGTTTGCAATTTATGGCAAAAAGTGACTTACAGAAATCCTTTTCACAACATAATTTTAAGATGTCTACTGTTCTTACTAATTCTTAATCAGCTACTAATTGTTCAAACACCTCTCTGATGCTTCTCCCTTGCCATGAAAGAAGTTTGGATCACTCAGGTCCAGCCACCCAACCCTACCACTGGAAAAGCTCTTCAGAATCTTGTCTCTCTGCTGAGCCAAGAAGACTTGCTAGGAAGGAAACCACAAAAGCCTGAAAGGAGGAGAAACATTTGGTTTGGATGCATGGTTGCTCAATAATTTTACCATATGCTTAATACTCCTCTGAGCAGTTATCTGACCTTTGGCAATGGGTGGCCGCTACCTCACAAGCAAAGTGTTTTATTTTAGAAATGTCTCCAGTGGCTAACTGACCCCTCAAGAGACAGGATTCCAATGTCTTGCTTGTAGTAGATATTTGTTCCCTTTGGCCTCCTGATTTCACTTTCCTGACTTGTCTTCCCAGAGTCAAGGCTAGTGGTGCCTTCACAGGACCGGTCCTGTGGTGTGTGAATTTAAGGATTCTTGATCAGTTTTGCTTTTTTCAGGTTTCTTAAATTTTTTTTTGTATTTTTCCAAAGTAAGAAGTGGGATGTTTGTGCAGGCAGACTGACTTCTGCATGTGCCCAATCAGGATCCACCTGGCATGCCCACCAAGGGGCGATGCTCGGCCCCTCTGGGGCATTCCTCTGCTGCAACTGGAGCCATTCTAGCACCTGAAGTGGAGGCCATGGAGCCATCCTCAGTGCCCGGGCCAACTTTGCTCCAGTGGAGCCTTGGCTGCAGGAGGGGAAGAGAGAGAGAGGAAGGAGAGGGGGAAGGGTAGATAAGCAGGTAGGTGCTTCTCCTGTGTGCCCTGGCCTGGAATCGAACCTGGGACTTCCACACACCGGGCCGACGCTGAGTCAACCGGCCAGAGCCTACACTGGTATTTTGATTGGAATAAATTATCCTCTAAACTATTTGGGAAAATTTGTTAACTTTACAAGTTTTGTTTCCCATCCAGAACCATAGCTTTTCATTTATTAGAGTGTTCCTGAGTAAATTTTTCTCATTTTGTTAATTGTAAATAGTTTTTTATCATTATATTTTTCTAGTTATTGTTCTTATATAGGGAAGTTATTTTTAATTATATATTTGTGAAACTAGTCACCTCAGTGAATGTTCTTAATTTTCAATGATTTCTCAATTCTATTATAATTTGTAGTTAAATTATACTGCCTATAAATAATAGTTTTGCTTCATCCTTTTATTGCTCTTTTTTATTTTTTAAACATGTAGCTCTATTCTTTGTTTTGGTATAAAACATTTTATGATACATGCAGTCCTGTATCCTAATTTAAAAACAGTAACAAAAACCAACACTCAAAGACCACAGAAAAATTGTTTTCTATTAATATTGTAATTCAAGCCTAACTTTTAAAACCAGGGATAAAACTGGCTACCAACATTATTTCTCTATTCCTTCAGAAGCCTTGCCAAGGTCCACTGGATATTACAGAAAAGACCAGCCTGCACACCTAGAGTACTTAAACATTGCATGTTCCGAGCCAGTGACTGGAGAAGGTGGGGTCCCCAGTGTAAGATGGTCCTGGCCCCTTCCCAAAGATCAAGCCACCTGGTCCCCAAGTCATGTGGGTGTGTGATGGACCCAAGACCTAAACAACCTCCTTGAACTTGGGAGGTTCTCTCTGTGTCCTGGGCCTCAGTGTGCACCAGGGCCAATGCAGTCAAGATGCCCACTGTTCAAAACAGCAGTGCTTGGACCAGCCCGACTTTTCCCATGCCTTCACCCTTGCCAAGGAGCACAGGGAGGGCCAGGATGCCCCCAAATGCCAAGAGCACCTTAGATGAGTAAGTACTCCATCAGCTCAACAACCAGTTAATGGAAAAAAATAAACATTAACACATGGATTTTCAGTAGAGTAGCAAGGGCCAGGTAGAAAATATGAAGGACCAAAGAGCCAATTCCAATGGCAAGTACAAAAGATGAACCCCTAAAGATACAACCCCATCTCTGGGTTTTAATGCAGAGCAGTACACCCATGGAGTTTCATGGGGTGGGGGTGGGACAGAAATTAAGTAAATCTGAAGTATGTGTACAGCTACACAGTGTGACAGCGCTAGAAAAGAAATGGACTCTGGGATTGTTACAGGTGGATTTTTCAGAGAGGATGCTAAGAAAGTGCCATTTAAACTGAGGCCAGGAGGATGAGATGGTGGAAGGAGGGTAGTGAAGAGATGTTCCAGGAACAAGAAGACATGAACAATAATTTTTAGATAAAGAAATATGAATGGCTAAAACAAATAGGAAAGAATGTTCAGCCCCACTAGTAATCTAAGTGTTATAAATTGAAAGAATAAGATATCATTTTAGGTGTGTTAAGTGAGCAGGGTATGTGTCTATAAAATGTTTGACTTGGCAAAAGAAAAATGACAGCGATATCCATCCACTGTGAAAAGATTTTTTTTTTAAATTACTCCTTGACCCAACAATTTATTTCCTATGTACAAGGAAAATTACCATAATAAAAATTAGAAATAACCTAAATGGTTGAACAAATATGCTTGAATATTATAAAGCTAATAAAAATGCTTTTCACTAATAGTTGGTAGAGTGGGTCTTGTCCTCTCTTTCCATTCTCACTTGAGCCCAATCTAGTTTCACAGTCAACTCCAATACCACAGAACATTTATAAGAGATTACACCCAGCAACAGAGGAATACCCATTCTTCTCAAGCTCGTGTGAAACCACGAAGATAGACTACATCTGGGCCATGAAACACTGTAGCAAACTTTAAAAAGAAATCATACAAAATATGCTGTCATCACAATGAAGTTAAAAATAACTGGTAGCCCTGGCCGGTTTGCTCAGTGGTAGAGCATCGGCCTGGCGTGCAGAAGGCCTGGGTTCGA